>NW_026575141.1:11326666-12653333 GCF_905146905.1 Nyctereutes procyonoides | reverse complement strand
AAGCATTCAAGATGGGGAGATTCTCCTGGATTATCAAGAGGTGAGCACAATGAAGTCAGAAGTGTCCTCATAAAAGGGCAGCCTAAGATCCAAGAACTTGAAAGCAATATGAAGATGGAAGCCAAAGTTAAAATGATGGGAAGGAAAAAATGAGCCAAGCAACAAAGTAGCTTTTAGAAGTTAGAAAAAGCAAAGAAACAGAGTCCCCCTAAGAATTCTCTAGAGGGAACACAACCCTGCCCACATTTGTTTCAGGCTCTTAACCTCCAGAACTGCATGAGGGAATAAATTTGTGTTCTAACCTTTTATGTTTGTGGTAACTTGTTATAGCAGCAATAGGAAATGAATGCACATATGTAGGCATTGCTGGACCCCTTCCAGGACTTTCCAAAAGGACTGTGCTGGTTCTGAGGTTTCAGTTTTATGTATGATCCAAATACAACACAAAACAAAACCAAAATGAAACAAAACCTGTAGATAGTTCCATGGAGAACCCCTAACCCCCGAGAGATAGCCAAGGTGGAAGAGTGCTCTGGGCCATCTGGTAACATGGCGCCCCTTTAAATAATACATTTTGTTCAATATTCGTGTAAGAATAAAGCTCAATGTGGGCCCCAGCAGTCTACCTTCAGGGCTGAGAAGAAAGACAGCCAGTGGCAATGCCACTCTGAACAATTTAGTTTTAACTCAGTGTGCCTTCTTCTAACCACATGCTCTGCAGTGAATTTGCTGACACACGTTTGAAGGCCTCTGTTCTAGCAAGCTCCTTTCCAAGGGCCCTTACTTTTGTCAGGTGATTCCTCAAAGTCTTTCTTCTCACCACGTATAGTGCTCTGAGAAAAAATTATGCTGATCTTTCCCCCAAAATCATCATGTTTCCAATAATATTTTAGTGGTCTTTGTGATATGGCACCCCTTCTGACCTTCTCCTTAATTCTGTTCTGGAGATAATCACAGAAACTTGTACCTACCCTGGTTCTTGTATTTTTGAATGGCTCTTAGATGAAACTAGTGTATTACATCAGCTTGCCAATCAACCAGATAATCTAATCCTGCTTCTGACACTTGTAGTGTGGCTACTTCATGACTCTGAGCATCAGCATAAACATCTTTAATAGAGGCTCCTAAGATCTATCACCCACATTTAGTGAGGATTGGAGATAATTACAAGGGAGCCTCTAGTTTTCTATAAGTTTCTAGCAGGTAAAAAAACCAGAGATGCCACCAAACATTCTACAATGCCCAGAACACCATCGTATCAGGAGGAAAACCTAAGTTTCAGAAACCTTACACTAGGACAATGTTCAGGACTTTTCTTCCATGATTGTTTGAAAAGACTTCTCTAAAGAAACAACAAATGGATGAACAAACAGCAACCAAGATGTGAGCTCTACTCCAGCCACTTTTGAAGTTTACTCAGCTCTAGGGTTTTAAGTTAGATGAGTCATTTTTATTTAAGCCAACTGAACTATTTTTAAGTTATTGCTCTGAAAGCTTCCTATCCAGTGTGGTAGACATGGGGCTGTCCTGGGCAGCTTCTCCTTCAAGGAAGGACTTGCTAGCCCAGATGCAGGGAGTTCTGTTGGTGGATCAGTCCCCTGGGGATCATTGCTAATATAGAGAAATGCTTCCTCCAAAGTCAGGCTCTTTTGAAGTATACAATATCCAGCAATTGTTTGAGGCATGGATGTAAATGCTCAGTCACTTGGACCCAATGTATGATAACTCTGAGTGATCATTTAAGGTCTAGAACTCCCTGTGGGGTGAGCCGTGGCTGTTTTGGCCCACAGTGAAGCTCAACCTCTCCCTCTGCTCAATCCTGCTCCTCTTCCTTCCCCAACAAACATCCCAATCACTAAACTGTCTCTCAGGGTAGTTAGTTTATTGAGAGTAACAATGCTAGCAGTCCTAAAATAGAATCTTCTTGAGGACAGAGACTTTATCTGGTTTATTAGCTTTAACCAGCACCAAAAATAGTGCCTCCCTACTCACACACTCAATCAATCGTGAGGCAATGCCTATGACATGCCTAGATAGTTAATACATACTAAGTGAATGAATAACCAAATGAATGGTTGACTTAAAATACTGAGATCACAGGTATGAACAATTTTAGTTAAATCATTTGAAAAAAACTACAATATTTTAAACTTCATCTTGGCCTTCCTCTTACTCCACTTGAGGATATTCTTCATTCTTTCCATTTTCTATAAATTAAAGAGATTAGGGTGGTCTCTCTATATTTTCCTGATTGCCTCCTTTATTCACCACCAGTGCTCCTCCATAATAATTATGTGAATAGTATGAAACCTTCCCTATGAGAGTCCCACATGGCAGGATACCTAATGGGAATTTGTCGACTATCATTCATTCTGCTGACATTTTGGTTCAATTTACATTTATGGTAGGTCTCTATTTTCCCTTTGCTTCCAATCTTCATTCCAGGATGAACATTTTGAAGAAGATGAAACCATCGACTATGGGCTCCTTGACTAAGGATTTAGTCTTATATACCTTTTTACTCTCAGAGTCTAGCATAGTATCTGACACCCAGTAGGTCCTCTTAATGTCCCCAAATTCAATTCTTCTTATGATGATAGGGAATAGAGAAAGTTGCTTAGTTTGAATGACATTTTTGAATTGCTTTGTCCTCGTTAGGGAGGAGCATGTCCCCTGCAATAAAGCAAATACTATTAATTGCTAATAGTTACAAAGGCCTTGTTTTTGTATCCAACACTGTACTAAGTACCATAAATAGATTATCTTCTCACAATGACCATATGAAATAAAGTTTACTATCATGTTCAAATTTCAGATGTATCTTACAGAGTTAAAGCATCTTGCCTAAAATCAAATAACTCATCAGAGCAAAAGTAAAGTTTCAAAATAGTCTGTCCTCAGACCATATCATATCAGGTTTAATTTTCAATCATATCAGGTTTCTTCAGATGATGTAAATGTACTGCTCCCTAAGTGAATCCTTAAAATATTATAAAGTAGGGAAAAAAACCCATAACATTTGAATATACATATACACACAAGTCTGTGAACAACACAGCCTTGAATCACGCTGGCCTGCTTATATGTGGATTTTTTTTTCAATAATGCAATTCAGTACCAATAAATGTATTTCCTCTTCCTTATGATTTTCTTCATGACATTTTATTTTCTTTGGCTTACTTTATTTTCTAAGAATATATAATACATATAATATATAAAATATGTGTTAATTGACTGTTATTAGTAAGGGTTTTCCAGTCAACAGGCTATTAGTTAAGTTTTGGGAAAGTCAAAAGTTATATACAGATGTTCAGCTGTGCGGGGGAGTTGACGACCCTAACCCCATGTTGCTCAAGGGTCAACTGTATTATGAATTACATGTCATGTTGAATTATTATTTATTTTATTCACTTCAGTTAATCTGGAAAATACAGATTTGGCTCCATTATGTCCACTCAGTAGGAGATATGGTTATATCAGGTGATAATGATTTTTTTTATCATCTTAATTATCACCAATCAATTGCCCTGACTTATCGTGGATCATTTTATTCACCAATTCAACAGACACTTATAAATGCTTACTGTGTCCAGCTCTATGTACCAGGAAACAAAAATAAGTTATGATTTTGCCCTCAAGGAATGTATAGTCAGGTGGAGACAAAAATAAAGAGGAAATCACAAAGAATAGGATAAACACCAGATTAGAGGCCTTGATTGCTAAGGAAACACACCCCAATTCTATATGGGGGTGGAGAGAGTTTGAAGTGAAGGAACAGTTCAGAAAGGGCACCACTTTAATTATGTCTGAGGAATAAGTAGGAAATAGGTGGATAAAGGAGAAGCTAGGAAGTACATTCTGGGAGGGGGTCATCAGTGACAAAGGCACAGAAGCTTGATACAGCACAGTATATTTAATAATAAGAGTATTCATTTAAATAGTGCTTAAGACAAAGGTGTATGGGAGGGGAGGTGACACCTCCAGTAGGAGGTGGAGGGTAACAGACAAGATGGTGCTGGACAAGTAGTTATAGGGCTGACCATGAATGCCTTGCACTTCACATCAAGAAGTTTAAATGTTCTTTTGTCAAGAATGGAGACCTAGCAAAGGATTTCTAAGTAGGCAACTGACAACAGGATTTTTTTTTTCTCTAAGTCTTTCTGAAAGATCACTCTGGTGACAGCATGAAGGATGGAACAGAAGGGCCCTCAGGTGGGAAGCAGAGTTCATCTGGAGGTTACTATGGTGGGCCCAGCTTGGACATGGCATGTATCCAGCCTGGTCCTTGGCAGCTGGGATAACAGGAGGCATATCTGCTGGACTCTAGAGGAACTACATGAGTGGCATGAATGTTTAGAGGTTCATGACTTGGATAATAATTGACACTTGGTAGAGAGAGGAAGGGAAAGATGGTGATACATACTGAGTTTCAGTGTTAGTGAGGCACCAGGATGGAGAAGTAATATTAAGGATAAATATAATCACTTATGTAGCACTCTTCCCAGCATTTCATATGTATTAATCTTTCTAATCCTCACATAATTTTATGAAAGGACCTAAGCACAAAGAGGTAAGAAACTCACAGGGGCTTGCCTGATGTAACATGGGGTTAGAACTATGTTGCAGAGCTTACACTTTATCAAGGTCTCTAGGGGCCCCCAGTAGGGGCGTCATATTCACATTGCTTTAAGGAAAAATCTGTCTGTCTACTTTGTAAGAAAATGGCCACATGGGCAATACTGAAAGGAGTAGCTATGTTTCTTCATCTAAAACTTAACACAACTTAAATACCATTAAATACCAGTAAACTGGCAGGACTTGCTTGACATAGGTCTTATACCATTTGGAACAAGGGGACAAATAGAGCCTGACCTGGAGCCATACACAAAGCCTGGTACAGTGTATATGTGTGATATATCTTAGTCTCTCCCCATTCCTTTCTAATTTCATTCTTTTTTCAGGCATTATTAAAAAAAAAAAAGTCACTGGTATCCACTATAGTGCTAGCTCTCAGAAATGTCTGGCTCAGGAAAAAGCATGAAGTTATCTGCAGATGTATACTTCAGACTTAGAAAACACATAGGTGGCCAGTGAATCTTTGACCACAGAAAAGCTTTAATTCACATTCTCTACTGTGTCTTTTCCCCTGATACTAACACACACACACACACACACACACACACACACACACACACGCTTGCTTGCTTGCTTGCTTGCTTGCATGCACTGAAGGTTTCATAAGCACAGTCTTAATATATTTGTATGGGGCAAGTGAATTTGGCCAAAAATGAATTCTTGGCCTGAAAAAAAAAAAAAAAAACAACTAAAACAACAAATCACCATTCATTCTCAGGGTTCTGAGGGATAATTCTGACTTCTCCCAGTGGAGCACAATTTTCCTTTGTTCCTTGATCTTGCCACACCTCCCTTCTTGTTATTTTGTATCCTCAAGGGAAGCCTGGTAAAGGCTAAAACCTTAAAATGCTTGCTTTAAATAAAAGCAGAATGTTTATTTAGCAGAAATTGTGTAACATGGCACAGAGTGGATAATATATGATAGCAAAAATAATAATCAGATATGTGGAAAGTAAAATCCATTAAGATGCTTTTTTGGTGAATTATTTTATAGTGATGGTATCAATATAAAATTATGTTATCCTATAAAGGATCTTCCTCAAGCTTGTGCTAAATTTGGTGTTTTATGATCTTTAAACAATTAAAAAGCTATAAAGGTAGAAACCTGATGACTATAATTATTAAGATATAACTGGAATCGTTAACCTCTACCATACCTAAGCAGTTTCAAAATGTCCCCATATTTCAACGCATTATTTTATTTGCAGATCTTTAATATAGATTGTTTTTCTAATAAACAGAAGGAAACCGTATTATGACCAGTGAATAAGGGCAAGTAAGCATCCCGAAGAATGCAATCAAGTCCATGAGATGGGATGCTTTTGAATGTTGTTTTGAAAATATAAAGCCTGAATACTGACCTCCCTCCAGAAACTGCACCACTTCCCTCCTTTCCTAAGACTGAGTATTGATAAATGCCTCTACTTATACATGTAACCATTAATGAACGTTGCTCACCTGCACATGCGCACTTAGTTTATGTCATTACTGAGATTAGTTTTTGTAACGATGCACCTTTCTACCCACTCTTGCATTTCTTTATATTTGAAATCAGGATCCCTCGGTCTCCTCATTCTCCAAGTACAGTTTTCTCTCAAAGGCAGACACCAAACCCTTCAATTTAGGGAGGGGATCAAGGAGCTTTAGACTCATGAATGAGTAGCACAGGATCAAATCACAGAATCATTCATTCACTGGAAAATAAATCACCCCGCCCCAAGCTCTCTACACAGACACACTCACACTGCTTCCCTCAGTGGCTGTTTATCATCTGAATCCCTTCCACCCCCACCCAGGTTCCCTGCCCCATCCCTCCCCCTCCCCCCCACTTTAAATGCCCTATTGTTAAACTGGAAGTTCATGAAATCAGGGATACAAATATTTACATAATGACATAAATTCTATTTATGCTCCTCTGTGCCCAAAAGCAGACCTAGCAGTAAACATCTCCAATTAATACTTAAAAAAAAAATGAAATGAAGTGGATGCTCTCTTATTGTCTGAGTCCTTGAAGGAACCGACCTCATTCAGGCCCATTCATGGTTAGGTCCCTGCAACCGTTCTTGGCCTCCCCCCCTTCTTTTTTCTTCTTTTATTTCTTCTTCTCCCTATTAACCCTCTGCCCACAGGTCTGGTTGGGTTTGTGGAATTAGGCAAATCTGCTCAGGCCCAACCTCTTCCTGACAGCTTATTAACCTCCCATCCCATTTCAGTTACAGAAAGGTATTTTACTGATAGGATTCTCTGAAATGTGGACAGTGTTGTCCTCTTCTTGCAAAGGTCCAGTCCTGCCAATTTCTGTGTTATGACAACAAAGATCCTTCACAGGAAAGACATCTGGGACAGGAAGTGAGAGGGATTTTCTTTGCTGTTAAAGTGGGCTGCTAATTTTTATCACGGCTACCCCTGACCTTATGTCTATATCATAAGCTCTAGGAAGATACATGCTACCTATTTTCCTCAAATGCCTCACCCCCACCACTCTGTTGTTTTTACTTCCTAAACATGCATAGTGCCTCTCTACTTTATTCCATATTTAGTTTTGACCTCAGCACTTCCCTTATAGCTGAGCAACCAGGGTGCCCAGGATCTGGGCTTTTAGCCTAACTGCGCCCACTTTTGTCCACCTCCATCATCATCCTTCCTTACAGGACAAGGAATCTGTGGGACCAAGTAATCTTACCACACTACCACCACCACCCACCCTCCCCCCCACCTGCCACCATCCCTACTAGCCCACAATGCCAATTCTATATTCCTTTCCAAATATAAAAGTTCATGGAATTTCTTGCCCAGATGGCTGGATTGTTCACTGGCTTGTGTGAGGTTCCTCACAGAGGGGCCAGAGCAGAAGGGGAAGGAGGTTGGTCAGCAAGAATTCTTTTGTTCTTTTGCTCCATGCCCAAATATATTAGAAGTGGCCCTGATCATCTTAATCCCAATGCTCATTCATTCACCCCATGCCCTAATTGTTCTCTTTGCTTCCATTGCTGTTCCCCAACAGGCCCTCTCCTCACAGCAACCAACCTACAAATCAGATCTTAGCATTTTGCTGCTTATAATAATCTATTTTCTTCCCATTGAACTTAGAGTGGCCTCCAAGATCTAGAAGGCCTAGACCTGCTCACCACTCATTTTCCACTATTCTCTCCTTTATTCTCCATGTTTCCTGCAAGGGATTCCTCCCCTAGCTCAGTACATCCTCATCAATACTCCTCCTTCAGGCCCAGACCTTTACACAAATAGTTCCTCTGTCTTGTCCAAGTCCTGTCTCAACATACACTTTCTTATGTAGGCCTTCTGGCCAAGCAACACTCAATAACACTCCCATCACTCTATGACTCATCACCTTTATTTTTTTTTTTTTGCAACAATCAATCACTATCTTAAATTTTTACATTTAAGTGTTCATTTTATACTGTCTCCTCATCTCCCACTGCAATAATCATTGAATGAAATTGGTTAAACTGTTAAAATAGGCAGGACATCTGTCTATTGGAAGACTGGGACATCCAGAAACAAGAGTTGCCTTTGCTCAGTAATCTATGTTAACTGAGAAATTAAAAAAAAAAAAAAAAAGGAATAAGGATTTATTCAGGGCTTGGTCATCCTTTCTTGCTTCTCATTCTTGTTTCCTTCAACGCACTTCTATGTCACAACCACTTCCCTTAGCAGTAATACAGTCCAGGAATTTCTCTAACAAAACAAAACAAAACAAACAAACAAACAAAACCCCACAACAACCAAAAACTATTCTTCAAAAGAAAACTCATTTTGCCATGATTTGTGCATTCATCAAATATTTATCAGCGTTATACTCTATACTAGGAACTATACTGTTTGGGTTTTTTTTTTTAATTTTTATTTATTTATTTATTTATTTATGATAGTGAGAGAGAGAGAGAGAGAGAGAGAAGAGAGAGAGAGAGAGAGAGAGAGAGAGGCAGAGACACAGGCAGAGGGAGAAGCAGGCTCCATGCACCAGGAGCCCGATGTGGGATTCAATCCCAGGTCTCCAGGATCGCACCCTGGGCCAAAGGCAGGCGCTAAACTGCTGCGCCACCCAGGGATCCCTGTTTGTTTGTTTTTTTAATTCCCCAGGTCTGCATGGTTGTATTGTTACATAGGAAACATACACAAGGTAGCAGTTAATTTACTGAAAGACAACATAAATGCCAGGGAGGAAGAAGAACACTAAGAAGAGAACCAAGCTAATAGGGACTACTTCCTAAGGAAGCCTCCACTTGCCAGGTGAGTCAGATACCCTAGGACACAGGGCTCAGAATCCTGCATGAAAGCTGGTGAAAAGAACATTTTTAGGACTAATACCACATGGTAAGTAGCAGCGAGGGTTACAGTTGTGAAAATGTAACTGAACAAGGTAAAAGAGAGGTTAAAACCATATTTGAGTGTTGAAATTGGACAGTAAGTGACAACACTTTGACATAGACAAAACCTATTCCTTATGTCCCTCCTATCTATGGCAGTGCTATCAAGAAACTAGTAACCAGCAACATCCAATTATTTTGTAACTCTAATTTCTACCTTCAATTCTCCTGTTACTCTCATATTGCTATCTTCAATACAAGAGGGTCTTGATTTTTTTTCTAAGTCAGTAAGAATGTTGGATTTGTTACATTAAACAAAAAGAAAAAGAGTGAGAGAAAATTAATGGAAGGAAGAGAGAGAGGGAGGAAGGAAATTTAAATTATTATTGCTCTAACAGGAAAAAAGGAAAGAAAAAAACAACAATGAATATAGAAAAAAAAAATCCAAAAGAGTGCAAGCCCCTGTCAAGAATAATAGCATCCATGCAAGACTCTTTGATCCTTGTTGGAAGATTCCAATACAAATTAGTTTATTTTTAATATTAATACTATTTTTAATATTGACTTCTTTTGTAGAAGTTCAAATTGAGTATGTCAAGAAAGAAGTCACCCAAACCAGCTTTATTATTCAACATAGTTACCGTTATATCTGATTTTCTAAATGTTGGAGTTAAATACAGAACCAAGAGCATCTGAAAGAATGGAAAAATGACAAGAAATACCTTGAAGTTCAGCAACAAGACTCCAAGTGTCTGTCAAAGTAGAATCTATGACTATATGCTATAAAGATGATGAGGAAGTAAATGCATGCAGGGCACGGTTTTCAGTAAAGAGTGTCACTTATTCATTCATTTGACAGGATTTGCTTCTGACAGCTAGCACTGTAGGTATCACAATTCGAAATGTCTTTAACACAACTCTCCCACAAGAAGTAGATTCTATTCAATTTTATAAAGCCAATAGATTACAATGCCATTATATTTATATCTAAATTTAGTGGCTTGTATCCACAGACACAAATTTTTGATTTCGGTAATTTTTAAAATATGTTTTAATACAAAAGAAACTAATGATTTTTCTAAGTACAGTTGATTTTAATGAAACAATATATTTGAAAAGTAACTTGGCAATAACTATTAAATTTTAAACTTAGTAGCCATAACTCTCTTGGGATTGTTTTTGCATTAAAAGCACATATACACGTGCATGTGAGTGCATGTGCAGACACACATACACAAAATGCAGCATTGCACAGAGGAAAAAAAAACAATAATCTGAAGGTCTATGAGTCTGTGAATGGTTGAAAAAATTGATACATCTATATTATGGAACATTTTGCAGCTATTAGGAAGAGTAGAATCTCTATCTACTGGCCAGGAGTGATATCCATAATATATTTCTATGTAAAAAACTGAAGTTGGAGAATAAAGTTTATGCCATTCTTCTGCCTTAATAAAGCCTCAAACAAAATAATAAATTGTATCTGTCTGTATATTTATTCATGAGATTGGAGAATGAGGTGAAGTGATATACACACTATCAAAGTTGTTACTACAGAAAGAATTAAGAGGGGCTGGAGTAGGGATTATTAACTTTTCTTCTATTCAACTCTATTCTTTCACTTGTTATAATAAACTAGTTTTGTTAAATGATAAATGAGTCCTATTTTGAAAAACAGAAGAGGAGAAAAGTTACTAGTTATTTTATTGCAAAATAAAATTTTGATAAGTAATATTTATCTTTTGATAAGTAATATTCTGATAAACATATTTAGCACACCTTTAAAACAGCAGCACTGTATTTTCTATTAAAATTGAAATTGGGGGCACCTGGTTGGTTGGACTCTTGGTTTTGGCTCAGGTCATGATCTCAGGGTCCTGGGATCCAGCCCTGGACAGGCTTCCTGCTCAGTGAGGAGTCTACTTGAAAATTCTCTATCTGTGTGCCTCCCCCCATTCATGAGTTGGCTCTCCCACAAGCACATTGTCTCACTGTCTTATAAATATTTTTTAAAAAAAACTTTAAATCATCACAAAATGAGTCATGATGGATTAATAAAGTGACTCTTTGATCATGAGGACATGAATCTAAGGCTCATGAACTTAAGATATTAGGAATTAGTTGGAAAACCATTACCCACAGAATAAGCACTGGAATTTTGCCAACTTTTTTATTTGAATTTTATAATAGATTGAAAATGGTGTGACTTTGTTTTACAGGAGCAATTATTTTAGATATGCATATTGATTTAAAACTCTGATTCCATGATTTATTATACAGCAATAAACTGTAATACCATTTCATCTGGAATGGGAAAGAATGTCTTGTAGAAAGTCCATGATGTTGCATTAATGGATAAAATTTCATATCTAAGTTATCTGGTAATAATTATAAAAAAATTTGGTCATCTCAATTGAATTTTTTCTGAAATTTTAATCTTCTAACATACCCATCTATTTTTTTTTTAACCCACCACAAAGTAACAGCGCTTTGGACCTAGAACAGCCAAGTTGTGGCAGTGTTGTTCATCATTAGAAAACATTCTTTCTCCATATGCTTACTTCTGGACTTTGTGGGCAACTGTCAACTGCTCAATACGAATTATATCCAGAGTAGTGTAGCTTCTGCAGTACATTTTTAAGTTTCTTGAAAATTGATACTAAAGAAAAAATATACTCATCAGCATCCTATTTCTTCTGATAAGATTTAAATTAACCAGAAGCCAAATTTTCTCAATCAATCTCTGATGCCTGCATCCCTATCACATAGTGATTAAATTTAGGGTTAAGTAACAATTACCTTGCCAGAGTAATGAAATTGTGAAAATGAATCAGATAATGCTAATAAATGTTAAAGAATAGGCAATTTAGGGGGGTAGCAGGGCAGAAGCATTTTCTAATTTGTGTAGTGTAAATATTCATACTATGGCCAAGATCAAGCTACCAAACATTTTAAAACTGAGTGGCAAATTCCTTCTAAATTTAAGTCAGCTCTTGGGAATCAATACAGACCAGCTCCAGCATATCACTGACATGAGTTGTAAAATCATCCCTACATTTCTAATGAATCATGCTATTAAAAGTGGCAAAATGGCCATCTCCATTGAGTGGATCATTGGGCTGAATGAGAAAACCAGTGTGTCCCACATAACCCGCTCATTAACCTTACTAACCAAGGTAACTCCACATTCTTTTTAAGTTTTTTTTTAATTTGTTTATGATAGTTACAGAGAGAGAGAGAGAGGCAGAGACACAGGCAGAGGGAGAAGCAGGCTCCACGCACCGGGAGCCCGACGTGGGATTCGATCCCAGGTCTCCAGGATGGCGCCCTGGGCCAAAGGCAGGCGCCAAACCGCTGCTCCACCCAGGGATCCCTAACTCCACATTCTTATTGTATATATGGTACCTCAAGGAGTCCCAGAATATTGTTACTTATTAAGTGCTCATATAACATGATTATTAATGACACAATAATGACTAGTTTTATAATCCATAGAGGTGATTTCCATTGGGAAATCTGATGACAAATACATTCAACTGTTTACTGATAAACTAAAAATGCATTTCTACTCTGTCAGCGAGTGTTTCCTACAGAAGCATACCCCTGAAGCTGATGCAAAGGGCAGGACAATTCATCATAAAAATTACATATTTAAGACCCTACTTTGCCATCATTCTAGCTTGAACTTGGCCTTGATTTATCTCATGAAATCCACAAGAGGTCAAGCAGAACCATTAGTTAATCCAAAGAAAAGATGTAATTAAAAGCAGTAGTTAGGGTATGGTGATAAAGGTGCTATAACCAGTTAAATAAAAGAGATTTCTGTAATAATTAAAAAAAACTTAGAATTTTCTCTATCATCTTTGTACAATTTCTTCTCGCATTTCAAGACCACCTTTCAATCTAAGTAGTGGACTTATATTCTAATTAAGTTATCTTATTAAATTAAGAACACAAATTAAGGACTTATGTTTATTATACTATATTATCACTCATTTTAACAATTGTAATAAAATAATAGTATGTTACAAGTGCCTATCACTATTCTTGGACTTTTACTACACATTATCTCTAATATTTATGGTAGACCTACAAGGAAAATCAAGTAACATTTAAAAATCACACAACTAATAGGTATCACTGCTGTGATCTAAATCCAGATCTGCCTATTTTGATAGCCTATGCTGTATTTTCCCTAGTTTTTTAATAAGAGAACTTGTTTTCTGCATTACTGATATTTGTCTTTGCTTAATGACATTTAGTTGTCTAAATCAGCCAAAAGTCAACCTCCAATACACCATAAAGTCCAAGACATGAAATTCTACAACAATGATGTTTATTGTTGTTATGGAATTATCTGAGGAGGCTGGTGCTTGTCTGCACAAATGAGTGAAATCAGTGATATGAGATACAACCTAAAACTTGGAGTTAACCACAGAAATTTAACACAACTTTAAACCCCCAAATAAAGGATAAATTTAGCTGTGTGTAAAAATTACCTGCCTTAAAAAATACTCAGAAAATAGGTAACTAAAGGTGCAAATTTAAGTTCATTAAGTTATTCAGGGTACAGTCTCAAGAGCAGATGACTATGTCTAAATATATGAAGATATCAAAGTAAGTGAGAAATAAAAGTCAAAATAAATGATTTATATTTGATAATAATAACCAGACTAGAATAGTGTTTTCATTAATTACATTTTAACTTGTGGACTTTTTTTTCATACTCATAGTTACACTCTCTATGGAGACTAAAAAACAAAATGTAGCAAGATAATCTCCAACATTTGAGAGACTAAAAACTATATAGGCAACTTCAAATTATCTCAAACTTCCTAGGTTTTTGTTTTTGTTTTTGTTTTTGTTTTTTAATTGGGCAAAATAGGGACTCCTGGATGGCTCAGCAGTTGAGCATCTGCCTTCAGCTCAGGGCATGATCCCAGGGTCTGGGATCAGTCCCATGTTAGGCTCCTTTCAGAAAGCCTGCTTCTCCCTCTACCTATGTCTCTACCTCTCTCCCTTTCTGTGTGTCTCTCATGAATAAATAAATAAAATCTTTAAAACTTTTTTTTTAATTGGGAAAAGTAGAAAAATCCAAACTGAAATTAACAAGATCAAAAATATTCCTTCTAAATCATTTGCAGTAGCAATACTTTATAATTTAACAAGTTGAATGCTTTAGGAAGATATATTTATCTAGCCACCTATCCATACTAACATCTACTTATCTAGACATTGTTTCAAACAACCATAGGAGAGAGGTCTTTACTCAATCCAACAAAACCCAATCGCTCTGCTTTTTACCATAAAGTATGACATTAGTAGCATGTGTTTTCTATATTTATTATACTGAGTACATTTTTCTATACCTAATCTCTTGAGATTTTTTTATTACGAAAGGATGCTGAATTTTGACAAATACTTTTTCTGCAAGTATTAAAGTTATCATACGATTTTTAGCTTTCATTATGTTAACGCAGTGTTTCACATTTATTGATATGCCTATGTTGATCCATTATTGGATCCTAGGGATAAATTCCACTTGACCATGGTATATGATTCTTTAAATGTGCTATTCAATTCACTTTGCTAATATTTGTTGAGGATTTTTGCATCTATGTTGATTAGGGATATTAACTTACAGCTTTATTTTCTTGTAGCATCTTTGTCTGGCTTTGGTATCATCAGAATACTAATACTGGTTTCATACAATGGGTTTGAAATTTTTCTCTCCTCTTTATTTCTGGAAGAATTTGATGAGGACTAGTTTTCATTCTTGTTTGATAGAATTCACCAGCAAAGCCATCTGATCTTGAGATTTTCTTGTTGGGAGGTTTTTGACTATTGATTCAATTTCCTTATTCTCGTATTGGTTTGTTCAAGTTTTCTATTTCTTCACATTTCAGTTTTGGTAAATTATAAGTTTCTAAGAATTTCTCTATTTCCTGTACATTTTTGGAATATAATTGTTCATCATATTTTATTATGATCATTCTATACCATTGGTATCAGTTGTACTGTCTCCTCTTTCATTTCTGATTTTGATTCTCCTTTTTTTCTTAGTTTAGCTAAAGGTTGGTCAATTTTTTTATTTTTTCAATAGCCCAGCTCATAGTTTCATTTATCTTCTCATTTGTTATTCTAGTCTCTATTTATTTCTACCCTAATCATTATTATTTCCTTTCTTCTGCTATCTTTGGGCTTAAGTTTGTTCTTTCTCTAGTTCCTTAAAGTGTAAAGTTAGGTTGTTTATTTGAGATCTTTTTTTCATTCCTAATATAAGCATTCATTACTAGGGAATTGTTTCTTAATATTGTTTTTGCTAAATTCCATTAAGTTTTAGTATATTTTTCCTGTTGATGCTTTAGTTTATTTGGCTTTAAATATGTATATGCCATATACACCTCATAAAGTCTGCTCAGATATCATTCTTCAGAAGGCAAAAGTAAACATGTCTTTAAGGTAATGTGTAGTTAGGCAAAAGTTTTAGGGGGCTAACCTTTAATAAATAAGCCTTGGATTTCATAGCAGTGGATGTAACCATAACTCTTAATTTTCCTATGAAAGGGTGACAATTAATTACAACTGGGGATATTTTAAGAACTCAGACAAAATTATTTTGGTGAATTATTCATGTTTTCCAAAATGTACCAAAACTGAATCTCAGAAACAAAAATATTTAAAACCTATTTATATTGATCACAGTTAGTATAAAATAGATTGCAACATGGTGGCCTTCAGATTAGACCTTGATCTACAGTGTGGAGGATGGGCTGAAGATAATCTTGCAGTTGAAGGCAGGAAAAGCACAAGGAGAGACAGTAAAAACAGAAAAGACAAGGCAAAGTCAAGATCTGGATTTGTCTGGATATGGAAGAAGACAGATGGAAATGGACTTCAGGATGACCCTGAAGTCTGAACACAAAGTGACATCATTAACTGACACAGCATAAGAAAAAGAAGAAATAAACTGCAGAGTGCTGGAGAAGGTATGACATAATGTGTTTCTTCTAAGTCTGAGGCACTGGTAAGAAAAATCCCAGTAAATACACGCAAAAGGCAGTCCTGCCAGCCTCTTTTATGTTTTCTATTCTATTAACTTATTTTAGCTCCTAATTGTCCCTAATATCTATTTAATGAAGCTGCTCTTATTACAAGGAGGTCAGTGACCCAGTTTGGAGGATGGTTAGTGCCCTGAATTTAAACAACAATCCTTACTGTTCTTAAGTGTTGTAGTTTTGTGTTCAGTGACCACCTTCCCCTTAGCTGGGTCAGCGGAGAAAGGGAATCATAATTGCTTTTTAACTACAAACCACACAGTGCTTTTAAATATAACCACAGTACATTGGATAAAATGCATTCCCATAAAGATTTATGGATTTAAGGAGTGCATTTGCAAAAGTTAATACAGAAGTCCTTTGAAGGCTTTCAGCGAGTTTCTTCTCAACCGTGACACTTTATGACTGATGCTGTATTATGTTTCTCAATGAACTCTTTTTGGGCACTTTCAGAACTAACCATACTCCATAACCAACTCAGAAAGTATTCCATTTAATGAAACATAAAAATAATTCAGTGTCTGTAATTAAAAGTAGAAGCTAGTTTTATTTTGTCGTATTTAAAACAATGAAGGTTGATGATATACAATGTTAAATAAACACGATGGTGTCTAACTGTATAAAATTCACACTGAAGGAATTTCTGCCTCAGGCTTGCAAGTATTTGTGATTAAACAATAAGGCTGGGGCATGCATATCTTTAAAATGACCCTCACTGTATGTCATGAAATAAAAAATTCTTTTTTGTTTATCCTGTTAGTATGCCTCAGAGAACCCTGACATTAATCAGGAGTAATGTCAGATAGCTATGAGTTGATTTAGAAGTCATTTTGTTTTTGTTTTGTTTTGTTTTAAGCATAATCTCAAGTTTCTTCTTTATTTTGCAGCTGTCTTTGTTTTATATGTTAGTTTTACACATACAATTCCTGTGTGAAGAAGTTTATGAAAAGGGCATATTTTATATAATGGAGTATAGAAGTTAATATGCTATCATACCTTTTTAGAAAAAAAATTGAATTGAAAGTGTCTTGTGTATATATTGTAAGCAGTAGTTCGCTACCTCTTATCAAGATTTTAAAAACCTGCTCCCATCTCATATCCCCACAATACGAATATCATATATTTTTTATCTATGAAACAAAGTGATTTTGAGCTTTCTTTTTTTTTTTTTTTTTTGCCTGTGAAGCAGGAGATGATAAAACTCTCTTTCAGAAGCTCTAGATTTCAATGTCATCACTGATTCATTCAATTGGGGAATCTAAGAGGGAATGAAGAATTTAATAAAGAGAACAGAGTCCTTTCCTATCCTTAAGAGTAGGGCAGGCTCTGCACTGGTCCCAAATTATTATAGCTGAAATCAGAGCTCATTTCACTTTGGAATTGTTCTTCTAAGACTTAGATTGCAACTTAATTAGGTAGGAAAACAAAGTTTAGAAATCACTAGAAATTCAAACTCTTAAGTATCACTCCATGTCCATAGTGAAAAATCTCATTTGGTGAACATTTTAAGGCAAATTGTTCTCACGATCTGAATCAATATCAAGTAGGCGCGTCCCACATCTTCTCCAAAGTGAGACAACTTTAACAATTTTTATTATGAAAAATCCTCAAGAAACTCCTCAAACAGGTTCCTTTCATCTCCCAAAGTTAGAGGTTTTCAGACAGAACTTTCAGAAATGTCCTAATATTTCTGTATACAGCAAGCACAAGCATGCAATTACTAAAGCTGACACTACCGTCCAGCTCTTGTTCTGCCTGAATCCAGGGCCATGATCTGTTCTTTACCAAAACTTGCTACTATCTATAGCTGAGCCAAACTAGAAAAAGTGTAACATATTTTTCAGCCTTCTGTGATCTTTTATCACACTTTGACTCCCCCGCAGGAATAGTTTATTTAAAAAATAACTTTGGCCACCTGGGTGGCTAAGTGTTGGTTAAGCATCTGACTGTTTTGGCTCATGTCCTGATCTCATGGCTGGTGAGATCGAACCCTGTGTCCAGCTCCATGCTCAGTGGGAAGTCTGCTCGGATATTCTCTCCCTTTGCCCCTTCCCCCACTCGTGTTGTCTCTCTCTAAAATAAATGAATAAATAATTTAATAAATAAAATTTAAAAAAGAAAATAAAAAGAACTTTGAATCTTCACTATAAGTCCTAAATAACAACACTATCAAATTTACATTTCAATAATTTGACACATGCATTAAAATGATTTGGTTCAAATACAAAAGATATTACAATCAACAGCTTCTTCTAGTGTGATGACATTTTATTATGTGCTGATGAAACACAGCTAAAACCCAACATCTGGCGTCATAGAACAATGTCAACACTAAATACTAGGTGGTCTATACTAGTAATATTAAATGGGCAGTTTATTTTATTCCTACTGTTATTTTAAGGAGCCAATGCTGGCAGGCCAATTTGAACATAATTCTACTGAAATTCGGACCTTGTCCATAGGACTCACATAGATTTTTTTTGGGGGGGGGGGTTGCGTGGGGGAAGGTTAGGATGATTTATTGATACCATCTGTCCTTAAATTGTCTTTAGGTTAAAATCTTCTCATCCATGTAATGTGGCAAGTAATTAAATATATATTAAGGCTCATTTTGCAGGAAAATATCAACTGTACCCACAGGCATTTCAGAGACTGACTGATGTGAGAAAGTAGATTAAGTTTCATAGTGAGAAAACGATTTTTGGTTTCCATGTCTTTGCAGTAGAAAGCCAACTCTAATTCATGTCTGAGAACTTAAAGCTTATAGATGTCCCATTAGTCAACAAAGAAAGAGTATCCCTTCACTTAACAGCCTGGAAAGGATTCCAGCCAGGCCAAACACAGGCTACTTCAGACTCTCAGTGATTGGAAGGCGCAGCATAATGTGCTCAGCACTGTCAAGTTCGCACAGTTTACTCTATTACACTTATTGTAGGAGATTAACAGAAAATCAAGTGTCCACACTATATTGTTTCAACATGCCACCACGGAAAAGGCTTCTCTGTTATGCATAAATGCTAAGGTCCCGATTTCTGTGGAGAGTTGATCAAAGAAACATACTTATGTAGAATATATTCATGTGCCTTTTCTGAATGTCACACTTAAATAAGGAATGTGTTCTAGTAAAATATTTCCCTTCAGTTTTCCCTGGCCATAAATGCTATTTTGGATTTCGCTATTGGGAGAAGGAGAAGGAGGAAGAAACTCACTATATAAATTACTGCACTTTCCTTTTTTAGACACTATTATTATGATTATTATTCATTGCTAATATTCACTGAGTTCATAGTGAGTATTTAGAATGTGTGCAGCACTTGTGTCTTATACATAGTAAAATTGGCAATTCTCACAGTAGTCCCATATTATTAAATTATTATTATTAAATTACTATTAAATTACTAAATAATCATATAATATAAAACTATATTATTACTCTATTCTAATATATAAAACCATATTATTAAATATCAAATTTATTAAAACTATTTTAAGTATATATAAATATTAAAAAAACTGTTATCCCATTTTATGCTTGAGGGTTAGAGAAGTGGATGAGTCAAAATTTCAGTCCAGGAAATCTAAGAACTGTGGATCCCAATATAGGTCCCATTTTGCTTTGGTTTCCAGGATATTCAGAGTTAAAACTCAGTGCTCAATAACAGTGAGCATTGTAGGTGCCTCATACTGTTTTGTTCTATTGCTTTTAACTGGCATCCTGTACTTAGTTTTACAATCCACATCAAAAATTGTAGAGAGGAGAAGAGTTTCAAACCGTAAATAGCAAATGAGTCATATATATTTGGAATGATTGCAGATCCTAGTGTGTTGTTTTTTTCCATGTACTGTAGGCCCAATGTACTAAGAAAATACAGTACTTGAATGCATCCATTATGCTAGAACCATATATTCATAGGTTTTGGGGTCTGCCAAAACTTCTTTTTCATTCACTGCATTTTGAAATAGGACCACGCCAGCTAAGCAATGTCTGGAAGTCTAATTGGTTGTTAATTGATCAAGAAACTGCCTCAGGATAAGAAACACTAATCAGAAGCTTGTCACTTAAAGCCTCACCCATAACACACACTTTGCTCCCAGGCTTTAATTCTAAAGATTTATGTCTCACTCAACTCATCTATTCCATAACATGTGAAACGTACACACACAAATTCTCTACCATTGTCAAGATAAAAAGCCAATGAAGGTGATTAAAAAAATACACCATCTTGTTATTCTAATGACACAATTGGCTCCCATGGCAAGAAATCAGAATTACACCCTGAGGAGGCTTTTGAACTATAATGAAATGAAATTAAACTCTATTCATTACTAGTGATGGAACCTACCAAAAGAGTTCTTTATTGAATTGCTTGTGATATTCCTGCTCACATAACATCCCCTCTGAATGGATAATTACAACAGCAATCATGTTTGCTTTTTCTTTCTGAGCAGGTGGGTCTTTTCCAAGTAGACTGTGCAATAAAAAATAAGAGATATCTGGTTTAGAACACTTGTTGAAAATTTGGATAAAATCCTGTCTTCTAAAATACTGCTTTCAGCATCCTATTTCTCCAGAGTGCTCAGACACATATCATATCATCTTCAAAATGTAATTATCTATGGTGATTCTGTGAATGTACAATGTGCCGTTGGAAAGATTCAGTCCCTACAGTTCTCTCAATAGAAAATTTATAAAAGATAAAAAAGATCAGAATTTTGTATATGATGAGAGTAGATGGATGAGAGTAGATGGATGGCTGAATAAATTATGCAAGAACTTCTTAATTTTATTTTTCTGATAAATGATACAGAACAAAAGAAGAAACCATGTATTCAAAGAGGCTGCATTATAGTCAATAGATGTGATTTGATGTAGTTGTTTGACAATATTTTTCTATCTGGTTATAGGGCAGAGACTGCATGCTAGTGATCTATTATTTCCCATCTCCACTAACCAAATGCATGTAGTACTCAATAAATGGTCCTTGAGTTTATTAAACATAAAATAATTTTGAAATTATTTGTCTGGGATTTACTGTAAAATACTGTAAAATACCAGAGATATGGATTTGTAGGTAGAGATCAATTATATCCCCAAAATTATTTATTTTATTTTATATAGTCTGTATGTGGTTTTAAAAAGAACAATAAATATGTACTTATAATTGCTGATGTCCTGGTGATCAGTAATACTTAAAATGATGTGATCAATGATGTTCATAATTAATTCCTAAACTAGCTAATGGTTAATCTGAAAACTGAGATTACTGAAAACTTTGAAGGTTCAAAACAAAAGGGCTTCTCAACATTTATGAACAAATTTCTCTTTACTTTCTTATTTATATTCTTAACCTTAACTCTAACTAGTTTTTGGAACAGTATTTATTTTTTAGAGCCCTCTCATTATGTCATTCATCTATGAAGACAGGGTTTTGTTGTTGTTGTTGTTGTTGTTGTTGTTATTGTTGTTTTAGTATTTCTAAGAAAATAACTCAGATACATTTTTCTAAACTTCATGTTTTAAATTACATTATAAATGTAGGGGTACCTGCATGGCTCAGTAGGTTAAGTGTCTGCCTTTGGCTCAGGTCATGATCCCACTTTCCTGGGATCAAGCTCTGGAGCCCTCATTGGGCTCCCTGCTTAGCAAGGAGCCCCCTTTGCCCCTCCCCCTGCTTGTGTTCCCTCACTCTCTCCTCTCTCTCTCTCTCTCTCTCTCTAATAAATAAATAAAATCTTTATTTTTATTATTTTTTAAATAAAATATTTAAAACAGTTTTTTTTAAGTCTGTTAAATTCCATGATAAATATGCTAGGAAATATATTTGTTTTCTACTAAGGAAAAAGGTTCTGCATTCCTAGGTGGGTCATGTTTGGGAATTCTAACAATTTCACATCTGCCTTCTACTCATTGATGCCCATCCTGTTTTCAAACTGACTTTTATCCTGAAGGCTACTCATTTAGTGAAGTCTCAGGCCACCTCCCTGACTATGTACATATTTGCTCTGCTTCCAACATCTAGTTTTATGTATCTTGTCACATTTCTGAACGTGACACCATTTTAGATAAAAATACCCTTATTTAAATTAAGGGTGATTTCATAATTTTCAAATGTTTCCAATGTAAGATAAAGAAAGGAAAGCAAATAAATCTATATTGTCTGCCTTGTATAATAAAATGAAACGCTCGTTACTGTTACTTCCCATTAGTTCCAGACATGGAATATTTACTTTAAAACCTAATACATTTTTTCCAGAAATATTTCAATATGTATCTATTTGGTCTAGGATTCTTTTTTCTTTTTGTTTCTTTAAAATATTTTATTTATTTACTCATGAGAGACACACACAGTGAGAGAGAGAGAGGCAGAGACACAGACAGAGGGAGAAGCAGGCTCCACGCAAGGAGCCCGATGTGGGACTTGATTGCGGGACTCCAGGATCACTCCTTGAGCCAAAGGCACGCACCAAACCACTGAGCTACCCAGGGATCCCAAGGATTCTTTTTTCTTAATATATTCTCTCGATTCTCTCTCCCCCACCCTCACTTGCATGCACACACTCACACACACATTCTTCAGTTCTCTGGAACACATTCTAAAAAAAAATTTTCATTGCATACAACCCCCACAATTTAAGCTACAAAAATCTGAAATCCTTTCTGGCTTTCTTTGAAATACTTAGATCACTATGACATAAAACTTGAGGAAAAAAAATCAAGCCTCCTAAAAATGTTGCAAAATATTAGCTAGTTTCATCATATTTAATAGGATGGGGTTTATTTCAATTCAAAATAAAATGGCTTGTGTGATCTTGGCCTGAAACTTAGCTAATATATTATTCATGCTCCAGAAAGGAAAGCTTGCAAACAAATGAGGGACACCGTGTTTGCCTCCAAGCCACTGAACAGGTTGTATCAGGGAAAAAATAAATAAAAAAACTAGTGTAGCAATATTATAAGCATTTGCCAATATGAAATAAAATCTAGCTATGCCAGTAAATCCATTCTTTTTATGTATCTCAGCCTTGGAACCACGCTGATTTTTAAAAAGGTTGCCTTGTACCTTAAGATATAAATTCACCTTCAAGAGTCCTTCCAGGAAGTAACTGACTAGTCTGAAATCTAAAATTTGCATGATATGATAGAAATTTGAAAAAAGGTCATTCTGCTACTTTAAGAGACATAAAATGTTTATTCAGTTTATTCCAATGATCTTAATATAGTCTTAAAATCCTAAGATATTTTTACTGAAAAGGGACTTGGATATTATCTAACTCACTCTTTCTATAAATCTGGAGAAAACAGAAACCCACAGAGAATATCTGCCTTTTCCATAGCTTATAAAATTTAATAGCAGAGCAAAGAAGTAGGATGTATTTTTTATGCTCCCATTGACACTACTATGTTGATGACGTTTTTCATTATTGTATTGTATAATTTGTAAATTTGGTTCAACAAAATTGTTTTTATCTTCTACCCTCTGCCCAGTCTTTTGGAGATGGGAGAGAGGGAGGTAAACATGCTGTGCCCTCAAGTAGCCCAGGGTCGAAGGTGTTCACATAAACACTTGATGGTAAAAGAGGGTGACACTACACTAACAGAACTGTGCACGGTTGCAGGAGGAGGAGTCTATGAAGACCAGGTCAGGGAGAGTTTTAGAGCAGAGGGAATGTGTAAGCAGGGTTCTGAAAAACGAACCAGCATTTGACCAGTGCTGAAGGCTGCAGGAAGGGTATTGCGGTAAAAGCTCATCTTAATCCATAAATGCACATGAGCAGGAAGATGAATGATAGACTGAATAGCTACAATTGTAGCTGAATATAACTTTGGAGGCAGAAACCACAAGTCAGTAAGACTGGAGTCAAGGTCAGATCCCAAATGGTCCTTTATTAAGAGTCATTAATGTTTAGTCAGTGAGCCTGGGAGCCCAAGGGAGCAACTGAACACCACTGGGGTGATTAATTTGGGTTTGAGAATGATATTTTTCCTATACTGTTTAAAATAATTTAGAAAAAAGACAAGAGAAATGGAAGCCACTTTTTTTTTCTAGAAGTTAAGTGCTAAATGAGGCAGGCCCAGATGGGGTAGGATATTTAAGGTTAGAACCATAAAACCCAAGTCTGATGAATGAAGGGAAGCAGAAAAATGAGATCAAGGCAGGAAACCGTGAGGCTAAAAAAGTAAGAATGAATGGATCTACTATATTTCTTTTTTTCTTTGTAATAACCAATGGTACATGTTGATTAATAAATAAAAATATTCTCCAATCTAACAAGTTTGATACAGGATAGGTAAAATGAAATGGGAAAATCCAAACTGCTTAAGTATTAATGCGGCCTAGATAGCACTCCGCTATTTTTTTCTGGGCTTCCTACTGGTCAGTGGCTTTTGAGTGAGGCTGATCTTGCAATACAGCATCCAACCATGAGTCAGAACATTTTTCAACCTTTATGCTATCTGCTGATATGGTCACAGACCACAGTGACTCATCTCATCAGAAGACTATGCGTGACTTCCTTCTGCACCTCCTTCACCCAAAGAACTTCATTAACTCTTTTGTGGCACAGTTATGACTAATGCTTGCATCTGGTAACTTGAGCAGAGCCCTGATATTTTTAGTTGTTTTGTTCCTGAAATAAGTCTCTTTATATATCTCATTTTTATATCAAAACTGAGCCTGGTGTCTTTGTACAAAATCGCTGCTCCTGTCACTTAGGAAAAAATCAGAATATCGCTAGCATAGTACCACGTGAAATTGCAAAGCAGAGCCTCTTCCTCCAATGTCTACCACTCTTAATTACGTTACTGGATGAAGAATCTAATTAAAATGAAAGTTACATGTTAGGAAGTAGAAAAATCACTGTGAGGTGCTCTGTCTTCTTCTAAGTCTAGTAAATGAAAGGGAAAAAGTGACAATGAGGATGACAATAGCGACCTGTGAGATAAAGCTGGCGGTAGTGGTGAGAGTCATTACCAAACATCTACCTCTTTGGTGAAAAATATATGCAATCCTTGCTACAACTCCATGAACTAAGTATTGTTATACTGGTTTTGCAAATAAACAACTTAAATTTCAGGAAAATTAGCAACTTCCTCAGATCAGCCAGCTAAAAACTCAGTCTGATCCAAAGTCTGTGTGGGTTTTTGTTTTCCCTTTTACCCCACATTGCATCTCAAAATGCCACTCACCTATTAGCTACATAATATGTATATATACATATACAGACTATCTTACCCACTGTCATTCATTTGTTCAACAAACACTTAAAAACTGCGACAGCTCTGTATCAAACCCACACTAAGCTCTTGAAAATAGAAAGACAACTTTGATAAGTAATATGCAGTCTAGGTAGAGATCAGTTCACGTAAATAAATGATGGAAATACAATTAAATGTAATAATTACAACATAGCATTGACAATAATAATTATTATGACTAATTTTAGTTGAGCACTTAAAGTGTGCCAGGTGCTATTTTAGCTTCTTTATGTGTGAACTTATTTAACCACAAAACCACCCTATGAAATAAGCATTGTTATTTTCCATGTTTGACAGGTAGGGAAACTGAAGCACAAAAAGCATAAGAAAAACACTGCGAGGGACAGCCCCTGTGGTGCAGCAGTTCAGTGCCACCTTCAGCCCAGGGCGTGATCCTGGAGACCTGGGATCGAGTCCCGCGTCGGGATCCCTGCATGGAGCCTGCTTCTCCCTCTGCCTGTGTCTCTGTCTCTCTGTCTCTCTGTCTCTCTCTCTGAATAAATAAATAAAATCTTAAAAAAGAAAAACACTGTGAAAGATTCGGCTCAAAGGAAGCATAATTTTAATCCTTTCAACAAACATTTATAGCATGTCTACTGTGTGGCAAACCCTGTTTGATAATTAGGGAAGGCTTCACAAAAGAATAAAGCATACGAGTTGGTCCTTAAAGGATCAAGTTTTGTTTAGTGAATACAATGAGGCAGAAAGGGGCAAAGTCATGTGGATAGCAGTACAAATACACCAACAGCATTGCACAAATAACGATCACAAGTAATCAGATCACTCCCTCACACCAGTTTCCAACCTCCACTTGCTTTGCAAGCTGCCCAGCAATCCTAATTATCTTGCTCAGGCTTTCTCCTCATTGTCATTTCATGCTTTTTCATCATCTTAAAACCTCCAAATTCCACACTGTCTATTCACTCTTAGTACATAATTTTGCTTTCCATTTCACAGGAGCTGAGTTATTGGTTATTACCATCTAAAGTTACTACAACTAATTGGGTTAAGATTATTGTATAAAATACTTACTTACAGGTATTCCTTCCTACCTGTATTATTTACACTATACATCGGTAGTGTCTAAACAAATCACCTATCATAATGAACCATTGTATAATTATGCGCCTCCTAAGTATTTCAAAGTTCCCATGCTTGATAAACATGATGAACTCAGGAATCATGGGTTGAGTAATTTTTAAAAATAATAATTTATTTGTTTATTTTAGAGAGAAAGAGAATGAACAGGGGGAGGGACAGAGGGGGAAGGAGAGAATCTCAGGCAGACTCCCTGCTGAGTGCAGAGCCCAAAGCCCAACTCAATCTCACAACCCTGAGATCACAACCTGAGCCAAAATCAAACCCAATGCTTAACCAACAGAGCCGCCCAGGCATCCCAGTATTTTTGTTTGTTTGTTTGTTTAAGAAAGAGCTTTGTTAGACACATAAGAACAACAAATTTGAAATAAAAAGTTGGAGGATTAACAACTTCAGTCTGGTATAGCTTTTCCATGTCTGCAGAGAAGCCAGATAAGGAGCTGACTGACTGATGGCTCTTACCACTACAGAGCACACACAGCATAAGCACTAGTTCCAAATAAAGTAAGTAAGGCCATAGTGCCAGTGAACAGTCTGAGTCTCTGAGATGAGACCAGTATTTGCTTTGTCTTGAACTAATCCCTACAAGAATGATTTTAGGGTCTTGTCACACACACACACACACACACACACACACACAATTGTCTTGTCTGGAAACAGTTTCTTTCATGATATTCTCTCTTTATGCACTCAAAGTCCACACATAACAATGCAGACCCATCTGGGAAAGGTCCTCTCTTCCTAAAACTAACCAAAAAAGGGGAAGAAAAAACCACACACATAAAATTCCCTAATTTGGCCACTGCATTCTCATAAATGGGTCTGTAGTTTTAGTGACTGGATGTCATCATTACAAAATTTAATTAGTCTCATGCAGAAGAGGAAGAAGTGCTGAGAAATCTAAGATTTTTGTTTTTATTTTTCCAATTATAGACTCTAAACCTACAACCTTAACTGCATCTTTCTTATTTTTTGCCATGTTACAATGGAAGAAATTCCTTTCCTATTTTTTTAAAGAGTTTATTTATTTATTCATGAGAGACACAGAGAAAGAGTCAAAGACACAGGCAGAGGGAGAAGCAGGCTCCATGCGGGGAGCTCAATGCAGGACTTGAACCCAGGACCCCAGGAACAAGACCTGACCCTGAAGGCAGATGCTAAACCACTGAGCCACCCAGATGTACCTCTCTTTCCTATTTTAAGGTCAATCTTTCCTCCTTTGTGAAGAAGTTGTCCCATCTCATCCTGAGAGAGCTAGCACTGAAGACTTTTCTCTCTCTATCTTTCAATTATTCCTTCTTTTTTGGCTTCTTTCCCCCACCATTTAGACATGATCATTCTATCATCAGTTTACTAGCAAACAGTGATTTGCTCTTTATGTAAGCCTTTTCAGTCAACATTTTACCTTATTTGATCTCCTGCTCTTCAAAACTCTCTGTCCCATGGATTTTGTTCATTTCTCATTACCTTCTTCCTGACTATAGAGTCCCCCTTTCTTTGTGAACTCTTTACTCCTTACTGATGCCTGAATATTAGTATTTCGGATGGTATGATCTGTATGTAGGAAATAGAATATTCTATTAGAATATAGAACTCTTAGAATGAATGAATACAGTAAAGTTGCAGGATACAAAATTTCATTTCTATACAGTAAGGAGAGACAATCTTAAAAAGAAATTAAGGAAAGTATCCCATCTACAATAATATCAAAAATATTATGCTTAAGAATAAACTTAACCAAGTTTTGGTTACAACTTGCATCTTACTGATGGAAATGAAACAAAGAAATGGAAATACATCTCCTATTCATGGATGTGAAGATGATATTCTTAAAATGTCCGTACTACCCATAGTTACATGCAGGTTCAATGCAATCCTATCAAAATCCCAATGGCATTGTTCACAGAAATAGCTAAAACAATCTTAAAATTCTTATGGAACCATAAAAGACCCTGAATAGCAAAAGCAATCTTAAGAGATAAAAACAAAGCTGGAGGCATTAGACTTCCTGATTTCAAAATATATTATAAGGCAATAGTAACTAATACTGCATTGTCATAAAAACAGATATAGAGATGAATGAAACAGAACAGACAGCTCAAAAATAAAACCATGCATATATAGTCAACTGATCTATCATGGTCAAGGGGTGTCAAAATTATAAAATGAGGGCACCTGGGTGGCTTAGTGGTTGAGTGTCTGCCTTTGGGTCAGGTCATGATCCTGGGGTCCCAGGATTGAGTCCCACATTGGGCTCCCTGCAAGGAGGCTGCTTCTCCCTCTGCCTGTGTCTCTGCCTATCTCTGTGTGTGTGTGTGTCTCTTGTGAATAAATAATCTTGAAAACAACAGATAAAATCTTTAATATATATATAATGAGAAAAAAGATGGTCTCTTCAAGAAATGGTGCTAGAGGTGGGGCTCAGTTGGAAAAGCACACAACTTTTGATCTTCAGGGTCATGAGTTTGAGCCCCACATAGAGCGTAGAGATTACTCAAATAAATAAAACTTAAAAAAAAAACAATAAACAATAAATGGTGCTGGAAAAACTAGATACTGGCAAATGAAAAAAAAAAGAAGAAATTTGACTTTTATCCTACACCATATGCAAAATAAATTCAAAATGACTTAACTATTTAACTGTAAGACCTGAAATTACAAAATTCTTACAAGACATAGGTGAAAATCTTTATGACATTGAACTTAGTTAGCAATGATTTTTCTTTGATATGACATCAAAAGCCCAAACAACAAAAGTAAAATTAGACAAATATCAAGCTGAAATTTTTTTCCTGGAAAGGAAATAATCAACAGAGCGAAAAAATTTTCTAATGAATGGGAAAAAATATTTGGAAGCCATTCATCTGATAATTAATAATAAATATACATGGAACTCCTATGAGTTGATAGAAAAAAAAAACTCTTTTTAAAATGGGCCAAGGACTTCAATAGACATTTCTCCAAAGAAGATATACAAATGGCCAATAGGTACATGAAACAATGTTCAAGATCATTCATCATCAGAGAAATGCAAATGGAAACTGCAATGATATCTGCCTTCAGCTCAGGTCATGATCCCAGGGTCCTGGGATCAAGCCCTGAGTTGGGCTCCCTGCTCATCAGAGAGCCTACTTCTCTCTCTCCCTCTGTTTCTTCCCCTGCTTGTGTGCTTGCACACATACACTCTGTCTCTCTATTAAATAAACAAAATCTTAAAAAAAAAAAGAGAGAGATGCAATGAGTTATCACCTCACATGTTAACATGGCAATAACTACATCAACAACATAAACACATGCAGAAAACTGAAAGTAAAGCATGTTGACCAAGATAGGGAGAAACCAGAACCCTTGTGTTGGTGGGAATGTAAAATAGTATAGCCTCTATAAAACAGCATGGAGGTTCCTCAGAAAATTAAAAATAGAACTATTTAGAACTATCTAAAAATAGAATATGATCCAGTAACTCTGCTTCTAGGTATACATCCATAAGAATCTACACCAGAATCTCGAAGAAATACCTGCCTTTCTATGCTCATTGTTCATTATTCACAATAGTCAAAATATGGAAACAATCTAAATGTCTATCAATGGAGAAAATGTATATACATAATTACTTTGGAAGGATAAAAAAATAATGGAGTTTCATTCTGATAAACAGTGAGGAAAGAGCAATCGATATCATTTCAACCTTGTAACAGTAGTTGAAATTGCTCCAAGAGAGAATACATGTAATTTTTTTTCAAAATGTGTCTTACTAAAGACACATTTATGTGAGTCAACTCAGTGCAGGTTGATTGTATATATAATGCAATAAAGAAAATTATATTTAATTCTGGAATGGTGCTCCATATATGGTATCTTGAAAATCCAAAGAATAGCACATGTACCTGTAGCATAATATAACTAGCAGAGTTTGCCTTAACTGCTTTGTACCCTGGAGCTTCCAAGGTAGATAATAGTTTCATAGCAAATAACAAGCTAAGAGCTCAAACTATAATATGCATAATTTATATTTAGATTTTAACTAATTATAAATAATAGGGTCTCTGCTACTAAGTGAACACAACATTCACCCTCTTAAATTCCCTTTAAAAGCAAAAAGTTGTCATGATTAAATTGACTCTGAAGGTTTAAAACATCTCTTGGTTCTAGCAGTTCAAATTCAATTTATGAGTACTTGAGAGTCAAAAAATGTTTAAGACTAATCATTAGATCACTTTACCAAATTGTATAGTAAGCACTGAGAAGAAAATTGAAAAGAAAAGTAGTTAAATGGGCAAATCACATACCATTATAGTGGGTCCTATGACTATCTCAAGAGGCATGGTGTAACTTGCTACTTGAAAGCTTTCATCTCTAACCATTCTCTAGAAACTCTATATTTCTGTTAGGATGCACTTCTTAATGATAGGGTTAATACAGGTACATACTTTACGGCCTGTTAGTATTAATTGCCAAAGCATTTTAGTGCTGGATAGCAAACCTGGGTATGGTGCAGAAATTTGAAATATTCCACCCCCACCCCCGGACAAGAGACAACCCCAAAGATAGCCTCAGAGCCTATCCTGAGTCCTCCTGCCACAAGTCTTTAGGGCTTTCTTTGACAGAGAACTCCAAAGGGACCTAGCAGAAATGTAAAGATTAGTGGATATTTGAAGATTCAAGCTAAAGCAAAAGTAGTGTTTTCATAATCCTGCCTAGGGCCATACTTCCGGTTATTAGTGCTTGTCAGGATGCTCCAATTCTCTCAAACATTACTTTGGGACTGTTTTGTTTTTGGTTTTGTTTCTGTTTTTAATGTTATAGGAAGCAGTAACAATTTCAGATGTCACTCAGTGTGTTTCTATTTTTGTTCCCAAGGTTGATAATAACTGGGATGCATAAAAGGCTGTGCTAACAATTGACTTGAGGAAGTACTAATCTTGCATATTTGAAACAGAAACTGGCAAGAAATTTCAGTTAGCATGGGTTAATTTTGGGGGGTGGGGATAAACATTATATATTCTACCTAATTCCATTCACTATCAAAGGGATGGCTCCTTACTTATGCTCTTACAAACTCAGAATTATCTCTGAATTCCTGCTGTGAATTTGATAGGAAGATTAGTTTGAAAAGGAAAATAAGGAAGAAGATAGAGGCATGGAATAGGATGAGTCCTTTTCCTATTCTACCTGCTATTTTGGGTTTTCTTTGTTTCTTCTATTCTGGGGAAATTATGATTGAGACAGAAGAGTAGCTCCAAAGATACTCCCCACAAATATTAACATGTGAGGATCTTTAATATTATGATATCTAACTGGAATGAGGGTAAGTTGATGGCTGTGTAGATCATACAACTGTGTGGAAAATGTTATCAGGCCACAGAAAGGGCTGGACACTCTCAAAGAAGGAGACTTCTCTGAGAAGACTCTGGAAACTGTAAAGAGAGTGATAGTTTTATCAGTGAGTCCCAGAAGAGGTGTTACAGAGTCTCCTCATGGCTATGCCAGTGGTGTTTAATGAATAGCTAAAGCTATGTGAAGGTAGTGATTGTCCAGACACTGGAAAGGCTAGAGCCCTAGCGGCAGTCATATTTTTATTGCAATGTGTCAAACAAGTACTTGCATGTGTCATGGTATGTAAAAGGAAGAGAAGCCCTAATTTAATGAGCTGAATTGTTCATTCAATAAGGAGATACTATCAAACTCTGTAATAATAAATTGGCAATAATAAATAATAAAAAAGCAATGAAACATACTTCTTGCCTAAATATGAGCCTGAAAAATAAATGGCCATCTAATATTATAATAAGCATGTGGGGTAAACTCCACCAAGAAAAGGAATCATATCTGCTTTCAATAAATAGATAGATAGATGATAGATTAGATAGATAGATGATAGATATAGTATTCACAGTCTAGTTTCATGGGTTCTCAGTTACACTTCATCTATTCAACAGGATATTATTAGACATGAGAGCTCTGCAAAATCACAGATGCTTGGCAAAAAGTCCTCACTATTATAATGTAAAATGTGAAACATCTACAGACAGAGTCATGGGGTGCGAAAAGACATACGGTGAGGGTCAAAGCACAGCTCCGAACACCTTCCACTTGGCAGGATGCTGCCCATAGTTTGGCAGTTAAGAAGCCTACAGCAACTTGGTTGCATTACAATTTATTTTGTTTAAAACTTCCTATCCCATGGGAAGAAAAAAGTGACAGGATAAGGAGGCAAGAGTGATGCTGTGCTACAGCCAAGAGAACCCTATGCACATGAGCTGAGGCCTGAAAGAAAGGAGCTGTTAAAAGGGGAATCAAAACTGGTCCAGCAGGTGATTTCATGGAAATGCACTATACAGGACATTACCTCTCCATGGATTTCCTGTATATTTCTCATGCCACTGTATGTGAATCTTGAATGTTTTTGGTATGAACAAATAGATTTGTCTTTCTCTAATGACTTGGGAAGACTCTGAAATTAGGGAGGATTGCATGCTTTGTAGGAATTTATTAAATATTGGTAAACTATTCAAGTACATTGAAATGGTTCATAAAGATGAACTAACCAATGTAAAGACCAAAATGTCATTTTATTTTTTTTAAGATTTTATTTACTTAGTAGATAGAGAAAGATAGCTCATGAGCAGGGAGATAGGCAGAAGGAGAGAAGGAAAAGCCCAATGTGGGGCTCCATCCCAGGATTCTGGGATCATGACATGAGCCAAAGGCAGATGCTTCACTGACTAAGCCACCTAGGTGCCCCCAAAATGTCTTTTGTTTTTCAAAATGTCATTTTAAGTAAGTATTTGTTTATTGGAACTTCATAATTGATATTATTTTAAATCTACATCATCAATAAAGCAGAGTTTTCAAGGTATTTTACTCTGAGGTGGAGGAATAATAATCTGTTCCTGTCAAGATATACCGAGTGTTGTGTTCAGGGAGGGAAGACATCTATCAACTTGTTACACTTTCTCACTAGGGACTTAAACACAAGGCTTTAGTTTCTTCAGTTTGGTATTTAAACAAATTGAGCCAATCAAGCTTGCTAGTGAGAAAGAATCATAGGGGGGACATATTACACTGTTCATTGTTGAACATTTGAAGCAATATCTAAAGCGGCCACCACTCACCTATCCAAATATTCAAGATAGGGTGATAGAACCAGCATAGGAGTTCTAGTAAATGAGGGAATATATCCCTATCAAATTATTATAGTGCTTTCTTTTGTGATAGACAGATAGTGTCTATGGATTTAAAAGTGACACCTAGAGATAGGGCTAACTTCTATGTCACTAATGCCAAAAATCTGGGGATTTTTCCCAGTTACTTTTTTCTCTTAGAGTATGTGAGATTTGCCTTAATATTAACATGGATTAAGGTGGTCTGTTATTTAAAATAATAGGTTCTCGTGAGTAACATTGACATTTTCACAATATTAATTCTGCCAATCCAGGAGCATGGAATATTTTTCCATCTCTTTGTGTCCTCCTCAATTTCTTTCAGAAGTGTTCTATAGTTTTTTAGGGTATAGATCATTTACCTCTTTGGTTAGGTTTATTCCTAGGTATCTTATGCTTTTGGGTGCAATTGTAAATGGGATTGACTCCTTAATTTCTCTTTCTTCAGTCTCGTTGTTAGTGTATAGAAATGCCACTGACTTCTGGGCTTTGATTTTGTATCCTACAAATTATTTTAAAATTTGTGTGGAATCAGAAAAGACCCCGAATAGCCAAAAGAAAACCATAACTGGGGGCATCACAATGCCAGATTTCAGGTTGTACTACAAAGCTGTGGTCATCAAGACAGTGTGGTACTGGCACAAAAACAGACACATAGATCAATGGAACAGAATAGAGAACCCAGAAGTGGACCCTGAACTTTATGGTCAACTAATATTTGATAAAGGAGGAAAGACTATCCACTGGAAGAAAGACAGGCTCTTCAATAAATGGTGCTGGAAAAATCGGACATCCACATGCAGAAGAATGAAACTGGACCACTCTCTTGCACCATACACAAAGATAAACTCAAAATGGATGAAAGATCTTTTTTTTTTTTTTTTTTTTGGATGAAAGATCTAAATGTGAGACAAGAGTCCATCAAAATCCTAGAGGAGAACACAGGCAACACCCTTTTTGAACTCGGCCACAGTAACTTCTTGCAAGGTACATCCACGAAGGCAAAAGAAACAAAAGCAAAAATGAACTATTGGGACTTCATCAAGATAAGAAGCTTTTGCACAGCAAAGGATACAGTCAACAAAACTAAAAGACAACCTACAGAATGGTAGAAGATATTTGCAAATGACATATCAGATAAAGGGCTAGTTTCCAAGATCTATAAAGAACTTCTTAAACTCAACAGCAAAGAAACAAACAATCCAATCATGAAATGGGCAAAAGACATGAAGAGAAATCTCACAGAGGAAGACATAGACATGGCCAACATGCACATGAGAAAATGCTCTGCATCACTTGCCATCAGGGAAATACAAATCAAAACCACAATGAGATACCACCTCACACCAGTGAAAATGGGGAAGATTAACAAGGCAGGAAACCACAAATGTTGGAGAGGATGCAGAGAAAAGGGAACCCTCTTACACTGTTGGTGGGAATGTGAACTGGTGCAGCCACTCTGGAAAACTGTGTGGAGGTTCCTCAAAGAGTTAAAAATAGACCTGCCCTATGACCCGGCAATTGCACTGCTGGGGATTTACCCCAAAGATACAGATGCAATGAAACGCCGGGACACCTGCACCCCGATGTTTCTAGCAGCCATGTCCACAATAGCCAAACTGTGGAAGGAGCCTCGGTGCCCATCGAAAGATGAATGGATAAAGAAGATGTGGTTTATGTATACAATGGAATATTACTCAGCCATTAGAAATGACAAATACCCACCATTTGCTTTGACGTGGATGGAACTGGAGGGTATTATGCTGAGTGAAGTAAGTCAAATGGAGAAGGACAAACAGTGTATATTCTCATTCATTTGGGGAATATAAATAATAGTGAAAGGGAATAGAAGGGAAGGGAGAAGAAATGGGTAGGAAATATCAGAAAGGGAGAGAGAACATGGAAGACTCCTAACTCTGGGAAACGAACTAGGGGTGGTAGAAGGGAAGGATGACGGGGGGTGGGGGTGAATGGGTGACGGACACTGAGGGGGGCACTTGACGGGATGAGCACTGGGTGTTATTCTGTATGTTGGCAAATTGAACACCAATAAAAAATAAATTTACTATTAAAATAAGTAAATAAATAAATAAATAAATAAATAAATAATAAATAGGTTCTCCTTCTAGTTTCTTTCTCCAACTACTGTTTTCTTCTTAATTTTGCTTTGCTTTACCTACAAGTGGTACCCCAGGTTCTTTGTCACTGAGGAGCAAAAAAAAAGTAAACATTAACAAGAGTTAAGTATTTCTCTGACATCTTGCCCTTACCCAAGAATTAAGAAAGCAACCTATAAGCTTCCTTTCAAAGAAGACACTCCTGATCCAGACATGTTCCCTTTAGGAAAGTACAGAGAACACTGACTCACAGATCAACACTGGATCATAAATATGTGTCCTTCAGTAATCATTCAAAACAAAAGTATGCAAATATATTTAAACGATTTTCATAAACAACTTGGAACTTTTGAAAAAATAAAACAAAACAACAAATATCTAAAATATGGCCTGACAATTAAGACTCTCAGTTCTTCCAATTTGAGTACAGAAGGAAGGAAAAGTATTTTCTACATAAATGGGGGCCCCATAGTGCACAGATGCTAGCAGTCCACCATCATGCAAAAGTCAGAAATCACACTGGTAGATTCAATGCTCCATTTTCAAGTATACTATTCACCAGCTAGAGATTTTCTTTATAGTGAGTACTAGCTTTCTAATTCCCACATGTTTCTTCTCTCTTAATTGCTCACAGGAGCATGACTAATTTAAAATTACCTTTCTCTGATAAAATCTTATTACTCCCAGGATAAAATACTGAAATAACTATATTTTTATTTTATAAAGAATTTGTGCAATAATAAATTATTTCTATACAACGTAACATCCCGGATTTTTTCCTGTGAAGAAGCATAGCAATCAAAATCTAACATTTTATAGAAGAAACATGTTCCAAAGTGGAATTTAAAAAGCTCTAAATTTTACATGACCTTTCCATAGTCTTGGACTGTAGTTTGAAACACATAATAATTTTAGCTCCCTAATGGTGGACAAGAAATGCAGCTCTTAAAAGAGAGCTTTATAAGATGTAACTCTCCACAGCTGAGATATCTGCTTTTACTGTTTTGTGTGGAAGACTAAAGCAAACAATACTAATGAAACTTTGTTTTTCTGGAGCATAGTGAGAAAGCCCTATTAAACACTTTTGTGGAGACTATATTTTCAGTAAGCAGATATTTCCCAGTCAGTGCAGAGGTTTCTCAAGCTATCAGTTTGTTTGTTTGTTTGTTTGCTTTTTTAAACTCTAAGAACCCTTTTGTCCCCCTCAGGAATTTTTCTGTTGCCTATTAAAAAAAGGAAGAGAAAGAGAATCTCCATACTAAAAAAGAATTAGTAAACTACCAGCTTTGGCTTAACATTTAAATATGGATTTACGTTTTTTCCAGGTAATATCATTCTGATGACTAAGTATTTGATGAGCACTATCATGAAGAAGCGTGGAACATGAATTCAGGCAACAAATGTCCTGCTCTGTTTGTTAAAAGCTATACAACCTTGAGCAATGTCCCTTAACCTCTGAACTTGAATCAGGAGATTCAATTAGAACTAATTTTGTTCAGGTGGCCTATAATCTGGTTGGGAAGTAAAAGAGATATATGTAGAAAATAAATTAAAAATAGTAAATATAATCCTAACCTAAGGATTTGGTGATTAAATTGGGGCTGAGAACAAATTTGGAAAGTGCAACTCAATAACATTGTATATGGGAAATTAAATGAAAGTCTTCTTTCCCATGAGATTTGGAAAAACGTATTGACATTGATTGAAACTAGATTAACCCAAAAGGAACTCCTCATTTGTGTAGAGGTATACTGGTTTGGGTTTGAGATATACTAAGTTTGCCAGGAGAAAATATTTATCCTATGGGCAGCTGGGATTATGTGCCTGGAATTTGAGAGGTTCAGTTTGGAGACAAATTTTTTGGTTCAAGAGTTGGAACAATGAAATTGAGTATGGCTAACATTTAAAGAATGATCAAGAATCCAAAGTAAAGACTTTAAGATAAATGCTGTATTAAGTGAATGAAAGGAGTGGTAAAGAGAAGGCAAAGAATCAGAAAAGTGCTATCTACACTGCAGAAGTAAGACTGAAAACTAAAACGCCACTACTATAGGAGATGGGAAAAAATTCTGACACTAGAGGACAACATTGAGAAAGAAATTTTAGTAACAGAACAAACTTTTTAGGGGAAACCTCAAATAATAATACTTAATAATAATACTTAATAATAAATAAGTACCTTGTGGAAGTAGCAGGATGAATTCTCATAATCTAGGAGTTCAGCAGGGAAATGAAGGGAAAAAAATCTTCATAGTGAGAAACGTGGCTGAGCTAGGTAAAAACAGGCACTATGAGAGAAACTTGACCAGGTTCAAAGGTAAAAAGGAAATAGTCTTTAGGAGAGAATACTTCAGAATGAGAGGTTAAACCTGGGATGTACTCATGAGGTGGAAATGGGAAAAAATATAGGAGTTCACTTGGAAGAGAAAGAAAATCTTTTTCTCTTAGGCTGAGTAGAATTCTGTGAGGAGTGTTCTGAGGGCACAGTGGGCATACAAGAGGGAAATTAAGCCAGTGGTCTCAATATTTCTCCTCAAGTAGAGGATAAGATAGATCATCAGGTGAGAACATGGAAAGCAAGAGAGACTAAAAGCTAATGAGAATTGAGTTTACCCTTCGGCTGTAAAGGCTGTGTGGGAATCATTGAATGATTACGATAAAAAAAATTGGGCAGCCCTGATGGCTTAGTGGTTTAGCACCGCCTTCAGTCTGGGCCTGATCCTGAAGACCTGGGATCGAGTCCCATGTCGGGCTTCCTGCATGGAGCCTGCTTCTCCTTCTGCCTGTGTCTCTGCCTGCCTCTCTCTCTCTCTGTGTCTCTCATGAATAAATAAATACAATATTAAAAAAAAATATTGTGAGCATCAGTGACGACCTGGTGAGAAATGCATGTCAATAATCTGTGTTTTTCAGGTCAGCCCAGACTCTTTGTTTTTCTCAGGATTGATTTGAAACTCACTAGCATGAGCAGATGTAGAAAGCAAGGCCTGACTGTGAAACTCTCAGGGAATGGCTAGCATACTGGGAGTATTTGGTCCCTTCTGGGTTCCAATTGATTGATTTTATACTGATTTGGGGTGGGCCTTCAAAATTCCTTTTTTTTTTTTTTTGCCAAAATAAAGAATTGTATATATTAAATAATTATATGTATAAAAACACCATGGTTCATTCTTTGGTTTTATTTATTTATTTATTTATTTATTTATTTATTTATTTATATTTTAGAAACTTGTCGTGTACATGCAATCAGGAAAGATTGCCCAAGACTTGTAATTTAGCAAAAGAGAGCAGTGGGTATCATTTTTGTGGAGTGGTAGAAGTTGTTTAGTGGATTTTCTGGGGATTATCTCACTCAATAGGCATGAGAACCTTTAATTCATTTTTCTTTTTTTTTAAAGATTTCTTTATTTATTTGAGAGAGAGTGAGCCTGTACAAGTGTGTGTGTTGGGGGGTGGGTGGGCTGAGGGACAGAATCCTTAGGCCGACTCCCCACTGAGAATGGGGCCCCACCTAAGGGCTCCATCTCAAGACCTAAGAGATCACGAGCTGAGCAGAAACCAAGAGTCCTGTTTAACCTACTAAGCCACCCAGGTGCCCCTAGTTCATTTTCTATCAACCAGATTATTCCAGGAGTTGAAGTTTACTTGTACAAAGATGATTTTCATGGAAATAATTCTTGTCCATAAAAATATAAATATATTTCATCTGATACAATTGATTTTCCAGTTCTAGAAAACATGACATTTTATTGTATTATACCTTATTAGTTTTACGTTTATTAGCAGACTTATTTAACCTTTCCAACTACTTATATACTTTAACTTTCTCCTTTGAATTATTTTATCATCTTACTGAGTCTCTCAATTTATTTGCTACTATCAGCCACACTTTCTAAATATTACAATGCTTCAAAATATTTAAAAATTGCAGAAATATATATTATATATTACACATATATAATTGTACATACATATAATTTCATCTTGGAGAGCTTTTATGGAAGAACTCAGATGACTTGCATGGCTTGAAGTCTTGTGAAAATGTGCCTCCTTTCATAGACGATGCTAACAGTACTTGCCAGTCACAGAACTGTTTTTTGTTTTTTGTTTTTTTAGAACTGTTTAATAAAACTGAGGCCTCTTATCTCACTTTTATCTCATACAAGATGGGCAAACATTGAAAGTAATTATTTGGAAACTTTGATATGGCCATGGCACTCAGCCCCATATGACTTTTATTATATTATTTTTAAATAAAATAATTAATTGGCTAAAATGTTTATAAAATTAATTGATTTTTGTCATATTTTTCAAAGTATCATTCCATACAAAACTGAAAATCAGATAAACCAACTACCCGTTCTTCACTGTACCAGAGATGAATGAGGTTTCAACCTGATTTATATCATCTAAAACTTTCATATGTTCTTCTAAACAACTTACTCATGACTGGATAAAATATAAGGTGTTTTAGGAATGAACGGTATGATTCTCCCATCAATGATAAAAGGCATAATACTATAGACATATCTCAAATATAAGGAACTGAACAAAAGAGAAATATTGATTCAATAGATGAAAAAAGAAGAAAGAAACTGAGATCTATCTGGATTATAATCTAGGAGATTAGGAAGAGACCATATAGTAACAAAAATCATGTTTATCTAGAACCGAGTGCTCTTGCTTTGAGCCACCCCTAAATCCAAAAGATTTGTTGTCAAATTTCAGCACTATCTATTCTACTATGGCATGATATACCTGTTCTTATAAAATTGTCTGTTTTCAAAACTCTAGTTACAAAAACAGGACTGAAACAATTCAAGACTGTTCATTACTGTTCCCTTCCCCCATCCTGCCAAAAAGAATATCCAGTCCAATTTTCTTTTTCCTTCCCTAAATTAAAGAAGAATAATTATGCCTGCAGAGTACTGCCAGGTACATTTAGATAATAAAGAATCTGGGGCAGAGAAAAAACAAAAAACAAACACTCAGAGCCCATAGAGGAGCAAGTTTCTAAGGAATATTGTAGCTCTGCAATGTTGGAAGAAGAAAGAATTTTAGTAGCACTGTGTCTGAAAACCCTCCACTTTTTAAAAACATGTAAATAAAGCTTTTAAACTATTTGATACAGCCTGATTTTTGGACTCTATTCCTTTGGTCATCACACTGCTTTCAGATTGAACCAGTGACTCAAGGATTTATAAGAGTAGTTTTCATTTAAGAAGAATTTTACATCAGCAATAACCAAATTTTTCTCAACATGAAGTCCCACTAATAAAGGGTTTTATCTATTAAACCTTGAGTATTTTGTCAATGTTACTTTAGAATCATAAATTGGCTCATCAGAGTTAATGGCGGTAATTTATTTGCACTTCAATCTCCACTTTCAGAAGCATTTAAACTGTACTATCACCTCTGACTTTGATTTTGGAATTTTGCTTATAGCAGAGTTCATAACTACCAAAAAAACAGAAACAAAATCTGTGTTGTACACTATAAAGCCTCTGAGTACCCGGTCACTCAGTGCTCTGCACACAGGCAGTGGGACTACCCATAAAGCCAATAATGCTCCCAACTTAAAAAGTAAATCATTTTAGATTTACCTTGAGCTCTACAATATTTGACACTAGGAGAAATGCCTAGTTTTAGAAAAGGTTTTGCGATTAAAAAAAAAAAATTCTGCCTTGGAATGGAGTCAGGCCAAAAAGGTTGTGAAGAGATCAAGTCAGATTAATGCTAAGAAAGGCCTGAATGCCAGTCAGAAGGGTATTTCGATAATCCAGATGTGAGAAGTAAAGACCCATGTAATAGTGGTGTTTGTATGAATGGCCTAGAAGGGGGAAGTTTTTCAAAATCTCATGGTAAAGAATAGCAAGTAATTGACTAATGATTACAGTCAAAGCCTAGAAAAAAAGTTTAAGCAATGCAAATATTGTGGCCTGAAAAATGAGGAAAACGGTGGCCCACTGAGAGACATTTTTTGTTTAGATCAGATTCTTCCTGCAAGCTTCCTTTTTGGTATTCCATACCTACATATCTAAAATGAAGGAACACTATAAAATTATGCAACACTTTTTTAATAGAAATGACTTATAATTTAAGTTCCAAATTTTAAAAGGGCAAATAATAGGACCACTAAAAATATTCACTACTGCATAAAGAAGCAAAAATTGATTGAACAATAGTAGTAGTCATGGTTACCTGCATGCCATTACCACACTATGATTATACAATTCATTTCTATGGATAACACAATTACAGTTTAACATAATACAAAATAATCTTGCAACAAAGATACAAAAAAATAACAAAAACCCACAGAAACTATTTAAATCAACAAAGCCCACAGCTTCTTAATATAAACTTGCATTCCTTGTGTGAGTAATTCAACTGTTCTATATGCATCCCCTTAATTTTATCATCACACTTCATATAAATAATGACTAAATTATTCATGGGAGCCCAAGGTACAAAAAGTATTTTTCTGAAAAGATATCACCAAATTCAGAAGAGAAACATGATCTATTTATAGATCATTTAATTTTTATTTATTTGATTTTCCTGATACATTTTAAAATATTTAAACATTTATTACTAGTGCCAAGTCTACCAATCTTTGCCTACCATAAAAATAAATTTTGATTTCTTTTAATATCCTTTAAGTTATTCAGTACTACTTTTTAATATTATATTGTGAAGTTCCTCTTATCTTGTTAGTTACTTAACAAGCTGAACATACAAATTTATGCACAATGGCTATTCACAGTTGCTCCTCCTAAGACTATAATAGTCACAGGTAGTCAGAATGGACTCTACTACATGTTTAAACATAATTGATATAATTGAATTGGCACCGTAAAGAGATGGGTATTCATCTACATGATTGATATTGTAGCTATGAAAACAGGACACTATTTATAAGGTGAATAATTGCATTAAATTTGTGAAGCTTAACAGAAGAGGCAGCATGAGGTGCTCAACAGAGCACCAGGCTTTGAATTTGAAAATTTAGATTCCATTCTGAGTCCGACACCCATTTGACTTCAGGCAAGACAACTTATTGGAGTCTGGTTTCTCCAACAGCAAATTGAGGAGTTGATGCTAAGTGACTCCTTCTGGCACTAAAACATGATGACCCAAAAGTAACTCTGGGTGCTAGTTACATAGCTCTTCAGTTTCTAGGAATTGCCTGTAAAAATTCTGTGACAATCTTCTCTCTGTCAATTTTTCTTGGCTCTCACGTGCATTGGGCAAGTTTCAGGTCACAAATGATCCCTCTGAGCATTGTGAATCTGGCAAAGTGCAGCATACTCTTCCAAAATATCTGGACAATGTCCAGCAAAACAACTAAAGGGATTGTTTGGGCTTTCTAAAATAAAACATGGGCTATGCTAGAATTGAGATCATCTGGTCCTGGACCAGCCATCCTTCCCATCACATCAGCCTCTTGCTGCTCCCCTCACACTTAGTAGAAAGTGTAAAATGATGCATCCCTGCACAGTATGAAGTAGTAAGGAGTAAGAGTAAGTAAGAGTAAGTAGTCCTCTCCCATTTCATCTATGTGAGCCTAGGTAGAGCAGAGAAGTAAGAAATAATCTCTTTTCTTTTCTGTGTGTTTCCAGAGTATGAGGTTCTGTTGGAAGGACATGTCTCTCCTATTCCCTTCCCTTCCCAGGACCCCTATAGAGCTAGATTGAAGCAGTTAACTCATTTCACGGAGAGGGTCTTCAGAGGACCAGAAGAGAACAGAACTAGCCATAGGATCCTGTAAAGTGCTCTATGAGCAACTATCTATGGAATCTTACTTTCCACTCACTTGCTTTCCCACGCTCAGTTACTGTGTTAGCAATAGAAGATCGCTCCCTCTATAGGACTTAATAACTAAAAATGAGGAAAGGTCTTTTACAAGATATATGTGTTGCTTTCTTCAACTTATATTGTGTATATTATAGCTGTTTTAGGTTCTCAGTAAATATTTGTCAAATGAATGAGCAAATGTGTTTGTACTGTTAGCATTACAGAGCTAATAGCCTGCGCTGAAGAAAAGCTCCTAGTCCCCTTTATGGCAACAACCATATTTCCACTAATGTTTTCTTTATCAAGCCTTTATCATTTATTATGATATATGGGACTAATAGAACACTAAGTAGTATACTCAGTTTATGTTACAAATAGTAGATAAAAAGGTAACTGTGGGGCATCTGGATAGTTCAGTCAGTTAAGTGTCTGACTTTTGATTTCAGCTCAGGTCATGAAATCAAGCCCTGAGAGGGGCTCTGCGCTGAGTGTGGAGCCTGCCTAAGAGTCTCTCCCTCTCTCTCCCTCTGCCCCTCATTGCCCCCCAAAACTAGGTTACTGTGACTAAAAATAAGAACATGTGATGTGACCACTACTGATATGAAAAGAATTTGAAGAATTAATGATTTCATAATTACAAATGATAGTCTTGCCTAAAGGTAAAATAAATGTTAACAATGCATCTTTCCTCAAGTCAGACACTGATCATTATAGTATTTAAAACTATATTTTAAGACAGTATATTTTAAATCCAGGTAACCACTACCCAGAAAACTGACCTACATTTGTAGTTGTGTCATATATATGAAAACATCTTGAATTAGGACAGAAGCAGTAAAAGGATATGCAGTAACAACTGTTGCAGACCTTTTGGCCAACTCTTGGGACAACCAGATTGTGTTAAATAACCAATGCCATGCCAAGAGTCTTCTAGAATCTTGGATTCTTTCTTAGCAAATAACCTATTTCTCACTTTTACTCAAGGAAATTATAAAAATATTGAATAAACAGGGGATTTATCATGTATGCATTGGGTTAAAAAGACATTTTAATGTTACATATCACTGAGAGGTGAAACAAAAAATCTAGTTGTTAACAAATTTTCAAAGGGACTGGATTAAGTAGAATATTATTATGTGCCTACAGAAAATATCTGGAAATAAATGTTTTATTTAGTAAGTGACTGTCAGAATATACACAAACTTCCTTTCTGCTTATTGCTTTGTAATTTTTTAAATTGAATGTTAAAAATTAAAGAACCTTTTTATGAAAAGGAAAAACATTTTGATATACTGATTCATTCCTTCCCTGTTCCCCACAAAATGCTATTTTTAATTTCAAACAGCTATTCATTTTTTACTTAAGAAAAATATCAACTACATGAGACATAAGGCAATAAAAATGCTTTGATTACAATTAACTGTTGTGTTCAATGAATGAGAAATAGAATTCTTTATTAGAAAAATAATCGAAGCAGTAGATAATGGAAAACAGGTTATGAAAAGTTCTTAAAACATGAATTGCCCTTGTCCATGGTTTTCTTTTTCAATAGATTATAAATCCAATTGAAAAAATCAAACAAAAGATATGAATAAATGAATTATACTATTTTCCTCAAGTTTTAACATTCTCATTAAATATGTTAGTCCTTAGGCTAAAATAGGGACAACAAATTTGCACACTTTGCATATGGATATGGAAAATTTTGGTACTGATATAAAACGTGTATTATTTTCATAAGAACATTAGTTAAATTGTGTTTAAATGTTATCTGGTATAGTGAACTATGATTCTCCAAAAATAAATTCATAGTCTCTAAAATATAAGTTATTTTTTTCTTGTAAAACTCATTGAATTCTCATGATTTTTCCATATCACATTATTCAGATGATGTTTTCAAGTCCTCTGTGGTAGGTTGAGAAACTAAGAACATAAGAGAAAACAAAGTAAACTGACAGCTAAGTACTAATAACAAATGATTGCTTCGGAAGGAAACAGCTCACAGTTTCCCACATGTTTTCCTTAATGGTTAAACATATTTAACAAAATCTTGGTAATCTTACTGTAAAAGCCTTTTTACTCTTACTGAGACATATTTGCAGCTAGCAGAGTTAATGCAGGCTCATTAAGGAAGCCACAGCACTCCCTGCATTAGGACTCAGCTCTGTGTCTCTGCTTTTAGCCCAATTATCCCATATTGGGGGATGACGAAGGACATTGTTTCCAGCCTCTGATTCTCCTGATTTTTTGTCTCTGTGATATTACTATCAATTTGTTCAGGGATTCTCAAAGTTAACCAACCCAAAGGGTCATTCTGGAGCTTCTTATTTTTTTTTAAGATTTTACTTATTTATTCATGAGAGAGACAGAGACATAGGCAGAGGGAGAAGCAGGATCCCTGCAGGGAGCCTGATTCAGGACTTGATTCCATGACTGTGGGATCATGACCTGAGCTAAAGGCAGATGCTCAACTGCTGAGCCACCCAGGTGCCCCTGGAGATTCTTAAATCAGATTTATAGGCTCCTTCCTATGGTTTGCTTCAGTTAGGGTGGGTTTCCTAAATCTACAGTTTAACAAGTTGGTAAGGGACTTCTTATGATCAGTTACATTTGGAAATCATATCTACTTATCTGATCTTATTTCCTGAGGATGTTTTCTCATCCCTTCATGATTCCAGTCCATTGAGAATTCTTTCCTAGGCATATCTCCAATTTTTCTTCCAATTTCCTTTCCATTCTGCTTACTTGGGTCTGTACCTATGTGCTTTCCTTTTGCAGGTCAAATCTCACTTCCTCACTTTCTTCCAAACTCTCCAAGATTAGAGTATCCTCCCCGCAAAGTATGAGGTTTGGCTAGGACTGGCTAGGATTATATGGAGAAGGAGCATACTAGAAATAATATATGCTCAAAGCAGAAGGACTAGAGAAAAAGACAGGGAACAGAACAGGGACATGAGCAGAAGAACTCAAGTTTACAAAACAAGGTGGAAACATAAGGTTGTGGCTACTGACATTACATGGAGGGCAGAGAGTCCTGTGCCAGGTGAGGGTGATAAAGGGCAGACAGTCTGCTCCAAGAAGGACAGGCTAACAGGGCACTAAGACAGGTACATAAGCAACTGTCATTCAAGGCAGAATATAAGAAAATCTCCAAAAAAAAAAAAAATATATCAAGGTACTAGCATTCTGAAGAGGGAGAGATCACAAATATTTGAGAAGATCAGGATCAACTTAATGGCAAAATGGCACTTAACCTGAATTCTGAAAGATGTGTCAAACTGTGAAAGGTGCAATAGGAGAGCAAGTTGTTTTGTTAGAGAGTTTAATCAATGGCTGCATGAATGAATCAAATGAACAAATGAAATGAGTTAAAACAAAAATTAGTACCACAAATATAACCTATTATTTCTAGATAAGTTATTTTTTTTCAGGTTTCTGGATGGGTGCTCCTACCATAGAAATAACACACCTGAAGGTAATACAGATGTTGGTGTCACAGAGATATTTTACACAAAATTTTTAAGAATATATGTAATATGTAAGCATTTGGAAGCATTATTATGATTAGAATTAGAATTTTAGTTCCATGTAAAAACAGGGAATAACTCCCAACAACTTCTTTAATAAGAATGCTGCTGTTTTATCATAGAAAAAAATCACAGTAGTTTAAATAAAACTCCTTTAAAGAAATATTATCTCTTTTTTTTTTTTTTTTTGAAACTCTAAATGAGGCTGAGCCACAGCTAGGGATAATGCTGCTGTTTTATCATAGAAAAAATCACAGTAGTTTAAATAAAACTCCTTTAAAGAAATATTATCTCTTTTTTTTTTTTTTTTTGAAACTCTAAATGAGGCTGAGCCACAGCTAGGGAAATAACACTTGTAAAATTAGCATATTTGTGAAATTGATCCCATCCCTTATTTTTTATTTTTTTATTTTTTTATTTTTTTATCCCATCCCTTATTAACTGAACATAATGATAATCACAAAATAAGGTGACCACTTGAAATAAATGACACATAGAAAACAAAAGAAAGATGTTAATTTAATGATTGATTAGATGATCCTTCATTTATGTTCCAAATCTAGTTCTAGTTCTGGGTGAAACAACTATTTTATTAATCGTTTTGAATAGTGGCCTCCAGCTCACACTTTAAGTATTCCAAATGCAACTCAGTAACACACATTGCTTTTAAAAAGTTATGCAGGTGCAGCATAAGGAATATAGCTAATGGTATTGAATTAGTGTTATATGGTGATAGATGCTAGCTGTATTTGTGGTGAGCAACATATAGACTTGTTGAATTACAGTGTTGTACACCTGTAACCAATGTCTCACTGTGGGTCAACAATACTTCATTTTTAAAAAAATTGAAAAGTGTTGGGGTGCCAGGGTGGCTCAGTTAAGCCTCTGACTCTTGATTTGGGCTCAGGTCATGATCTCAGGATGGTGAGATCAAGCCCCACATTGGGCTCCACTCTCAGCTGGGAGTCTATTTGAGATTGTCTCTCTCCTCCCTTGCCCCCTCACCCCCATGCACTAGTGCCCTCTCTCTCAAATAACTAAATAAATCTTTAAAAAACAATAAATAAAAAGTTTTTTAAAAACATAAAAAAATGTTAAGAGAGTTAAAAAAAACAAACAATTTTTTTGGCTTTTTAAGTTTCTATGTTACTTCCAGTTCATTAACATACAGTGTTATATTAGTTATACAGTATAGTAATTCAGCACTTCATACATCACCTGGTGCTCAATACAACAAGTGCACTCATTTTTCACTCATTCCTCTCCCCTCTGGTAACCATCAGTTTGTTCTCTCTACTTAAGAGTGTTTCTTGATTTGTCTCTCTGTATTTATTTTTTCCCTTTGCCTGTTTATTTTGTTTCTTAAATTCCACATATGAGTGAAATCATATGGCATTTGTCTTTCTCTGACTGATTTATTTCACTTAGCATAATATCTCTAGCCCCATCCATGTTATTGCAAATGGCAAGATTTCATTCTTTTTTTCTGGCTGAATAATATTCCTTATGCAGAATATTTTTAAGAAAGAATCGCATTCAGTGTGCTATAGCATATCCAGTTTACATAAACAGTGTTTAACCATACCTGTTGAATCAGAAGGAAGGAAGGAAACTACAGATGTGGGTGTCTTCCACCCTAACTGTCATGGAAGCAAGGGCCTCAGTTCTGGCTCAGTCTCATTCCTCTCTGTACGTTATATTTCACTGTGTTAAGATTTTTGAATTTTCTTGAGGTCATTCACATGTTTGCTACTTAATGGAGAACTGATTCATTTTATCCTTTATTATTCTATGTTGTGAATGTTTAAAATAATTTAATAAGAAAGAAGCCACATCATAGCCTTAAAGTAAACAGAATGTGATAACCAGACTCTGCATAGAACAGAGTTTAAATGCTGTCAAATGTAAAATGTTATATTGAAATGGTATTATTTCAGAATAACTCATTATTTCAGAGTTATCATCCACAAGTACAACATATTGGTTCAAGTAGGCATGAGAAAGGTAATGTTAACAGATGATTAAAAAAAAACAACAACAAAAACACTTGAGGGGAAGAGATGAGTGTGTCTGTTCACTAAATTGTCTCAGAAGGATATTCAAGGAGCATTAAATATAAGGAATTGCAATCAAGAGCCAGTAAAAAAGAACAGAAGAGAACACTCTGGATGTGAACACTAGCAATGGAGTGGCCCAGCAGAAATTCATGCAATAGTCTTCCCAGGATGTAAGATTTTAACCTTGCAAAATGCAAGTTCCTTTAGGCATAAATATATAAGGTCACTATTTTATGTAGAAAATAGAGGAAAGAGGTACAAGAGATTTTCTTTGAAAAATGCACATATTTTGTGTTCAGAGAAACTTTATTTCTCCTTTCATTGCCATCGCACTAGAATGCTGCATTGGTAAAAATCAATGAACCAGTAATACATATTATCTACTGAAGTCCAGAGCTTCTTTGGATTTTCTTAGTTTTTACTTAATGCCTTTTTCTATTCCAGGGTTTCGTCCAGGATGCAACATTACATTTTGTTGTCATATTTTTCCAAGATATAATGGTTTCTCAGATGCCCCTTGTTTTGGATGATCCTGACAGGTATTTTATAGAGTATTTCTCAACTGGGAATCATCTGATATTTACTCCATGATTAGGCTAGACTTACAAGGTTTTGGGAGGAAGGCCAACCTCATCAGGTCATAACAAAGGTATAGATTATCAATGTAATTTATTACTGCTAATGTTAGCTTTCTCACACGGCTGAAGTGGTGTTTGTCAGGTTTCTATACTGTGAAGTTACTTTTTTTTTCCCCTCCTTTTCTGTGTTTTATTCTTTGGAAGCAAGTCACTATGCAAGGCCCAGACTTGATGAGTGGGCAGGTATATTTTCCCTTCTGAAGGGCTGAACATCTGCATAAAATATTTGGGATTCTCTTGCACAAGAGATTTGTCTAGTCTCTCATTTATCTCTTTATTCAATCATTTATTTATATCACGGACTCATGGATATTTATCTTACACTTTGGGTCAGAATTCAATGCTACTTGATATATTTTGTATCTCAAATTATTCCAGTTTTGAACGTTGGGAGCTATTTCAATGGACTCTGTGTCTCTTTGACATACACTTGTCAGTGAGGCACTTTGAGCACTTCCTTGCTTTCTGGCATAACGAGATATCCCAGGATAATCTTGTGTACTCCCTGATCAGTCCTAGAATTAGGCAACCATGTGTTTCTCTAATTGGCCTTAGTTTCTTTTATGGGAGAATGATAGTAGAAATCAAGATGTGGGTGCTAATTATGCTCATTGCTATTGGGATGACACTGCTTCCTAGGCCCCCTCAGCCAACAAAACGAGATAATATGTGTTTGGAGGCTAATATGTGTGTATGCTATATGTACACATATATCCTAAATATAGTTCTCTCCTTGCTAATCTGGAGTTTCCTAACTCCAACAGTAAGAAATCTGGCTCCACCATTTTCCATCCATTATTTACTTAATAATTCAATTCCTCAGTGATTTATATTTTTTAAATTTATTAATTCATGAGAGACACAAAGAGAGAGGCAGAGACATAGGCAGAGGGAGAAGCAGGCTCCCTGGGTGGGGGAACCTGATGCAGGATTCAATCCCAGAACCCCAGGTTCACAATCTGACCTGAAGGCAGATGCTCAACCACTGAGCCACCCAGGTGCCCCCACAATGATTTATTTTTAGGTTTAGAGCCAGAACCTATTATTTCTCAAATTTTTATTATGTTTAAATAGCATCTAATATATAATTTAAAAAGTTAAAGAGAGATATACCCACTTCATTCTCTCAAATCCTTATCAGGAGTAATGTGTGTTTTAAAAACCAAGCAAGTCTTCCTCTGGGATTTGCTGTTGTCCTCATCTAGTTATATAAAATCACAGAAAGGTGATGTTCTAAGTGCTTGCCTTCTCGTCAGTCATTTAGAACCTGGGCTTTTTTTTTCATTGAAACAATGTTATATAGTGGTAAGCTTTCTAGGTTAGCCCACAAGGGCTATTTAGCTCAGAATACAGTTTTAAAAATATGTATTTACAAATAAAATAATATAAAGTAATATTAGTAAGTAAAAAGGGAAAATATTAAAACAAGTATGAAGTAGTATTGTATGAATCTTAGATATAGATGCTTAGGCAAAGCTGAAGGAGGTTGAGAGTAGCAAGTCTATTAAACACAGAGAAAACATCTGTGAAGGGGAGAACCAGCATGGAGACTTCTGAAATTGCTGGAACACACAGGGCATGTTGTAGAGTGGATTTTAATGAGCCTGGACAGGCAAGCAGTGATTTAATTATCACAGGCTTTATATGCCATGCTAAGAAGATTGGCTTTAAGTTTAGAAGAATGAGGAGCTAATAAAGAATTGTACGCAAAGGAATGGGATGATCTGATTTGTGTCTGAAGAACATTACTCTGATGACAATCTTAAGAATGGGGAGGAGAGGGATGGCAATAGAGGCAGAATAAATTAGGAAAATATTGAAATGATGAAAACAATAGATAAAGTCCTGAGCCAAGTCAAAAATACAATAGCCTTGAAGGAAAGTGGTGAGACACGAGAAATGGTAGACACTTGTTCTAATGACTAGGTACTGTTACTGCAGTGAAGGAGAAGCGGATGTCCATGATTTTCCTTTTTCTGGTTTGAGAGATGAAGAAGTTAGTGTGGGCAACTGTTGGTGCCATCAATCAAAAAAGAGAATATAGTAGGAAGAGCAGCTTTGAGGAAAATGTATTAAATACTTTAAAAACATTTTCTACCAAAAGTAATCTTACCTCTTAGTCATAATTCAAGTATTTTTAGAATTACTAGGGGTAGTGATTTCCTAAGATATCTGGAAAAAATGGAAAAGAGAGGAGAGTACAGAGGTGTTATGGAGAAGTCATATATATGTATTTATAAGAAAAGATTGTCAAAGATTTACTTTCATAACTATAAGCAGTGCCAAACAGAAGAAACGAAGTAAAGATAGCACACATTCGATGTCTTTGAAAGGGAAGAAAAAGGTGGGACAGATAGATACCCAATGAGTCAGCAAAGCTGGCCTTAGGCAGGAGCTGGCACTTCCAGTACAACAAGAGCATAGCGGGATTTACGGAGAGACTTGCCCAGGAAAAGAAATGTGCAGTGCATTGTTTCTTCATACAAAATCAAACTTGAGTCAGATGCGTGTTTTTGCGATAGTGGAGTAACACCATGGATCATTTTGGTTTGATTTCTACTTATAAGGGTCTCCTAGGGATCTCCTTGAAGTATAATTTGATAAAATTAAAATCTTCCTCACCACTTAGATAGTATGTCTATTACATGCTCTATCACTGTAGTGCATTCCACTGGTAATTTAAATTTCATAATTACTTGTAATAATTTTTTTTTTTGTAGCAGCGGTTCGATTTTCTAACCACTTGATCTCATCTTTGGTCCATCTATCTTCCTACTTGCAAATCAAAGATGTTCTGTCTATGACACCTCTACCCTCCCTCTCTTATTCACGCTCTTATTACTTACCACATCTGTGGGTAAAGAAAGAATAGAACCCTGCAACAGAAAAACAAGTAATGTGCCAAGATCTCTGTAAATCTGAAGCTCTAAAAGGATTAGTCATCACTTTAGTACCTATTTTTCTGCCAGGAAACAAAAGAAAACAAATGACATTATCAACAAAACCATCAAGCAAACCATCAAGTTCAAACCATCACATGTTCCTTCACATGTGTTGATTGATTCCAGTCCAGAAGATGACATAAAGCCTGGAAATAATTTTCATACTTTGTTTCCTCCCTGTGCAAAATGGATCCACAGGAAACTGATACATACAGTAAGTTTTTATATACTTCTCCTATGTTAATGTTATTACACTTGTGAAATATGACAAAAATGAATGTAATTAAGAAAACACACACAAAAAAAAACAAATTTAATGAAATGAGTGTTTTTGAGCAACTATGATGGCCTGAAAGAGCACTACATGAGGAGAGGGAGTGAGAAAAGTAATAAAATGCAGGTACAGGATATGGGTGAGACAAAATGTCAGAAAATGAGCCCAATAATGGGAGTTGAGATGAATTGTACAAGATGTTGAATACCAAATTAAGGAGTGTGGTTTTTGCCCAAGTCCTAACCACTTAGGAAATGATTTTATACATAACTTAATCATTTTACAAGGTCTTTTTTAAATTTTTTTTCTGGTAGATAACTGTGTGAGTAGGGTGAAAAATGAACTAATACTAAATAAGAAGAAAAGTGTAGGAAAGAGAAGATTTGGAAAAGGAAACCATGCAGCCAGAGCCAATTACCCATTTCTTTGAGGCTGGGACAAACAGAAGGACTGAAGAGATGAGATGATCCCAGTAGAGCTAGAAACTGCCAGAGCCCTGTCCCACCAGGTTTAAACAATGTTCACACTTGGGTGTGGAAGCTTCTATCAATCTAGCAGAATTACACATAGAGCAAAACACAATGTATTTTGAAAAAATGTAACTCTCTGACAAGCTGTGGTATTTGAAGACTGAGAAGTACCTCAGAGGCACCTTGGTGGCTGCCAATGAAATAAAGAGGAAGGGAACAGGAGATCAGACTCTTAGACGTGACTTTTGCCACGCTTGCTTCAGTCAGTGCTGTTGATTTGTATTTAATTTTACATACAGGACCTCTGAGTAAGGCTGTGAAGAAATATTTCCATAGTTAAAAACAACATTGAAAACCAGTGGTGCACAAGGCCCCTATTTTCCAATGTATTTAAAAAGGGTACTTTATATATAATTCCTAAAACACTCTTGATCCTAAGAGATTCATTTATTATTATCTAAAGTAGCTTTATGAAATAGTTCTGAATTGTCTTCAATTTTCTCATTTTACCAGGAAGGTTTTTCCACAAACCATAATAGGTCTGTGGACAACCAGTGAAATGAGAACTTTAGGAAAAGCAAATTTTATAGACCCCACTCCCCAATGTGATATTAACAGCAGATCTCAATAGTGAGAATCAGATGTTTGTGGAGTATGTTGCCTTCAATATCAAGATGCTTTCAGTTGCTTTTTCTGGAAAAAGCTCAGATTAAAATGTGGCTTTGCCTTTATCCTAGCAAAATTGTAGGATCCATTAAGTAATTTCTGTGTCACTGCAGTTGTCCTGTCTCCAAAATGTGGGTAATAATAGTATCTCCTACTTAGGGTGACAAAGAGGATTGAGCATTTGGAGCAGTACCTCTTCAAGGTAGGAGCTATGTTATTGTTCACTATTATTATGGGCATTAATGTAAGCCCAGAGTCTTACTAGGAAATTGAGCCAGCTTTTGGACTTTCTTCATCAGCATCTGCTCAGACTAGTATGCCATCTGGCAAGTTGTCTATTTGCTTATTGTGTGTCTCTCTCTACTGTAATGTATGTTCCCTGAGAGTAGAGTTTCTTCTGTTTTCTTTGTTGCGGTATGTCCAGCATTTAAGTGTTCCTGGAATATAACAGGAACTTAATAAACATTTGTTGAATGAATGAATGAATGAATGAATGAATGAATGAATTCCTATTCGACTGAACTGAAACTAATTCAAGTGTCCTTTCAATGTCTCATACATTGCTACTCCTGGAAATAGAAAATGAACCACAAAATCTGAGAAAGTAGGGAGACAGTTTTTTTTTTAACTTATTATTATTTTTTTGAGGGTGAGGGAGAGAAGGAAAGAGAATCTCAAACGGACTCCCTGTTCAGCACAGAGACTGAGATGGGCTTGATTTCACAACCCTGAGATCATGACCTGAGCTGAAATTAAGAGTTGGATGTTTAATTGGCTGAGCCACTCAGGTGCCTGAGAGACAGATTTTTAAAAGAGAAGACTAGGCAGTTGCATAGATGAATGGAAATTTGGAGCCAAAATCTAGAAGGTTTTTGAAAAGTGTAACTGTGTGCAGTGTGGTGAAATGCTCCCTCTCCCATCTCTTAAAGACACATTGGTAAAACTTAAATTATTTTAAGATTCTGGAAATCCCGTGGCATAATTATCTTCAGAGACATGCCCTTTCAGAGCAGGTCATCATGGAACAGTAACATTACTGCTTTTGGTTGTTTGTTTTTTCTCATATGATGGATGATTGGTTTACATTCCAATTCTACTTCAAAGTGTTATGTGTAAAAAAAAAAGTGTTATGTGTCATCAATAAATTAAATATTTAGGAACAGTAACTTTGAATGGAAATACAGAAGGTCTGTGAGCTTTTAGGTACTTTACAATTTTCCAGGTTTTTGACAACTATAGCAAAATTACTATCCTAAAGTTTTCTTAAGAATTGGTCAATTTTAGGAATTAAGTATTTAGAATCAAACTGATTGTAAATGTCATGAAATAGCTTAAAAAACAATTTCACTTTCATGTTTTTATGTGTCAAAAGTCATAAAATAGATGCACAGCCATCATCTTTGCACATTTAATGGATATGAAAGAATTGTTATGAAAATACGGAAATTTTTTTATAATACTGCCATTTCATTTTAGATCAACACCCTGTATCATATTATATTTCAAAAATTTCTAGGATTGAGTTCATTTGTCAGAAGGCAGTTAAGTAAAATAAATTATTTGGGAAGAGTTAGCATCTGATGAAAGAATGAAATCACTCAGATTTAAAGACATTAACTCAAGTGTAGCAAAAATTAAGTGTGAGAAATTATTTATAATGCATTTCATGTAAGATGAAGAATCAATGAGGCAAAAGTGATTTTATGAAGAAACTATAATAGCATAGAAAAATACTTGTTATAATATTAAGTGAGTAAATCAGCCTATCCATATATTATATAACCAAAATTATGAAAAATCTGCTTAGGAATAAAGCCTAGGATATACACATCTAATATTATATTGACTGTGAAAGCTTTTGAAAGAGAGCCAGATCACTGTTTCCTTTCAAATTTTTTGTCTCCATCGCTCAGAATAAGTACTAATTCATTTTATAATAAGAATAAGATCAGATAAATAAATATTTTAAATGAATAAAATAGAGTCTTGATCTTACAATGCTCATAAGATTTCTCAAAATCTTCTATGAGACCTGATATTTCTGTTTATACACTACAGAGTGTTCCAGCATTTATATGAATTTCCACATGTTTGAAATGAGCTGATGCTTGTTTCTGGTTCCTTTATTAGCACTTTTTTTTTGGAAGCTGGATGGTAAGCTTTGTATGAATATTTGGTAAGTGACAGCAATTCCACCTTTAGTGCAAGAAGGAGCAACTCTTTTAGGATCACTGACCTTTTTCTTGTTCGTTGAATCATACAGGCCAAATAGCTAATACAAAGGTAATAATTCATTTTGCTAGTTCTGGATTTAATCAACTGTACTTGTCTTCTTTTTGACTTTTTTGTTGTTGTTGTTATTAAATGTCAACCTAGCCTCACCCTGTCTTTGAAAAACACTAATCTGATCTTAAAGGATTTGGTAAGGTTAAAAATCTGGCTCAAATTTTCTGAACGCTAACATTCTTAGGAGAGAAATGTGATTCAAATGATTTGTAGACTAATGAGTAAATAAACTTATACAAAGAAACTAGTGTAGTTTGTTACACCTTCTTCCTAATGGTAATAAAAACATTTAGAAAAAATTGAGGCAATGTTTCCTATGTTTTGAAAGCACTGGAATTAAATGTCAGATTTCATAATGCAAGACGTGTAAAGAATACAAAAAAAAACTAAATATAAACTAGTATTTTGTAAGTAAAGCAGGCATTCCTTATGTTGTGCAATATTCTTTTAAGAAAATCATGTGGCCTTTATAACAACACCACCACTTAAATACAACAAAGAAAACTATTTTTACTGCAGAAATTTAAAAAGTAGAAATATTATTTTATGAATAGAATAATCTTCACAAATTTCTATGACTCTGAGAAGTACTCTATGGCTATCATAAACAAAAGAGCTATATAAGTGCCAATGGTTAGTTTTCTAATTTAAAATAAGAAATTGTTGGGGTGCATGGGTGGCTTAGTTGGTTAAGCTGCTGACTCTTGATTTTGGCTCAGGTCATGATCTCAGGGTTATAAGATTGAGCCCTGCTTAGGCCTCTGTGGTCTGTGGGGAGTCTGAGATTCTCTTCTTCTTCTGCCTCTCCTCACTGTGCTTATGTGCTCTTGTACCACACACTCTCTCTTTAAAATAAATAAATAAATAAATAAATAAATAAATAAATAAATAAATAAATCTTTTTTAAAAAGTTACTAATCAATTGACTTTGAGTTAATGGAAAATAAGATTACACAATTAGGCTTGGAATAATCACATGTGCCATTTCAAAAAAGAAAATTCTTCTCCTACTGATGGCAGAAGAGGGAGTCAGAGAACTTATCCATCACTGAGATAGGTGGGACCATAAGATAAGGGTCTGAGAGCAGTTACTGGCCAACAAGCAGCAAGAACACAGAGACTGGTCCTGCAACCACAAGGAACTAAATTCTGTCCACAACTTAAATGAGCTTAGAAGCAAACTCCTTCCCAGAGCCTCTAGGTAACAGTCCAGGCAGGGTGATATTTTGTGAGACCCTGAGCAGGGTACCCAGTTGAGCTCACCCTGATTTTTCATCAACAGAACTGTAAGAGATAATTAGATGTTGTGTTAATCTGCTAAGACACCACAGGAAAGTAATGCAGAAATTTAAATTGTTTCAACCTGGAGGGGACCTTAAGCAAGCACATGATTGTCTCTTCAGTCCAAGACATAAGGAAAGACTGGTAGAGAAGCTCCTGAGTGGCTCAGTCAGCTAATTGTCCAACTTTGGCTCAGGTCACAGTCTCAGGGTCCTGGAATCAAGTCCCACGTAGAGTCTCCATGTTTGTCTCCAAGCTCAGTGTGGGTGAGTCTTCTTGTCCCTCTCCCTTAGTTCATGCTCTCCCTCTCTCTTTCTCTCAAATAAATAAAATCTTTTACTTATTTATAAATCAATAAAATTATTGATAAATATTATTTGAGAGAGCGAGGGGCAGGAGCAGGAGAGTGAGAGAGAATCTTGAGCAGACTCCACACTAAGATCATGACTGAGCTGAGACCAAGACACAGATGCTTAACTGACCACACCACTCATGTGCCCCAATAAATAAAATCTTAAAAAAAAAATGAAAGAAAAGAGAGAAAGAAAAAGAGAAAAAAAGAAAGAAGAAGAAAGAAAGAAAGAAGAAAGAAAGAAAGAAAAGAAAGAAAGAAAGAAAGAAAGAAAGAAAGAAAGAAAGAAAGAAAGAAAGAAAGAAAGAAAGAAAGAAAGAGAAGAAAGAAAGAAAGAAAAGAAAGAAAGAAAGGGAAAGAAAGAAAGAAGGTGGAGGGATGGAGGGAGGGGACCTCTGATTAGGACAGTTACAGAGCATAGTAAAAAGAAAAAAAAAGAGTTAATATTTAAGCACTGATATTAAAAATACTGTTTTAAAGCAATATAATATACTTAAAGCCAAAACCAATTTGGAAGGAAAGGGACTAAGGATTTTCTAGGATTTTTCCGTGTAACTTAACACATCAGTGGCTAGGTCTCATGTTGAACTTTTCCCCATACAGTGGGTTCCTAAAATTGGAATAAGAAAGGAGGAGGGACTGATGTAGAGGAAGTAAAAGAATAGTGAGGGTTTTATGATCCCTCAGGATTGTGGGAGATGAAGCAGAAAAGGGAGATAAAGCTAAAGAAAGAGAAATGTCAGGATTCTCATTTTCTTTCTCATTTTAGAAACATGATTTTAATGATTTTTTTTTCTGTTTGGCTCTTTATTTCAAGCTATTAAATGAGAGCCCTCATGGGTTGTGGCCAAATCATATGTGAACCTGAAAATGTGAATTGTTGAACTAAAAAGCCCTGATATTTAGCACTCTTCACCCATTATTTTTTTTAAGATTTTATTTATTTATTCATCAGAGACACACAGAGGGAGACAGAGACTTAGGCAGAGGGAGAAGCAGGCTCCCCACAGGGAGCCTGATATGGGACCAGATCCCAAGACCCCAGGATCACGACCTGAGCCAAAGGCAGAAGCTCAACTACTGAGCCACCCAGGTGCCCCTCTTCACCCTCTTCATCCATTCTTGATTTCCACATGGTAGGATGAGATCCTAGATCCTCTGAGAGGCTGGCTAAAGAGCTTGGCTTAGACACCTACCAGATAGGCTGCCAAAGCAGAGCCAGGTACCCTAGCAACAAGGCGATGGAATGGATTCCCTATAGATGGTCACAGAATCATGCCCATGGGAGCATCCGCATCATCCACTGAGTCTGCTCAAGGAAGCTCCCAGAGGATCACTAACTTCAGTCACAGTGGTTTATACTACACAAGAAGACCACATCCAAGGAGATCTGTTCACATGGTAAGTCTGTGCATTTATTATGACGATTTTCTGACAGAAATCAATTGTCTTAAGGGAAACTTTTACTAACACATATAAAGACATCATAATTTGTTTCCAAACAAAAGTTGGAAAATAACACAGCAAATATATATTTTTAAATATCCAAAGACCTAAAATAATTCACAATAATTGATCAAATCTTATGGTTCCCATGATCTATTAAAGATTATACCTCTACAATAGATATTCTAATAAATATCAAGTTTGGTAATGTTGAAAATATGTGTTATATAATTGGGATTTTTTTGTGTGTGTTATATATTTGTTAAAGGAAAAGATTTTGTTACAAAACATATCCATGATGCTAGTTCATTAAACTAGTCATTCTCAAATGGTTTATGTCAACTCTGCTTTGAGCAGCATGTAGGTTATCTTTAGATATCACTAGGTATCACTAGACAAATGGCCACTGAAGACATCTGACTATATAGTTAAAGGACCAACTAACATCAGGTTAGAGAGTCTAAACTCTACTCTTCTTGTTCGGCCTCTCTAAGCCTGTACATACTGTGACTCTTGAGTGGAACGTCAAGAGCTCAGACTATTTGATGAGAGTTTAGTTTTGGGGAAGTTGTCAAAGTTTTCTGTGTCCCTAACAGAGAGGGACCCTAAGGCAAAAAGGGCAAGATGAGCTGGATGGATGTTTAGTCCTCTTATTCATGGGCAATGCAGGTTGAGGTCAATTCACTCTTGACATGGTCAAAGTAACATTTCCTTTGAAATTACCTACTGGGATGATTGGCTACCCTGGAGATACAGTAAAACCTAGGGAACTAAGAGCTGAATCTGAATCTCTAAGGGCAGGACCTACACATCAATATTTTGTAAAAGTTCCCCAAGATACCTTAAGGTACACTTAAAGTTGGAAACCAACAATTTAATGGGAGCTCTGCTCAGTGTATATACAGGAGCGGTCTTAATTCTTGTATGAACCAATGTTAAAAAGATTTCTTCTCTCTTCTCCCTGAGTTTCCTTTAGTCAAACCTGTATCAACTTTCCTTCTTCCTACAGAGATAACCTTTTTTATCTTGTTCCTATTTTTTGCAACTGCACAAATAACATTTTCAAGGAGATTTCATTTCGTCAATCAATTTCTAAAGCTCCACATCATTTTGTTATTGTTTTTCAAGGATACTGAAAGTAGTATTGAAGTAATTCCTTGTAATTGATATAATTCCTCTTAAAAGATTAGATGTGGACTTTCCTCTCCCTTTGTTTGATCTCTGCTCCTTTTGTTATTCTAATAAAGCTCTGCAGTAGCTATTGTTATAATTAAGTATTTATGCTGTATACACATCAGTGAATGCATAATGCTCTTTGCCTATTTGACAATGGTGTTTAAACTTTATGCTCCCATATCAAGTATCATTATATGCAAAAGAGAGGGCAAATCTCTCTCTTGTTGACAAACAATTCAGACAATGACTCTGAACAGCTAAATCTCCACATTTTCAAAGGAACAAACAAAGCTTTGATCTATCCCTGGTGATATTTTATTTTCATTCCACATCTCATTGTTTGTCATTTGAATCCATCCTCTTGTGATACAGAAAGCATTTCTGTTTCTTTTTTATGAATGGTAGGAAGGTTTTTAGTATGTTCTTACTCTTTAGGCTACAAACAAATTTTGTTTGACACACTAATAAAAAACGTGTTCTCCTAATAAAATTTAAATATGAAAAGGGAGACTAATGATTATTTACAAAACTAGCCTATTGATGTTTATTATGTTCCTATCAGGGAGCATCCAGAAATGTTAGGTTTTTAAGCAACACAAAGACATATGGCCATAGTTGCTTTATTTCTTGTGCTTGGAGTCCAGTTCAGGAAATTACATATGAAAATTGTACACTTGGACATTCTCTTAAGAACAATGTAATATAAATTCTATACAAATCAGGCTTTAGCATGTGCACTCTAAAATAGTGCTATTGTCATCAGGGTGTGCTTGATTGCTCTATGAAGGGAGCTAGAGTTGAGGGATACTTGGAAAGAATTATAAAAATGTACTGGTAAAGAAGAAAATGTCATACAAGTGTAACAGTTAGGCAGTTGAAGTTGCATAAGTAACCACCTCAAAGGAAAAGCATGAAAAAAAACAAAACAAAACAAAAAAACCCAAACCCGATTATATTACATAGAGCTATTTGATGAAAAAGGATTTTGAGTAATAGACCCAAGGAAAGGAATGACTCAAGTTTCTTCAACTTAAGGAATGATCAGCATTATTTCAGAATTTGATTTATGTGGAATGAAACACTTTCTTAAAAACGTATTTATTTATTCATTTGAGAGAGAGAGGGGGAGAGAGAGGGAGAGAAGGTGAACAGGAGGAAAAATCTGAAGAAGACTCCACACTGAGCACAGAGCTCAAATTGGGGCTCAATCCACAACCATGAGATCATGACCTGAGTGGAAACCAAGAGTCAGATGCTCAACCGACTGAGTCACCCAGGTGACCCATCCATCTCTCTCTCTCTCTCTCTCTCTCATCTATCTTACTACTTTCTAAGTATTCTGCTTTGTCCAACTCTGTTTAGCTTTGGGCCCACTTTTCTTTTGAGGAATGAAATAGGCCTGACATAGGCCCTCAAGGTCCAGAGTGAGGTGGAGGGGAGGGTCAAAGAAATGATCAATATTTAAAGATCCAGATCCAGATCATGATAAGGGCAAAAGCAGATTGGTATCTAAGATGAGTCAGAGATGAATACCAGAGGAGGTACAGCAAGTAAAAGGGAATTTGGGGGCAAGGAACAAACCAAAGAGAATCTAGGATGGAAGATAACAGGGAAGAAAGCAAGCTAGAGAGCACAGCAAGGTGACAGAGGGAATGTGTTTCTGTATTGGAATCCCTGGAGTTTATTTTTATTTTATACATGGTTCTCAAGCATATTAGGTAGAGTGAAACACTCAGCATTTGTGTAAGCAATGAGCATGAAGCATTTTGGGAGGGCGTTCCATTTTACTTTGGATGAAAAGATAGACACAGAAAAACCAAGAAAATAAATTGGTATTATTCATTTTGTGGAGGAGGAGGGAAGTTCTACAATTACTAAAAAAAAAAAAAAAAAAAAAGGTGAATCACAAATCATCAGTAATCACTAGCTCCATTTTGCTCTAAAGAGACTTGGAGGTATGAGAAGGAATAAATTGACTGAGGGTGTTAGCAAGTAATTCCTGTTAGAATAGGACTAGTAAAGGCAGAAGGAATTTAAATAATTAGGCAGTCTGTCTTGGCTCTGTTGCTTTGAATATTACATTAATGTATTTTATGACCATCAGAGCCTTTATGTTTGCCAGAACTTGCATATGCCCTGCCACATTTTATAAATGGAGGACCCAGCCAAAGAAATAAATTATTGGAAATTATATTTCTAGTTATGTGGGAATGTTTGAGGCATAGGATGAATCATTTTGAAGAAATACTTAGGTTTATTGGTTCCTATTAGAAGGAAGTGTATCCTCCCATAATGATAGGGTTTACATCTGAATATACTTATGCTTCCACTCCATTAATCTTGGCAAGTACGCAATCAGTTTGTCAATGAGGAAGAATCAACAGATCACCCATGGTGCTCATAGAACATTTTTATACTGCGAAAATGTAGGTGGGCCCTGTGCCTATAAAAATCCTGTAGTACTTCTGATTCTTGCCCTATGTAGGAAGCATGTCAATTCACATCTTCTCATTAAAGGAGGACCTAAATTTTTAGTTTGAATTTTTGTTTCTTCCTTTTTCTGTAATGGTAATCTTACCAAACCAAAGAATTAAGGATAACTAGCTTATACACATGAAATAACCATGAAGGAGCTTCTGCTGGGTGTTATATATAGATGACCCTGCAAACAAAGGGGAGTCATCAGATCATTTTTCTGCCCTTCATGTCCTCTATGCTGTGGCCTTGCATCTCAGACAAACAGTTCTCTCCTCTAGTCCATAGACTATTACCAAATATAGTCCATGGAGAAAAAAAATATATATATGAGGAGGACAGTGTTTTGCATTTTTAAATAAAAATAAATTTATATTTTCAAAAGTTGGTTTTTATTCTGAGTTTACAATCTTTCTACACTTTATTTTAAAAATATCCTCCATAGGGGCACCTGGGTAGCTCAGTTGGTTAAGTGGCTGACTCTTGCTTTTTGCCCAGATCGTGATCCCTTGTGTTGTCAAATCAAACCTTGAGTGGGGCTTCCTGCTCATCAAGAAGTCTGCTTGAAGAGTCTCTCCCTCTGCCCCTCCCCTGACTCATGCAGGCACACTGTCTTTATCTCTAAAATGAATAAATGAATCTTTAAAAAAAAAATAAAAATATCCTTCATAAAATGACAGAGATAATGGGTGGCCATTTTTTTTTCTGGCTAGACAAAACACAAATATTTAATGGCCTTGCATAGCAATATAAAAAAATTCAGTTTCCAACATTTTTTGGAAACCTGTTGGTCCATTAATCCATATACTTATAAACCACTACTATAGATTATAGGACTTTGAAAATAGAGATGTTCAGGTATCTCAAAGAACAATAAAATATAGACATAAATAATAATAATGATAAATATAAATAAATACATATAAAATATTATAAACAACATACTCATCTTAACAGTCATGTGAAAACTGAATGAAGGCCAAGAGACTCTCTGATAAATTTAAAACCACTTCAACATTAGTGTTAAGTTCAAGGCAGACCATTTACTGGGATCCCTGGGTGGCACAGCGGTTTGGCGCCTGCCTTTGGCCCAGTGCGTGATCCTGGAGACACTGGATCGAATCCCACTTCGGGCTCCCGGTGCATGGAGCCTGCTTCTCCCTCTGCCTGTGTCTCTGCCTCTCTCTCTCTCTCTCTCTCTGTGTGTGTGTGTGTGACTATCATAAATAAATAAAAATTTATTTAAAAAAAAAAGGCAGACCATTTACTGCATGCATATATTTTCCTGGGAATATGTATTTAATATATATTCCCTGTCCTCAAAAGGCTCACCTTCCAATCAAGGAGATGGACAGGCAATGGACAATTACAAAAAGTTTAAGTGATACATTTAGAAATATTTTTTTATGGTTTACAGAATTTAGAAGAGGAAAACATTGCCTACTTGTTTATGGTAAACATCACAGAAAGCTGGAGTCCTTTAGCTCCAGAGTGATGACTTGGAATGTAGTCAGGATTTTTTTCCATTAACACTATCTATTGCTTTGTACCATTATTTGTGTTTTGACTCCTCAGGAAGTCAGAGAGAGAGAAAAAAAAAGATACTCAGAACTCTGGTACAAATATAGAAGAAAGAGCCAAAGTTAGAGTCCAGTTACACAGAATGGATGTGCCTCTATTAAATGTTAACTATAAAAATAATAATGACACAACATAAGCAATTGTGACCCAGCTCTGAGAACAGAACTGAGTTGGCATATCAGAAAAAGACAATTATAGTGTTATAATGTTTTGAAAGTACTAACATTTGCAACATGAAGTGTTAGACTTCTCCATTAAGAAGAAATGATTGCTTTGTTCAAAAAAATAAGCTGTTGCCAGACATATTTACCTTATGTGAACCTCCTATAGGCTTGAATTTATACAAATTTATACAAACTGATAGTTTCCAAATAATCAGTAAGAACAAAGTCTGCACACATCATGCTAGAGAGAAGGCATGGTGAAGTGGAAAACCACAGACTTGGAAGTTAAACAACTTCAGTAAATTATTTCTCTTTATGTTTCTCATTTGGAAAATACAGATAACAGTACCCACTTCATAGTATTTTTGTGATCAAACAAGTAATTGTATGTGTAACCCAGAATATTAAATTGCAATTTTCCCGAGACGCCATATCTGTTAGATATGGCATACCAAAGTAGGTTGAATGACCAAATAATACATTTGCAAGGTAGATGACCAAGAATCAGTTTCTGAAACCCCTCAGGATTCTTTGAGCCAGACAGAGATCAAAATGAAGAGTGCAGGACGCCAGGGTAGCTTAGCAGTTGAGTGTCTGCCTTTAGCTCAGGATATGACCCCAAGCCTGGGGATCGAGTTCCACATTGGACTCCCTGTAAGGAGCCTGCTTCTCCCTCTGCCCATGTCTCTGCTTTTCTCTCTGTGTCTCTCATGAATAAATAAACAAAATGTTTAAAAAAAAAATGAGAAGTGTGCTGGCTTGGGGTCCTGGGTGGTTCAGTTGGTTAAGTATTTGATTTTTGATTTCAGCTAAGGTCATGATGTGTCAGGGTCATGAGATCAAGCGTGGGGCTCTGCACTCAGCAGGGAGTCTGCCTGAGATTCTCTCCCTCTCACCCTCTCACCCTCAGTGCTCATGTTTGTACTCTTTCTCTCTCTCAAATAAATAAATTAAAAAAAATGCTGGCCAATAAAAACATATGAGCCATATATTTAATTTTAAATTTTCTAGTAGTTGCATTAAAAATAGTAAAAATTAGAAAGGTAAAATTAATTTTAACTCTATTGTGGTTAAGATACTAGCATCTCAATATGAAAATATTAAATATTAAATATTATAAATATGATATGTTGCATTTTTCATACCATGTTCATTGAAATCTGGTATGTATTCTATAGTTACACAGTACATATCAGTGCAGAGCACGTTTCAAGTACTTGATAAAACCATGTGATTGTGGCTGGAGTATCAGTGTAGGTGTAAACATGGTAGTTTTCAAGGGCGATTCCTGAACTAGCAGCATTAACATCACCATAGGACTTGGTTAGATGTGCAAATTCTCAGACCTCATCTCAGATTTACTGAATCAGAAGCTCTGGAGCCGGGGCCTAGATATTTGTGTTTTAACAAGCTCTCTAGATGATTACAATGCCCACTATGGTTGGAGTACCACTTGCTAGAAGAACATACTTCTCAAATGTTAATTTGGACACACATCATTTGAGGATCTTGTTAAGTGTGGATTTTGATTCAGTGGGTCAATATAGGACCAGAGCTGCTTTATCTTTAATAAACCTCAAATAATGTGACTAATGTTGATCAGATGACACTCAGAAAGGTAAGGGATTGATCAGCGTTACTCAACCTCATGCAACCTCCAGGGTTGAAAACCACAGGTCTAGAATCTGAAAGAAGGTTTGGAGAGATTGATGAGACAGATTATTGGAGGGAGCTGCAGATCCCATCCCTTCCCTGAAGGTAGACTAGAGTATTATTTCTTTTACCTAAAGCCTAGTAAGAGAAACTTTAAGGAGAACACATGAAGTCTCTGAGATGTTCCTGTTTGAAGGACTCAGCAACCAGGCATTAGATTCCCATTCTAGGTAGTAGAAATGATGGCAGTGAGTTACTCTGGTAGGAAAGCCGAAGTGGATTGTGCTGTGTCTGGGAATAAATTTTCTCTTAAGGTGGGTAGACAGATGCTTCTGGGTTTCCTGTGGTTCAATATGAATCTAGAGGAAATAAGCCCAACCTCCAAACTTTTAAAGTCCTGCCGCCTAAGGGGAAATGGAAAAAATGCAAGAGGATTTCATAGCAAGAGCCTGAGTTTATGGAGCAGCCAAAACTGTAGGCTTGTGGAGAGTGGCTAGTCAAGGAGGAGACCCAGCCCAGGTCTGGGAGTTTTAGGTGGAGGGCCCTGCAAGGGGCCTCTGGCAAATCCATGATAGGACCCATGATGGAAAGAATCAGCTTGAATATTTTACTTATCATAAAAGATTTTCTACTTTATTCTTATAGGATATATATTTCTAAATCTCTAAATTATGCATTATTATATAATTATTATTTTTAATATTTTTATAAGGCCAGAAAATTCAACTAAGCTGCAACCAGAACTCTTTTCTTTCAGCCCTTGCATTCCAAACTGGGCAGGGTCTATGATGGCAGTTAGCCAGTGAGGAGAAAGAGCAAGGAGAAAGAAGGACCATGTGCCCATCCCCAAGCAGGAAGACCTGTATGGGAGGGGATACTACGTGACACTAATCATTTGTCTTTGAATTATTGTTAGAAATTAGACATTCAAACCTGAATAGTCCAATGATTATGATTTAAAGTAAATCCAGGGCTTTATAATTTCTAAGAAATTCAATTCCAGCGAAGTCACGAACTTAGTGGTATTTTCTTACACGAATCAGAGAAAGGGCTATGAATGAATGGGCTAAGGAATGAAATGGTTGTGTCCACATCTTGACGACATTTTGTGAGTCTTGCTTGTTCGATACAAAGACTCTGCATTACACAAAGTCCTATATGCACTATCTTCACTTTTCTTTTCTTAAAATAAGCAAATGCTAGATGAAAAAGGAAGCCAATGATCATTAAGTCAATTACAAACAAAAGTCAGATCTTAGAAGCAACACTGAACTTTATCATGGCATCATGAATAGTCAATAAAATACACATTTTCTCCTAAGATCAAGAGAGTAGGTCACTATAGCATGAAAGACTACTTTGAAGTCTCCTGTTAATAGCATATCTATATTTTGAAGCTTTGAGTCAATAACTACTTCTTTTAAAAAGAAAAAAAGCCATTTCAAAGTGCTCTAGTAGAAAACATTGTCTACTAGGAAATTAGCACAATTAAATAGGTTTGCGGGTCTTATAGATGAATTTTTGTTTGTTTGTTTTAGTTTATTTATGATAGTCACAGAGAGAGAGAGAGAGAGAGAGAGGCAGAGACACAGGCAGAGGGAGAAGCAGGCTCCATGCACCGGGAGCCCGACGTGGGATTCGATCCCGGGTCTCCAGGATCAGGCCCTGGGCCAAAGGCAGGCGCTAAACCGCTGTGCCACCCAGGGATCCCCTGAATGTTGGGTTTTGACCACAACACATCACTCTCTGAATTTAAAATGAAATTTTTAAAAAAGATACATAAGTAAATACACCAGGAATGACCTGTTTTCCCCAAAGATATTTCTTGTGGCTTTTAATTGCTACTATTCCATGTCTCACAAGCTCTGAAGCACACCAGTGTGGTATCATCTATCATGTACTAAACTTTATTCACAAGGGTCCCTCCCTAGAGAAGATAACTTTACTTTGCTAAAAGACATGATGGATTACAATATGTATAGAAAAACCCGCTACACTATTTCAGTGAATGCTGGAAATTGACAACATCTGAGAAACAACTGCTCTGGGAGGATAGAGTGGCAGGATTTTATTTCGGAGAAAAACCTTAAAATACTGGTTATTATTTCAATATTCAATCCATAATTTGCATTAATCTCTTGCTGGAGGATATCTATATGTTGGACATTATCTTTGGAAGGTATGAAATTATGATATAAGTAAATTATGATATAAGTAGAGTAAGACCATCTCATATTCCCTAGTAAAGCCTGCTTATCCTAGCAGTTTGTAGAAATCAATCTAAAAGTCTATCATTCATAATACTACATTTACTCAAATATATCTCCTTTCTCCAACACATCTTCCCTTTCAGGTTTAAGATCAGGTATACAAGCAGTAAAGTGAATTATAGAAGACTCAGCAGTCTTCAGATATTATTGACATTATCAATCCTAACCAAATGTTTTTTAAATTATAATAAATTCCAAAGATGAGTAAATTTTGATCTAAAAGCATACTTTTAGATAAGTGTCTTCTATTTTTCAAAAGGATGTTATATTTTCTAGTTGAATGTGTATTTATGAAAAACTGATAATGAACAGCAGATGTTCTTCTCAATCATTAGTATCATCTTCCATTAGTATCTACTAAGTGCCTATGCTATACCAGGCAGGCACTATGCTGGAGCCTGGGCAGGCGGGGTGGGGGTGGGGGGTTGGAGGGGGTTGGTAGGGGTGGGGGCGGGGAAAGGGAGTGAAACGCAGCTTCCTTGACTCAAAAAGCAAACAATTTAGGAAAAGACTCTCACAAGTAGCTACACAATTCACAATAAATTAAGTTAGGTATTGCTATCAAGAGATGAATAATGGACTATTTTAGCACAGAGATTGGAACAAATTAGCACTGCCTGGAGAAACCGGAAATAGTTTCCAAAAAAGGCATTTTGAGCTGGAGAGAAAAGAGGCTGTACAGGCAGATGAGAGCACATTTGTGGTGTAGAATGCCTGAAGGATGGAGCAAAGGTACACAATTCAAATTCCATGCTTACTGAAGCTTTGGACTTGGTGTCATCACTTAGCACAGTGAGGATAGAGAACAGCTTCTCAATAAATACTTGACAAGGACATGGTTCCAGGAGCAGGAGGGGAAGGAAACACCAACTCCTCATCCTATACTGGTATCTGCTCACCGAATTTGACTACAGCTAGGGAAACCTACAACTCTGAATCCATAGCTCTAGTGAGCAGGGCAAGATGGTCAAAAACCAGGGGAGAGATATTTAATTACTTCCCCAGGTCCCAGAGTATCCCTTTATTTTAATTAATGCCGAGTGGGTCCTCACAGCATAAGCCACAAGAAGAAAAAAAAAAAAAAAACTCTATCACAACACTATTTCTGTTTAAAGCAGAATAAGGGGCACCTGGGTGACTCAGTTAGTAAGTGCCTCTGACTCTTGATTTTGGCTCAGGTCAAGATCTCAGGGCCATGGGATGGAGCTCCACATTGGTCTCTGAGCTCCACATGGAATCTGTTTGAAATTCTCTCTCTCTCTCTCCCTCTGCCTCTCCTCCCTTTCATGCATGTTTTCTCTTTCTCTAAATAATTGAATACATAAGATATTTTTTTAAAAAGCAGAATAAAAAGGCAATGTTTAAAAAAAGAAAAACATCTCTTCAGTTTAATTCTAAAAATATGCATGAAAGAAATATAGGTAGAGAATGTAAAGAGAAATATTGCATGAGAATAATTATACCAGTAAAGCCAATAATACTATTCTTAACTTCAAGCTTTGTGTCCCAGTAGCTACATATTTTCTCTACATATCTCAAAAGGTTTAAAGAAACAGTGATTTCAGAAGTTCGAGGCTATTGTTTTACTCTTCAGAGAATTATTATTTTGAAGAACTGGAAGGTTGAAGTGTGCAATATGCCTTTCATAGTATACCTGGCAAACTATATGAGTGACAGAATGATATTTCTATTAGAGCTTGGCACATTATATTAGAATTTATATCTATATGTCTCTTTATCATCAAGGCCATCTTATCAAGTTTGTTTTCTCATCACCTAGCACTTGTTGAAGAATGGTTAATAAAGAAAAAATGCCTAAAGGATGAAATATCTTGCATATTATGAGACAGGGACCTTCCACCTAACAATATAGGGATAGTTCAGTCTTTGATGAGAAGGTAAAAATGTCAAGATAAACATATGCTCTAGCATGGTGATTGGCAAACTTTTGCTCTTATGAGCTAGGTAGTAAACATCTTAGGTTTTTAAAGCCAGACAGTATTGCAACTACTCAACCGTGCCACTGTTGTGTGACAAGAGCCACAAGCAATAGGTAAGGAAATAGATGTGGCTGTATTTCAATAAAACTTTATTTATAAAAACAGGCAGTGGGAAGGATTCTTAGCCCAATTCATTTAGTCATTTTCTTAAAGACATGGGTAAGAAATAAAGCTTTAAAATATTTGTTTTCATATCATTAAAATATGTTCTGATTTTGAAAAAAACAAAACATCCATACTAGATCTATAAAATTACAGAAAGAAATTTCAGAAAAATAGTTTGATTATTATGAGATGTTTGGAGTATAAAATTTTTATTCTCCTGCTTCTTTGATATAGGGGAGTACATAAGAAAAGTATGATGCAACATACCACTGAAGTACATTGCTTAAATATCTATTTTCGCTGAAAACAAAGGCTTTGCACCATTAATTACTCCATGTGGAAGAAAGCTGTAAGGCGCACAACAGTGAGGAAGGAAAAAGAGGAGGGAGATCCAGGGAGCAAAAGGTGGGGAAAGAACAAAAGAAGAGCACATTGAGTGTTAAGTGCTTCAGGTTTTATATCTGCACTCCATGGTACTTGCTTGTCAAGATTCACACTTTCAGAAATCACTCTATTCAGTGTTCTATTTTAATAGTAGAGCAAAAAGATTTTTAAAATCCTGATATTTATGCAATTTATACAGAAAGTTTCTATCTTGTTTCAAAAATTGGAAGAAAGTGACTAATGCTATGATACAAAACACAGCTTTCCCTTCACTCGAAGCAATCATGTCTATGGCATATAATTTTAACTAATAAACGCAAAGTGTTTCAGGTGCAGAGTACTGGCTGTGAAAATATATTGGTTGTTTCAGCTACATAAGCATAATGAGCTTGACTCAGGCACTGCAATTGAATGTCAGAACCAAACAGTTTGTCCTCCTTTCTTCCTACTTCTTGTTTTTTCTTAAATCTGACTAGGAATAGAAGGAAAAAATGTCACTCTAATGACACTAATTGTTGCCTAATGGCAAGCATGCTGTCAAATTAGCCTAAGTGTCCATTTAAAAGCAAACTTTTATGTGGTTTGCTAAACTATTAAGGCTATTAGTCGAGACATGGAATTGATTTATTTTACCCATTGCATTAACCTCATCTTGCATACTCATCAGTTTCTTATACAGGCCAAAGTAAATGCACCTTGATGCTTTATAAAATTGAATTTAACACCAAACCATTTGCTTTTAAAAGCTACACATGCTATAATAATAAGAGACTGATGAAGATGCCAGAATCTTCATTGCTAGTATCTAAATGGAGCTTCAGCAATAGAGTCCTCATGGAAAATGAATTTCATGTTGCTGTATACCAAACGTAATTAGTAGAAAGTAGGCTTTATTTTGATGGGGTTATAGGCTCTCTGATCCATCAAACCAAGAGATAGGGACTGTTTAACCTAACTAAAGAAAGTTAGAGAAAGATTAGGTGCTTTAACAAATACCCAAATTTCACATGACAGTGAGAAAGAAAACATTTGATAAAGGGTTAATATAAACACAGTTTATGCAAGACAATACATTGAATAAATGCATAATATCATTGTAAAAAATGTAAAATATATAAAAAGATACAGGTCCAAGAAAAATTCTGTATGTTCAGAAATAAAATCTAACCCATATAACAAGATTGATGATGGGCACAGCATAAAGTCAACTATCCAAGGTAGCACAGTGCTTCTTCTGATCATCACCCTTAATTAGGAAACAGTTTAATCTTTATCAGTCCAGTCCTACTGCTTTGATTAAATGTTATGGAGCAACATTCCTTGTTTGAAGAATCTCCTTACATCTGTAATTTATAGGACTTTCCTTTTTATAAATTCATTCTTTTTTAAATTTTTTTTATTTTTTATTTATTTATGATAGTCACAGAGAGAGAGAAAGAGAGAGAGAGAGAGAGAGAGAGAGAGAGAGAGAGGCAGAGACACAAGCAGGCTCCATGCACCGGGAGCCCGACGTGGGATTCGATCCCGGGTCTCCAGGATCGCGCCCTGGGCCAAAGGCAGGCGCCAAACCACTGCGCCACCCAGGGATCCCTGAATTCATTCTTTTAATCATTTGTTCATTAATAACCTACGCCAGTGTATGGAACCCCATTGACTCTAGGCACCATGTTTCAGGCCACTGTGTGATTCAGGCACTTAGCATATCAGTCTAAACTAAACAAGCTTGTAAATAAGGAGAGATATAAAATGACAATATATCGAAGTGTATGAAACTGATTGTGACTAAAACCAGTTGGATAATAAGAGAACAAAGAGTTGAAAACACTGGGAAACATTCATATTTACAAAAAGGAGAAAGGGATACAAATTAGTGAAAGGATCAAAGAAAGATACAACTACAAATGAAGATGAATCAATTGCATCATGGAAGGAATAGTTTTAGCACTGACTTCTGACCATTCAGAGCCTCATTTTTGTTTTTTCAAAATATATTGCTTAAAAAAGCTTAATGCTGTTAGTGAATTTCAACATGATGCAAGTTTGTGACAACTTACTTATTGCCTTATTAAATATAATTAGCATGATAAAAATTTAACATGATTTTTTGGTAGTTATTAGTGATGGAAAAATATTATTAACATTGACTTAATTTTTATCATTAAGTTTCCAGTGTATCTAGAAAGGACTTTCCAATGAACTTATTTTAGAAAGGTTAAAGACTAAGGCCATATTACTATTTTTTAAAATGTTTTTAGTAAGTCTAATAAAGTTGGTACTAGATAAGGACTATAAAATTCTTTCATACTCTTCTACAGCTTCAGAAACATTCTACCATGAGAGTGGTTGAAGAACAATTCAAAATTTCTGCTGTTAACCAGAAACAGTAAGATACCATGGAATAAGCTTAGCCAAACAGGGGAAAAACCTGTATACTGAAAACCATAAAACATTGATAAAAGAATTAAAGATAAAACAAAGAAATGGACATTCATGTGCATGGATTGAAAGAACAATTATTATCAAAATGTCTATAATGCCCAAAGGAATGTATAAATTTAATGCTATCTCTATCAAAATACCAACAGCATTTTTCACAGAGCTAAAACAAAGAATCCTAATATTCGTATGGAACCATAAAAGACCCCAAATAGTCAAAACAACCATGAAAAGGAAAAGCAAAGTTGGAGGCAACAAAATTCCAGACTTCAAGTTATATTACAAAGCTGTTTTAATCAAAATAGTATGGTACTGGCACAAAAATAGACACATAGATCAATGGAACAGAATAGAAAACCCAGAAATGAGCCCATAACTACATGGTCAATTAATCTTCAAAAAAGCAAGAAAGAATATCCAATGGGAAAAAGACAGTCTCTTCAGCAGATAGTGCTGAGAAAAATGGACAGCAATATGCAAAAGAATGAAACTGGACTACTTTCTTACATCACATACAAAAATAAATTCAAAATGGATTAAACTTAAATGTGACATCTGAAATCATAAAAATCTTAGAAAAGAGCCCAGGCAGTAACTTCTTTGACATCAGCCACAGCAATTTCTTACTAGATATGTTTCCTGGGGCAAGGGAAATAAAAGCAAAAATAAACTATTGGGACCTCATTAAGGTAAAAACCTTCTTCATAGTGAAGGAAACAATCAACAGAACTAAAAGACAACCTTCCAAATTTGAGAAGGTATTTGCAAATAACATATCTGATAAAGGGTTAGTCTCCAAAATATATAAAAGACTTATAAAACTCAACATCCCAAAATGAGTAATCCAATTAAAAATAGGCAGAAGATGTGAATAGACATTTTTCAAAAGAGTGAATGCAGATGGCCAACATACACATGAAAAGATGTTCAACAACATCAGTCATCAGGGAAATGCAAATCCAAACTACAATGAGGTATCACCTCACATCTGTCAGAATGGCTAAAATCAGCAACAGAAGAAACAACAGGTGTAGGTGAGGATGCAGAGAAAGGGGAACCCTCTTACACTGTTGGTGGGAACGCAAACTGGGGCAGCCACTTTGGAAAACAGTATGGAGTTTCCTCAAAAAGTTAAAAATAGAACTACCCTACAATCCAGCAATTGCACTACTAGGTATTTACTCAAAAAATACAAAAATTGGGGATCCCTAGGTGGCTCAGTGGTTTAGCGCCTGCCTTTGGCCCAGGGTGTGATCCTGGAGTCCTGGGATCAAGTCTCACATCAGGCTCCCTGCATGGAGCCTGCTTCTCCCTCTGCCTGTGTCTCTGCCTCTCTCTCTCTCTCTCTCTCTCTCTCTGTGTGTGTGTGTGTCTTTCATGAATAAATAAATCAATAAAATCTTAAAAAAATACGAAAATAAAATTCAAAGGTATACCTGCACCCAATGTTGATACAATAGCCAAAAGATGGAAACAGCCCGTGTCCACCAACTGATGAAGATAAAGAAATTGAATATGGAATATGAATGAAATCTTGCCATTTGCAATGACGTGGATAGAACTAAAGAGTGTTATGCTAAGGGAAATAATTCAGTCAGAGAAAGACAAATACCATATGATTTCACTCACATAAGGAATTTAAGAAACAAAACAAATGAACAAATAGGAAAAAAGAGAGAGAGAGAGAGAGAGAGAGAGAGAGAGAGAGAGAGGCAAACCAAGAAACAGACTCTTAACTGGGGAGAACAAACTGATGGCTACCAAAATGGAGGTGGCTGGGGGGTAGGAAAAAAAACAAAAAACCTTCTGTTGTTAACTTGCCTATCTATAATCCTATTTTTCCACATAGTTCTTTTGGCTTATCAATTCTAGTCATTATTTATGACTTCTCATCCTGAAAGATAATAACATGTCTATTTATATCATTCATCAACAGCACTCTACTGCCTCCTCACTGTTTTTATTACTATTTTATTGGTAATACTATTGGGTACAATTTAAATCCTATCCTTAAATCTCTGCTTCTTATATCATCAACCTTAGATATTAACAGGAAGTTACTTTCCCTAGCCAATCATCTCCTTAATTCTGCACCCAAAAATCTATTTATTACACTTTTCCTTTTACACTGTTGAAGCTGACAATTTTACATTTTAATCTGTACAATTTAACTGTTATATGTCAATTAAATTGGAGAGGGTCCAAGGTGATCACTTAGAAGGTTGGTAAGTGTACCTTAGATTTTAGAGGACTAGTGTCTCATTTGTACCTGAAAAATCTAGAATGCTGGATTCCGTGGGTAGCAGCCTTCTTTGATATGCAACAACCATTTGATCACTAAACATGTGCTGAGGCAAGGGGGTGACTGAACTTTAGCCAGGGCTTACTTAGAGATATTTACAATACTACATTTGTCTGGAAATATTAATAAGAATATTCTGGGGTGGGGGTAGCTACTGGGTAGCTTAGTCAGTTAAGCATCCAACTCTCAATTTCAGCTCAAGGCATGATCTTAGGGTCATGAGATCAAGCCCCGCATTGGGCTCCATGCTGGGTGTGGAGATTTCTCCTTCCATCTCACTCTGTTCTTCCCCACACCGTGCTCATGCTCACTCTCTAAAAAAATGAGAAAAAGAATTTTCTGTGTGTAAGTGTGTACATGTAAGTGTATGTATATAACCAGATGACTTTTATTATTTGAAAATGACTCTGAAAGTCACAGAGACTACCCAAAATTCACACACAAGAAAAGAATAGCCCTTCAGTGTAAGTCTAGAAGGACAAGAGAAATAAAAAATCTATCTTGTCTCATTTATTCTACCTATGGGTTACAATAATAACACATGTCTTAGTGACAATTAATACAGAAATGATGAAGTATTACTTGTGTATAAATAAATATTAACTGAAAAAAGAAAAGGAGAATTTTCAAGGAGAGTGTTTTTAAAAATACAGATGGTGCTTAGCTTTACTCCAAACCCACTGAACCAGTTTTAAAAAGTAAAGTCTGGGCATCTTGGTCTTTGGCCAGTTATCCTTGTGATTTTTAAATAAATATTTATTTATTTATTTATTTCAGAAAGACAGAGAGAGCGCACGAGTGGGAGGGGCAGAGGGAGAGAGAGAATCCCAAGCAGACTCTGCACTGAACTTGGAGCCAATGTGGGCTCAATCTCACAACCATGAGATTATGACCCCAACAGAAACCAAAGGTTGGATGCTTAACCGACTGCACCACCATGCGCCTTGCCTTGTGATTTTGATGTACAATGGTTACAATACTTATAAATGAATGTTAGAATCATTTTAGTTAATAACTATTTCAGAATTGTGTCTCATTGGGGATTTTGCAGTTATTATGGACATCTGAGGAAGGTCAAAGTATTCTGCTTGATGGCCATATCAATCACTGCTTGCTTTTTATTACTTGAAGATAAATGATATGCTCTTAGATCCCAAAATCATCCTAGTAAGTAACAAACACTCTCAATTCACTTCAATAAGGGAGAGCTGTGGCAGCAATCCACAAATGGCTTGTAAGTACAAAAGTTATGGAATGGTAGAGTGCTTTTAGATTTCAATTTACATGATTGACGCTTCTTTCAAATGCTCCACAATTCATACAGACAGAAACAGATGGGCCATCTGTTTTCAAGTTTCTCATCTCTTTATAGCTCAGACATTTTTGTGATAGCCAAACATAAAGGGGAAAAATGGCAATCCTCATATATGGTTTGACATCTCTTATTGTCTCCCTTTCAAGGTTAAACTTTTTTATGAAACAGTATTCCAACTTTGAAGAGAAGAAAATAGCTTCTATCCATACATCCACTCTACATGTGGATTTATGCAGATTTATGTAGGACTATTTTGCGTAATAGTGTTAGGAAATCCCATTGATTCAAACTTTCAAAACAAAGAAGCCATAGAGAATCTCCTTGGTCACCAATGTCTCCAAGTCTTCTAAACACATTTCAGTGCATTACAACACAGGTAGGGGTACAGTGGAGAAGGAGTTCCTCTTATAAGGAAAGAAGTGCTAAATCAGGGGGAAATCTATGAGATCATGATAAAATAAATGTATTTCTCAGCAAGAAAATCAACTCTACTAGTTATATTGTTCTATCCTTAAACATTTAAAATTTGTCTTTAAATTCTTTCTGGATTATTAAGGCAAGATTCTATTCAGGTATCAACATCCTGCAGATTACAAATCTTCATACCCTGTAACATCATTTCCAAACAAAAATTTCACCAAAGAGTTCTTTTTGAACCACAGTGAATACTTAGGCAAATCCTGGTGGTAAATTTGTTAAGGAGCTTCATACAAATGTCTGTTCTATATGCAGAATTTTCTTGTATCTACAGAGTTCTGCCCTCAACTTTCAGAGAAGTTTCTGAATGCCTTCATCTTGCCCACAGGAGTATGGAAAACAAAGAGCCTTAGTTCAAAGATGGCAGGTCACAACACTGTTGTGATACAAGAAATGTTTCACAAAAAAAAAGAAAAAAAGAAAGAAAAGAAATGTTTCACATGTGCCTCCTTGTTTTTTTTTTCCTCATAGTTTTTTCTGTCGTAAAATATGCATAAAATTTACCATCTTAAGCACGTTTATGCATACAATTCAGTGAAATTAAGTACATTCATGTGTTTGTGCAACCATCATCACTATTTACCTCCAGAACTTTTTCATCTTCCCAAACTAAAACAGTGAAACCATTAAACACTGTCCATTTCCTCTTTCCTTGTCTAGTTCCTGATAACCACCCTCCTTCTTTCTGTCTCATCGATTTGCCAACACCAAGTATTTCATTTAAGTTAAGGCATATAATATTTCTCCTTTTGTGTCCAGCTTGTTTCAGTTAGCAGAATGTCTCAAGTCGTATCCATGCAGATGTCAGAATTTCATTCTTGTTTATGAGTGAATAATATTTCATTTTATGTAGAACCATATTTTGTTTACCTATTTATCTGTTGATGGACACTTGGGTTATTTCCACCTTCTGGCTATTATAAATAACGTGGTTACAAACATGGGTGTTCACATGTCTATTCAAGTTCCCTAATATTGAACATTTTGGGTAGGCACTTTGTATTCACTGTAGTTCAAAGTGGACTTGCTGAATCATATGGTGTTTATACGTTTTAAGTTTTTAATAAGCTGCCCTGCCGTCTTCCACAGTGGCTGCACCAATTTACATTCCTGCCAGCAATGCACAAGTGTTCCAATTTCTCCACATTTTCACCAATACTTATTATTTTCTGTTTTGTTTTTGTATATACTAGCTATCCTAACAGGTGTGAGGTGGTATCTCATTGTGGGTTTGATTTGCATTTTTTTAATAATTAATGATGTTGAATATCTTTTTATGTTTTCAGTGGCCATTTCTTTCTTTGGAGAAAAATCTTTTCAAGTTCTTGGCCCATATTTTAACTAAGGTATTTTTAATTGTGTTTTGAGTTGTGAGAGTGCATTATTTAATCTGGATATTATTCCCTTGTCAGATAGATGTTATGCAAATATTTCCCACTCCCCAAAGATTGTATTTTCACTCTCCTAGTGGGTTCCTTTGATGTAAAAAACTTTCTAATTCTGATGAAATCCAAATTATTAATCTTTTTCCTTTTGCTGTGCTTTTGGTGTCATATCCAAGAAATCACGCAAATCCAATGTCAATGAAGATTTCTCCTTAGCTTCATGCTAAGAGTTTTATTGTTTTCATTTTTATATTTAGGTCTTTCATCCACTTGGAGTTAATTTGTGTATGTGGTGTAAGGTAAGTGTCTAACTTCATTCTTTTATATATGCAGATCTGTTTTCCCAGCACTGTTCGTTGAAAAGACTGCGTTTTCCTCCTTGAGTAGTCTTGACACTCTTCTCAAAAATCATCTGACTGTATATGTCAGGGTTTATTTCTGTTTCTCTATTCATCTATACATATGTCTTTATGCTAGTACTACAGTATTGGAACTATTGTAGCCTGGTAATAAGCATTACAATCAGAAAGTGTGAGTCCTCCAACTTTGTTCTTTTTCAAGATTGCGTTGGCTTTTCAGAGTCCGTTGAGATTTCATGTGATATTTATGATGGGTTTTTCTATTCCTGAACAAAAGAACCTTGGAGTTTTGATAAAGATTGCATCAGATTGATAGATCTCTTTGGGAGGTACTGACATCTTAATATTAAGTCTTCTGATCCATGATAATGAGATGTTTCCCCTAACCCCTCTTTATTTTTGAGACCATCCCAGACATTAGGTTTTTAATTGAACTGCACTCCAGTAATTTCCCAAACTCAACATGATAATTTTTTGTTGTTTTTTTCTGTGACATTAAAAAAATGATCATAGAAATAGCTGTACTTATTGGGTGCATATTTTTATATTAGCACTCCACAAATTTCTCTATTAAAGAGAAAACTACTAAGCAAATGCTCAGATTGAATGCTTTCTCTACTTAAGACACTGAGACACTGATACAAATAATAAATGACAATAAAATTCTGCAAAAAAAATGATGTCTTATCAAGAGAAGCTGAGAGCTCTCTGTGTGTGAACTCTCCACATGTATGTGATTTTATGTAACATATATATGTAAATGTATAATATATATAATATATATAAATATTATTATATATATTTAAGCAAAAAAGAGAGACAAGCCCCAAATGAATCACTTGTGCTAAGCCCCACATCAGCAAACCACAACTTACTATCTAACTTTATTGCAATTTCAGCCTCTCCCAGGAATGTGATCTTTAACCAGTTAATCTGGAATTACCTGATTAGCCCTAGTGAAGTCTTCCTCCTGACAGACATCCCCCCATTCCACTGATAACCATCATCTTTCTTTCTGTCTCACCCTTCTTTCTATCCCATCCTCTCCTCAGAGGAAGGTGGCCTTGCCTGAAACAATCCACTGTTAGAAACTTCCTTTTCCACCCCTTTCTTCTTAAAAAAACCTTCCATTTTTGTACAGCTCTTTGGAATTCCTTTTTGTTTGCTAGATGGGCTGCTGCCTGATTCATAAATCACTGAATAAAGCCAAATTGATCTTTAAATTTACTCAGCTGATTTTGGTGTTTTTAAAGCTATATGTAGAGATATAACTACTCTATATATAAATACATCAATTTTACATGTGAAGGTGTTCAGGACAGGAGAGGTACTGAACCATTCACCCTCTCCTGCCCCTGAACATGCCACTTTGACACGTGGATTATATGAGCTCCAGGCACTTGAAAGCCTGCAGGCTCAAGGGCAGCTTTTGTCCTGCCCTTAGCCACAAAGAATGATCTAAATTGGGGTGGGGGAGGGGGTGGGGGGGTCGGGGAGGGGGTGGGTGGGTGCAGGAGTCTTTCCCAGATTAAGAGTTATAAACAGAGATAGATCTTATCTGAGTGACCCACCATATGGTAGGGCAAACGTCTAATTATCAAACATCTGCATTTCTTATTACTCTGTTGAAGTGCATCCCTTCCCTATGAAATCTCAGACCCCTAGCCCCATCTCCTTAGTTCAGAATGATGCATAGACCTCACCTGCCTGACTGGCTTTGGAACTTCCAGGTCTTTGTGGGTTTCCCATACATGTACCAATTAAATTTTATTTTCTCCTATTAATTTGTACCATGTCAATTTGATTCTTACTCCAATAAGAAGGACTTTGATATATTTTTAAAGTTTTGTATGTTTAATCATATATATATATATATACCTTATATATAAAATTAAATATTAAATTATACATAAAATTAAAATATAATTTTTATTTTTTATTTTTATTTTTTTATTTATTTATGATAGTCACAGAGAGAGAAGAGAGAGAGGCAGAGACACAGGCAGAGGGAGAAGCAGGCTCCATGCACCGGGAGCCCGACGTGGGATTCGATCCCGGGTCTCCAGGATCGCGCCCTGGGCCAAAGGCAGGCGCCAAACCGCTGCGCCACCCGCGGATCCCTAAAATATAATTTTTAGAAGCACACAACGGCTTCTGAAAAGCAGGTAATGCCATCCCAATTGCACACATCTACAAAAGACAGAACATTTCAAACAATGGTTTATGTATTCATGTACTCTTAGGCATACTTCCTCCATGAATAATCCTTCCTCCTAAGTATGAATTCATGGCCTCTCTCCCAGGCCTGTTTCTTCTGAGCCTTTTGAAAAATGACCTAAAATAGAGCCACAGTGAGTTCAGTGATGAGGAAGTTCAAATCTGATCATGGCCCATGCTACTACTCCTTGACAGGAAGCTGACTGGTGCTAAATGACTGTTATTTTGATACAGCTCCATTTCCTCATCGGGCCTTCAGCTTGCTACATAAACTGAAACATGAGATGGTGGAGTGAAGAGGCAGTACAATGCTCTTTCCAAACAATGTTCTATATGACTTTTACAGGAGGCAACTTCCTGCTCCTTAAAGAAGTGAGTATGGAGACAATGCATTTCAAGTCTATAAAAACCTCAGGACAATGAATTGTAACTACAAGTTTCTTCAAAGCAATTAAAGATATTGCAGTTGGATACCGTTTTGACAATAAAACTAGACAGTTTTTACTAGGAGAAGCTTTTCCAGGCAGCAGAGTATGTTTTAATCAAATAGCCCACTAAAAGCTTATGGACTATAAAGAAAATTCTAAAGTAAAATTTAAAAGCCAACTTCTTTTGAAAAATTTACTCTTTGGTATTCCCTAAGTGACTGTGAAGTCCCCTTTTCATAGGTGATAGTACTCAGAAAAGATTGATGAAATGTGGCAGGGTAGCATCAAGGCTTTAGGACCTTTAATTTAAAATGCCTTTCTCTCGCATCCTCTGGTGTAAATTGCTGAGCAATCATCATTTTTCTTTACCTTTTGCTTTTGGTAATATAGTTTGTGTCATGCCAGGATCATAGTTCCCTGACATTAATTATGAACAACCTGAGATCTACTTTTTTTACCGCATGCCCGTGAGGGCAAATTCTGTGAGGAGATATGGGATAAACTGAATACTTGTGCCCTTCACGAACAATTTCATTTCAGCTCAGTATTTTACAAACCAGTGCTTGATTTTTTTTCTATTGCAAAAGCTATGAAGGGGTCACTGTTATACTCAGGGCTGCTTATTGTTGAAAACTTCAAAAAGAGAATAGTTTTATAAAAGAAGAAGAAGAAAAAAAGAAGACCTCCCAAAGATGCTTCACTTGTTGATACCTCAAAGTTAAGTTCAGGGCAACAATCTATTTTCATCTAAACATTCATACATCACACAATCTATGAGACACAATTGAAGAGGACCACCTTAAAAATCAGAGAAAGATGTTCTCACACATCAAAGAAGATTTATACTTTCCTTTTAAAAACATGAGACACTAAGCACTGTAACAGTAATTTTTAAGCATGTGGATAAATATTTAAAAATAATCATTTCACATTTAGAAAACTTCTCTTTGAACTGAAATAGACAAGTTCAATTTCTTACCAAAAGTTCTGGGCCTTTTCTCATTATTTAAGCATGCCTTAGAGCATATATGGTAGAACTGGCTGGGGAGGGGTTGACTCACATTCAATTACTTAATGTCTAAAATATATTTCACACACTATAACTCTCTTACGTGACTATTCAGAGTTATTACACTGCATAAATCTTAATCTTTTAGAGCCATTTGTAAATGATAAAATTATCAGTGCATTCAAAAGGGAAAATTTGTATTGCAATACAAATACTTCTTTGCTTTTATCCAAACAGAAAACTAACACCCAATTTAACTTTTTTTTTTCTGATGGATATTTGTTAAAAATCACTACACTCGGGGATCCCTGGGTGGCGCAGTGGTTTGGCGTCTGCCTTTGGCCCAGGCGCGATCCTGGAGACCCACGTCGGGCTCCCGGTGCATGGAGCCTGCTTCTCCCTCTGCCTGTGCCTCTGCCTCTCTCTTTCTCTCTGTGTGACTATCAAAAAAAAAAAAAAAAAAAAATCACTACACTCTGTTGGAGGGATACATTTCTACTCAGAAATTAAAATTATATTGTGTATGTAACCTTTCAACTGAACATGCTTTCACAAAGTTCACAGGATTCAAAACTCCATCTTGGAAAAGACAATGACTCTTGACTTCATTATAATAAAAGAGGAAATTCAACTTTAAAAAGTCATAAAGACAGAATGTTAAGTAAAATGATCTCTAAAAAGCTAACGATGCTCTGTATATTTGTTAACAGTGTTCCCCCAGAAGTCACCTGAGAGTGTTTCATCTCATTTCTCCTAGTTCCTCATTTCTACATTCCTTTCTTAATCCTTCTCTCACTCTCCTTCCCTCTCATGTCCCAATATCTCAGATTATCTCCTCTAAGAAGTTTCTGGGACCCCTCCTCCACTTCCTTTCCAGGTTAGATAATCCACACACTATCTCACACACTATCTTTGGGTACAAATTGCTCATATTGCTCAAGTCACACTACACCATGTCAGGTTGCTGCCCCCTCCACCACAGTAGACTGTGCTCGTTTTGAGGGCAGGGTTAAGTCTTATTGTTGCTACTCTCTCCCAGAACCTACCAGATCATCACCATATCTTACTGACAACCAACAAATATATTTTTAAAGTAATTGATGAACAAATAAACTACTACAAGAATGAATGTGTAACACCAACAATAAGAACTAAACATAAGAGGATTTATATAAAAATTTTTACAAAGGACCCCTTTATAAAAAGAAAAAATGGTCCTTTGTTCAAGAAAGGGCCATTTTGTTGTTGTTGTTGTTGTTGTTGTTGTTGTTTTATTTTGAACAAATAAGTGAAAAGTCAGGTTTTCCATTATAGAGGAAGGAATGAACTAATTTTTGTAGACAAAAAGCTATCAGGAAGTTTGAGGTCAGAAGTTGGAACTAGTGAAGAAAGAAGAAGGCCAGAGAGGGAGAGTATGCCCTATAAGAGGTTCACTCGAGCATGGAAAGGATGAATTTTTAAGTGGTAGTTAATATTAAATTCTAAGTTGCTGCCCATACTGTGCTGGGTTGTAAACCACTCCCATTACCCCAAATATTGAATAAAATTTTGACTATATACAATTATCATAATATGTGTCATGGGAGGTGAGAGGAGATTAACTTGTTTTTGAGTGAACAATGTGGCTTGAAATTATCAGAGAAGTGGAGGAAAAAGAGACTCAATGTGAGTTCTGAGAAACTAACAAAAATAGGACATCAGAGCAAGAGTTGAAGAAGATAAATGATAGCTCTTAGAGAACTCTTGAGGAAATTTTTAAGGATATCATCAAGCCAGCAGGATAGAGAGTCTAGCTTTTTTTTTTTAATTAATGTTAAATAAAAATAAGAGTTCCCAGAAGCCTAAAAGATTTGAGGATAGCAAGGCTGACTCAGAAGTACATAGAAGCTTCTAGTCTGAGAAAAATTTAAATGCCATGAAGGGTGCTTTCTAATTAGCAAAACATTTCTATAAACAATTTGAACCCAGATATTTGTTAAAGTAGTAGCTAAACTGATATATAAAATGTATTTATAAGATAATGTAACAAAGTTGAATTATCATTTTTTTTTTTTTTAAGACTTTACTTATTCATTCATGAGAGGGAGAAGCAGGCTCCACACAGGGAGCCTGACATGGGAATCAATCCCAGGTCTCCAGAATCACACTCTGGGTTAAAGGCAGCACTAAACCACTGAACCACCCAGGCTGCCCAAATTTTCCTCTTCTTAAAGCACACTTGAAAGGGTAAACTTGCCATGAATAGGGACATTATATGAAACATTGTGTGCCAGGTAGCAAGAAAAATATATGAGCCTTACTCCGATTTGAAGGAAAATACTTCAAAGAGAAAAAAGACCTTGGTATGTAATGAGAAGTGAAGGACCAGGCCACTTCTAGAGTGATGGAGTATATGAAACAGCGAATCAACCTCAACATATCAGGCAGGTGAACAACTCTCCATACAAAAGAGATTGAACTCTTTTTTAAATATATATATAGTCATAGATGAAGTAGGCACTGAGAGGATACTGCATCTCTATCTAGGAACCACTATTTCACTTTCAGGGATTTGGTTAGAATCATAATTCCTTTGTGGGCAGACACTATAAGATAGAGAACATGCCTGCCTCTCCATTTTTCAGATTAATACAGAATGGAATGGGTGCAGCAAAATTCCTTCTAACACTATCATTAATCTGTATTTGTTTTAGGCAAAGGAAAGATAATGAGTACTGTAGGCATCTTACATCATGAGAATCTGCATCTGAAATGAAAAAAGTTACTGTTGGGTGTGACATTAAATCTGAAAGTCTCCAGAGGTGAATTGAAGTCCACTCTGAGTCTCAAAGTCACAACTATTATTAGACATATGGTAAGCTATAAGGTGGCCAGCCATTTTTAGAGTACTATACGTACTTTACAATGACCAAAGTGAACAGAACAGAGCAAATGCTATGAAACCAGCATTATTACATGGTGACATCTGTGGATGACTCTGTGTATCTCCTACCTGGCAAATTTTTCTTACAAAAGCTAAAAAATGATTGTATAAATAAAATAAGATTTTTGAAAAGTTTTGGTCTTTGAATAAAAGATATAACATGAGCATTGGAATTATCATTTAAATGTGTATTTTGTCATATGTATGAGGAAGTATTCATTTTTATGAATAATTTTCAGGATGATAAACCTTTTGGTTATATTTCTATGTGTTTGATCTATTGAATTTACAAAATAAAATATTCATATGAAAGAAATGAAAACATATGAAGACAAATTACCAACTGTCATCATCAATTGAACTTACAAGGAAAATTCTAGATCCAATGGGCTTCAATTGTTTAGCTGGTATTTTCCGTGATAAATATTCATGATTTGTGCCTTTGAGTTGGTGACTTACTTTTGCTACTAAGTAATCTACAATGGAACGGACTGTTGTTAGATTCACTGTTGTGGGATATTATTCGCCTTTAAGAAAATGTTGTCAGCTGTGTTTTTCTATGTCCAATTGAAAGAATCTAATTACAGAATATAAGTAGTATTCTATCTCAGTGTATATAGTTATGTATGTGTATATATGCACACATATTCATATATATATATTTATATGAAGGTAGAGATGAGCTCAATATTTTATAAGTAAAATACCGATTATAATTTCCTTTTATGTATATTTCTGTGCCTAGAGAAGTTATCTTTAAAGGATCAAGCCCAAAAATAAAACTTAAGGACCAGCGGAAGGAAGAACAATGAAAAAAAATCAATAAAATCAGTTAGCAGTTGCATTTTTCCATCTATATTATGTTAGGAAGATATTTAGTTCAAAATAGTTTGTTTTTTTTTTTTTTTCCTCAAAATCTCATCTGACTAAAAAGTCACATTCCTTCAAATGGTAAAAATGGGCAGCCCGGGTGGCTCAGCGGTTTAGCGCCACCTTCAGCTCAGGACCTGATCCTGGAGACCCGGGATCGAGTCCCTGCACAGAGCTTGCTTCTCCCTCTGCCTATGTCTCTGCCTCTCTCTATCTCTGTGTGTCTCTCATGAATAAATAAATAAGATCTTTTATTTTTTTTTAATTTTTTTATTTATTTATGATAGTCACACAGAGAGAGAGAGAGGCAGAGACACAGGCAGAGGGAGAAGCAGGCTCCATGCACCGGGAGCCCGACGTGGGATTCCATCCCGGGTCTCCAGGATCGCGCCCTGGGCCAAAGGCAGGCGCCAAACCGCTGCGCTACCCAGGGATCCCCTAAATAAGATCTTTTAAAAAAAATAGTGAAAATGATCTGAAAATCTTGAAAAATTTAACCACAATTCTCTTTCATATATTATGTTAAAATACTAGGAAACAAAAATTTTTAGTTATTTTAAACCTTGAATATTTCTTTACTTAATTCATATGTTTAATAACTTCTGAATTAAAGAAACACACATTGATATTACCCTTCAGGTAATATTTATACAATAATACTCCATGAGTGCATAATTGTGCTTGAGGTTATATACATTAATTCATTTGAGCCTCTTTATTCTGCTTATAAATACACAGTTACAGAAAGTATTGTTTTTACAGAAAACCACAATGCAGTGATTGTTAATCAAAAGTTTCTTAATTATTTTTTTTAAGATTTTATGTATGTATTCATGAGAGACACAGACAGAGAGGCAGAGGCATAGGCAGAGGAAGAAGTAGGCTTTCACTGGAAGCCTGATGCAAGACTCGATCCCAGGACCCTGGGATCACGCCCTGAGCCAAAGGCAGATACTCAACCACGGAGCCACCCAGGTGCCCCAAAAGTTTCTTAATTATTAAATTGGAAAGAGAGCAAAGTTGAAGATAGCTCATTGACTACAGGCTTTGAATATACTTTCTTATACCACAGTGATAGGTCTTCTGGGCAGACAGTCTTACTGTGGAGAAAGGAAACAAGGTGTCAAAGGATCCAGAAGCATCTTACTTCAGGTGGGCTTTCTTCCAAAAACAGGCAATATTAGTGCTGAGTCACAGACAGAAGAGGCCAGAGGAAATGGTCAAAGACTGACCTTTCTGCTCACTTACAATCAAAGTGCTTCAACAGAATTCGTTCATCAATATGAGACAGTATTAAAGCTCTCATTTTTTTTCAGCAATAATCATCTGCTAAGGAAGAAAAGAAGTTGCTCCAATTAACACAGCATGAATAAGACAATGCAAATAGTTGGCTACATCTGAAATTGAACTTCCATACCCATGAGCAGAGCAGCAACAAAGGGAATACAGTAGCATTAGCATTTATACTTTAAGAAACACTGACTGACATGGAGTCTCGTCCATATGATTTGCATAGTATAAGATAACACGTAGAGAGTCACAGTAATTTTATACTAACATGCTCACAATGAATTCCAGAGGGAAGTGAAATCAACTACATTTAATATTTCTCCTCTTCCCCTATCACATTAAAAAACTATATTCAAGTGTGAGTGGCCCATTTGAAAGTCACTTACTTTGCTTTCAGAGTAATTTAATTTAGGAAATTAAAAATTTAGGTGGCAGGAATTTCTCTAAAACTTAAGATGTTACCACTTTCTTTACCTTTAAATATAAAACTAAAAATTTTATAATGTGGAAATAGAAAGCATCATGGAAGTTTTTTTTTTTTTAAAGGAAGTTCTTACTGTTACATTATGAATGTAAACCTAATAGGCAAGATGATAATAGTTAGGTTGTAATTTCATTGATGTGGGAAATATCTAGAACATAGACTTACAAATGTTCCTATTTTTCCCTTTAAGATCAGTTCAAATAATAGACTATCAAGTATCATAGAGCCTAAAACATCCACATGCTCTCTATCATTTTCTAGACAGAACAATATCTGGTGCAGCTGTAACACAGAAATTTAAGTCCAAACTCACAAATAAAAATATTGACTAAGACAATCACTTTGACACTCTAATCCGGGGGTCCAGAAGACCAAGACACAGTGTGACGATGAGAAAATGACTGGCTGATATGATCATCTAATTGAGGGGTACCTGAGTGGCTCAGTGGTTGAGCTCAGAGCATGATCCCAGGGCCCTGGGATCAAGTCCCACATCAGGCTTTCTGCAGGTGGCCTGCTTCCCCTTCTGTCTAATTCCCTGCCTCGCTCTGTGTTTCTCATGAATAAATAAGTAAAATCTGTAAAACAACAACAAATTGTCTAATTGAGAAAGTTGGTGTCAGAAGATTTGTAATATCATAGTGATGAAATGGTGTTACCTAGAAAAAAAAAAGATTAGGAATAACCTGTCACTAGACAGTACTAAAAAGACAGATACAGGAGGAAAATGACACATTTTATTCTTGTTTATTTTTCTAATTAAGAGACTTTCTTTTTTAGAACAGCTTTATAGTTACAGGAATATGGCTCAGGGAGTACTGAAAGTTCCCATATACTATGCTTCCCCTGCATACAATCTCCCCTGTTATTAATATTCTGCTTTAGTGAAGCACGTTTGTTGCAATTAACAAACCATTATTGAGCACTAATTATAATTAAAAAGGTCCATAGTTTACATTAAGGCTCATTCTTTGGTACAATTTTATGGGTTTTGACAAATACATAATGCCATATATCAACCAATATCATACAGAATAGTTTCACTAAACTAAAAATCCCTTGTGTTTCATGTAGTCACTCCTTCCTCTCTCCCCCTAAACCCCTGGAAACCACTGATATGCTCATGGTCTCTATAGTTTTGACTTTTCCAGGAAGTCATAGAGTTGGGATCATATGGTATTTCACCTTTTCAGATTTGCTTCTTTTACTTAGTAATATGGACTTACAGCTCCTCCATGTCTTTTGGTGGCTTGACAGCTCATTCTTTTTATCACTGAGTAGTAGCATTCCATTGTGCGGATGCAACACAGTTTGGTGATGTATTTACCTAGTGAAGAGCATCTTGATTATTTCCGTGTTTTGAAAACTATGATAAAACTATTAACATTTTTTGTGCAAATTTCTTTTTTTTTTAATTTTATTTATTTATTCATGAGACACACAGAGAGAGAGAGAGAGGGGCAGAGACACGGGCAGAGGGAGAAGCAAGCTCCATGCAGGGAGCCTGATGTGGAACTAGATCCTGGGTCTCCAGGATCAGACTCTGGGTTGAAGGTGGCACTAAACCCCTGAGCCACCCGGGCTGCCCTTTTTGTGCAAATTTCTGTGCATACATGAGATTTCAACTCAATTGGATAAATACCTAGGAATATGATTACTGGATTGTATGGTAAGACTATGATCACAAAAGCTGAACATTTTAAGCCTTCCTTCTTTTTTAACTTAGGCATTTCTATAGTACAATATGATTGTTCTTTTTGCGGGGCAGCAAAAGCATTACATTTCTTTGCTCATGCCAAGAGGTTAAAAACAAAACAAAATAAAACCCTGCTTTAGAAAGGTATCATAGAATGGTCATCCTTTTCAGAGAAAAAGAAGTTTAACTTTGAAGAAAAGAGATGCACATCTCTGTAAGTAAGCTTAAAGTATTAAATGCATTGAACCCATGAGCAACATGGATATTGTTTCTTACTGGTATGTTTTGAGCCTAGTTTTTCCTGAATTTCATTTATTTTAAAAGTAACATAACAAACAAGAACAAGAAAGAGTGACAACTTGAAGCAATTTACATCCTTATTTTGACTGAAATGGCTCTAAGAAAAGGCAGACAAATTACTTTTCTCTGGCTCTTCTTCTGGAAAAAATCAATCTTTATTCACTTTAATAATGCAGTTAAATTGAAATTAAAACTAGAAAGTTAAACAAGTAGATCCAAAACTTCTAACCTTTTATCTTTTTTCTTTTTAGAGTTTATTTATTTTTTTATTTGGAAGAGAGAGACAGAGATAGCAAGAGAGAGCAGGAGTGGGGAGGAGAGGGACAAGCAGGGACCCAGATGTGGGACTCAATCCCAGAATCCTGGGATCATGACCTGAAAAGACAGACATTTAACCAACGGAACCACCCAGGTGCCCCAACTTCTAACCTTTCCTTAAAGATCTGTTTTTTTATAAGTGTCTAAAACACAAATACTTTGGCAGTCATGTTTTCAAATAATAATATGGAAAATAAGGGGGCATATACCTTAACATAGCAATTTTATTATATGGAATGTAGACTACACAAGATATGGGTACAAAGATATCCATGGAGGTGACACTCACAAATACAGAAAAGATGGGGAAAAAAACCCCAAAACAACAAATGATCAAAAATAGGGGGTTGGTGATTAAAATATGTTATATTCATGTAATTAAACATGAGGCAGTCATTAAAAACCATGTTGTAGTATATATTAGGAAGAAAATCATCATTCATATTCTCTAGAGAAGGTGGACAGCCTTTCTGTTTGTCAGGTTAGGACTTTCTCATGGTCCCAAGGGGAATGTTACAGGACTCCTGAGATTTTTTGATCTGGAACTTTTTAAATAATAACATTCATTCTATTGGATAGCCAAATGCTATCACCCAACACTCATTTAGCATTTACTTACCAGGCACTTTCTCTGTGCTAGATTCATCTAAACAATAAAGACACACAAGTGAGCAAATAAACCAAACAAGCTCCTATTTACAAGGAGCTTAAATTCTAGTGTGAAAATGAGAAGGTGGTGGGAGAGAATCAAGGCAGACAATAAATACATACATAAAACCATAAGACAATGTTAAACAATGTGTGCTATTTGAGAAAAAAAAGAATTGATGTCAAAGAAAGAGAAGGTGTTGACTAGACAGCTATTCAGATGGGGTGGTCAGGTAAGATCACTTGAGGGATGCCACTTGTGTTCAAAACTGGTAAGGATCAAAGAAATGAGCATTCCAGATATGTTAACACAGTCAATAAGCCCTGAGTCGGTAATGCATTTGGCATGGTCAAGGAATAAAACAGAAAGAAGGAATATATAACTGACTTTTATTGAGCAGAAAGGCAAAGTGGTAGATGAATTTGGAATAGAAGCCTAGAGCCGAATCATGTAAGGTCTTGTAGGTAATTTAAGGTTAAAGATAAGAATGGAGAGGAGAGGAAGAATCAGAAAAGTTCCAAGTCTGGGAGACAGGGCATGTGATTCAATCTTGACATCAGTGTAGAGCTGACTGCCACATATGGCAGTGGAAAGATATGGACCAGAGGACTAGGGAACTAAGACAAGCATTGCCAGGGACCGCAGAAGCATAAACAAGCAAGAAGATATATCCAGGAACCAAGGTCCATGGATGATGCATCAATGCAGTGGAGTTCATAGCAGGATTCCTTTCATTGCCTATATTCAAAGATACCACCTACAAATCAACCATAAATGATATTCTAAATGTATCGGCCATTCTTTCATTTATCCACTCAGGAATTGGGACTCAATCCACCCAAAGCCTAGGGATAGGGATCAAGTCCTCACACTTTAGAGACCCAACTTTACCACCACAGTGTTACTTAAGCTGGGAAAGACAAACAGATACAAAGTATCAAAAATATCTGTGGGAATGAGTGGTTACAGGCAGTTTTTGAGTTTTTTTTTTGTTTGTTTGTTTGTTTTGTTTTGTTTTTTTGCTCCAGTGTCTTCCAAGTTTTCTGGCATGACAATGTTTTATTTTGGTAATTATGAATAAAAGCTATTCAAAAGCCAATCAATAAAGGAAATCTTTCTACTTCTTTAATCTGGTTTATTATTGGAATTACAAAAGTCTGGGCATGCCGTTATAATCAGCTGTATCAAAATACTAAAACATAAGAAGAAGTGTTAACAAATAAGATAACATCATAAACCAAATTCATTATGTTCTGAACCACAACATTTAATATGTCCTTCCTATTTCTCTAAGTTTGTCCCAAATATGGTCATTAATAAAATGCTTTGTCTTAAAAATAAAAATGGTTATGGTAATCAGTTTAGGGCTTAACCAATAGTCTATTCCTCTAAAACATCCAAACAAATCCAGAGAACAAGGAAAATATATATTAATGATACTAATGACAATAATTTTATCAGTGCAGATATGGCATAAACCCAGTCAAATTATGCATACAGCCTGGTCAACAAAACCACCAGGACTTTATAAGACCCATTAATTTGAGAACTGAGATTTATAGACTGCCAAAGTGCAGCCACGTTTCTCTGCCCTGCACTCAGGGACTCCTCAACATGACATTTCCGAGCTGAAAACGCCATTGCTCGTAGCTAAATGAATATTCCCCTAAGCATTTGCTTTTCAAGATATGAGTTTCCAGGAATGAGATACCACCCACTGCCAGCTGGGTACAGATATAAATAAAGAGAAATTTACCCTTGGATAAGGAACCAATTTTTTGTGTGTGTTTATATATTTTAAACTTGGAGTTTCATCATTTTTTTAAGTTGTCCTTTTAGAAGTTATTCAGAAATATTTTAAAGAGTGAATGACTTGCCTACATTTGCATTAATTAGGATTTTAAAAAAGTGTTTGAGTTCAGTGCAGTTGGTAAGTCAATCAGCTCATCTCCAAATGCCAATCTTTTGTGTCCATGTATATATTGTTCCATATTTTCTCAGGAAACTTCTGTAGTAAAAAAGACATGCCACATTTTATGTAAAAAATATTTTTAGTCACGTGAAGCATGTGTATCTTAAAATGTTCAAATATTTTTAATGAGATCTTCAATAAAAGGTATCATTGCCATCATGAGAGAATCAATGACAAAGAGTAATAGATGTTGGGCATACACACACACACACACACACACACACACAGGTCAGTATATAGATACAGTGTTTATGTTTACAAAATCTATTGCCCTTTGAAGCAGTAAAGTACTAGATAGGCTCCAAATTCATTTGCTAATTCATGCTAATCATATTAGCATGATTATTAACCTAAGTTTCTATGTTAATAGTAAATGTTGAAACAACTACAAGTGTATACTTGTACATTTTTTCTTTAATTTCCTTTTAAAAAATGTTTGAGAGAAGACAGGAAGGATTAAAGCTCCCATAGCAAGACTCAGCACTAACACAGGAAAGAAGCATCATCCTTCCTGTTTGTGATCCTAGATATGTTAGACCCGCTGCAGTCTTTTTGCTATTCGAGTCCTCTGAATATTTCTTATTCAACAGAACTTGCACAGATTCCTGCAAAGTATAAACATTCCTTAAGCATTATGTACATTCAGATGAATGGCATTTAAAAGATGACACTCTTAATCTCCTAGGAGCAACACTTCCATAATTGCTTAGTAATATTTTCAAAGGTACTTTATGTCACAGTAACTAGAATAAAATCATAGCAGAAAAACGTAGCTCACTTCCCTTTCTTCTTGAAGCTTTGAAGGTTCTATGGAAATTTTCTGCATCTCTAGGACTGCCAATTCAAAAAGTATTTATGGAATATATACTGCATGCATAAGCTATATTAATAAGCATTTGTCTCTCATCCTACAGTTCAAAATATTATTTCATTTACATAATGTTATTTGACCCTTGTAAGAAAGATAAGTCTTCAAATATGGCTAATAATTTCTTGAAAACTGTGAAGACATTAAGAGAAAAAATTTGTTTTTTTACACACATATAACATAATGTTCTTACTATTTTGATTGAATATCTGTTTTGTTACAAAGACTTACCAATAGCACAGAGATTTACAAATGGGAGGAGGCATTGAATCCTACATGTTCTGACACATAAGCCACTGAGAAGAGCTAAAGAACCCTGTCTGTGTTTCCACAGACTCAAAGTTATGTAATTGTTATTTAGACTCCCAAAATCAAATAAGATAATAAATGGCTGGAGAGAAAACATTTTAAACCTGGTAATTTAAAAGAGACTTTAGTTAGATGTCTTACTGGATGGCTTATTTTTCAAAATATCTTATGGCAAATTACTTGATAGAGAAGATAATTTATAGTCAAGTATTCAACAGACAGTATGGAAATGTTTCTATGACCATAGAAACAATATAAGTCTGCTCCATGGGAAAAAAATATTCCCCACTAGTAACAGACAGATGTATTTTCTCTATTTATAGAAATATGTATTATTAGTAATTATTTTAAAACTGTGTGAGGAGTTTTGCTTATGAGTGAGAAAACCTCTTGTCCTAACAATAAGGAAAAGCTGGGTAATTTGAAACATCAGGATTATTCTTGAGCTCCTAAGAAAACTAAGATTGCTAAAAAGTAAGAAATAATTAAAGCACATAAAATATGTTTTCTCATACCCCAAATAAATTAATTTAGCAATCAATAACACACTTCTAAATACCCATGAGTCGACATGCAAGTCAAAAGTGAAATTGGAACATCTTTAATTGAATGAAAATTAAAGTACAACCTATCAAAACTTGTGAGATGCAGGTCTTAGAGAAGCATTTATAGCATTAAATGTTTACCTTGGAAAAACAAATGAGTGTCAAATTAACAATAAAAATCCACCTTGAGAAAAGAAAGAAAGAAAGAAGAAAGAAAGAAAGAAAGAAAGAAAGAAAGAAAGAAAGAAAGAAAGAATAAAGAGAAAAGGAAAGAAAAGAGAGAAACTAAAAAAGAGGAAATTAAATCCAAAGCAAACAGAAGGCAGGCAACAATAAAGATATGGGTAGAAATCAGTGAAACTATTAGAGAAAAATCAATGAAACAAAAAGCTTGTTCTTTAAAAATTATCAATAAAATTGAAAAATTTCTAGTCACACTGAACAGAAAATTATCAATATCAAGAATAAGAGAGTCATTACTAATGATAAGGAAAGTGATAATAAAGACATATTGTAAGTGAACTGGTGCCAATAATTTTGACAACTTAAATTAACAAATTATTTGAGGAACAAAATGACAAAAGCTCACTTGGGAACAAGTAAATAAGCTGAAAAATCTCCACAGAAAATTTAAGAAGTTGGAAGTTTTCTCATAAAGAAAGCTTCAATTCAGAGGGGCTTTACTGGTAAATTCTAAAGCAAAATTTGAGAAAGAAATAATACCAATTTTACACAAACTCTTGCAAAAATTTGGAAGAGGTTTTCTTTTTTTCAAGATTTTGTTTATTTATTCATGAAAGACACACAGAGAGAGAAGCAGGCTCCATGCAGGGAGCCCGACATGGAACTAGATCCTGGGTCTCTAGGATCACAGCCTGGGCTGAAGGCGGTGCTAAACCACTGAGCCACCCAGGCTGCCCTCTTGCAGAAATTTGAAGAGAGAATAGCACCTGACTGAATCTCTGATGCCAGTATTATTCAGATACCCAAATCATATAGACTTTACTAGAAAAGAAAACTACAGGTCTAAATCCCTAATGAACATAGACTCAAAATATTCTTAAAATATTTGCAAATAGGGGATCCCTGGGTGGCTCAGCGGTTTAGTGCCTGCATTTGGCCCAGGGCGCAATCCTGGAGTCCTGGGATTGAGTCCTACATCAGACTCCCTACACTGAGCCTGCTTCTCCCTCTGCCTGTCTCTCTCTCTCTCTCTCTTTCTCTCTCTCTCTCTCTCTGTGATGAATAAGTAAATAAAATCTTAAAAAATATATTTGCAAATAAAACCCAGCAATACATGTATGTAAAGAGACAATGCATCATGACCAGTAAGTCTTACAAAGAGTGTAGCATTGATTTAACATTCAAAATTAATATTATTTGCCTTACTAAAAGACTAAAAGAGCAAAACCATAGTCTCAATAGATGCAACACAGAATAGATGCAGAAAAATCAGTTGATGAAACATAATACTTATTTCTGATTTAAAACTCTCCGTTAGCTAGCAATTACAAAACAAAACAAACAAAACCCCTCCAAGTTTAAGAGCATGTATCTTAAAACAAAAGAAAAACCAAGCAACAACAAAAACCTTACAGCTAAATAACAAATAATGATCAGACACTAAAATCTTACTCATTAGATGAGAAACAAAGCAGGGTGCATATATTCACCAATCAACCTTGTATTGGAAGTCCTAGATGTTACAATAAGAAAAAATAAAGGTATGAAAGACATAAAGCTTTCTTGAAAAGGAAGAAGTAAAGCTGTTTTTATTCAATGATTACATGATTTTGTATATAGAAGATCCTAAGTATCCAGTAAATATTTACTGAAACTAACAAGGGAGTTTAGCAAGATTGTAGGGCATATACTCTATATATAAAAATCAATTATATTTCTATATATTAGAAACAGGAAAAAAAATTTAAAACATCACTAAAGATAGCATCAAAAAATAATATATTTGTAGATAAACTGATCAAAATCTCTGAAAGACCTGTATACTAAAAATTACCTGTATACTAAAAATTTCCTATAAAGAAAAAGAAAGAAATTAAAGATCTAAGTAAATGGAAAGCTATCCCCTATTCATAGATTAGAAGATTCACTAGAGTTATGATGTCAGTTCCCTCAAATTTATTTAAGATTCAAGGCAATCACAATCAAAATCCTAGCAGGTCTGACTGTAAAGGTTTGTAAGCTGATTCTAAAACTTAAGTGATACAGCAAAAGGCTAGAATGGCAGTTCTCAACCAGGGGACGTTTCCTTCCCCAGGAACATTTGGTAATGTCTGAAGACACTTTGGTGTTTACACCTAGGGTAGGCTATTAGCAAGTAGTGAGTAGAGGCCAGGGATGCTACTAAACATCCTACAATGCCCAGGACAGCCTGCCACAACCAAGGATTATTTGATGGACAGTGTCAACAGCTCCACAATGGAGAAATCCTGGACCAGAAAAGGCAAACAACTTTGAAAAAGATGAACAATGGATGACATACTACTTCACATCAGTGTGATATTGATGGAAAGGTGGATGTAGATATCAATAGAACAGAACAGAAAATCTAAAAATTAATACATATATATTTATAGATGTATAATAATCCATATATGTGTGTGTAGTGTATATATATATATATATATATGTATGTGTGTGTGTGTGTGTGTGTGTTGTGAGACTGACATGACAACACAGGGGCCCGTGGGACCTTTTTGGAGTCATGGGAATATTCTGTATCTTGATTGTAGTGATGGTGACCCGTTTAACTTTGGTCAAAACTCATTAAAATGTACCCTAAAAAGGGTGAATTTTATGTTAACTGAATAACTCAGAGTAAGGAAGCAAACAAAAATGAGGCTTTGGTTTTCCTATAAAACTGAAGAATCCAGATGTAGGAGAAATTAAATCTTGAAACTTTTTCAGTTCATCTCCATTTTGCTGTTGTATAGCTTGGGATAATATATAGTTGGAAATTACAAAGAAAAGTATCTCAACAGGGGGATACCTGGGTGGCTCAGTGGTGTAGCGCCTGCCTTCCACCCAGAGCTGATCCCAGAGACCAGAGATCGAGTCCCTCATCAGGCTCCCTGCATGGAGCCTGCTTCTCTCTCTGTCTGTGTCCCTCCCTCTCTCTCTCCCTGTGTTTCTCATGAATAAATAAATAAAAAGTTAAAAAAAAAGAAGCAAAGTATCTCAACATAAGGAAGTACTTGCTAACAGCCCAAATGGAGTGCACTTCTTGGAGAGGATATAGTGGTGTATTCCTTAAAACGTATTTTAATAGCCGTAACAAAGAAAAAATCCCATGGTCAAAAAATTTTGGTTTAAACAATACTAAATAGATATTTTGTTTGCAGATTCTATTACAGCCTTTAATGTATGCAATGTGGAATCCCTAAAAGGAACTGTAATATCATCATGTAGTATATACTGGTGATATACTAGATGATGGTGAGATTAAATGTCCCTTAAGGTTCTCTTCTAATGTTAAAATTATTTAAGTTTAAAAAACAAAAACAAAAACATGCAGGCACCTGGGTGGCTTAGTGGTTGAGCATCATGATCCCGGGGTCCTGGGATAGAGTCCTGCATCAGGCTTCGTGCAAGGAGCCTGCCTCTCCCTCTGCCTAGGTCTCTGCATCTCTCATGGATAAATAACTAGAATCTTTAAAAAATAAAAATAAATAAAAATAAAATTCGAAAAAACATGCATTCAACATCATAGGCTATGGCTTATAAATAATCATTAGAAATATATATTCTTAATAGCAAGGATTTGTAGCATTCACAGTGGCAAGGACAATACGTTCTATTTCTTTCCTGTTCCTTATGATACAATAAAACACAGTACATATTGACTGATTTAGATATGAATAAAAGTTCCATCAATATGTAAACAAACCAAACATTGAAACAAAGTTGTATTGAAAGATCGTGTGGTACAGAATACACTATTCTTGCTATCTTTCCTAAAACATGTTTGCTGTTATATAAACTGTCTGCGTTCTCAGCACTGTTTGACTTTGAAAACATGGAAATGAATCCACTTGACTCAGTATGAAGAGACACGTCTCAGGGAGGAAATCTCATTATTTCTTGCTCCTCCAATACCAGTGCTGGTAATCACATTCCTGTAGTTTATACACTTCTACTTTCAGGACCTGGGGAAGGGTGAAGGGACAGCTGCTGGGTAACGCGCTCCAACAGAGAGAAGATTCCAACTTCAATTATATACCAGAGAAATATCTTTTCTGAAACAACAAAGATATATTAAATCCTGATAAATTGTTTTTGATATTCAGCATTTAATAAAGCTAAGTTAAAGCAGACAGAAAGAAGCTTTTTTCCTCTTTATAATTTGCTCTATGAGAATTATTAGGGATTGTCTGTGATTTTGTTTATAGCTGGCAAATCTAATTGTAGAATTCATCAGCATGTAAGACAAGTCACACCCATACATTTATGTATACAACTGCCATTTGGGTCTTTGGGAAAGAATGCCATTAATGAATCTCATTGCATTTAAATGTTACATGACTTTAAATATTACAAACAATTCAAGGAGATAGTGCCCCTAAAAATAAGGTCTTTCAATAGTCACTTCCATAAAATACTCCGTGGTGAATATAAAAAAGGCAGTAAAAAACACACTTGAAGAATGGAAATATTTAAAGAAAACATGTCAAGGAGAACCAATATACATAATATAGAAGAACTCAATACTAGAAAAGACCTCTTAATATTTATTTTTACTTGATGGTCTCACTTGTCTAATCTAAATACCCTTTGGTCTTTTGTCTTATGTAATTCTTTGTTCTTTCATTTATTTGTTTAAAATTGTTAATTGAGGGGCACCTGGGTGGTTCAGTGGTCGAACATCAGCGTTTGGCTCAGGTTGTGATCCTGGGGTCCTGGGATCGAGTTCTGCATCTCCCTCTGCCTAAGTCTCTACATCCCTCTCTGTGTCTCTCATGAATAAGTAAAATCTTAAAAAAATAAAATAGCAGAAAATTGTTAATTGAGCACCTAGAATATGCTAGGCTTTTTTTTTTTCTCTAGGGTGAAGAGAGATATATCAAAGACAAAAACCCTATAATAATTCAATGCAAAAACAAAAAGCCAAATCAAAATAAAATACAAACACCTACCCAAAAACACAATCTGTCTACACTCTACCTACTATGCTTCAGTTTCTACTGAACACACCCTTTTCACTCATTCACATTCCAGAATGAAATAAAGTTACTAATTTTAAAGGAGAAAAACTACATGGTCTTACACATATTAGAAAAGAAGTATTGGAGTACTATTGGTTAACTTGTGCCACATTTTACTGAGCACCAAGGTTGTTTATTAACAGCCTTGTACTTCTAGAAGACCGTATAGTTTCTTATGAAGGATAGAGGGAAGGGAGGGAAGGAAGGGAAGGAGGGAGGAAGGAATTAAATACTACAAATTCTAGGGAGGATTAAAGTTTTAAAGCCATTATTAGTTGAATTAACTTCCAAGTAAAATGAAAATAATAAATTTTATTTTTTAAATTTATTGTTATTTTAATTGAAGCATAGCTGACATACAATGTAACCTCAGTTTTAGGTGTGCAATGTAGTGACTCAACATCTCTAAACATTATGCTGTGCTCACCACAAGGGATAACTAACATTTGTCTTCACAATGTAACACTATTACAAGACCATTGACTATATTCTCTATACTGTTCCTTTTATTCCTATGACTTATTCATTCCATAACTAGAATGAATTTTAAGATAGTTTTCAGAAAAATATATAGCACCTACTAAGAAAATGCAGTTAGAGAAATGCATACATATTTAATTTTTTCTCTTTCCATCTGGGAAGCATCAATAGTTCTTGAAATCAAGTTTATCAAATTCTAATGATTTCTTAATATGTTTCAAGTGATCCAATATAGACAAATGTTTTGAAGTTGTTTAAATATTGGATTAGTGTTTCTTTTATTCACTTGCTAATTCATTTGACAAATATTTACTCCACATTTTACTAGATTCCAGGCAAGGTGATAGGGTCAGAGAGTAATGATGTACAAAATTCAACTCAACTCTTGATCATGTGGGAGCTTTTGGTCAGATGGAGAAGATAGACAAACATAACAAATACACATAAGATTATAATTACAGTCAGAGCTATTAAAAAGTTTATGCCAGATTACATCAGAGAGACCTGTCCTTTTTCTTTATAATTTTTTCAAGAAGAAAAATACATTGGCAATTAACAGAGTATCAGAAATTCATAAAATTTCTTTCTATGATGGTGGGATGGTCTTCCTTATGCTCTGTCTATATCATCATCTAAATAAAAAGTAAGTGGCCTTTACTCATCCATCAAACTGCAGACTCTAGTGAATTCAAGAAACAATAACAGCAATCCCACTGTTTTAGAGATACATGCATAAAATCTTTGTGTTGAAACACTGAACTTGTCTCAAATATAACTGCCAATTATTTACCTCTCTGAATTATCATGCATGAATTAGCCATAGATTTGATTTTATGGTTTCCTGCCCAAATTTAGATCTTCTGTGCTAACACTGGAACTGTTTTATGAATAAATTTAAGTCTCATGGCCAAGAAGCAGCTTTCCCAGGAAAGTTTATACTGTATGTGCAACTCTTACAACAAGAACATCAATAAAACTGACTCACTGAGGCAAAACATGCACATCAAATGCAGAAACTACTGAATTATAAATGCTATGGTTCAGTTCCTAAGCTACTGACCAAAAGGAGAAGGCCAATATACTGGCTAGCAATGGCTGGATTGTATTATCTACTGATGATAGGAAGAACATTTTCTCATAGGGAAAAAGCCTCTGATAACTCTTTATCTTAACTCAGCACCTTCAGTATCATCTCATAGGTATACAAAATAAAGGGGCAACTCTATGATTTTGGGTAGTTAAAGAGGAAGATGCTAGAGTCCTTAATTTATTTGATGAATCATAAAGCCAGAACCATCAAAAGCTTTTCTTTTCCTAATGAATGCTCCCTTGAACAATCCATAAAAGGTCAAGCAAGATAGGCCATTAACTCTCCCTTTCTCCCTTATCAAGTACCACAAAACATAGTGTCTTAACTCACCATGCATACACATCCAATAATTCTCTTTAGTGGTAATGAAAGTTCAATACATTAATCATAAAGATAATTCAAGAGACATGAATTGAAGCACTTTTTAAATCAATCTGGGACATTTCTTTTGCAACATAAATCTAAATTTACATTCAGATACTTGTTCAACTAGAAAATGTGGCAGATTTTTTAAAATATATTTTTCTTGCCAAGTATTTCAATCACAGTTGATCAGGCAGGTTGCCTTTTAAATTGTCAAAGGGCTAGTTGGCTATTTGTGATGAAATCTGATGCAGAAATACTTTGTTTCTCTTCAGTGATGTTACAGATCACTTACAAATATTAATATTCCTGAGATTCTTTAACTGTCACAACTGTATCCAGCAGGCAATCATGTAAATTTCTCTTACTAAGGCATTCATGAATGAATAAATAAAATCTTTTAAAAAATAAAATAAAAACCAAACATAGTGTAAAACTTGAGATATTTGACACAAATGATCCAAATGAAAACTAAGAAAAATATGTAAATAATATTAAATGTTGCTACAACTACAATTCACATCCTAGTGAGTTCTCAAACCTGACCCTTTGTTTTTATAAATCTTTCGATAAGTTCTATAGAGAACAATAAGTATGGAAAATTGTTAAGATTTCTGTATATTTTTACATGGATACTCCACAACTACACTGAGTATAACCCAGACTTACGTTTTCCTGAACCATCTTTCTTTAAGAGAATCTAAAAAGGTTTTTTTGGAAATTGGAAAAAAAAATCTATCCTCAAAAGCTTGAAATTATTTTGGACTCATAAACATATGAAGAACAGATCTTTGTAAACTTAAATCACTAAGAAGAGAAAAATCACAAAATTGTAATCTCTTGAAAATACTTTAAGAATCACGATTATAGGGCAGCCCCGGTGGCGCAGCGGTTTAGTGCCGCCTGCAGCCCAGGGTGTGATCCTGGAGACCCTGGGATCGAGTTCCACGTCGGGCTCCCTGCATGGAGCCTGCTTCTCCCTCTGCCTGTGTCTCTGCCTCTCATTCTCTCTGTGCGTTTCTATGAATAAACAAAAATCTTTAAAAAAAATCACGATTATAATTCTAATAGAATCACAATATAATCTATCAAATAGCTTGTTTCCAAAACAGAATTATGTTTTGTTGTTAAATCATACCCTCTCTTGCCAGCTAGAATCAGGAAATGTTTACAGCAACCTAGCGGGATCACAAGAAGAGAAGGAGGATTTCATGTGCACAAAGAGAAAGCTGTTGATTCCTCAAGGAAGTCCTGGATGTCAAGTTTCCTTATTATAGCAACTGTAATAGATGTGATGTGGAACTTCCATGAAATCAGTGGTTCCATAATCCATAGCACTACCAGAAGTCAGAGCTGATAACGGTATAAAGATCTGTTGATGATCAATACTTCCCTTTTAGCTAGAAATCTCTGTTAATTAACAAACCTTTGGTAAATGTGTTAAGTCTGATATTCTTCTTGAACCACAGGTTATTTTTTTTTCAGAACCCTAATGATCTAGTAAAAAGTAGGATTCACTAAGATTTCCTGACTAGTTACCTCACCTTTACACAGGAGCACTCTCATACCACCCCTCAAAATCTCCATTTCCATACCTATTTGGAAGTTTAATTTCTATGATACCCACAGGAAATTTTTGGCATAAGATTTGGATATGATAAAGGGACATGGTCTAGGAGCTCAATACTACAGGTAGGTTGAGAATAGAACTCAGGAAATATTCTGAGAATTGGTCATATCAGGACTAGAACCAAAAGATAAATGTATCACCACATCTTCTTTCTCCTTGGCTTTCATTCTTTATTCACTGAACTACTTAAGGCAAGAATCTAAGTGAGTAGGGGATCCCTGGGTGGCTCAGTGGTTTAGCACCTGCCTGTGGCCCAGGGTGTGATCCTGGAGACCCAGAATCGAGTCCCACATCGGACTCCTGCATGGAGACTGTTTCTCCCTCTGCCTGTGTCTCTGCCTCTGTCTTTCTGTGTCTCTCATGAATAAATAAATAAAATCTTTTTTTAAAAAAGTATTTCTTGTTTAGAAAAAAGAATTAGTGAGTATACTATACAAAATATATGTGCTAGATATGAGCCAACTAAAATAATTATCCAGAAAGTTGATAATGATTAGCCAATAAAAACAACTAAGAAAACAGTAATGGCAACAATAACACTCAGAGCTGTAACCAAGAAACAAAATACTTTCCTGCTACTATCTGTGTCTTACATAATTGGATATTATAAACCCTTTCTCTTCCAAAGGTTTCCAATTATCTATGATTCCAGACTAATGTCAGGCGTCCTGATAATTTTAATTTGAAAGAGATTACCTTGTTCACTAAAGGCATTTCTGTCATTTTGCTTCTCTTTTAGGGAAACACCCCTGGATCTCTTCAGAAATCAAAATGCAGACTAAAAATAGGACATCCCAAAAATGTGTGCCAGATGTATCATATCTAGGGCTTTTCTCACCCCAGGGTATTTGCCAACTCCCACTTGACACATCCCAAATATTTTTAGCACTTCAAAGTCTCTTGCTTATTGCTGGCACAGCTGGTAGCTAAAAATACTTATACTGTATAATGCTACTTTATAAGTCAAAGATTATTTTTTAAGTATCATTTATGCAGAATAAGTTTTCACAATGGGAGCTCAGAATAGAGAGGGTCAGGACATGAGGGCCATGAAGACCCTTCTACAAGAATGATAGGACTCAATTAGCTACATTTTCAAAAGAATCCTAATGACTGGGCTGTCTGGTACAGCCAGGGTAGACCTAGCAACTTGCACATCTACAGACAGGTAATGGTAACACTGATGAGGTTTGGAAGGAGCTAGAGGGACACAGTCACAGATAAAGTGGGGCTCAGGGAAAGCATACACAGGCTCATGAGAGGCTGGTCCATGAAATAATTCCATTATGAGAAGAATTAAGCAAGTACAGCAAAAATGTAAATGCATGGTCATTTAAGGACAGGGTTTGAACAAGGTACGGTTTCTATTATTGTAAACGAGGAGGTAATGAGGAAATGATTGTGAAGCCATCAAAGGGGGCAAAAGTTAATAGGAAATATATGTGCTTGAAAGAGACGTGGTTATCACTTGAGAAAAGGCTAAAAAACAATTACTGGAAACTATAATATCTGGATCACAGAAAGAACCAGGGGGAAGGGAGAAGACAGCGAAATTCTGCAGTCAGTGAACTTGTGTTCTATGACAGGATGTCTCAAGGACAAGGATAAAGTGAGGCCAATTCTTAGGCTACCTATACAACGAGAAATATATAGGGTCATGAATTTAAGCAGCTCTCCACATAGGCTTCACTGGACTCTAAGTGAGCACAGCATCTTTGACCATCCACAAGGTGATGGTGATGCTCTTCTTCACATAGAGAAAGCATGGAATAACTCCTTTTGGCTTAAACCACAATCTTGTTTTCTACTACTAGCACCATTGTTTCTCTGTTAAGGTGAGTCAGATTTTCTCAGAAGTCCATCTGATTTTCTGAACTCTTCTTGACCAAATATCTTTATTTCTATACAGAATATAATCAAAGTAGTTAACAGCATTCGATTCTACAGAATGAGTATTCACTCGTGGCTGCTGCGATGCTTCTTTTGAATAGGGCAGTGTCAAAGGCTGGCTGTGATGTACCATATCCAAAAGATAAATTCCCAAAATTCTGAAAAACAAATCTGTCAATTTTGGCACTTCTTTCATGATCAGGGCATACCTGGGAATACAGGAACATTTCCAAAAGAATCTTGAAAGACCTAGTCCTCTTCAGTCAATTGCCAGGATATATGAACTGCCACTCACTTTTTCATTCTTTTGGGGAGACCTGCACTTGTGTAACAAACCACAAGGCAGCTGTTTATTTTTTTTTTTCCTGGCAGCCATCAAGCTCTGATTTGTAATTTAGTAGAAACTCAGGCATAAGAATAAAATAGGGTGTCTTCTCTTTTTTCTTTTTAATGAAATCAGAAACACAAAAATGGTTAGCAAAAATACGAGTTCTATATAAATGCAAGTTCACGTTTTCTTCGATTGGTGCCACAGGTAATTCTGAAGCAGAATTAAGAAAATCACCCAGCGGTGCTATCATGAATGTTTCATTGCTGGACAGGTGGAGAGATGAATTGGGAAATGCCAACAAATGAGAGTAGGGTACAATATTACTCTCCTCCCACCTCCAATGAAGACCTTGTAAAAAAATCTTATGATGTGGATCATTTCTTTGAATAAAAGAGCACAGTTAAATACGTCTGCCTTACGTTCTCCAGAAAGGCGTGACTAAGATCACAGATGCTCTCCACCCTTTGTCCTCAAGGCTTGCCTTCATCAGGTTTACCTGGGACTTCAGCTTGTGCTCTGGAATGCAGTGATGAGTTCTAAACTGTCACATATTGCCATTAGTCGCAGTATTTCTCACTTGCTGCCTGCCCTGAGGACCTTTATAGAACGAGGTTTCTGCTTTAAGTTTTTGGTCTAGAAACCCCGTTTCTCTCCAAGACTTGACTCCAGTCTATAAGGCACATGCCTTAACACCGTGCCTAGGTGTTTTCCATATGGTGCCTTCTATTTCACTATCCTGCCGTGACTGTGAAGATCACATCATAACCTTATTCAGGTTATAGTCTTTTCTACGTGCAGGGCTTTCTCTCCTGCCATGCTTTGCCTTGCCTGCTGGATCAGAATCTTTGCCTCAGACACCTGACTGCTGTCGCCTAACGTACCCCATCCCTTCTTGTCTGTGTGTTCAGTGGCACAGCTGCTCCTGCAGGGGCCAGTTGCTGCAGCCAGACTGGATTCTTCAGCTTTTCTGAGAAGGGCAACCAGCAATGATTTTTTTTTTCTTTTCTATTATCCTTGTTTTGTTTTGTTTTTAATTTCAAGTATCCATCTTATATGAGCCATCTCCAATTATAATAAAATAGAGGCAATTCTAAACTCGAATATGGGTTGTTTTCAGAATGGTCATTGAGGAATGCATTTATCTCTCAAAAACAATGCTTTAATTAGTAATTATATCATATTTTCAATTTGTTACATAGTGACCAAAACATTTAACCCCTAAGGAAGCTAAACTGTAGCTATAAAGGGATATTAGAAAAGATTTCTGGTTGTATCGTTGGTGTCTAAAGTATCCATACACTTTTCCTTTTATTCATAACACCTTGGAAGCTATTCTCTCCTCAGGTTCTGCAGCTACCCCCTTCAACACTGTATAATTAAGATTGACAAACCCTCCTTGGACATCAACTTCCAAAAAATCAGACACTGAGAATAAGGTCCATATAGAAGTCCAGCCATATGGTTTATGCCCAGTGAAAGTGCAGGGGGGTGTTAGTGATTAGCCTTCCAAGGTTGCCATAACAAAATGGCATAGCCTGAGCGTCTTCAACTACAGAAGTATATGATCTCATTGTTCTGAAGGCTAGAGTCCCAAGATCAATGTTCCAACAGGTTTGGTTTTTCCTGAGGCCTCTCTCTTAGGCTTGTGGGTGGTCATTTTCTTGTTGTGTCCTCACATGGTCTCTCCTCTGTAAGCACAATTTCTTTGTGTCCTTTCATATATACAAATGTCCTCTTATAAGGCACTAGTCAGGTTGGATTAGGGCACAATCTAATGGCCTCCTTTTAACTTAATCACCTGCTTTAAGACTTGCTGGCTGGCTCAGTGGTTGAGCATCTGCTTTTGGCTCAGGTCGTGATCCTGTGTTCTTGGGATTGAGTCCCACATTGGGCTCCCCCCAGGGAGTCGGCTTCTCCCTCTGCCTATATCTCTGCCTCTCTCTGTGTGTCTCTCATGAATAAACAACTAAATAATCTTGAAAAAAAAAACAAAAAAGACTTGATCTCCAAATAGGGTTACATGTGGAGGTGCTGGGGGTGAGGACTTTAGCACATGATTTTAGGGGGATGTAATTCAGCCCACCACAGGTAGGAAGCACCAATCTCCTCACTGGTGACACAGGCCCTAGTATGGCAGGATCCACGTATAAACCGTAGTGATGATGACCTCAGAGCAGAGCAGTGACCAAAGCACTCATGCTTAGTGGTAAAACCTATTTATTGCTGAAAATTTTACTAATGTGAGACCTAGGAATCATAAATCAACAATAATTCACAGGCAGATCATTAGTAATTGACACTAAGTAGTACCTACATCCCGATACACAAGGATTAGGGAAAAAGAAATGTTTTCACCAACTGCAGACCCACAACATAGTCCTAGATCAGTTTTGTTAATAAGTTACTTGAAATATTTCAGTCACTTCTATACATTGTTTAAAATCATAGGTATCACCAATCAAGATAAAAAAACAAATAATTTACTCATCAAATCTAAAGTATCTACTGTATAAGGCAGAGTTTCAGATGCTGGTTGCACAGGAGTGAACGAAACAAAGACATTCCTTTTCTCATGGAGAATGTTGGGTAACAGAAGAGATCATAAGCAGAAAGGTAGATATGTATTCCCAGTAATGAGGAACACTATGTCTATGAATAAAAATAAACTTGAATGTAGAGATAGAGTTACAATAGTGTTATTTTTGTCCTGAATAAAATGAGGGAGAAATGTGCACCTCTGTAGAAAAACTTTCCAGGTAGAGGGTTCAGTGGGTGCCAATGCTTGGTTGTCTGAGGAACAGTCAGGAAATTACACAAATGTAAGCCAGAAGTAGGTAAGACACAAACCAGGACAGGTAGGCGATGCCCTATTATGTAAGGATATATAGGGGAAAAAATCCTTGCCAAACAGGTAACACGTAAATGGTCGGTGTTTATAGTACACAAAAAGCACCTATAAGGGATGCCTGGGTGGCTCAGTGGTTGAGCGTCTGCCTTGGGATGGAGTGCAACATCCGGCTCCCTGCATGGAGCCTGCTTTTCTCTCTGCCTCTCTCTCTCTGTGTCTCTCACGAATAAACAAATAAAATCTTTTTTTTTTTTAAAGGAAAACCTATAAGATGATGGGAAAAGTCCAAATGAAGTCAAAGGATAGGATGAGTCACAGACAGGGAAATCTAACAGGACAAGGAAAGTATCTCCAAGATACCATGCACATGAAGAAGAGCAAATTTAAACAATAATTGGATATGATAATTTTTCACAAATCAGATGCTTTTAGAAAGAGGAGGGAAGAAAAGATAAGAAATGACAATATTTAGAATGGCAAGAATGCACATAATGGACTATCTCACAAATGACTGCTGGAGATATAGATTGTTTTAGCCATTTTTGAAGACAGTCCAGCAATCTTTTAAAAGTACACATACCCTCTAGCCCACCAATTCAATTCTTGGAAATGTACCCTAGAGGGAAAAGTGCACTAATTGGAAAGCTATCTGTTGAAACATTACTTGTAGTCGCAAAGCAAAAACACAGCTAGAAACAACATAAATGGGTATTGCTAGAATGGCCGCTACATCATGGTACATGCAACCTCTGAAATACTATATAGGTATTTAAAATAATGTTTTATTTTTTTTATTGAGCTAGAGAAGTATCTGTGATATCTTAAACACAGAAGGCAAATTTATCTGCTTTAACTATTTTTGTAAAATAAACTTAAAGATACTTTCATTTTATATCTAAACTTATTTCCATATGTTTGTATGAGGATAAACTAAGGTAGAAGGACATATACCATACTGATTAAGATTTATTGCCTCACAGGAAAATGAGGAAGATGATAAAAATAATCACTATTATTCTTTAAAGTTTTTATTTAAATTCCAGTTAATTAACATATAGTGTTATATGTTTCAGGTGTATAATATAATGATTCAACAATTCCATACATCACCCTGTGCTAATCACAACAAGTACCCTCATTAGTATCCCCCACCTATTTAACCCATTCCCCACCCAACTCCCATCTGGTGACCATCAGTTCGTTCTCTATGGTTAACAGTTTGTTTCTTGGGCAGCCCTGGTGGCTTAGCAGTTTAGCGTCGCCTTCAGCCCAGGGCATGATCCTGGAGACCCAGAATCGAGTCCCACGTCGGGCTCCCTGCATGGAGCCTGCTTCTCCCTCTGCCTGTCTCTCTCCCTCTCTCTCTCTCTCTCTCTCTCTCTCTCTGATATAAATTAATTAAAAATCTTAAAAAAAATAAAAGTAAAAGTTTGTTTCTTGATTTGCCTCTTTTTCCCCCTATGCCCATTTACTTTGGTTCTTAAATTCCACAAGTGAAATCATATGGTATTTGTCTCTTTCTGACTGACTTATTTCACTTAGCATAAAACAAACATCCAAAAAAATGAATAATCCAATTTAAAAAATGGGCAGAAGATACGACTAGACATTTTTCCAAAGAAGACATACAGATGGCCAACAGACACATGAAAAGATGCTCAACAACAGTGATCACCAGGGAAATGCAAATCAAAACTACAATGAGAAATTACCTCACACCTGTCAGAATGGCTAAAATCAGCAACAGAAGAAACAACAGGTGTTGGTAAGGATGTGGAGAAAGGGGAATTCTCTTGCACTCTTGGTAGGAATGCAAACTACTGCAGCTACTCTGGAAAACAGTAATGAAGATTTCTCAAAAAGTTAAAAATGGAACTACTCTATGATGCAACAATTGCACTACTAGGTGTTTACCCAAAGAACACAAAAATATAATTCAAAGGTATACATGCACCCTGATGTTTGTAGCAGCATTATCTACAATAGCCAAAATATGGACACAGTCCAAGTGTCCACTGACTGCTGAATGGATAAAGAATGGTTAAAGAAGATGTGATGTGTGTGTGTGTGTGTGTATAATGGAATATTACTCAGCCATAAAAGAATTGAAATCTTGTCATTTTCAGTGACTTGGATGGAGCTAGAGAATATTATGCTAATCACTATTATTTTTTGTAAAAGAAAAATATGTATTCAAGAGACATTTGCACTAAATCATATCCTTTGAAGAATCTTAAGAAGGGAAACATTTCAACCCCATTTTCGTCTCCATAGCACCATATAACTAGATTGAACATTGCAGTTAATTGATCATTTTGAAAAAGTTAAATAAGTTACTTTGTCCTAGATAAATGCAACCATAATTACGTGAATATAAAAGAGGGTTACATGAAATATTTTTCCATTTATTCTGACAGCAGAAAAATTACAAGACAATTGTCCATAATTGACCACTGTGAATCTAGTTTTGTTTTTTTTTTTTTAATAAAACTCACCAACAAGCAGAGTTTAACATGGAATGGACTTATTGGTATCTCTGTCCACTAGTAGGAAATTATTATTAGGCAGTCCTATGGCATAGAACCAAGACAGCATTATAGAAGTCTAAATGGTCACTTACATACAAACACAGTAATGAACACATTCTCTCAGACCTCTTTATGATGTGAGTCAACTCATGTCATTCAGGATCCTATAACAGAAAGCCTACATCCATCTTATCTTTGTTTTCAGATACTAGTAATGAGATTCTAATCTGCTGAACTTTGTAATTAAATGAGAATATAGGGGCACCTGGGTGGCTCAGTCAGCTAAGTGCCTGCTTTCAGCTCAGGTCATGAAGTCCAGGTCCTGAGATCGAGTACCATGTCTGGTGCTCTCTCTCTCTCAAATAAATAAATAACATCTTTAAAAATAAATAGGAAGGGGAAGAGGGCAAGGGGGTGGGGGTGAATGGGTGATGGGCACTGAGGGGGGCACTTGACGGGATGAGCACTGGGTATTATTCTGTAAGTTGGCAAACTGAACACCAATAAAAAATAAATTTCTTATAAAATAAATAAATAAATAAATAAATGGGAATATAAAATGATGATGGATAGGAAAACTGTGAAATATAAAGCGCTTCTCTGTGAGTTATTTTGTCCTCAATAAGTACTTATCTATTAGGATTGGATATAGTTTAAAATTATGCAGTTTAAAAAAATAAAAAATAAAAAATAAAATTAAGCAGTTTTACATGTCCTTTATTGGTACTCAAATATTTTTTTCTTTCTAATTTCAGAAACATGAGATGGATAATTTGCATCTAATTTATTAGAAGGCCATAATTTGAATTTATTTTTTTCCTCGAAGTATAGTTGAAAACAAAAGAAATGCAGCATTTAATTTCAACCTTTTTATTCAATGCATTGGTATGAAAATCACAATTGTATAACAGATTGATTGCTGTCATGTTGGTGGTTATAAGAATCACTCTGTATACCCTTCATAAACCATACAATGTATTTACCTATGATGCAAATCATAAAAAAATATTGATTAAAATTAAAATAAAGGATGGATGCCTGGATGGCTCAGTTGGTTAAACATCTGCCTTCACTCAGGTCATGGTCCAGAAGTCCTAGGATTGAGCCCCACATCCATTGGGCCTCAGCAGGAAGCCTGCTTCTCCCTCTCCTGCTCCCCTGCTTATGCTCTCTCTCTGTCAAATAAACAAAATCTTTAAGAAGAAAATTAATAAAATTTTAAAAAGGGCTATTTTTTGTAAGATTTGAGAAAAATTCCTTTTGGTGCATAAATGTCATTTTATAAACACTTGTGTATACATATGAATACACAGAAATTAGGATGGCTAAATTTCTTCTAGGAAACAAATCTAAAATTGATGGATTTATGGAGTATGGTTCCTTATAAATGTCACACAAGCTATGCAATTATTTACATATAACAGGAGATGTTTCATTTTCGAAAGGTTCCCTGCTGAATGAAGTAACTCACATATCTCATGTAGACACATCTATTATTCTGGGCCTGAAGGTGCATCTGATGGGAAAAGAAAGGACCTTAAGAGCTAATCTTGGAGTTCGAGAGACCTCCAGGATTTACCCATTTATCTTGATTGTTTATATATTATAAATTATTAGAAAACCTTAATATTTACCTTGACCATCCAGTTCTATGTTAAATTATTCCTCCTCTTCTACAGTTGTTTCCCTTTCTATGCATCCTTATCCTTATCCATCTACCAAGTCTTAAACACCACCTATTCATTATCCCTCCATCATCCCACCTCATACTCCCACTTCTCCAGTATGAGAGAATCTTAACATTGTATTGCCAAAAGGGCAATCTAATGCAGTTTCATTTTATCGATGAGGATACTGGTCACCAGAAAAATTATGTAACCTATTTTGATAATTTCAAGTTCAGGGATTTTCATGTGATACTGTAGCTTTTGCTAACCATGGAATTTGAGAATTTATGTTCTGTTGATTTATGTTACTATACAAATATTTCATGTCTCATGTCTTTAGGCTATGGAGTCTTATCATATAAGAACTATATCTACTTTATTCTAATTGTTCTCAGATAATTATATATCTATAATAAAATTCTCAATAAATATGCATATAGATGAATCAATAATTTTCTGTATATATGAGTTTTTTTTTTAATTTTTATTTATTTATGATAGTCACAGAGAGAGAGAGAGAGAGAGAGGCAGAGACACAGGCAGAGGGAGAAGCAGGCTCCATGCACCGGGAGCCCGATGTGGGATTCGATCCCGGGTCTCCAGGATCGCGCCCTGGGCCAAAGGCAGGCGCCAAACCGCTGCGCCACCCAGGGATCCCTGTATATATGAGTTTTATACTAGATTATGATTTACGTATTTAAATTATCATCAAAATTCCCTAGTAATTTTTATTAAAGTTTAGTTTTCCAGTTTCTTCTTTCTAGCTTCCTCCTCCTGCATGCAACATCCATACCTACTTCTCCAAATAGATATGGATTCAATAGATTTATGGTAGAGCCTGAAACTCTTTTAATTTTGTAATACCTCAGGATATTCTGATGCTGAACTAGGTTTAAGAGCAAATGAATCAGATGATTCAATAGGCTGACTTCTAAGTCTAAATTTAAGATTTAACTAACCTACTTGTAGAATAAATTATTCATTAATATAGAGGTTTATTCCACCCTACATGTATTTATAAAATGTGTTTCATTCATGATGATCTTTAGACAAGTTGGTATAAGAACTTTTTTATTACAAGTAAGACTTGTATGGCCCACTGGAAAAAAGGTTAGAAGCACCATCTATACATAATATATTTGCTTTAGGATTTAAAAAAAGAAACATAATATAAATCATTATTATGTTACATTCAGGGGAAGGATTCAATGTTTTTCCTAAAGTATGTAAATTATGCTTGTAACCTCTTACTTAATTTTCTGTATGTAGGGTTGGGGATGATTTGATCTTTGGCATATTTGAACATAGGAAGTGTATTTCCTGTAAGAATGTTGCTGAACATTTATTAAAATTATAGTTTCCTTTTTATTAGGAAACAGAATATCTCTTATGTTTCAGTATTTCTAGATAACTGGTTTGATTTTATCCAGGGAATAGAGTAAAACAACAGAACCTGTTTGTTATTCACATTGCTCCCTAGAGAACTGAGACTCAAACGTAAGGCTCACCTCTAGCAAAAGTAAGCACTTCACAACACACATTTGTTTTCCTAACTTCCCTCCCTGCTTCAATTTAATTGCTGTAACCACATTCCTGTCTCCTCTACATTTCTTCATGTACTACCTTTTCTAACTTAGTAGAGTAGACGCAGTTTTGCATACTGCCTTGAATACTTTTTAGAACACTAGAAGGACAAATCATATCCTAGTAAATAAATGCATTTACTACAAGAGTCTATTGGCTATTGTATCTGGAAACAAACCTTTTTTTAAAATATTTTATTTATTTTTTCATGAGAGATACAGGCAGAGGAAGAAGCAGGCTTCCTGTGGGGTGCCTGATGTGGGACTCCATCACAGGACCCCAGGATAACGCCCCCAGCCAAAAGCAGAGATGCTCAACCACTGAGCCACCCAGGTGCCTCTGAAAACAAATTTTGGTTCAGTTGTGACAATGAACTACAATCTACCTCATCTGTGAGTCAAACTCTTGACAGAACACTGACCTCCTCCACCAGAACAAAACATGCCCCTAGTCAAATGGCACAGGATCTTGAAAGTTACTAGGCGAATGTTAGGAGTAATGTTATATTATTTGCAACAATCCTTAACGTGATTCCAGTATGTACAATTAATACTATAAAACCAGGAGCTAATTTTCATTTGAAATATTATTATTCCTTCTGAATTATTATTAATATGCTTTTGTAGGCTGTAATTTCTAAACTACAAGACAATTATTAAGGAAGATCCTGATTTATGATTACTTTTTAAATAGTTCTAGATTTTAAAGTTCTTTAAAAAACTTTCTGTGCTAACTTCAATACTCACGGTAGTTGTCTTTCAGTGATAAGAAATAATGCCATCCTTTATTATGCTTGAATTGTATTTCTCTAAAGTTCTTCTTTCTACATCTGTCAGGCTTCCCTCATAACATGCAGTCTCAGAGCTCTTGGATGTTTTCATTTTTGAACTACTTTGAAGAATAGACCTTCACCTCTGGTGGGTTCTGTACTTAACACATGTCTGAGTACAGATTCAACTACTTTTCTTCTCTACTGATCTGTGTAATGATTAGGATATACGAGGTCATGACTGACATTTAGAATCAGGCTTGTCTCAGAATTTAGCTGTTAATCAGAATTATTACACTAGAGAAATCTATTACTTTTACAGTTCAAGTAATGCTACGGTAGAAGTGTATCTGGATCGCAGATTCCGAGTCAGTCTAGGACCAAATCTATGTGACACAGGAAACAGACTATCCTAAAACCACTTTCATTCAATTTCCAAATTTTGGAATCACAGGAATAAAAATATAGCTACTTCTGAGCCAATATAACAAGTCTTTAAAAAATATAACTCATTCTCCTGCCTTGTATAGACTTAGCATAACCTGAAATTTTATACTAACAGAAAGTGCTTCATTGGACAGAACCAAATGGATGCTAAAATATCCTGCTTTAAGAATACTGTCTTTTTCGGTATATAGGAAATAAGCACTCCTTTGTTCCAGAAGTGCAACATCCTTTTCTGATTAACAACTAAGCCTGACTTCCATTTTCCCAAGCATTATTAAAATGTCTTTTCCTCTCTATTTCAATGAATGAATGTGTCATATTAGTCAATAACTAAATCCTAATTATTTTAAGATCTTTTCTTTTACTACACTTCTTTGTGAGCAATTATGGCTTAAAAACATCAAGTTTATAAGAATAATTTCGGGATGCCTGGGTTGCTCAGTGGTTGAGTGTCTGCCTTCAGCTCTGGTCATGATCCCAGGGTCCTGGGATGGAGTCCTGCATTGTGCTCCCCAAATGGAGCCTGCTTATCCCTCTGCCTCTGTGTGCCTCTCTTGAATAAACAAACAAAATCTTAAAAACAAACAAAAAAAGAATAATATCTTTCCAAGCACAGAATTTCAATATGAAGCTCTAAAGTGAAATATAACATATTTATAGATAATAAATATGATTTTTTAAAGCTGAGAAATATTAGTTCCCCCCTAAAATTAAACATTATTTTAACTCACTTGATTTTCACAGCCCAAGTCACCTAAGAATTTCCATTCCACTGTTTGCCTTTTGCTGAATCTCATATATATTCCTTGATGTGTTTCCATTGCTTTCCATAAGAAATACAGAGAATTCACTGTAAAAATAGATGTATATATATCCAAGATGTATATATATCCAAACTCAGAGAAACTCTTGTTTTACTACAGAATCAGGAAGAATCCATATTTTCTCCCTAGACCTTAGACGCTGAAGCCATGGAACATTTTACGGAAATAAAAATTCATCCTGATTTATCAATACATGCACAACCAGTCTAACTCCCACAATGTTGGGAACATGGGCTCATTAATTACATTAACTTTTAACTATGAAGAGGCATGAATGACGTACAATTCATTTTCCATAATGAGATTTTAAATCTTTTTGCACAATTTTATTTTAATGTAAACATTTTCTTTAATTGTTGAAAACTGAAGTAAGATTCTAATGAAATAAAACACTCATTTCTCCTCTGCTCAGCAAATTGAGCGGTAACTCATTTAAAAAATCATTATGAAATTTAACATAAAAGATATCCCTTGGATGAATCAGCCAGTGGTACTCCTGATTTTTGACTTGATAATAAGGGATTCTAAAAATCCCCTCATCATAACTTAACTGAACTTTTAAAAAAAGCTACAAATACAATTGCTTATATAATTCAAATACTGTCAATAATTCTAATATTTTATACTTCTTGAAAAACACATGCCAATGGAGTCTCATGTTTCTTTAAAAGGATTTACTGAACTATGAAACCAGAGCTAAAGTTCCCTAACTGCTTATCTTGTCCTTTCTGCACCACATTAGCACCACTGCTGATGGCTTATCTTGCTGAGTTTTAAAACGCACTAAGTGAAGAGAAATTCTATTATCTTTTTGAGAGAAATTATTCTCTTTTATTACTCAAGTTTCATTACCACAGTAGTTTTTGCTGATAATAACGCCAGCATATTTCTTACCTTAATTTATTTTTATTATTTCGAGGTAAATCTCAAATTAATCATTTCTTTCCTTAAATGGTACTTTCCTCTCAATTAGATATTGGCTAATTTTGAGTTCTCCTACCTACTTCCTGATCTATGTATTCTGAACAACTCTCATCTTTAAGTCATCTCTGGATTTCTTTCAATTTGCTCAAAAATTTCTTCTAATTAAAAAATAAAATAGGATGGAAGAAGTGGCAGCAGGTTTTCAGAGCAATATCCCCAAATCCTATGGCAAGGAACTGTGCACCCACATTTTTTTTTGTATTCTATCATCAAAATTTAGTACTTAGCCATTGCATTTAGCTTGGCAATCTTGATGCAATTTGCCAGATCCTCAGAAAATATCTTATAATCATCATTTTACTAAAGAAATAGTTGAGTATGCATGAGAGTTGTACAAAGGATGTCACTCTATTCTGAGAAGAGAATTTTGGTCTCCTGATTCCAAAGATACACTTAAAAAGAGCAAGCTGTTGAATCTCTTATTTCTACTTGAACTAAAAAATATACCAGACAAAAATGCTGTACACAACTGTAGAAGGTCTATAACAGAAGTGTTCAGCTGTGTTTTCTGTTAGAAACATTATATTCCTCACTGTGCAATTGTAGCCTCTGTACAAATATTAGCATTTTAGCATTTTCCAGTATCAATGTCACTACTATATTCAATGTGCTCAGATCATTTAATTATTAATTTCATTAAAGCACATTATATTTTAGCTCTTTTCAAGATGAAGCATTTAGGCCTGAACATTTGAACGAATAATCTTCCACTAAAAATACTAAAAACAGGGATGTCTGGGTGGCTCAGAGGTTTGGCGCCTGCCTTCCACCCAGGGCATGGTCCTGGAGTCCCAAGATTGAGTCCTGCATCAGGCTCCCTGCAGAGAGGTGCTTCTCCCTCTGCCTGTCTCTCTGCCTCTCTCTCTGTCTCTCATGAATAAATAAATAAAATCTTAAAAAACAAAACACTAAAAACAATGCAGTGAAACTCATAAATATACATATGCCTTTAATATGAATGATACTATGTTTCTTCCAAAATGGTATTTCTTAAATTTTGAGTAGATGTTGGTGATTCATAACAATAAGTATCTTAAAATATAGAGTATTCTGTTTTATAATGTAACAGACTAACATGTTACAAGATAAAGGACTTTGTAATTATAACATTCCAGTGCTATTATGACAGAAATAAAAGGCACAGAGTAATATGCTATAATTTAACTTGTATATATTAAGTAGGTATTCCTCTAGATTTCTAAATAGCAAAAGAAATAATCAGTAGCACACGATATTCATATTTTATTCTAGGGAGTCAAAGACATAATTGCCACCATTCTTTAATTTTGCTTTTTCAAAGGAAGGCTACCAAGATGCATGAAATCTCCTAAGCACTTCAGTAGCAACACAGCACAGTATGACAATTATTGTCAATTGGATCACAGGCATTGCTTTCATTAAGAATATCATTATGACAGAATATAACGTTCAAGATGCTCAGAAAATACCTTATACCTATCATTTACTTGAGAAATCCTTTATTTATGAGTTAATGATTCTAGTTTATTCATAGTTACTAGGTGAGGTTTGACTGTTCAAATCTGAACTATCTGTATCTTGACTCAATATTTGATACAACCTACTATGGAGAACATGGGATCTAGTTCTATACATTAATTTTGAGTTTGAGCACATAAACTCATTCACCTCTCATATATTTCACACCAAAGTCAAAAGGGTCTTTGAAATCAATATAGGTCAATAACTTCCCCCAAAAAGAGCTTTCATTTTAAGTGACCCATATATTATTTTTAGCCCAGAGAAATATTTTTCTTTATAAAATAAGTTTAGGATGATTCACAATCTTAAATGTATGCATTCCAAATATATGTTATTGGAGCCATTTGAATTATTTTGATACCATTAATTAACTTTGTTTTTCTCCCCCCCCCCCCTTTTTTTACTATAGGGCACAGATTCCTTTGTAACATTTTTGGATATGTTATTTTAAATATATCATAGGCTTGTTGTAATACTCATATTTCTGTGATGAACCTACAATTTCAGCAATTGTCTGTTTGATTTTGGTAATGCATTTAACTACCACACCCTTAAATAAATATCTACATTCCATTCTTTCCCTTCTCCATTTTCAACATAACACTATCTAAAATTTTTCCAAATTTTTTTCTAGATCATATTGCTAAGTTCCAGCTATTGAAAATAATTGTCTCCATTAACCAACAACTTAGGATTCAACATTCTGCAAGGTCCTAGAACATAAAGGATAAATTTAAACAAAAATCTTTCTGAAAATTGAATAATTTATAAATAGATACATAATTTTCTTCCATTACTCTTCCTTACACTTATAAAAGCATAGGTCATCTCAACTATTAAATTCAGCTATGTAATTTGTTCATAATATATACTCATTTTTAATTTTCTGGTTAGGGTAGAATGAATCTCTACTGGGAGCATTTGTCCAAGAGCATTTCATGCATATCCAAGAGAGTATTAATATGCTACTGATTCTGTCTGTGACAATATACACTTCGGAAATTTAGAATCAGAACAGGTAAAATTATTGGCGGTATCTAATGTAAGGACATGTATCTGGAAAATGTATTGTCAGGAAGTTATGCTATTAAAATAAATATCGGTGGTAATAGAAACTCCCATCAAAGGGCAGCCCTGGTGGCCCAGCAGTTTAGCGGCGCTTTCAGCCCAGGGTGTGATCCTGGAGACCCAGGATCAAGTCCCACGTCAAGCTCCCTGCATGGAGCCTGCTTTCTCCCTCTGCCTGTGTCTGTGCCTCTCATGAATACATAAATAAAAATTTAAAAAAAGAAACTCCCATCAAAGAGGAGCAAGTTATTTTCTCTTAAGATTTAGTTAATATTATCAAAATGGTACCCAGCTACCTAATGGTATGCACAGAATTTTTCTAATTCAATGATGTTAGTAGATCAATAAATAATAATTGCTTGCTAGGAAAGGATGGGGAGAGAGAATATGCTATAGTTCTAGTTTTTAAAATATGGATTGGGTTAAATCTAAATATTTACAACTCAAAAATAAGGTACCCAGTTGGGAACATTTTAAATTCTAACAGAGTACAGAATTTTTAGCATGAAAATGTAATATTGTAGACTCTAATAAATCTCGAGATTTATACATTTTTCCTCAAACTGCTTAATAAACAAAAGACATAAGTCAACATAAAAATTATATTTAAGTTAAAACACACTGAAAAACACTGTTGTTCCACATCTGGCTACGGTCGTTTGTCCCCAGGGGAAAAAAAAATCTCCTAGACCCACATTTATATCACTTGTAACTAGATGAGGAGGGTTAGCAGGGGTGTTAATAAAAAAGCGATGGGGAAGGGGATCCCTGGGTGGCGCAGTGGTTTGGCGCCTGCCTTTGGCCCAGGGCACGATCCTGGAGACCCGGGACTGAATCCCACATCGGGCTCCCAGTGCATGGAGCCTGCCTCTCCCTCTGCCTGTGTCTCAGCCTCTCTCTCTCTCTCTGTGACTATCATAAATAAATAAAAATTTTAAAAAATATAAAAAATAAATAAAAAAGCGATGAGGAAAAAGAGAAAGAATGGGGAGGTTGTGCCAAACCTGGTCTTTAGTTAAAATGTCCTATGAAGTCCTCTAAGAGGTTTTAGATGGCCCTCAAATGGGATACAACAGAAGACAAAGTTTGCAGGAGAGGAGCTTCATTTCCATTTTCAAACTTCTGGTAAACTTGTTACCCATAGTTACCTGAAATTCTAAGTTTGAAGAGGAACAGGTGTAAAGGAAGTTATAGAGATAAAAGGCAGAAGACCTGCCCACAAAGCCACCCAATATCTAGCAAGCCCTTAGGCACATTCAGTGGGAATGCCTAAATCTTTTTCCTAGAACCCAGATTTCAATTATAATCAGTGCTCTGGGTTTAGTTTATCTTTTTGGAAAAGTTTGCAAGTTTCCTGTAGCAACTTTGCTCAGTCAGCTCTATTTACAGCCAGCCCCTTTAAGCAGCACTATGATATCACAACCTCTTCGAAATCCTCAGGCATTCACATAGTAAAGTTGAGCTTCTTGCAAAGCAGGTTATCTTTTACTATTATTTTTGGTAAAGCTAACTACCATTTTGACAGTTATCTAAATGATCTCATCAGTAAATTCATTTGTGTCAGATAGACAGGAGGACAATGTACTTTTTAAGAGTGCAAATCATGCTTAAAATTGCATCAGATTCTAAGCTCCTTAAGAAGGATGATACTGCTCTGTGCCATTTCCAGAAACGCAGAAGTAATGAATTCAAGTAATGAATTTTCCTAAATGCATTATATATGCATTTTTTATAAAAAGAGGTACAGTATTTTAAAAATATTTCAATGATTCCACTAATTCTTTATAGTCCAATTTCATCTCTTCAAGAATCATAAAGCAAAACGAAAGTTAAGTAAATGAAAATACATTCAATCAAAGCACCGAGATAACTCTAACACATACCAATGTTTTGCTTCTTAATCTACTTTTGTGTTACTAGAGGAGGACTACAGTCTTCCTTGACCACAAAAGTATCTCTGTTTATACTGCAAACAACCTGATCTAGTGTTTTGAAAATATCAAGACCAATCCAAATCCAGACAGTTGCTTCTGACTGCTTCTAGTAAATACTGACCTTTCCTCTTGTAATTTTTTTTCTTTTGTTCCATCTACAACTCTGTTAAACTTAGGATTCATTCTAACAAATAAATCAAGGTGAGTAAAATCTGGGTAAGTAAAACCAAGCACTGCAAGCCTGGGAGTAATAATAATAATGCACACAGCATTTAGAATCATTCATTTCAAATACAACATTCATAAAAACACAAAGCAAGATATATCTTTTTAAGATTTTATTTATTTATTCATGACAGACAGACAAAGAGAGAGAGAGAGAGGCAGAGACATAGGCAGAGGGAGAAGCAGTCTCCCTGCAAGGAGCCTGATGTAGGACTCAGTCCCAGGACCCCGGGATCACAACCTGAGCCCAAGGCAGATACTCAAACACTGAGCAAGATATTTCTATGCAAATCTATACCACGAAGATACAAATAAATATGAAAAACCAACCCTGGTCCTCAATAGACTTAACAACTATGTCAAGAAGATAAGGCTTTTATGTGAAAAGTTGACTAACACAAAGAATAAAGCAAATTAACAAAGTTGTTTAAAAAAAAAACCCACAAGACTTAATGGAGATAAATGAAATCTGATCTTTACCTTATTCCTTGTACAAAACTCAATATGAGATGGGCATAGATGAAATATGAAGTTCAAAACCATAAACATTCCATAAAAATACATAGATGGCCTTTGTGTCAGCAAAGGTCCTTTAAGCAGGACACATAAAGCACTAACCCATAATAGGGAAAACATAAATTATACTTCATCAACATTAAAAATTTCTCACCAAAAAGCATTAAGATACTTAAAAAGGTAAGAAAATGAAGAGGCATGCTACAGATGAGAAAATATATATTCAGTGTATATATCTGATATCCTAGATCATATATAGAATGTATAAAAAGCTTTTAAAAACAATGAAAAACAAGTAACTCATTTAAAAACAGACTTAATATTTTTTTAAAAAGATTTGTTTGTTTGAAAGAGAGGGAGAGTGAGCAGAGGTAAGGGCAGTGGGAGGGAGAGAATCTCAAGCAGAATTCTAGCTGAGATAATGACCTGGGCTGAAATTACAAGTTGGATTCTCAACCAAATGAGCTACCCAGGCATCCCCGGACTTAGAATTTGAATAGACACTTGATAAAAGAATATATATCAATGACCAGGAAACACATGTGAAAGTATTCAACATAATTATCTGGGAAATACAAATTGAAGCAATAAAATAATGGTTTCAAAACTATGAATTTGGCTAAAATGAAAAAGCCTAGCAACCATAAACATTAGCAAAGATATAGAACAACTGCTAACCTCACATACTTTTGGCGGTGATACGGAAGAACTTGGTTCTTGTCTCACGGAGTCAAAGAATGAGTCTTCTGGACAACAGAGTGAGCAAAGCCATAGAAGTTTATTAAGCAGAGATATAGAGAAAGCTCTCAAAAGGGAGAGGGATCTCAACAGGGTTGCAGGAGGGTTTTTACAGTCTGTCTTTTATAGGAAACTGAAGGGATACTTGGTAAATTTCTTATCAATATCAGAGTGGATTTGTAAATTTCATGTCTATAGTTAGAAGAAACATGGTGGACTTGTAACAAGATGTTTTTTTAAATATCATAAGCACAAACAAGGTATTCCCTTCTCTCTGGTTAATATCTCCTCCATAATATTTCTTTACATCTGGGGTTTCTGTGAGCCTAGTAGACATTAAAGAGAAATACTCCCTAACATTTTGGAGCTAAGGAGCCAGGTTTATTTTTCTGTTTTTACTATCTTATCTCTGTTTCCTTAGGATGGAGAGAAGCCTAACTCTGGGGCCTTTCCCTTATGTTTCCTTGCCTTGCCCTGTCTGCCCCTAACTCGTTTCTACATCAGTGGGAGCACAAAATAGTACAATCGCTTTGGAGAATTGTTGTGGTTTCTTTTTGTTTGTTCAAATTTTTATTTAAATTCTAGTTAATTAATGTAGAGTATAATATTGGTTTCAGAAATAGAATTTAGTGATTCATCACTTAATCATTTACATGTAGCATTCTATGGTTTCTTACAAAGTTAACACATACCAACCATTCTCTAACTGGAAACAACACAAACATGTGACAGGAAAATGAATAAGTAAATTTGTGTATATTCACACAATAGGATACTGCTTGGTAACAGAAAGGAACAAACTATAAAATATGACAAAGATGAACCTCAAAAATATTTGTGTTCAAACACCCCTATGTTTATTACAGCATTATTTACAATGGCCAGGATATGGAAGAAACCTAAATGCCCATCAGTAGATGAATAGATAAAAAAGATACAGTGTTTATGTATGTATATATGTATATGTATGTGTGTGGATGGATAGATAATAGAATATTACTCAGCCATAAAAAAGAATGGAATGTTGCCATTTACAACAACACGATGGATCTAGAGAGTATAATGCTGAGCAAAATAAATTAGAGAAAGGCATCGATGGATCTAGAGAGTATAATGCTGAGCAAAATAAATCAGAGAAAAGCATATACCATATGAGTTCACTCAGAAACAAACACGTGAACAAATTTCAAAAGAGACAAACCTAAAAATCCTCTTAATTATAGAGAACAACCTGATGGTTACCAGAGGAGAGGTGGGAGGAGGGGATGGATGAAATAGGTGATGGCGATTAAAGAGTGGATTTATCATGATAAGCACTGAGTAATGCATGGAATTGATGAATTACTATATTGTATATCTGAAACTAATATAACACTGTATGTTAACTATATTGGAATTAAATTTTTTAAAATATATTATGTAGTTTAAAAGAAAGTAGACATACAGGCACACAACATACATGTACATATAATTATATATTTATAACACAAAATGTACATATATAACCAGAAAAACTAATCTATAGCAAGAGAATTCAGAAAAAGGGTAGGGAATTCTCTAACAAAGGGTACTTTCTAGGCCCTTTCTAGGGCTGGATGAGTTTACATGGATGTGTGTAATTGTCAAAATTCGTCAAACTGAACATTTAAGATATTTTTATCTTGTATGTAAATTGTATTTAATTAAAATAGCAGCAAAAACAAAAGTCTGCCTCGAAATAGTAAAGGATTAATTGTTAAAAGAGTGGACAAGAAAAGATACACACTGGGGTGGTGTAGAGTTACAATTTATTAAATTAAAAAAAGCCAAATATATAATGAAATATATATATAGAGAAAGATGATATATATGCACACATATATATACACATACATATATATTTTATACATAGATAAAATAAGACATATAATTACATATATATGTATATATATATATATTTAGAAAATGAGATATACATTTGTGTTGGGTCTTAAAGAGGAAATATAATTTGAGTAGTAGAATACAGGCAGAAGGCCTTCTTCAAAGAAATAAATGAAGTAAGAATTATCAAATACCTAAAAGCCTAATTGTGACATTAAAAAAACCAAAGACATCTTCATAATCTCTATTAAGGTAAAATTCCACTTAGGCTATGATTCTGAACCTTTCTGCAAGTGTCCTTTCACACTGATGTACATATTTCTCTATTTTAGGCTCTAGTGCTCATTTCTGCCTCCAGATAAGCTGTCTTCCAAACATGATTATGCTGTTTCCTGTTTTGATACCAAAGCCCTCACACATTTCCTCAAGACCAGGAATAAGACCACAAATTATATCTTCTAAATTTTCCGTAATTATATGAGCTGCATGCTGACTACTCTCAATCTTATCATTTAAATACCAACCAAAATACTGCTTCTATTCCAAAGTTATTTCAGTGACACAAGTATTTATTACTCTTCTAGATTTGAAATCTTTTTACTGCTTATGGCACCTAGCACAAACACTCAGGCAAGAATAAAGGATTGCTGAGGGAATATTGTGAGTTCTCATGTTGATAAATTACCAAATGAAGAGAGACAGTAATCTAATTTTGCAGAACACCTTCTGATTCTTTGATCATACTTGCTTTGGATCTAGTCTCTATAAATATTGAGCAAAAGGGAGGATTATACAACAGTCTGCTTGAGGTAGTGAGCAAATGAAACATACTCTCACCTAAATTCAGAGAAGGAAAGTGTAGTCATAGTTTGAGTTCTTAAACTATAAAATAGATCCAAGGATAGTTTACCTACATTGAAAGAGCATCTATTATTTACTAGCCACAGAATGAGATCCTTTGAAGAATTAATTTTCCATATTTTTAAAATATTGTAGAGTTATATGAGTGTTAAAATATTTATTAAAGCATGACAGTTTACGGAATTAAGCAAAGCATTCCTCTGATCTATCAGACAGACATCCAATCAACTCTCTCAGAGTAACTACTAGGGATATGGTATTCCAAAGAAGCTTCTACTTCACCTTGATGTAATTTAAATTGAGGGACCCTTCAGACACTCTGAAATATGAAGAGTTTATTCAGTTTATCAGTGCTCTCTGAAATTACTTATAGAAACAGAGAACAGTTTTAGTGACCTAGTTTATTAAAAAAAAAAATTGCAATGGTGAGAGAGAAACCTGATATGCAGATTATACCTGCTGTGTTCTAAAATCGCCTAAGGCTGTCTCCACAGTCATCTCTATTCTACCAACACTTGGTTATGTTTTTAATCCGGTAGGGTTTTTTTTTCCCCCATAAATTATAATGTATCTTATGATAATATATATTTTTACATCCCAAGTTAGAAAAAAGAGAGATAAATGCAAACTATTGTAGTATATCGACAGGAAATGTATAAAACCTGCATTAAAGAGGCAATTATTTACATGAAGTCATTTAAAGTAGGTATGTCAAATATGTGGCTAAAACTGAATCTGCTTGTGGACATGAAGGTAATTAGCACACTTATGCAATCTTGCAATATCAACAGGTCAGGAAGTAAATAGCAATCAAGTCAAATTGATTGCTAGGAAGTTGAGGAAAAAAGAACTCTAAATGAAATTCAAATGAAGAGAATTTACTAGGCTGCATAACAAACATCAATCAAACTAAATTGATTGCTAGGGAATAAGAGCATTAACAAGGCAATCAAGCAAACTCCAAGCCGGTGCAACATTAAATCTTCTGAATTAGAGAAAGTTGAACAAGAGAATTGGTGAATGAGTTAATAACAAAATACGAGCTAACTGTGGTATTAGAATATTTACTAGAAAATAAAATGAAGTCTATTTTGTAATTTTAGGAGAGGAAGGAAGAAGAGGAAGATCAAAAAAATAACCTACTTAATTCGCCTGTGCTGCCATTTTCTGCCTTTTCTGTACTTACTGAAGCAAAATGAAATACACTCTCTCAACTCAGGAATATTATCACTACCCTTTCCATCAGGTCTGGAAAATAATTAGCAATTTGACTCTAACAACCCTCAACAGTCAAAGAAACAGTATTCTTCACCCCTGTTAATCTTCTCATGCAAGGGAGGAAAGATACTTTCTCATTTGATGAACATGTTTTAAATCATGCTCACCTTCTGAACTAAGAGCAAAAACCACAATTGAAGAAAATGCAGGGAGGGAACAGTTTAGATTGGGAGTCTCTAACTGCTCTGGGAATGTCTGGCTTTATTTTGTGACCAATATCTGCTGTGGACTTGGCAATCTAATTTATTTCGATTAGTAACTTCTCAAAAATAAATGTTGATTATTGTTTCTCATCTACTTTCACTGAATGGTCATTCTTTTGAAGTCAGGATATTTGTACAAATCTTTGAATTTCCTGTATCGGCAATAGTATAAATCTTATCAGGAAGCAAGAACACTCTGTCTTCTTCCAGGTCCTTCTATCCAGACTAAGAATCAAAATTGATGTAAGAAAGATTAACAGGAGAAAATAAAATCTACTTTTGCACATATGGGGCATCAACATAGACATGGAAGTTCCAAAGACAGACAAAATGAGGTCTATATGTCATCTGAACTAAAGAGAAGTGGGTAGGGTCTAGGACTTCAGAAGAAAGAAATGCAATTCAAAGGGTGCTAAGAAGAGCAGATACTTGGTAATTAGCTATTTGCTTTGCCATGCAGAAAGGTGACTCTGAAAAAATTCATCTTGAGCAATAACCTTTATTCTGGGAAAGGCCCCCCAATTTAGACTCTTCTGTGTAATTAAAGGAGGGGTAAAAGACTTTCTTGAGCCTGCAGGTTCTCAATTGCCTTCAGCTTGAAATAGTCCACATGGCAAAGTGGGCCATCCTGGGGCCAACTGCCTTTGGCCCCTACAATCTCAATAAATACTTCCAAAAAAAATTTTATACTGCATCTGGTTCACTCCAATTACTTAATAGATAAATAAATGGGAGTATTCAGAGAGAAGCAAAATTACTCCTTATCAAAGTATAAGAGAGTGGCAGATGGAGGATGGGATGGATTCCCTATTTCCAAGGCCATATTACTCTCATGATATCCTATTACCTTGAACGAATGAATGGTGAAAAGACTTTTTATAAAATAATCACATATTCATAGTAGGTGAAAGTACTTTCCTTCTTCCCAAAAGTCTTCTATAAAATCAATGGGCTAGTGACGAAGGGTAGGAGGGAGAATTGAGAAAGTCAGCATTTAAAGAAAAAGTTGTTCAAGAGAAAAATTTAAAAATATGGATAAAAGCCTTGAAGATTTTCTCAAGTTCTAATAGATACTCTTTGAAAATGACGGCTGAATACATGAACAAAGGTAGAAATATTTTTAGTCTGACACACATTTCAACAACCTTTATTCTGTGAAAATAAAGGAAACCTCATTTAAAATGGAGTCACTTAAAATGAAGGGGGAGCTGTCACAGTACTACTCACAGCAGCCTATATAACCACTAGGAAGAAGGAAGACAGTTATTTTGACAAAGTTGGACACTTTTCACATGGGTATTTAGCTACCACCTTTAAGATAAGGAAGAAAGACCCCTCGTAGCCTCAGCAACAACCAACCACTGCCCACAGCGCTGAGAGATGTCCCCAACCTCAGACTCCTATTTGTCTTCAGTGAATTTCCTTTCAGAAAAATCTTCCCCTCTTTCCTCCTAAAACCTAATGAAAACTGACCTTCCCTTTGTCTCTTTGGACTTGCCTGTGGTTCCCATAGCTTGTTTGTCCCAAATTATAATTCCCCTGCTATTCCAAATAAATTTTTTTTTTACTTCAGTAAAATTGCTCTTTGCTCTGTTTAAAGGTAGCATTATGGATAATAAAAAATGTGCTTTCCCAAGCTTAATATTATTGTTTTTAGCCATATGTGAAAGAGAAGCTGTGATATTTATGTTGTTGTTTTTGCAAATTGTAACGTGCAAGCATTAATTATTTTCCTTGAAGTAAGTATCATTCATAGGCATAACAGGACCAAAAAATTAGACAACCAATCAGTATATATCACACATATATATTATAATTACACTATGAAAACTATTTTTTAAAATATAGTTTATGTATCATAAAAATCTCAGAATACTATCACCAATTAAGTGCTGGTTTCAAAGGTTTAGAGATCCAGACTTTAAGTTTCCCACTGGATTGCAATTACCTTAGCAGGCAAGACCAACCTCTCTACAGGGGAGCAAAATATACTACTCCAAAATATGCCCGTTAGGCATTCCACTTATTGTAAGCCGGTGATTTCTAAGAAAGCAGACACTGGAGAAGCTCTGAAAACTAAGGAGTAGTTACCCTTTTGCAAGAGATAAATATACAAGGGGAAATCTCCACTTGTGAGGGTGTCTTCCTCTCTTCACCAAGAAAAGAGGGGATAACTCAATCCCTAGAAACTCTCACCAGCAGAGAACACAAAGCTTAAACACACATAACAACCTCACCATGCTTTCCTGGTAACCAACCACCTACAACTGATTCCATACCCATTGACATCTTTTGTCTTTAGTTAAAGATGGTATTTAAGCTGAATGGTATACAGGAGGTATACATACACGTGACCACACTTGTTTATTTTCTTCATGTTAATCCTGTTATGTCAACTTAATTATTAGGCAGCCAAAGGACCTAGAAGGGAAGAAGGGAACATTTTCTGCCCCTACACCTCAGAGGGCATTCAAGTACATGTTATTGATTGACTGATAAAGGCATTTTACCAAGACTGTTTGTTCCCAGGCTTCTAATTCATAATAAAACTATTTTTTTTTTCAGGTAGTCCCAGCCAATGTAGTCCAATGGTCAATGCATTTAAAAATAAAAAAAAATAATAATAACAATAATAAAAAAACGCAAAATGGAAACAGCTCTTTGATTTGAACAGACTGATTTTTCTGACTAAATAAATGAAGCCAGTTAACAAGGACTTATTTAATAGATGTATAAAATCTACCTCTTAGCCAATGCATGGGTTTCACAGAGGATAAATGAAGGCCAAAATTCAAACACATGGGATTTGGTTTCATGTTTTGTTAAAAAAAAAAATGTGGTATAGGTATTAGCTGAGAACAGGCTGCCTCCTTTTAAAAACGAACATTCATAAGGTAAACGGCCTTACAACCTCAGGCTAGTTAGTTAATCTGCCTGTGTCTCAACTTCATCCTCTAGAAAATGGACACTAGTAATAGCACCTCACTCACAGAGTGATTCTGAGGCTTCAATGAATCCCTAGTACATAGTTATGCTATGGTAGTGTCAACTTCCTTTTTAAAAAATTATTTATTGTTTATGCATGAAAGACACAGAGAGAGAGCCAGAGACATAGGCAGAGGGAGAAGCAAGCTCCCTGTGGGGAGCGCGATGTGAGACTCTATCTCAGGAAGACTGGATCACAACCTCAGCCAAAGTCTCAATCACTGAACCACCCAGGTGCTGGTAGTGTCAACTTCTGTTGCTATTCTTCTTATAATAATAGTAGCACTAGTTTATTAATATACAAGAAATAAATGACTGGCATTCCACATTTGAAGCAGAAGATTCACATTGTCCTAATTATGTGGAAAGATGGCAAATGTCACCTTAGAATTTATTGCATTTGTTTCTCCTTTTGAGTAAGACTCAGAAGTGAAAACACAACACTCATGTTTTAAAAGAATGTAGTCACACGCTGATGCATTAAAATACATTTTCATTACAACATGGAGTATTTAAATTTACTTTCAGAACTGATGATATTTAAAGTAGAAAAGAAGTAGGAAATTATTTTTCTCTAATAAATATAGATTTAAAAAAATTAAGCTCTGGAAAAAATTAATCACCCTTTCCTTAATGGACTCACCACATTAACTTTTATTCAACATCCAAATTTCTCTATTTAATGCAATTTACTGAAAAAAGACAAAACTGTATTTTTATTGACTAATGCCTATCACTTCTGCTTTGTGTGAGTTATGTACATAATCAGTAGCTTCTGTTTCTCCAAATAATTTGCTCTTTATCCTATTATTGTATTTTCATAATTAAATCAAAAAGTGAAAGTATGTAGTTGATTTGGAAAAGGAGTTCTAGTGCTATGGTGTTAATTTGAATGCTTTGGGAAGGCTCTACAAAGGTGAGTTGCTTTATAAAAGCCTTGTTAAAACAGATGTGGCTGAGATGATTGTGAAATTTTTTTGGAAAATAACAAAACCTTAATTTTATATCTTAAAGTTGCTTCTCAAAGATCTTTATCCCTCTTCATTTTAAATAAAAACTAAAAATTTACATATAATGTATGAGATGTGACTAACCACAAGAGTCTATGTGGCCCTCCAAAAGTCAAGAGAAAGATTTTAGATCTAAATCAAAAGAATGATGAATCTAGAAATACTCATCGAATTATGATTAATATTAAAATATCTAAGGAATGCATATATCTTTTTATGATCCTCTGCCTTGGGTATCTTTGGCCCATTAATTACATGATTTTGTGCTCTAATCACATTTTACGAGTCTTCCTCTCGAGCTGTAATAAGGATATGTCCTTATTTAAACATAAATATCACAGCTTCTCTTTCACATATGGCTCAAAAATAAGTTATTTTAGGTTTAAGTGTCATATTAACCTATTATTATTTGGGATAGATGGGAAAAGTTTACCAGAATAAAATGTATTTCTAAGTATTTATTATTATTGCTGCATCAATACTCGACATACTATGTGAATTCAGTCTGAATATTTGCAAACTCACTCAAGTCAACAAAGTGTATTGAGGGACCAATTTATTGAAAGTCCATAATTTCCAACTTCAACTCCTGAAAATTTGCTTTTGGACCAAATCTTACCCAGAACAGCTTCCCCTCCCATCCACTCACCCCCCACCCAGTCTATATAGCCACTTTAAATACAAATAATTATCTAGATACGTGATAGTACAGAAAAAGAAATTATCAAAAGAATTGCAAAGATCTTCTAGTTGAGCCTAAAGCTTTTTATAAGGAGAGTGGAATGCAAACAGTGAAGCTGTTTCTGCTCTCTTATTTGTAGGCTTGATTTATGCTGGTAATATGTATTCTATGGAATAAATAAATACTCATTCCAAAATTTGGTGAATTCTACAGGAACTGATCATTTTAAAATTCTGGAAATTTATCAATAAATAAATGAGATAAGAAAATGAATCATTAATACACTGAACAAAAAATAATTCTGTTAAAAGCCTTAGGATTATACAACTTCATATCAGACTAGTAAATGGGATTAATGTATTTAGTCCTAAATGATTAGTTCTTTTATTTCATATTGAAATACAAAATTTGGGGGGAAACATTAAAAAGGGATAAAAATGTTGAGGTTTAATTCTAATGAATTATATTTAAAAATAGCTCACTCATAAAATTTTGATGTTTTTCTGTTGAAAAAAATTCATTAATTCAATATGATTATATCTTTTGAGTAATAAGAGATGGGTCTGATGGGGAGTCAAATTGAAAAAAGCAAGTGAATATGGAGTAGATAGATGATGTATTGAAAATATAAGTCATAAACCACTAGAAATTTATTTTATCATTAAAATTATCATTATCATTAAATTTATCATTAAAATTTATCATTAAAATTTATCATTAAATTACTTTTTTGAGTGATCTTATAGAATGGCTATTCTAAATATATATTTTACCTTTGTTTGCTTTGAACATAAATACAAAGTAAGACAATTTTATATTAAGTTTTTCTCCGTGGGCCAATCTAGTAACAGAGCTAATCTCAGGAAAATCTAATAGAAATGCAAAATTTACATCTTTATTCATGTCCATTTATTTTTTTTTATAAATTAATTTTTATTGGTGTTCAATTTACCAACATACAGAATAACACCCAGTGCTCATCCCGTCAAGTGTACCCCTCAGTGCCCGTCACCCATTCACCCCCACCCCCCACCCTCCTCCCCCTCCACCACCCCCAGTTCATTTCCCAGAGTTAGGAGTCTCTATGTTCTGTCTCCCTTTCTGATATTTCTCACACATTTCTTCTCCCTTCCCTTATATTCCCTTTCACTATTATTCATATTCCCCAAATGAATGAGAACATACACTGTTTGTCCTTCTCCGGTTACTGTGGCCAAGTTAAAAAAGGGTGTTGCCTGAGTTCTTCTCTGGGATTTTGATGGAATCTTGTCTCACATTTAGATCTTTCATCTATTTTGAGTTTATCTTTGTGTATGGTGCAAGAGAGTGGTCCAGTTTCATTCTTCTGCATGTGGATGTCCAATTTTCCCAGCACCATTTATTGAAGAGACTGTCTTTCTTCCAGTGGATCGTCTTTCCTCCTTTATCGTATATTAGTTGAGCTCATGTCCATTTAAATACATTTTAAGGTATCAGAATGGTTTATCATGTATAATAACTCTTAATCCAAGCATCAAATGAAACAATTTAAATAAAATTATAGACAAAACTAAAGGTAACGAAAGTTGTCAAGTTGCCTGAATATTTATCACTGTGTAAGTTTCAAAGATATCATGGATCACTTTGCAAATGTTTAGTTATTACTAAACACATTAGTTTTAATGTCAGTAAAAGTCCTTTATTTATAGTTAAGCTTTTAAAAACATTGTACTATGTGTTGTAAGTTTGTACATTCATAGTGGTCGGATGGACATAAATATTTATAGCATACAGATGAGCCTTGTGTCTTTAAAGGAAGCATGAAAAACAGAAATCTAGAATGGCATGCTCACTCTTTCACTTATTCCATCTATTCACCCCATATTTATGAAATTCCTACTGGGTGCCAGGCCTGTTCTTGATGATATGTATACAGCACTGAACAAAAGAGAGCTTACCTAGTTTACATTCTAGTAAGGACAGGCAGGAAAGTATATAGTACATCGGAGGATAAACACTATGGAAATGAAAGCTCTGGAAAATGAATAAAGCAAAGCAAAGTTTTCTATTTACACTGCTTGTAAAGGAATCACTTCACTAAAGAGCTGACAGGTAGGAGATGAAAATGTGAGCCATGACAATATATGGGGCAAGTGGATCTCAGGAAAGAGACATAGCAAAGAGGCAGGAGAGGGTCTGGAGTGTGTTTCCGAAACTCCAGGAAAGCCAGAGTGACAGAAGCAGAATGAAGGAAGGGGACAGAAAATTAAGGCAGAAGGATAATGAGGGCTAGACTGAATCGGCTCTGGCAAAACAATGGAAAGAGTGTGCACTTTTACTCAGTGAAATGAGAAGCCACTGAGGAGAGACAGGAATTGACATTCATTTTTAAGAGATAATCTACTTCTATGTGAATAGACTATAATGGAACAAACAGCAAACAGTTCACACAAGGAAGCTGTTAGCATCTTAAATGTTTGTTTTTTCTACATTCTCATCACCTGTAAATTTTTTTTTGCCGCATGAAATCTTTCTTATATCAAATCCCAATATGATGCAATGTAATAATTTTTAATCCCTCCTATTCTAAAATTTAGTCTGTGTATTTCATGTATAGTTGACTCTTGAACAACATGGTTTGAACTGAGTTGGTCTACTTACTCATGATTTTTTAAATAAATATAATGCAGTACTATAAATGTATTTTCCTTATATTTTTAAACGTTTTCTGTTCTCTAGCTTACGTTAAGAATACAGCATATAATACATATTACATACAAAATACATGTTGACTATTATTGTTATCAGTAAGGCGTCTAGTCAACAGTAGGCTATTACTCAAGTTCATGGGGAGTCAAAAATTATATGTGAAATTTTTATTGTGGAAGAAGTAAGGAGATGGCATCTGTAAACCTCATGTTGTTCAAGGGCCAACTATATATGAAATACATGGAGATTACATATATATTTCATTATTGGAGTGCATATTTTTATAGATAAACTGTACTTATTTAAATTCATCTCAATTACACAATATCCCCCAACTCCCACTGAATGTCCCTGTTCTGCATCATTTTCTTCTCTTTGTTCTACTTGTCCTACTAGGATTCTTATTATTTTGCCTTTGAGCTTGGCTCTCATGAAGGTGTTTGGTTTATGTCTTTACTCTGGGAAGTAGGTGAGTGATAGGATTTAAAATGTTGCCTTCTCATGGGACAATTTTTCTTTTCATTTATTTAGATCATGGGCAAAATCCATTTGTAACATAAGAAAAAACACTGTCAGCACACAGATTGGAATGGATGTTCTGGCTGAATAGGTGAAATGGAGGAAATCTGACAACAAAACTCTATGAAGGAATATATAACTCTGTCAGCGTCTTTTTTATCCTTCTGTCATTTCCTATTTGGCTCATAGCTTCTCACGGATCATTTTCCTCACTATTCCAAAAGTTTCCTTACACTTTTCTCTTGCCTTCCTATGGATAAGAAATACTGAGCGAGAGAATCCAGCTTTCAGTGTGCAAACATCCAAATGCCTTTTTTAAAAAAGATTTTATTTATTTATTCATGAGAGACACAGAGATAGAGAAAGAGGCAGAGACACAGGCAGGGAACCCGATGTAGGACTCCATCCAGAGTCTCCAGGATCCCACCTCAGGGCTGAAGGCAGCGCTAAACTGCTGAGCCACCGGGGCTGCGCCCAAATGCCTTTTAATTATACTAGCTGGCTCAACTAGTAAGAGCAAACCTCTCAAGGAACAACAAATTCTAGATGGTCCAAAGGACCAGAAGACCTCTTCTGATTTCTTTTCTCTCCACTCCCTCCATCTATTACTAATCTCGGCCTTAGATGCCCTCTCACAGGTAATACATTGCCTTCTAGTTTTCTCTCCTTTCACTTTTGTTTTTATAAACATTATTTCAGGGGGGCCTGGGTGGCTCCATCTGTTGAGTGCCTGACTCTTGGTTTCTGCTCAGCTCATGATCCCATGGGTGGTGAGATTACGCCTACATAGGGTTCCGTGCGGAGCTCCGGAATCTGCTTGAGATTCTCTCCCTCTGACCCTCCCAGCACCACCCTCTCCCCTCTCCTGCCCTGTGTGTGCACTTGCTCTTGATCGCTCTCTCTCCCAATAAAATAAAATAAAAAAATTTTAAAACACATTTTTTCAGTTCTTTACTGTTAAGATAAAAATCTCTCTTACTCTTCAGGTAGATGTATGTGCACATTATTATACTAACTCCTATACAGGAGTGTAAGAGTCATTACTTGCCAATACCTACAGATGTGGAGAAAAGTTATTCAATTTTTTGATGGAGAAGAATTTTTTTCTGTAGATATAAGTGAGTTTAGTCATTAGACTAGGAAAGGGACAACTGAGACTTTATCTATTACATAAAATCAAGTTGTAACAATTGAAATGTATAAAAGCACCCAAACATGAATGATTTCATAGTAAAAGCAGTTTCAAGAATGTTTACTACACATATTAATTTGTTTATTTACTGAATATATGGGAATTCACTGAACTAAGTCTTAGTTAAAACACAAAAACACAATTAGCATAATAAACAGGTCCATACCATTTAATTCCTTCCAATTTACTCATTATTAAATGAACATATGTATTGTAAAAGGGGAGAAATAACTGCCTTTAATTGGTTTCTTAAAAAAAACTGAAGAGCAAGGTGCACTGCTTCCATTTTAATGCACTGTTTTGTTTAAACTACAATCCATCACCTACTAGAAGGTCACAAAATCAATTTAGTGGCTCATAACAAGTATATTTAATTATTTAAATTGGTATATTTTCGAGATTGTAGTTAAATGATAATAAAAATTTTTATATTAACTTTGGCTGTATTTTAGTATACATAAGTTAAATGCTACTTAAAAGTCATGTCAATTAGATAGTATGTATATATGTGTATATATACATAAATTATATATAAAGGTAGGAATATGCATCTTTTATTTCATTTTTCTTTAAAGAATTTATTTATTCATGAGAGACAGAGAGAGGGAGAGAGAGGCAGAGACATAGGCAGAGAGAGAAGCAGGCTCCATGCAGGGAGCCCAATGTGGGAGCCAATCTGGGAACTCCAGGATCATACCCTGGGCTGAAGGCAGACACTTAACCACTGAGCCACCTAGGCATCCTAAAATACGCATCTTTTAAAATATAAAATGTATTCTAACTAGAGGTCTCAGACAAAATCAACAGTTTTATATACTATGCACTAAATATGTAGTGAAGTTTATATAATTTCTTATAGAATATGTTAACAATTCTTTGTAGTTTATTGCAAAATTACCAAATTATAGAGTATTAAATTTTGAGGATTAAACCAATACATGTGACAGAGCAATAAGTAGAACAACAACAAATAATAATTGCTAATATGTGTAAGAAGGTGCCTGGTAAGAGGTGCTCTGTGATCATGGTTGTTACTAATATAGTTATTTTTGTGTTTTGTCGGCACAAAGATGGAACTGAGCCCATAAAATCAGACACGTTTCAGAGGTATTTGTTTGCCAGAAGGGAAAAGAGAGTAGAGTTTGGTAAGAACTTCTAGAAAAAAAAACCAATAATTAGGATTCTGTGGGGGAAGCTCTGGATGGAACCTTGAGTATCCATCCTACTTGGTTTGTCATTTCGCCTGTGACACAGTGATGACGATAGTGAATAAACTGGGTGCTCTTAGATCCACATTGATGGCACCGTCCTTGTCTAGACACCTGTGTCAAGAAACCCCTGGGCTGAGCGACAGCAAGGTGGTTTCTGTCTGCTGGTTTGTGTTGCTAGTAATGGTGGCTGCAATCTGTCACTCTCCCTGCTTCCTGCAGACACCAGAGAGTATCCAGCCTGCTCAGAGGGTGAAATACAGGAGCGAAATCCTTTTTGTCTTATGCCTAATAAGCTTCTTCAAGTCTATCTTGGAATGCCATTAAGAGCACAGATTTTTCTCTCCTTGTTTATCTGTAGGAACATTAATTGAATCCTGCATTCATTTATTCAACAAATACACATTTCTTAAAAGTCTAAATGTCTAGACTATGTAAAAGGCACTAGAGATATAAAGATGAGCTCAAAATTCCAATATGGTATGTTAAGATACACACTAGTGAGTAAAACACTGTACTTAGAAAATTCAAAGCAGCCTTCACTGGGGTGCGGTGGGGAGGTGGGAGGCAGGTGCAGTACTTTAGCAATGTAGGAGCAGAATTAGACCAAAGCAAGCAGATAAGGTGAAAGCAAAGGCACAAAACGTATGCAGATGATCTGATAAAATAAAAACCATCATGTCCTCATTCCTGTTTCTATTTTCCCCAGGCATACTATTTGAATTGACCCAATACCACAGTGTCTTCCAAAACTATCTTAGTTTTTCTGGCCATAGTCCTCAAACAAAACTGAAATATCAAAACCACATTTTTATTTGTCATCCTAGCCTATCACAACTTGAGTTCAGGTTGATTATCCAGCATGTGATTATCCAGCCAACTTCTTTGCTTCTTGTTTCCTTTCTCGCTGCTCTCAATTATTTGGCCATTTTCTTTTCTCCCCCCCCCCCTAAAAATTGTATTTATATATTCACAAGAGACAGAGAGAGGCAGAGGCATAGGCAGAGGGAGAAGTAGGTTCCCTGTGGGGAGCCCAATGTGGGATTCCACCCCAGGATCCTGGAATCACAACCTGAGCCAAAGTCAGATGCTCCAGCACTGAGGCGCCCCTATTTGGCCATTTTCTGTCTATGAAAACTATCATCAGAAGGTAAGCAAGGCAGCCTAGATGGATAAATTATAATTTGTAGTTGGATAATTTTCTACTTCTTAGTTGGTCATCTAAAAATTCTGGGGAAGAGGGAAGGACTAGAAACTTAAAGTTAAAATAGAGTTTTGGTGGATCGGAATCTTTCACCTAAGAATAATAATTTCCAATCTTATTCCTGTCAGCATTGAAAATATTAATACCTATATTTTCCCATTCGTTATCTAAACAAAGCCTCCACAAAATTGAACAGCACAATACTATTTCATGTGTAGTAAAAATATACACATTCATTAATCTTAGCAAGAATGACTTTATTTTTCTTATTCAAGTCACTAAGATTTTAAATATCTTACATTTTATAGGAAAACAAAGTTTTCTGCCTGAGTTATTTAGAGTTTATATTGGACATAAATGTTTCATAAGAGAGACAAAGCTTGTCTAATTATTGCCACATTTACTCTAAGAATATATTTTATTTTAACTTATTTCTAATGAACTGGTTTGGATGAATTCCCTTCTCAATGAAGAATAGAATGATCAGTTCTTTAAAGTATTATTACTTGAGTGAATAAATAATTCCACAGGAAAGACACTCTGGGTTATTTCCTAAACTACCTTCTATAGTATAATAAATCTATTCAGGATGCATCTTTGTTAACTCAGCATTTTGTTTTATTTCTCATAAGTCAAAAAGAAATCCAAACCTTTACACATGAAGTGAGCGTGCCAGCTAATCTTGTCGCTCTCAAATAAACTTTTAAAACCTGTATCTTGTGATCTCAAAAGAAATTGGAACTCCCAACCTACAGTGTTAAATACAGCCTTAGAAAATAAGCTTGTTGTCCCATTCAGCCATTCATGAAATTTGAATTCTGAGAAAAATAAGATTCATAATACTTTTTGTCCCATAAAACTCAATGTTTGATTCTAAATGCATTTTATTCTACATATGAAAGCCATATGTTAATTAAATCACATAAACTATGTAAGCTACCAATGTAGAAAGTAAGGACTTGCATTTGTTTTCTCCTTTTAAAAAATAGATGTTTATTAGAATGCACATACTTTGGGCCTACGTATTTTATGTATATAGAAATAGATTTGGATAAATGAGGATGGTAGTATTAGTTCATACTGGAAAGCGGTTTTTAGCCCATTTCCATAGGACTTTATATTGAAATGTGTTGAATTACATGAAATTGATTCCATTAGTAGTGAAAAACTTTTTAAAATTTTAAGCAAAAGAGCCACTAACCCATTCTGTTTGTTTTGAAGAGCACTATCAAAGTAGTGGACAGATGGAAAAGTTCAAAAGTTCAATTGAAGTTGGGTTCAAAATTTTAAACATTTTTGGTTTTTTAAAAGGCCTTCAGACTTACTCAGGTGGATAGGAAGATGTTTTGCTGAATATTTAGATTATTTCATTTACTTCCCATGACAAAATTGTAGTTTAAATACTATTATTTTACCCCATTTGTGGCTAAAGAATCCTGGGCAAAAATGAGTATGACTCTTCCCAAGATGTTAAGTAACTTTGCCTTGGAAGTAGTAAAGGAGGATCCAATAGAGGCAGCTTAGTTCCGGGGCCACTGGCGACACTGGAGGTGGTAGAGCTGAATGAGTCTAGACTTCAGAGGAAGGGGAACCAGGATTCAAACCTCAGCTTTGTCACTCACTAGCTAAGAGAAGATGAACACATTCTTTAATTTCGCTAAAACTCTAAATCTATAAATTGAGGAATCAGGGTCCCAATTTAAAGACTTTTTTTTTTACCTCCTTAGCTAAATTTATCCCTAGGTATTTTATTCTTTTTGATGCAATTGCAAATGGGATGATTTTTTTTCTTAATTTCTTATTCTGTAAATGGAAATGTATGAGATGTTGATAAAAGACATTGAAGAAGACACAAATAAATGGAAGGATACTCCATGTTAATATTCATTAACATTGAGGAATTAATATTCTTATAAAGTCCATACTACCCAAAGTCATCTATAAATTCAATGCAATACCCATCAAAATCTCAATGGCATTTTTCACAGAAATAGAAAAAACAACCCTAAAATTTGTATGGAACCTCTGTAGCTAAACCAGTCTTGAGAAAGAAGAACAAAGCTGGAGGCATCACACTCCTCGATTTCAAACTATATTACAAACCTATAGTAATCAAAACAGTGTGGTGTAGGCATAGAAGCAGATACATAGATGAATGGAATAGAATAGAGTTCAGAAATAAACGTACATATATATGGGTAATTAATTTATGACAAATGAAAGGCAGAGTATATTTGAAAATCATATATCTAATAAAGGGATAATGTCCAAGATATATAAAGAACTCATACAACACAATAACAAAAAAATTCTGATAAAAAAATAGAGGAAAAAAAAGTAGGCAGAGAATCTGAGCATTTTTCCCAAAGAAGACATACAGGTGGCCAACAGTACATGCTGTTGAAAAGATGCTCAATATCACTACTATCAATAGTATCATTATTATCACTAATATCAGTATCAGGGAAATGCAAGTACAGTATCACCTTACACCAGTCAAAATGGCTATTATTGGAAATACAAGGGATAACAAGTGTTGGCAAGGATGTGAAATAAAGGAATCCTTGCTTTCTGTTTGTGAAATGCAAACTGATGCAGCCACTATGAAAAACAGTGTGGAGATTCCAAGAAAAAAAAAAAAAGATAGAACTACTATATGATCCATCAGGTCCACTTAGGGGCATTTATCAAAAAGAAAATAAAAACACTGATTTAAAATGATCTGTGCACATCCATGTTCACTGCAGCATTATTTACAATAGCCAAGATATGGAAGTAGCCTAAGTGTCCATGGACAGATCACTAAAGAAGATCTGAGATACACAGACACACACAGAAGTATTACTCAGCAATAAAAAAAAGAATGAAATCTTGCCACTTGCAACAATATCGATAGATCTAAAGAGTATTATGTCAATTGAAATAAGTCAGTCAGAGAAAGACAAATACCATATGATTTCACTCATATGTGGAATTTAACAAATGAAACAAATGAACAAAGAAAAAAAGAACCAAACAAAAAGACTCTGGAATACAAAGATCAAACTTGTAGTTGCCAAAAGAGAGGTGAGAGGGGATGCATGAAGTAGATAAAGGGGATTAAGAGTACACTTACTTTGATGAACAAGGAGAAATGTATAGAATTACTGAATCATTATATTGTATATATATTGTATTATATTATTTTATATATTTATATATTTAGTATTTAGATAGTGTTTTTTCTATTTCTGTGTATAAATATACACATACACACGCAATGGGATAGTACTCAGCCAATTAAATCTTGCCATTGGCAAGAACATGGATGTTGGATCTTGAGGGTAATTATGCTGAGGGGTATTATGCTAAGTGAAGTAAGCCAGATAAAGGTAAATACCATATGATCTCATTTATATGAAGAATCTAACAAAACACAATCAACCAAGAAATACAACAAAACAAAACATACAGATACAGAGAACACGGTGGTGGTTGCCAGAGTAGAGGGAGGAGGAATGGGTGAAGGGGGTCAGAAGGCACAAACTTCCGATTGTGAAGTGAATAGGTCATGGGGACATGCTGCACAGTATGATGACTACAATCAATGGTATTGTGCATATTTTAAGGTTGCCAAGGTAGTGGATCTTGAAAGTTCTCAGCACAAGAAAAAAATTGGGGGGGGGCAGTAATTTTTCCAGTGATAGATGATAACTAGATTTACTGTGATGATCATTTTGGTAATGTATACAAGTGTCAAAACATTACATGTATACCTGAAACTAACATAATGTATGTTAATTATACCTCAATGAAAATAAATAAATAGAAAATAAAATAGATTTAAAAAGCAGGAGGGTTCTGATGGAGCTTCATGACAAAATGTATTAGTTCCTCACGATCCTCATAACAAATTACCAGAACTTTCTGGTGTAAAACAGCACAAATACATTCCTCAAATTTCTCTATGTCAGAAGCCCCAAATCAGCGTCTGCAGAGCTATGTTCCTTCTAGAAGTTTTAGGAGAGAATCAATTACCCTGTCTTTTTCTGTTTAGAGACGATGCCTGTATCCCAGCATTCACGGACGCTTCTTCCTCAGTCTTCAAAGCACAACATTTTAACCCCTGATTCTACTGTCCCCTCTCTTTTGTCAATCTCTACCTCATCCTGCATCCCTCTCATGAGGACCCAAGTGATTACCTTTGGCCTTCCCATATAATCCAGGATGATATCCCTATTTTCAGATCCTGAACTTTATCTCATCTATAAAGTCCCCTGGCTATATAAGGTAATATATTCACAGGTTCTGAGACTCATTGCATGGAAAACCTTACAGGGGGCGTTATCCGGCCTACCATGATGTATATACAGTAGCTGGCCAAATACAAGAGTAGTAATAATACTAACAATAGCAATAAAAGTTTATTGAACATCTCTCTGGATTATCAATTCTCTATGCTTAGACTTTGATAGGAGTTGGAAAGCCATCAACTTGTGATTGAGCTGATGATATGTATAAATAAAATATAACTATTACTGTAAGCATTATTTACTTTTATGAAGAGAATTAATATGTATAATTCTCAGAGTGTACCCTTTTAAATGTCCTGCCAAATAAATTTCTCACATCTGAAGGGTGACCTTTCTAACTTTCCTCTTAGAAAAGTACTGGGCAAAACACATAATTGCAGTTTCATACTCTACCTTCAAATACAAATTGATTACAGCTATAGCTTTCCAGTTAAATGTATTGGCCAAGTGAGTAAGGGCTGCCTCCTAGAAAAACCTCTCTGACTTACCTACCCTTAAAATTTCTTCAATCTCTGTGTCACTTCTCTTCAGATAATTGTTGCTTTTTTTTTTAAGTTGTAAAATACACATACAAAAGGGTATATGAAGCATATGTGAATATTAAAAATAATAAAAATATGGGACGCCTGGGTGGCTCAGTGGTTTAGCACCTGCCTTTGGCCCAGGGTACGATCTTGGAGTCCCAGGATCGAGTCCCACATCAGGCTTCCTGCATGGACCCTGCTTCTCCCTCTGCCTCTCTCTCTGTCTCTCTCTCTCTGTCTCTCTCATGAATAAATAAATAAAATATTTTTAAAAAAATAATAAAAATACAAATATTATCCACTAAAGAAAATATTGCCAAGTTTCCTGAGGTGGCCTAGGTGACACCTTCCTCAGATAATCACTATCCTGAATTGTGGTTTCAATATTTCTTTGATTTTCTGTGCAGTTTTAATAAGCCTTTTATTTTAGAATAGTTTTTTGTTGTGATTGTTTGTAGTTTTTTTTTTTTTTTTTTTTTTTTTTTTTAAGAGAGAGAGACTGAGAGGGAGAACACATGCACATGCAGTGGGGAAGCACAGAGGAAGAGCTAGAATCTTAAGCAGGCTCCATGTCCATATGCGGAGCCTTCGATCAAGACCTGAGCCAAAATCAAGAGTCAGACACTTAACCCAACTGAGCCATTCAGACATCCCATAGAAAGAAGAGTTTAAATTTATAAAAAAAGTTGCAGAGGCAGTAAAGTGTTCCATTTACCCACACGTATTTTCCCATATTATTAGCATCTTACATTAGTATAATCTATTAGATTTTTTAACCACAAAACATCCTAATGTGTTATATCCAACCACTCTACTATAACTTCAGTGCTTTCATTGTTGTTATTGTTTGATTCAGTTAGAGTTTATTTAGACATATATATATATATATATTTTTTTTTTTTTAGGGATGCCTGGGTGGCTCAGCAGTTGAGCATCTGTGTTCTGCCCAGGGTGTGATCCTGGAGACCGGGGATCGAGTCCCACATCAGGCTCCCTGCATGGAGCTTGCTTCTCTCTCTGCCTATAACTCTGCCTCTCTCTGTGTGTCTCTCATGAATAAATAAATAAAATCTTTTTTTTAAGTTGAACTTTATAAAAAAAACATTTTTTTTATTTCTATGTTTCTCTAGTATCTTAATCCTTTCTTTGCAGGTAATTTTCTTTAAGTACAGACATTTATGTAGTGCTTTAGGAAGTCCTAGTTTTTAGACTTATTTATAATAGTTTGTATCTGTATATGATGATCTTAATATTACTTTCATTCATGAAAAAATAGTTTTGTTGGGAGTAATACCTCTAGCTTACTAGGAATTTTTTCTCATTCTATTATCTTCTGCTCTCCAATATTTTTGTTGGAAAGTCACTGTTCTTCTAAGTGTCAATCATTTATAGGTACAATCTCTTTTTTTTTTTTTCTGGTTCTTTTTAAAACTTCTATAGCTTCCTTTTTGTCTCACTGTATACCTCTTTAAAAAAAAATCTATCCTTGTCGGGGTTCTCTGGACTTCCTCCTGTAAGGGTAAATTAACATCATCCATCAATTCTGCAAAAGTCCCAGCCATTATTTTTTTCAATATTAACTTTTTAAATCTAGTCTCCCTCTGAAATGTTATCTCTTTCTCCTACATGTCTCTTAAACTTTCATATCTTCTCTCTCTTTGTCATTTTTTTCCTGGCAATACACATTAGTGGGAACACTAATTTGGAATCAATTAAAATAGAATAGTTACTTTGAATATATATGTATTGTTACTTTTAGCCCTAAACTAGTTTAGATGTTGGATTATGATCAGAAAGTCTTAAGGGAAATTTTTTTCTACTTCTCTCATTGTTTTTTTTGTCAGAGCAGTTTTTCAACTAGTTTGTTTGCAGATGTTGCCCTTTATATGGGGTTTTGATGGTGATTTTGGATTTGACCTATTTGCTTAGGTTCCAGGTTTTACTTCATATCTCTCAAGCACTTTGGTCATTACATTCCAGAATCGAGGTCAGCAACTAGCAAAAGATAAGCTCCAGGGTAAATGCCAGTTCCAGCACTTGCCTACCATACTATTTTATTATAGTGTCTGACCTCTGAGGAATATAGCTGCTTTCTTACCACCTAAGCCAAGAATTTAAAAGGCTGTTTGAAAATATGGTATATATCATTTTGGGATATGCTTATAGGAAATGGATTAACCTGGATGTTTGTCATCCATATTGCTTTATTATTTTCTTCTTATATTTAATTTTTGAAATGAACACGTTACTGTATATAAATCTCTTTAAAATGAATTTTAAAATAATGAGATGCATGTATTTGTTAACTATGTACCTTTTCTATTTCTAGTTTTCAAAAAAGTATGTAAACTATACAATTCTTAAAATTGTTCTAAAATATCAAAACCACATAGTAGAAGGTAAATTAACACACTAGACACTGACACAAAGAATACATATTAAAATTTGGTGTTCAACTTAAGAGAACCCAACTTAGAAGTGTGGCCATCAAAGGGTAAAAGCAATAAAAAAACATAACAAGGAAAAATACTCAGACACATGTTCTTCTTGGCATTGAACCTGAAAATCTGTGTATAACATGGATCTCTATGTGATGAAACCCTTTGAAGATTAATGGACAGAAGTTTCCAATTGCATCCTTAAATGGCAGAAACAGTAATGCATGGGTCATTCTAATTTCCATTCTCAATGTCCATTATAGCATTTGAAATCAACAATCATTGAAGGCATTCTTACAAGGATTCAATTCCATGTGGAAAAGGGCTGGAACCTTCTGATGAGTATTTTAAAATAATAAATTCTTAGCAAGTCCCTAAAATAAGCAGGATCTACATTGATCGTTCGATCTATCTACTTATACCTATTTACCTATTCTTCAAATGGACCTTTCACAGGTATTGAGAAAGAGTTAATTTTAAATTGAATATTATAGTGAGTTTCTCAACTGTGGTTTTTTTTTTTTTTTTTTTTTTTTTTTAATCTATGATAGTCACACAGAGAGAGAGAAAGGCAGAGACACAGGCAGAGGGAGAAGCAGGCTCCAAGCCGGGAGCCCGACGTGGGACTCGATCCCGGGTCTCCAGGATCGCGCCCTGGGCCAAAGGCAGGCGCCAAACAGCTGCGCCACCCAGGGATCCCCTCAACTGTTGTCTTACCTAAGTTAAATGGAAAAACTCTTTCAGCAATAAAACATTATTGATGTCAGTATTTTAATTGGAAAACATTAAGGGAAAAATGCTAAAGAACACTTTTTTTTTTGTAACTTTTCCTGTATAAGTTCTTTGTTTCCCCTTCTGGATTATAGGCTTCTATAAACCAGACCCTTGTTCTCGGGAGTCCCTTTAATTCTCCATAGATTCTTTGTACTCGTGTTTTTCACAAAGAAAAATTCAACTAAAAAACAATATTGAACTATCAATTTTGTACTAGATCACTGAAATATTTAACGTATTTTTATATCATTAGAAGTTAAAATCTATTAGCTGACAAAGAACTGTTACAAATATATAAAAGCTCATTCCCTCAATTGCACTTATTGTTAAAATAACATGAAAAACAGAAGGCAGTTAAGTGCATTTTACTTGCGAAGGTTATTACTTGAGAAATATAGAATTGAAACTTTTCAGTTTTAAAAATACAAAAAAAATATTTATTTACTATCACACAGCAACAATTTAAAACTTTTATGTTAAAATGAAGAAAATAATACTGAAAAAAGTTGAGACAAAAATATACCATTTTTGAAGAGTGTCTTTCTATCAGTATGATAGTGTTATTGCAAAATTTCTAAAATTACTCTTAATTCATAATATATTACAAAATACCCTATTGTCACTATAAAATTAGATTTTAAGTTTATAATAGTAAGTTATAATTAATAGTTTTTGTATGAGTAGCATTCTCTTTCACCCATTAAAGGAAGGAATGATGGGGGTGGGGCACCTGGGTGGCTCAGTCAGGTAAGCATCTCCTCAGGTCATGACTTCAGGGTCCTGGGATGGAGCCCCATGTCAGGCTCCCTACTCAGTGGGGAGTCTGCTTCTCCCTCTCTGCTAGTCCCCTTTCTTGTGCTCTATCTCAAATAAATAAATAAAATATTAAAGAAAAAAAGTAGAGGCAGGAATGGGGATCAATACCCAACCTCTCCACAACACTTATTCATAAGTAAAATAACGTAGCATGGCTAAAACAATAAAATGTTACTTACATAATATTGCATTCTTCACTAGGGCTGTTATAAAACTGGTAAAGAAAATGTGACAATAGGTATACATCAGTACTGAAATTTTCCATATTTTTGTTAAAATAGCAAATCTCAGATATATATGTATCTATATAATATTTTTATGTGTTTTAAAAACATATGCTTATATATGTATATAAAAAAGTTAATATCAACATGGTGTGTGTGTGTGAATGTGTAGACTGGGGTGGATTACAGTGAGGAGAAAGAAGAAGAGGATATGTATAGGTAAAAATAAATCCATACTTTTTTTTTTGCAATGAACATATACAGAGTTTATTTTAATACTCTTTAAAACATAAACTGGGCATGATATAAGTATGATCAATATTCACAATTGGAGTTTTCAGAAAGAGCTTATATTTCTTAAAGACGGTGCTGCATTTTAGTGGCAAGATATAATAGAGATTCCAAGGAACGAGCACCTCACAGTTGAGGCCTAGAGCTTACTCTGGGTAAGAAAAGATATAAGAAATGAGACAGGTTCAGGATCTGCTGCATGTGCTGACCCTTTGTGTGTGTGTGTGTGTGTATATATATATATGTGTATATATATATATATATATATATATATATATATATATATATATGAAGTGAAATGGCAACAGTAAAGAGAGTTGGGAGTATTTCATCTGATATCAAAATATTTAGATATTGTAAACAATATTATTTACAAACCAGTCAAATGAGTAGATGAGTTTAAAAGATTTGGGTACCATTGATAATAGTTTGGTCACTCAATTATATGGTATCTGGATGTATATATAATATAGAAATACATTCTACGGGGAGTCTTCTCCACTTTGTGGGACATAATTACAGATGTTTCTTTCCCAATGAACCCAGATGAGCAGGAGCTTCCAATGCTGCCTGAGGTAGTAAAGCAAAGATCAGAGGAAGCAGAATAAGGTAAAAGGACAATGAGACCCATTTCATGGCTTAGCATAGTTGGTACAGAAAGAGTTCGTGCAGCAAGAGACAGCCAACTACAGAAATAATAACCCAATATGGTTAAGTACTGTAAGGAAAGAGTTCTTCTGGAAACTCAGATAAAACAGCAATCATTACACTCCTGGGTGTTAAAGGAAGCTAAAGTTGGGAAATACCATCAGTAGGCGATGAGTAGGTGACAGAGGGAAAAAGCAGGGATGGCATAAACAGCAGCCCACCAACACAAAACTGAGTAACACATTCCCAGAACTGCTGAGTACATTGTGGCTACACACTAAGTTGTGTGAAGTGGAAGAGAAAAGACAACTAAAGAGGTAAGAAAAAAAATGGAATCTATGCATGAGAGATTTTCAAGTCCATACTAAGAAATTTAGACAACATATTTATAAGTAATCAGTGGAGATTCATAAGAAAGAGGCAAAACATGATCGTGTATAACATCTGTGCTTTCATGAGTCAGAGAAGCACGTGAGAACTCCACTTCACAGCAAAATGGGAATCTGGGGTGGAAGGCAGAGAAGCCACCTTCTTTATCTTTTAAGGACAGAGGAAAGAAAGCTCCCATCAGCCACACTTATGTGCCAAGCACACCGTGTAGGGCTTCGATTGAGTATATGCTCACTGAACCTGCAGGATAAACGCATGGTAGCAGATGTAACGCCTATTTTATATGTAAGTTTACATTTCAGGGAAGGTGGATTGAGAGCCATACCCAAGTAATTCCACTGCTTCTACTTGACACAACTAATTAAAGTGACTTCTTCTGCTAAGGGATAGGCAAAACTTCTTTTCAGAGCAGCAGAGTCTGGTAAACCGTCTGGTCAGCAGTCTGTCTAGCAAACTATCATCCACTGAGTTCAAAAGTTATGGTTCATAGAATAGGGTTTGAAAGAAAATATGGAGCTAATTGTCTCAGATTAGAATGAGGGAGAACTGCTAGATGAACAAAGTGCAGCAAGGCGAGGAAGGGGAATAAGGTGATTTCAAATGCATAGGTTGGAGAAGGAAGGCAAGTGATGCTAAAAAAATGTAATTGAAAAGATGGTGGTAGCCCCCAACTCTAAAAACAAGAATATTTAATAAGACTGCCATACAGAAGCAAGTCCTTTGTATGTTGTCTCAGGGCAGTTCAAAGGAAGCAGTCATATTCCTCTCCCGAAATGTACACAGAGCAGAAACAAGAAAAAAGAACCAGATGAGAGGCAAGGTAGGTAAGATAAGTTCCAGTCAGAGGACACCTGGAGGATTTCAAGATTCTCAGAGACCGTAGGAGAGGAGGGGAATCTCCAATAAATGTAGTTCAAGCAGAGTTTATTCAACTACCAAAGGCGGCAATTCCCATTAGCACCTAGGTTTTTATGAGGAAGACAATGGCGAATATCCTGGTTAATTTACCAAACAGGCCAGAGCACTAGGCACTTGTTAGCAAGCAGGGACAGCTAACATGGACAGCTACCCAAGCTTACAAATCCCCTTTCCTTCAAAACTGGGAAACTGCATAGGAAAGTGACATCCTTGATGTCTCTACCTTTACCACAAAACCTTCCAAATTTTACCTACACTTTTAGAATAAGTGCATGTTATATCCTCTCCTTTTATTTGTGTTAACAGTCCTATAAATATACATCCTAGTGTATTTGGATTAACCCAGCCTCTATACATCCTAGTGTATTTGGATTAACCCAGCCTCTAAAGTCTTTTAATACTGTGTGGTCAAAGTTGAGATATGCATATATTTGTGGTTAATGAGAAGTTAACAAAATGCCTCCAATTCCTGAAAAGGAAAGATAGAAGTGGGGCCATTAAATTTAAACTTTCCATTTAAATATTTTCTCCAGCAAATAAATTTCAACAAAAGGTTAATGTGATAATTCAATAAAGAACATTCTATTTTCTCAGTGACCTGAGTGTTAATATAATTAATAATGCATCATTTTATTTCACACAATATATGAGAATTAACTTCCAGTTTCATTATAATGTTTCATCAGGTGTAAACAGATGCAGATTAGATGGCTTTTATATATTACAGATTTAGCTATGAAAAAATAATTTAGATATTCTGGTAAGTAATCTTATGAAAGCTTATGAAAAGTAAAAATCTAATTTCTGAAAGAGGCAGACTAGAGACATAATATGCAATAGACATATTCTTTTCAATAGGTTGCCTGTATTTGGTATGTTATATAATTGCTCATAGTTGCCTTTTTTTACTCCTGCATTTGTAATAAAGTGCTGCTTGGGAAAGATAGACTATTCCAGGGAGAAACACAAATTCTCTAATAGGAAATGGTATGGAGTTGTACTGAATTATCTGATATGGTTCTCCTTTTAACCAGATTTTAGCAATATTGTATTGTTCAACCCAAATCAGATCAATACCTCACTGAAGCAGTGGTAGCCACAAAGAAAAACCTGTATTATTTTATGAGAAAATATGAATTAGCATAGTAAATGCAAGCTAGCATTCTCATTTATAGATCTGGACTCTAAACCTTAAGCAGTTCAATACTTCACTGAAATAAAACAAAAGACAAATTCTATCCCACATTGAAAATTCCTGCCCTGAGAAATATGGCAGGTAATGTAATGTAATCCCAACTATTTTCACATTGTTGGTAGGATCCTAAGTAAATAAACATAAAACTCTGGATTTTACTCAAAAATAATAATTACCAGGGATGCCTGGGTGGCAACTGCCTTTGGCTCAGATCATGATCTCAGGGTCCTGGGTTCAAGCCCCATGTCAGGCTCCCTGATCAGAGGGGAATCTGCTTCTCTGTCTCCTTTTGCCCCTCCCCAGTGCTCATGACCTCTTGCTCTCTCTCTCTCTCTCTCAAATAAATAAATAAAATCTTAAAAAAAAAAGAATTACCAAATATGGGGTAACTAGAAAGGAAACTCTGTATTCGAGGTCAGGATGCAATTATATATGCACTGAAATGGTTTCTCTTTTGCCTTGGTTGCTGGGAGGATTTAATGTGATAATGTATTCAGGAGCACTTTGAGCTCAAAGTGGAAAAGCATTAAGAGAAAATTATTAGTAGTATCCTTCTAGGAAGGAAATGTACACACCCTGATTCAATGGATAAGACTAATATACCTAATTGTAGACTGCCACCATGGCAACTTCCACTCCCTGGAAGCATTCTGATGAAAACTCATTTTACAGTAAAATGGGAAGTACCCACAGAAAGCTGTTAATTATAAAGGATTTTCTTGCAAGCTTTAATATTTTGTAGACAAAAGAATATGAAAGAATTCTAAATTGCAATGCAATTTATGAGGTGAATGATACTGGGCAAGTAGGTTATTACATCTAAGCACTTTTACCTTATCTGTCATATGGTATGAAACATAAATGGCCATTTCAAATATTGAATTTCCATAAAATGCCAAGCTATTTGCCTGAATGTATAATAATTCCTCAACATGCAAATAGAAAACCACTAGAGGGAAATCAAGACCAGAGAGGTGTATATAGTATCATACATTTTTTTAGACCTTAAAGAGAAAATAAAATGGAAAGTTATTTTTAAAAAGATGCAAAACTACCTCACTTAAGTCAAGCATGTAAATGAATAAGGTACATGCATCACATTAGAAAGTCTGATATGTTTAGGAAATTGAATAACAAGCTTTGCATTTAAAATACATAAATAAAGTATGTCTCTGGAAATAAAATCCAGGAATTATTTTTCTGTAATATTCTGCATTATTAACATTTATCAGGGTTGTATTTCATTCTCTTTGTTTCTTAAAGGAGATAAGGCATAGGGAGAGGACTCAGAAAAAAAAATCAAGAGAAATCTTTACAGAGATATAGTACCTTAAGGGAATGGCTGGTATTATTTGGCTTGAGATAAAGTAGTTAAGAAAAACTAAGATTAGACATCTGTTTTCTTTTGTATCTGAACTGAACTAGATGATTTCTTGAGATCCAATTTCCTTTTTCTGTGATCTATAGTGCTACTTTCTTCTAAAGTAAATATAAATGTGTGTATATATACATATACATATAAATAGTATATATATATATATATATACAGATATAGATACAACTTAATAGATGATATGTGACTGAAAACAAACATTACCATTACTAACATTGCACACATATTCTCTGTTTCTCAAAGTGTAGACCCACCATCACACATATTGGAATCACCTGGTTACTTTTTAAAACAGATTTCTGGGGATCCCTGGGTGGCACAGCAGTTTAGCACCTGCCTTTGGCCCAGGGCGCGATCCTGGAGACCCGGGATCGAATCCCACGTCAGGCTCCCGGTGCATGGAGCCTGCTTCTCCCTTTGCCTGTGTCTCTGCCTCTCTCTCTCTATCTCTCTGTGACTATAATAAATAAATAAAAAAATTTAAAAAAATTTGCTTAAAAAAAAACATTTCTGAATATCTCCCTTCAACCTAATGAATCAGAATCTCTGGTAGTAAGATTTGAGACTCTGTAGGTATAATAAGCATGCGAGATGATGTGTATATGCGCTGAAACTGGAGAACCACTGACTTATAGGAAGGTGTTTGCATATTTTTTGTTGACTTTTAAGATCACCATGCTCTTTACTCCATGTAAGCTAGCCTGAAAAGGAAAAAGAGCTTGGATGAGTGTGTCTAAGAGTGATAAGCCAGGAATGATTATTGCCTTCTGCTCACACTCTGTAGGCTACAACTCAGTCTATGGCCATGCCCTACGTAAGGGTGTGAGAGAAATCTAGTGTAGTTGTGCACTCAAGAAGAGGAGACAGCAAGTCTCTGCCTAATTGTGATTATGGAAGACAGAAAGAAGATTCTTTTCCAGCATTTCACAAAATATGGCTGATTTAATTCCTGGAGTTTCCTCAATCCAAACTGACAAGATTAGAATCCTTAGCAGTGGAGCTATAGTCAACTTTCTTGTGGGGTGCCTGGATGGCTCAGTTGGCTGAGTGTCCAATTCTCGGTGTTAGCACAGGTCTTGATCTCAGGGTCATGAGTTTAAGACCTATGTTGGGCTCCACACTGGGTGTGAACCAATTTAAAAACAAAAACAAAAAACAGACTTTGTCATGACATTCTCAGATATCCTATAATTTGATGGTAGCTCTTAACCAATGCTTCTCTCTCACTCTAACTCTTATTGTCTCCCTTGTTTTCTCCCAAGGGTAATTTTAAAAAATTTCTCTTCTGCTTTTCTACAAAGAAAACTAGCCCTTTTAAACATTAAGTACATGTTTTGATGAAGAGTTGTACCAGTGTTAATTCTTAAAATGAAGACTTTCTGCATATAGACAATCTGAAGAAAGAAGTGCCCATGAGCAGATGCTGAGCACTTGAAGCTTCTGTTGTGTTTCCTTCACAAAGGCTTTGCTCTATATGAAAGGGAGAAGAGATTCAGAGTTATGGCTATGTTTCTGTTTTATGGACACAAACAAATACATATCTATATGAGCTAGTTTTTCCTACTAAAGAACTCCTCTAAAACAAACACTAATGTTGTTTTGCTGGGGGATGGTTATGTGACTCTAAGATAAGGCACTTAACAATTATTTGTTTATTTGGCCATTCCACATACCTCTGGTAAGCAGATAGTTCCTACAACATAAGATGTGTACAGGACCTAGTAATTTCAAAGACTTCTCATTAAGACTAATATCTTCAAAAATGACTAGAATATATAATGAAAAACTGCAAATCTATGATGATATTTTTGGAAAAAGAAATCTCCAAGTTTACTAAATCCTCTCCTCCTCCTCCTCCTTCATCCTAATGTGAAGTGCCCTGCAAGTATGTTCCCCAAGCAATACCATGGATTAATAAGGAAAGTATTTGTAACCTAAACCATTTTAATATTTTTTCTCAATAATCAATGAATATTCTGAAACATGTTCAGGCGACTTGAACTCAAAAATTTCTTTGTGAAAGCAGTAAGTTAGACTACTAATAAATATTGATAGACAATCTATTAGGTGTCAGGTACTTCTCAGAGAAAATATGCAGGACCACTGTTCCCATGGACCTAAATAAGCAATATACTTCTATGGTGCATTCATAATTACAGACTGAAATCCTTATTCAGATCTAGGTTTTCATTGTTCAAAAAATATTGTTTGTATGACAAAGGCAGTTGTATGAAAAACAACATATTATAAATTTTCTTCCAAACATAATCCATTTTACCTTTTTATATATTACCTATACTCCATTAAGAATTGTTTTTTGTAGCTGTCACAATTTAAAATATCTCTACAATGCTTTAATAATTATAAAGATATTTTTATCTTTAAAACACTATCTGAAAAGTGGGAAGATCAAGATACTAAGTATATAATGAGAGAAAAAAGTTATGGGATGTTCTTTGTTCAGTAGTTAAATAATGATGATACAAGTCTTTAACCAAATAGTATTAATTTGCTTCTATTAATCTACCCCACTAAATGCTTAAATGTTCAAGGAATTTTCAATTAAAATAATGCTCACTGGCCATTAATTCATGCAATTAACACTAGAACACCACAAGTATTAATAAATGTAAGGATCACAAAAGAAGCAAAATTTCTAATTACCATATTAAAAATAGAAAGTTATCCATTTTTAATCAAGGTTCTCTATCACATATAACAAAAATTTAATTAAAATTGCCCTTTTTGATTTGGCCCATTGTATATAAGCTGCTCTTACCTAGTGTCTACTCAGGTTATTCTATTTCATTTGGGAAATTTGGCTGCATAATACTTTAAACTTTAAAATGGCAAAAACAAAACTAACATGAAATTTAAGGAAATAAAATGAAAAGAATGAACCAAATTGTCAAAAAGAGTTTGAAATACATATTAGACCAAGTGATGTTTTCGTTGTTTACACACCCTTTTACATATTAGTAAGAAAATTACAAACTAAGAGAAGTTGTAAGAAAAAGAATTATGCTACATTTCAAGAAAAAAAAATAGAAATCAGACAACCTATATAGAATAAAATGTTCAACTTCTCTCAAAATTAAATTCAAACAAAATAAGAAATTATCTAACATATTTTAAACATTAAAATATCCCTATTATTTAGGCTTGCTTAACATATGAAAATATGATTGCTCATAAAATATTGCTGAGTGTGAAATTCTATAGAATCATCTTGAAAGACAACTATGAACATCTACCAAAAGTTTAAATTTACCTTCAAATTTATAATTCTATTCTAGGATATACTTTGCATTTAGGCAAAGAACCGCACTAGATCTTGTCTTCCTGGGTTCGTTTGCTTGTTTTTCTTTTTTTTTTTTTTTTTTTTAACTCTCTTTCCTTATTCTGCTAGGGTACATTTTCAAATAGATTTCTTGAAATAGGTGTGTAGGAGAAAGTTTCCTAGTTCTAGCATATGTGAAAACATCTTTGTTTTGTCCTTCTAAGGGAAAAATCCTATCACTAAGATATATTCAAGGATGAGAGCATGTTCTTAAGTAGATGTAGATGATCGATCTAGTGGAATTCAGCAACTTCTACAGTGATTTTACTTCACCATGGCATTTGGAGATACTTGTGATAAGTAAAAATATTTGAGGAAAATCTATTTTTCAAAGAAAAAATGAGGGATACTTCACTTAAGCATGTAGCCCATCACTAAGATTTGGTCATTAAACTTCATGAAACTTAGGCAAATACTACCTACTGAAGGACAGCCATGTGCCTGAAGGCAGAGAGCATGGCTCCAGAGTCTACACCTTTATTTTCATTTTATTCTAAGGTATGTTGGCCCTTTGGTTCCCCAATGCCCATCCTCTTCCAAAGTCCCACCTCTTCCTGTATTCTAACATTAGGGTACTATCGGGTGTTTCAGTGATTCACTTCCTTTGCTGTCTAGGAGCTGCCATCCAGAAATTGTAAGAGGGGAAAACATGGACTGGTAATATCGAAGAAGAGTAGGTAGGGGCCCTCAACACATCTGGTCTCACAAACTACCCTAGATAACTTTCAAAACATCCTGAACACCTAGGAATTTGAACTGAGATGTAAAGAGAAAATAGCTGGAATGTTGCAAAAAGTTTTTGCTTCTAACAAGGTAGGAAGATGAAAAAATAAAAAAGAAATAAAGTGGGGGAGGTGAACTGTGATTAGCTGGGCTAAAGTGGAGCAATGAACGCCTCTGGGGCACGGAAGCCCAGCCCTGGACAAGCGAGAACTTTAAAAAATCTATGCCTGAGTTTTCCCTGAAGGAAAAGTGCTTAACAGGGAAATTGGGCAGAATCGCAGGAGCAGCAGTGAAGCCTCAAGATGCCCGGAGCCACTATAAGGCTGGGGCACCCAGAGAAACCTCACTGCAAACTGTGGTCCAATCTTGGTGAAGGGCTGGAATGCCACAGCCCTCTGGGGCATTTGGGAGAAGCCCGCTGGCTATGCCAGCTGGCCCAGGAGTTCCCTTTACCCTAGAGGCCAGCAACGGATGGAAGTGGTTGTACCCCATTCCCTTTGGGAGAAGCAGTCCCTGGGAGTGTGGGTCCAGTGGCACAGGGCTCCAGATCACAGAGCACCCAAGCAGACAAAGCCAGAAATCCTCTGTTCCCCCTGGGATAGACAGAAGTGGGGAGGGCACAGGACAGCAAGAACTCTCCTGCCGCTGAGCGCCCTGCATGCTGTGCAGATCAGTGCACCCGGGCCTGCCCCCAGGAGCATATAGGCCAGTGTGGACTGGGAGACTATGGTTACTCACAGGGAGCTCGACTCCAGAGCTGGAAATCTAGCCACTGCCGTTCTTGTTTTTCCTCTTTGCTTCACCTTGTGCCTGTGAGGGGAGGGGCTGCCAGGGAACAAAAGCCGCACAGGATAAACAGCTCACCCTGAGCCCAGCACCTGGCAGGGGGCGGGGCATCTCTGCTCAGGCACAGACATGTGAGAATCAGCACAGCAGACCCTCCCCCAGAAGAATTGTGGAAGAACAAGAGAAGGGGAAGTTTACTGACCAGGCAGCACTGGAAAGTTCTAGGAGTGAAGGAAAATAGTATATCGAACTAGAGGGTCCTTTTTTTTTTTTTTTTCATTATGACTCATTTTCATATCAGGCTAAATATTTCCAATATTTTTTCTCTTTTCCCACCTTACCTACAATATTTTACCAACTCTTCATTTTTAAGTGTTTTCCTTTTTGACTTTTATATTTCTACAATTACATGTCTTAGATATATTTTTCACTTCTGGATTCCCTTCAACGTATTCAATTTAATTTTGGTGTATATATGAGATATCAATTTTTGTTTAATGTTTTTTGTTTTTTCTGTCCCATTTTGTTTTATAATGGTGGAAGTTATTACCTTCTAACACATGACAAAAATACACTCAGAACCATGTGGAACACAGCTTTGGTTCATTCTGTGAGATTATATTCTCTCTTCCTTCCCACTCTGCCCCTCTTTTTTATCTTGTTTATGTTTTTGCAGTCAATGTTGGATCTTTATGTAAGTAATACCGATTTACATAAATTTGGGATTGACCATCTTCTAACATACAGAACAAAATACACTCAGAAACAAGAGGATCGCCCTCTAGATCCCCTCAGGGAGACTACATTCCCTCTCCACTACCACTTCCTCACCATCAACATCCCCCCTGCCCTTTTCTTTTCTTTTCTTTTCTTTTTTTTTCCTTTATTTGTTTTTGGTTTTTGGTTTTTTATTTTATTAGTCTGTTTTAAAATTTGTTTTTCACTTTAGTGGTACTTTTTTTTTCTTATTTTGTTCTGTTTTTCATGTTCTTTTATTTTCTGTTCTCTGACCTCTGTGGAATCATCTAGAGTGTATTTTACTTAGGTTGTGGCTGATATTTTTGGCTCAGCTCACTCATACAACCACTCTGCACTGTATAAAATGCCTAGAAGGAAGAATTCACTGCAAAAGAAAGAACCAGAAGCAATACTCTCTGCAACAGAGTTACAGAATGTGGATTTAAATATGATATCAGAAATTCAATTCAGAAGTACAATTATAAAGTTACTGGTGACTCTGGAAAAAAAGTGTAAAAGACTCTAGAGACTTTGTTCCTGCACAACTGAGACTTAATCAGGCCGAAATTAAAAATACTTTAACTGAGATGCAATCCAAAGTGATGCTGTAACTGCTAGGGTTAATGAGGTGGAAGAGAGAGTGAGAGACATTGAAGACAAGTTGATGGAAAGGAAGGAAGATGAGAGAAAAAGAAAAGAACAATAAATTGCTGATGACGAAAGGCTTAGGGAAATAAATGAAAGCTTGAGAAGGAAGCATATATGTCTAATTGTGATTCCAGAGGAGACTGAGAGAGAGAGAGAACCACAAAGTATATTTGAACAAATCATAGTTGAGAACCTCCCAAATCTGGGGAAGAAAACAGGCATTCAGATCCAAGAGATAGGGAGGACCCCCACAAAAACCAATAAAACCATTCAATACCTTGACATTTAATAGTGAAACTTGCAAATTTCAAAGATAAAGAGAAAATTGTTAAAGCAACACAAGACAAGAGATTCTTAACTTATATGGGGAGAAATATCAGATTAACAGCAGACCTCTCCACAGAGAACTGGCAGGCCACAAAGGGGTGGCATGATATATTCAGGGTACTAAATGAGAAGAACATGCAGCCAAGAATACTCTATCCAGCACGGCTCTCATTCAGAATAGAAGGAGAGATAAAGAGCTTCCAGGATAGGCAGAAACTGAAAGAATATGTAACCACCAAACCAGCTCTGCAAGAAATATTAAGGGGGACCCTGTAAAAGAAAGAGGGAGCTCAAAGAAATAATCCACAAAAACTGGGCTTGGATAGGCAATACGACAGGCAATATGATAGGCATCGTATCTATCAATAGTTACTCTGAACGTGAATGGGCTAAATGATCCCATCAAAAGATGCAGGGTTTTGGACTGGATAAAAAAGCAAGACCCATCTATATGCTGTCTACAAAAGACTCATTTTAGACCTGAGGATACCTCCAGCCTGAAAATGAAGGTGTGGAGAACCATCTACCATTCAAATTGTCCTCAAAAGAAACCTGGGTTAGCAATCCTCATAGCAGATAAACTAGAGTATATACCAAAGACTGTAGTAAGACATGAAGAGGGACACTATATCAAAATTAAAGGATCTATCCAACAGGAAGACCTAACAATCATGAATATTTATGCTGCTAATGTGGGAGGTACCAAGTATATCAATTAATAACCAAAGTAAAGAGATACTTAGATAATAATACACTAATAGTAGGAGACTTCAACATGGCACGCTCAGCAAATGACAGATGTTCTAAGCAGAACATCACCAAAGAAACAAAGGTCTTGAATGATATACTGGACCAAATAGATTTCACAGATATGTACAGAACATTCTAACCCAATGCAACTGAATACACATTCTTCTCAGGTGCACATGAAACTTTCTCCAGAATTGACCACATACTGGATCACAAATCAGGTCTCAACTGATACCAAAGGATTGGTATCGTCCCCTGCATATTTTCAGACCACAATGCTTTGAAACTAGAACTCAATCACAAGAAGACATTTGGAAGAAACTCAAACACATGGAGGTTAAAGAGCATCCTACAAAAAGATGAATGGGTCAACCAGGAAATTAGATAAGAATTAAAAAGATTCATGGAAACTAATGAAAATGAAAATCCAATTGTTCAAAATCTGTGGGATACAGCAAAAGTGGTCCTAAGAGGGAAATACATTGTAATACAAGCCTCCCTCAAAAAATTGGAAAAAACTCAAATACACAAGCTAACCTCATACCTAAGGGAAATGGAGAAAGAACAGCAAATAAAGCCTAAACCAAGCAGAAGAAGAGAGTTAATAAAGATTCGAGCAGAACTCAATGGAATAGAGACCAGAAGAACTGTAGAACATATCAACAAAACAAGGAGCTGGTTCTTTGAAAGAATTAATAAGATAGATAAACAATTAGCCATCTTTCTTAAAAAGAAAAAAGACTCAAATTAATAAAATCACGAGTGAAAAGGGAGAGATCACCACCAATACAAATGATTTTAAAAAGGTATTATGAGAAGCTATATATCAATAAATTAGGCAATCTAGAAGAAACAGACGCACTTCTGGAAAACCACAAATTACCAAAACTGGAACAAGAAGAAATAAAAAACCTGAATAGGCCAATAACCAGGGAGGAAATTGAAGCAGCAATCAAAAACCTCCCAATACACAAAAGTCCAGGGCCAGATGGCTTCCCAGGGGAATTCTATCAAACATTTAAAGAAGAAACAATACCTATTCTACTAAAGCTGTTCCAAAAGATAGAAAGGGACGGAATACTTCCAAATTTGTTTTATGAGGCCAGCATCATCTTAATTCCAAAACCAGACAAAGACCTCAGCAAAAAGAGAATTATAGACCAGTATCCCTGATGAACATGGATACAAAAATTCTCACCAAGATACTAGCTGATAGGATTCAACAGTACATTAAGAGGATTATTCACCATGACCAATTGGGATTTATTCCTGGGATGCAAGGGTGGTTCAACACTCATTAAACCATCAATGTGATAGATCACATCAATAAGAGAAAAAACAAGAACCATAGGATCCTCTCAATAGATGCAGAGAAAACATCTGACAAAATATAGCATCCATTCCTGATTAAAACTTTCAGGGATCCCTGGGTGGCGCAGCGGTTTGGCGCCTGCCTTTGGCCCAGGGCGCGATCCTGGAGACCCGGGATCGAATCCCACGTCGGGCTCCCGGTGCATGGAGCCTGCTTCTCCCTCTGCCTGTGTCTCTGCCTCTCTCTCCCTCTCTCTCTCTCTGTGTGACTATCATAAATAAATAAAAAAAAAAATTTAAAAAAACTTTCAAAGTTTTAGGGATAGAGGGAACATTCCTCAATATCTTAAAAGCTATTTATGAAAAGCCCACAGCAAATATCATTCTCAATGGAAAAAACTGAGAGCCTTTCCCCTAAGGTCAGGAACATGACAGGGATGTCCACTCTCACCACTTTTATTCAACATAGGACTAGAAGTCCTAGCCTCAGCCATCAGATGACAAAAAGAAAGAAAAAAGCATTCAAATTGGCAAAGAAGAAGTCAGACTCTCCCTCTTTGCAGATGACATAATGCTATATATAGAAAACCCAAAAGACTCCACCCCATGATTGATAGAACTCATACAGCAATCTGACAATGTGGCAGGATACAAAATCAATGCACAGAAATGCATTTCTATACACTAACAATGACACTGAAGAAAGAGAAATTAGGAATCAATCCCATTTACAATTGCACCCAATACCATACGATATCTAGGAATAAACCTAACCAAAGGGGTAAAGGATCTATAAGAACTACAGAACACTTCTGAAATAACTGAAGAAGATGTAAAGAGATGGAAAAACATTCCATGCTTATGGATTGCAAGAATAAATATTGTGAAAATGTCTAAACACCCAGGGCAATTTACACGTTCAATGCAATCCGTATCAAAATACCATGGACTTTATTCACAGAGTTGGAATAAATAACCTTATGATTTATATGTAATCAGAAAAGACCCCGCATAGCTAGAGGAATATTAAAAAAGAAAACCAATGCCGGGGGCATCACAATCTCAAGCTGTATTACAAAGGTGTGATCATCAAGACAGTATGGTACTGGCACAAAAACAGACACATAGGGATCCCTGGGTGGCGCAGCAGTTTGGCGCCTGCCTTTGGCCCAGGGCCCGATCCTGGAGACCCAGGATCGAATCCCACATCAGGCTCCCAGTGCATGGAGCCTGCTTCTCCCTCTGCCTGTGTCTCTGCCTCTCTCTCTCTCTCTCTGTGTGACTATCATAAATAAATAAAAATTTATAAAAAAAAACAGACACATAGATCAATGGAATAGAATAGAGAACCTAGAAATGGGCCCTCAACTCTATGGTCAAATAATATTCGACAAAACAGGAAAAACTCTCCACTGGAAAAAGACAGTCTCTTCAATAAATGGTGCGGGGAAAATTGGAGAGCCACATGTGGAAGAATGAAACTGGACCATTCTCTTACACCATACACAAAATGGATGAAAGATCTAAATGTGAGACAAGAATCCATCAACATCCTAGAGGAGAACACAGGCAACACCCTTTTCGAACTTGGCCACAGCAACTTCTTGCAAGATACGTCTATGAAGGCAAGGGAAACAAAAGCAAAAATGAATTATTGGGACTTAATCAAGATAAAAAGCTTCTGCACAGCAAAAGAAACAGTCAACAAAACTAAAAGACAACCTACAGAATGGGAGAAGATATTTGCAAATGACATACCACATAAAGGGCTAGTATCCAAGATCTATAAAAAACTTATCAAACTCAGCACCCAAGAAACCAAAAATCTAGTCATGAAATGAACAGAAGATATGAACAGAAATTTTTCCAAGGAAGACATATGCATGGCCAACAAGCACATGAGAAAATGCTCTGCATCACTTGTCTTCAGGGAAATATAAATCAAAACCAGGAGATACCACCTCACACCAGTGAGAATCATGAAAGTTAACAAGACAGGAAACCACTAATGTTGGAGAGGATGTGGAGAAAGGGGAACCCTCTCTCACTGTTGGTAGGAATGCAAACTGGTGCAGCCACTCTGGAAAACAATGTGGAGGTTACTCAAGAAGAAAAAAATAGAGCTACCCTATGACCCAGCAATTGCACTACTGGATATTTACCCCAAAAATATTGATGTAGTGCAACACCAGGACACCTGTACCCCAATATTCATAGCAGCAATGTCCACAATAGCCAAACTGTGGAAGGAGCCACGATGTTCTTTGACAGATGAATGGATAAAGAAGATGTGGTCTATATATACAATGGAATATTACTCAGCCATTAGAAATGACGAATACCCACCATTTGCTTCGACGTGGATGGAACTGGAGGGTAATATGCTGAGTGAAGTAAGTCAGTTGGGGAAGGACAATCGTCATATGGTTCCACTCATATGGGAATATAAAAAATAGTTAAAGGGATTATAGCAGAAAGGAGGGAACATAAGTGGGAAAAGTTAGAGAGGGATACAAACCATGAGAGACTCCTAACTCTGGGAAACAAATAAGGGTTGCAAAAGGGGAGGAGGGTGAGGGGATGGGGTAACTTGGTGACAGGCACTGAGGAGGGCACTTGATATGATGAGCACTGGGTGTTATACTATATGTTGCCAAATTGAATTTAAATTTTAAAAATGTAAATAAAAATAAAATAAAATAAAATAAATAAGAAAAATAGGGGAAAATTAGAGCCTTTTTGATGGTACCACCTAATGCTTGCAAATACAAATTTTCAATTAGGAAATTCTGTATAATTTATTACATTACAAATAATACCTCACAATTTACAGGAGTTGCCTAAACTCATTGTTTTCAGGTTTTAAGTGCAATTTCCTCCTCAGTATACTGTAATCTGTTTTCAACCTCCCATTTCTTCACCAAACAGCTTCATAGAAAACTAATGATCTCCATTTTATTAAATCCAATGAGTTTTCCTATGATATTCTTCAACTTCTCAGCATGATCAGTAACTATAAAATTCAGCCTCTACTTGGAATTAATTGTTCTTGCTCTGCCCAGAAAACACCATATTTGCTGGTGTTCTGAGTTATTCTGTATCCCAGTTTCTTTTTTTTTTTTAAAGATTTTTATTTATTCATTCATGAGAGACAGAGAAAGAGAGAGAGAGAGGCAGAGACACAGACAGAGGGAGAAGCAGGCTCCACGCAGGGAGCCCGATGTGGGACTCGATCCTGGGACTCCAGGATCACGCCCCGGGCCGAAGGCAGGCGCCAAACTGCTGAGCCACCCAGGGATCCCTGTATCCCAGTTTCTTTGGGAGCTAATGCCACAAGGCTTAGTCACAGAACCTTTATTCATGTTATATGTCTCTCCCCAGGTCAGTAGCTTTTGACCTTGCCCGCCCTTTAGATTTAAGTCCGGAAAATTTAAAAATGAGATTTCCAGAGAATGGGGCCCAGAAAGTGTTTTAAATATCTCCAAATAATCATAATGTAAAGCAAGATATGGAAATCACCAGACCTGTAAACTCATCTATGCATATGCCTTTAATTATGTTTTGTACACTGACTCCTAGATGACATATGATAGAATTTGAGGAGAGTATATCTGTCAGTATATACTCCCCTCAGATTATCTATCTTTGAAACCATGCCCCATAGCATTAATAAGCATAATGAGTTTAATTATAAACTAGCAGCAGATTTAAAGTTTGTTTTTCAGAGAAGTATTTCTCCCTAATCAGCAATTGTATCTTTTCAAATCCCACTGACAAATCCACTAGTTGTTTCCACAGAAGCCTGGACTGAAGGTCAACTGACATGGTTCTAGGCAAGGAGCAATTAAGGCCTAGCATTCCTTACTGGAGATGATGAGCCCAAGACCCCATCCAGTTTATACTGGCTCTCAGAGCAAGCCCACAGCCCCTCTCCTTGTCCTAAGATAACCTGCTAATGTCAGGGGCTGAATTTTGCCTCATTCTGATGTTATGTCTCCATCATAAATGAACATGGGATGCATGTTGCATGTTTGCTCAGTGCCCGTGTTCCGCTTTTCCTCACGAACAGTCATCATTTTCCCCACCCTTTTCATCAGTATGTATGCAATCTCAATTTCTGTGATTATTGAAATAAAAAAAAGCACACACACAAAAGAACCAAAACAAAACAACAATAACAACAACAACAACAAAAAAACCCTTGATCTTTCCCCCTGCAGGAGGTGGAGGCAGATCTGAGGCTTGCACTCCTGTCTTTTCCTTTGGCTGCCTCCCCAATAAACTTTGCTTGCTGAATACCTGAGTTCAGTCTCAGTTTTTGTCTTTGTGGCATGTTAAGCAGAGAGACTTGAGTTTAGTTATTACATGTCTGGATTTAGATATAGATCTATCTATCCCTTACTCATTCTCAGAGCTCTAGTTTCTCTAATACCTTCACTTCTTTTTTTTTTTTTTCATTACCCACTTTTCCCCAGGAGCCTTAGAGACATTTTTTTTCCTATTGGCCCTCACAAAATTGTAATACTATATATTCTGTTTAGGTACTATATGCATTTCTGTGCTTTGTGCATAAAAAGGGTAGGATATTTTTCATCATCCAGGAAATAGTTTTCTCTCCTTTGGGGTTGATATCACCACCATTAAGACCATCTGGATAAAATGTATCATGGGAATTTTAAATTGTGCAAACATCATTGTTTTCCCTCAAATAAGATTCCTCTAAGAATTTTAACATATCAGTAAACTTCACTAATATCCAATCAGTTACAAAAGCCAAACATCTGAAACGCATCCTTGCCATCTCTTGCTCGCCAGATTCCTAGGCCAAACCACACAATCCTTTCTGTCCTACTTCCTGAATATGTCAGGAATCTGCCAGCATCTCACCACCTCCCTTTCCACAGTCCTAAAACACCATTGCCTGCACAAGTCCAATAGAGGACTTTTCCCTGGAAATATTGAGGCATGAGTATGATTGGGACTGGCAGAGACGTGTACGGTATTTGGGCACAACTGCATATGTTAAGATATGGAAGAAGGAATTTAAGTGGTATATTAGGACATGGTGTAGACAAAATATAACTGAGAAAGAGGGTAAATTAAGTCAGCACATTTTGATAACATTTAAATATTCCTAGTTCTTATCAGTCAATACCTACATTGAATCCTATTAGTCATTTTGTTTCATTTATTATATTTTCCCAAATATCATCTTTATAAGTACCTGTATTAATTCAGATGACGTTTTCAAGGTGAAACTCACTGTTATTTTCTGTCTAAATTATTTATTTTTTAAATTCTTATCTCCAACATGCCAATGTAATTAACAGTGATTCCACATACCATTTCAAATACTTTTAAAATGGTGTATCTTTTACTACCAATTCTAGATTACGTACATAAAGATTTCATTCTAGCTAAAGTACCATATTGACATCTCCTGGAAACTGGCTTATGTGCTAGACATTGCATATAATTAAGAAAAAGAAGACACCATGGTCCATATTTTTAAGGAGCTTACAGCTTCCTGCAGGAGAGATGATTAAAAACAAACTTAACAGCAAACAATATAAGATAGGATTCTACTAAGTGCAACAAAAGAATAGAATAATGAGGAAGCCAGTGGATTATAATGGACCTCATGCTGAAGATAGAGAGGATAAAGCTTGGCTTGGGGGTCACCAAAAATGCCTAGGATTTGATTACTGGATAATTGACGGAGACACTGTCATTTTGGTTTAAGGGATAATTGTAAACAAAGGCATAGATGTTAGAATGAGCACTGCTAGATCATCTGAATTCCAGAATCTTAGGCTCATTAGAGGAAACAGGAATGCATTTAGAAGAACAGAAAATAGATTCAGCTAAATTAGATGCAACCATATTGTAAAGGGTTTGGAAAGAGAAGTTTAGATCTGATATACAGAAGAGTCACTCAGGAGACCTGTTCAAGAGAAAGCAATGATCTAGCAGCTCAAAAAGACTGAATGAAGTAAGAAACCCTTGAGTCCAAGATGTTTTTAAGGTAAACTGGTTTGTCATGGTAGTCTGGGAAAGAAGCAAAATAACTGGGACTTGAGAAAAATAAGAAAGAGAAGTGATCATCAGCAAACATGCAAATCAATTCTTCCTAGAAGGAATTAGCAGTTAGCATGGTCATAGATTCTGAAGCATTAACTGAATTTTTCCTAAATCCACGACTCATTATCTCGATAATATTTGATTCTGCCTGTATAAACTCCTTGAATCTCAATTAAATGTGTTTACCATTTATACTTTATAGTATTTCAATAAAAAGATAACATATAAAATTCCTAGTTGAGTTTCTGTAAGACACAAGAAATGTTGTTTTTGTTTTCCTAATAAAAAAACTTAATTATGTTTGACTATGAACATTGTTCACCATGGAAACCAATCACATCCCTTTCATAAACCATAAAATTTCCTACATACTATTTACTTTACTTCAGTTTTCACTTTTATCATAGTTCTCAATTAGAGCATTCTCAGATGGTAATTTTGAAATTGGAAAATGAAAAAAAAATCCTAAAAGTAGTATCATATTGTTTAATGAAGTTTAAAAATACATTTTACCTATTTATGTGTCTTTATTTTATCTGTATTTTCCTCAGATCCACTACAGTATAATGTCATTTTTCTGTTATATATCATTCATGCATTTTGTATTACCTTTTAATTGTTATTGATTAACTGAAAATTTTTAAAAAGCAAATTTCCTTTACTATTTTCAGGATTGGGTATTGTCTTCTATTCCTAAGTTAAATTGCACTTACATTTTTCTAATATAACAATATATTTCCTCATCATTTCTTCAATAGTTGTACTGGACTTAAGAGCCTTCTCATATGCCTGCCACAGGTCTCAGGATTCTTTTATATTTGCATTAGAGTTCACGGAGATAGTTCAAATTACTATACTTGATTTTACTTAATCATCTTGGTGAGAATGAAAGATAGCATATGTTTTTTCCAAGTACCTTTACCTCACTGAAGAAGCCAATTCCATATATCAATTAGTCATTTCTCAATGGCTCCTGAGTTTATTTTTAAAAATCAGCTTATATTGTTCTCTCAATCTTGCAAATCTGACCTAGAATTACGAATCCTTTTGGGATGCCTGGGTGGCTCAGTGGTTGAGTGCCTGCCTTTCATCCAGGGCGTGATCCTGGAGTCCCGGGATCAAGTACTGCTTCAGGCTCCCTGCATGGAGCCTGCTTCTCTCTCTGCCTATGTCTCATCTCTCTCTCTCTCTGCATGTCTCTCATAAATAAATAAATAAAATCTTTAAATTAAAAAAAATACTTTCAAATATTTTGAAATACTTTCAAATACTTTTCAAAATATTTTAAAAAATATTTTAAAAAAACATTTTTTTAAAAAAATACCAATACTTTCATCAGAAATTGTTTGCAATTAACATGGAATTTAATATGAGAAGCAAATGATATTAAATCATTATCTCAACACTAAATCTTACTAACAGTTAATATACTTCCTTATGGCAAACATATTAATATCTACTCACGGGATCCCTGGGTGGCGCAGCGGTTTGGCGCCTGCCTTTGGCTCAGGGCGCGATCCTGGAGACTCGGGATCGAATCCCATATCGGGCTCCCGGTGCATGGAGCCTGCTTCTCCCTCTGCCTGTGTCTCTGCCTCTCTCTCTCTCTCTCTCTCTGTGACTATCATAAATAAATAAATTAAAAAAAATTTAAAAAAATATCTACTCACTATAATCAGTAATAATTATAAACAGAACAAATGTAAAAATAAAGTAATAGTAATAGGTCCAAAATAATGTTCTAGTTTATATAGCAAATGATTCAGGAACATATTTTCTTATGTATATGATGCTTTGTTTTTGCAGTGTATAACTGTTTAGATCAGGGAGGTAAAAATGGTTCTTGATTACTTGCATTTTAAAGAAACAATCAAGTCTGACTCCCTCTGGCATCTCTTCCAATACTTTTGTGAACTATAGGGTATAAAAAACTAAAATCTACATTGTCAAGACTCCCTTGCAGCTACATCTCTGAGAATGACTTAGGTTCTGACAATCATTTGTAATATTTTTATTTGGATTTCAATTAAGGTTGGCGATGGAGGCAGAGGCTTGAACACAGATATTTTCAGCTGATATAGTTCTAAAAGTAAGGCAGGACAATTTCCTGATCTCTAAATCTCAGCTAAGACCAATAGGAAATGACCATTTTCCAATTGCCTAACTTGCTGATGGTGAAAACTGACAGTATGCATGGAGAATCTATTCTACACTGGAGTGATGGTGACAAACCCAGAGCCTGGTTCTTCAGCCCTTGAGGTTACTTTACAATTGTGTACTTTCTCCTTTTTAAACCATTTCTTCTTAAATTTGCTAGGCTGCTTTCAGTGATTTGAAGTTGACTTTTGCCTGATGCATTCCCCAAATTCAGAGGGAGCTTAGTTAATAAGAAAAACGTTGGCTGACCCTGTGACTTGCTTCTCCTCAGAAAAGCACAGAGAGATTTTGCCTTCTCCACAATACCCCTCTGATATCCACATCGGTAATATCTTCACACCTATCCTTGGATTAAATATGAAATTCCAGGGGCCCTTTATCCTCAAAACACTTCATTACACATTTTCTAATCCCAAAAAATACATTAAAGAGAAGCTAAAATCTAGTATTGCCATAATTAAAACTTAGAAACAGAACTTAAGCATGGATTTTGGTAAGGTACATATTCAGTTTATAAGCTATTTGTTTTGGCTTACGATTATATAATGGAAAAATAAATGATTGTCAATATTTATTTTCCTTTTTTTATGGAGAACCTAAGAAACACCTCACAAAGAGGTGTTCTGAAAAAGAGGTTTTCTAACACCCGAAGGAAGAAGTCACCAGAGATGGGGGATGTTCAAAAGTGCCATAAAGATCAACAGATAGCTGATTAATAACTCATTAGTTTTGCCTACAGGAAATAGCATTCAGTTTCAAAGTGATGGGTTATTTCTGTGAACTGAAATACAGAGGGATGAGTCCCAGGATAGGTTTGCCTGGTAGGGAATAAAAGGAACTGGAAGAAAGGTGAAAAAGTATCAAAAATTAATGTCATAGTTTACAGTTGTGGCTAATGCCACTACTCTCCAAGGAATTATGGTGAAAAACTCAAAAATATCCACAAGCCAGTATGAGCACCTTAATATGCTTTTGTCCCATAATTCTGATTAAGAATTATTTTATTACCAATATATTCTCTAAGATAAAAGTGTGAGATTTTCACAAACATCTTGTTTCTTTAGTATAAGGTTGAATTTAAGGAAGAAAAACAGATTAAATATGTGTATATAGCAAAGCATCTTCAACAAGTGATTCCTCTCCACTAAAAAAATAAAATAAATGTATTGTACTTTCAGTATACCTAGAACTAAATCATTAAAATAAGCTTTCCTTCTTTTTTTATTTTTTTTCCTCACAAGGGACTGACATCTAAGAAAGCTTTTTGAGTTCTTTTCAAACCAGTATTTTCAAAAACTGCTTTGCTAGCTGAAATCTAGATTTGGCTTTGCAGATTCAACCACTGAGTTAAAAGACAGCTCTAAATTCGACCCAATATGTTTTCCTATCTTTAGATATGCTGTAAAGCATCTCAGATTAATAGAAAACATGAATAAAAAGGTCTTGGGTCCTGAAAACATCAATAAGGGCAGTCAGCCAATTGAAGCTGGCTGTGGTTGGCCATGATGTTAGTCAAATAAATTGCCAATGGCAAAGAGCTGATAGATGGAATAGTGTTTGGCATCTGGGTATGTGCCTGAATGGTTAAGATCCACTCTCCAACTCCGCCTATTCTGGTCTCTGGCTATCTTTTGCAAGTGATAACAAAAGGATAAAAAGAATTTTTCCTACTTGAAAAGCTAGGAGATAATAATTAGTAGCTGGCATAATAGCAATGAAAAGTAACAGATTTCACCAGACTCAAAATGCCCCTATTCTGTCCTAACGTCAATTCTTGCTTCCCAGTAATAGATATATATGGCCAAGTTGGTTCATGGGCTGATCAATGAGCACTGAGGCGTACTGGAGAATTCATTATAATTGCATGTTCAGGTAAGCAATGGAAGGAAGAGAAGGTAAATGTGGCCAGGCTATCAGTAAAGGGATGCCATTTGCAAAGGTTAACCACTACCTCAACATTCCAAAACACCTGGGAATGGCAACATACATTGCTAAGAAAACAAAAGGTCTAATATAAACTTACATATGTATAGATAAGTTTGTTGATATTATGCATACATTACATATATATATTATGCATGATATATAGTATAGGTTATTATACAAACACAAATTAGATATCATACAGCTAGTAGTTAACAGTGAAGGCTCTGCAAACTTTGTTTCAGTCAGAACATACCTCTTCCTGTGTGGCTTGGCACGGGTTACTTCTCTATATTTCAATTCCATTGACTCTAAGGTGGATTTAATAATAATAACTATTGGGTACTTAGGCAGCTTGTGGTTGAGCATTTGCATTTGGCTCAGGTGGTGATCCCGGGGTCCTGGGATCGAGTGCCGCATCAGGATCCCTACAGGGAACCTGCTTCTCTCTCTACCTTTGTCTCTGCCTCACAATCTGTGCCTCTCATGAATAAATAAACAAATAAACTCTTTAAAAAATAATAGTAACTATCATATGATTATTTTAAGAATTAAATGAGATACAATTTGCTAGGCACATATAAAGACAATAGAAATGGGTTTTCTTACAGCTATCATCTTTGCTGTTGTTGCACTGTACAAATTATTAGGGAGTTGTACGATTTTAAATGAGAGTACATGTATTCTTAATTATGTCAATGTTTTTCCTTTACTTAGAGTTTCCTCAACCAGTTGAGGAAACTCTAAGTATTTCTTATATTTCTTCCATCCTCATTATTTAACTAAGGAGGGTCTCCTTTGAGTATACTACCACTGAGCAGAATGCACAGTCCCGTCGTGCCCATCTCACATTGCACCCTCTAATGTTCTACCCACAGAAACACTCAAGAGTAGATAATTGAAGAACTTAAGGTCCCAGGAGTTTATTTCTTATGTTTAATTTTGTTGCTGGTTGGTGGTGGTGGTGTTTTTTTTTGTTGTTGTTGTTTTGTTTTGTTTTTTGACTTAAATATTCTTATGGGCTGAGAAGAAGGAATCTAGAAGGAAATAAAGTTTGAAGATTTTTGTTAATCACTTCTTACACCACCTTCAGCTTCATATATATCTCAGGCCCTCGGCCACTTGCTCCACCATAGCTACCACTGCAGTGGCACACTGGCCCCCTGAGTACACCCACAGGGGCCCATGCCAGAGACCAACAACAAATCTCTGATCTTTCCAATTGTATCTTAGATGAAGCACAAGCATGGGATTTAGCTTCCTCAGTGGCTACCTCAAAGGCCAGGTGATCCAGGGGTGAAACATCAGTACATGGGCTGATGGGAATAAGGAGGAAGGAGGACACTAACAGGTAAGTTTTCTCTGCATGCTCTGTGATGGATACTTCCCCAGGAGTACAATCTCTCTACATCCTCTCTAGAGATATCTCATATGGCTGAGCATTGAGTGTGTGACTCTGGGAACCAGCTGTGTGACATCATCTCCTTCTACCTGACCTCCTTTTCCACTTCCTTGGCCGAGATTGCACATCTCAATAACCACACTACCACAGAAGTCTTACTTAAGGTTTTGTTTTCCAGTAAACCTCAACCAAGACAAAAACAGAATCCATAGCAAAGATAAGCCATGTAGACATATTGCAACAAATGTTTACTGAATGTGAGTGAGCTCATTATGTCAGGTATTTAAAGTTAGCCATTTGAAATATGTAAATGAATTGGTAACTGTCCCTATCCTCAAGACATTGTTAGAAGGGGGACAGATAATAAAAACAAGTATAAGAAAGTATTCTTTAGGGGCACGTGGGTGGCTCAGCAGTTGCGTGCCTGCCTTTGGCTCAGGTCCTGATGCTAGGGTCCTGGGATTGAGTCCTGCATCAGGCTACCCACAGGGAGCCTACCTCTCTGTCTCTGCCTCTTTGTCAGTGTCTCTCATGAACGAAAAAATAAATAAAATATTTTTTTAAAAAAGAAAGTATTCTTCATGTTAAGAAAGAAATATGAATGCAAGAGTATAGAATTACAAAGGGAGAGTGGTCAGTTCTACTCAGGGTGAACACAGGTGTGAGTCTATGTGCTGGGGAAGGGCAGAAAGCATGAGGGGGAGATATCAGCATTTGCCCAAACAAGATAACTGCTGAGCCAAGTTTTAAAATGTGATTCAGGAGCACAAGTGGCAGGGAGGCATGACAAAAACTAAAGGAGTTCGTGACCACTAAACCAGCCCTGCAAGAACTATTAAAGGGGACTCTTTGAGCACAAAAGAGAGACCAAAAGTGACAAAGACAAAGAAGGATCAGAGAAAATCTCCAGAAACAATGACAAAACAAGTAATAAAATGGCAATAAATACCTATCAATAATTACTTTGAATGTAAATGGACTAAATGCTTCAGTCAAAAGACACAGGGTAAAAAAAAAAAAAAGACAGGGTACCATAATGCATAAAAAAAATTAAGACCTATTCATATGCCACGTGTAAGAGACTCATTTAAGACCTAAAAGCCACCTGCAGATCAAGAGCAAGGATATGGAGAAACATTTATCACACAAATGGATGTCAGAAGAAAAGAGGAGTAGCATCACTTATCAGACAAACTAAACATTTTTGTTCTCGTATTGTTTTTATCCTGCTTTGGTTTCAGGATAGTACTGGCCTCATGGAATGATTTGGATGTGTTCCCCTCTATTCCATTATTTTTAAGATTTTGATTAAGATTGTGCTTACTGGGATCCCTGGGTGGCGCAGCGGTTTGGCGCCTGCCTTTGGCCCAGGGCGCGATCCTGGAGACCCGGGATCGAATCCCACATCGGGCTCCCGGTGCATGGAGCCTGCTTCTCCCTCTGCCTGTGTCTCTGCCCCTCTCTCTCTCTCTGTGACTATCATAAATAAATAAAAATTAAAAAAAGAAAAAAAAGAAAAGATTCTTTCTTTAAAAAAAAAAAAAAAAAAAGATTGTGCTTACTTTTTTTTAGATGTTTGGTAGAATTCACCAATGAAACCATGTGGTCTTGGGCTTTTTTGTGCTGGGCTTTTTTGATGCCTTGCATTCTTGTTACTGTTCTAAGAAGATCTATTTCCTGAATTCAGGATTCCTGATTCAATCTCGGTAAGTTATGAGCTTTCAGGAATTTATCTGTTTGGGCTTTTTTTCTAACTTATCTGATTTGTCAGTATAAAATTGTTTACAGCAATCTGTTATCCCACTGTACTTCTGTGATACGTGTTGTACTGTTTTCTCTTTCATTTCGCATTTTGGTTTTTGAATCTTCCCTCTTTTTTTTCTCAGTGTACTTAAAGCATTGCCAATTTTATTCATTTTTTTTTTTTTTGGAAAACTAGTCATTAATTTCAATGTCATGTCATGTATGTATTGTTTATTCTGGTCTCTATTTTATTTATTTCTGATTTTTTCTTTGTTATTTCCTTCCTCTGTTGAATTTCAGTTAAGTTTATTCTTTTTCTAGCTCCTTACAGTGTACTGCTGTTTATCTGAACTTTTTATCTTACACAAGCATTTGTAGCATAAACTTCACTCTACTATTCACCTGTTTTTGCTGCATCTCCTAGGTTTTGGAATGTTGTGTTTTCTTTGTCTTTTGTTTTGAGACATATTTTGATTTGCTATTTGATTTCTTATTTGGCCCATTGCTTGTGCAGTAGTATGTTGTTTAATAATTTACATATTAAATATGTAATATTTACATTGTAATTTTTCCAGCTTTTTTATTGTTGATATTTAGTATTGTATCATTGTGGTTGAAAAATATACCTGGTATGATTTCCGTCTTTTTTTTTTTTTAAGATTTTAGTTATTTATTAGAGATGGAGAGAGAGGGGGAGAAGGGCAGAGACACAGAGGAGAGGGAGAAGCAGGCTCCACACGGGGAGCCTGACATGGAACTCGCTCCCAGGTCTCCAAGATCAGGCCCTAGGCTGAAAGCGGCGCTAAACCTCTAAACCAACCCAGGCTGCCCTGATTTCAGTCTTCTTAAATTTGTAATTTTTGTTGTCTCTTTTTACGTGATTTAACTAGAGGATTCTTCTGTGTGTACTTAAAAAAAATATGTATCCTTTTTCTTGGATGGCATGTTTTATATACATCTTCTAGAACCATGTATTTTGAAGTATGCTTCAAGTAAAAAATGACAATAAAATAATTCTTAAAAATAATAATAACTTTAACTAAGGGTACTTGTTTAAAATAAAGCATATCAGAGGGGAGGTGGTGAGGAAGGTTGGGTGAAATGGGTGAAGGGTCTTAAGAGTGCATTTATCATGATGAGCACTGTGTAATGTAGAAAAGTGTGGACTCACTATATTGTACCTTGAAACTAACATAACACTGTACATTAACTATGCTAGAATTAATATTAAAAAAAAAACTTAATAAAAAAATAAAGGAGGGCCCCGCCCCTGGGTGGCTCAGTCAGTTAAGCACCCGCCTTCAGCTCTACTCATGAACCAGGGTTGGATTTAAGTCCATTGGTAGGCTCCCTGCTCAGCAGGCATGTCTGTTTCTCTCCCCTTCTGCTTATGTTCTCTCTCTCAAATAAATAAAATCTTCAAAAAAGGGGGAAAATAAAATGTAATTCAGTATAAGAAGCCTCAGAGATAAAGGAGATGCAGTATTATCCTTCAGATACCTATAGTCTAGTGAAAGAGGCATATGGTGGTGATTTTTCATGAAATCTGCTACACTGGTCTTCCTCTTCTTCCAACTGCCAAACCTGATGCTGCCTCCAGACTGAGTACTAGCTTTTCTCTCTGCTTGGAAATTCTGCTGTCTAATCCCAATATGATTTGCTCTCTAAGCTATCTCATCTCACTTTCTACTAAATCACCTTATTTTATTGTTGTATAGTTGTATAGCAACAATGATTATATGAAATTACATTTTTATTAATTGACTTATTTCCTGTTTCCAGGCACTAAAATGTAAGCTCCATGAAAATGAGAACTTGTGGGATCCCTGGGTGGCACAGCGGTTTAGCGCCTGCCTTTGGCCCAGGGCGCGATCCTGGAGACCCAGGATCGAATCCCACGTCAGGCTCCCAGTGCATGGAGCCTGCTTCTCCCTCTGCCTGTGTCTCTGCCTCTCTCTCTGTCTCTCTGTGACTATCGTAAATAAATAAAAATTAAAAAAAAAAAAAAGAAAATGAGAACTTGTCTTACTCTCCAGTGTAACTTCAACATTTGACACAAAGTGTTCAATAATTACCTACTGAATGAATGAAAGTATTTTAAAATGACAAAAGAATTACAAATTGAGATTCAGGCTATGAATGGGAACAGCAAAGGTGAAAAAGACAACCAGCCTTTTCTGGAAGATAAGAGAAGAATTCTCTGAGGATGGTTTTTTTCCGAGCTAAAATCAGGAAAAATAAGCATTAAGGAAGCCAAGAAGTGGAGAGCAGAGCAGAGCAAGAGTATCAGAGCATTCTATGGAGAGGGAACCAGCATGCAAAAAGCCATTACCTGGGAGGCAGCATAATGCATTCCAGAATCTGAAAGTAGGTAGGTTTGACTGGAGTACAGTGAACAAGGGAGATGCAAGATGAGATGAATCTGGAGGGAGAAGAACGGATTGGGCTCCTGAAGGGTCTTGTAAGTTGCTCTAGGTCTTTTTCCTATAAATTCATACTCTGAATGCCATGAGATGTAGAGTGATGAGTGAGAACACTGCGTTCGTCCCAGCATGAGGCAGCAGATCCTCAGAATGACATAGGAGTGACAACAAAGTGAAAAGTGATATGGGGCAGTCAGTGAGAGGTACAATTAGTATCAAGGAGTAAAGGATAAAAAAATATGGTAGTATATACATCCAAGAACAAAGAATATCACAATCTGATTTTGTAGTTCTAATCTGCTAAGTACAAGGGGAGACATTAGGCCACTTTACAAAAATAAACTGATAAAAATTAAAACAAAAATTTCTCTAACTGGATAATCACTATTTTGTCCTAGAAAAGACCACAGGGAGAGATTACAAAATGATTATGTACCTTATAAAAGTAACATAAGTAATATAATAAGTAATCTTTAAGGAATGATTTTCAGATCCATGAAGCCACTTGTCACCCAGAACGTTCCATTACTTTCTGTTTCTGCATATCTACCATTCCTAACGTTGTTTTCTATGTTGGTTGGGCTAGGCTTGCATTCTATCTTCTGTGTTCTCCATTATTATTCTTGGGTCCGTCATTGGCCTTGTAATGAATAATTAGATGCGCTACAATCAGTGGGGCAATTGTATCACTGGCTTAATGGTGAGGTCCTTAAGGGCCTTTCATTTTGTGCATTCTTTGCATTCCTAGTGCCAGACATGGTGCCTTGAATCCAAAAGACTTTCATGGTTTTGTTTTTTCTTTTTTTGCTTCAAATTTATGCATATCCAGAGGGACTGAGTAATCCTGAAGTAGATTATGAATGATCAAAAAGATTTAAAGTATGGGCTGCATAATTTTTTATTACATGTCTTTATCCATTTCTCTGAAAGCACATAATTCAATCTAAATGTTATATTAAACAGAATATTTGATTTTGTAAAACACTCCATTTCCCAATTACACAAGATAGAAGTCAGCTACAGAATCAACAGTATAAGTGTTTGCATGAGGCTGGCTAAGGAGATGGGGAAGTGATGGTATGTAGCCCTTCCTTATTATCTCTCCTCCCCAAAATACCAGTGACTCTCCACCAAGGCACTCTGGTGTGTCTTCTTCTTCTACCCTTGTTTCTAGTCTTTCTTACTGAGAATACCCAAGGGATATCATGTTGGCCACTGGGACACTTTGCTTCTTTTCTCCTTCTGAAATCGTTATAAAGTATGTTCTTTCTACCTCAGATTCTGCTGAGAATAAAATGAGATTTTTTTTTATTTGAAAGCACACTGAAAATATAAAGAATGAGTAAAGAGTTAAGATATAAGATGGATTGCTATTATAGCGAAAATATCTTAGAGACTGTGGATATCAAAGATTTTAGGAACACAGTAGGAAACTTGACAGATACACATGAAAGATCAATAACAATCAGACAAAGAAAAATACATAGTGGCTTTCCATCTCTGGTAAGGATAAAGTCCAATATCCTTAGCATCACATGCAAAATACTTTATAATTTGGTATTAATAGATACTCTCATTATTCACATTCCAGCCTCCAAGCTCTTCTGCAATCTGACTTAAATGTCTTTCCTCGGGGATGAATGAATGAATGAATCTCAAGCACCAAATTCCTCCTTCCCCATCTAGTGCACTGCTCTTTCATTTTTGAAGCCTTCTGGTCCCACCTTTTTCTTTAATTTCAGGGTACTCTGTATCCACCCATTCACACTATGAGAATATTAAAGAAGTTAACAAGACCATTTAATAGTGTCTGGTCTGTAACCAGTGCTTAACATGGTAACGATCCATATTAAAATTGGGTTGTTTTTTATGTACAGGATCTATCAGTCAGTAGACTGAGATCCCCATAAGGATGGACAGGATCTTGCTCAATGTTATGTTTCCTGGCACATAAAACAATGTCTACAACACTCTGGTGTTTTAATATATATTTGTTTGTTTGTTTGTTTTTTAACTGTAAATAAAGACTCCTACTTTAAACCGAAGCAGTCAGCATCCTAGACAGGAATTTAGTGTGAATAACTAGTGTTACTCTGTGATAGATTTTGACCAACTTTTATTTCTGGAATAAATAACTCACTTTGAATACAAAATGAAAAGCACAAAAGTATGCAACCCTAAATAACATTTTGTAATCAGTATTCTGGGGCTATTTTTTAAACTGGCATTTGGGAAAATGCCAACTAAAGACCAGAAACATTTTTGAAGACCCATTATTTTATACAAATTAAATATTCTGATTCCTTTACATCTCCTATTAGCTAATATAGTCACTAAGATATTTCTTTCATTTGTGTCTTCCTATTTATATGCATCAGGTTTCTTCTTTTCTCACTCCCTTTTCATTTTTCTTTTGTTAACATAATTCTTTCCAAAAGCAATCCAATTATTTCAGACACAGGCCTATAAATATGAAACTTAGATTCTCATAACTCAATAATCCTAGTGAAAAAGAGTTCACATGAACTTTGGGTAATTTGCTTTCATCCAATTAAGGAGATTATTTATTTCTGAACATGGAAAATAAAACATTTTTAAAGTCAAGAAACTCCAAACATGGCTTTACTACTCACCACAGTATGCATAAATATATTCAAATAAAGTTCACTTTAATTCATTCTTTATATAGCAATGAATACATCATTTGTAGTGCTTTACAGGAAGTAGAATATATTCCAGTATTAAGCAAGTAAATAAAAATTAAAATATTAAATCTGCTGAATTCCACATTCATTGCTTTCAATACTATTCATTGCAAGCTTAATTCTATACCTAGTTTTGTATTTGTTCAAAGAAAAAATTGCCAAGTACCATTATCCTCCAGAATATTTTGTATTGTAATAATCTGAAGCCAAATGTCACCAAGAAAGAAAATTTTCTGGCAGATCAAATCTGATAAATTTTGATTTTTCAAATAATAACAAAGTAGAGTGCATAATTATATCTGAAGAAGTCAGTGTAATCAGATTTAAAAAAAATATGGACATAATACAATAATTTAGAGTATGTATATAAAACTTCAAATATTAATCTTATTTTTCTACAGTTCTAATATTTATAAGTTACTAATGTTTTCAAAAGACAAATGTACACACTGGTCCTCTAACTTTATTTTTTTGAGGTAGACTAGGAAATTATATTAGTTTGCTATTTAAAAATGAATGCAAGGAATTTTAGAAAATATTCTTTTGACTATAAACACATTTTTATCTGATCATTAAATATCTTCTGTAATACTAGTTTACTTACTAGATGTTATTTTACATCTAAATAAAACTATAGTTTCATGTGCACATATGGATACATATGTAAAGTCTCCTTGGGATCTTAGTTGCATATAGCTGCTTATAAAAATATTTTTGCCTTAGTAGATCTGATGACTGATAAACAATTTTACAGATTGTGACAACAAAATTATCAGCTCTAAGTGAAAATATATCATTTATGTATGTCTATAAATTATGACACCAACATATTATTCACATTGAGAGAGAACATTAAAGAAAAGAGTATGCTTATTCTTATTCCTCAAATGCAATTTTGCTAAGTCATGTCTGCTCATAAAAGTGGACTCAACTAACTACCATATTAATGCCTGATAATATTGCCAGTTAGAGAAAAGTTTGTACCCTTTTACTTAAAATATGGCTTATATTAACTTTTGCAAAACAGAGAAAAAGATGAGCTAACCCAATTTTTTGTGCTTAATAGATTGATTTTGGTAAACCGTTGTTTTGTAATATTTACAGATAACCCCCCCAAATATGACCTAAACAGAAACATACAACACATGTACACACACACACACACACACACACACACGCTCCTGATATAACATCCTCATATTTCCCCATGTCTTATTGATGGAAGAGTGCTGTCTGAAAATAAACCCAGTAAAGTTTATCTGCTCACTGGACAAAGAGGCCCCAATATCAATCAAATGTATATTTATATGACAATATTTAATGCTTTCATAAAAGTGTTTATTTATGTATCTATGCCTAGGCATTCAGGAAATATTTAGTCTCCCCAATTAAGAATATCTATCTCAAATAAATAAAAATTAAAATATTAAATCATGCTACTTTATTTCCTGAAACCACTGTTGACAGTATGTCCACCTTATAGCCATAGAACCAGAAGAACAAAATAGATTTGGAAAATATTGCCACCAGGAAGTCCACTGTATTAACCCAAATGCGTGAATCTAATAGTTCTTTTCAATATCATTATTCTTTGGAACATCACTGTATTTTTCTATGCTATAATATTTCTAAAGATTTTCAAAAAACACATTATACATTTTAATATAAATATAATTCATTACGGTTTCATTGTTAATGGTTTTCTTTATCATACCTGTAACTGCCTCATAGTCCTTTACTGCATTCATTGCATCTGAGGACTTCAATTCTCTTCTTTATAAAATACTCAGCAAACTAGTTGCATGTCCTATTCTCTTTGTTTCATCTTAAATATTACCAACTGAATAAAAAGTGGTCAGATTTAATCCCAGAGAAGGAATTTTAACTCCTCCCCCATCTCTATTCCTTGACTTCAAGTTATGTGAATGCTTAATTTTACTTTGTTTTTTAAAGCTACTTTGAATCCTTTGCAAGTAAGGATAGGAAGTTTATCAGATTTAACTACAACTACCAGAAGAGGCTTTGCACTCAAGAAAGAAACTTGAAGAAGGAACGTAAGTGGGTAATACCCACCTAGAAAAGGCCAGCAATCAGCTGAATGTGAGGAGGAAGGAGTATACAGGTTGCCTTGCTATTTATGAATTAGAGAAACTGGAGGTCAGAAGAAATGATTAGTTATAGGTACAGGAAAACAGTACTTCAGAGCCTAGTCTCTGCAACTTCCTGATTCTAATCTTAGTTATCAGTATTTTATAACTGTATAAAAACTTGATTCTAAGTGTGCAAATGACAACTTCACTAAAGAATCTATTTTCCATATATAAAATGGAGATAAAATATTCAGTTAATCATAGAATTACTTGAGGTTTATATAAGATAACTCTTGTTATGTGCCAAACACATTACCTGGCTTATAGTAAACATAAATGTTAGCTACTATTATTAGGCTGGAGGACCCATGAATTGTGGAAATCATAAATTTCTAGCACAATTAAAAAATTTTTCTCCCGCAACATTAGCTGCCCATGTATGGGATCAAATTCTGGGGTTGAGAATTTGCAAGGGTTATCAAGATATTCAAAAATTAAAACCCACATTTAGTTTAAAAATAAAAGTAGTTGAGGGATCCCTGGGTGGTGCAGCAGTTTAGCGCCTGCCTTTGGCCTGGGGCGTGATCCTGGAGACCCGGGATCGAATCCCACGTCGGGCTCCCAGTGCATGGAGCCTGCTTCTCCCTCTGCCTATGTCTCTGCCTCTCTCTCTCTCTCTCTCTCTCTCTCTGTGTGACTATCATAAATGAATAATAAAAAAATTTAAAAAAGTAGTTGAATAAAATAAAAAATACTATTATTAGCTATGTATCCTAAGTTTTACCTTCACAAGATTTCATGTTTAACAAAATGTGCTAAGCCTCATTGTAATAGACCTCAAAATATTTTAAGCTCTTAAACATGATCATCATTAAATATACATATGCCTCCATGCATGTTTAAACATGAGTTCTGAAAGTTAGAATTAAGTATACACAATTTATTTTCAAAGAAGTCATACCATCTTAACATCCATGGTTCTTTGTCTATTGATCATTATACATTGATCAAATTCTTGTCCAAGAATTAAATTTAAAAAATTGAAATATTTGATATATTGATAGCTCATTAAAAACATATGCACATGTTTATGAAATATTTGAGAGGACTAAATTTCTCTGTCTTTTGCATTATTGCATTTTAATCCGATATCATATCACTTATCCTAAGTTTTAAATTAAGTGTTTTAGAAATAGATACTGACTCTGTTGAGCACAGTAAATGTTTGGATAGAATGTGAAAAATTAATGTTAACATAACCCAAATATCTCTCAGTCACCAATTCTTTGAAATTGGCACTTCTTCTTTCCCCAGAATAAATCCACTTTACCAAGAACTCTTGGAGAGCAATGCAGATTTTACTTAAGATATTGTAGAGACTTGACATCACACAACCCTCCCCACATAACTAAATAAATTTTTTATGTATCTTTTCTGCCAACTCTGTTGGCTCTGCTGCCAACTGCATTTCTCCTTATTCACCATTCTCTTGCTTTAGTGAATCTAAAATAGTCTCAGGGCCACTATTTTAGTTTGTTCTAGCCTATGTTTGTCTGAGTGATGAAAGACTAATTTTCTAATTCTAGCAGAGAATAAACCAGGTTATCTTTTCTCCAGAAGACAGAGTCTTTTAAGAGACACCAATTCACAGAATATGGTAAAAACACACATGTGCACATGATTCCATTCCTCCTTAAATTCAGTTAGAGAGAAGTGCAGGGTGTAGCCTCTTATCATTCCAGCAGAGTATGGTAACTTCTATGGCAAAGAAAGGGGTTGGAGAAGAGGGGAACCATTGTTCAATGATAACCATGGGTCCTAAAAAACTACCTCCCTTCTATTCTCGTGAGGAAAGAGAACAGTTTGATCAGTGTATATAAGAGAAGTAGGGATGAAGAGGACAACCTAATGGCCTGGTTGAATCCAAGAGCCATCATTTACCAGCCCTGACAATCTACATAGATACTTATGCACTACAGTCATCTCATCTGTAAAATGCCAGTATTGAACTCACAGAGATTATTTAGTGCCTGTGGGAGAATTAAGTGACATATTATGTGTAAATTGTTTACAAACAGAATGGAAGAGAGCAAACTCTAAGTGTTAGCCATTGTTATCAGAAGCTGCCAGTGGTTCCCAATGAGAACATAGCGCATATCAGATGAACATCTTGGAGAATTGGTCAATGAGCTCTATTTTGCAGATGATAATCTAGGTTTAATCTGAATCTCCCTAGGAGTGGAAAGGTAACTCTTGGGAGCAGGAAGTTAACAAGAGTTGGGCAGAATTTCTGTGTGACTGTTGGGTACTTCCAGGTAAGCCTGCCTGAGCAAAATACAGGTAGTTAGCCATTCAGGAACCTCAATGTAGGCAAAAATTTCCCTCGGTTTGCCTTGAAACATACCACAAATGAGTAGAGTATCACTGAAATAATACATCTAAAACTGTTTATTGGTCACAGTCAAGGGGAGAGAAGTGGAGAAAACATCTTTATCGTACATCCTTTGGAATTCTAATTTTTAGACCTTGAGAATTTGCTGCTTAGCCAGGACACAAGTTAAAAATTTTAAAACATAGCTACAAGTTAATTGCATACTTACTTTCAAAAGTAGCCTAGTTGCCTAAATTCTTGCATCATTCTATTTTTATGGCTGAGGGCAAGGACTTTACATGCCCGCCAAGTGCGGGCTTTCAAATTCTTTTGGCCATGATTGGCAGTAGGAAATGTATTTTATATGATGACAAGGATATGTGGTAGGTGGAAAGCCAGAGATCAAATGGCACTTTACTGGTTCCCAGATCTTAGATCATGATGCATGCTGCTGGGGGTGTCATGTCTCAGTGTTGCCTCTGCAAGGAGAACCAGACACCAAGTTGATCTTTCGACTTTTGAGTTCCTCCTCAAGATAGACTTTTTCAAACTTCTCTTTTCATCCTGGATCTCTGATCTCCCACAATGTTACAATGTTTGCCACAATGAACCCCCTGGACTCCCTCCACCAGCACATGCTAATTTGACTTGAAGACACTGTCAGCAGAAAACAGATGATCCTTTACTTAGAGTAGTCATTCGAATCTCTGAGTATTTCATTTTGGATGGTGCTCATTCTGAAGAATGATTGCACAGGAATGATCACTTGGGGACATTGTCTCTCTGGTTGTGTTCTCCTTTCTTCCATGTTTTTTCTATAACCTAACTCCTGGCATATCTCCGAGAGAATGGAATTCTGACTGTTTATAAAGACACAAAGTAGTTTGCCCTTCTCCCAATACTTGAGGGTGAGAAAGAAAATATCTCAGACAGGATTTTGCCTATCACTTAACCTCTGTGTCCTTCCTTTCATATTTTGTAGCCAAATATGCTCTGAAAAAGTATGAAAAAGAATTTTTTCTAGACTTTTAATCCCTGTTTTCTTCAATGTTATCCAGTTTCTAAGCCAAATGGCACATAAAGTTATGCAGAAATGATGTGGTGGCCTCCATACCCAGACTAGCACATTCCTCTACATAACTATGGTATTTAGGCAAGCACTGAAAGATGCACTGTTATGTGATAGGGAACCTAGGCCAGTTAAGAGATTCAGACAAGGTGGACCTATAGTAACTGTACCTTCCCAAAGTCCATGAACCCAAAGGGGCTTCGTGTTGATTAGTATGAACACAGTACATTTATTACCATTCTTTTTTTTTCATTCATCCATTACTTTAATAGTGGGTTTTCTATAAACAGCATATAATTCTTTTTTATCCGGGATCCCTGGGTGGCGCAGCGGTTTAGCGCCTGCCTTTGGCCCGGGGCGTGATCCTGGAGACTCAGGATCGAATCCCACATCAGGCTCCCAGTGCATGGAGCCTGCTTCTCCCTCTGCCTGTGTCTCTGCCTCTCTCTCTCTCTCTCTCTGTGTGACTATCATAAATAAGTAAAGAATTTTAAAAAAATAAAATAAATAATAATTCTTTTTTATCCAATCTGGCATCTGCTTTAGATCTTTTTAACTTAATATTTAATGTGATTATTGATATGAATGAATTAAAAAACACCATTGATATATTTTTCTGCTTGTCCCAACTTTCCTTCATTCCTTTTTCCTTTTCTCTTACCTATTCATATGGGGTATTTTTTTCTAATTTCATTGTATCTTCGTAGCTACAATTCTTTATTATGTCATTTTACCGATTACTTTGAGGCTTACAGGATATAGCCTTAATTTTACACAGTGTACCATCAACTGGCATTATACCACTCCATATACAGTATAAGAATCATACTATGGTATGCATGCACCCATTTTTTTCTCTGCAAAACATTGTACTATTGTTTTTCACACATTTCACTTCTGTGTATGCAATAAACTCCATGATATATCATCATTAGTGTTGTTTTAAACTACTATTCCTTTTTTTAAGATTTATTTATTTATTTTTAGAGAGAGAGAGTGAGAGAAAGCAAGCACATGCACGCACAAGAGTGGAGAAAGGGGCAGAGAGAGAGAATCTTTAAGCAGACTTCCTGCTGAGCGTGGGTCCCAACATGGGGTTCAATCTTATGACCCGTGAGACCGCCACCTGAGCTGAAACCAAGAGTCAGACACTCAACCAACTGAGCCACCCAAGTGTCCTAAAATTATTTCTATGATTTAAATAACAAGAAATTCTTTACATTTACTCAGTCATCATTCCAGTGATCTTAATTTCTTTGTGAAGATACAGATTTCCCTTTGGTAATACTTTTCCATTCTTGTAGTATAGGCCCGCTGGTGATGAATTCCTTCAGCTTTTGTATGTCTGAAAATCTTTGTTTTGCCCTTGTTTTCAAAAGGTATTTTTTCCAGGTGAAGAATTCTAGGTTATGGCTTCATTATTTCAGTATTTTAAAGATGTTGCTCCAGTGCCTTTTACCTGCATAGTTTCCAAAGAAATCTGCTGTCATCATTACTTTTGTTCCTCTGCTTTGCAATGTCTTTTATTCTTTGTAACTTTTAAGATTTTCTTTTTTATTGTGGATTTTTAGCAGTTGGATTATAATGTGCTTCAGTGTAATTTTCTTCATGTTTCTTGTGTTTGTTGAAGTTTTTGTATATGCAGGGGTCTATAGTTTTCATCAAATTTAGAAAATATTCAGCTATTATCTCCTGAAATATTTTTATGCCCCTGCCCCAACTTTGGGCACTTCAATTAGGCATATATTAGGATACTTCAAGTTGCATCACAATTTATTAATGCTATATTTATTTTTTTGGCCTTTTTTTTCTTTTCTGTGTTTACCACTGGATATTTCCTATTGTTCTCAAGTTCACTAAAATTTCCTTCAATGGAAAGTTCCTAATCTGCTGTTAATTCCAACTAGTATTTTTTAAATTTTTAAAAATCTCAGACATTGAAGTTTTTCATCTCTAAAAGTTTAATTTGTATCTCTTATGACTCTACTTAGCATGCTCAACTATTTCTCTAGCTCTTTGAACATATGGAATAAAGTTATAATAAGTTTTCAAATGACATTTTACTAATTCTATCATCATCTGTGCCATTTCTGGGTTAGTTTTGATTGATTGATTTTCTCATATTTTCCTGCTTTTTTATATGCCTTACAGTTTTTGCTTGGATGCCATTCATGGTGAATTTTAATTTACTGAGCACACTTTTTATTCCTATAAATATTCTTGATCCTTGTTCTGTGGCATAGTTGAGTTTCTTAGAAATAGTTTGATTTGTTGGGGTCTTGCTTTTAGACTTCTTAGGCTTTTGTCATGGGTAAATTTTAACTGAGGCAAGAAGGTTCTGAGGATTGTTTCTTGTGAAATACAGAAATTTCCACTCTGGCTAGTGGTAATAAGCACAATTCCCAAATGTTCTTTTTAATTATTTTGGGTGATTTTTTCCTGTGTCTCTGGTTGTCCACACACATAAACTAACCAGAACTCTACTACTAAATAATCACAAGGGATCCTACACAGAAGTCCAGAGGTATCTGTATGTGTATTTCTCTGCTCTCTGGTACTCTTTCCTACAAAGTTTAGCCATCTCGGGTTCCCTGAACATCCAGCTCTATCTCCTTAAGTCAGGAAAGCTCTTCTTAGGCTCCCTTTTCTTGGGTTATGCCTAGAAACTTTCTTCTGGCAGTACTGAGGCACTCATGTGGCACATACTAACCTTGATTGCTTCATAGGGATCTCTTTCTCAATGTCTGACATATAATTCCTTGAGAGTAATTATTAAAAAATATTGTGACTATTCTTTTAAAAAGCTTGTTTCAGACAGGAGAGTAAATCCATTCCATTCTCTCAAATGCGAGTCTCTTCCTTTTTTCATCATTTAATCTGACTCGGGTTTGGGGAAAAAAGTTGCATTGATTCACAGACAGGTATTTTGCTGGTGTATTTTTATATATCTAATAGAAAGCAAGAGGATGTCCTATTTTTTATTAGGCAAAAATATGAGAACTTAATGTCACAAGTTTATTTATTTTTTTAAAGATTTTATTTATTTATTCATGAGAGACACACAGAGAGAGAGAGAGAGAGGCAGAGACATAGGCAGAGGGAGAAGCAGGCTCCATGCAGGGAGCCCAATGTAGAACTCGATCCCAGAATTCAGGATCACGCCCTGGGCCCAAGGCAGGTGCTCAACCACTGAACCACCCAGGCATCCCAATGTCACAAGTTTAAATGAAGCTACTTAATTCTAATTATTATTTAAAATTTTTATAGATTTAAGTGAGACTCTAGCTGAAATAGCTTTGAATAAAAACTAAAGGCAACCTTACATTTCTAAGAAATAATTTTTAACATAATACTTTTTCTTGTTCTGTTTGTCTTATTATTATTATATTATTCATATCTTATTACTTGTTCAGTATTTATGATAAAAATATAACATTTTAGATTGACTCTACTTATTTTTTAATCTTGAAGTTCTTTTAAAACTTTGTAGAAAATGCTCTTTTTGAAAAGACAATATCCTTTCTTTTTGATGAGTTCGAACTGAACTTTATTAAAATGCAGGCACATCTTGTTTTATTGTACTTTACAGATCATGTATTTTTTACAAATTGGTGATTCGTAGCAACCCTGTGTTGAGCAGATCTATCTGTGCCATTTTTCCAAGAAGGATTTGCTCGCTTCATGTCTCTGTGTCACATTTTGGTAATTCTCACAATGTTCCAAATCCTTTCATTATTATTATGTTCGTTATGATGGTCTATAACAGTGATCATCATGTTACTATTGTAATTGTTTTAGGGCACTGTGAACCATATCCTCCCCTACAGCCCCTCCCTGCACATGTTCATGCTCGCTCTCTGTCAAATAAATAAAAATCTTTAAAAAAATAATACTCCAATGATCTCTAACTGTTCAACTAAGAGTCACACATCTCTCATTTCAAATCAAGAGGTAGAAATGATTAAGCTTAGTGAGGAAGGCATGTCAAAAGCTGAAATAGGCTGAAAACTAGGCCTCTTTCACCAAACAATGAGCTAAATTGTGAATGCAAACAAAAATTACTTGAAGATAATTAAAATTGTTACTCTAGTAAACACACAATGATAAGAAAGTGAAACAGCATTATTGCTGATATGAAAAACATTTAATGGTCTAGGTAGACCAAACCAGCAATATATTTCCCTTAAGCCAAAGGCAATCCAGAGCAAGGCCCTAATTCTTTTCAACTCTATGAAGGCAGGTAAAGAAGATGGAGAAGAAAAGTTGAAAGCTGGCAGAGTTTGGTTCATGAAGTTTAAGGAAAGAAACCACCTTCATAACAGCAAGCAATAATAAAGAAGTTACAGCAAGTTATCCAGAAAATTTAGCTAGGATAATGAATGAAGTGGCTACCCTTAAAATGGATTTTAAATGTAAATGAAACAACCTTATATTGAAAAAAAGATGCTGTATATCACTTTTATAGCTAGAGAGACGTCAATGCCAGGCTTCAAAGTTTTAAAAGATGGACTAATTCTATTGTTAGGGGCTAATGCAGGTGGTGACTTTAGGTTGAGGCCAGTGCTCAGTTACCATTCTGAAAATGTTAGGGTTCTTAAAAATGATGGTAAATCAACTCTGTCTGCACTCTAGAACAACAAAACCTGGATGACAACACTTCTGTTTGAAACATGGTTCACTAAATATTTTAAATCCATTCCACTGATGAGACATTCTACTCAAAAATAAGATTCCTTTCAAAATATTACTGTTCATTGACCTGGTCATGTACACCTAATCACCAAGAGCTCTGATGGAAATTTACAATGGGATTAATGTTGTTTTCATGCCCGCTAACACAATGTCCATTCTGCAGTCCATGGATCAAGGAGTCATTTTGATTTTTAGTCTAGTTATTTAAGAAATACATTGCATAGGGCCGTAGCTGTCCTAGATAGTGATTTTTCTGAAGCATCTGAGCAAAGTAAATTGAAAACCTTCTGGAAAGGATTCACCATTCTAGATGCCATGAAGGACATTTGTGATTCATGGGAAGAGGCAAAAATATCACCATGAACCAGAGTTTGGAAAATATTGATTCCAACCCTCATGCATGACTTTGAGGGGATCAAGACTTCAGTGGAGGAAGTAACTGCAGATGTAGTAGAAATAGCCAGAGAATCAGAATGAGAAATGGAGCCTGAAGATGTGATTGAATTGCTACAATCTCATTATAAAACTTTAAAACATAAAAAGTTCCTTCTTATGGATGAACGAAGAAAGTAGATTTTTTTTTTTAAGAAAGTAGATTTCTAGGGATCCCTCGGTGGCGCAGCGGTTTGGCGCCTGCCTTTGGCCCAGGGCGCGATCCTGGAGACCCAGGATCGAATCCCACATCGGGCTCCCGGTGCATGGAGCCTGCTTCTCCATCTGCCTATGTCTCTGCCTCTCTCTCCTTCTCTCTCTGTGACTGTCATAAATAAATAAAAAAAAAAAAAAAAAAAAAAAAAGAAAGTAGATTTCTTGAGACGTAATCTACTCTTGGTGAAGATGCTGTGAAAATTGTTGAAACAACACAAAAGGTTTAGAATCTTACATAAACTTAGTTGATACAGCAGTGGCAGGGTTTGAGAGGAATGATTCCAATTTTGAAAGAAGTTGTACTGTAAGTCAAATGTTATCAAATAGCATCAGATGCTACAGAGAAATTGCTCGTGAAAGGAAAATTCACTCAATGTGGCAAACTTCAGTGTTGTCTTTATTGTTAATTTTAAGAAATTGTTACAGCTACCCCAACATTCAGCAACCATTACTCTGATCAGTCAACAGCCATTAACACTGAGGCAAGACTCTCCACCAGCAAAAACATTACGACTCCCTGAAAAACTCAGATGACAGTTAGCATTTTTAGCAATACAGTATTTTTTAAGTAAGGTATATACATTGTTTCTTTAGACTTAATGTTACTGCACACTTAATAAACTAGGATAAAGTGTAAGTATAATTTTTATATGCACTGAGAAAACAAAATCATTTGATTCACTTTATTGAGGTGATCAAGATCCAAACCTGCAATATCTCCAAGGTATGCCTATACTAAGGTCAATCTAAATCATGGTAAATGAAGTGAGATATGAAACAACAAAGTTGGAGAGAGTACAGAGGGCAAGAGTGAAATAAATCAATGAAGTGTTGGGAAATGTGTCCGATGAGGAGAGGCCGAACGACTAAGTGTAGACACCTAAGAAAATTGAAAGGAGACTTAATAGCAATTTTCATGTATATAAAAGGATATTTTATGGGTACCAGTGAGAGCAGCTATTTTGTTTGTAAATTGAGGGCAGAACTTCAATAGTCTCCTAGATGATCATCCTGTCACAGGCTTCATTTTCTTCAGTCTATGATCTATCTAACACAGGGCTGGAAACACAGTATTACTCAAAGGCTATTTCCATTCATTTCTCCCCCATTCAGGAACTTACAAAGATTCTTTCTAACTCACTACCTCAAATCAAAACTTCTGAAAACCGGGATCCCTGGGTGGCGCAGCGATTTGGCGCCTGCCTTTGGCCCAGGGCGCGATCCTGGAGACCCGGGATCGAGTCCCACGTCGGGCTCCCGGTGCATGGAGCCAGCTTCTCCCTCTGCCTGTGTCTCTGCCTCTCTCTCTCTCTCTCTCTCTCTCTCTCTCTCTTTCTGTGTGACTATCATAAATTAAAAAAAAAATTAAAAAAAAAAAAAAAACTTCTGAAAACCAAGAGCCAAAGCCAAACCTCTCCATTGAGTTAATGTTGTGCTCTTCTACCTCATGGCTTGATACTGCCCACACTAGCCCCATTGTTTAAGTCAGACATTTCTATGCCATTATTCTTGACCTCCCTTGCCTCAAGATTTTTTCCCAATTTTCATTGACCTACTTGCCTTTCCCAATCCTTTTGGATAATCATGCCTGTAATCTCTAAATTAGACATAATCTTTTTTTTAAAAAAAATTCACATTAAACATCATCTAAACTAAATTGGCTTTAACATCATTTCAGCTTCTGTGATTTCTTTAGTGTCTTCATACTTCACAGCTGTGAACAGACTTCTTCATTCCAATTGGTCATGGAGGTCATTGCCTTGTACAAGTAACTCTGGAGGAGACTATGTGTACTGTGACCTGTGTGGATGTACTCCCTAGTTTGGGCCCATGTACAGCAGAGTCATTGTAATTTGGGCCTCAATCTTTCTTTTAAGCCATCATCATTGATTATACTCATACTATTCATTTGTTTCTAAGCCTAGTATTCATAGCCACCCCAACTCCCCATAATGTGGACACTCTCTGCCTCCTCCCCTTTTATTTCTCCCTCCCTCATCACCTCAGCTTCAATGCCTCAGCCAAGGTCTTCCCAAGCTTAGTATTATTGACATTTTGGGTTTAGGTAGTTCTTTGATGTGAGGGATGTTCTTTCAAGATTTTAGGATATTTAGTAGCATCCCTGACCTCTCCCTGCTAGGTGCTGTAGCACCCCTTTTTAAGAGCCAAAAGTTTCTCTAGTCATTGTCAAATGTTCTCAGAAGCAAAACCACTCCTGACTACTAGCCATACCAAATTAGTAATTATTCCTCAAACATTATACAGTGACTCATGTGTCTGTGCTTCTGTCAAAAGAATCCATCTCCCTTTACATTCTTCTTGAACATGAAAACTCAAAGAACTGTATTCATACTTAGAAGACAAACTAACAATCAACAAATCAGTAATCAAAAAAAAAAAAAAAAGACACAACTACCACAATAACAACAATAGTTCAGGTGTCACCACCTTGCGGAAACATAACTAGGTCCCTAGGCTGAATTTATCTTTCTCTACTCTTTGTTATTATATTTAGAGCAAAAACATTTTCCTACTGCTGCATTCATCACATTTCTCATAATTTACTTACTTAAAATCAATCTCACCTAATAGAATATAAATACTGTAAAATAACATGAACCCAAACCATCTCCGTAGTCCCATGTCAAGCACGTATATGATAGTCATTGAAGAAAACACTGAATTTTGCCTTCTGCACTGTCTTAATCAAACTACTATACACACGTTATTACAAACTTATTAAAAACCTTCACTATTTATAATGTTAATAACAGTGGATAATTTAAAACTTAAGCTTTAAAAATCGGTATCTAGGGATGCCTGGGGGGCTCCATCAGTTAGTACCTGCCTTATGCTCAGGTCATGATCCCAGGGTCCTGGATTGAACCTCACATTGCATCAGGCTCCCTGCTAAGCAGCTTCTCCTTCTGCTTCTGTTGCTCCCTCTGCCACTCCTCCTGCTTGTGAGCACTCTCTCTCAAATAAATAAATAAATAAATAAATAATAAATAAATAAATAAATAAATAAATAAATAAATAAAATATTTTTAAATAAATAAGTAAATATCAGTGTCTATAAGAAGAGTAATGGTTTAAAATTAAGATTAAGCTTCAAATGTTAAATATTATTTTCTTAAAAATTTTGAAGGAAGGAATCTTTTCCTTTCTTAACACATAATTGCAAATTCAGGATTTTTTTCAAATAGTTTTTTGTTTCAATACTGACATAACTGAGAAAAAAATATTATACTCACAATAAGATTGAATAATACTGAAGTAAATAGAATTTTGCTGAGTTTTCTATGCTTCACTTTTTCACTTCACATATATATCAATACCACTTTATTATGTTTTCTACACTATAGGTCATTTTGCTAAATTTAATAAATTCTACTTTAGACTAAAAGCATCTTCAAGTATTCCAGATCCATTGTCAAACTGAAAATATTACTTTTGTTACAATCTTTGCCAAAAATCAATAAATTGTTTCCAGTTTGTTTGCTGTCATTTTCTATTTTCTTCTAAGTTTCTGAGGCAGTATTTGTTAGCTGTTGTCCTTACATAATTGTTTTTTTAATATTTATTTATTTACTTGAGAGAGAGAGAGAGATTGAGTGTTTGCAAGCAGGGGGAGAGGCGAAGAGAGAGTTAGAATCTCCAGCAGACCCTCCCCCCTCTGCTGATCATGGAGTCTCATGAAGAGCTTGACCTCATAACCTTGAGATCATCATCACTGAGCTGAAATCAAGAGTTGAACACTTACTTGACTGGGCCACTCAGGTGCCCCCTTACATAATTGTGTGTGTATGGGTGTGTATAATAGTTCCACATATAGACTATTGCTAGTTCTTTTCCATCATCCCACTGAAAAGAATGTGAAGCTAAAGAAATGAATCTCCATCCTTCCTGTTCCTCTTCATGCCTTGGAATAGAAGTGTTGTGAGTGGCTGAGCTCCAATCCTGGTCATCCTGCCCCCAGTTAGCACCTGACAGTGCCAAGTTCCGAGGCATCTCAAGTGAGTATGTAGATAAAAGCCTACTTACAGATTCTGACCAGCACATCCCTGAAGGCCCTGAGGGAATACCAGATAACATTCCTTTTGGAGTCTCATATCTCTCACTCTTGGTTCTTCTCAATTGTAGGAGCTCTGTAAACTTTTTAGAAAGCTGGAGACTTTCTGGTCTCTCCTTGGAATCTTCCTTCCATAAATGTTATTTTGACAGACAGTTATTTCTGCTCAGTTCATTAAGCATATCCAGTACTTACTAGCGACTCTGCGAAGTTTTATGAATACAAAATGCCTTAGACTCAGCTCTAGTTTATCACACCCCAAAGGCTGCTCATTTGAGAATTTAAAACAATAGGAGATTTCTGGAACATCAGGAATTCTAGGTATTATTAGGTTCATGTCATAAATAAATTAAAAAGTTCAACTTAATGCATGATGTTACGCGAGTGTCAGTGTTGTCTTTGACTACAAGTCCCTTTCCACACCAGAAATCAGTGATATTCCAAAGCCAGAGACTTAAATCCAATCTCAGACCCCTATACCGATTAGTTCTCTCCTTTCCCCCCTCTTTTCTGCTCCTCACTTCTTTTCCAATGTTGCAGAGGCTTACAATTGTTTATTAATTCATGCATTACACACATATTTATTCCTTACAAGGATTCTAAGAACTGACTAACAAAGATGAAAGAGACATGATACCTGACCCCGAGGGCCTCTCAGTTAAGAGAGAAAACAGTTATACCAAAGATCAATTGTGAATTAGTAAGTTCAATATTAAGAAGATAGAAGAAGGCTCAGAAAAGGCTTTAGAAATGAGATGACTTGTATCCTGCTTCTAAAGGATCATTAAGGATCTTCACGGCAGAAAAAGGAAGAAGAATAGTCCCAAGAGAGAAAAAGCAAAAGCCAGCAACTTGAAATTGCCAGTCCATTTGAAAAAAAAAATGATGAAAACTTTTTGTGAACCATGCATGGAGCTTACACTAGCCAACTTTACATGGCTCCCTCTGACTCCTCATTTTGAGAGAGAGCTGCAGTGATAAGGTCTTGCAGCTTCTTCCTTAGGGGTGATGCAATCCAAGTGATTCCCTGGCTCCCACACCATGTACCAAATCCACATAGATAAGAGGTGACGCTTTTTCTGTTTGCATATATCGTTAGTTGTGACTTAGGAATTTGTGTGCATTTATTCTGTCTGTAACATTCAACATTTTAAATACAATTTTTACATAGAATTAGAAGTTTTACATAAAATAGATTTGTTCTGGCTGAGGAAAGAACCACTTGCCAGGTGTTTTTCCATGATCCATCACTTGCCTTATCAAAGTATCAACATCTCCCCTTGTAAGTTCTCCAGAAGCAAACCCAGCTCTGTCTGCTTTCTGGAACCAGAAACAAAGGAAGAAGCTAAGCTCTTTCAAAAATAAACCTACAGAAAAGGATCTCTATAATGCTTGTGCTTTACTGAGGGGACTTGCCGCTTGCCCAAATATCATGAGCAGTTTTATATTATTTCATAGTCTAAATTAGAATATAGCCAAAAAACAATCGAGGATTAACTCCCATGTCTCCTATCATAAATCTCAGAATTATGCTCCATCATGCTAGGGAAAATATAAATAGAAGGAATACAGTGTGACTGGCAGAGATTAGCATGAAACTCAAAGTTAAAAATGTATAGCTTCCAGTTGCACTTCCACAGCAAGATCCAGATGGGAAAGAGAAAAGCACACTCTACCATGGAGAATCCGAGCTGCCACCACCTGAATCCACAGATCATTCAGCAAAATGAAAAATGGGATAATTAGACTTTGTGTGTATCCAGACAGCATCACTTATAAGGGATTCTTCCCAAGATCCTTTAACCTGATTTTAACCAAGCTGTTAAATCTAACTTCTCATCTACCAGTAAATAATAAAGGGAGTATAGGAACAAGTCATGTAATACTATGAGGCAGAGTAAGCAATTAGTGGCACCAGCTCTCAGCAAGTCAATATTAAAAAAAAAAAGATGGGTGGGGCAGGGAAAGGGGGTGCGGGACTAAAGAGATCAAAGAAACATACCAACTAAAAATAGTGTCTTACCTTAGTTGGATCTTTAGTTTAAACAAATGAACTTTAAAAGATATTTTTTTTTGTTTAACTGGTAAAATTTTAAAATGCAATTGATATTAAGGAATTGTGTTAATTTGTTGGCTGCAATAATGATACCACCTGGTACTACACTGGCAGAAAAAAATCTCACTTTGGAATTAATACAAAAATGCTTAGGTTTGAGGTGTCATATCTGCAATTTACTTGAAAATTATTTGCCAGGAAAAAAAAAACAATAAAATGTGGCAAAAGATTAGCATAATCTAGGTCCTGAGTGTATGAGAGGCATTTCACAATCTATTTTCCTACATATTTAAAAAGTTTTCATATAAACTTTAAGTTTTTTTAATTGCTATAATTATAAATGTGATATTAACTTGTGATGTTAACTTGCATTGTTAAACAGTTTCTCTGCTTTTTTTTTTTTTACTAAATGAACAAATGGCATCAATAGGATGCTTTTCATATAAAAGTGTTTCTAAAATAGATAAAAGATAATTTTACCATTGCCATTGTGATTCAGATATGACATAATAATGAGTTTTACATTGACTTCATTTGTTCAATCATTTCCTCATTTATTCTCCTCACTCAAATAGGTTTTAGTGGCATCCCAGAAAAACCATTTTCCAGCACTCACTAGAGTTTTCATTTTGATGCCCCACAGACCTATTGGCTGAAGTTACCAAAACCATCTGAGGTTGAATTTTGTCATCTGTAAAATAATATTAATAAGCATCTCATAATTATATGAGGAATAAATAAGATAGTAAGTATTAAGTGCTAGAATTCAACTAAGGGATTGGTGGAGTCATAGCAGTATCACTGACATCAATAATATAAAAGGTTTCTTACCACTTTCCAAAAGATTTTTTTCTGCTTCAGAGCCTTCTCTAATATCTGTTCAAACAGTCCTGCATTGAACAATCACAGCAAACTTTATAGCACACATAGATTAGTTATTTTGTAAAAGGTAGAATCAAAATTTTAATTTCTTATAATTTAAGATTATAGAATTTAGAAGTATGGACACATTTCAATACACGGTCTTTTTTCTATATTACAGAAGCCTTAAGATTATTTATGTCACTGAGCATGTAAGATAAAAATTATAAAGTGCTCAGGAGTTTATAGTAGTAATTTGTAAAAATTCTATTACATTTTAAAAGGGTACCAGATGAGGTCCCCCAACAAGCTTGAGTCAGAGATTAGTTAATTCGTACAAAGCAGTGCAATTATTTCAGATGTATATTCTTTTAAATAACAGGGCCCAAGGAATCTCTATACTTTCTAATCAAAATGCCATGCTGTTTTTAGAAAGTCACAGTTTCCAGAAACATTTGATTTCAGAAACAGACTACCTAATTAAACAGATTATGTGCAGCGAGATCAGGTGACAATCTCTCTTAATTGATTTTTAACAATTCGGTAACTCCTACCATTTGTGCAGCTGTAATTAAAGGCCCAGGTTCCAATTTCCAATCTTCATTTCCTGACCTGTTCATAAATATCTGCTGTAGGCTGAAGCCCACAGCACAAGGTTTTATTAATAATGGATTTGAGATATAACTCTCTTAGAATTTATGTTCCCCCAACAGAGTTGGCACTGTTCCACTTAATGGGAGAGCTGGTTTCTGTAAGCTCACTTCCCCACGAATGACAACAGCTGCAGTGGAGGAGTAAGAACTAATGAAATGGAACCAACTTACTTGGCTAGTTCAGTTCATTTGTACAATTGATGAGGACACAACAAAATAATTAGTCTTGCTATTCTCAGGTCATTAGGACAAGCTCAGGGAAATTCAGACAGAGCAAAATCTCCCAAATGGTAAAAATTAAAAAAAAAAACTGAGATGGATTTGGAATGTGACTATTCTACCAAAATATTTATATTTTACCACTTAATGAAAAAGTGAATTATGGCTATTATATAGTCTAATCAGATACATAGCATGAATGACATATCCCTATCAATAAACTATCTAGAGTAATAAAACAATCATATTTCAGTTAGACATATATAATAGGTAATCAATAAAGACTATATTACTTGAGTGTTTATCTTTTCCTATGAAATATAATAAGTATATTATTATACTTATAGTTACTGTTTATTATTTTACTTTATTTTTTATTTATTATTATTATTATTATTTTTATTTTTATTATTTTACTTTAAAACACAAAGTAAAATAAGCCCAAAACAAGATGCATGGGTCAGAGTCTAGGAGGATCCCAAACATGAAGCTGTCATTGTCCACTCCTGGGAATGGTGTACTAAATTTGCACAAAGTATTTCCAAAATCAGAAAACTCATCCAAGTTTCTTTTTTTTTTTTTTTTTAATTTTTTTTTTTTAATTTATTTATGATAGTCATACAGAGAGAGAGAGAGAGAGGCAGAGACACAGGCAGAGGGAGAAGCAGGCTCCATGCACCGGGAGCCCGACGTGGGATTCGATCCCGGATCTCCAGGATCGCGCCCTGGGCCAAAGGCAGGCGCCAAACCGCTGCGCCACCCAGGGATCCCCTCATCCAAGTTTCTGTGTCCAAAGTAACTACTGAAGCATTGGCATGAAGGCATGATTAATTGATTGCTGACATGGTTAAACTCAGTCTTTAGGTTAACTTATACCACTTTACTCAAAACTCCTGTCCTGTGCCACATGGTTGGTCTTTCTGGTGAGATCAGCCCCCATTCTGAAACTAGTAGAGGTGGTTGACCCTATCCTAAGATCCAGTGTAGTCAGCCCTGTACCCTAAACAAAGTCGCTCCTGTTGGGTACAAAATAGATTACCTTCCAGGAGGCTATGGCAAAGATCACATCTTTCTTTGAGAAAAGCCAAATGCTTTACTACACTGTGAATATTAATGATCATTTTACATCTAATTGTGCATTAAAGAAAATATATAAATATATAAGTACTGTAATATCTCTAGTTTTATCCTCGGTGATTTTTTAAAACTAAAACAGCATTATTGTCCACTATTAAATATTCTATTCCCTAGCAGTCAATGACTATTTTGTTTATGTAGTTTAATGTATAATCCTTCCATACTTGGGATTCACGAATCTTAATCTTAAGGCATTTTATTTCGGTCAATAAATTTTGTTTATAGATCCATGTCTTTTCTAAGCTGTTTTCTAATTCACTAAGAAAGCTTTTCATCATACCACATGCCATTTTCCATCTCCCCAAACACAAATTGTAACAATTCAAATTCTTGGTTCTCCCTCTGTCCAATCAAGTGACTTCTCAGCTAATTTATTCAGTTCAATCTCATTTCAATTTAAAACTATCCCTAGGAAGATAATTTAATCTGATGGAAAATGAGTTAATGTCCATCAAATAGAACTGAGTTACGTGTTTTAGGAATCCTGGTTACTGAATCTGATCAGTTTCAACACATGATTACTAACACTCCCATTTTTAAGGAGCATGTCTAAAAAGGATTAACATTTTCAAAACTAATAAGATTATCTGGTGTTCTGCTCTAAAAAGAAATAAAATATAAGTCATTATGATTTTATAAATGTTGCATAAACAAAACTGCATATTATTACTCTTCCATGAAAAGTTCCATTTAGAATATATTTACTCTGATGGGGAATACTTAGCCGAGGACCCGGCAACAGGAAGAATAAACTGCCAATCAAGCAAATGATCATAATGGGGCTAAGAAACAACTAGTGTCTGCAGAAGACTGCAGACCCAGATTAAGCTGCTAAAGTGGCCAGTAAAGGATTCAATTCCACCTTAACATACTCCAAAGACTGTATTCTTCCCCACACTCGTCTCAATTATTGAGGAACCATACCAAGATGGCCCAACTGCTCTAGATCTAGTATTATGAACATCCTTTTTGATGCAACTAATTATTTCAATAATTTTTCCTTGAGGCCAAAAAAGGTAGAGATGCTTCTAGCTTTCAGGGAATGAAATAGCCTGTCATTAAAGGAAGTGATGGTTCAAACCTCTGATTTGCCACTTACTAGCTATGTAACCGTGAACATATCACTGAATATCTGGAACAACAGTTTTCCTTTTAAATGAACCAGGCTAAATGTAACCAACTTCACAGGTTTACTATACAGATTAAGAAAACACAAATAAAGCACTAGCACAGTACCTGACAGATTAAGAAAACACAAATAAAGCACTAGCACAGTACCTGACATTAAAGTGTGGGACAGCACAGCAACCTTTTGGGGTGCAAAATATAAAGGAGGATCCTCTTACTAAAACTAATCAGAAAGTTGATCAGTTACTAGGAACTCATGATTTTCTATAAAAGCCCTTAAAAAACAGGCAACAAAATGGACACAGATCTGTCAAAAACAGAGTAAACTATGCTTAGGTTCATTTAAATGTTCAACTTTTCTATTTTAAGATTTCTTATTTATTTAAAAGAGAGGAAGAGACAGAGCACGCAGAGCAAAGGGGAGAGAATCTAGTTGGGGGAGGAGGGGAGAGGGAGAGGGAAAAGTGGGCTCCTCACTGAGCAGAGAGCCCAACTCAGGGCTTGACCCCAGGACCCTAGGATCATGACCTGACCCAAAGGCAGATGCTTAACTGACTGAGCCATCCAGGCACCCTACCCTAATTTTTTAAGTCTAATAAAGTTGACAGTTACAGTTGCAACAATTTTAAAACCACCCATTAGACTATGAAGATCAAAGACACAATTAATTGCACGTTTGAATTGAAATGGTGCAAGATCTAGTTACATTCAACCGAAATATTAAACCCAAGATATATAAGATCTGGTTCTAAGACTTTTAGATCTACTTAAGTAAATTATATTAGCAACTGTATAACACTATAAATAAATATAATATTATATTCATTATAATGAAAATAACTCAAATGTATTAAAGGCTTACTATGCTGCCAGCAGGCTTCTAAAAATTTCATGTGTCAATTCAAGGAGTTCTCACAAGTTTCTTAAAAGCTAGCTCCTATGATTATTTCAGTTTTATAGAATAGCAAAATAGGTACATAGAGTGTCAATGTCTTGCCCAGGGATCTATAAGGTCAGAACCCAGGAAATTTGAAACCTTGCTCTTACTGATAAACTGTATTGACTCTCTAAATTAGGAGTGGCTGAAAAATGTAAAACAAAAGACACTTAAGTATGTTAACCTACATAATAGTATTGGTAACAAATACCTATTTCAAGCTTTAAAGGTAAGTATAAACTTTTTATTTAGAGAAAATATCTTTCAATACCCTTCCAAGTAAACATAAGATTAATATTAAAAATCACTCTGACAAGGAGCTACCATGTGTCTCCGTCTGGCCTTGTATATTTAAGAAACTGAAAATTGCTCATACAAGCAAGCAAAATTCAAAATCTACATTCACTTTTTTTTTAATCCTATTTTTCACATGGTCCTTTTTATTATCTGTGAGCCTTATTTATTATAAAAATGTTATACATTAAGAAAAGCATGTTGAAAAGTATATTGAAATGGTAGCACTGTAAGTATGGGTATACCCATATACTCTTTGTCTAGATTCATCAAAGGTAGCATTTGGACATTTTCTTTTCTTTTCTTCTTCTTTTTTTTTTTTTTTTTTGGACATTTCACTATGTTTCTACTTTTCTACATGCACACACATACACAAGTGAGGTGGACTGGTGCTTGTTTTGTTTTTGTTTGTTTGATTTGCTCTACCATTTGAAACTAAGTTGTTGACATAAGGGCATTTCACTTCAAAAGACTTCCTCATGACTCCCTTAAGAATAAAAAAAGCATTTCATACTTTATTGGAAGTATTCTTAATTTGTATTTCTGTATCTCAGTTTTATAAGTGAGTCTAAATCAAGAGATACCCCAGTCGTATAAATCTTAACTTATAAATCTTATAAATCTTAGAATGTGAATAGAATGGCCCCTGCATACAATTGCTAGCGAAAGAGTCCATGAGTCTTTAGTAAGTCCTCCTGTCACAGTCAAGTACTATCATTATCCTCAAATAAAAAGATGTACAAATCACAGGGTTGGTGTACGCTCAATTCAAGTACAGCTCAAAGCTCTTATGTGATTTGCCATCATTTTTACAATTATGTCTGGTATCCAAATGGTGCTCATCCTCAGTACTTCAGCTTTTGTGTATGGAAAGGAACACTACTACTCCCTCGACTTTGATACTTCCTTGACATATTAGTCCTAAAATTACCCTAACAAATAATGTCCCTTAAACATTAAACTACCAATATCCCTCAATATGTACTCAGTAATGAAAAATAAATACTAACTTGAGAATTTGACAAATTACCTCCAATATTTAAAAACTGACCACAAACTTCATAAATGCCATAGATATTTAAAATAATTCTAATAAAAATTTTGAATGTTGAAACCACTGTAAGATTTAGAACAAATATAGCACAGAAATATAGAATGGTATTTCAGAATGTGGTCAAAGCAGCCATGTTGCCCATGTCCAAATTCTGACTTTTTTCCATTTAAGAGTTGTGTAGCTTTGGGGAAATTGTGCCTTATTTTCTACATTTATAAAAAAAGGAGATTATAATAACATTAACCTTATTATTCTATTGTGAGAATTCAACAATAGAGAATATATTAGCAGAGTTTGTTAACACAAAGCATACAGTAAGTGCTTGAAAATGTTGGCTATACCCATAATATCACAATGATTAGAAAAATAACTTTCTGGTCTCTGACTCCCTTTATTGAGAATCTCATAGAACATTTGTTTTACATTGGTTATATTTGTCAATATTTACCATGTAAGAATTTTTTTTACCGTGTATGAAATTAAAGTTTAAAAAAATAAAACATTAACTCTTTTTTAAAACAATAATTACATTACATTAATAATTACACTATATGTTAAAGGAAATAATATATTTTAGAAGGAAATGGGCTCTATTTTATCCCCCCTGAAATAATGAGAAGAGTGGTGCTATTTTACATTTCTGCACATCTCTGTAGTGTCTGGCTTCACAGAAGACAGAGATTCTGATGTTTGCTTCTGAGTTCAGTGGGTTGCAACGTGCTCTTTTGTTCGATGTGAAAATCTAGACTCACACGGATATGTTGTCGGAAATAAGAGGAGTATTTTAATGGACGTTCCAGAAAACTTTGGATATTCTTCTCCATACTACACCAAAACTCAGTAAGTGGTAGTCTATTAAAGCTTTATTGCAATGTGCAATCTGAAACCCAAGTACACTGCTAAACTCTGTTATCTTTTACTATTACATAAAATGCTCTCTCTTTCACTTTGGTCTTTTACTCTACATGTTTTTCTGCTATTGATCACTTGAATACTAGTTCACTGAGTTGTGCATTTATTTGAAATATTAATATATTTTATTAAGCAGAGTTAAAATATATCTATTGGTATCACCACTGTCTTTATCAGAAAAGTTTGTAAGGATTGGGAAGCTCTCAAGCTCATAGTAGTAGTCACAAGTTTTCCGAAATTCTAATTTTCCCTTAAAAGCTTGAATCTTATCACTGGCAGCAAATATCAGTTGATTTTCTTTGAAGTGGCAAGATCACTTCTTTCATATTTAAGTCAATATTTGCCAATACCCAAGTATTTAAAAAAACATAGATTGTCAGTTAATCTTTCAAGTAAAAATAGTTTTTCATGAAAATCAGGGGACTGATCAGCTCTCAACTCAAATGGACAAATGCTTTTTCTTAAAAAAACATATTTCAGTATGTTGCAGAAATGCTGTTTGTGTACCTCTCATTTGGTTCCACAAAATATTAAGCAGACAGGTAGGTGCTCTCTTCCTTCTGAACCAGATGGACCACTAGGGACAGGATTTATCTTCCCCCCATGTAACAACAGCAGCAACAACAAGAAACACAACAGATAAAATATGTGAATCAAAAGTTTTCAAAACTCCTGGACATCAGACAATAAAGACCATTCATCCCTGAAACACTGGAAACAAATGAAGCCAGCCTTACAAGTGCCCTTTTTCACGCTTTCAAGAATGTCCAAACACAAAGAGGAAATGGGTTGATGGACTCCCTGAGTCGAGGCATCTGAGATTCCAAGTAGCTAAATATTCACAGGAAAGAAGAATGAGTTGAACAAAAAAAATCCCTAGAAATATTCAGAGGGTCACCCTCAAATGTTCAGGTGGTTGTTGATCAGCAATTTATTTTTGTTTGTTTATGTATTCATCTACTCATATTGTTATTATATTATTATTCCTTGTCTTATACCTTCTTGAGGGTAAATATTTTAACTAAAAAAATATTTTGGAAACTTCCTAGAAAAATAATAATATCACCTTTTAAAAATAGAAAGAACCTTACCTCAGATTTAAAGGTCCTTGCTAGGGATTCCAGGGTGGCTCAGTGGTTGAGCATCTGCCTTTGGCCCAGGGCGTGGTCTTGGAGTCCCAGGATCGAGTCCCACATCAGGCTCCCTGCATGGAGCCTGCTTCTCCCTCTGCCCAGTGTCTCTGGGCAGTGCCTCTGCTCAGTGTCTCTGCCTCTCTCTCTCTCTCTCTCTCTGTCTCTCATAAATAAGTAATTAATTAATTAATTAATTAATTAAAAAAATAAAGGTCCTTGCTAGTTCTGGCTTAAGGAGCAAGTGATTCTTTGTATAACTCAGATGATTTGGCTTGCAGCATCATGGGCAAATCCAGTCATTTCACATCATTTCCAGAAAAGATGTGTTTACTTTTTAACTGGTCAGTACCAGCTAAGTCATCATCCTTGTCCAATTACCTATACAAATCTTTTAATATGATTAAAAATTTCTATTGGCTCTCTAAACTTAAAATCATTAGAATATTCAGCCATTTTATCTTCTAACAAATAAAGGTTCAAATCTGACCCAGTAATTCTTTCCTTTGGAACATTTAGTTAGATTATCCCCAAATGTAATGTTAATTCATTAATGCATAGGACCACCAGAGTTGATCAACTAGGGACAATATTTCTACCTAGTTATCATATGCTGGAATCATTTGGTAATTAGACATCTGCTAATGCCTTGTCTTATAGAGTTCTCAGGAAGATTATTACCTTTTTTTTTTTATTTTTATTTTTTTTTTTTTTTTATGACAGTCACAGAGAGAGAAGGAGAGAGAGGCAGAAACACAGGCAGATGGAGAAGCAGGCTCCATGCACCGGGAGCCCGACGTGGGATTCGATCCCGGGTCTCCAGGATCGCGCCCTGGGCCAAAGGCAGGCGCCAAACCGCTGCGCCACCCAGGGATCCCAGATTATTACCTTTATGGAAAATGTTTGGCTTATTCAAAGATAGTCCTCTTGGGACACCTAGGTGGCTCAGTGGTTGAGCATCTGCCTTCAGCCCAGGGTGTGAATATGGAGCCCCGAGATGGAGTCCCACATTGGACTCCCTGCATTGAGTTTGCTTCTCTCTTTGCCTGTGTCTCTGCCTCTTTCTATATATATATATATATATATATATATATATATATATATGTCTCTCATGAATAAATAAATAAAATATTTTAAACAAAAAAAATTAGTCCTCTTTACTCTGTCTTACAGATTATGATTACACATAGCTACATACATATATGACCTGCATACGCAGGAGAAAAAAAAAAAACAAGCTCAAACTATTTATAGTTGCTTCCTCTTTTACATATCTGCTGTCATCTTGCTTATCAGTAATAACTCTTTATATATACTTATACTTAAAACATTGAAACAAAGATATGTATATGTAGAAAACATGTACACATGCATTCTATTCTACTTACTAAAATTAATAATGAGAAAGCTGGCCTTCTACTTTCAAGGTTACCCTTTTTATCCACATGACAACTTCCCCCCTGCACCGTTTATTTGCACTTTTTCTATGAGTTTCATTTTGAACTCGGGGCCATTTCTAAACTCAAATTATTTCAATGACTTAAAATTTTGAGCTTACATTTTCATCCCTTAGCCAGTAACAGTCTCCTTCAGCTGGATTATTTGTCCATTTAGTATTAGTCCTGATATTTTTGAAAGCTTTCCTGCTTTTGGGTAATAATAGAAAGTTTTGTGCCCATTCTGAATTATCTATGCCCAAAATAGAATCACATCTTCTCTAAGAGGTTCTGCTTCCCTTTTTTTGTAACTGGGGTTAACACTCAAATTCTTGGCATGAGGGGGTACATAGGAGTACTGACTGTGTGAAGGAATAGCTGCTTTGGTCATCATCTCCAATTTTAAAGTAATGTAAAAATCAGTTCCTTGAAACAAATGAGTACTGTAGCTCTGTTCAGAAGTAAGAGAATGCCAAGAGTCCAGGGGTATCTTCTACATGTCCGTCTTCCTTCCTTCCTTCCTTCCTTCCTTCCTTCCTTCCTTCCTTCCACTGTCTCTCTTCTGTCAACTTTGTTTCCATGTTCTGCTCAAGAGTCTATGGAAGAGTAATGTAAAACCACACAATGGTTGCTCTTACCCCTTCCATGGCCAGAGCAGTGGGTGCTGCAGCCCCGTCCTTAGTGGCAGGCTGGGTGCCTGACTTCAGAGAGAGAGCTACTGAACATGCACAGGGGACTCTTGCACTCCTTCATACCATTCTGTGACTTCAGGTTAAGTAGAAGCAAATTTGGGAGCAGGACTAGGCTACTCACCAGGATATTTTTTGGTCACAGTCTTTCAGCAGCAGTCTGCTCTTCTTTTTCAATCTCTTCAGGATCTCTGTAGAAGCAGAGATCACCCGAGTCCACTCTGGCATTTACTTGGTGCCATGCCAGCGCCCAACTTCCTACACCAGCATCCACCGCATCAGCCCTCTGAGTGAGCTCCCTCGTTGGATCATTAGAAGGCAGTGTCTACACAGCACAGAAGAGTCTGTGTTACACAGAGCTAGCCCCGGCAAGCGGGTTAACAGAGGAGGGCTCTGTGAGAGCCTGGCGGTCAGCCCTGGGATCAGTAACCACAGCAAGTCGAGGCTCCCAGAAGGCTGCCTGGATCTGGTTAGTGAGGGTTCCAGGAGTGAAGTGGCCAGAAGGCCAGTCGTCCCGGAGAGCAGGCCACTTCTGTCAGCCAGGTGTTCATAGGTAATGATGGTACAAGCTACCAGCAGAAGCTCCTCCTAGATTCTCTTCAGATTTATCATGTATGGATCATCATTTTTCCCTAGGCTTATGTACTGCTCCATTAGAAAGTCAAGGCTGTGTGCCAGCTAAGTGAACTTCCACTGCAAAGAATTTGAGGACATCCCCCTTCACTTGCAGGACATCAGGGACTCTGGACATCATGAAAGTTTCCCTTTAAGTTATGACAGTACCTTGTACAAAACCCTGCTGCTGAACTCTGTGGAGAGCTGGTGCCTTCCAGGGATACCAAAATGTTATCATATAGAGTTCTAAGATATATTGCAAGTATTTCATCACCCCTCTTATCAAGAATTTATTATTTGTATTTATTTCCCAACGGCTCTATGTCTAGTAACCAAAGTATAAGGAGCTAAGAGACTGAATGAGGAACAATGAGTTGGTAAACAGAGCATCTGACATCAATACTGCATCAAATCTCAACTTAAACTAATACTTAAATCTACTTAAGGTATAATTTATATACAATAAAATGCATACATTTTAAACCTACAGTTCAATAAGTTTTGACAAATATAAAAGCCCATTACACTACAACTATAATCATGAGACTGTCAACATTATAAAGTAAATGTCACGAAGGGGATTATAATTTTCTTTAGGAGCTCTCTATTATTTTAACTCCACTGTCACATTATCTTCTCAATTCTACATTCTTAAGATTATTAGAATTACTTGTCTCTTAATCAACTAAAAAGAACTAGTTTATTTTCCTTATAGAGAAATATTGGGATTCTGAAACATCAAGTAAAGTGTGTGTTTGGTTTATTGTCTGAATATAGTTTTCATCTTTAGCTAAATGATCAAATATAATAGCTGTAACAACCACAACTCTAAAATAATTCATAATATAGCCCGTATTTCTCCATCATTTTTATGTTATTATGATCCCATTTGCTTGAAATAATAGCATTTATAGAGATTTTTGTACACAAATTTTTTTGGAATTTTTTTTCACATAGAACTACCATTTACTCTCAAGCTATCTTTAATTTAGGGAGTTGAAATTATTTCTGATTAAAGCCTCCCATTTGAACCTATACTTCAGAGTGCTTAGAATTGACTGCTTTGTATTCAAAACTAAATAGATGCTAAAAACCAGCCCCATTCTGATGGAGAGTTCTTTCTATGTAATTTTTTGAAAATTGTATTATTTAATTGCAAAGCTCCTGATCTCACTTTCTTAATAGTATTGCTGAGAAAAAAAAAAAAAAAACACAGTGATTTTGGCTTAAAAGTGGAAATGTGTAATAATACATGAAACAACCAGGAACTTGGATTTTGCCCTGTTCTTGTCATTAAAACCCTAAGGGAGTCCCCTCAAATCTCTGGTTCTCAGTTTCCACCCTTGGAAGGTTTCCCAAATATAGAATCAATCATTCTTAGACTTTTTTCTTTTTGGTTTTGTTTTACAAATAGTACAGACAGTTCGAGGACCTTGGCCTTTTCACAGGCCTTAATTCTATTGGCTTAGGTCAATAGAATTAAGGCTTTCCATTAACCTAATAGTGAAACAAACATTCAAACAGGATGACAATGGATTTTTTTTGCATTATATTATTAGCAGAAATAACGAAATTGAAACTGATGAGAGGCTAGCAGCAGAAAAATGTGCACTCACCTTTAGCCCAGAAGGTTGACCCAAAGCCTGCACAGTTCCGATAAGGATCAAATGGTGTGCTGGTAGTTACATTTGCAAAGGGTCTCAGGACTGCCTGTATATCTCACCGAGAGTTAATACCGAAATGATCAAGAAGCACCAGAGAAATCTCATAAAAGCAGTTTTATGAGTAGAAATTCGAAGAAAACATTTATGATCTATTACTCCCTGCAGGTCCCCTCCCCCTTGAGCCTTAAGCATCCAAACACCAGCTTCACACAGCAAAAGTGCAGCTCTTTCTGCCCATGGGTCCTGTTCCCATGCTACTTAAATAAATTTACTAAGTTACACCATTCTTAATTCTTTCTTGGCCATGGCACTCGATGGATGGATGACCCCCCAACAAAACTATAATGCCTTCCAAAACCAGTCTTTTTCAAACCCTCGGACTCTAAATTTCAGATCCTTTACTGGTCCTAAAATTTCTTGAGCACAGAGTTCTTCATCTTCATCTTCATAGTGCAATACCCTAGCAACAGGCCAGGCACACGTGATCACTTAACTTTTTAAATGATTGAACTGAAATATCTCAGTTAATCTCCACTACCACCTTAAAAGACGAGCTGTTTCCAATCCATTTTATTGATTAGGAGAGAAGGATCAGAAAGGTTAAGTAATTTCCTCAGAATCATGGATTGTAAATGACAGAGCTAAGAGTGCACCCTCAAATCTTCTAATGTTGGAAAAGATGGATAATTATGGAGGTAAACTGACTTACGTAATGTTGCCAATTAAATATGTTTTTTAAAAGAGCAAAAAGCAGAAAAAGCAGAAAGGAAACACTGAAAGAGGGTATGAATTCTAAATTTGCAAATTTACATTTCTTGCTTATAAATTCACATCAGGTTAAAAAATAATTGGACCTTAGCACTAAATCATTTGAATTGGTCCAGCCTCACTATACTAATAATATTGATATAGTTTCAAACTGAGAGTCCAACCTAAATCCCTTAGAGCTTATGGTTGTACACTTAAAAATTTGTTAAGGGGGTAATCTGATGCTAAGTGTTTTTATTACAATATGTGTATATTTTTTAAAGGAAAAAATGGTTTGACCAGTTATAGAGTAGTTCTGCTTCTTCATTCTGGCTATCAGATCTATTCCTACAGAAAATATGTTAAGAGCAGTCTATCATAAGAAAAATCCAAATATAGGGATGCCTGGATGGCTCAGTGGTTGAGAGTCTGCCTTTGGCTCAGGGTCTGATTCCAGAGTCTTGAGATTGAGTCCCACATCAGGCTCCTCACAGGGAGCCTGTTTCTCCCTCTGCTTGGGTCTCTGCCTCTCTCTGTGTGTCTCTCATGAATAAATAAATAAAATCTTAAAAAAATCCAAATATCCAATAAATGTGGAAAAGAAAAATTTAGAATCCCTGTTATTCAAAGGTTAGAGGTATCTTTCAAATATCATACTATTTTTCTAAATCTCTAATTCCAGTTTTTAGTAAAGGCTCAAATTAGAAACACCTTTCAAATTTGTTTTGGTAAAATGTGACAAAAGATTTAAAAAAGTGCCTATACCTCAAATAATTTAATTTCTTACAATTTATCTTTCAGACATGAACAGAAATTCACTAGGATGTTAATCAATTGTAGCACTTATAATGTGGAAATCTGCATACAATCTAAATATTTAATAATCACTGATTGCTTAAATAAATATTGAAGCATTACAACCATAGAGTACAATGCAAACATTTCAAAATATATTGTATGAGACCAATTAAAGATATAAAAAGAAACTTCTAGGATAGACAAATCTTTAGTGACAGAAAATAGATTGGTATTTTCTAAAATTTCTAACTTGATTATTTTTTAAGTGGGTTCCACACCCAGCGTGAGGCCTGAACCCATAACCCTGAGATTAAGAGTTGCATGCACTACCAACTGAGTCAGCCAGGCACCCCTAACTTGACGATTTTTATAATGAGGGAAATTTCTGTTAAAATAACATTAAAAATAATCTAGTAAGTTCTATAGCTGTAAATTTACCTTCATGAGAACAGTAAGTGAACTGAACAAGGTATTTGCATTTGTTTTACTTATCTTTCTACAAATATATAATGAATCAACTGAATATATTATATTTTAGACAAATCAGAGCTTGCAGTTGCTGATAGAATTTCCAGAAGGAAATTATATTTACGTATAACTGACTTTGATGCTCTGTGTCCAACACACTACTTCAGAGAAAACCTATTATGCATCATTCAATTTGACAAGCCTTTTTTAAAAATACAGCTTTTCATCCCTATGATAGATCACTTTGTCCTCTAGTTAATTTGATCATCATAAACACTTTAATTGCATAATCTGAGTTCCCCAATGCCATTTGGCAACACAAGCCTCAGCCTAATTTCTTTTTAGTAAGCAAATTTGATTTGGTCTGTAAGAAATGCTCCAGAAGTACCTGTAGTATTTTTTCCTCCCCCAGGTGCATTAGATCACACTCAAAGCATGCCAATGCAGCACAGGGCCCAAATGTCAGCAGGCACATGAGAGACTATAAAATCCTTACTCCATGATCAAATAACAGCTTAACTAACTTTCTTCAACAACTGAAATATATGGATTACAAATGCACTTAAATATGTGAAAAAAACTTAAAGCTGTAAGGCCAATTAAGATGGTTAGAATCGGTAATGTAATTGAGGATACTATTAAAATCCTTAGTGCCGTAACATATTCAGAATAAAATATACCACAACTTATGATTAAAATAACAAACACACCTTTTTATGTCCATCTCAAAGAGGATTTTATAAAAAAAACAATAAACATATTTATTCTTTAGCATTTTAACAAATGATTGTTTCCAGAATATGCAAGATCTTTGGGGAGCTCATGAATAAAAGTCATATAAGCCATTATAATAAGACATGACCAACTTCCCTTTATTTTTGCTGAGTTGATAACAGTTGTGGCATCCTAGCCATTTTTATTACATGAAACTTCCTTAGGTTTCCTCAGAAAAGTATTTAAATGATCAATTGCAAAGTTTGATCTCAAATTCTGGCTAAATAATTTTATCTTTTACCTTCCCTTTAATAGGACCATACTGATTCACTAGTTACTCCTTCAACTGTCTTTTTTTGAGCTTTATGATTCATTAACACCAGAAGGAATGTCTTACCAAGGAAGCATTCCTGAAATGATTGATATTTAATTAGAGAACAGGTTTAGGTTCACGTGGCTTTGGCAGAACAGATTCAATAGTTGGATCTGGCTGACATAACCTTCACAGTGACCTCCACAGACAAGTTTAAAAAAAAAAAAAAAAAGGATATCTAATCTCAACCATAGATAGGTAATAAAAGATAATGGATAAGCCCCAGAAAAAATAATTGCCTCTTCTTTCTCTACTCTCTATCCTCACAACAGTTTAGTAGCTGAGTAAAGACAGATTTATCTTGTGGGGCAGTAATGGGAACATGGGCCCTCCTACAACTACAGAATATTTTATCTGTCAGATAATTTAATTCTCTATTTTCCCTAAATCCTACCTTTGATAACATCTTGGAAAATTCATTGAGCAATAATAAACTAAAAAACAAACAAAAGAACTACATCTCTTCTTGTGGTCTCAAGAAATTATTAGGATGAACATCTTCTTCAAAACTGTCTCTGGCTGAATTGCTATTTTTTTAAAAACAGGCCAGAGGCTGTTATCCATTTTTCCATGAATTTGTTACTAAAATACCCTGTTCTTCAAACTAACTTACTACTCATTAAAATAAAAACTAATGTTTAATGAGTAGCTACCTGGCTAGGCATACTTTTAAGTGACTAAAGAAATGGTTTTAAACTAAAAATGGATGGTTGGGCATCTGGGTGGCTCAGTGGGTTGAGCATCAGACTGGATTCTGGCTCAGGATAATCTCAGTGTTGTAAAACTGAGCCCCACATCAAGCCCCCTGCTCAGTATGGAGTCTGCTTGGGTTTCTCTCCCTCTGCCCTTCCTCCTGCGCTCTCTCTCTCTCTCTCTCTCTCTCTCTCTCTCAAATAAATAAATAAATCTTTAAAAATGGATAGGTGACTAAGAGTTGGTAGGCACTTTGACATGCGCTTGGGGTTGCAGGTGGGCAAGAGTGCCCAGGCAGAGGAAACAATATTTGGGAATATCCTACACCTTCATAAGTAGTCAGGCAATCTTTTTTTTTTAAGATTTTATTTATTTATTCATGAGAGACACACAGAGAAAGGCAGAGACATAGGCAGAAGGAGAAGCAGACTCCCTGCTGGGAGCCCTACTCAAGACTCATCCCAGGACCCCAGGATCATGCCTTGATCCAAAGGCAGATGCTCAACCACTGAACCACCGAAGTGCCCCTAGACCAGGTAATCTTCCACTGAACTGAAAAACATTCTGAATCATGAAAAAAAAAAAAAAAAAAAAAAGGGTGGTGGTGGGGGTGGTGTTTGAGGTTGCTTGGGATGGGTGATGGGAAATCATCTATATCTTGATTAGATAGACACATGAATTTGTCAAAATTAAGCAAATTGTGCATCAAAATGGTTGCATTTTATCATATGTTAATTATATCTCAGTATAACTGATTTTAAAAATAAAAAGGGAATTTGACACCAGGAAAGTTGAGAGTGCCCAACATCGTTTAAGGCCTTGTAGGCCATGTTAAGGATTGTTTTATCTTCCTTTAAGGAAAAAGCTATGAGAGAATACTGAGTGATAAAGAGGTGTGATAGTTTTTGTTTTTAATGTTTGATGTGACAGTGAGAAAAATAACTTGGAAAAGTACATTTGGAGAGAGAATTAGGAGACTCTCACAACAGTGCAGAGGAAGGAGGTCAGTAACTTAACCTATGCTTGTTGGTAGCAGAGATGGAAAGAAAGGGATCAGTTCAAGAGCTGCATAGAAGGTAAAGTCAGCTGTATATAGTAATTATTTGGCAATAATCAGTGGGACTAATGGTCCCAATTCTCTGACATGTATACTAAGATACTTTGTGTTTACTGAGATGAGGCATGCTTAAGTAGGAGCCATCCTATGTCTTGGACATTTTGACTGTGGAGTGGAGAAGGTGGGCCATGGATAAAGAATTTAGGTGGAGTCACATTCAGTTTTAGATAGTGAGACAGTTAAAAAATGGAGCTAGAGAAACAGACCAGAACATCAAAGGCTAATAGCATCATCACCAAATTTCTTCTAAATATTTGCCCAAATGAATGTTAATACACACACACACACACACACACACACACTCTTGCATTAGCAACCCAAATCACAAATATTTTTTAAACTGAATGTTTTATATAACAGAGACCAGAATTCAAAAATGTATGCTAACATTCTTTATATTTTACAATTACTAAATTATATTTTAACCTGATCACAATTCTTAAAGTTTCCCCGGTCAATAAATTATAGAAACCATATGCTTTATTCCTATATTGGAGACCAAATTATCTATCAAACACTAGAATATTAAGTGTCCTAAAAATTTGATATTTAAAATATGACAATTTTCTTCAAACCAGTGTTTCTCAAATTTATTTGAGAACAATGCCCATTTTTGAGCAACAGGTTTTTGCAATCCAAGTTGACAGAATATATTTTTTAAAATAGTAACCTATAAAATTTTCAAAGTGTTTTCTGTTTTGCTGTTTATTTCTCTACATGATATTTGGCAGGAATAATGGGAAAAATTATTTTGTCTTGGAAACAGGTTCAGGTTTATTATTTAATCCCTAAGTAGTTTTTATTGCCAGAAATTCTTCATATAAAATCTTCCAATAAATGAATCAGGTCCCCATATTGCCTTATTTTTAACATTGTTCCTGTACCAGTAAATCTGCATCATTTTCTAGGATCCCTTTTAGCTCTAAAATTATGTAACATTATACAAAATATATTCATCATTCTCGTTTTTAAAAAATTCCTTATTGCCAGAGTCCTCCTATACTATGAACTTATAACAATAAATTGGTATGACTCTATATTGTAAAGCGAAAATATTGGATCCATGAAATAAAGATGCTTTGGAATTCACCCAAGCTTAGTAATATTCCTTAAAGCGACCATCCAACTAAGGCTCGTAAGAAACACCTTAGCATAAATTGAATTTATATCTAAAAGCCCTAATTAGACCCCTGTCAAAGCCATTATCATTAGGCTTTCTATTGTCCTTGGCCGCTAAAAAGAATTGTTCTTACTGTGTACATAAATGAGGAAAACATCAAATCATAACATTTTTTTGGACTGGAAGGTTCCTCTGAGATTAGCTGTTTCAACCTCTTCAATTTATAGACGAGAACAAGCAGGTGCAGTGAGGTTAAGTCAATTGCTTAGAAGCAGTTTTCAAAATCGAAATTTGTTACATGAATTTAGAGTATATTGTGTGAACCATCAAAAGGCTTTCAAATGCTACAAAATATTTCCTCTAATCAAATACATAAAATCACTTGTACAAAAGAAAAAGAAGAAACAGAAGTACCCAACTCATTAGTTTTAAGTATGATGGCTGAGACAACAATGTTCATTCCCAAGTATTTTCTTTTTCCACAAAGTTCATTTGGGATGCCTTTAAGTGCAGATATCACTAAAACTTACAAGAATATGGAATCACCTATGTTATGAGATACCTTCCTATTTTATTAAAAAGAAAGCTTACCTGTTCTCAACAAACTATTTGCTGAGTTTGCAGTTCAGAGCTGAATTTTCAAAAAGGAGATAAGCAAATAAAATAAGTGCCCTTCATTCTATATTGCTCTGTTTCATATGAAGCAGAAATGGGCCAGGTCAGTGCTGATTCAAAGAGGAAAATGAGTCAAACAGGATTTGGTGGATATTGGTTGAGACACAGAAAGGCCTGAAGTGAGAGGCATCATTGTATAAGTACAAAATGGTACTGAGCAAGATTTGTTCAAAAATTCATAAAGTCAATGATCCACAGTATTTAAAGAAATGGGAAAAAAATCAACTAAACTTGGCTTTTTCTTAAAATGATGAGAAAACTGATGTCCAGAGATGAATAAATGACTTGCTTGAGTTTTATAGTAGTCAGTAGATAGAGTTAGTAAACTAGAGGCCAAGTCTCCTGGGGTTTAATAGTTTGACTTCACCACACTGTAGAGACCAGAGGACACAGATTTCTGCAACATAACACTCATATAGACAAGTCAGGGATAGAGTAAGAGGCCAGGGATGATCTGGGTAGCAATCTAAGGGTGTCCCTGGGGCCCCAGAGTATCTGGTTGGTACACCTAGTTCTCTGTATATTAGATGCTAAAAAGTTAGTGCCTTGTAATTTTTGGATTCCATAAATTAAAGTCATTTCTTTCTCTTGTAATCTTGTCTTCCATAGTTGATTGTTGGAGATGACTGAAAGAGGGTTCACAGTACATAAGCTATGATCTTAATCACCATCACCTGAGCCAAGACGAGTAGCTCTGCCTATAAAGTATCTGACATTCTGAGATGTGATTCTGCAAAATGAGATCAATATCTTTGCTTCTGTGCCATGATCATCTCTCATAGGACCCTAGTCAACTCATCCCTCTCTCTGTAATCCAGCCTTCTATCTGCCTTTTAAAAATGGTGATCCTTTGAACACAGAACTAGATAAGGACAAAAACTTATCAGAAAAAAAACTTTGTCATTGTGTTTTTTGGGCTTGGGCATTTCTAAAGCATTTGTCAACACCATGACCATTGGATTTTCTTTCAGGGATATGACTATACATGATTGATCTTGCCTTGTCAACTAAGAACCAGCCATTTGTCCTAAGCTTCCTTCCTAGACTTATTTGAGCATTACTGCCAATTATAAATCACAGCTCTTATTATTTTGGCAAATCCACTCACCTAAAGAAAGGACAAACTTCACTTCAATTCTGGGATAGGGTTTCAGGGTCTGGGATGGGTCAGATGCAATCTAAAAATTAAGAAAAACTCCAGGAAGCCAAAGATAATACTAAGGGGATATATTCAGCATCAGGCTTATAGGGGATTGTGAAGAAGCAGATGAAAGATAAAGCAAGAGGCCAGGAACAGGTCAAGAAGTGGTGTTTAAACAATATTGATTTGAAATTGTAGGTAGATAAGATTAGGTTCCTATATTCTCTGAATTAGTAGTCTTTACACACCAGATACTCAACCTTACTACTTTCTTTGTCTTTTCAAATCCTCTCAGAAAAATGGGGTTTGTGGAGAAGGTTACCATGCATAAACCAAACCAGAGTCAGAGTCAGCAGAGTAACTAGATCTCTCTCCTCTCCCTCAGGGCATCAAAGCTACTGCTCATTCTTTCTGGGGTCAGCTCTGTGGGAACCCCATGTGCTTCTGTTGCCTCTGGAGACCTGCCACCTCTATCAGCAGTTTTCTTGTTTACCAAACTTCTCTTCTCAGCTTTTATCTCAAACCAGTAAGAAACACCTTCCTCTCCTAGTGTCTAAGCCATCAACAAGAGCATCCGGCCCAAAACCAGAAATTCTCCATGTCCATCCGAAGCTTTTCAATTTGCCACAAGCTCATAGTATCTAAGGGGGTCAGAGGGGTTGTATTGATCTCTCTACCCTGGACACCACTGCCACTCCTCCCAGAGGCTCCTCCCTACTCCCTTTCCACCCACCATTCAGGGCCAGATCCTAAGTCCGGCACCTCCTTCCAAACTTCAAACTTTGTCATAGAGACTTTTCGTTCTTAAAAATTTCTTTGTTCCATCCTGAATTGTGACTTCAGTCAGGAGATTTGGAAATGTAACAGCATACAGCTGAACCCCAAGTGTGAACAGACTTCATATTCTATCCGCAGGAAGGCCCAGTGCCCAGGCTGGGTAACAGCCATCATGGTGATGGCTTTGTTTCACTTTGAATGTTTTGCACTTGGAAGCCACTTCTAATGTGTATATGCACTATGTTTAGATTGAACTTTGATGAGGAGACTCACACGGGCAATTCTGTGCCTTGCCATCTCTTACACAATTCTTTCTACCAAGTAAATGCTTGATTTGATAACTCTTGATTATCAAGAGAATAGACAGAACCAATGATGTGACTAAACTAAAATGGAAAATCATTTATATTGTGTTTGCTTATTTTATTTGTATTTATAAGTGGCTGTGGACAGAACTATTCTTAGAATCTTTGTTACTTCAAAACTGTGCTACTGTCAAGCATCATCGAATCGTATCATTTTCCACCCCGCTTCTCTGTAGGATTACCTCTTTTTCTCTCTACTGTATTGATTAAGAGGATCAATTTTACAATTGAGGAAAAGCATCAGACTAAATAGAACTTTGTTCAATCGTTCCTAAGCTAAAGCTCACTATCTTTTTTCCCATACTTTCCCAGGCTGAAAGAGGTAATTAAACATTTTAGAATAAAAGGGCTTCACTTTCAGCACCAGCTGGCCTCTGGGCTGCGTTTAGCGATAACTATAACCAGAGGTGGCAATAATGTTAATGAACTCTAAGCAGAGAAAATGACTAGATAAATAAGGATTACTTATAGATAGACTTTCAGTAGGCTATCTAAGCCATGTTTTAGAGTCTTTTTTGTTGTTGCTCCCATAAAAATAAAGTTTGCTCTTGTTGTTTCACTTTTATATATTAAAAAAATTATTCATAAAACTGAGGATTTTTCAAAAGTCTCTAATAATGCCAGTAAAAGACTTTTCTGCATGGTTGCAAAGCCTTGAGAACTCTGACTAAAATATCACTATGGTAAAACAAAACGATTAAAAATAGTACCTTTAGTTGGTCTTATACTCACATAGTCTTTCTAAATTGCATTACAGCTTGATTTGGATATAAATCAATGACTGTTCATACTAGCAACATACCAGGGGGAAAATTTTAGATTTCCATCTATTGTAAACTGTTGCATTATAACAGAACAGGATGTTTCCAAAACCCAGTGGTGCTCTGGCATTTCTTCTCATAATAAAAATAGCCAAATAGAGCCAATAAGGACACCTATGTGGCTCAGTCCATTAAGTATTTGCCTTCGGCTCAGGTCATGATCCCAGAGTCCTAGGATCAAGGCCTGCATCAGGCTCCTTGTTTAGTGGGGAGCTGCTTCTCCCTCTGCCTGCTGCTCCCCCTGCTTGTATTCTCTCTCTCTCTCTCTGACAAATAAATAAAATCTTTTAAAAATTAAAAATATAAAAATTAAAGCCAATTAGCATAAATTGTGGCAGACTAAAATCAGTAGGAGAGCTGTAATCTAAGTGCCATATATATATATATTATATTACATGAGCTATTATGATAATGTACTTTCCCCAAGTGGCAAAATATATGTTTTCTTTAAAATTGTAGTATTTTCTCTTGAAAATCTCTTGATTTTTATAAAAATAATATTATTGGTTAGAAATACAATTTTGAAAGAAAGGAAACCAACATTTCACAGAAAGAGTATTTGACTTTGGCACCTCTCCTTCAGAATTACCTGTGAGGGTTGGTTATGAGGTTATAATTCTAAATTTGTGCAAGCACATGGTAAGCCAAAGATATTGTTTAGCAATGAGTTACTACTAATTGAGTTACTGTCATTGTGTTTAGAACTGCAGCCACTTAGCAGGACCAGCTCTGGCAATACTATATTTTTCTCATTCTATAGTGCAATATATATAAGACACATTTTAAATTTTAAAGTTGGAAACATTAGAGATTTATGGATGTCATTTGTGGTTGGTGAAAACACACAGAGAAAACAACTGAGAATACTGCATACAGTCACAGAGATTCTTTTTATCTGGTCATTTCTTTAATTCTTTCATTTGAAGTAAGATTTCAACAAATATAAATTGTAGTCTTAGAATTACTACAAGCACTAACCAGGTCCAGGAGAACTGGATTTAACAATCGATTTGTCTTGGCTAGGAGCTATTGTGACCAGAAAATTATGGTTTACTGTAGTTTCTTTATAAACTCATAATACAAAGGTGGTTCTTGACATTTACAAAATAGACACTTTTTGTGTATTATAAATCCATGCCCTAAACCACCTTTCATGGACCAAATTCAGAATTTCACACTAGCATTGACTGAGAATGATTCAGAGAAACCCATGGAGATTTGGGCAAGGTAAGGGAGGTCAGCCTTCATGGATGTGGCCGTGGCATTTGTAGACTATTATTTGCAGCAGCACCAGTAAAGCCAAAAAAATCAGAATGCTCCCTGACCATGTTCATGACAGTGTATCCACAGTCTTTTCTATTGTCACTTTTTCTTCCAGGCTGAGCAGTTCCATGTAGATTCTTAAGGTACTAGGATCCCCCAGGTTATCAACACCTACGTCACCATCATGCACAGCTCATGTCCTCTTATCCCACTTATCTTTCCTTCCTTTCCAGACCCCATCTTTCCCCTCAATCTTAACTAAATGCCAGGCTATGAGAGCGGCAATAAGAAAAGAAGGCATCTGGCAGTGCTCCTGTGGAGGCAGTTGGGGCATCTCTTCATCCAGGTGGTCCCCTGTTCAAGTGTGGAACATGTGCTCGACCCTCTTTTGTCTTTACCATGCTCCAGAACACTACAGGCAGGTAATTTAAAGACTGAGAGCCACTCAACATTCAGTTCAAGGATCTGGAGAAGAGATCAGAGGGAGGAGTCATGTGAGATGGAGGCTCATGGTTTGACGTCTCTGGTTCCCAGGAGGGAACTGGCAGGTTCAATCCTGCAGCTGCCTCCCCTTGTGTCTGTAAAGGTTCATTCACACCCACCCACCAATGCTTGCGGGGATGGTACCTGACACTATCTGTACTGACCATCACAATCATGTACTGATTTTTAGCTTTCCAAAAGTGGAACAGCACATCTCCTCCTTTTAAAAAAAATAAGAATTTCATTTTTTTTCAGATACTGGATTTCTCAAATATATATTTTTAAAAAAATTATTTAGATGAGAGAGAAGGGAGAGAGAGAGCACACATGCATGAGTTGGGGGAAGGGCAGAGGGAGAGGTACAAGTAGACTCCCTGTTGAGCATGTAGCCCCACACAGGCTGGATCCCAGGACCCTATCGTGACCAGAATGGAAGGCAGACACTTAACCAACAGAGCCACACAGGCAGCCATCAAATATATTTTTCAGGAAGTATCATATAATGGTGTATGGGCTGCCTCTATTCTGCAAAAGATGTCACCAGTTATTAATCTATATGCTCACCTTAGAGTTCCTAAATTATTTTGTGACTAAAGGCTTCTTTTATTTCAGGTCTTTCCTATACTGCTAAAAAATAATTAGAAAAAAACCCTGCTAATTTATTACTCTGCCTTTCCATACATTCAGGAGAGTATTAATATAATTTCAAATAACACTAAGTTCAGAAAACTGATTAAAAATATCTAAGGAACCTTCAAAAGTTACCTTTAAAAAGCTAAACAGGACAAACTGTACTTCCTGAACAAAACTTGTATCAGTTTCTTGACCTTGCCAAAACTTATGAGTTAACCGTTTTGAGCAATCTTCAATAAATGCCAGACTGTCAATTAAGCAGGAGAATCCCAATTTCTTCTAGTCTTCAGAACAATTTTGCTAAGCTTATTGGAGGACAGAACTTTTAAAAACTTATTTATAGATTTTTATAATGACTTTCTATCTAGAATCTCATGTTCTTCATGTAATTATTCAGGGAGAAAAATTTTAATCGATTTTTTCCATCTTTATTGATTTTTAAAACTTATGAGAAAGTGTATAGCCAAAGCACTTTTGTGTGTCTGGGACAAGCTAGTAAGGATATAATATTCTAAGTCTGTGTATCTTCTAATACAGCAGCAGAAGTTGATGGGATTATCATATGGAGTCAGCCCTAAAATGTCTCAGATGCTCTCATTCTTCAGTGGAGCCATGAATAAATGAACACATAGAAAGTCAAGACACATTTTCATGGAGTACCACAGTGGGCAGTAGAGAGAATACAGCTAAGCACTCTAATATCTCCTGCTGCTTTACCCACATAAGCTTTATTTTTATAGATACTAATGTTTAAAACTATGTAAAAAGCCTAAAATGTTCTGGCTCTGACATACATCTAAATAAACATGTTGGTACCAACAATAAGTATCATGATCAGCAATTTTATTTAATATTTTGATGGACCTAATTTCACTAAATGACTTCACAAGCATTACTCCAATAAAGGTGCACAAGTATAATTAATCATTATCCCCATTTTACAGATGGCATAATGGAAAGCCAGAGACAGAACATAGCAACCAGATATTTAGAAGAAACGAAGTGACTAAGAAGGAGGTCAGCCAAAGTTTCTGACTAAAAGTCTAGATTTTTTCTCTACCCTATACTGCAGAATCCCCTCAAAATGAATTAAAATCACTTACTCTCCTGTTGGAATTTGCCAACAAGGGCATTTTCTAAATTATCAACCTATTACTTCCTCGGTACAAAATATTTGTTCAAATACAAAGAAAGAAAGAGACATAATATTTGTCAATCACTCACTATATGCTAGCTAAAAAATTTTTTATGATTCTCATAGGTATCCTAACAAGTGCATTAATACTCTCTCCCACCCCACATTAAAATAATTTTGCCTAGGTGGGAAAAAGATGTAATTACTGTTATTTCTTTGCTTTTGAAATGATGGGCTATTAGTTATTCATTAGGATGAGCTCCGATTTCTCAGCAATCATTTTGTAGAAAATCTAACCCTCCCGATTGTTTTCAAATATGACATTTTTATGAATATTAATAACTCATGAAGTTGACATATTATGCTTCATAGACATTTAATAAAACATTTATTCATTTAGATTTTGCCATTTTGTTTTCATAGTTTCCAGAGAATGATTCTTTTCTTGATCTTCATTTTTTTTTCTTTGCAGGCCACTGAAAAACTTGTAGCCCCCCTAACACTGTGCGTCTGGTGCCTGATAGACAAAGTGGCCTGAGCATTGTGCCAGGCACTCTACACACTTATTTCATTAGATTACCTTATGTAAAAAAGTAAGTCAAAAAAGCTTGCTGGGTACAGATAATAGGTTGCTATAGCAAAACACTAGAAAATCTATAAATAAAGACAATGATCTCCAAGGGAATTCCTAACACACCAGCAATTTTAGTGTTCCTCTATTTGAATAACAATTGAATCCTGTGGGAGAAATGACAGTGAAGATAAAAGGATAAATTGAAGACACATGAATAAAATCCTTTCCTCCACTTTAGAAATGTTACTAGAAATGTTAGTCCAGGGTGGACCTTATTTGATAAAAGGGTGTCCATGTTGGTCATTAGTTGTGACAAAGGTATCACACTAATGTAAGATCTTAACAACAAGTAAAATTGGGTGTGGCATATGTCAAAATGCTCTGTACTATCTTTGCAGTTTTACTGTAAACCTACAACTATTCTAAAGTAAAAGTTGTACTTCTAAAAAGGCAATTATAATCAAAATGTTTTAAACAACAAAAAAATGTCCCTAATAATCTTCTCTTTATGCTTTCCCTTTATGGACAATTCAGTTATTAGGTCATTAGGTGGGGCAGGGCTAGCTGCCTATGCAAAGAGTAGCTCTTCAGGGAGTAATGAAGTTCAAGCATGGTGAAGAAGCAATCTACATGGAAGAAGGCATCAGTTTTCTTGCTGTTAAATGAGTTACATACATGGAAAAGAGAAAACTAGAATGTACCCTAGATACTTTTAACTAGAAATGGAGGTGTCAGCATGAACTGATAGTATTCAGTATACAGAAATATGGAGATATCAGTGTGTGTGTGTGTGTGTGTGTGTGTGTGTGTGTAAATTGTCCACTGAGAAGGAACTAGAATCAGTTCCACCATAATAGCAATCTAGTAGCCAGATACTAATTTCTAAGTATCATTCTCAACTAAAAGAAATTAGGGCCCTTTGGAGAAATAGCAGATAGCAGGGCTGGTGCAGGGAAAATTACAAGATCAAACATCTATTATGCCAGGAAGTGAGAAAGTACACAAAGGATGAGGGTAACATGTCAAAAGTAGAGAGTAGCCAGCTTGCAGGGGCTCCTATGGCCAAATGTGGGATGGTAACAGATAATAAAGTAGTAATGAATAAAAAAGGAATCCAGGAGTTCATACTGATATAAATTAAAAATGAATAAACTAAAATTTGATGAAGAATAAGATATTTAAATAGTTTTATTTTATTATTTTATATTTTTAAAATATTTATTTATTTATGAGAGACATAGAGAGGCAGAGACATAGGCAGAGGGAGAGGCAGGCTCCCTGCAGGGATCCCGATGTGGGACTCCATCCCAGGATCTGGGATCATGCCCTGAGCCAAAGGCAGACACTCAACCACTGAGCCACCCAGGTGTCCCTTAAATAGTTTTAAATTACCTCCCAGGATAGGCAGGATGAGCCTCCCCCCAATACTCCTTGCCAAATGACCATGCCACCCTTGTGGCTTGTGTCATATTTGCTACACTGTATGACCATATTTGTATGGTAATATATTAATATATAATTTAGTATATAAATTATATTTATATATTAATTGTATATAACATAACATATACAATCATAATCATGTATAACATAATATATACATTGTATGTGTGTAACATATATAATGTATATAAAATATATAATAAAATAACATATTGTGTTAAATAATACATATATTAATAAACTGCATATTTCCATGAATAGAAAATATTATATAATAGAATTTTATTAATATATATATTCATGATAACATATCCTGACAATATTTTTAACTTCTAGTCTAAAAATGAAAGAGTTTGACTTAAAAAACTGTACTAGGTTTCTGGTATATAATACAGTAAACCAATTTTCTATGCTTAGCTTTTGTCCAAGTTATATTTTGTTATGCTGAATTTCTACAGAATAATATGGTAGCATAGATTACTAAAGAAAAAATACTTTCTATTAAAAATATGAAGAAACTGCCCTGTCTAAAAATGACTACATTAAGGGATTTTATTTAGTCTATATAAGGAAATATAATAAAATAAAATAAAATAACATTTTGAATGTTGTATGTATGCATGTATGTATTTATATATATTTAACCAAGAAACTTTCAGGATAAGTTTAATTTTCAACTAAATAACCAGAATGCATTCCAAAAGCTGAGGATGAAAAACAGGTTACTGTCCAAACTTCTTCCTCATCCTTCTACATTTAAGAACCAGACAGGTTTTTGTTTTTTTGTTTTTTTTTTTTTTTTTTTTTGCAACATGAAGTAAAGTGGGATGTCTGGGTGGCTCAGTGGTTGAGCGTCTACTTTTGGTTCAGGGTGTAATCCCAGGTCCCACATTGGGCTCCCTGCATGGAGCCTCCTTCTCCCTCTGCCTATGTCTCTGCCTCTTTCTCTGTGTCTCTCATGAACTGATAAAATCTTGAAAAAAAAAAAAAGAAGGAAAGTAAGGGAAAATAAAAGTGAAAATTGTAACTCTCTGATAAAAATGTAACTTTTACTGGATGTTAGATATAACACTAGGCACTTAATATGTTTTGCTCTATACAATTCTAGGTATTGACATCTATTCCCATTTTAAAAAATAGAAAATTGTCTAGGAGATTTAATTCATAGCTTAAGGATCTAGTTGTAATAAAAAATAGAGGCAAGATCTGAATCCAAACTTGTATTGACATGAAATCCATGGTCTTTTCAAAAACTAAGTTGCTTCAATCTAACCTTGTCATAATCTCATAGAGTGAGAAAAACAACTGCTATCATCATTAAGATGTGTGTATGCATATGAGAAAGCAAAAAAAGAGAGACTGGTTTAACAATCATTATAAATATATTAAAATACATATAAAAATCTAAACACATTATGTACACAGACACACAAACACACACACACAAATATTTAAAAAACACATGTAACCAAGAAGGTTACACAACAAACTTAGGACTTCAGAATAAATTTTTTTCTCTAACACAGTCCTATAAGAATTAGAATAATAGATTTTCTATGAATTCTATATTCTTTCATGTATTATTCAATCTGGTTAGATAAGAACCAAGTGTACATTTTATACAAAAATTGTCTGATTTTAGTAAACATGTTAAGAGTATGTACACTATTTTTTACAATATTTTTAAAGAAACATGAAATATTCATTTGATAAAAAGTTTCCCAAATCAAAGATTTAGCTATATGATATTAGCCAATATCCAATAGCAGAGTATGTAAAATATTAGGGCCCAAAGTAGGTACTATAAATACCAATTCTGCACACCTTTCCCTCAAGTGATTATCTTCACAGATCCAAAAATATCTTCTATTTATTTCCTTTGTTTCTTTCTGTACCCTGATGATACATTAGTCATGCTTTTCAAGGAGCACAGTATAAAACCTGTACCAATTCACAATTTCTGTTTAGCATTTAGAAACCTACATAATGATACATGTAGAACTTTTTCTCAGAGTCTTAGACTGGACATACTCGTACTCATAAAAATTATATAACTCTTTCAGCATCTTTAAAAGATAAAGTGCTGTGTATACAACAAAGTACATAAATTTATGAGGCTCCTGAGAATATGTCTAATTTGTAGTCTAAAATAGTAAAGATTTTCACTGGAAAACTGTACTAGGTTTCTGGTAGTTAACACTGTAAGCTCATTTTCTATGCCTACTTTTTGTCCAAGGCATATTTTTGTATTGTGTTGAATTTCTACAAAGTAACATAAATAGCACTGGTAGGTAAAGGGAAAAAAAAAATTTATCAAAAACATTAAGAAACTGACCCCGTGTAAAAGGCTATGTTAAGGGACTTTACTTAGTCTAATAAAGAAAATAAAATTTTAAAATGACTTTTAAAAAATATTTTTAGGGACACCTGGGTGGCTTAGCAGTTGGCCGTCTGCCTTCGGCTCAGGGCATGACCCTGGAGTGCTGGGATCGAGTCCCCTATCGGGCTCCCTGCATGGAGCCTGCTTGTGTCTCTGCCTCTCTGTGTCTCTCATGAATAAATAAATTTTTAAAATATTTTTTAAAACTTTGCACATGGGTAATTAGATACCTTTTTAAAAATTCTATGTAATAATAGTTGTAAGGAAATGTTTTCTGGGTTATTTTTTTATTGAGGTATAATTCACATTACCTATAATTCACCATTCCTTTTAGTGTGATAAACACATAACATGAAATTTACCATTATAACCATTTTTCATTTTTTTCCTTTTTTTGTATATTTTTTATTGGAGTTTGATTTCCCAACATATATCATAACACCCAGTGCTCATCCCGTCAAGTACCATTTTTCATTATTAACTGTATTCCCATTGTTCTGTAAACCAATCTCTCAGACTTTCATCCTGCAAAACCAAAATGCTATACCCATTGAACAATTCCCCTTTAGTCTTTCCCTCCCCTCAGCACTTGGTAACCATTATTCTTTTTTCTGGTTCTATGAATTTGATTACTTTAGGTACCTCATATGTGGAATCACATAGTACATGTCTTTTGTGACCAGCTTATTTCACGTAGCATCAGGTCCTCAAGGCTCATTCCCAGTGAGGTACTGTCAGGACTATCTTCCTTTTTAAGACTCAGTAAAATTGGGATCCCTGGGTGGCGCAGTGGTTTGGCGCCTGCCTTTGGCCTAGGGCACGATCCTGGAGACCCGGGATCGAATCCCACGTCGGGCTCCCGGTGCATGGAGCCTGTTTCTCCCTCTGCCTGTGTCTCTGCCTCTCTCTCTCTCTCTATCTGTGTGACTATCATAAATTAAAAAAAATTTAAAAAAAAAAAAAGACTCAGTAAAATTCTGGGATGCGTAGGTGGCTCAGTGGTTGAGCGTCTCCCTTTGGCTCAGGGCGTGATCCTGGGATCCGGGATCGAGTCCCACATTGGGCTCCTTGTGTGGAGCCTGCTTCTCCCTCTGCCTATGTCTCTGCCTCTCTCTCTTTGTGTGTGTCTCATGAATGGATAAACAAAATCTTTAAAAAAAAAAAGATTCAGCAAAATTCCATTGTATGTATAAACCACATTTTATCAATTCATCTGTTTATGTACATTTGAGTTGCTTTCACCCCTTGAGTTATGAATAATGCTACAATGAACATGGGTGGGCAAATATCTCTTTGAGACCCCACTTTCAATTGTTTGAGGTATATACCCAGAAGTGGGATTACTGGCTCATTACTATAGTTGTATTTTTAATTTTGTGGAATCTCCATACTGTTTTCCATAGTGGTTGTACCATTTTACAATTCCAGAAAGAGTGCACAATGATTCAAATTTCTCCTTGCCAACTTCCTTGTACATTTTGTTGTTGGTTGTTCTTATTTAAATGTTACATTTAAAAAATTTTAATTGTAGTTCATATAATATTAGTTTCAAGTATACAACAAAATGATATGAAATTTATATTTACTGGAAAATGCTTACCACTAAGTATAGTTACCAACTATCACCAAAGTTATAATCTCACTGATTATATTCTCTATGCTGCACTTATCTCCATGATTTATTTATTTTATAACTAGAAGTTTGTACCTCTTAATTCCCCCTTCACCTATTTTACCCATTCTCCTATCCAGATCCTCCCCACTGGAACTATCAGTTTATTCTCTGTTGAATATGTTTCTATTTTATTTGGTTTGGTTTGTTTTTCAGATTCCACATACAAATGAGATCATATAGTCTTTGTCTTTCTCTTTATGACTTATTTCACTTAACATTGGACTTTCTAGGTCTATCCATGTTGTCACAAATCACAGGATTTCATTCTTTTTTATGGCTATGTAATATTCCATTGTGAATATATATATATATATATATCTTCTTTACACATCCATCTACCAATGGACATTTAGGTTGTTTCCATATCTTGGCTATTGTAAATAATGCTGATATAAACACTGGGGAGCATATATATTTTCAAATTAGTGTTTTTGTTTTCTTTGAGTCAATACTCAGAAGTGGAATTACTGGATCATATGGTATTTCTGGTTTTAATTTTAATTCTATGCTGTTTTCCATAGTGGTTGCCCCAATTTATGCTCCCACCAATAGTGCACAAGGGCTCCATTTTCTCTACATCCTTGCCAATACTTGTTACTTATTGTCTTTTAGAAGCTAACCATTACAAGTGTGAGGTAATACCTTATTGTGTCTCTGGTTTGTTTCCCTGATGATTAATGATGTTGAACATCTTTTCACATGTCTGTTTGTCATTCATATGTCTTCTTTGGAAGGACATCCAAAGCCTTCTACAAATGAAATGCAATCCTACCAATACCATTCTGTGGCAGAAGTGGAACAAATAATCCCAAAATTTGTATTCAATCCCAAAAGATCCCAATCCCAAATAACCAAAGCAATCTTGAGAAACAAGAACAAAGCTGGAAGTATCACACTCCCAGATTTCAGACTAAATCACAAGGCTACAGTAATCAAAACAGGATGGTACTGGCACAAAAACAGACACATAAATCAGTGAAACAGATGAGGAAGTCCAAAAATAAACATATTTTTATTAGCCCAATTAATCTAGGACAGAGGAGGCAAGAGTATACAAGGAAAAGACAATATATTCATTAAGTAGTGCTGGAAAAAAAGACAGCTACATGAGAAAGAAAGAAACTAGGCTATTTTTCTTAAACCATGCACAAAAATAAACTCAAAATGGATCAAAGACTTATATTTAGGTCCTTATATTTAGACCATAAAATTCCTTTAAAAAAACATGCAGTACTCTTGGACGCCTTAGCAACATTTGAGGGGGAGGGGAATCTGTTTCTCAAGCAAGGGCAACAAAAGCAAAACTGAACAATTGCGACTACATCAAACTGAAAAGCTTTTGCACAGCAAAAGAAACCATTAATAAAACAGGCAACAAAAAAGGCAACCTTCTAAATGGAAAAAGATTTGTAGATGATGTATCTGACTAAGGGTTAATATTCAAAATACATAAAGAACTCCTACAACTCAACACTAAAACAACAATCTGATTAAAAAATGAGCAGAGGACCTGAATAGTCTGTGTTTTTTTTTTATAGTAGCCATCCTAGTGGGTGTGAGTGCACACTTATTTTTAATGTAGATAGTGGATACCATATTACTGGAAATTTTATAGAAAAAATAAAAATAAACAATTTCTGGAATGGAAAAAGGCAACTGCTTTAAAATGGATGAGAGTCATTCTTCCTTAGATTCATAGAGATAGATTATTGGCTATGAAATCTATCTTTGTTGAGTTAAGGAAAGCTGCATCACTTCTATCTGATTTCAATTATTCTGATAGAGTACTATAATGGCAGCACTGGAGAAAGAGGGAAAGATCTTCAGGGCATATAAGAATGCATCACCAAAAGACACTGTTGCCTGATACAGTATCAAAAATTTTCAGCCTGGTATTTCTGGCAACTCCAATGCAAAGCTCTGACCTCCTGGCAGGGCCTGTGCTGAATTTGGTTAGAATTAATACAGGAGCACTTCACATCTTAAATCCAACTGTTTCTGGTAATAAATTAATACTATTCTTATTGAAAAATAATTTTTATGCCTTCTGAGAGGTGATATTCTAATTTTGATGGGTTTCTCAGTTTATCCCAAGAGTAAGTGATTTCCTTCTTATACATAGTTTCAAACAAATTGAAACTTTAACTACTGAGGAACTGCTGGACATCAACTGGTTCATACTTCTGGAGGATAATTTGACAATATGTATCTAAAGCCTTATGAGATACATAATAATTTGTGACACATTATTATCTTAATGAAATTGTGCAATGAATTTACAAAAATGGAGATTCAAAGATGTTCAAGGATGCTCAAGAGTAGGGACTGGTTAAAAAGTGCATCTGAACATTAGAATCTGTGCAGCCATTAAACACAGTTCTATAGCTTTAGGTTTTATTAACACTATTTTATGCTTTTTATATACTTTTATGCAAGTTCTGTAACATATATTTTATGTACTTTTAGGATAGTGTGTTATTAATATCAAAAAGCATTCATAATATATCAAGTGGTAAAATCAAGGTAGAAAGCCATAATTGTAAGTACAAGGCAGAAAAAAACCATGTGTGTATGAGTGTGTATTACACCATCACTGATATATGTTAAATAAAACTCATTACATGTTAAACTGAATACATACCTACAGAATTACAATTCTCTTCTGCAATTACAGAGGAGAATCACGAAATACACAAATTTACTAATTTTTCTGGATTGAGGTTGAGGTGAATTTCATCTTCTTGTTTATTATCTCTACTTTTCAATTTTCTATAAAAATTTACATACTTGCATCATATAAAATAATAAAAGGAGTGGATAGATGGCCAGAATGCATGCAAGCCATTTCTCAGGTTGATCCACACTGTTTAGCCTTGGTCTCTGAGATTCAGGGCTGACCAACACTACTGAAGATGGCAACCTCCCACCGCCAAAGGGAGCAACAAGCTGAGAGGTTGACATCTGTGCAGGATGGTCCTGATGCTCAGAGAGTTTAGCACCTTAACAGAGCCTTTTTCACTTTCGTTCCAGGAGCTCTGTTGACTAGAGAATTTAATAGTGAAGGAGAAAAAAATGTTGCCTTCTATTTAGAATGCCCTGCTTTCACTCTGCCAAGAGCAGAAAGGTAAAACAGACTTAATTGTGGTCAAGAATTTATTTTAAAAACAATTATTTGCTGGTTCTCAATCCCACAATAATGCTGAAGAATCTAAAAAGCAGTCCATCATCCTACAAAAGAGTTATAGACAGAGATCCCTCGTATGGTATAGCTCTCACCAACCTAGGAAAGCTCTAGTTTGATCTGTGCCATGAAAAAGATGACACTGATTATCATCTACCTACCCAGAAGAATGATTAATTTAAGATAAATAGATGCTGACTTCAGACATACTGACTGCATTTCCCAGATACTATTGCAGCAACACTCCCTCACTTCAGATGTTATGAAGTATTCGGAGGGATCACACTTTTCTACGCATATAACACAAAACATTCAAGATGTAATCTAGCTCTCTGTGTGGTGGATTTGACTTTTATTCCACATCACTTTGCCAACAGAAATCTCTTCTTCCTTAACTTTACTTTTCATAACATAAACTTTTTGTTTTTTTCATTGCCTACCTTAATATTTCATTAAATAAAAATGGCTTAACGTAAAATATAATAGTGAAATACAGTTAATGGCTTAACTGTAAAATATAATAGTGAAATTTGTATAATAGTGAAATTATTATGAAATTAAGTAAACAGAAACTAGCAATCACAACCTGATATTTTTTTTAAATGTTGCAGAGCCTGACTATGCTTTAGCTTTCCCTGGAAAGATTTTTATTTTTTCTACAAATTAGCTTTTCAAAAGTGCAAGTTATAAGTGTAAAGCTGTCTTTAGTCAAAAAAAAAAAAAACTACAGATTTTTAATTTCTTAATTCACAAAGAAAACAGTGAGTTGAGGGCAAAGAGGATGTGCACCAAGCCAGAGATCTGCACTTGGATTCCAATAACATTATGACCAAGAATTTCTCTCCTTTTATGAGGCATAGGGTTTGGAGGATAACCTTATGAAACATGTAAGACTAGCCTGGCTCTCAAATACATCACTAGAAGCAAATTTCTAACAATCAAAAATGAGTTATTGAACCCAGGTCAAACCATTGGCCTCCACCTCTGGAAATTCATTAAACGTTACTTCCCACAACCCTGTGAGCCTGGGCCAAAATAGGTCTTTAGTCAAGAACTAAAGCTTAAAGGTATGCTTTCTTTTTACTGCTGCACTGTCTTATTAAAAAGTTACACACACACAAATGAAATAGATCTTGAATATGAATAGCCAAGTACAATATTTTGTGAAATAGATTACAGATTTTACCTATTAGCAATGGCTAGGCCAGGCTATTTCTCTACCTTGTAAAAAGATTCCCTAAAATTTCCAGATATGATAGTTATCTTATATTTTCTGCTCTTTATGATAAAAACAAAATTATCCTTTCTATCAAACTATAACCAAAAAAGTGTGGCCTCTCTCAAAGTCAAACTGTCCTTAATAAAAAATTATAATCACAAACAAATATAATTATAGCAAGTACAATCAATACTCAAGTGGTTTGGATAAAAAGTTGGTAATTCTAAGGAGAGGGTGATCCAAAGGACCTTAATTTTTTAACCCAAAGCTTATTATTTGAGTCTGAGAATTTTGCCTTTATAGTTATGCTTTTATTAATTCTGTATTAATAGTTGAATTTTTCTGAGCATATCACAACTAAACAGTAGAAGTGGGTTAGCCCGTTGAAAAGTGAAAAGTTTTACATTAATATAAAATATTCAAATAGAAATCATAATTATTTCTACTAACTAGATCATTTAGTTAGAAGACCTTCTTACTTCAGCTATAATTGCATCAAATGTGATACATAGAACCTTTTGAGGCTAGACGAGAGACAAGATGATCATTTATCCATATTTCATTCAGCACACAAAGTCCCAGAGTCCAAGATAGCTTTCCCCAGGAACTCTCCTAGAATAGGTATTCATATCAGAAAGGTTTTTCCATGAGGTCGATGGTGGTAGATATGTAGCTGAGAGGTGCCTGTCAGAGAGACAAGAAACTAGGGTGACAGATGAGGCATGGACCAGAAAGGCATTCATGCATCTCTAGCAGATGCCAGCACTGGAGACTGATGATGGACGACCAGATGCCAACATTTCCCCACTGCGATGCTACTGCAGATCCTAGAAATTTGTCCTCCCAAATGATATCACTCTCATATATGTTTATTCTAATTCACTTCACAAAAACGTGACTGTACATTATGATTACATATAGTCAAACAATGGTACTTAGAATCACACGAGGCTGTGAAATGTCCACAACTACTCATATTAGTGGGTGTGGATTCTAAAGAAATATGGAATTTCCCTGAATAAGAAAGGGCAAGAGGGCTTTAAATTTAGTGTAGGCTGGAAAGGTTGCAGAATAATAAAGGCTTGTATAAATAAAGGAAAATTCTGTTTAGATACCTAGGACATAGCGAATCTTTTAAAATATTTCACTATATTGTTCTTACCTATTGCTGTTCTGGATACATGAAATAAAAATGACAGTTACTTAGGCTTGGATTGACATTGCTCTTAATTTAAAAAGAAATATATTCCAAAGTTTTAAATTATAACCTAAATCTTCATTACCTATATAGAATGCAATATTTTAGTTGGCATTTCTGACTCTAAAATTTGGCCTTCCTAAACATCCTGAATATAGTTATTCAAACCTTTCAGGAGCACCTGGGTGGTTCAGTGGTTGAGTGTCTGCCTTTGGCTCAGGTCATGACCCCAGGGTCCTGAGATCGAATCCCACATCACCCCACAGGCAGCCTGCTTCTCTCTCTGCCTATGTCTTTGCCTCTCTCTGTGTGTTTCTCATGAATAAATAAATAAAATATTTTTAAAAAATAAAATAAAACCATTCAATGCAGCATCTGTCATATTACTTCCCTTGTAAAAACATCTCATGGCAACAAACAAAATACAGACTCCTGTTACTGTTTTTTGAATAGTTCTCACACCACTTTACTTATTGAAACATCTATCACACTTCCTAAAAAGTAATTTCGTAAGAAATATCATCTCGCTGTTTCAGTATTTTATGTACATCTGTTTTTGTCAACGGTGATATAAGGTAAGTAACTTGATGGCAGTAATATCAATTGACCTCTTTGTGTCACATTTCCTTAACTGAAAAAGGAATGTTATGTCGGTAGAGCCAAGCTGCCTTCCAACCCTAAGCTTCTTTTAGTTCAATTTTCTCCATTCTGCACAGCGCATTGATCAAGATTAAACCAAAAGCAAGCACTAAAATAGAAACTGGCTTATTGATGATGTGTTTTAGCATAACAGATTATGTGAACCAAAGTGGATGCTTGCACTGGCATAAGAAGTTACTACTCCAACCATAATTACTTCTGTATGTGTAAGGCAATTTTGCTATTATAACTCAAAAATTGTTTAAATCATGAAGAAACTAAATTAAGGTTTAGTTGTGTTTGTATCACATGACATAATGTGCATCAGTTGTTAGTAAATCCTATGTCTTTAGAGCTCTTCTGTTCACTACAGCACCACAAAATACATTTGATAAAAGAGGAAAAATAAACATGATCCAGAGTTCAGTGCTATTTGTTGTCTCCAAAATCTCTGTTTAAAATGGACGATCTGTTTAGAACTGATGATTCAAAGCTTACAATAGCATTCCATTTTCAGACTCCACCTTCCTGGCCGGACACAATGGTAGTTTAGAAACAACAACAACAACAACAACAACAACAAAACAACAACACAGTAAGCTAGTTTTTAATAGAGAAAAACCTAGGATCACTATAGGATAATTGCCCTATAATTTTCTTCCTCTATAATTTACTATCAGAATGCTTTCATTCTTACTGCCAAATGTTTTGGAGGAGCGGTCTACTCCTTGACCACTTATTCTATATTGACTCAACTCAACAATTGCACCCTGGGTTCCCTCAATCATTTTACTGAATCCTCTTTTTTTTCTTTTATAAGTCTCCAGGAAACTCATCATTGCCAATAGTAGAAGGTCACCTCAGTTCTTAAGGTTTTTTTTTTTTTTTTACCTCTCTTTAGAATTTTACCACTATCACCCGCTTTTAAAACTCTTATCTACCTACTTTCATGGCCCTGTGTTTCCTTAGTTCTCCATCTGTCTCTGATGTTCTGTTGCCTCTTTCATTGGTTCTCATTTGCCCACTTCTTTTTAAGATTGATTGATTGATTTGAGAAAGAGAGAGTGAATATAAGAGACAGCATGAGCAAGGAGGGGGGATAGAGGGAGAAACAGACGCCCCACAGAGCAGGGAGCCCGTCGTGTTCCCACTTCCTAAAATCAAGTGTTCCACATGGTATTCTCTCCACCTTCTCCTTTCCTGTCATTATCTCACAAGCACATTGGTTTGCGTGGTTTCAACTTTTTCCTCAGTGCAGATGACGATCAAATTTGCATCATGATCCTGATGTTTCGAGATCTCCAGATTCCTAAATGCTTTTATACTTGGATGTTCCTATGGCAAGTCCACTTCAACATAACAGTTACAAACTGTTCTTCCCAACTCTAGGCTTTCTCTTTTATCCTCCATCTGTATTTTAAAAATCTAAATCCTTCCAGCTACTGACATTCAAATCCACAAGTCATCTCTAAATCTTTCCACAGCTCACTTCACACATCCAGTTGACCAAATCATATTTACCTTGGTCAAGACTTGCATATATTCCTCAATCTTAGCAACTGCCAAAATCTTCAAAGATCCATCTTTTTCTCAGTGATAGGTTTTAGGCTAGTCATACAAAGATGATCTCACTTCATGAAAGGTTTTTCTGAACTAAAGCTCCTGGACTGTGTCTTTATAACAGCTCCACCTTTCATCTTAATGTCTTCCTATTTTTAATCTCAATTGGCAAGCCCAAACATCCCTGAGTGTCGAGCCTCCTTGCTCACATTGGTCTGGCATCTGCCCTTTCACAAGTTCTACCCCTCAGCAGGCTCTCAAACTAGACTAGCCCAGACCACAAATAGAGCAACATATGTACTACCTTTTGCCAAACCAGTATCACAGCCTGTTGGGTTTTTTAATGTTATTTTTTTCTGAATAGAACAGTAACAGAGACATGCTTAGAAAATTTTTAAAAAGCAAAACAAATATCACCACCAAATTCCACCAATTTTAGGGGTCATTTTGAGAGAGAGAAAGAGAGCATGTGGGCAGAAGGTGTGGGGGGGCAGCAAGGTGGAGCAGATGGAGAGAGAATCTTAGGCAGGCTGCATACCCAGCACAGAGCCTGATGCAGGGACTGTTCTCAGGATCTCGAGATCATGACCGGAGCCTAAATCAAAAGTAGGATGCTTAACCGACTGAGCCACCCAACCACCCCCAGCTCCCAGCTGCATAACTCTTAAAAGTGTTCTGGTTACCTCCAGGATTTCTTGTCCCTAACTTCTCTACCCATCATGGGCAACTTTATAAAACACAGTTATGATTACAGGCGCTCAAAAAATCCCCGGGAATCTCTATCATCCACAGAGTAATACTTATACCTCTGTGCAGATATCCAAGTCCTCCACAAACTAGTTGCAACTTCCATTTTCTCTTTCTCCCATGTCTTTCCCCTACTCACCTTCCAGCCTGGGCTAGCAATTCTACTCTGGGTTACACTTGGGTATCACCTGGAAAGGCTTTCACAAACACATACGCTAGAGTTGCTTTCCACACTAATTAAATAAGAACCAGGAGCTGGCTTCTTTTTTAATTCTCCACCAGATGATTCTAATAGATAGCCAGCATTTAAATCACCACCTGCCAGCCCATTCTTCCTTAAAGTGAAATAGGTGGAGGCACTGGGAGAGCACTTGTTAAAAATGCAAATTCTTGGACCACATTTTAAGCGGTCTCACACTTTTGGAGGCTAGAGACCAGGAATCTCCAGTTTAACAAACCTGCAGATTCTATAGTTTGAGAACTACACTCTACTTAAATAAGACCACTGCCGTTTCCTCAAGTGCCACATTTCCCAGCTCTGCAATATGTGCCTTCTGCTCTTCATGCTTCTCGTTTACAGAGTCTGTTCTGTATCTTCCCTCGCCCCCATCCCCTCCCTGTCCTACCCCAAATCATATCTTTTCTTATGCCCAATTTAAATGCTAGTTCTTTCAGTCCAACATTTCATTGTTCCAACATTTTTTTCCCATGTTCATTGTTTATGCTCTTATTGTATTTCTTCTCTCCAGCTCTATACTAAACATAATTGTGTAGACTTTCAAATCTACTAATAGAATTGACTTTTTCATGTGCAGATACAATATCTGATTTACAAGATTATCTTCAGAGTGTCTGGCACATTTTTCTACAAATACTAGACATATGTTAAATGCTTGAATTGAATAGCAAAGTATTTTTAGCCCATGCTCTCCTTGATAAATAATTACCATACATTGCTCCACAGTGGTTTTGATAAGGAGAAGCCATGCTGAAGAGGGTGATCTACTTTTTTTTTAATAAATCTTCAAATATCTAGTGATTTGATACTAAACTTTTTTTTCTCTGCTAAATCAAGCATATATTGTCTACCTAATAGTTTAAGCATGTGATCCTAGTAAAAGGCTCCTCCACACAAGTTGTCAGCCATTTACTTAGTACAAATGATTTAGATATACCAAACCAGACAGAAAGTTAGTGGAAATGATTTAGAGTTTCCTGTTTTTTTTCCAGTATATGAACACCAGCGAAAGGTTAAAGTAAGATCTGGTATTCCAAGTAGAAAACAAGTCATTCAGTTGCACATCCTTGCAATCTAAAGAAATGAATTCAAGAAACATTCACAAAGCCACTTCCCAGCTCTGTTCCCCTGAAGACCATGCCTGAATAAAAGCTCTTTCATTAAGCTTTCCAAAAAACTAGACACCCTTTCTATCTTGCTTCTAAAGCACTGACCATCATTCACATTGTATTTATGATGTTTTCCCCTGCCCTATAGTCATTCATGGATATCTCAACACCCATTACTAGACTTTCAACTCCCCAAATTAGGGACCAGGTATCTTCCATGTTTGCGTTTCTTACAATGCACATGATACGACCTGGCTCACCAAAGGTGTACAGAAATCTGAGATGAATGAGAGAATAAAGACAGTAAATCAATTTTGAATTACAAGTATGAGGTAAGAGTTTTCAATTTCCTTTATCCAAACCACAAGGTATCCTCCATTTCCAGAAAAATTGCTCTGTCATAAAGAAGCAAAGAATGCCATGTGGGCATGGACACAAAGGGAATAATTTATCTGCTCTTTACCCTAGGTAGACAGAGTGATAAGGCTGCTGAGAGCATGTCTGAACCAATGTGTAAAGCACTTAAATAACCCATGCTTTAGTTTCCTCTTCTACTGATCGTGGGTAAAATTTTTGTTGACCTTATAGGACTGTTGTGAAGATTAAATTAATTAATATGTGTAAAAGCATCTAGCATAGGGCATATGGTAAATAACCAATCAATGGTATTTAATCTTTTTAATCCTTTCTTTCTGCTTTAAAAAGATAACACAGGGAGTCTGTTATTCAGAAACATCTGGTTCCAGAAAATAAAACAGAGCATATAGTATATAGTAAATAGCAAGATGGGTGCTTGACACGAGTCCAAATACATGCTGCATACTTATATGAGATGTTGGACAACAAGAGCGTCAGATAGGTAGAAAATCTGAAAGAAGACTCCTCAACATTGTAGGTTCCCACTCAGGTTCTGTCACTTGTCCATTGTTTGAACTCGGTTATCTAATAGATCACACGGGGAGAACAAACACCTATCTTTCTTTTTTTTATTTTAAAAATATTTTTATTTATTTATTCATGACACACACACACAGAGGCAGAGACACAGGCAGAAGGAGAAGCAGGCCTCCTGCAAGGAGCCTGATATGAGACTCGAACCCAGATCCCAGGATCACACCCTGAGCCAAAGGCAGACAACCCCTGAACCACCCAGGTATCCCCACCTATCTCTTTCTATTCTGTGCGATGAATAGAGGAGTTCTGTTTAAGTTGCCACCTGAAGATAAATAACTGTCCCTTAATCAATGGAACACAGGACTGTGGCATCTGAAAATTCAAATGTTGAGTATCCACCAAAAGGAGCTTGTACAATTATCATTACATGTACAGCAAAACACACACACACACACACACACAGTCCAAACTGTGTGTTTCTATTCCTATCTGCTCAAAACTTTACTCTTGACTGAAGAGTATGGTTGATGAAAGGCAAGAAAAAAGATAAGCTGCCTTTAAATGTGACATGACCATGAAACAAAATCGTAAAAGCAACAACTAAACATGTATTGAGAGATAGAAAGATACATGGGGAAGATATAGGTCAAACTATTATCTATGATGGTAAAAACTACTGATTCGAAATGTATTCAGTTGAACTGCATGAAACTAAGAAATATACAGAATTGTTGAATCATATTACACACCTGAAACTAATATAACAGTGTAAATTGCACTGGAATAAAAAATTAAAACATGAAATAGTTGTCAATATCAGTTTTTAACTTATAGAAATGACAATTTCATATGTTCCAAGGCAATACTAATTACGATATCATCACTCTTTTGAAGAAAGAAGAGCTCAGTGATATTTTGCAAGGTTTACATGGGGAATTATAATGATGAAAGATTGTCATTTTTCTATTAGGTTTATATTGGAGGAACCAAGGTATATGAAAGAGAAGGGAAATAATGCACATGCAGAGATAAATCACAACTGAGCTCCCTTTTATAGGGGCAAAAAGATAGAAAAATTGCACTATAAGTAAGAACAGTGTCAGGAAGAAGAAACTCATATCTATATATAAAATGCTAAATTTAAATTTGTGCATTCAAAAAGGGTTTCCGAGAAGCAATGCCCTATAAAGTCTCCCACTGACTTTGAGCAAAGTCAATATTAGGTTACCAAACCCTATAGCTGCATGTCCCCATCTTCTCTGTTATAACCCATCATTGTGCAATGAAAGTAAGTGCCAGGAACTGCTATGGACCTGGGAAGGGGAGAAGTGCCCTCTCCTAGCATTCTATGGAGGGGAGATAAACAGGAAGGACTTCATAAAATAAGTAGTTCCTGAACTTTACAAAGCAGATGTGTAATAGGTCTTCAAGTTTCATGCTCTCAGCTGGACAAGTGAGGTGCAAAAACACTGAGGACAGGAGATTCTGATTATAATCCAAATAAAGAGCAATAACTGTAAAGAAATCAAGAATCCTCAATACATTTCAAAGTAAAAAGACCTAGTGACAGAATAGAGTTGAGAGATAACATATAGGGAAAGATATAGACCAAGGATGTTGGTGTAGGAGATAAGTGAAAAATGTGTAACTGTGACACAAATGATGTGCTTGTAAGGGAAATATACAGAAAATCATAGTTAAAATGCTGGCATTTTAAATTGAAAAGGTAGAGGTACATCCAAGAAAAAGAGTTATAAATAGGATTACAATTTAGGAGTCCTCTATGCAGAAAAATACTGGGATGGCAAGTTAGTCTTTTCTTCTTTGTCAACATAAACTAACAGTATCTGCTTTGAGCCTTAGACTGAGAGAGTCCAAGTCCATGGCTGGCCTCAGCAGGGAAGCCTTCATGATTAATCAGCAAGGTCAGTCATTAAGTTTGGAGGTGAGAGTGACATCAAGGACCAGTCACCTGCCCTCACAAAAGATGGTGCTAAACTACTTGGGCACAGAGGGAGAATAAGAGATCTGTACGATGAGCACAGAGCCTCAGCTTTACCCAGAGCTAAGTGTGAGAGGGAAAGGAACAAGGCCATAAATAGAGATTTGGGAAGAAATTCAGGCAGGTCCAGAGTCACAGAAACCAATGGAGGAAAGAAGGCGGTTGTGGTCAACAGAATCACATTCTGCAAAGCAAGAAGAATGAGACTGAGAACAAGCCCTAGACTAAGCAGTGACAAGTTCCTGTATGCTTTGGGAAAGACTATCATTCCAGAGAGTGATGAAGTGAACCCCATGAGAAATTACTCAGTTTTTATGTACCACACAATTAAGGAATTATTAAGTCATATCTCAGCCTCCACTTTTTGGGATAACTCATTACTGTATATCATTAAAACCAGATCATAAGTTTGAATAACACAAATCTTGGTCAGGGACTGCTGTAAGGTTTACTTTTTAAAGATTGAATAAGGGTGTTTTCTAATCTTGTTCTAAAATTATGGTTACAGCTCACATGAATGCCATTTTAAGGTATGGTATTATTTATTTTTATTATAAAAACTAACTTAAATTTACATTAAATTAAGAAAACCTCATAGAAGAATTTAAAAACGATTCATCTATTTATTTGAGAGAGAGAGTGAGAGTACAAAGAGGGAGAAGGAGAAGCAGACTGCCCTCTAAGCAGAGAGCTTGATCCCAGGAACCCGGGAACACAACCTGAACTGAATGCAGATGCCCAACCAACTGAGCCCTCCACGTGCCCCATAGAAGAATTTTCTTAAAACAGAGTCACCATTACACAGAATCTGACATGTGCTTTTAAAGTATTTAATTAATGCATCAATACTCCACTGTCCTAGGTGGACTAGAGAGGCTGCTGAAAGGACATTTGAATTGTGTGCAAGGTATGTAACTACTCCATGCTTTAGTCTCCTCTTCCATAAACTGTGGACAAAAAGAAAAAAGAAAAGAGTATGATGTTTAGGTCAACCATCTGTCTGACTTACAAAGGCCCCAGGCTACAAATAAGCCATTCCACAAAAGAAGCCCTCATTTCTCTACTGTGATGTTGAGGTATCTGTTGAGTGATATCCTCATTAAATTAAGAAATGGCACTTGCCCTCGTGTGCTGCCCTTTAACACCACTGACATCCTGATTCACGAGGGCACCATGGAAACAAGAATAGAACACACAGGACAACTGGCAGGACCCAGGACACTGGCAGTTGGAAAACTGATGGAGGATAAGTGGAACCTCGAGGACAGGTAAAAGCAAGAAAAACTTGAAGAAGGAGAGAAATGTTAAGGTGACCTGGAGGAAACAAAAAGAAATTTGTAAGAAGAGTAAGTTAAAAGTAACAGAATTTATTATCTGATACCCACAACAACAAAAGGAAGGAAAAAGAGCCACTTCTGATGTTTGTTGATAGGAAAAAAAAAAATCAAAATTAGTTATTCCAAAATTTTACTCTTATTAATAACAGTATTATAACAAGCCACAGTATTAACTTTTTGTATACTGAGTAAAGATTAAGTAAGCCAATTAGGACTTGAGAATTCCCCAGATTTTAAAAAATTAGTTGGCCAGTTAAAATTTTTAAAAAGGAGGAATTACCATGAAAATATCACTTTTTTAAAAATTGACAAATCAAGGACAATCTGTAATTAGTTACATATATAAAAAGACATTTTAATGTGATGCCAATGCTACGGTGAGTGACTGTTAGCAGATACATTCCTGTGTGCGTATGTGTATGGGTGCATATGTGTGTGCACACGCATGCACAGGCACACGTGTGATTCAAGAAAGGGAGCTGAGAAAAAATTTACTATAAGTTGAAGGAGAAAATAATAATGCAAACAAAAACAGAGTTAACCTGCTCTATAGTATGTTCTTTCTTCTCCCCACTTGCCAGTGTATTAGAATGTTTTTCTATGATGTGAATGTTATTTTGTTGTAAACTTTTAAACAATCTCTATAATTTGAATCTTGTTTTAGCATTCTCTTGTATTTCAAAGACGGTATTGTTGATAATACTGGGAAGGGATTTTGCTAGGCTATTATTATTCACTAGTATTTGACAAAATAGTAACTTTTTTTTTTTTTTTTTTTTTTTTTGGGTAAGAAGAAATACAAGAGTTCACCCCTGAAGAGATGTCCTTATAATGTAAACATTGTGATGGGCTAAAACTGAAGTCATCTGGAAGAACAAATAGGACCCATCATGGCTTTCCCAGGCCATATCCAAAAGACCAACAAAAGGACTTTTCCAGTGGAATCACTTCTAATGCCACAAATTCCACGTGGTAATTACTTTCATCTTCAGGAAGAGAAGCAAAGACTACAGCTAAAGAAATTCCTTCTTCATAGGATGTTTCTAGTGGCCACAATAACAGCGAATACAGAAAAAAAAGATATTTCTGACTATTATGAGCAAGTGTTTCAGTCAATTTTAAAACATCACCTAGGAGAAGCAGTGACAGGGTTTTTGCTTGTATATCCTACTTCTATTCTGCATATCCTTGAGACCTCCAGTGGTACCCTTTACCGAATTCTTTTAGATTATCTTAACCATAAACAGAATGAAACAGAATTTTTTATCCAAGGAATGAAAATTATAGTTGCATCCCATAACATCCCAACAAGACTTTTCATGCAATGGCATGTTTCAGTAATGAAAGTTCCAGTCATGTATCTTGATGATGTGACACAGACACAGTCCCTAGAGGAGGTCATCACAGAGTTTCTCACTCAGACTCATAAACTGGCACTCCACCTTTTAAAGACTGTTAAAGTGGGTGCTAAAGGACCAGGGGATAACTTGCACCAAATTGCACCTGAACTGCTCATCCCAGAACAAATAATAAAGTACTTGTGCAAATCTGAACAATTCATGGATCCAGAAACTTTCATAGACATGTATAATAAGCCCATACATGTCACTTTGGATTCTGATGTGATATGGCCTGCTCCCACCTATTTCTAGGATTGAGAGAGATGTGGTCGATGTGGTCCAATCTCTCAAGGAATTGATGCTACTTAAAGAAAAGGAAAGTATTTCTAAAGCTACTTCTCTCTTTCAAAAAGAAAGGACCAGACCACCACAATAGACACGAAGGTAACGTATTAATCTTTCCAGAGTATGTTGAGCTAAATTTGAAAATTAATGTTTATTCTGATATTAAGTTTGAAATATTTTAATAGGCGTAGGGGTTTAGTAAGTTAACAATTGTTCAAATGTTAACATCATTTTGGTGAAATGGCTTAATTTTTTTAAGGAAAAGTATAGATGATAAAGGACATACTCAGATTCAGATTCTCATTCATTCTTTCAACAATGGTCAATGAGCAGCTGCCACCACATAGAATCAAATTTCAGGAAAAAAACACTTTGTTTTCAGAATATAAAATTTAGTGGAAAAATACCATCACTGAGTTGCTTGCATCCTGCGTTTAGAGTCAAGTAAGTGTAAAAGTAAATATATGCAATGATATATGACATGATATGATCATTATTAGTTAGCAGTATGTAAGGGATAATCTTTATATGATTCCTGAATTCAGAAAACAAACCTAAACTTTGAAATTAGTTCCAAGGCTCATCTATTCTGAACTATACAATCAAGAATGTTGAGGTTATTATAAAGCTGAACACCACAGAAGCTTTGTGAGACAACAGGAAATTGCACTGTCAGAAGGCACTATATTCTTTCATGCAAAATCATTTTTTGAACACTTCATATGACAGACATTTGCCAGATGCTAGAGATATGGCAGGGTACACAGAAAACATAATTCATGCTCACTTATAAAACATTTATAAATGATCCCACATAAGATATACAAATTGTTTTTTTTTCTTTTTTTTCTAAAGATTTTATTTATTTATTATGAGAGACACAGAGAGAGAGGCAGAGACACAGAGGGAGAAGCAGGCTCCAAGCAGGGAGCCCGATGTGGGACTCGATTCTGGGACTCCAAAATCACGCCCTGGGCCAGAAGGCAGACGCTTAACCACTGAGCCACCCAGGCGTCCCAGTTATGTTTTTTCAATTTACTTCCTATGAAGCAAATAATGATATGCAACTTCTGTATGACCTATTTTAAGTTGCTCTATCTTTTTCTTCACCTAGGATCAATGCTCTTATGCATCATTTAAAATTGAATAGTTTGTTCAAACTATTAAGTGGCATTACTACCTTGATGACTTCAGTGATATCCAAAACTATTGCAATATCTCATGAAACAGATTTAGTAGAAGAAATACTGTGTATCATTTTACTTTATTATTTGATGTGCAGTCTCTTTAGGGGAAAAAAAGCAATCCCAGTATACAACCCAAATTTGTCATGTGCAGATAATTTGTCATCACTTGTTTCATGTCAAAATCCGATTTCAGGAAAGAGTGCTTCTATTTTTAAATTTTGTATTATAGATCTAGATAGAGAATGGCATTTTTCACTCTTAGCTGAATTTGAAGTTCTGTTCATTTAAATTTAGTAACAGAAAGAGTATATTTGAGATAAAACATGAAGTAACTCTTCTGGTCAAGAAAGAGTATGTAACTTACAAATATTTTATCAATTTAGTAAATATTAAACACTTAGTATTCATCAGGATTGTACTATTTACTCTGAAATGAGAAATAGGCAAAGGCACCCATCTACTGAGGATAAATATTCAGCAACAAAATGAGTGGAAGTAAAAGTAAATGCTTTCCAGGCAAAAAGAAAAAAAAAATGCCTTAGAGAAAAGACTCCTGAATGTAAGGAGAGGTTGGGAAGTGCAATAAAAGTGGAGTTTACAAGTAAAACTATATATTTATATATATATAAGTACGGCATATTTTCCAAAAAATGGCGATGGCACTATATCACATCCCACGTGCTCTTCTTACAATGTGACCTTAACATTCCTGCATGTCACAGTTGGCTTCTAAACCCCCTCCCCTCAAAATAAAGGAGACTTTCGCAATTGCCTTAACCAACAGACTACAACAGAAGTGATCTCATGTGACCCCCAAAGCTCGATCCTAAAAATGCTATGTATTTTACCATGATCATCTCAATGCTAGCTCTTGGAACTTTCTAAAAATATGCTGTGAGCAATCCAAGTGGTTTTCCAGAGGACATCCCCAGTCAAGGTCCCGGCCAATAGCCAGTTTCACCCCTAGACACGTGAGTGAGTGAACCTTCAGGTGATTCCAGACTCTAGGCTTCCAGTCAACCCTGGATTTCAAGCCAGCCCAACTGACACTGTGTGGAGTGATAGCGATGGCGTGTTCCCACTGAGCCCTGTCCAAATTGCAGGTCTGTGAACAAGATAAATGACTGTTGTAAAATTTAAACCATTACGTTTTGGGTGGGTGATTATAATAGTCTGGAACAATAATATATATGTAGTAGGAATATGTAGTAGGAATAATTTTATATCCTATATATATTTTTTTTTTGGTTGGTGGAATTACAGGACTTTATTTATTTATTATTTTAATTATAGGACTTTTAAAATCTCTTTTTAGCTTAACAATTTGTGTTACATATTCTACAATGGACATCTATTACTTTTGTAGTAAAAAGTCATTGTTTTTTTTTTAAGACATAACCACCAAGCAACTCAGCATTATCTACATGGTGGACTGTCGATGGCCATTTTTACAGTGTTGCAGATTATTTAATAACATGAAGAAAAGTTTGATCTATAATAGCTGACCATACTATAAAACAGTATGTTCAGAATGATCCCATTGTTTTGTTTAAAAACAAGCAAAATGTCTACGTTTACAAAGAAAATACGATGGAGGGAAATATGCCAAAATATTAATAGTGTTTTCTTCTAGGCAACATTAGATATTATTCTTTCTTCTTTTCACTTCTGGAGTTTGGCAAATGTTCCTCTGTTAAATATTACTTTTCTAATATGCAAAAAGAGAGAGAGAGAGAGGGAGGGAGGGATTGAGAGGAAGATTTTTAAAAAGCTACATGAAAACAACGTATACATGATATACGTACATATCATTTCATATCATTTATTTTTCATTCATCTATGTTACTAATGTTTATTAAATATCTACTGGTAAATATTTACTAGGGGGCCAAGCACCGTGCTTGTCACTGAGTATACCAAGCAGCAGTAAGGTGTATATCTTCCTGATATAGACCTAGCACACTGCCTAGCATAGATCTTTTATTGGTCTATAAGACTTTCTGATATGAAAAGTATTGATTGAAAAGTAATTCAGTCAGCTAAAGAGAAACATTAAAAATCTGAATCATTTTTGGAGGAAGTTATAGAAAATATCTCAATAATATTACTGATTTACTTAGTATACTGTTAATTTACATTTAAAGGATTCTTGAAATGTCAGTTGTGAAAATAACTGGAAAAGAAGCGAAAAGTGACTAAATAAATTAAACTATTTATACAGTTATTTATCTACTCTAGTGAGCACACGAGAATGAATTTATTCAAATGAAAGTTACTCTTCCTAGTAATCACGTTAGGGGGGTTTATATTTATTTCAGCTACAACATCAGTGCTAAAAACATTTTATGACTTTTATGACAGATGAATTAAAAAGGTTTATAAATCAAAGAGAATTTAAATATTTTAGCTACATCTATTTTTTTTTATTCCCAAATAATATATTCTCCGATTTGACTGGTGACCTTAATATTCAGCCTCCATTCATAAAAACATTTGTTGAGGTTTTTAAAATATTTCATTCACTCTCAAAGGAAGATCTGCTGTCATAAAATATATTAAAAGAATGTGACACTGTCTCTATGGGGGAACACAAATATGTTTTCAGTAACCACTGCATTATTGAGGTTCCTATACAGCTCACTAATATCATGTCTTTAAAAGGGAAGGCATGTAGTGTATGTTTGGGTATATTTGTTAAAATGCAGAAATATTATATTCAGACCTTACGAATGTAATTTAATTTGATCAAGTCAAAAAATGTGACTTATTAAATCTTAGAAAGGCTCCTAAGGTAATTCTCAATCCAATGAGAGTTATAGTTTCCTTAGAATAAAACTTTCCATAGAATTAGAGTACAGAGTATTTTAATACTGAACATATACCATTCAATGCTCTTATCCCAATGAACATAGTTATACAACATATACATATGCAGTGAACATGTAACATTTAAATTGGTGTGGCCAGTGCCATTCTAATTCTTTTATTTTGATATGGATATCTTCACAGTAGATTGACATGCTCTTATGTTTGTTTCAGAGTGACCAAGGGTTTTCAGGAAGGTTATAGTTTTCATAAAGTTAACTAAAATAATGTTATTTGGAGGGAAAAATCCTCCCAGGGTCAATTTAAAAATTTTACTGTCTTCATTTTATTTAAAGAGGCATCTGGATTCCTTCATAGAAAGTTATTGCTTATTGCAAATAGATTTTTACATTCAGTGACTTTATCATAACTTAGTGACACAAAACCACATTTGAATTCAGTTAAACTTATCTCAAGCAGAATTCCCCCAGCTTCCACAAGGAAGTAGAAATGAGACAGCCTATCACCAACTCTAAGATTATTTCATATTGTAGAAACTGACTTAATGTAGAATTAGAGCTCTCCCCCTTGTGGCCAATTATGTAAATTTCCAGATTACCTGCTGATAGGATTTAAGCAGTAAACCCAGCACATAGTTTTAAAGAGAATATAAAGAGAACCCCAAAGGCACTTTTCAAGTGTCTGCTCTACTCTCCTTGTTTGGCACATAAAAATTTGGAGACCCAAAGACATGAAGTGTTTTGCCAACAGTGAAAGCAAGGATTGATTATAGAAGTTTCCTATTTCCACTTCACTACTTTACATAATTAGTTGTGCTCATGGGTTAGAGAGTCTGGATTTAATTCTGAGTGGTCTCTTCCAGCTCCACCATACTCCTCCTGTACTCCATGTCCTCTCTTAGTGCCTTCTCCCAATGTCCCCCTGCACCTCCACACGCATCTCCATCTCCATATGCCCTACAGAGAATGGATCCCTTCCAGCCACCACTCTTCCTGCATTCTGCTCCTGGACTTGCACTCCCTGTTGCTATAAAATAGACCACTACACACAGTGGCCAAGGCAGAAACTTCAACATTGTCCCAGTTTCCCTTCCTCATTGTTATCACTGACAGCCAATCAGCCCAAGCCCCACCCATTTCCCACAGAAAGTATTTCTAGTGTCTGGCTTTGTTTTTGTGCTCTCCTTACAGATCTCCCTCTCTCCAGTCTCCTCTTCCTCCTGCTAATCTATAAAGTATTTCTAAAAACCTTAAAAGCTGTGTAGCACAAGGTTTAAGAGAACCACCTCTGGGGATGCCTGGGGGGCTCAATGAGTTAAACCTTGGTTTCCCTCAGGTCATGATTTTAGGGTCCTGAGATTAAACCCACTTGGGACTCTCTCCCTCTCCCTCTGCAACCCCTCTCATATGTGTAAGCTCTCTTTCTCTCAAATTTTAAAACTTTAAGAGAGAGAGAGAGAGAGAGAGAGAGAGAGAAAGCCACCTTTGGTATCAAATTGCTGTGTTGAAACCTGGCTCAGGAATTGTAGAGTTATATTTTATTCCTTCACCTCTCAACACCTCAGACACCTCACCTACAAAATGAGTGTGATAACAAGTATCTACATTATAAGATTGATAAGGGGTGTGTTGCATGAAATGATGGTTTAATAAACCCAGCATATAGTAAGAACTCAATAAATGTCATTCATCTGGTCAAAATTCTTCAATGGCTTCATTCCAGGATAAAACAACAAAAAATTCTCTCATGATCTGCAAAGCTTTCATTCCCAACATTTCTCCTTTCTTTGTCTTTATCCTCTTTCCCCACTTCTCTTAGCAAAATTCTGCTTATCAATCAAATTATATTTGCTCTGGGAGGCATGGTAAACTCGAGATACCCTCATGGTATGTGGTACTCCACCACATACAATAACAATTCTCCTATCATAAGGCTGTTGTTTATTTTCACACTCTTTTCCCTGCCAGTGACTTGTAAGCTATTACTGTGCAAATTTTTGGTATTCCTATCTTTAGTGCTTCATTTTTAAAGGAGGCCATTAAAATATCTGTAAGAATTTTCCCATAAAGTTCATTTTACTTTCATCAAAATGGTTGTGAAATGTCAATAGATTTAAAATGTTCCTATAGAATTGATTGGCTTTTGGTCATTGTCCATAAAGCTCTTGAAAATAGCAAGTGAAAATATAATAGTTGTGCCTTAGTTTTCAGTTTTCCCCACATATTAATTTCTTACATTCTAATTTGGAAGGATACTAAGAATACATTTCTGGAAATGATTCAGTGGAACTTTTGTACTTATATATTACTATTCACTGAGCCAAGTATAGGAACTCATTCCCAATTCATAGGATTTAAAATAAAAATACTCTTTCTTATTGGAGCATCTGAGCAAGCTACTGGTAAGGTATACAACCTTTTTTTAAAATATTCTATTTATTCATGATAGACAGACAAAGAAAGAGAGAGAGAGAGAGAGAGAGAGAGAGAGAGGCAGAGACACAGGCAGAAGGAGAAGCAGGTTCCATGCTGGGAGCCTGACACGAGACTCGATCCCAGGACTCCAGGATTGCGACCTGGGCCAAAGGCAGGGGCTAAACTGCTGAGTCACCCAGGGATCCCCCGGTATACAATCTTTATTCCAAATTTTAAAGATGTTTTCTTTATGTTCTTCAAATATTTATTTTACTAGCCACACTTAATGTATTCTCTGAGAGATTTGTGCTCAATAAGGCTAATATTTATTATATTTGTTTTCTTAGGTTACTATAAAACTGTAAATTTGATTTCGTTTTAATTGTGCATTTCTCATTTCTATTCTCTATAAAATACTAAGCAATTTTTTAAAAATACTATTTATAAAAGAGTGCATTAAATGTAAAGCCTTGATTTATTGAGGAAGAAATAAAAGTCTGAATATCGAACATATTTACATTTTACCAAAATGCATTCTAGTGTAATGACTTCCTGAGGGATCTCAGCCACTCATGTCTCACTTCCCTTCTCCTTCTCTTGTTTATACTAGACTCAGTTTACACTAGACTTTGCTTTTTGAAAGCAAAAAATAATAAACCACTCTACAGCAAGTAGATACATAAAACTATATACCTTGTAATATTTTGATTCATCCATTCCTCACTTTCTATCCTATACAGCAACAATTCTTGAGCACATACTCTGTTCCAGCCAAAATCAAAATGACAAAATGAAAAGAATGTTGAGGTGAGATGACTGACTTTTGTTATGTACTTCATTGCTAACTCATTATGTGGCCTTGAACAAGTAATTTATTTATTTTGGGTCTCTTTTCATCTATATCATAAAGGAGTCTGTGAAGCTCTTGAACTGTATCCAAAAATATGTCTCAAAAGAAAGACTTATTGTCTTAGCATCAGGCAGGAGGACAGAATTAAGATGTTTGTATTAAAATTTTGAACCCTAATGTCTGAATGGATGAATGTCTGAACTAATCCACCCTATCAGAGAGTGCCTGTGAGCAATGCCAATATTCTCCTTTGAAAAGTCCATCCTGGATGCATTCTCGTGCAAAGATGAATGGGAAACCAAAAAGCCAGAAATCTATGCATTAGATTATTAGATTCTGACATCTAAATAGCAAGTTTGGTAGTACTGTGAAGTCATGAGAAACAGTGAAGAATGGGACATTTTCCTTTAACCTAATGGGAAGCCACTGAAGATTTTAAGCAGAGCATAATCAGATGGTTTGGCTACTGAGTGAAGAATGCACTGGCAGGGAATATATTGGTGCAGACAGGCTCCTCAGGAAGTTGTTACAAGTCTCCTAGCAAGGGATAATAATAGCTAGAACTAAATTAATGACTGTGGAAATGGATCTAAAGGGATGAGTTTGAGAGATAATCAGGAGGTAAATAAACATTGCTTATAAAGGAGAGAAAGGTGTCAAACATTTTTGGTTTCTAGTTTTTACAAGACAGTACCATTCCTGAGGCAGGAAATATATAAGGAGTATAGAGTTTGTAAAGGAAAATGTGCTTTTGATTACTGATATATTACAGCTACATCAGGTTGGAATAATTTTTGATATTTCCATTAGTAATAACTTTTTTCCTTTTTTTATAAATTTATCTTTTATTGGTGTTCAATTTGCCAACATATAGAATAACACCCAGTGCTCATCTCGTCTGACCTCAGTACCCGTCACCCAGTCACCCCCACCTCCCACCCACCTCCCCTTCCACCACCCCTTGTTCATTTCCCAGAGTTAGGAGTCTCTCATGTTCTGTCTCCCTTTCTGATATTTCCCACTCATTTTTTCTCCTTTCCCCTTTATTCCCTTTCACTATTTTTATATTCCCCAAATGAATGAGACCATATAATGTTTGTCCTTCTCCGATTGACTTATTTCACTCAGCATAATACCCTCCAGTTCCATCCACGTCGAAGCAAATGGTGGGTATTTGTCGTTTCTAATGGCCGAGTAATATTCCATTGTATACATAAACCACATTAGTAATAACTTAATGAGGTATAGAGGACATGCATCGTTATTAAATCTCATATTAAATCTCATACTTTGCTGATATGGATAACTACTAATACACATTTTCTGATATAAGTAACTTCCAGGAAAGTCAAAACATTTTGATAAGTTAAAATAAATTAGGCTAAAGGAAAAATTATCCCAAAGATAATCCTGAGACTGATATTCAACACCATAGCTCCCCTTAATATGTTTACATTCAATGGAGCCAAATATAAAATCAGCAGCACTTGCAGAGTTCAATTCCTTCCTTTTGTCAAATAAAAGTCATTCAAAACATTAATAATTATTTATTGATTGCCACATATATTTTTTGAAGGCCATGCCATTGTCATTTATTGACATGTATAGCCGCTATAGAGCCCCTCCTAAATTCTTTGGTATATTATTTATTCCATTTGCAATGAAAATTTAGGTAAAAAGGTGCCCTTTGGCACCCTATTGACATGTTTTGCCCTCTGTTTCTCTCAGTTGGTTGTAGGACAACATGACACACATTGAATTTTATTCTCTCTCTGGATTTAATCATTCAGCAAGTGTGAACTAAAAAACTGTATCAAACACTTTATTAGACATGGGGGTTTGGAGGTACAATGCAATTATGAGCAAATAAGCATAATTTCTACCTTAGAGAGTATGCAGTCTCTATCTCCCTCTATCCCAAACATATAAAAAATTAAACAGTTGTAATTCTAATAATTAATATATTATATAATAATATATAATTATAATTACTTATATCATCTTGAATATACAAGTTGCAGTGGTTTCCTAACTTTACCTAGGGTAGAGAATTAGGGGATGCCTCTGAGGGAAGAAAGATTCAAGGATTTCTGGAAGTTTCATAGAACTGAGCCAAAAAAAAAAAAAAAAGGCAAGGAGTAGGAGGGGAGTGTTCCTGGTAGAGGATATATATATATATATATATATATATATATATATATATATATATATTTGATCAGAGGGATGTGCTAACACCCAAAGGCAAGAAGAGCCATACTGTGTTGAAGATGTGAAAGAATATCAATAAGGCAGGACTGAAATACAAATGGAATCATAAGACATGAGATTGGATAGCTAGGCATGGGACCAGATTATGCAGACATTTAGAGCTAGCTACATAAGCACCATGATTTCATCTCAAGTGAAATAGGACACAGTTTTGTTTTAATCAGAGAAATGCCATGATTAGATATGCATTATAGAAGAACCACTTTGAATTGGAAGAAGAGATGAGAAGAGTACTTGGTAACTAGACCGGGCAGACATACCAATTAGGAGGCTATTACAATAATCAGGGAACAAGATGATAGGACGTCTGTACAAAGATAATGGCAAGAATAGAAAGCATGTGCCATCTCCCAAGACAGGTGATACTGGAAGAGAAGCAGCTTGGAGATGTGCAGGGAGTAAGATGAAGTTCTCCATTTTGAACATGCTAAATCTGAAGTGCCTGCAAAGCATCAATGTTAAACTATCCAGTAGTGATTTGGAAATATTCTCTGAAGCCCTGGAGATGGATCTGGTTGATACAAAGATTGGACATCATCACAGATGATGACTGAGGATTTAGCATTCTATCATCCAGATCAATTACATACTGAAGAGAGAAGACAGGCTACTTCAAAACCCTGAAGAGTGCCATGGGAAGAACAGGGACCCAAAGTCTAAGAAGACATTGTTCAAATCACCCTGAAGCAGAGAAAGAGAATTAGATCAGGGAAGTGTGATGGAAGTCAAAGGAAAAGAACATTTCTTTTAAAAAACAGTACTCAACAGTATCAATTGTCTCAAAGTCAAGTAAGACAAGGAGTAAAAAGTAGATTTAATGACAAAGAGATCATTGGTGACTCAGAGTGACTTATATAGTATACCAGAGACAGAAGCGGCATGCAGTAGGCTGAGGAGTGAGGGTTGGGTGAGGAAATAGAACAAAGTATAAACAACATTTCTACAAGCTTGGCTGTTGAGTTGGTTGTTAGTGAAGTTGCAGAGTCAGTTTGGGAATGCATAAAGCCCTCTGGATATTTTAAAATTTTTACTAAAAGGAAAACCAGTAATTTATCCTGGTTTCAAGAAAGGAATCTGTCCTCTCATGTGAGATTAAGCATCCAATCATAGCCCAAGGGGGAAAGAGCTCTACTCAGCTTTGAATGGCAAAGATCTGGTCTTATACCTTAAATGTCCTCAAGTGACTGTACATTTCTGGAAAAGAATGATTGCTCAATAAACATTTGTTTAGATAAATGCACTAATCATTGGGAGAAACCTAGCTATGCAAAAAGTGACTTTAGAATATCTATGAGCTGTGGGGTGCCTGGGTACTCAAGTCCGTTCAATGGCTGGCTCTTGATTTCAGCTCTGGTCATGATCTCAAGGTCCTGGGATATAGCCCTGCACCAAGCTCCACACTCAGCAGTAGTCAAGTTTCAAGATTCTCTCTCGGGGCACCTGGGTGGCTCAGTCTGTTAAGTGTCTGCCTTAAGCTCAGGTCATGACCCCAGGGTCCTGGGAAGGAGCCCCAGTTCGGGCTCCCTGCTCAACGAGGAGTCTGCTCCCCCCTCTCTCTCTTCCCTACTCATGCTTGCACGCATGCTCTCTCTCTCTCCAGCTCTATCTCAAATAAACACATCAAAATCTTTAAAAAATTTTTTTTAAATATTCTCTCTCTCCTTCTGCCTCTGCACATGTTCACTCTCCTTCTCTCTCTCAAATAAATAATTGAATCTTTAAAAAAATAAAAGAATATCTATGAGCCCTGATATTACAACTCAAACTTTGGGTTATTCCAATGGTATTTCCGTGGTCAAACTTTTACAGTTGATTGCAGATTTTGCCATATCCTTTATCTACTTTATGGATCAATCTCATCACATTTGTAAATTTTGCTATGGCAGTTATCCTTTGCCCAGTCAAAGCATGCTAGGAAATTGCAAATTACAATCAAATCTCAATTTTCCAAACTAATGATTTTAAAGAGCAATAATGCATAATCCAAAATTATGGTGAATTCATGAACCATTTATCTCTGTAATGTATATTCATTAAATTTGACTATAAGTACATCTTATATGTCATACATAACAAAATGATAAAGCATTTCAACTAAAATGGCTCAAGAGGACTTGCAAGCTTTTCCAATTCCTCTAGTTCTGCTTCCCACTACATCCTATTATTTATATCATCTTTCATGTTGAGGTGACTCATTGAAATAAACTAATCTAACATATTTTTTAGGATGGAGGGGATAATCAAGAAGCAGCATTTCCTTATTACTGCCATCATCCTCATTATACTCATTTCAGCTTAATATCTTAAGTTGATATTAAGATATTCCTTAATCTTAATATCTTAAGTTGATATTCCTGAAATCAGGAATTCCTATATTCCTGTATTTCAGAACTTCCTGTATTCCTTTCACCACATACAATTCCTGTATTCCTGTAATCACCAGTTTGACATTTTCACTTTTGACCTTCTTGTGCAAGCAGCAAATGTTTTTGTATAAGGAAAGATGTTTAGGGCTTTCAGATAATATTAAGTTGAAATGAGTGTAATGCTTTCCTGAAGAGTCGTCTCGTCCATAAAAACTGCTTTGTGGGATAATTCTTACGAGGGTCACTAACTCATGTCTGCTGCTAAAAATGTTTACTCAGGGTAGTGTGCCATGTCAGAGATATTAGAAACCCACAACTTACAAGCAGGCACATTCTACTAACAGAGGCGCCATTCTTATCTCTGGCACTACCTGGTTTTTCTTGCTAATATTAACCAAATGATAGTTGCAGAAGCACAAGCAATTAGCTTACAAATGACAAGAAGACAACGTTTCCCCTTGCGTGTCATAGAAGAGACACCAAAATATCTCTTTGATGAAGATAACTCCCAGTTGACTAACAGGAATAAAATGCTTGCATAAATAGAATTATATGTGCATATTTGGAATAGAATTATAGGTTAGATATATTAGTATACACACACACATACACGGATATACACAGAACTCTCTGAACCCAAACTAGAGAAACCAATTAAGATTCATAAAACTGCTCCCAAACAAGTGGGAGAACCAGGGATTTAACTATCAAAGTTTAACAGCACAGTACAAGAAAATCCTTTTATGTAAATAATGTAGATCGCTTCTCTAACAGTTATGTTCTCCCCACCTGTGCTCTGACTACCATCTGAGAAACTGCCCGTCAACTCTCCTGGGGTATCTCATCCCATAGCTCCTCGTGTGGGCCACAGAATGAGTGGCCCTGACCTCCTCTCTCCCACCCAATTTCTTTCTCTTCTCCTCTTCCACTACATGCACATGGCAAGTGGATGCGCACACACACACACATACACACACACACACATGCTCATAGACTGGACTAGTCATTATCTATCAGAGGCAGAGAGAGCCCACATGTAAGGCAGCAAATGATGAAGCTGAAATAAGAAACTGAGTTGAGATATCTGGAAATACCAGAGACACAACCACCTTAACCCCGGATTCCATTTCCCAGCCCTGACTGAGGCCCTAACATTTTCTATCCATGAATCCTTCCAACAACCAAGCTTCTCTTTTGCTGAAGTCAGTTAAAGTTGTTTTGAGTTTGTTTTTTGTTTCCCTTGAAGCCAACAAATCCTTAGCAGTCTGACAAATGTTTTTCAAAGCAACCTACTCACATGTAGTACATACGAGAAGATTTGTGTTCAAATCTCTTATTTTCTGCTAGCTCACGTTACATTAGGAAAGTTGCTAACCTCTCTCTAAGCCTCAGTTTTGTCGCCTGTTAACTGAACAAACACCGAAAGACAAAATAAGATAAATCATACATACAAGTAACCAGAAACTCAGAAAGTGCTTAATGAATTCATCACAGTTTACAGTATGCTCTGCAAGTTTGCAGTTTCTGTAATCCCTAAACGTAACACTACACCTACCCTTAAACCTACTCCTAGGCCTAACACTAACATTACCCCTAAGTACTCCTACTGCTACACATGCTACTAATCCTATACTTCCCCCACACCCTACACCTAACAATATCCAGCAGTTACGACAATAAGCTTTGTGACAAGGACATGAGATGGTTTGAATTCTGACCATCAGACAAGGGAGACCTCAGGGATGTCAGGCCAATTAGTCAAACTGCTGATACATATAATGCTTCTGCAGCAAGGATAGTCTAGAGATATTCTAAAAAATCCCCTAGCAGAATAAAGCACAGGGTAAGACCTTCAACCAACTTTTGCTCCTGCTCTTAATATCCTCTAGAAGAATCTGAGCTATCCTTTGATAAATGCTTACATGCCATTTCAGACAACTGGACTCTGATCAGTTAATTAACTTTTATTAATATGTGTTATGAATAGCTTGCTTATACTCTTCAATAATAATGTGAACATTAGAAAATCACTCATCACTGTAATTAAATGGCTTAATATACTTATGAATGGATTATTATTTTTAAAAACTCAAATTCTAACAAGATGAAAATGGACTTATGTTGGTTTTATGAGTTTTCTTTCTATTGTATGTTTCTAAAAGGAAATTGGTTGCTTAATCACATGTACCTGAAGGAATAAGGTAATAACATCATTACCACTTAGCAGTTGTGAAATGAGGAGCCTCATGTCATCTGCAAAATGGAAGATAGTAGCACCTACAACTTAAAATTATTTTAAAAATTTAAAAAGTAAAGGCATGCAAGGCTTGTTTTGGCCTAGTATGTCTGACATAAAATGAGTGCTTTTAACCTGTTACTCTGTGAACTGAGAATTAAGGAGGTATTTAGAACACCAGGGAAGCTTCACAGAGGATACCCACAGGAATTAGCAGTGGAAAAAGGAGAGGACCGAGCATGAGTGAATCACAAAACTTTCCTCAGCCTCTATAAGGAGGTCTTGGTGAGCGGCCATTGGTTCAATAATTTCATAATTTTAATGTGAACAACAAACTCATGCATACCTTGTTTAAAGGACACATTCCAGGCTCACCCCCCCCCCCCCGCTACCACCACCACTACCAGCATTATGATTCTATCAAGTCCAGTCTGGAGCCTTCAAATCTGCAGCATAACCCCCATTTAGACAACATGAAGATGAGATCTACAGGCCATTATAGCTTGATTTTACTACCAGTAACTAACTGCCATATTCACCCTATAATTTAGCAGTCTTACTGTTCATCTTTATATTCTAGAATCAAGAGGAAGTGACACATATATATGGAAAAAAATACTATCAGCCAACCTAATGGCTTTTTCTAGTATATTCACAATTTTTAACCCCAATTTTTGAAAAGTGACCCCTAATCACAAAGATCAGAAATGTCCTCTTCTAAGACATTTGTCACACAGGTTTATCTGTTTAGCATGTGTTTTCCATTCTAGACTGTAAATTCCATCGAGGCGTATGACACGGGCACCTTATTTGCATTAGTAGCTCCCCCAGCTCACACAACGCCAGATACCATTAACCAAGAAGCATTTTGTTTTTGGAAAAATGGAAAATGCTTGCAGTCCTAGGCAGAAGTTAAGAATGAATGGTAGCAAAGGTACAGGCCATAGTAGACTGGAGAAATATTTAGGAAGTAAAATGAGCAGACGTACCAATCCGATGAGGGATTAAAGGAAAACATTCTCAAGTTTCAAGCCCACATTGTTGGATGAAGATGATATCTCTAACCAAGGAAGAACACACTTGGTTTAGTTCTAGAGATTATGTATTTGAGAGGTCTACAAGAGATAACAACCGGTGAATAACTACAAGTGTATATGAATACACTAAAATGCTGTAAGCAGAATAATGGGCCCCATGAATGCCCAAGAGCAAATTCTCAGAACCTATAAATGGTACAGTACATGTCAAAAGGGACTCGGCAGATATGATTAAAACGAAGAACCTTGAGGGGAGGACAGGATCCTGAATAGAGAGGCCCAAGCTAATCACAGAGTCCTTTAAAATGAGTTTTTCCAGCTGAGGAGAATCAGAGAGTGTAGCAGGAGAAGAACTTGCTGGCTTTATTTTATTTTACTTAAAAGGTTTTATTTATTTATTCATGAGAGACACAGAAGGAGAAGAGGCAGAGACACAGGCAGAGGGAGAAGCAGGTTCCATCCATGCAGGGAGCCCAATGTGGGACTCAATCCCGGGTCTCCAGGATCACACCCTGGCTGAGGCGGTGCTAAGCCGCTGAGCCACCAGGGCTCCCCAACTTGCAGGCTTTAAAAATGGAGACAGGTAGCCATGGGTCAAGGAACACAGGCAGATTCTAAGAGGTGGAAGAAGCAAGGAAATGGATTCTCCCTTCAAGCCTCCAGCTAGGAGGATGGCCCTGCCTATACCTTGATTTTAGTCCAAGGAGATCTCTGTGCACTTACAGAACTCAAGAATAATAAATGTGTTGTTTTAAGCCATTAAGTTTACAGTGATTTGTTGGGGCAATAGGAAACTATACACATGAGGTCTGGTTGGAACATAAACATTTGTACCCATCTTTCAGATTTCTGTATGATAAAAAAATAATAACTATCTCTTTCATGAGTTAATATTCCTCCCTCCTAGTTTCTGCAAGCTTAGAGCATGTGGTATAAACGCAGTGCTGGGTATATCTCTGTTGCCAATCAGTTCTACTCTCCCATGCCTACTCTCTTTTGGGACTGGAAGCCAGAAAGCTACAGCTGACCTCTGAATAATGCGGGGCTTAGGGGTGCCAACCCTGTGTAAGCAACAATCTATATATAACTTTCGACTCCCCCAAAACTTAATGACTCATAGCGTACTGTTGACCAGAACCCTTATCGACAACATAAACAGTCAATTAACATGAATTGTGTAAGTTATATGTATTCCATAGCGTGCTCTTACAATGAAGTGAGCCAGAGAAAAGAAAATGTTATTAGGGAAATCATAGGAAGAGAACATACTGTATGGTATTCAGCAAAACAAATCTGTGTATACGTGGACCAGGCAGTTCAAACCTGTGTTCTCTGAGGCCCAAGGGTACTAGCTGGAGACATGTAAATTGCATGTCCACAGAGCTCTTTGCCAGCTGGTTTCTGGTTAGGTTTGCCAGTGGAAAGCACTGGTGGGGAAGTTAGAAAAATGAAAGGAGTCATGATTTTCTTTCTTCTGCTTCTCCCTGAAGCTGCCTGGGCATCTCAGCACTCCTGGGTTCTGGTAGTGGTAGGCAACTGCTGACCTCTGCTACCATGGCACAGCATCCCTCTCAGGCACCAGCCAGCCACTCGGGCAGGGAGGCCAGCAGAGAGGGTGCCTGCAAACTCTCAGATGCCCATGGTGCAGACACCTCTGGTGCTTTCAGAAGCAGCGGTGGCGGCAGGACCACCAAGAGTAAGGTTTCGAGGGTTTAGGGAATACCATTTCCTCTTTGCCCCTTCAGCCCCAGGGACTGTCATGACTTCCTACAATTACTAATCTCTGGGGAACAGCACCTTCCCCTTTTCTCTCCCCCAGGCTATTCAACACATTTGTAAAGAATTCCTTGCATTGTACACCCTCTTTTTGAAAAGCTAAGAATGGTTTTGCTATCCTGACTAGACAGATACAAATGCTCTTTGCAACAATGATATTCATGGACTGAATACCATCTATGTGTGCCAAAAGCAGAATGTATGTGTATAAGAGCTAGTACTGATACATGGGCCCTAATATTTACTCCTAATGGGAACCTATGTATACCATATACAATCCTCCTTTCAAATATTTTACTGTAATGGGTCTTTATTGGGGAGAGAAAGTGATGGATAAAACACACACACACACACACACACACACACACACACACACCTGTTTGGTTCATTAGAATTTCCAAAGGCAGTGAAAGATATTTAAATACAATAATGAGTCTGGATGCTTATCAGTACAGAGACAGCAGCTTTAGATTAAATATCTCTCTCTAATAGAAAAAGAGGAGAAAAAAATTCTTTCCACAAGGCAGCAAGATCATAACAACAACTCATCTACTTAACTCGATTTGCTTTGACAAAAACAACAGGAAAATGTATCATTGTCATGAATTAAAGTGGCATTGGGAAAGTAGGGCACACTGAGCGGTTTCATTAAGAAAGTTGTGAAAACACGGGGCTGCTATTTGCAATGGTTGTGTCAAACATAAAGCTAACTGGCCTCCAAGCCTGTGCTTCTCTTCCCATCAAGACGCAAGCCTAGTAAAGAGCCATCTGAGAGGTTCATCCAAAAGAACAACAGCTTCAGCCAGTTGATGTTACAGTGTCAAGTTCCCAGCCAGTGCTGAGAACGTGTTAACGGATCAAGGACACCTGTCTGTGACAGAATGAGCCAATTGTTCCAAGAGTAACCATCAGCTGCTTTTCACTGTGCACTTACTAAGTGCTAGACACTGTGATGGCTCGCTCACATCTCACATCAACCCTATAAGACCAGTAACATCCCTCGAGAGCAAGCTGAGGACCAAAGTGGTGGTACAGGCACATAGCTGGTAGGAGCTGAGGAGGACAGGTCTGTTCAGCTCTCAGATCAATGTAGCTTAACTACTTCTCTCTCTCTCTCTCTCTCTCTCTCTCTCTCTCTCTCTAAATTATACCTATTTATTCATGAGAGACACACAAAGAGAGGCAGAGACATAGGCAGAGGGAGAAGCAGGCTCCCTCCTGGGACCCAATGCAGGACTCAATCCCAGGACCCTAGGATCACACCCTGAGCCAAAGGCAGACGCTCAACCACTGAGCCACCCAGGCATCCCTTACCTACTTTTCTACACTGAATACAAGGAGGGAAAATGTCCATGGTCCCACCATAAAACTGTAGGGGCAAGAGGGATAAATGCATAAAATAAGACAAAATACATGCATAAAGAACAAAACAAAACCCTATCCACAACACAGGTTTTTATCTTAAAATGTGAAATAAATATAAAAACATGCAACTTTTGTTTACATACGAGTACGAGGAGAGACTTTTAGTAGGCATAGATGAATTTCAGAGATCTAAAGAAGTGATTATTGCATTAGATTTTCAAAGTTATTATACTAATGGTCTCTAATACCTTTGACCAAACCTCCTTAATAAGAGTTTCTATAATTGATTCAAAATATTCTTTAAAGCTTCCACTTTATTTGTTGTCTTGATGGAAATGTTATATACCCTTAAGGCGAGAGAAGTTATTTAGCCAGACCACCCCCAAATTACCCTAATAAGAGAGCAAAGAGGTGTATCTAGGGTGAACTTTAAACCCTATCATTCCTGTGTATATGAAGTTTTCTCTCCTTATACGAAAAGGCCTAATTATAATGCATTTATTCCACTAGTAACTAAACTAATGATGACTCAAGTTTGGTATTCTTATTTTCTTGTTTATAGATCACTTCTGGTTTTGTGTATAATGACAACAACAAGAGCCATGGTTATCTATCTCAGTTGGCACAACCCACAGAAAGTAATGAGAAGTTCTCATGTCAGAGCTACTCCAGAGTATTTAACTCTGTAGTGAGATTAAGTCACATTCTTACCGGAGATGATCTCCTCGTTACATGGCCAACAGGATCCTACCTGGCTGGACCTTATCTGCCTTGTCTCATACTTTCACCAGCCTCCCTGTCCAGATACAGAGGGAAAGGTGAGGGGGCTTTCACCATCCTGTAGCAAAAGCAGTTGTGTTTCTGTCTAGCTTGCCTTGCTTCTGGGATTTCCTTCAAACAAAGCATACACATGATCGCTTTCAAAATAAAACAACCTGAAAACCACTGGTCAAACGTTAGTGTTGTTTCCAAACTGGGAGGGAAGCAAGATGTTTGCAGGTTGCAGATTCTTTCCACATTTCACCAGGCACAGCACTCAGCAAGATCAGAAACTGAATCTTAGGGTTGGCCTTATAGTTGTGACTTAACCAAGAATTTAAAACTTTACATGCCTAGATTTTTGTCACAGAAGATCACACATTGTATTCCAGTTTGCTGTCTACTGAGTCCAATTCTAAGATCTTCAGATTAAGTGATATTTATATACATAAGTCTACCCAAGGCCACTCTCATGAATATCTTTATGCCAATTATGATTTATCACTCGTTATGCTTTCTTACCTGTTCTGTTCCCTGTGGAGAACTGGTTTTGTCTATCACTTTCAGGGGTGGAGTCCACCCTGATGATCACAGAGTATGGCATGGAGTATGGCTTAAAAACAAAACAAAACAAAAAGAGGACAAATTCACAGCAAAGTGATCTACATAAGGAAGGTTTATTATTCTTTATTACTTTTCCTTTATAACACTGTTTCACAAATCTTCCTTGTGTGATGAAAAACAAATCATCAGTGACTGTCACCAAAGATTTTCTAGGAACATTAGACAGAACTCTTGAACTCATACTATACAGCATATGGGGATTGGAAGATGAGCATTACATTTTATTGAAAATATATGGTCAGTTCCTTAAATATACTTAAATTCATTTGAATTAGGATTGATTAGTATATATAAGCATTGTTTGGGTTTTATCTATAATCCTCTTGGCAATAATCCTGTTTCCATAGTAATGCAAATGTATTTTATCCTCATGGATGCGTGTGAAATTATAACAACTTTTGTAATAAAGTTTACACATCATTTGCACATAAATTTCATTTTTTTATGAGAAGTCCAAGCTAGAGGTTTCTTTCCTTGAATCATTTATTGTTATCTTGCCACTAAATACATAATTCACATCTCCTCTCAAATAATGAAAACTCAACAGCGCCATTCCTAACCGCTTGCAAGAGATTACTAAATCTACATGATGGCCGGATCTTTGAATTTCAACATGTAATATTAAATAAAAGATAATGAAATACTTCACAGATGTCACCCTGGATATAATCCATGTGTTTTATTAGAATAAATCCATTCTTTTTTACCTAATCAGGATTCTTTTGTTCATTTGTTTCAAATAGTTAACAAGTTTGCTTCACAAAGCAGAGAAATGAAGCAGCTGAAACACTGTCATTATTACCCTGACCCAAAAAAATGGGCCTTCGTTCAAAAGTTTGCTGGCAGTTGAGCTTCAAATATATGCATTCTTTACTAAAACTCATTCGACATCATTTTAAAAAAAATAAGGCAGTTTATAATCTGGTGTAAGGACATTCACTCCTTTGAAGTAGGTGGTATTTGATAAGAGACATCTGGGGTTTCCAGGGAGTTGTAATGTTCTCTAACTACATCTGAGGCTTTACAAATCTATATTCAGGCACTTGGGTGGCTCAGTCAGTTAAGTGTCAGCCTTCAGCTCAGGTCATAATCCCAGGGTCTTGGGATAGAGCCCCACATCTGGCTCCCTGCTCAGTGGGGAGTCTACTTCTTCCTCTCCCACTGCATGCTGCTTCCCCTGCTGTGTTCTCTCTCTCTGTCTCTGTCTGTCTGCCTGTCTCTGTCAAATAAATAAATAAAATCCTTAAAAAAAAATAAAAAGCTATATGCTTATAATTCATGGCAATTTACATATTACACTACTCTTCAACACAAAAGTTAAAAAATAACTTTCCATGGAGATACTACTATGTCTAGTGCAGAAAATGTTCGGGATTTCATGAAATTATAATTATTACTTCGATTGATCCCATCACTTTTTATTTAAAAGTAATGCTTTGGGCAGCCTGGGTGGCTCAGCGGTTTAGCGCCATCTTCAGCCCAGGGTGTGATCCTGGAGACCCGGGATCGAGTCCCACGTCAGGTTCCTGCATGGAGCCTGCTTCTCCCTCTGCCTGTGTTTCTGCCTCTCTCTCTTTCTGTGTGTGTGTGTGTGTGTGTGTGTGTGTGTCTCATTAATAAATAAAATCTTTAAAAAAAATAAATTTGCTTTAAAAAAATTAAAAAATAAAAAAGTAATGCTTTCTGCCCCCTCCCCCAGCAATTTGCAAATGCCCAAATCAAAGACTAAAGAAATTAAGAAAGATAGCCTTAAGATGTACCTCTGAAATGATCTGGTTTTTGTGTTCTTAAGTTCGTCTTCCGTAAGATGATGGATACAGTATAAAAAGGGAAATATCTGGGGGAAGTAGTTCAAAGTGTGGACTGTATTTTTCTAAATGTATGATAGTGTTTTACTGAGTTTACCATCTCTCAAGAATATAAGAACTCTAAGTATATCCCAAAACTTGTATTATATTAAAAAGTATAATATATAAAGCACTTCGAGTTTCAGAAAATGCAACTAATGTATAAGAAAACAATGCAAGTGATGTTCAGGGAAGATTCATTCTCACAAATTTTTCAGTCCTTCACATGATTTACCAATGAAAATCCACCAGCTGTCTCTGAACAGTTGAAGGTATGTCATGTCCCGGGGGGTAGATCTATCCCCTTTTTCCAAAGGGCAGGACCAGGAACAGTGAGTAAAAGCAAGAGGGCAGTGGAGACATCTGGGTAGGGGCAGAAGGAGCCTCAGCATGAATTACAACAGTCTCACAGGAGGCTCAGTCACTTTTGTGAGCAGACACTTCCCATCACTAGAAGTGTTCACCCATGTCAAGAGTGGTTATATTACCTTCCTATGGCTGCTCTAATACATCACCATAAATTTACCAGTTTAAAAGAATACAAATGTATTATCTTTCAATCCATTAAATCAATAGTCTTACTGGGCTAAAATCAAGGTATAAGAGGGCTGTGATTTTTCTGGATGCTCTATGGGAGAATCCATTTACTTGCCTTGTTGAGCTTCAAGAGGTTGCCTGCATTGTGGCCACTTCCTCTCTCTTTAAAGCCAGCAGCATAGCATCTTCAAAGCTCCCTCTCTGACTCTGACACTCCTGCTTCCCTCTGATAAAGGTCCTCATGATTATACTTGGCCCTCATGCATAATCCAGGACAATTGTCAATATCCTTAATTTAATCACATCTGCAAAGCCTGTTTTGCCATGTAACAGATTTGAAGGTTTTGGGGATTATAACATGAACATCTTTGGGGAGTTGTTATGGTCTATCATAGTGAAATATTTAAAAAATTTATAGTGGGAGCCTAAACTGGATTGCTGAGGGCCCTTCCAATATCGATATCCTACAAATAAGGCAAAGAAATCAAATATCTATTAACTGTTAAAAAGTTTATTTGTATTAAGAAACTGACCACACAATCAACATGATTTTCTCCATTCCAGATAGTATTACTATCTCTCTGTATGTCCACCTTAGATGGCTGGATATTTTAGCTAAAATTCATTGTTCAGGGACGCCTGGGTGGCTCGGCGGTTGAGTGTCTGCCTTCAGCTCAGGGAGTGATACTGGGGTTCTGGAATTGAGTCCCACATCGGGCTCCTGCATGGAGCCTGCTTCTCCCTCTGCCTGTGTCTCTGCCTCTCTCTTTCCGTGTATCTCATGAATAAATAAAATCTTTTAAAAAATAAAATAAAATAAAATAAAATTCATTGTTCAGAAGAGATCCAAGCTTCTCTTACTGACAATGGCCACATCTTGATTGATCCAAGAAAGAATAATTGCTAGCAAAATGTTGGAACGTGTGTGACTAACAAGTGTGAGCAACAGGAAAGTATTGGGAATTATGCAAAAACTACCTATGGCTGATCCAGGACGGTGCTTTCTCAAGAGCTATAGTGACCACTGATCAGGGAATTATTATTGTCTCTCTTTCAAAATAAAGGGAAAATGACAGAGAGAAAGGGAGAAGAAAGAGAAGGAGGGGAAGAAGGGGGAGGCAAGAAGTCAGGAGAGGAGGATGGAAGGGGAGAGGGAGGAAAACCAAGAGACAGAGAAAGAAAGAAAAGGTATAAGAACCACTGTTTTTTCCTCTTTATTATATACTCCTAAATAGGAAGGGAATAATCAAGTTCCTAACTTGTAATTCATTTCTAAGAAGCTATTAAATATGTGCCAATGAAATATATGGTTAACTAACTCATGTACAAATTTCATCTATTCATATATAGCCAATCTTCAGTCTCTTGTGGCCTTTAACAAAAATGTTCTGGAATGGTTACATGGAATAAAGCACTCTGCAATTTGGGTTAATAGGAAATATTAAATTATACTTGAAGCAATTGACCAAATGATCTTGGTAGATATTAAAGTGAGAAGCATTACCATGAAAACAGTGACCACTTAATCCATCAGTAGGACACTGTGCATTCTAAAAGATTCTGGCTAACTAACCTGGGAGAAAAGTCTCTAAGGAAAAATTTTCATCATGGAGGTACCAGCAGGACCAAAAGTGAACATATTTACATCAATTAAATTTCTACCAACTTCTTATTTTTCCCCTACTGAAATCAATAATAAACCACAAGCTGCTGCTCAGCTCTTGGGATATAAGGAAAACAGCAGGCATGACCTCAAGGATCTCATATCCTTGAGACCAAGAAACAACTCCAGTAATAAGCTGAGCAATGGATGTGACGGCACTTGCAAGAGAAGTGCTTGATTCACGATAGAGACTCAGGGTCCAGTTACATGAGGACCCAACTCTTTAGTTAGGTCAAAAGAATACATAAGACATGGCACAATGAAAGTAAAAAAAGGATTTGTGCCACGTGCAATGGAATAAAGGTCTAGAAATACGCATCATAGTCGAGAACTCTGAGTAGTCTGGTCAGCATAGGGTCAGGTGAAAAAACAGAGTGAAAGCTAAAGATATAGACAGGGTCTGAATCATGAAGATCCTAGATACCATCCAGCAACTCTGAACGTTTTAGAGATAATGTGAATGTAATTAATTTGGTCACCAGGATATCTCTTGACTTCATGTTTAGATGAAATACATCAATAGGAAGGGTCAGACTTAAGTGGAGCTCCATCCCCTCCATCATCACTCAGAAAAGGGGTCCACTGGTTATTTTCTGTGTAGAACACGATTATTTATTTCATTCACAAAGAAGAAACACATATAGCCTTTGCTTGCCAAGAAAAATGTTAGAGAATATAATTATTCATGGCAAAATGGAGATCTGGAAAGGACATATGTGTGTGTGGGGGGGAGGTACTGACTGTATTTGTTGCTCAGGAGGTAGATGGGACAAGTAAAGTGCTGAGTAATAGCTGTGGGAAGGTGGGCAGGGGAAGAACACTGGGAGGTAGATTCTGAATGGAGATACGGAGGAAGCTCTAAATTCTGAGCTAGAAATGAAAGTTAAACGTGGAGAGCGAACAGAGAAGAAACTTACATGCTTGGATTGGGAAGCTGACAGAATGGGGTGGTTCTCACCATTTGCAAGGGTTTGTATCTCTGGAGTTAGACATATATGCCAACGTTGACGCATAAGCCAAAAAAGGTACTGAAAACCCTGATAATCACGTTCACAAAAGGAATAAAGATCAATGGCAATAGGAATAACAGGGAGGGAAAAGATTGTTTAGAAAAAAACCAAACTGGCAGCATCCGTTTCAAAATAAACTATATCCTGCCTCTCACACCCACACTAAAGTGAAGTAAAATTTGCCAAAAGAAATTTGCCAATTGTCAAAGCAAAAAATTGGCAGCTCTGATTACACTTGCTACAAATGAACAAAATGAATACTCTCTATTCCATGAATCATTGTCAAAGCTGTCCAGTACAAAATCCTGAGTGGCATCCTTTTATTTAGATATTCTGTATTTTATTATTTATTTATAGCCTGACTCGCTTCCACAACAGAACTAAGTCATCTGAAGGAAACTTTATACGTTGAAACAATAAAATATAAATTTAAATGAATGCGAGCCATGGAAAATAAAATTACAATAAAAGCCGAACTGGGAATAGGAGATGAGCAGGGGTGGGGACATCGTGTTGTTCTGGATGCCAACTGCGATCCCCACAGCTTTGTTAAGCTACAGATTTATCTCTGAGTCTCCTACCAGCCAAAGAAGAAAAAAAAATAGCTAACTCTAATAGTTCTTTTTATCTGTGAGGAAAGCATATTATCTGTTTTTCAGAAGTATATGTTTAAATATCAGATATCAAATTTGAATGAAAGAAGGGGTTCGATGAATGTATGTTATCAGGGGCCAATCTTGGGAAAAGTAACATCACACATGAGTGAATGCTTCTAAAAGCCCCTTTCATTTCATATGCTATATAATATTCTTTGGCATTGTTTTTTTTTTTTTTTTTTTTTTTTTGTCTTCAATAAGCCAACAAGGCCTTAGTTATAAGTGAGAATATTGCCTAAGGTATAATGTAACTCATCTTTCCAGAATTTCTTTTGGAAATTCAGTAAGTACTTCCAAAGCAAGAGAGACTGTGGAACTTGGTGACTGGTATATTCCTATCATCATCATAACTACACTTTGTCGTGAAAGCATATCAAATATTTAATTTCTCTCTCCACACCTTATCCCCTAAGTAAACCTCACTCACACTATCTACAAAAGGCTGTCACCTGTCATTTTATAAGGATTACCCAAAAAAACTGTACTTGTTAAAACCAAGATTTTTCAGGCAAAGTAGCATTTTTACTTCAATTTTGATTCAAATTACTTTCTACAAAATATGTACATATATACTCAAGAATTATTCTGACAATGTGTATTTTGAACAAACCAAATTCACCCTGAAATGCACTTCAGAGAGTTATTTGAAATATATACTACTCTTTTTGCTCCTTGCTCCAAATACAGCCTGAAACCTACTGATATTTCGAGCTCTGTTAATACATACCACACGAAAAATATGCATCACAGTGCATACAAATTATACAACAAAGGTCTCATAATTACGCTTTCAACTACAAATGATTAAGTTCTATGTTAAATATCAACCTAATTTCACCTACACATGATACCAAACTGTTTTGTTTTTATTTTGTTTCCAAATTAGGGAGGAGAAATTTAAAATAGAGGGTATCTTAACTGTATGTCTAAAAGAAACAAAGGATTTGATTTATCAAATTTTAATTATGAAATAAACATAGAGTAATCTAATAAAAGTCATGAACTCTACCATTCAAATACTCATTTGATTTTTCTTACTTATGGGAAACTTCCAAAGGCAGATAAACACAAATTTCAGACGTAAAAAGTTGACACTTCTTTTTGAAAGCATAAATGTCAACCTCAAGTTTCTGAAATCAGTTAGTTGGGGGAAAGAAGAAAGCGCTGAACAGGTGGTGAGAAGAAAGGAGTGTGCTTAATACAGCATTCGTCATAATAAAGAAAACATGATTATAAAAAGCATAACTGAGTCCTCTTTATTGCAAATATCTAAATGTTTCAGTAGGCAGTATTACCTATTCATGAATTCCAAAAGAGGAGGCAGGTGACTTCTCTACAGGAGACCATATCTTCATGATTATACTTGGCACATGAAAAGTGCATCAGTTTGAGAGCATTTTTAGATGTGTTTAAGTTGGTACTTATTAAACATAATGAAAACACAACGGAAAAGTATAGGCATTAGGAAAAATAACAAAGTTGTGTATGCACTCATTGCTTTGTGTAAGGAGTTCTGTGAAGAGATGTATCCTCAAGGTAATTGGTTTCTAGAACTTTTTTGATTTATACATATGCCTTTTTAATTTTTAAAAGGGAGCTTTATACAATTTTTTAGTTCACTGAAAATGCTGGCTTCTTTTTTTGTCACCTTGTTCCATTCGGCAATTTAGTCAGATACATGATTTAGAATAAGATCACTAAACAGAACAAAATAACAACAAAAACAAAATCCAAGGACCCTGATCTGTTGCTCAGATGAAAATCCCAAGAGTTTCCTTCATATCCAACATTTGGAGGGAAGATAATAAGCATCTCCAGAAACAGGTAATCCTAGATGTCTAACTATGGTACTCTCCGTAATAGGTGCTTCTTAAGAAGTGTCACTCTATGTAAGCTTCAAAAGAATAGTAATAGGCTAAACATGCACCACGGACAAAATATACAACTTATGATTGTTATTAATATTTCATCAATTGGTAACCTGAATGACATTCGTACTATTAACCACACACAAATTAACTAACAAACCATACTCAAATCTGAATTTGAGACAATACTTTCATTAATTAATAATACATTCTAACATATTTTTGGCACTACATAGAGGATATTATTTTTTTTATTGAATCCAAACTTGGTGACAGAAGAACTCAGAAGTTCACACACAAAAAGTGAATTCACCTATGGACTGTTTTCTTAATGAGTGTTTCAATTATAATAACAAAGTTTTACTGTTAACATGTTTGATGGGAAAGGGCTTTACAATGTAACACCTCGTTACTTCTTAGGTTTGAGCGCTGATAACATTACATCTGTATGCCTGTGTGTGTGCCTATAGACATGCATGTGGGTGCATGTGTATGTGTATATCACATGGATTTTTAAAGTCATTGTCCAGTCATTTTATTTCAGAGTTGTGATAGGGTAGGAGATACATATCCTAAAATGTGAGAGGGTACAAATTTATTTTCTAAACTTAGAGACTCTTATCATTAAGTACTACGTAACACTGAATGGCATACAAAGTACTATGTAATATTCTGTCATTTTTCTTTTCTTTAATCTATCCCAGGATTTAAAGTAACATAAACTATCTCATCAATTCTAATTAGGATGGAAAGCAGTATTCTATTCTATTCTATTCTATTCAGTATTCTATTTTTTTTTTTTCATATCAAGTCTCCAAAAGAAGAGAGATGCAACACAGAAGACATTTGCATGTGTTCACTTTGAAGATAGCAGCTGAATTTCACTCCAGGATTTCCAGTTTGCTGATCTGTGGAGACTGTTTGGGGGTAAAATGCTTTATTTATTTCTCAAGTATCCCACTAAGTATCTATTATAAGAACTCCATGTAATGATTCAATGTTTTCTAAATGAAATTCTTTGAAATAAAAATGTATATAAATGTAATAATTTCCTGTGTACTGTCAGTTTAAGATCACATGTCCAGATTCTACAGGCATGTGATCTGAACATGACAAATGTATATAACTACTTTGAATATATAAATGAAGAATTACATCCAGAAGACACTGAAATGTTAAATTTATACTATCCAGGTAGGGGTGTGTGTGTGCGTGTGTGTGTGTCTGTGTCTATCAGGAGAAATTCTTATTACATCAAGAGGAATTGTGGTTTTTACACTATTTATAACAAAGTTACAAAATAGTCTCCTTCAATAACTGTGTTATGTGCTACTTTTAAACAGCTTTATTAAAACAGAGAAATAGGAATTAAAATAGAAAAGACACTTGGATTAAGAGAGTAAGAGCCAAAGTTGAAGTATTGCAGACCTCAGTAAGAGTGAGTTAAATCAATTAATGATTGTATCCCAATCCAGAGTCCCAGATAAACTGAGTCTCGGTGAGTGGAAATAATCCAAGTCAATGACGGAGAGGTTAATTTGTGCCCCAAATGGGCGCCAAATTTGAAAAAAAAAAAAAAAAAACAATAAAAAGATACTGTCAGAATAGATAAGCATTTTAAGAAAAAAAAATGATGACTGTATATTGTGGATCTGTGAGCTTATATTTATGTTGATGAAAAAAATCAATAAATGTCTGTCAACCTGAAATTAACAGGGGTATGTGTATTGCTTAATATAAAAAGAGAAATGACATATAGCCACAGTTTTTTTCAGCTTCATGCTTCACAACTCATTAATAAAGATGGCAAACCTGCACTCATCTATACTTAGATGCTCAAACTATTACTTATAGTCTAGAGTCCAGAAGGTAGTGACCTATTTTAATCTAGGAAGAAAGACTAAGTGTCATGTAATGTGAAGGCAATGACTTGTCTCAAAAACTTGCTCGTGACAGAAAATGAATGAACATCAATTTTTCACACACTGCCTAGCTCATGTGAGAAACTACTGAAACTTTAAAAAAAAATCATTCAAATTCCAAAGTAAAATGTAAAAGAAGACAAATATATCAGATGTAGGAAGCCCATATACAGGCTAAATTGGATATTTTTTGAATGCTGCAAATGTAATTTAAGCACACTCAGACGTGTGTAAATATTGGAGAGAACAAGCCCAAAGTATAGCACCTAGATAAAAGTAAATGAATTAGTATTTAGTAAACATGAGCCCAGCAGTGAATGAGAATAGTGTCCTGTGGCTGTGAGCACCTGGTCAGCCAGTAGAGCCATGGGGGTTATGGGTTGTCTTGTCACAACGACCACATTCATGCATCCTGTCCCTGGGATATCAATCAGGCCTCTAGGAGATGAGTGACCACAGAGGAGAAGGAAGGACACCTTCTGACCTTGTGACAAAAATTTCCTCTGCAAGCCTTTTAGATTTTGGAAGATTAGTTCCATATTCTAAGCAACTTAACTAGAACTGAACTATGTAGGAACTCTGAAGTAATTCTTCCTTTATCCTGTGAACTATTAAGGCATATATACTATACACACTCCCCGATTCAGATTTCCATAATCAAAGAGAGGGTTTTGGAACACAGCCACAAAGATTATCAAAGCACTGAACACTAATACCTATGAGAAAGGTGGAACATTCTAGGTTTTCAAGATGAAATGAGCTTGTAGGAAAAACTTGATAGATTTAAGTTTGCTATAAGGAAGATTCTGACACTGTGGGTTGTTAAACATTAACGTGGTTTGCTGAGACTGCAGAAACTCCAATCCTGAGAATCTTTAAAAATAGAAAGAATTCAGACCAGCTGCTCCGAAGGACTAAATGTGGGCTTTCTTCAACTAAAACTCTCCAAGACCCCTCTAGTCCTAAGAAATTTATTGTAAATATAAATCGTGTATTCCAGCTAACACTTCTGCTTTGGCACCATGTAGTTGAGGCGGTGGGAGGGATTGCAATGACCCACATCTACAGTGCATAAAAACATGTGAGGCACTAGTGTGTCATAATTAGGAGTCCTAGTGATAGCTCTGGGTACGTGGACTTCCTGACTTTAAATTTCTCATGCAAATCACAGATAGCACTTAATCAAAAGTTTTCAAGATGTATTGCAGTTTTGAATAATTCATGCTAATGAAGCATTAAACCATGACGAAAAGTACAAAAAATAAATAAAAATCAGGCAACTTAAGTTTTCTCTGTTCACATCATACAGACTTAAAATACTGGTTTTTCTACTAAACTAGAAAACTTGTCCTTTGTCACTTATTAAGAGTCCAAAACTTTTTTTTAATATGCCATAACATTTTTTTTAAAATACATTTGAATCTGTAAAATATTAGTCTCTAGCATCTGCCAATTATAAATAATATATCGAAGTCCTACAGTCTGGTAACAATTTCCCAGAGTTAGGAGTCTCCCATGGTTTGTCTCCCTCTCTAATTTTTCTCACTCAGCTCTCCTCCTTTCTCTTATAGTCCAGGCAGAAGGAGAGGTGGGTGGAGGGTTGGGGTAACTGGGTGACCTGCAATGAGAAGGGCACTTGACTGGATGAGCACTGGGTGTTATACTATACGTTGTCAGATTGAATTTAAATTTTAAAAAAAAAGTAAAAAGAAAAAAATAAACAGTAGTAACTTCTCCAGGAAAACAAATAAATAAAATAAATATCTAAAAAAAAAAACAAAAGAATACTTGAATAAATCAAATAGTTAAGTAAATTCAATAGTGCATTAAGTTGAGCGATCACTCCCATGGCATGTAAATCCACCTGTACCTAATACCACCAACTATCCACTTCCTATTTCCACAAAGGACTCTGGCGTTCCTTAAGGAACCTACACAGCTAAGCGTTAGATCTACCCAAGTGTCGGCGGCATGCAACACCTTTCCATCCGCCAGCACCCTGATGCGAAATCTGGAAGAAGTTAATTTTCTTATAAAGTAACCGCAGCACGATTCAACTAATCTCAACTGATGAGTTCACAAAGCCTGGTTGCAAAGTGCCCCTCGAACTTTCTACCCTGCCCGGATCAGTAGCTTCCTAACTTGACACAGCGCTCAGGAGCTACCTTCAGCACAGCCCTGCAGTGAACAACTGCATTCAGTAAATATTTGCATCCGTGCATCCGGCACTATAGATGCTAATGACCGTGTTGAACGTACACATGTAAACACACACCCCTCACCGTGTCACAGTCTGACAATAAACCGCAAAAACAGACACAGTAGCCTCCCAGGCAAGGTAGATAGCCCCCGCCGGCTCATTCTGCCCGGCCAAGGTCTGTCTCTCTCTCTTTTTTCTTTCTTTCTTTTTCTTTTTGTTTCTCTTGATTCTGAACGCGCGTTGTGAGTGTGAGTGTGAGTGTGAGTGAGTGAGTGTGAGTGCGCGCGGTGTGCAGGTTACCGGAGAGGGAGATCCGTTCTTGCGGAGGGGCCCTCGGAAGACTCCTTTGATGCCCCGGTAGTGCCCATTGCTGAGATGTCTCGAACTGATGACCAGGTAACAAGCCATGTGGGTCCGAGCGGGGCGCGCTGCGTGTCCCTCCCGGCCAGCCCCCAGCCGCGGGGATGCGGGCTGCTTTCTCAGCAGCGACGGTGACTGCCACCTCCCGAGGAGCAGCGGCCAGCGGCGAGCAGGGGACGCGGCGGCCGCGCGCCCCCGCTCCTCGCCCCGCGCGGGGCTCCGGCTGCCGGCGGCGGCGGCGGCCACACAGCTCTTAGGGGACCCGGCGAGCCAGTCCACATGCTGCTCTGGCGACGTGGCTGCTCAGCCGCGGGCCGGCGGTGTCATTTGTTTCAGGACAACTTCCTGGGTCCGCGGGGGAATCCGGAGCTCCCCGCCCCGCCGTCGCCCCCGGCGCGCCCCCGGGGGGCTCGGGCTGCGGGCTGCGCGGGAGGTGGCGGCGGCCCGGGGGCAGCGCGCGCGAGCCGGGGGCGCGGCCACCTGTGAGCCCGAGCGGTTAGCGCCCCCGCGCCGGGCCGCCGGCTGGAGGCGGGGGGCGCGCCGGGCGGCCGCGCGCGGAGGGGGCGGCGGCGGCGGAGGAGTAGGGGGCGGCGGCGGCGGCGGGACGCGCGGCGCGGGCATCCCGGGCCCCGCCGCCCCAGCGCCCCGCTCGCGGGCTCAGCAGCGAGCGTGGGGGCGGGGCGGGGCGGGGCCCGGGGCGACTGCGGGGGGCGGCGGGCGGCGACACGGGCGGGGAGAGCGGCGCCTCCACCTTGCGCTGCCCGCCCGCCTGCAGCGCGCTCCTGCGCGGGGGCTGCCCGCGGCGGTGTCGGCGGAAGCGACAGCTCCCGGGCCGGGGGCGCGGCCGAGCTGCGCAGCCCCCAGTGAGGCAGGCGGGGTGGATGCGCTGTGGTGGGCAATGGACGCGGCAGGAAAGAAGTTCCAGGTAGAAAACTTGCGTGAGGAATGGAAACGAAACCTGCTTGCGCGCGCGCGTGTGTGTGTGCGTGTGTGTGTGCGCGCGCGCGTGTGCGCAGAGTTACACTTGCAGGTCTCCCTGTATCTCTACAGAGGCAGAGATTCGGGATTTGTGCAGGACGCTCGAGCGTCCACGGCCCTCCACCGTCACCCCTCGGTGGTGCTTCCTAACGGACGTTGGATCATTCGCTGTAAATAAAGCCGCCCGGGAGCGAGCTGCGCTGAGAATCAATGAGGGGCGCGCAAACGCGTTCGAGAAGAGGAGGAAGCCTCTCCGGAGTCGGGAGACGGGCGTGCGCCCCGTTCCGCGCTGACCCTGGTGGCCGGGTCTGTGCCGGGGAGAAGAGGAAGGGTGACCTCCTCCCCCTCGCCCGGGGGGGCTGCACTTAATGCAAGGTTAAAGCGAACGCTCCCGTGCCCTCCCCAGGTTTCTCCTCTTCTGTCTCCCGCATGCTCCCCTGGCTTCCTGGTTGACCCTGAGGACCTTTCACAAATGACATTAACAGGTCAGAGAAAACAGATAATTTAGTTTTTCCTATTCAGGCAACTCCTAAAACTCTCAAGGAAAAAAAAAATGCCATTGATATCATTTTTGTGACCACCCAATGAAGACCTGACTTTTTTGTTTACATGATTACAATAGTTTATATCCTCAATGTTTTATTAAACACGTGGATGTGTTTCTCACCTTGAAGGTTTCAGATAGTCTTTCTAGAAGTGTTAATGTAAGGCAAAATGCCAATTCCTTGCAAACTCTGAATTGAAAATTACTCAAACTGACACGGTGCAAGACAAATCTTGTAGAACTGTTTATTTTGTGATTATCTTGTTGGTAAGAACTTCTGAAATAAAAAATGATAGAGCAGTAGCAATAGATACAACACATCCTCATGTCTTCCTTTCTTTTGTTTTCTTCACGTTTTCCCTTCTATTAAGATTGATGTGGTTCACAATGTCATGTTTATTGAACTTAGAACTGTGAAATGTTTCCTGAAGCCAAGAGTAAGTAATATTGCTCATGTATAGACATTAGATACATTCTATACAGAGAAAACAAGGTATTTGCAAACAGTGAAGTTTCCAGATCAGGTAAAAGCTTTGTCGGAAAATGAATGAGGTAGACTTTTTAAAAGGAGAAAGTGCAGCTCAATCTAGATTATTTCACTCTTCATAAAGGGAAGCACTTAGGACCTAAGTGTAAGCACCCTGGAATGGACTCGAAAAATCAATAATGTCACAAGCTGTGAATAATAGCTCCAGGGATACTATCTCTTTTTCATTAGGCAAATGTAATTTCTAATAATGCTTAATTATTAAGAATCAGGTATACTCTTCTAAAATGAAAGAACTGACAAGTAATCAAAAAGTGTACAATTCAGGAGGGCCTGGGTGGTTCAGTGGGTTAAGCATCTGCCTTCAGCCTCAGGTCATGATCCTGGAGCCCTGGGATCAAGCCGCGTGGCAGGCTCTCCCCATGGGGTTCCCCCAATCATGCTCCCTGCTCAGCGGGGAGCTGCTTCTCCCTCTTTCTCTGCCCCTTCCCCTGTTTGTGCTCTTGATCTTTCTAATAAATGAAAAAAAAAAACTTTTTTTTAAAAAGCATACAACTCACATATACCATCCTATTTTCTTATTCAAAATATTACATTTATTTGAAGTATGGCATTCTTGTTCACTTGACTACTATCCTATGTGCATTTGGATTTCCCCACAGGAAACAAAGTAACCCTTCTTTCTGTAATGTTTCAAAGACTGTAGTAATTTTTCTAAATTTCTTTAAGAATATTTTATTTTTGCAGTCTTCTTTAAAATGAGTGATATCAATTCTTCTGTTAATTTGCCATATTCTAAGTCAGTTATGGCTGTCCTTTGCTTTCTAATTTTTGTCATCCGTTTTAAAATATCAAGGCAAAAACTGAAACATTTGTTACTCTCAGTCAATTTTAAGAATACTTTTTAAAATATACAACAATAACAAAAACTCCCCTTTTTCCCTTGCCAAGTTTTTCCCTTGCCTTGTGATTTCATCATATTCAACAGCTTCCCATTATTGTTGGCCTATATTTCAGATATGGTATGACCAATCTAAATAACAGAAACAGGAGTGTTTTTATTTGCAGAGTTGCTACAGATACAAAGTTGCTCAGTTATATTAACTTCTCTCTTTGCTAAACGAGACACTTTCTTACTCCAGTAATTAAACATTTTCAGAGAAAGTGAAAGGAAAGCAAAACACTTTAAGCCTGTATTAAATGAATCTTAGATACAGGTCAAATTCTATACAACAAACATTATGAAAAACAAACATCATGTACAATTTTGCAAGGCCATTTATATTAAAGTAATATTTGATCTGATGAGTTTTCATTCCATGGAAGGAGATGTGAATGGCAAAGGGCATGGATTTCAGCCTAGAACCAATTTGACATTTCCACATATTTCCAGATTCATGGCTGTGTCACAGATGATTGACAGAGTGAGAAATCCTCTCTACCATTACCCTTCTCAAACACATCCCAAATCGATCCCCTTATTTCCATATCTGCTGCCCAACCTTAGTCCAAAACATCATCGTTTCTTGCTTGGACTACTGCAGTATCCTCCTAACTAGTCTCCCTGCTTCCTTCCAGTGTTGCCTCCATACATTCCATACATAATATATTCTTTACATCCAACAGCCAGAGTGATTTATATTTATTTTTTTATTCATTTATAGAGAGAGTGAGGAGAGGTGGAGAGAATCTCAAGCAGGCTCCATGCCCCACGCAGAGCTGACTCAGGGCTCAATCTCACAACCTGAGATCACAACCTCAGCAGAAATGAAGAGTCAGTGCTTAAGTAACTGAGTCACCCAGGCACCCCAGAGTGATATTTTTGAAACACAGATCATATCCTAATGCTTTCCTATTAAACCCTATCATACCTAGGACAAAATCCAAATGATACTCTGTTTAAAAAACCCTATTCCAGTCCATGCTCATTTTCTTCTACTGCATTCCTATTTTCGTCTGCTCCTTATGGTGCTCCGAGAGACCCTTCCTTACTGCCCCAGCTAATGGAGCTATCTGGAATCTCTCTACCACAGGATATTTTTAAAGTATATTCATAAAAAAAATAAAGTATATTCATAAAACTTATTATTTTAGGGAAGTTTTAGGCTTACAGAAAACTTGAACAGAAAGTATAGCGAGTTCTCATATATATCTCAGTACCTCATCACACTCAGTTTTTCCTATTATTAACATCTTGCTTTTGTTGTGGCACTTGTGTTAGAATGGATGAGCCAATGTTGATATAATATTATTAACTAAAGTCCATAGTTTATATTAGGGATCATTCTTTGTGTTCTATATTTTATAGGTTTTTGACAAATGTATGATGACATATATTTGCCTTTATAATGTCATATAGAATAGTTTCACTGCCCTAAAAATCACCTGTGCTCCATTTATTCATCCTTTCATCACCCTCGATCTCTGGCAACCCACCAATCTTTTTCCTTTCTCCCTGTTTTTGCTTTTTCAAGAATGTCATGTAGCTGGAATTATATGGTACATAGCTTTATTTCAGATTGGTTTCTTTCATTTGGAAATACACATTTTAAGTTCCCTTCATGTCTTTTAGCGGCTTAATATGTCATTTCTTTTTATTGCTGGAATAATGGAATATTTTAACAGTATTTCACTATATTATGAGTTGAATGGTACCTCTCCCCACACATATTGAAGTTCTGATGCCCTGTGAATGTGACCTTAGGTGGAAATAGGGTCTTTGCAGATGATCAAGTTAACATGAGATCATTAGGGTGGTCCCTGCTACAAGAGGACTTCTTTTAAAAAAAAAAAAAAAAAGAGGGGTGGAATTGGATACAGAGGCACAAGGAGATTGCCATGTGAAGACGGGAATTATGCTTCCACAAGCTGAAGAATACAAAAGATCACCAGCACACCACCAGCAAGGGGAGAGGCATGGAACAGATTCTCCCTCACAGCACTCAGAAGGAACTGATCCTGCCAACATCTGGATTTCAAACTTCCAGCTTCAAAACTGTGTGACAACTCTTGTTGAAGCAACCCCACTTGTACTGTGTAATAGCATCTTCAGGAAATGAATGCACATTGTCTAGCTGGGCCAGTTTGTTTATCCAGTCACCTAATGAAGGACATCTTGGTTGCTTCCAAGTTTTAGCAATTATGAATCAAGCTGCCATAAACATTCATAAGCAGGTTTCTGTGTGGACATAACTTTTCAACTCCTTTGGATGAATACTAAGGAATGCAACAGCTGGATCTTATATTCAGTTTTGTAAGAAACTGCCAAACCATCTTCAGGAGTGCTACACCATCTACCATCGTCACCAACAATGGATGATAGTATCTGGTGCTCCATTCCGTCACCAGTATTTGGTGTTGTGAAGTCTAATAGGTATGTAGCAGAATCTCACTATTGTTTTAATTTGCAATTCTCTACGAACATATGATGCTGAACACCTATTCATATGCTTCTTTGCCATCTGTATATCCTCTTAAGTTAGGTATCTATTCACATCATTTGCCCATTTTTTAATCGGGTTACTTATTTTCTTTTTGTTAAGATTTAAGAGCTCCTTGTAATAAACTTTGCATGCCACTTCATTATCAGATATGTGTTTGCAAATATTTTCTCCCAATATAAAGCTTTTCTTGTAATTTCTTACCAGTGTCTTTTTCAGAGTAGAAGTTTTTAATTTTAATATCATCCAACTTATTACGTTTTTCTTTCGTGGAATGTGCTTTCAGTGTTGTATCTCAAAAGTCACCACCAAACTTGAGCCCTCCTGGATTTTTTCCTCCATATTATCTTCCAGGAGTTTCATGGTTTTAGACTTTTCATTTAAGTCCATAATCCATCTTGAGTTAATTTTTGTGAAATATGTAAGGTCTTTGTCTAGATTTATTTTTTTTTTCTTCAGGAAGTACAAATTGCACTATAGCTTTTTGTTTCTCAAACATTTCTTCAACTAATTTCTTTCATTCTAAGTTGTCTTATTTGGTTTGCTAATTGCATCTTCTCACATAGTGACCTTTTTTCAGTTTTATAGGTCTGTTCCATTTTACCCTAATATTTAGCTTAATAGAAGTTTAAAGTTTTGAAATTTAACAAAAAGCAACATTTTTCAACCAGTTAGTATCTAACTCAGCTATATCCCCAAATACTGCTAGTTATTCTCTGTGTTTGCCTCTAACCAGTACCTGATTCTAACTTTAAACATAACCACAGGGAACTGGCCACCCCATGGCTGGGCTAAGCTCCCTGAGTGAAAAGTTTGAGAATTACCACGTGTCTGACTCCAAGGTGCCCCAACTATATGGACCTCGTTTATCGGTCTCTCTTTTCCTAGATCTTAACTCTTAGTGACATTTTCTACTAAAAGAAAGTGTTTCTTTCTAGTCCCTTACAGGCATCGTTTTCCCATGCAGGTATAGAAAGCAAAGATGAAGATCTTTAGCATTTTCACAGTAGTAAATCTCAGTGTAAATACAAATTTTCAGATGTGAAGTTCTATTTGTGTTTAAAGCATACCAGAAAAGAAAGAGGGAAAGATTAGAAGGGAAGGAGGGAGAAAAGGCAGTGGGGAGGAGGGAGAGAGGGAAGGAGAGAGAGCATTCTTTCCTTAGCAGCATCTTTAAAATCCCTATGATAGTGATGTTCTCTCCTAAAATGAACCCGACAGGGTTAGAGTGGGTTGAGACTGAGTAAAGGATCCAGTAGTCCCTAAAGCTGAAATTCTATCTCAGTACTGCCTCCTAGCAGACTAAATAACAAAGACAGGGTGATTATCTAATCAAAGTCAAGAAAACAATTTAAAGGAAGGTTTCCTCAGACTTAGACTCAATAACTAATTTTGCATTAAAAAAAAAAAACACCAGTAAATCAGCGAGCCAAATTTATAATGTGAACCATGAGAATATAGGGCAAATGATAAGAAATCAAACAGACCCCATAGATTAATTTAAAAAATATTTCCAAGATATATGTCTTGAAATGAAAAAGAAAAAAGTGTCAGTTCAGTAGCTTGGATTAATTAAAACTGTAGCCTAGAGAAACCACTGATATTGACTGTTGTTACCCTGAGTCGTCAAAAGAAAGACATAGCATTCCCACGATAATTCAGAAATTCATAGTCAATTGAACAAGACCTAACCATCAATCTCCCATTGTAGAATACCCAGTCCCATTCCACACTCCTCCTCCTCAAGGAGAAGTTCTAGAGGCCAAGGAGGTAGAGAATGACTTCAGATGACAGAAGTTCTCATTTCCCTATTTCCAAAACTATGGCCCAGTTTGACAAAGCTGTGGAGAGAGGAGAGAACCTTACTGCCAGCAAATGCCAAGAAATGTGGCCCTCATCATGTCTGCTGGCACTCAGAATGCCAGTGGAACCCAGAAGGATCGCAGGGTAGCGTATTGTGGCTGAAACCCTCTTCCAGCTTTTTCTGGAATTTTGCCATGTCACATTCAAGGGAAGAAACCATTCATCTACATGTAAGATACCTTTTCTAGACTTTGTTTTTTCTGGTTTCCAGGTGCCACACTTTTAAAATACAACCCTATTGTATAGACCCTTCAAATTTAAAATGAACCTCAATATACTTGAAATACTATAAAGCATGTTATCACATTGGAGATGATACAAGACAAAAAGGTCTTTAAGGCCAGTAGGCAAAACATTTGCTTTTTTCTCTTCCTCTCAATCTCACTCTGCATATTGAAAAAAAAAATAGCAAAAACTCACTATCAGCAAAAAATTGAGGGAAGGATGGAAAGAGGAAATATTTACGGAGTGCCATCCACATTCCAGTTACTTTACATTTGTGATATCATTTCATCTCTACAATTGCTTTAATGTAGGTAATATGGCTATTTTTTAGAGAGTAGAGTGAGGCTCAGAGAATTTAAAGATAATACTTAAGTCACAGAATGAAGTGATGGAGCTAGGATTCACACACATAACTCTAAGTCTAGACTCTTTACACCACATTGCCTTTTATCCTATATCACTCAGCCTCCTTGAATGATCAAAGAAGGATAAGCCACGGGGGCTCTTGCTTTCATCACGCTTGAAAGCCTCTGGAGGAAAAATAGCAAATACTGATGTTTTTGCTAAGCTAGAAGCATGAGAACCAAATATAATGTATGATTCTGGACTGGATGCTAGGTTTTTAAAAATCTATAAAAGATACTCCAGATAATTAGAGAAATTTAAATTGGAATAATATCAGATAATATTATTGTATCAAGTTAAAATAACTTGCATTGTGCCCAGCTCATAGAGAAGCATGTTTTTAGGAGACATAAGTTAAATCATTTCAGGGTGAAATGACATAATGTCTGTGACTTATTTTCAAATGATTCATGAGAAAAATGTACGTGCATGTATGAATATATAGAGATAAAGCAAATGGTGCAAAATGGTAATGATCACTAAATCTAGGTGGAGTATATAAGAGTACTTTTTTTCTGTTTGAGGGATTAATATGAGACTATGTAATATAGCTTGCAGTTGCAACAGCATTCAGATAGTCTCTAAAAGGGAAAAACTGCAGAAGTTGTCAGCTAAAATAAACGATAATGATTAAGGAGTGCACTTGTAGTGATGAGCACTGGGTGTTGTATGGATGTGTGGAATCACTAAATTGTACACCTGTATGTTAACTGGAGTTTAGATAAAAAAAGAAACTATTAAAAATTACATTTCACGAAGGAAAAAATTCAATTAAAAGTCATAAGACCAGTAGAAAACCATGCCAGTCTCACCCTTGATAATTTCTGTTTATGAAGCCTAAGGATAAGAAAGGAGAGAAGAAATAATAAATCATATAGTTTTGCAGAAGACTGAAGGTTTTGGATTAAAGGTAACTGATCATATTAATACAAGAGAGTCTTGGACACAGTATTTGGTTCCAGGAAGGACAACTCCATAATTTGTAGGGCTCAGGCAAAATGAAAAGGAAGGAACTCTTGTTCAAATATTATTAGTATTTTGGTATTAACAATAATTTAACCAAGTGTGTGTCTCCTCACAGTGGGGAACCCTGTGTGACCACACAGATAGCATGTCCATATAGCCCACTATTATGAATAAAAAAAATACTAAATATGTCACGGCTTTCTTCCCATAATGATAAAAAATCCATAGTCACTCAACCAGAATGAAGATTGTATTGAACCTCTATACCCTGTGTCAAGAGCTATAGTTGAAATAAATGAGCTCTATAGTGCATTCCTTCCACAAAAAGTTCCATATTTTATTATGTTATTTTGCATTAATAGTACTTATTATATTTTGTATTCCAAACACAAACTCAAATGTTAATCATTCTTATCACATGACCTGGGCCTCCTGTGTCTTATATTATATGGAGAATATATGAAAAATAGGTCAGAAGCCACATAAAAAGTCCTGAGTTGTAAAATGGATTTGGTCTTCTCAAATGTGTACATGAGAATGTAATCTAGCAATTTAATAATAATACACCAGAAGATGTAGGTTTTTATTATGTTTATTTTCACATTTTCAGTTATTTATAGATGAATTGGTCTGTAGTGTTTGCATTTGCACCATCCGATTGTGCTGAACTGATTATTAGCCTGAGACTCTGCAGTTTTTAGAAAGAAATGGAACCTGCAAGCCTTTGTCTTAGAAAACTCATGCCAGAGGTAATCAAATCAAACTAATGAACACTGGCTAATAAGTTTATCCCATTACTATTTCACATAGTTATGTCATGTCCAAACTTCCAATGAATCGAGGTTTCTCTTGTTGAAATGCTTACCCCATAAAATGTTCTTTCATTAGGATAATTTTTCATCTTCTTCTACCTGTTAAACTATTTCTTTAGTTATCATTAATCATGCTTTATGCAAATCAACTGCACAGGCAAACTGCCAACACAAAAAGGTCTTAATGAAAATTTTAATCTTTATTTTTTCATAAAATACTTTCATTACGAATTAGACCAATTGGTTATAAGGCATAATATCTAATTAACTTCCAGATACAAATACAGTTCCATTCCTCAAAAAAAAAAAAAAAAAAAAACAAACCTGCATTTCCTGACTTCTTGCAATATCAAACATTTCATGTTAGACCTTGAGCTTTGTAAGACATTGTACCAAATCTTCTTGAACATTTCTGGACTTCCATATTAAAGGAAATGCAGAGGAGCACCTGGGTGGCTCAGTGGTTGAGCGTTTGCCTTTGGCTCAGGTTGTGATCCCAGGGTTCTGGCACTGAGTCCCCCATGAAGCTCCCCACAGAGAGCCTGCTTCTTCCACTGTCTGTATCTCTGCCTCTCTCCCTCTGTGTCTCTCAGGAATAAATAAATAAAATCTTTTTAAAAAAATAAAGGAAATGCAGAATATAAGACAATGCAATTATCAGGGATTATGGGGATATATCTGGTGATATTTCAAGTAAGGCAAAATCCCTGAAACGTGTATGTATGTTTGAATTTAAAAAGTAAAGGGGAAAAATAAAGGGGAGACTTTCATATAGTGTTATTTATTTCTATTTTATTTTAAGCAATACATCATGTTTCTTAGTTTTCATTTTTAAAAGACCTATTTTTCAAAAGCAAAACAAATAATACTAAGCTCATGGATACAGAGAAAAGCTTCGTAGTTACTTGAAGTGGGGGAAGGGAGGGTAGGCAAAATAGGAGAAGGAAGTCAAAGGTACAAATTTCCAGTTATAAAACAAATCGTGGGGTTGTAATATGCGCACCAAAGGGACTATATTTAATAATAATAATACTGTATTGCAAAAAAAATAATAATACTGTGCTGCATATTTGAAAGTAGTAAGGAGAACAGATTTTGAAAATTCTCATCACAAGGAAAATAATTTTTAACTATGTACAATGATGGATGTTAACTGGACTTACTGGGATCATTTTGCAGTATGTACAAATACAAAACCATTAGGCCATACATCTGAAACATACAATGTTATGTCAATTATACATCCACAAAAAAATAAAAAACAAAAAACCCTGTTTTTAAGCAAAATGCTTCTTGAATATTTTATGATTTCTCTATAATGGAAATAGTGATACATTGACTAATAATTTTAAAAGAAGCTTTTACATAAGTTGTTCTGTGGAGTTGATACGATGCCCACTAAATAAAACAGTTCCTAATTGTTTTCTTGCCATTTAGCAAAACTTTTTTAAAATTCAAAAAAGAGAGATTATAAAAAATATTTCTTAGTAGAAAAACTGTGAGGCAGGACTGCCAACCCTATCAAATATCAAGTCACATTTTAAAACAGTGATAATCAAAACAGTATGCTACTAGAACAAAAATAAGTATGAAAATAAATAAAATATAGTGAAAATGTCTGAAAGAAGCTTTAACAGACATTCGTATTTGACATAGGAAACATCTGGAAATAACAAAAAGAATATTCATTAATAAATAAGAATAATTAGATTTGTGGAAAAAGTAATTTAGATACACAGCTCACACAGTCTACATCAATCTAGTTCCCGATGGATTGTTGAATTAAGTAAAAACAAATCTTAGAAAATTTAATTAAGTACAGATCACTAGAAAGATAATCCGCCTATAATACATACAATATATTCAAACGAAGACCCTGACAGGTAAGTGAACAAAGATTATAAATAATTTACACTAAAGGAATGTGAACCCACTTTAGGGGCTCACATAAACTTCAATTTTGATACAGAAGAAATGCAATTAAATTAAAATTAAGGTAACATCTTATTTTCTTTATATTGAAAAAAACTAATGTTAATATCAAAACATAATGATAGTGACTCTGGAATCATACTGGCTTATTCTGATGAGATGATCTGTGCACATTCTCTATGAAAGGCAAACTATAGGCTGTAAGGACAATTGTAGATTTATTGCTACCATTTCTCTGAATTCCCACATTTCCAAGAAATTCATGTAAGAAAATAATTTAACTTAAGAAATCTATACATACAAAACAGTTGATAACAGCAACATAACAATAAATAATTAGAAGTATATATAAAGTTTAATGATGAAAGAATGCTACAATTACTAATTCTAGATCAGGTGCAGCCTTAACTATCTCCCTTAAGACTTAGTAGTAAAATTTGCAACATGATTTTAATGGTCATGTGGAAGAATCAATGTAGGAGAATTTCTAGGAAGTATTAGCAGACCTTTTCTAATAAATATCAAAATTGACTGTAAACATTTGAGTATGATCTTGGTAAAAAAGCATATGTGGAAGCTGAAACAAATAAACAAAGCCCCACAAATAAACAAACAAGAAGCAGAATCAGTCTTGTAAGCATAAACCGATGATTCCCAGAAAAGGGTCTGTGATGGGCAGCATGGGTGAAGGGCAGTGAGAAATCCAGGCTGCCAGTTCTGGAATGACTAAGTCATGGGGATAAAAGGCATAGCATAAAGAAGACAGTCAATGATACTGTAATAGGGTTGCATGGTGACAGATCTTAGCTACACTTGTGGTGAGCACAGCATAATATATACTCTTGTCAAATCACTATATTATCCAGCTGAAACTAATGTAACACTGTATGTCAACTACACACAAATAAGAAATGTTTTTAAAAACAAAAGAAAAAGCAGCAGAGAGATCCTCACTGTAGACTCTAAGAAAATATAATTTAATAATATGTATTAATGCTTCTAAAAACAAGTGTATTGCTTAGCATGAAACAGTATTTTTTAAAAGACATAATGGCTCAAAACCAGTATTTTTCAGTCTACTAACCCCTGAGATGAATGTTCCTGGTCTAGTCAAAGGGTAGCTCCCTCCACAGGGTGGCTAAGGGGCATAGGTTTCTTCTGTCCTTCAGACCTCTTCCTCTAAAGCCTCCTGGAACCCCAGAGGAAAGAAGACCCGGACGAAGTAGATTTGCTCGTTATCTTAGCCCAGAGATGGCATAAATGAGTCACACTATTCTATGCCACTGGCTGGAACTCAGTTATATGGCCATCTCAGCTGCAGGTGAGGCTGGGAAATGAGCTTCCTGGTCCCTAGGAAGCCGAGAACAGAGATCTTGGAAGATGACTAGCAGTCTCTGTCACAACATAAACATTTTATGAGCTAGCAAATTCATCTTTGAGAATTAATTCTGAAGAAATAATGATACGCATTTATAATTATGCATGATAAAGTATGTTCATTAACAGTGCTCATTTTAATAATGAAAATAATCTCCAGTGACAACAATTTATAGAACATCAAAACAATGATGTACCATATAGGCCTATATAATACATAGAGTAATGATATTAGTATAAAATAATAGAAAATGAAAAGTAGAACATAATATTAACTGAAAAATGAAAAAGTCAAGTACTGAACAATATCATGGTTTGAGATTTGTTATAATTAACACTATAAGTAAATGTGGATGTAGTTACAGGAATATAGATTCACATATACATATGGACATAGTCACGTGAGGAAAATAAGAATGTGTCCCCAAACTGGTTATTTTTCTGTTTGTTTGTTTGTTTTCTGGTAGAATGAGGCAATTACTTTTCCTTTTTTGTAAAAAAAAAAAAAAAAAGTTTGTGTCTTCTAAGCATTTCTTAAATAATTAAAATTAAGACAAAAAATAGTAAATTTAAATAACATGTTAAAATACTGAACAGGTTTATTAGATGTTAAGACTAAGCACAGTATATGCAGTTGTTTACAAATCTGTATTTTTACATATTCACATATATACACAAAGACATAAAGGCATTCATGTAAATATATACAAATTTTCATTTGTTTTGTTATAATATTTATTTATTTATTTATTTATTTATTTATTTATTTATTTATTTTTAATGATTTGATTTATTTAAGAGAGCGTACAAGCTGGAAAATGGTGGAGAGAAAGGAAGAAGTAGACTTCTCACTGAGTAGGAAGCTATGTGGGGGTCCATCCCAGGACCTCGAGATCAGGGCCTGGGCCGAAGACAAACTGAGCCACCCAGACACCCTTACTTTACCCACATTAAAAACTTTACCTTATCTTCACCATTTTTAATGAGTTGGGTCTTTTAATGAAAAGAAAAATGTAATTTAAAAACAAACTGTAATTTGCTGTAAAAGCCCTAGAAGTACTAGAGATTTATTCTGGGAGCACAGAAAAAACTTTTGTCTTTTAAAGTAAATTGGGAAAATACTTTGTCTCCCACTGTGAAAATTGAGAAAACGAAGTTTGCTTAGACAGAGCCCTTGCATCCCCCAAGAGAAGCCTCTATCTTAGCTCCCGGAACCAGTGAATGTTCTCTTATTCAGACAAAGCATCTTTTCAGATGTAATTAAGAATCTTGAGATGAGTTCATCATCTCAGATTACCTAGTGGGTCCTATATCCGAGGAGAGTCAGTTTACAAGAGACAGAAGGGACGCATGAGGAAGGAGGCAGAGAATGTAGCAATGTGGCCACAAACCCAAGAAACACCCAGGACTGCTGGGACCACCAGAAATTCAGAAGAGGCAAGGAAAGGAATGTGTCCTAGAGCCTTGGAGGGAGCATGTGGCCTTGCTGACACCCTGATTTCAGACTTCTGCCCTCAAGATCTCTGAGAGAATAAATTTCTGTTGCTTTAAACCACACAGTTATGGCATTATTACAGCAGGCATGGGGAGCTAATCCAAACTGGTTATACAAAACGACAGAAATCACTCTATGTAATAAGATAGCAAGAATTTAGAATATTCTCCTGATCATGGGAGAACAGGCTTCGGGGTACCCACAGGGGAGAAGAGGAGGATAGGGGAAAATAATCTCCCTAAAGAAAATAATAGATAGAAAATAATCTGGCACAAAGTGGCCAGCAGGATGAGGTGGGTGTAACCTAGAAGTTGCCACAATGAATGACTTCACTTCACTGTGATGTTATCTATGCTGTACTGTTCCCTAGCTTCATCTCTATTCCTCATCCCTCTTTCCTCAGTGAGAGTGGTTTTCTTAAATGGACAGGGTTTGGGGGATTGAGCATGTAGGGTTTGCATTGTGCACCACGGAGCAGCAGAGTGGGAAGAGAGCAGAACAGGGAAGGGGCGAAACAAAGGAGGACCCCAGAATCAGCAGCAGCATGGGAACAGTAATAAGTAGTGAGCAGGAAAACAAAAACCTGGCAAGCCTGCAGGGACCTGGAGATGGCAGGGGACCTTTCATAGCAAGGGCACTGGATCCAGGGAGTGCATCTAGACGGTCAAGGAGAAATGACCGCAGAGCAGCTGGGGGCTGGAGGGGGACAGGACAGCCAGGGTGTGGGTTACGAAGGCGGCCTTGCGGTCAATTTCAGCCAGCGTTAAGTTCCAAGTTTTTTCAAAACCAGCCACTTGAGGCCCCAGTTCTTTCTCTTTCTCTCTCTTCCTCCTCCATCTCTTCCCATGTTATGATACGGATTTTTCATACCACAGTGTACGATAGGAATAGACAAGTTCGATTCACCAGAGTCAACACCAAGGACAAGCTACCCCCCACAGGCCTGATGTCCTGAACAAATCATCAAAGCACAGAAAGATGGTAAGGACTCCACATGAAGAAGAGTAATGAATTAAGGGGGTGGTCTTTGAGGGGAGGAAAGATGAAAAAAGGAAGAGAGGCAAGCAGAAGAGAACAGTAAAAATAACAAAAGCTTCTGGAAATGGGCAGAGGGATGAAAAGGTAGTTATCCTTCAGCAGTAAAATAGTAAATAGAAAAGTGTGGTAAAAATCCAATCAACAATGAGGTAAGGAAAGTTGTAAGAGTCAGGGAAACGAGCTCAGCAGGAAACAGAAGTAGAAGTGAAGAGGCAGAAAGAGAGCTTTGAATACAGAACACCGTATCATCATAATAAGGCAGTTTATATTAAACACGAATATTTTTAGAACCTATATAAAATCATTTCAACTTTCTGGTTTTTAATGAGAAGTGTAGTCAATTTAAATTTTAATTTAAATAACACTTTCCAAAGACCATAAAATTTTGGACTCCATCAGGATTTATTACCCTCTAGGAGAAGTTAGGTACTTTAGAAATGCATTAATTCCCTTACGACATTTGGCTTTTGCCACAGAACCAGTTGCTGGCTAAATGACTCTGTGACCTAAAAGAGCTCATTTATTTCTCACAGTGAATATTCACTCTTATGGAACATCTTTCATATTAGGAGGCTCCAGTTCAGGTTTCTGGAGAAAGGCTAATGATGAAACAGGATTTGACTGCTCCTATCTTGAATAAATTATTAGCCTTTTCTAGTTTCAGCATTAATTTTGTTATTTATGAGAATTAATATAAACTCTGAAAAACAAACTATTCCATTTTATGAAGTTTGAAAAATGTGACTTTGGAAAACTTATAGTCATCCATTTTAGTTTTATAGGAAAGAAGTTCTTTTCAAAATGATGAGATGTGAAGGTGATAAATATGTAATAATGTTTTCATACACTTGCCAATTTAATGTGTTTGCATAAATATTTAATACATCAATCTTTTCAAGAAGAACATGTTCTGCATTTCAATGTGTCTTTTCTTGTTCATTAGATTGACCTATTTCTAAAGTCCCCAGAGAAAATTTTATTATTTGGTGGACATTTCCAAGACCATGATCAAATCTTTTTTTTTTTTGTGAGTGTATAAGAAAATTCGATTTTTGTTTAGACTGTATGCAAAATCATCATTATATATATGTATATGTGTTTTATAAGAGTAAAATCTGCTTCCATGGATTTGTATTATAAGCAGTGTGAAGAGCATAATTTGAATCAAATATTTAAAATGAAGGAAAGATGTTGAAATTGTTTTAATTCTGAGTCCAAAGAGGAAAGTTTCTGGTAAATGCTGACACCACAATTTTGTCCAAGTTTGAGATACTTGTATAAAATACACAAACTTTTTTCATGAAATTTAGTATAGCTCCATCCAAATTATCTTTTTAAGGTCTGTTCAGCTGAACACAATTCCTCATTAAATCAATATCTCTAGATCTTATTCACATTCAGTTATTTTTCCAGTGTGCCTTCTCAAATTATATATATGCCTGATTACTGCATACATAGCTCCTCTCAACAACACCTTGCATGTATTACTTTATTTCTTCACATGTACTCTTTGAGGTTTTATATGTGTGTGTGTGTGTGTGTGTGTGTGTGTGTGTGGCTTGCTGCTTCGTAAGACTATCTACTTTATACCATGATGTTGCTATTCTTGTTTCTTTTTTCTCAATACATCTTCTACTGGGGTATATAACATTGAAACAATACTAAAAAGGTGTGTACAACAAAACTACAGACTAGATACCAACTACTGAGCATCTGTCCAGGTGTTCTTAAGCTTAAGAGGCAGCCCTCTCCCGCTTTCAAGTTTCCTGAAAGTCCTAAAAGTCAGAAAGACATAGCCAACCCTCCCAGGACTCCGCCTAGGTAGGTGGGCTCTTGCTTCCTCTGGGGAATTCATTCACTGGTCTATAAGGCTGAGCCCCTCCAAATGCCAGAGCATCCTTGCTGTCTCCTTCAACAAAGAAACAATTGAGAGGCGGAAAATTGAAGAGCATTCAGGTTGCTATTTTCCTCAGAATCCCCTAGTAAAAGGGTTAGCTTAGTAGTTGTAATATTCGAAGATATGAACAGGGGAGGGAAGGAGAAAACTGACAAGAATATCTACGTTTGAATATAGAACATAAGTTGCGCTGGAGACAAAGATTTTGTCTAGTTTAATATTCCTCTGTAGTTAGAAATGAGCCTCGTGCATGTGAAATGCTTAATAGCAGTAAAATAAATGAATCAGGATGATGATAATTTTTAAAGGGAAAAAATGACCCTTTTTAAGATCAAATCGTAAAATGCATCTTTAATGGGTGAAGTAGATCAAGATTCAACAGGCCCAACTTTGAGGCAGTTTTGGTAAAAATCCAGAGGCTTGGTTTTCTCTGAGAATAAGCTACCAAGTAACAACAATCTCCTTTTCCTTATATTTGGGGAGCTTTGGTTCCTCTCAGTCCATTCAACAAACACTTCAATGTGAGATCGAAGAAAATACCAATTAAATTAATTAAAGTTTATAGAATGCGTATTTCTGACAGACTTTTGGTTAAGAAATGTGTGAGATACCTTTGAACAATTGAGGCTGGAGGAAGAGCAATTCATAAAAAATAATAGACTTTTAAAGTGAGCACATACCCTGAACCATGTGTTATGAATGTGGTCTTCTGTAAATCACTTGGACCTCTTTCATAAATTAAATTAAATTATATTTAAATTAAGTCATATTTTTAAAATTATTTATTTGTTTCTTTATTTGTTTATTTACTTATTTATGTATGAGAGACACAGAGACGGAGGGGGGGGGGGGCAGAGACACAGGCAGAGGAAGAAGCAGGCTCCATGCAAGGAGCCTGATGTAGGACTCGATCCCAGTCTCCAGGATCATACCCCAAGCCAAAGGCAGTGCTAAACTGCTGAGTCACCAGGGCTGCCCAAAATTAAGTCATATTTTTTAAGTCATATTTTTAAAATAAACATAGTAGCTCTGTTTCTAGAGCTTAATGAGCACTGTATCGCAGGAACAGGTAAGACACACTCACCAAAACTATGGAAGAAACCTGGTCACCATGAATTCTATATTTATGAAAAGGGGCTGAAGTAAGTTACTTTTTATTTTACTTTTATATTTTATATTACTCTTAAAGAATCAGGAGACATGGAAACCCCAAGCACTCAAACATGCCTTTATAAAGTAGGACAACTTACTGAATAGAAAAATCTCGATTATTTAGTTGAAAGGTGGATAACTTTCCCACACATGGCTTGTAAATCACACAAAAATATTAAAATATGGAAACTAGGAATTGATCAATGACTTTCATTAAGTATGATAGTAAATGCTAGTGACCAAAATAGCCATTAATGTATAATTCAGCAATTGAGTAAGGTAATTGAAATCTAATAGGAAATAATTGTTCTCAAATACAATTAAAATATTACATTGCTTATAGCAGAGAAGTCCATAAACTTTTTCTATGAATGATTAGGTAGTTAATATTTTAGGCTTTTAGGATCTTACAGATTGTGTTGTAACTACTCAACTCTGTCCTTGTCAAGTGAAAACAACTACTGCAATGCATAAAAGAACGAGTGTACCCATGTTTCCAATAAAACTTTATTTACAAAGGCAATCAACAGTCCAGGTTTGGCCCACAGATCACTGTTTGCCAAATCCCATGACATGGCATATAAGACTCTTCAAAATAGAGCAAAAGCTTATATTGTATTCCACATTTGAAATATATGGGGCCCCTCCCAAATCTACTACTTGTTCATCATCTCTCTTCCTCTTCCTGTCCCTTCCCCCTTTCTTACTCTCATTCCTCTCAGATTCTGCTGTAGTATTTTTTTTAAAAAGATTTGACTTATTTATTTGAGAGAGAAAGTGAGAAAGAGAGAGAGAGAGCGCACAAGCAGAGAGGAGTGGGAGAAACAGGATCCCCTCTGAGCAGGGACCCTGAGTTGGGTCTCAATCACAGGATCCTGGGATCATTACGTGAGCCAAACAGACCCTTAACCAATTCAGCTACCCAGGCACCCCGTTTCTGCTGTAGTGAATCAAGGGCAGGGGTCATGGTGTACAAAGGGAGTAACCTACTTCAAAGGGGAGGAGTATTTTTTACTGATTCTGTTTAAACTGCCAATTCATGGTAATAAAAAGCAGAATGACTTTAGCTAATCTTATTTTTTTATTATTTTATTTAAATTCAATTAATTAACATATAGCATATTAGTTTCAGAAGTAGAGGTCAGTGATTCATCATTTGCATATAACAGCCAGTGCTCATTCCATCATGTGCCCTCCTTAATGCCCATCACCCAGTTACCTCATCCTCCCACCCACTTCCCCTCCAGCAACCCTGTTTGTTCTCTATAGGTATGAGTCTCTTAGTTGATTTTACCATTGCACCAAAAACCTCTATCATTTTTACTGCCAATGTTGCCTGCATCAAGGCAGTATGCTGCCACCATATCCAATGTTCTTCTACATCTTAAATGTAAAATACAACTGCATATGTTGGACTTTTTCTGAGTCTAATAAATATTCTTTAACTGTTAGAGGTAATAGGATACATTATAACTTATTTAATAAAGCCTATATTGATACATATTTAAGCTATTTCCCATGTTCCCTGGAACAAATATATTCACTGAATATATTTGAACACTCATCTTTGCACACTTGTAAGAGTGTTTTGTTTGAATAAATTCCTAGCAAGTAATTGATGACACGTTTAAAATTGTAACATATATTGCCCCATGGCTCTTCAAAAATTCTGCATCAATTTAAAACTATCCAAGAATAATTGAACACTATGAATAAATCCATACTCTCTCCAATACAAAATAAAATCAGTATTTGTAATTTCTGCCAATTTTTAACTCAAATGTGTATCTCATTTTACTTCAAACTGTTATTTCTTTTCATAAATTATCAACCATTTTTTTTAAATGTTTTCCTCTGAAAATGCTCTTCAATATATAATGCTGTGTAATTTGGGTTCAGTTAAAAGGAATGTCCACAAAGACAGTCTTAGAAACACATATATAAAGTTTAATATATTCAATTGGAGTATGTTAAAATTATAGTTTGTTAAGATTATTTAGCCTCATTAATTAAATGTCTTTGGACATTTCTGTCTTGTTACACTTACAACTCTCACAGGCTTCTCAATAAATTATTTGTATTTTTGTCAGTAAGAAATACTTATCGATAATTTTGTTTGGTTGTAGCATAAATGATTTCATTCTAATATGAGTATGATATTTTCCAAAGACACATGCCCTCTCCAGAAAGCCGTACTTCTTTTCTTTTACTTATGAATGAGGAGGATAGGGTAGATTTACACATGAACATCCTAATAGTTAACAATAAGATATAAAATCTCTAATCTATTTTCATAGGTATATAGTTTACTGTGTTTGGTATGAAATGACAACCTCAGACAAATATCTGATGATCTTGAAACACTTTTGGATATTTGACTTTTATGGGGAGAATGTTGAGCTGTTTTTAAGTTTTAAAGCACTACCTGAACAAGATATGTGCACTCAGCCTTCCTACTTTTTGGCAGTTTTACAGTCTTCATCCTATGAGGTCTTCCATGTGACCCTCCCCCTTAGCTTCTAGCTGCGGCTCAGCTCTCTCCACTCAAAGAGGGAGCTTTATCCATCTCTCTTTTTATTTCCTCCCAGTTCCTGTTAAAAAAATAGGGGCCTATTATTTCCCCAATTATTGTGCATAAAAAGTTAAAATTTTACATTAGAAAAAAGATCCATTGTCCATATCATACCAACTCAGGCAAAACCCTTGCAAGTAGTATACTGTGCCTTCTTCCTTGGGAGAATGAGTGATCTCCAAGCTCTTGTCTAAACTCAGGCGTTCCACCCGTTCACTGGATGCCATCTACTGTTGTCTACTCAAAGATACAACTTCCACGGTCATTCTCTCTTTCTCTCTGTATCACTGTACACAGTGTTGGCATGCTCGGGGTTCTGCCCTTATAATCTTGGCATGTTGATCTTTATTCGACTCCTAAATGTTTTCGTACAAACTACAACTTCAAATATTCTTATTCTCCTGAAAGATTCCTTGCTTATATCTGAAACCAAACCATACTCCTAAACTCTAAATCAATATATTCAAGTTGCTTACTAAAAATCTCTGGCAACATAACTATGAGGCATCTTTAACATATCTAAAACTGAGCTCCTGACCTTCCCTGTATCTTTCCCTCTCATGGTTCCACATCTCCAAAAATGGCAACTCCATTGTTCCTAGTTGCTCAGATCAAAACATTGAAGGCACAATTGAATTTTCTCTCTTCCTTAAAACGACATACAACCAACAACAAATAGTCTCAACTTTTTCTTCAAAATATATCCATATCTAATAATTCTGGATAATGTAATTCTAATTATCACCATGGCTACCACTCTAGTCGAGGCCACCATTGTCATTCATTTCAACTATATGGACCCTCTCCTTCCACTTTTGTTTCATGCAGTCTGTTCTTCACATAGTAGGTAGAGACAGGTCATGGCATGTCTCTCCTTAAGAACATCCTTTGGCTTACCAGCCTCCTCTGAGTAAAAGCCAAAGTCCTTGCCATGGTTTACAAGGTCCTATGTAATCCAGGCTAACAAGATCTTTATCTGATCTTATCTCTTATCATTCCCCACCTTGGTCATTTCATGTCACACTGTCATATTTCTGTTTTCTAGAACACAGCTGGCCCTCACTTGTCCTAAGAGCCTGTGTTCCTTTGCCTGTGAATCTCCTTTCCACATAGATCAACAATGAAGACTTCCTCACTTTCTTCAATTTTCTGTTAACTTATTATAGGGGTCTAATATAAAATAGAGTATTAATAAAGACTAGAACATGCATAATAGTAAATGCTTGCTAAATCCATCATTAGATATTATATGGAATTAGATGTTATATATAATTAGAGAAATATAGTTTCAATGTATGATTGAAATCAAGAAGATTTGAGGCAGAATAAATATCTTCCATGTAATGGTGAAAGAGAAATACTATCAGCTAACAGTTATTCTCCTGAGCATTGTTTTCTTATGCATATTAAATCAGTTATCATTAAAATTGCCCTGGGGAATATGCTATAGTATTCCCATTTTACAGATGAGATACATGCAGAGAAAAATAATTTGCCACAAATCACATAGACCAGGAGCTATGATTTCCATCTAAGTGATGTGTTCAGAACTATTCCCTTCACCACCACACTCTTAGCCATTTTCTAAACTATTTCCATAATTTCAAGTTTCTTCACAACGTAAAATTCCTTAGGCTCATTCTTGGCAAGAAGGAAGAAAAGAAGAGAAAGAAAAGAAAAAGAAAGAAAGAAAGAAAGAAAGGAAAGAAAGAAAGAAAGAAAGAAAGAAAGAAAGAAAGAAAGAAAGAAAGAAACCATCCTGAGAAGTGATGCTTAAGAAGAGGGGGCATACACATGTGTGTGGGGGCGTGGGTCTTATGAGAAGTCGCTATACTTTCGTCTCGATTTTGTTGCAAATCCCAAACTGCTCTAAAAAACTCTTTAAAAATTCCTTTAGAAAAAAAAGGTTAAAATGCCCACATAAATTGTAAGATAAGATCAGAAAAGTAAACTCGAGTATTCAAAAGTAAAACCAAGTATGGTAGGTACAATTCTAATATAGTCCTAAGATTCCTGCTCCTTGGTGTACATTTCTGCATAACCCTCTCTATTGAAGGTAGGCAGGCTTTGTGACTATGATGGGATAGTCACTTCTGTGATTGGATAATGCTACTTTGCACAGTTGACCTTAAGAAAGAGAGATGAGGGATGCCTGGGTGGCTCAGCGGTTGATCGTCTGCCTTTGGCTCCCGATGTGATCCCGGATTCCCGGATTGAGTTCCACATCAGGTTTCTTGCATGAAGCCTGCTTCTCCCTCTGCCTATGTCTCTGCCTCTCTCTCTCTGTGGTCTCTCCTGAAAAAGAAAAAATAAAATCTTAAAAAAAAAAAAACAGAGAGAGAGAGAGATGATCCTCAATGGGCCTGGGCATAAGTTGGGTGAGCCCTCTTGCTGGAAAAGAGATTCAAATTCTAGAACACAAAGTTGATGTGCAGGAAGTTTTCCATTGCAGCTTTGAATATGGAGAGAGTTGTATGGCAGGGGCCTGAGAGTAGGAGAGTGACCCTCCAGCAGGTTTCTATCAAGGAACTGAATTCTGCCAACAACTTGAATCATCTTGGAGGCAGACCCTGTGCTTCAGATAAAAGCACAGTCAGCTGAGAACTGAGGCTCTCTGTGCCTGGATTTATGACCTACAGAACTGTGCAATCATATATTGGTATTATTTGAAGCCTTTATGTTTGCAGTAATTCCTTACTTAGCAATAGAAAACTAAGACCGGTCTCTCAGTTATATCAATGAACATAATTCATTCAAATTCACTCAGAAAAAGAAACTAATTTCTCTGATTCAGTTTAAAGAAATATATTGTGCCTAGAAGAAATAAATCTAAAACAAAATGCTATAGAAATGTTAAAAACACAACAAAAAAATAAGTTTCCCAAATTAAAGAAATAATAAAAAGAACAAAAGTGCCAACATGAACAGAGTAGATTGAAAAACATTGCAGAAGCAATAGGACTGTTTATATTGACCAGAGGGTTATAATCTCCCATATATCTAAAACAGCCATATACTTCTATGTGTCTGTTTTATACAAAAATGAAACATGAGAAGTACAAGATGAATTTGACAGGAAGATGTTTGTGAGAGTTTTCAATAGATCTTTGTCAAACTCAGACAAGGTTCATAGAGTTTGTGTGCTTAAGGGATCATAGTGATTGGTGGCAGCAAGAACAGATGAGAAGCACATGGATAGGGATTATCGCTGACAATTTTTTTTTTTTAACTTTGGGGTGAGAGCCTGAAGGTACGACAAATTCTTGCTCTTGTCCTTTCATCTGGTTAAAATACACTGAAAAACTTGAGAGTTTAAACTATATTCAGAACCTTACCTTTCTTTTAGCTAATTGTATACTTTATTTTGGCTAAGTTAAAGCTATGTCAGTGTTTGGATGAACATTACTGACAAAATGCTGAATGAAAAATATATACAGTATTATTACTATTAATATAAAACTGTCTTGTGACACTTTTGGTTTATTTTGGACTTGACCTACTTTTATTAAAATTTTTATTATTGTACTGAAATTAAATACCTCATTGGTTAACCTTTAAACTGGACTGCAAAGTCCACAGTGTGTCCTGGAGCTGTGATCTTCACACTAGTTTGGGTATAAATACCCCAGAGAATACACAAAGACTTTCCAAAGGGTTAACATTTCCAAAGGCCACTGCTGCTTTTTAGATCATCAGCTTCCATGTGGGTTCTTTTCTAATACTTATCTGAGAAAGAACAGGTTTTGCTGATTCTTCATTCGCAACTCCCCCTTCATAACCCCTTATCCTACTTCACACAGGAAATGATTCTCTCTCATTATTCAGAATCTTCTATGATGTACGTCCCTAGCCAGTAAAACTATCCAAGGCATCAAGTGAAGTATCAGTATGGTGTTGATTTTGACAAAGTGAATGACTTTACTGACTATTTAACAACTTCTTGGGCAAGTCAGTTGGATCTAAATTCTTTGTTTTCAAAAATATTGATGGAATGTTCAATAACATCAATAACATATTATTAAAAATAATTTTTGGCATATTCCTATGAAAACTTCAGGGAAATTGAGTAATATTAACACCCCATTCCCATATGGAGAGGGTTTTACATTCATAAGAATAAAACCCAATAGATTTGACTGAACTCTGATTCTCTAATATTGCTTATTATTCATCCATAGATTAAAAGTTTAATCTCTCATTTAGAAATGTAAAACCGATAAATTTTGTCATAACTAATTATTTATCAGCCTCTTAATATGGTTATGTTGTTCTGATCCCACAAAAAAAAATTGCATTGACAAATTAGTGGTGAAGATACATCTTAATACTTAGATACTTTTTACAAGAAATTTTAAAAATTAATTTTGAATTATATACACATATTTGTTGTAGAGAACTATAATAGGGTAAACAATAAAAGATATCAAATATAAAATATTACATTAAGATAAAATTTTATTTAAGTTGTATAATAAAATTTAGAGATCTAGGATAAAAAATGTGTTATGTAAAAATTCCTAAATATAACAAGAATGTCTAAGTACTTTTTAAAAAATAAATGATTGTGTGCATCAAATCAGTGTGGTATTTAGGTTTAATTGGACATTTTTAAGATAGTTATCTGGGTATTAATTATTTAATGAAAATACTTGCAATATGTAAAATTGCATTTTATGACTATTTAAAATTTTGATTAAAAATGTAGCTATCAAAAAAATGTAGCCATTAGCTTAAACATGCATGATGAGGAGCACAGTTTTCACAATTCAGTAAACAGAATAGAGCGAAGAAGTTTGAAGGCATTACCATAGCGCAAGGGGTTTGGGATTTGGTCATTCCTGGGATGTAATAATTTCTTGTACTACTTTCTAATCAAGAGCCTATTTCATCAGCAATAAAATAGGATTAATACCCTTTTCAATATTGCTAGGAATAAATAAAATAATATTTATAACTGACTCAGTACTTAGTACCAGTACTTCCCTCATATCTTCCACTACAGAGAACATGGTATCCAACCTATGTTACTATTCAGCAAATGTGTTGATTTAATTTCAAATAATCACTGTTTGCCATAACAATATCCATAGAGAGGTCTTCTTGTGATAACAAGAACTCTGATCTCTGACCAACAGTTGAAGAGATAGATGCCATTAAAACAGATTGTTTTTCTGTTTTTAACTAGATCATGTCCCATCTTGATGAATTCAAATATTATAAAAAGAGTCTCTGAACTTTACACATATTATCCATATAGTATAAAACATGCTCATCATTAAAAATAATAAAAACCCATATTTTTCAAGAAAAGACATAATGATGTTTTCTTCAGGAAATACTAGACTCTCCCTAAAAAATGGCCCACAAAAACACTTATTCCCTGGGGTTCCTGTATTCTGTTATAGCTAGTAGAAATTTCAATGTAGAGTATTTTTTGTGTGTCTAGTGGGGAAGTCAAAATGACCAACTATCTTTGTAGTTCACAAACTATAAGGCTGAAGTTTGTCTGATGAATATAGTCTATCAGTGATCTTTAAACAGATATGAGTAAAGCGAGACATTGCAAATTTCAGACACATGGATACAATTTTAAATTAAGGGTTTCAGTAGATCTTTCAGAAACAAGAATGACAGTGAGAGAAAGACCATGCCTCCCTGGTCCATATCCCTCATGTTAGGAGGAAGAATAAACAACTACTAACCCTGAGGAATGAATTAAGAGGAGTCAAATCTGTGGCAAAAAAGACTAAAGTCATATACATAAACTGGCAGATTTATCCAAAAGTGATTTTGGTCATAACAAATACAATTTATTAGCTTCTGTAAATTAGGACCCTTCGTAAATTAATCAATCTAAAATATAACCTCTGGAAAATGGTTCATAGAATCGATTTCTGATTCATTATGACAGCTGAATGCCTGAGTCTATTTTTGATTCTGATAGAATCCTTAAATACTCCTGGCTAAATAAACTCTTGGCAAGAAGAGACGTCAGATTCCTAAGCACAATTGTGGCTTCGGCAGACAAAAGACAAGAGAAAACTATGCCTACACCTATCCCCACACAAAGAGAACTTTAATAAAAAATAATTTTCATCATCCTCCTAAAGTTTTTTTTTTAATGTAGACAAGTAAAATTGGACTAGAACTGTGGAGTTAAATATTTGGAAATAGATACATATTTCTTTGATGAATCTGATTAATTATGATTCAATCTTACTAAGGAGATATATACTCTGCTTATGTCTAATTTTATTTAATCACTTTTATTCATGAATACCTCTCTTCTTTATCCTTTGTTTTTAAAATTTTTATAAGAACTAACTCCTTGTGCAAAAATGTAAACTTTTTTGAAAGCAGTCATTTAAAACTAAGTACTGGCAATTGAGAGTCAAGTGAACCATTCAGTGCAAGTAAAGGTTCAAGCCCAAAGATTTTACAACATTCATTTCTATGAAAATAAGTAGAATATATGTTAGGATATATATTCAGATTTGATTCTATGCACATGATGTGTTCTAATTATAACAATCTAATTTATAAACAATATATACTGTGGTTCTGACAGTAAGACTGTGATGAAACACAGAGTACAAATTTTAATTACATACAGTTCTAATACAGTGAGCACCACAGCATTTCTGTCATCTTTGAAATGGTAACAGAATGAAAAAAAGTTTTTGAAATATGAGCATGAAGGTAATGAGATCAATAAATGTCAGCTAGAAAAAGTAATCACAACTCCTGAGACTCACTGACCTTTCTACAAATTCCAGAAATAATAGAGTAGCCTGGGATGAGGAATTCTTTAACAATGAGAAACTGATACAATTATAAGAAGAAAGGGAAGCATAGATTGCCCTATGACAGCAAAAACATTGCCTATAAAGGTAATTTTGACACAATAATTTATTCCCTTGATTTTTCTTCTAAGGTCACCACCAACATCGATCACAAATCTTTGGTCTTTACAGAGACAAAATTCCCATTGAGGCCTTCTGAATATTGATATTCCCACTTCATGAACTTTTAGTTTGCTTTGTAATATTTAGCATCATAATAGAGGTTAATAATACAGTTAGTTAATTTAAATGCCCAAAGTGAAAAAATTCTATTTTGATAGTTGTAAAATCACTCTATCAGTATCTGAATATAATTTGGAAAAATTCAATTTTGGAAAGTGTTTGAAGGAGTCTTTGGAAAGATTTAATCATCACTGAATATTCAGCGTTTGAATATAAAATGAAATGATATTATAAAACTCTAAACTACGATATTAAAATATATCTTAAAGTCCACAAAATTTTAGATCATACTATAAAATGAGGCTTCCAGAATGGCTAAGTTTCTACAGAACCAGAAGGGACCAGAAAGGAGTAAGTTTTCATTTGTTATAGCTTTTATCCTGAGTGCAGACTGGAGATGGCACTGTAAAAGTGGCTAAAATTTCAAGAGAAAAAAAAAACACAGTCTTTCTACATTAGGAGATCACACAAAAGTTCAGCAAAACCACAGATATTTAAAAGTGAATGTAAAATCAAGGAAATAAGAAAGCCAGAGATATGAGCCACAGATCTTGTTCATTGCTCATATACATTGTCCATATGTTTTGCTGACCCCCTAAACTACACATGCACTGGGAAAATTCAAAGAAGTATGGATAAATATAAAAGAATTTAACTGAGACTTAAACTGACGGCTAAGAGGCAGAGTTTGCAACTTGACTCCAACCAAATTAATTACCAACTAAAATAAGTCATCCACACATTTCTGAGAAATATAACAAAATCCAGAGACTCCACAACATGAAATTCATGATGCTCAGGACATAATTAAAAATTATCTGACTCATAAAGAATCAAGAATCCAAAAACAAACAAAATCACCTAAGACCCAACCCAAAAAAGAACCAGGTCTTGAAATTTTCAGGAAGGATTTTTTAAAAGCTATTATAACTACACTCAGTAAAAATATGATCAAAATGAAAAAAAGAAAGTAAATATTGGAGATGAAATAAAAAGCTACGAAAGAGAATTAAATGGGACAGGATTCTGAGAAGATGGTTAAATAGGAAGTACCAGGAATCTGTTTCCCCAACTAGAAAAAACTTGTGCTGGCAAAATCTGTCTAATGTAACTATTTAGGAACTCTAGAGGAAATTGAACATTGCAACTTTCAAAGGAAGGCTTGAATACTAAATTGGAGTTAATTTCAGCTCTTAGCACAACAGCAGGTACCCATTCCACACCCTTAGGCCTATGCAAGGTACACATGTTCCTGAAGTAGCCAGCACAACTTGTGGGACCCAGAGTGAGCACATATATGGGTTTCTCAGTGAGTTTATGATCAGATTTCTCAACAGAAACTTTGGAGGCCAGAAGACAGTGGGCAGATATTAAAAAAAAAAAACCTGCTAAAAGAAAAAAAAAGTCAATCAAGAATCCTATATTCTACAAAACTGTCCTTCAAGAGTGAGAGTGAAATTAAGACATTTCCAGCTAAACAAAAGCTGAGGGAGTCCATTACCAATAAATCGGACCCTATAAGAAATATTCAAGGAAGTCCTGCAGGGTGACATGAAAGGACATTACACAGTAATTTAAAGCTATATGAAAAAATAGAGATCTCAATAAAAGTAAACGGGCAATTATAAAAGCCAGTATTATTATAACAATCGTTTGTACTTCTACTTTTTATTTTCTACATGATTTAAAAGACTAAAATATTTTTCAATTATTTGCTTAAAAAGCTAATATTACTGTTAACTTTGGCTTGTAATTCCATATGTTGTTTTCTACATAATTTAAAAGACTAATGCATTTAAAAGAATTATTAGTTTATGTTTTGTGACACACAAGATATAAAGATATAATTCTGTGACATCAACAACTGAAAGGGTAAGGATGGACCTGGAAAGTAACAGAAGTTTTGTATGCTATTGAAGTCAAGCAGGTATAAATTCAATTTAAAATGTTATAACTTTAGGATATTAAATGTAATTACCATGATAATCACAAAGAAAATAGCTATAAAATATACACAAAAGAAAATGAGAAAGGATTTTAAACATTTCAACCACACACACACACACACACACACACACACACACACACACACACATCAACTAAACACCCGAGAAGAAATGCAGGAAATGAGGAATGAAAATATGAGGCATATAGAAGCCAAATTGAAAAATGACATATGTCTCTCCTTATCAGTAATTACTTTAATTGAAATAGATTACATTCTCTAGTCAAAATATAGGGATTGACAGAATGGATAAAATCATGATATAACTGTATGCTATCACTGAACATCTAAAGACAATAGATTGAAAGCAAAAGGATGGAAAATGGTATTGCATGGAAATGATAACCAAAAGTGGATAGGGGTAGCCAAATGAATATCTGACAAAATAAACCTTAAATCAAAAAGGTTATGAGGGGGCAGTCCCGGTGGCTCAGTGGTTTAGCGCCGCCTTCAGCCCAGGGCCTGATCCTGGAGACCCGGAATCGAGTCCCACGTCAGGCTCCCTGCATGGAGCCTGCTTCTCCCTCTGCCTGTGCCTCTGCCTTTCTCTCTCTCTCCCTCTCTCTCTCTCTCTCTCTCTCTCTGTCCCTCATGAATAAATAAATAAAATCTTTTTTTAAAAAAGCCAAAAAGGTCATGAGGGACAAAGAAGGACATTATATACCAGTAAAATGTTCAATATAGCAAGATGTTATAACAATTATAGACATTTACATGCCTAATAACAGATGAACAAAATACATAAAGCAAAATCTGACAGAACTGAAGGAAGAAATAGAAAGCTCCATGAGAATTATTACAGATGTCAATACCCCACTCTCAAAAATGGATAGAACAAACAGAAGTTAAGAAAGGAAACAAAAAGCTTAAAAATAGACTGAACCAATTAGATATGACATATAAAGAACTCTACCAAACAACAGCATACACATTCCTCTTAAGGGCACATGGGACATTTTCTAGGACAGCTCATATGTTATGTCATAAATTAAGTTTCAATAGATTTTAAAAGATCAATAACATAGAAACTATCTTCTCTGACTACAGTGGGATGAATTTAGAAATCAATAACAAAAGCAAAACTGGAAAATTCCAAAATTTGTAGAATTAAATATCACATTCTGAGACAACCAGTGGATCAAAGAAGAAATCACAAGAGAAATTAGAAAATACTTAGAGAAAAATTAAATTGAAAACAGATCATATCAAAACTTATGGATGTAGTGAAATGGCTTAAGGGAGAAATTTAAAACATTAAATGCAAACATTAAGAGAATTCCATGTCATGATGATGATATAGGAATATCCTGAAAGTTCTTCATCCTATAGACACATAGAATCTATAGTTATATGTGGAATAATTTCTGCTGGGGTGGGGGGGACTAAGCTAAAAGCTGGTGAGGGACAAAACTAAAAGCTGGTGAAGCAACCCCTTTACATCAAGCAAATAAGGAAACCACATCAAAGGGTAGGAAAAGCTGAGACACAATTTCAACATAAATTCCACTCACAGTGCAGCAGCTCACAATGGGGAGGGAACTCAAAACCTAGAGCTTCTCCCTGAGGAGTTAAGGGTTCATACCCTACGTTGGGCACCCCAGGTTATAAGACCAACATATGAGAGACAAGTCCCCAAAACAATTGCCTGTGAAGACCAAATGGAATCCTCAACCATGAGACATGTAGTGCTGTGGTCAACTGAGAAATGGCTCTTGAAGGACTCATCCATAGACTGAGCCACCTCAGGGACCAGCATAGACGTGGCCCTTTGAAATACACCCAGACTTTAAGTGAAAGGCTGATTTGCTGATTTTAAAACGATGGCCTAAGGGGCAGAGGCTGGTAGGCAACATCTTCCTACTCTCAGCTTGGTAAAGCGAGCAGGTGCCATCTTTTTTTTTTATTTTTCTTTCTTTCTTTTTTTTTTTATTCTGATCTTTTTATTTTTCTTTTGGGGGCAGTGCCATCATTGTATCCCCCTTCCACCTCACTCAAGCCAGTGAGTACCACCCTCACATTCTCCTTCTGCAACACCCTAGAGTGCCAGTATGTCCTGGGGGGAGCTTCTACACTTGTCTGACTTTTCAGTGCATGTCTGGTGATCCAGTATGTGTGGCTTCCATCCAAGAGATACCTCTTAATTGTGTGGCTCCAAAGACCAGGGAGATACCTGTGTTCCTAGGTCCCATGGGACTATAACAATTGTGGAGATAGTTCTTGGCAGACTACCAGTTCCAAGCATTGCACGGACAGCAGAATGAATCATATCCCCAGTCTTTCTGGGAAAAACGTCTATTGGCTTGTGCATAAGCTTTAGTCTGAAGGGCAAATCCTGCTTTGGCACACTTACAGGGGCTGATGGAGGTGCTCTCAGGGAATGGAGGCTGGCTCACACCATATTTTTATTCTTCCTCTACCTTGCTCTAAGTCACTGGTATTTTCAGAAGAGGAGCTTATACCCTTAACTGTGATTTTTATGGCTGCTGCCAGGAGACACATCTACATTGCCTGGCTCTGGTGGCCAGCAGGGCTTATACTCACAGGTCCCATAGGACTGTGACCAATGAAAAAAGAGGTGTTTTTTTTTTTAATTTTAAATTCAATTTGCCAAAATATTTTTATAACACCTAGTGCTCATCCCATCAATTGCCCTCCTTAGTGCCCTTTGCCCAGTTACCCCATCCCCCTACCCACCTCTACTTTCACAACTCTTAGTTTGTTTCCCAGAGAAAAAAAGAGCTTTTGAATAGCTATCACCCTCAAGGCACAGCAAGAAGCAACAGACTCAGGAGCTCAGTCTTTATGTAAAAGAGGCTTATTAGCTTGTCAATATAGTTATTGACTGAGGGGGCAGGCTTCTAATCAAAGATATGTTTAAGAACTGACTGTAAACCCTCCCTGAGACCTCAGAGAGCAGGTGCCATTTTGCCCTTTCCCTCTGCTGAACTACAGAACACCAGTATCTCTTGGAAGAGACCTCTTACAGGTGTCTGGTGTACCAGTCTTTACATCTGATGCCCTGCTTTTTGAAGCTGCCACCCAATAGATACCCTTCATCATCTCTGGTGGCCAAGAGAGTATGTGTTCCTAGGGCCCATGAAATTCTAACAATAAGAAAGACAGTTGTGGCAGGCTACCAACCCCAAGGTCCAACTTCACAGGGAGACTGAAACACATTTTCAATCTTTCTGTAAAAGCTGTCTATGTGAGAGTCCTAGAACCTCAGCTGTAGAGACAGGAATCAAAGTTGGCACATTTCAGGAGCTATGGAGGTGCTCTAACAGAACATAGTCTGGGAGATGCCATCACTGTGCTCTACCTTTGCTTCTCTTTTGCTACAAATATTTCCCACAAGAAAAGCTTACATACTTATTTGGAGTTCTGATTTTTGCAACTACTGTTCAGGGGACACCTCCAGATTACCTGGCTCTGAATATCCACTGGGGCTTAAACTGTGATTACACAGGACTAATATGTTTTCATTATTTAAAAGCTGCTGCCAGGTTTGGCCTCCAATCAGCCTATATCTAACTACTGACTGAAATCTACCACTTTGGGACATGACTTGTCTTGCACATCCTCAACTGCTGGGACCTAGTAAAGATAAAATAGGCTGCATGGGCCAAAGAGATTAGAAATACAATCAAGATCTAGGGCAAGGTTGAACAATAACCCTACATAAGGCCAGCCCATCAAGACTCAGAGAGATAGGTGTTTTATCTAATACATAGAAACCAAAGAGAATCAAACAAAATGATGAAACAGAAGAATACATTCCAAATGAAAAAAAAAATAAAAGCTTGGAAAAAAAAAAACTTAATGAAACAGAGATAAGTAATTTACCTGTTAAAAGGTCTAAAATTTGGTCATAAAGATGCTCACCAAACTAAGAAGAAGAATAGATGAACATAGTAGGAACTTCAACAAAGAGATGGAAAGTATAATAAAGTATCAAACAGAAGTCACAGAGCTGAATACAACAAATGAACTGAAAAACATACTAGAGGGATTCAACAGCAGACTAGATGAAGCTGTTCTTCTAGAAGACTAAAAGAAAAGATTAGCAAACTCAAAGATAAGACAGAGGAACTCACCCAATCAGGGCAGCAAAAAGAAAAAAAAAAAAGAATGAAAACAGTGAAGACAGTTTAAGAGACTTATAGCACAACATCAAAGGGAAAACATTCACACCATAGGAATCCAAGAAGGAAAAGGTAGAGAAAGGGGAAGAAAATTTATCTGAGGAAATTATGGCTAAAAATTTCCTCATGTTGGGGAGGAAAACAGAAACCCAGATCCAGAAAACCCAGAGAAGTCCAAAAAAGATGAACCCAAAGAGACTCACACCAAGACACATTATAATTAAATGTCAAAACTTAAAGACAAGGAAAGAATCTTAAAAGCAACAAGAGAAAAAACAGCTGTTAGTAGAAGGGACCCCTATAAAACTAACAGCAAATTTTTCATCAGAAACTTTGCAGGCCAGAATAAAGTAGCATGATATAGTCAAAGCACTGAAAAGAAAAACTCCCAACCAAAAATATTTCTACATACCAAAGTTATCATTCAGATTTAAAGGATGGAGAGGTTTTTCTAGACAAGCAAAAGCTAAAGAAATTCATATATAGCCCATAATAAATGCTAAAGGGACTTTCAGGCTCACAATAAAGGATGCTAATTAGTAACAAGACAACATATGAAAGTAAAAATCTCATCGGTAAAAAGAAAAACCTTAAAAAAAATCTCATTGGTAAAGGTAAACATATAGTATAGTTAGTGAAATAATCACCTACAAAGCTAATATGAAGGGGAGGGGCAAGATGGCGGAAGAGCAGGGTCCCCAAGTCACCTGTCCCCACCAAATTACCTAGATAACCTTCAAACCATCCTGAAAATCTACGAATTCAGCCTGAGATGTAAAGAGAGACCAGCTGGAACGCTACAGTGAGAAGAGTCCGCGCTTCTATCAAGGTAGGAAGACGGGGAAAAAGAAATAAAGAAACAAAAGGCCTCCGAGGGGGAGGGGCCCCGCGAGGAGCCGGGCTGAGGCCGGGGCGAGTGTCCCCAGGACAGGAGAGCCCCGTCCCGGAGGAGCAGGAGCTGCACCAACCTTCCCGGGCGGGCGGAAAGGGGCTCGCAGGGAGTGGAGCAGGACCCAGGAGGGCGGGGATGCCCTCGGGCTCCCGGGGACACTAACAGACACCTGCGAGCGCAGGAGAGTGCTCCGAGCTCCCTAAGGGCTGCAGCGCGCACGGCGGGACCGACCGGAGCAGCTCGGAGGGGCTCGGGCGGCGGCTCCAGGGAGGGAGCTGCGGGGCGGGAGCGCGAATCCAACAGCGCAGGCCCCGGAGCACAGGGCGCCGGGACACAGCCCAGGATCCGGCCTCCCCCTGGGACAGGCAGAGGCCGGGAGGGCCCAGGACAGCGAGGACGCTCCTGCCCCGAGCTGAGCAGATCAACGGCCCCGCCCCGGAGCCTCCAGGCCCTGCGGACGGAGAGCCGAGAGCCCCGAGCCCCGTAGTTCCTGCGGAGGCTGAATCCAGGCTTCCAGAGTTGCCATAGCAACTGCGGCTGATCCTCCTGGGGCCCCACGGGGTAAACAACCCCCGCTGAGCCCGGCAGCAGGCAGGGGCAGAGCAGCTCCCCCAAGTGCTAACACCTGAAAATCAGCACAGCAGGCCCCTCCCCCAGAAGACCAGCTGGACGGACCAGTGATACTCCCCCGTGTTCCAATACAACTTGTTTTTGGCCACTCTGCACTGAGCAAAATGACTAGAAGGAAAACCTCACCTCAAAAGAAAGAATCAGAAACAGCCCTCTCTCCCACAGGGTTACAAAATCTAGATTACAATTCAATGTCAGAAAGCCAATTCAGAAGCACTATTCTACAGCTACTGGTGGCTCTAGAAAAAAGCATTAAGGACTCACGAGACTTCATGACTGCAGAATTTAGATCCAATCAGGCAGAAATTAAAAATCAATTGAATGAGATGCAATCCAAACTAGAAGTCCTAACGACGAGGGTTAACGAGGTGGAAGAACGAGTGAGTGACATAGAAGACAAGTTAATGGCAAAGAGGGAAACTGAGGAAAAAAGAGATAAACAATTAAAGAACCATGAAGACAGATTAAGGCAAATAAATGACACTCTAAGGAAGAAAAACCTAGTTTAATTGGGGTTCCCGAGGGCGCCGAAAGGGACAGAGGGCCAGAATATGTATTTGAACAAATCCTAGCTGAAAACTTTCCCAATCTGGGAAGGGAAACAGGCATTCAGATCCAGGAAATAGAGAGATCCCCCCCTAAAATCAATAAAAACCGTTCAACACCTCGACATCTAATAGTGAAGCTTGCAAATTCCAAAGATAAAGAGAAGATCCTTAAAGCAGCAAGAGACAAGAAGTCCCTGACTTTCATGGGGAGGAATATTAGGGTAACAGCAGACCTCTCCACAGAGACCTGGCAGGCCAGAAAGGGCTGGCAGGATATATTCAGGGTCCTAAATGAGAAGAACATGCAACCAAGAATACTTTATCCAGCAAGGCTCTCATTCAAAATGGAAGGAGAGATAAAGAGCTTCCAAGACAGGCAGGAACTGAAAGAATATGTGACCTCCAAACCAGCTCTGCAAGAAATTTTAAGGGGGACTCTTAAAACTCCCCTTTAAGAAGAAGTTCAGTGGAGCAATCCACAAAAACAAGGACTAAATAGATATCATGATGACACTAGACTCATATCTGTCAATAGTAACTCTGAACGTGAATGGGCTTAATGACCCCATCAAAAGGCGCAGGGTTTCAGACTGGATAAAGGAGCAGGACCCATCTATTTGCTGTCTACAGGCGACTCATTTTAGACAGAGGGACATCTACAACCTGAAAATAAAAGGTTGGAGAACCATTTACCATTCAAATGGTTCTCAAAATATACCCTAAAAACTATAGAACACTTCTGAAAGAAATTGAGGAAGACACAAAGAGATGGAAAAATATTCCATGCTCATGGATTGGCAGAATTAATATTGTGAAAATGTCAATGTTACCCAGGGCAATTTACACGTATAATGCAATCCCTATCAAAATACCATGGACTTTCTTCAGAGACTTAGAACAAATTATTTTAAGATTTGTGTGGAATCAGAAAAGACCCCAAACAGCCAGGGGAATTTTAAAAAAGAAAACCATATCTGGGGGCATCACAATGCCAGATTTCAGGTTGTACTACAAAGCTGTGTTCATCAAGACAGTGTGGTACTGGCACAAAAACAGACATATAGATCAATGGAACAGAACAGAGAACCCAGAAGTGGACCCTGAACTTTATGCTCAACTAATATACGATAAAGGAGGAAAGACGATCCACTGGAAGAAAGACAGTCTCTTCAATAAATGGTGCTGGGAAAATTGGACATCCACATGCAGAAGAATGAAACTGGACCACTCTCTTGCACCATACACAAAGATAAACTCAAAATAGATGAAAGATCTAAATGTGAGACAAGATTCCATCAAAATCCCAGAGGAGAACTCAGGCAACACCCTTTTTGAACTTGGCCACAGTAACCGGAGAAGGACAAACAGTGTATGTTCTCATTCATTTGGGGAATATGAATAATAGTGAAAGGGAATATAAGGGAAGGGAGAAGAAATGTGTGAGAAATATCAGAAAGGGAGACAGAACATAAAGACTTCTAACTCTGGGAAATGAACTAGGGGTGGTGGAGGGGGAGGAGGGCGGGGGGTGGGGGTGAATGGGTGACGGGCACTGAGGGGTACACTTGACGGGATGAGCACTGGGTGTTATTCTGTATGTTGGTAAATTGAACACCAATAAAATTAATTTATAAAATTAAAAAAAAACAAAGCTAATATGAAGGTTAAAGGTTAAAGACAAAAGTGATAAAAGATAACTGTAACTACAATAATTAAGGGATGTACAAGATAAAATTATCTACAATGTGATATCAAAAACATAAAACATGGGAAGAGGGTAAAAATGTGGAACTTTAGAATGTGTCCAAACTTAAGCTGTTATCAACTAAAATAAACTGTCATAACTTACAGTTATATGTAAGTAGGGTACACACAAAGCAAAAACCTATAGTAGTTACATAAAAGATAATAAGAAAGGAATCTAAACATGCCACTAAAGAAAGTCATCAAACCACAAAAGAAGTGAGCAAGAGAAAAAGAAAAAAGAAAAAGAGAGAAACAGAAGAAATATAAAACATTATGCTGATATCAAAAGCAAACAAGAACACACAAGAGAAAAAACCATAGGCCAATATCCTGGTAAACATAGATGCAAAAATCTGCAACAAAGTATTAGCAACCAGATTTCAACAATACATTAGAAGGCATAGAAACCATAATCAAGTAGGATTTATTACTGGAATGCAAAAATGGCTCAATGTCCACAAATGATCATTGTGACATACCACATTAACAATGGGAGAAAAATCATTGATCATCTCAATATATACAAAAAAAGCATTTTATAAAATTCAATATTCATTTATGACAAACACTCTCAATAATGTGTATATAGCAGAACCATATCTCAACATAACGAAGACTATCTCTGAAAATCCCACAGCTAACATCATATTCAATGGTGAAATGCTGAATGTTATTCCTCCAAGATTAGGAACAAGACAAGGATGCCTGCTTTCACTAATTTTATTCAACACCAGTATTAGAAATTCCATCTAGAAGCAATTAGACAAGATAAAGAAAATGCATCCAAGTTGGAAAGAAAAAAGTAAAACTGTCATTATTTGCAGATGACATGATATTATGATATTATATACAGAAAACCTTAAAGACTCCAACAAAAAACTATTACAAGTAATGAACGAATTTAGTAAAGTTGAAGAATGCAAAATTAACAATATATACAAATACCAAGTTGTTATACTGTATACCCAAAGTAAAATATGTTGTATGTGAATTGACCTCTTTAAAAAATATGAAAAAAGGCAGACATTACAAAACAAGAAAGATCTCAAATCAACAACCTGCTTTTACAACTTAAGAAAGTAGGAAAGGAATAACAAACTAAATCTAAAGCTATTATAATAAAGTAAATAATAAGAGCCAGGGCAGAATTAAACAAAACAGAGAATAGAATAAAAGTCAATGAAACCAAAGGTTTTATTTAAAAGATCAGTAAAATTGACAAACCTTTAGGTAGATGGACTAAGGGGAAAAGAAGGGATAAGATTCAAATTACTAAAATCAAAATTGAAAGTGAACATTTTTGCTGATTCTCTGGAAATTAAAAGAATTTTTAAAGAGTTATGAACACCTATATGCCAAAAAACTGGATAAACTTGATGATATGAACAAATTTCTAGGAATATAAAACTTATTAAGATTAAATCACGAGGAAATAGAAAATCTGAATAGACCTGTAACTAGTAATGAACTAAATCAGTAATCAAAAATTCAACAAAAAGGACCCCTGGGTGGCTCAGCGGTTCAGCACCTGCCTTAGGGCCAGGGCGTGATCCTGGAGTCCTGGGATCCAGTCCCACCCACATCAGGCTCCCTGCATAGAGCCTGCTTCTCCTTCTGCCTGTGCCTCTGCCTCTCTCTCTGTGTCTCTCATGAATAAATAAATAAAATATTTTTAAAATATTGACAAAGAAAAGCCCTAAGCCAGATAGCTTCACTGGTGAATTCTATCAAACTTAAAAAAAAAAAATAGTACAATTTCTTCTCAGACTCTTTCCAAAAAGTGAAAAGGAGAGAACACTAACTCATTTGATGAGAGCCAGCATCACCCTGATGCCAAAGCCAGGCAAAGACACTACAAGTAAACTACAGACTAATATCCCCTTTGAACATGGATACAAAAATCCTCATCAATATACTGGAGCAAACCAAATTCAGCAACATAATAAAAAGATTATACACAGTGATCAAATGGAGTGTGTTCTGGAATGTAAGAATGGTTCAACAAATTAAAAATCTATCAGTGTAATATACCACATTAACAGAATGAAAAGAAAACAACACATAGTCATCCAATGCAGAAAAATAATTTAACAAAATTCAGTCCCCTTTCATGATAAAAACACTCAACAAACTAAAAAGAGAAAGAAACTATCCTTACATAAAAAGCCATAGATTTAAAATCTACAGCAAACATCATACTAAACGGTGAAAAACTGAAAGCTTTTCTTCTAATATCAGGAACAGGGCAAGAATGTCTACTTTCATCATTTCTATTTAACATAGCACTGGAAGTTCTAGCCAGAACAATTCGGCAAGAAAGAGAAATAAAAGGCATCTAAATTGGAAAGGAAGAGATAAAGCTATCTCTATTCACAGATGATATGACCTAATCTGCAGGAAACCCTGAAATTTTCATACATAAATAAAACTGTTAGAACTAATAAATAAATTCAGCAAAGTAGCCGGATAAGTTAACATACAAATACCAGTTGTATTTCTATATACTAACAATAAGAAATCTGAAAAGGAATAAAATCTAAATAAATAAATAAGTAAGTAAGTAAGTAAGTAAGTAAGTAAGTAAGTAAGTAAATGGGACACCTGGGTGGCGCAGCAGTTGAGTGCCTGCCGTTGGTCCAGGGTGTGGACCTGGAGTCCTGGGATCGAGTCCCACATCAGGCCCCCTGCATGGAGACTGCTTTTCTCTCTGCCTGTGTTTCTGCCTCTCTCTCTCAGTGTGTCTCTCATGAATAAATAAAATATTTTTAAAAAAATCTGAAAAAGAAATTACAAAAACAATTCCATTTACAATAGTATCAAAAAGAGTAAAATGCTTAGTAATTAAATTAAACAAGAAAGTGAAAAACTTGTAAAATGAGAACTATAAAACATTAATTAAAGAAATTAAAGAAGATATAAATAAATGAAAACATGCCATATTCATGGATTGGAAAACTCAATATTGTTAAGATGAGCAATACTACCTAAAGAAATCTAAAGATTCAATGCAATTGCTCTCAAAATCCCAATGACATCTTTTGCAGAAATAGAAAAACCTGTCCTAAAATACATATGGAGGGATCCCTGGGTGGCGCAGCGGTTTAGCGCCTTCCTTTGGCCCAGGGCGCGATCCTGGAGACCCGGGATCGAATCCCACGTCGGGCTCCCGGTGCATGGAGCCTGCTTCTCCCTCTGCCTGTGTCTCTGCCTCTCTCTCTCTCTCTCTGTATGACTATCGTAAATAAAAAAAAAATAAATTAAAAAAAAATACATATGGAATCTCAAGGGATCCTGAATAGCCAAAACAATTTTGGATAAGACAAATGAAGCTGAGTGACTCAGACTTCCTGATTTAAAATCTTACTACAAAGCTTCAATAATCAAAAGACCATGGTAGTGGCAATAAAGACAGATAGATACATTAATGAAAGAGTGTAGAGAGCCCAGAAAAAATCTTCACATATATGTTCAAACGACTTTTGTCAAGGTTGCCAAGACCACTCAATGAAGAAAGGAGAGTCTTTGCAAAAATGATGCCAGACAGACTAGAAATCCACATGTAAAATAATGAAATTGGATCCTTACCTAACATCATATACAAATATTAACTAAAAATGGGTCAGACTTAAATGTAAGACCTAAAACTATAAAACTCTTAGGAGAAAACATAGGGCAAAATCTTCACAACACTGAATGTGGCAGCAATTTTTTTGTGGATATGACACCAAAGGCACATGCAACAAAAGAATGAATAAGCAAATTGAACTTTAAACTTTTGAAATTTATACACCCAAAGACACTATCAACAAAGTAAATGGGCAACCCACAGAATAGGAGAAAATATCTGCAAATCATATACCTGACAAAGGATTAATATCCAGAACATATAGATAATTGCTAAAACCCAGTAACAGCAACAACAAAACAAACAACCCAATTAAAAAATAGGAAAAGGAATTGAATAGACATTTCTCCAAAAAGATATGCAAATGGCCAGTAAGCACATGTAAAGATGGTCAACACCACTAATCATTCAGAAAATGCAAATCCAAATTACAATGAAATACCACCTCATACCAATTAGGATTGCTACTATAAAAAAAAAACAAACCATAAAGCCTGTGGACAATTAGAGCCTCTGTGCACTGTTGGTTGGAGTGTGAAATGAGGGACGCCTGGGTGGCTCAGTGGTTGGGCGCCTGCCTTCGGTTCAGGTCGTGATCCTGGGATCCGGGATCGAGTCCCGCATGGGGCTCCCTGCGTGGAGCCTGCTTCTCCCTCTGCCTGTGTCTCTGCCTCTCTCTTAGTATGTGTCTCTCATGAATAAATAAATCTTTTTTTTTTAAAGAAATGCAAGGGGGCGGGGCAAGATGGTGGAAAAGTAGGGTCCCCAAGTCACCTGTCCCCACCAACTTACCTAGATAACCTTCAAATCATCCTGAAAACCCACGAATTCAGCCTGAGATTTAAAGAGAGACCAGCTGGAACGCTACAGTGAGAAGAGTTTGTGCTTCTATCAAGGTAGGAAGACGGGGAAAAAATAAATTAAAAAAGCATCCAAGGGGGACGGGCCCCCGAGGAGCCGGGCTAAGGCCGGGTGGCGAGTGCCCCAAGGTGGGAAAGCCCAATCTCGGAGAAGCAGGAGCTTTATCAATCTTCCCGGGCAGAAAGGCAGGGAATCGGGCAGGATCCCAGGAGGGGCGGTGGGGCTCCCAGCCTCCCAGGGGCACTAACAGAGGAGGTGCCCCCAGGGGAGAGCGCGCCACACCGCGGGCCGAGCTCCCTAAAGGGCTGGAGCGCGCGCGCGGTGGGGTCCCGGGAGCAGCTCAGGCGGCTGGGAGGTGGCTCGGCACAGCCGGGGAGCGCGATTCCCGCGGCGCATGCCCCGGGTCCCAGGGCCCTGGAGGACACAGCTGGGATCCTGCACTACCCCGAGGACAGGCGGAGGCCAGGAGGGCCCAGGACAGCAAGATGCTCCTCCCGCCGGGCGCCCCAAGCTGTGCAGGTCAGCGCCCCCCGCCCCCAGAGCATCCAGGCCATTGTGGACTGGGAGACTGCGGTGGTTACTGGGGGAGCTGACTCCAAGGCTGGGGACCTGGCCGCCGCCAGTGTTGTTGTTCCTCCTGGTGTCACCGTGTGCCTGGGACGGATCGGGGCTGCCAGGAAACAGGAGCCTCACAGGATAAACAGCCTCCACTCAGCTGTGACCTGGCAGGGGCGGGGCAGCTCCCCCAGGTGCACACACCCGAGAATTAGCACAGCAGGGCCCTCCCCCAGAAGATCAGCAGGAAGGATAGCAAGTTCTTGACCCAGCGGAGCTAGAAAGCTCCAGGGGAAGTCGAGGGACTTACAGTATACAGAATCAGAGGATACCCCTCCTTCTTTTGTTTTTGGTTTTCTTGTTTTGTTTTGTTTTTTTGTTTTTGTTTTTGTTTTTTGTTCTTTGTTCCCCCCTTTTTTTCTCTTTTTTTTCCCTTCCTTTTTTCAGTGCAACTTGTTTTTAGACACTCTGCACTGAGCAAAATGACTAGAAAGAACTCACCACAAAGAAAGAATCAGAAACAGTACTCTCTGCCACAGAGTTACAGAATTTGGATTACAATCCGATGTCAGAAAGCCAATTCAGAAGCACAATTATAAAGCTCTGGAAAAAGGCATAAAAGATTCAAGAGACTTCATGACTGCAGAATTTAGATCTAATCTGGCCGAAATTAAAAATCAATTAAATGAAATGCAATCCAAACTGGAGGTCCTAACGACAAAGATTAATGAGATAGAAGAACGAGTGAGTGACATAGAAGACAAGTTGATGACAAGAAGGAAGCTGAGGAAAAAAGAGGAAAACAAAAGATCATGAGGAAAGGTTAAGAGAAATGAACGACAGCCTCAGAAGGAAAATCTACGTTTAATTGGGGTTCCCTAGGGCGCTGAAAGGGACAGAGGACCAGAAAGCGTATTTGAACAAATTATAGCTGAGAACTTCCCTAACTTGGGGAGGGAAACAGGCACTCAGATCCAGGAGACAGAGATTCCCGCCCCCAAAATCAATAAAAACCGTTCAACACCCCAACATTTAATAGTGAAACTTGCAAATTCCAAAGATAAAGAGAAGATCCTTAAAGCAGCAAGAGACAAGAAATCCCTCACCTTTATGGGGAGGAGTATTAGGTTAATAGCAGACCTCTCCACAGAGACCTGGCAGGGCAGAAAGGGCTGGCAAGATATATTCAGGGTCCTAAATGAGAAGAACGTGCAGCCAAAAATATTCTATCCAGCAAGGCTCTCATTCAGAATAGAAGGAGAGATAAAGAGCTTCCAAGATAGGCAGAAACTGAAAGAATATGTGACCACCAAACCAGCTCTGCAAGAAATATTAAGGGGGACTCTGTCAAAGAAAGAGGAAATCCAAAGAAATAATTCACAAAAAAAGGGACTGAATAGGTATTATGATGACACGAAATTCATATCTTACAATAGTAACTCTGAACGTGAATGGGCTTAAGGATCCCATCAAAAGGTGCAGGGTTTCATACTGGATAAAAAAGCAAGACCCATCTATTTGCTGTCTATAAGAGACTCATTTGAGACCTAAGGACACCCACAGCCTGAAAATAAACATTGGAGAACCATTTACCATTCAAATGGTCCTCAAAAGAAAGCAGGGGTAGCCATCCTCATATCAGATAAATTAAAGTTTATCCCAAAGACTGTAGTAAGAGATGAAGAGGGACACTATATCATACTTAAAGGGTCTATCCAACAAGAGGACCTAAAAATAATGAATATTTATGCCCTAATATGGGAGCTGCCAAGTATATCAATCAATTAATAACCAAAATAAAGACATACTTAGATAATAATACACTAATAGTAGGAGACTTCAACACAGCATTTTCTGCAGGTGACAGATTTTCTGAGCAGAACATCTCCAAAGAAACAACAGCTTTAAATGATACACTGGACCAGATGGATTTCACAGATATTTACAGAACTTTACATCCAAATGCAACTGAATACACATTCTTCTCAAGTGCACATGGAACTTTCTCCAAAATAGACCACATACTGGGTCACAAATCAGTTCTTAACCGATACCAAAAGATTGGGATTGTCCCCTGCATATTTTCAGACCATAATGCTTTGAAACTAGAACTAAATCAAAAGAAGAAATTTGGAAGAAATTCAAACATGTGGAGGTTAAAGACAATCCTGCTAAAAAATGAAAGGGTCAACCAGGAAATTAGAGAAGAATTAAAAAGATTCATGGAAATTAAAGAAAATGAAGATACAACTGTTCAAAATCTTTGGGATACAGCAAAAGCAGTCCTGAGATGGAAATACAGCACAATAGAAGCATCCCTCAAAAAACTGGAAAATACTCAAATACAAAAGCTAACCTTGCACCTAAAGGAACTAGAGAAAGAACAGCAAATAAAACCTACACCCAGCAGAAGAAAAGAGTTAATAAAGATTCAAGCAGAACTCAATGAAAGAGAGAACAGAAGAAGTATGGAACATATTAACAAAACGAGGAGTTGGTTCTTTGAAAGAATTAATAAGATAGATAAACCATTTTCCAGCCTTATTAAAAGAAAGAGAGAAAAGACTCAAATTAATAAAATCATGAATGAAAGAGGATAGATCACCACCAATACCAAGGAAATAAAAACGATTTTAAAAACATATTATGATCAGATATACGCTAATAAATTAGGCAATTTAGAAGAAATGGATGCATTTCTGGAATACCACAAACTACCAAAACTGGAACAGGAAGAAATAGAAAATCTGAACAGGTCAATAACCATGGAGGAAACTGAAGCAGTCATCAAAAACCTCCCAAGACACAAAAGTCCCAGGCCACATGGCTTCCCAGGGGAATTCTATCAAATGTTTAAAGAAGAAACAATACCTATTCTACTAAAGCTGTTCCGAAATATAGAAAGAGATGGAATACTTCCAAACTCATTCTATGAGGCCAGCATCACCTTAATTCCAAAACCAGACAAAGACCCCACCAAAAAGAAGACTTATAGACCAATATCCCTGATGAACACAGATGCAAAAATTCTCAACAAGATACTAGCCAATAGGATCCAATAGTATATTAAGAAGATTATTCACCATGACCAAGTGGGATTTATCCCTAGGATGCAAGGCTGGTTCAACACCCATAAAATAATAAACATGATAGATCATATCAACACCTCTCAATAGATGCAGAGAAAGCATTTGACAAAATAAAATAAATAAAATAAAATAAAAATAACAGCATCCATTCCTGATCAAAACTCTTCAGAGTGTAGGGATAGAGGGAACATTCCTCAACATCTTAAAAACCATCTACGAAAAGCCCACAGCAAATATCATTCTCAATGGGGAAACACTGGGAGCCTTTCCCCTAAGATCAGGAACACGACAGGGATGTCCACTCTCACCATTGTAGTACTAGAAGTCCTAGCCTCAGCAATCAGGCAATAAAAAAAAATAAAGGGCATTCAAATTGGCAAAGAAGTCAAACTCTCCCTCTTCACTGATGACATGATACTCTACATAGAAAACCAAAGACTCCACCCTAAGATTGCTAGAACTCATATAGCAGTTCGGCAGTGTGGCAGGATACAAATTCATTGGCCAGAAATCAGTGGCATTTCTATACATTAACATTGAGACTGAAGAAAGAGAATTTAAGGAGTCGATCCCATTTATAATTGCACCCGAAAACATAAGATACCTAGGAATAAACCTACCCAAAGAGGTAAAGAATCTATACCCTAAAAACTACAGAACACTTCTGAAAGAAATTGAGGAATTCACAAAGAGATGGAAAAATATTCCATGCTCATAGATTGGAAGAATAAATATTGTGAAAATGTCAATGCTACCCAGGGCAATTTACACATTTAATGCAATCCCTATCAAAATACCATGGACTTTCTTGAGAGAGTTGGAACAAATCATCTTAAGATTTGTGTGGAATCAGAAAAGACTCCAAATAGCCAGGGGAATATTGAAAAAGAAAACCATAGCTGTGATAATCAAGACAGTGTGGTACTGGCACAAAAACAGACACATAGATGGAACAGAATAGAGGCTCCAGAAATGGCCCCTCAACTCTATGGTCAACTAATATTCGACAAAGCAGGAAAGACTATCTCCTGGAAAAAAGACAGTCTCTTCAGTAAATGGTGCTGGGAACATTGGAAAGCCACATGCGGTAGAATGAAACTAGACCACTCTCTTGCACCATACACAAAGATACACTCAAAATGGATGAAAGATCTAAATGTGAGACAAGATTCCATCAAAATCCTAGAGGAGAACACAGGCAACACCCTTTTTGAACTTGGCCACAGTAACTTCTTGCAAGATACATCTATGAAGGCAAGGGAAACAAAAGCAAGAATGAACTATTGGGACTTAAGATAAAAAGCTTCTGCAAAAAAAAAAAAAAAAAAAAAAAAAAAAAAAAAAAAAAAAGCTCTGCATAGCAAAAGAAACAGTCAACAAAACTAAAAGACAACCTACAGAATGTGGGAAGATATTTGCAAATGACCTATCAGATAAAGGGCTAGTATCCAAGATCTATCTATAAAGAACTTACCAAACTCAACAGCAAAGAAACAAACAATCCAATCATGAAATGGGCAGAAGACATGAACAGAAATTTCAAAGAGGAAGACATAGACATGGCTAACGAGCACATGGGAAAATGCTCCGCATCACTTGCCATCAGAGAAATACAAATCAAAACCACAATGAAATACCACCTCACACCAGTAAGAATGGTGAAAATTAACAAGACAGGAAACCACAAATGTTGGAGAGCATGTGGAGAAAGGGGAACCCTCTTGCACTGTTGGTGGGAATGTGAACTGGTGCAGCCACTCTGGAAAACTGTGTGGAGGTTCCTCAAAGAATTAAAAATAGACCTGCCCTACGACCCAGCAATTGCACTGTTAGGGATTTACCCCAAAGATACAGATGCAATGAAACCCCGGGACACCTGCACCCCGATGTTTCTAGCAGCCATGTCCACAATAGCCAAACTGTGGAAGGAGCCTCGGTGCCCATCGAAAGATGAATGGATAAAGAAGATGTGGTTTATGTATACAATGGAATATTACTCAGCCATTGGAAATGACAAATACCCGCCATTTGCTTCAACGTGGATGGAACTGGAGGGTATTATGCTGAGTGAAATAAGTCAATGGGAGAAGGACAAACATTATATGGTCTCATTCATTTGGGGAATATAAAAAATAGTGAAAGGGAATAAAGGGGAAAGGAGAGAAAATGAGTGAAAATATCAGTGAGGGTGATAGAACATGAGAGACTCCTAACTCTGGGAAACAAACAAGGGGTAGTGGAAAGGGAGGTGGGTGGGTCGGGGGTTAGGGTGACTGGGTGACAGGCACTGAGTGGGGATAATTGACAGGATGAGCACTGGGTGATATGCTATATGCTGACAAATTGAACTCCAGTTAAAAAAAAAATGAAAAACTGAGACATAGAACAAAAGAAGTTCAATAAAGAGTTTCTACTGGACAGAAGGTGCCTGGGTGGCTCAGTTGGTTAAGTGTCTGACCCTTGATTTCAGCTCAGGTCATGATCCCAGTGTCCTGGGATGGAGTCCCTAGTCTGATTCCTTGCTGAGTGGGAAATCTGCTTGAGATTCTCTCCCTCTGGCCCTCCCCCCACCTTGTGCCTGCACTCTTTCTCTCAAATAAATAAAATCATTAAAAAAAAAAGGGAAAAAAGGGAATGCAAAATGATATAGCTGCTGCAGAAAACAATATAGTAATTCCTCAAAAAAGTAAAAAATAGAATTGCCTTATGATCCAGCAGTTCCACTCCATGGTATATATTTAAAAGAACTGAAAGCAGGGTCTCAAAGATATATTTGCACACTTGTGATAATAGCATTATTCATAACAGCTAAACATGGAAGTAACCCAGATGTCACTGACAGATTAAAAAAAAAAAGCAAAGTGTAGTATATACATATAGTACAATATCATTCAGTTCTTAAAAAGGAAGTCATGGATGAACCTTGAAGAAATAATGCTAAGATAAATAAGCCAGTCACCAAAAGACAAATACTATATTATTCCATTATATGAATTTCTTAGAGTAGCTAAAATCACAAAGATAGAAAGTAGAATTGTAGTTGCCAGTAGCAAGTAGCAGAAGGTAATGGGAAGCTTTTGTTTAATACATACAGAGTTTTACTTTCACCAGATAAAAAGAGCTGTAGATGGATGGTGATTGATAGTGATTGTTACCCAACATTATGAATTTATTAATATACTCTTTAAAATGGTTACAATGATAAATTTCATGTCAGGTATATTTTATCATACAAAAGTTGTTTGTTTTTTTTTTTTAAAGAACCAAATGAAAATTCTAGAACCGAAAAGCACAATGTCTGATTTTCTTAAGGACTGGATTTACTTAAGGACTATAAAGCAGAATAGAAAGGACATAAAAATCACTGAACTTATAGACAACTGCGTCAATAATTATGATTTAATTATCAGATGTGAAGAACAGATACAGAAAAGATTGGGAAAAAATGAACAATATCTTAGGGAACTCTTGGACAAAAGCTAAAGTTCAAACATACATGTAATTGCAATCCCAGAAGAAAAAGTGATAAAAAATGAAGCAGTATTTAAAGAAATTGTAGCTAATGATTTTCCAAATTTAGTAAAAGATAAATTTACAGCTTCAAAAGGCTCAGGGAAGCACAGGTAGGATAAATATGAAGCGAACCATGCCCAAGCACCTCATAGCCAAACTTCTGAAAGAGAAAGGCTTGAATGTAGTCGCAGAAAACTGATAGAAGATGAACGAGAATGGCCAATAATTCATCAGAAACCACTGAGGCCCAAAAATCTTAAAAAATACTGAAAGAGGAAATACCAATCCAGAATTCTATGTTCAGTGAAAATATTCTTCAAGGATATAAAAGTAAAATAAAAATAATCAAAGATAAATTAAAACTAAGATAATTTATTGCCATCAGAAATTCACTACTATCAGAAACATTAAAGGGATTCCTTCAGGCTGAATGGAAATGACACTATATGACACTCAGATCTTTGAGAAGGAATGTAAAACCTTGAAAAGGTTTTTAGAAAAGCAAAGGAAGCAAATATAAAAGACTGTATTTTCCCTTAATTTCATTAAAATCCAAAAGACCATTTAAAGCAAGTATTACATTATCTTGTAGGGTGATTGTGAGTGTCAATGTCATACATATAATAGCTATAGCATAGATGACAGACTGGAAAGTGAGACTACATAGCTACAAGTTTACTACATTTGACATTAAATGATAAAACATTATTTACAAGAAAATACATATGTTAATCTCTAGAGAAACTACAGAAAAATAATGCAGGAAGGATAGCTAAAAAGTCAATAGTCAAATTAAAATGGCATGCAAAAATTATTCAAATAAAGAGAAGGCAGGAAATGGAATAGAGGAATGACAACACCAAAAAAAACAAAACAAAGGGGGACAAAAAAGAAACAAATGTACTTAATATGCAATTAAAAGGCAGATAGCAGAATATGATGTTTAAGAAGAGCAAGACTCAAGTATACACTATAAGAGATCCACTTTAATACAAGAACATAGATGAGCTGAAGATAAGTAGATTGAAAAGACATACTACGTAAACAATAAACCTAAGAAAGTTGATGTGGCTATATTCATATAAGACAGTATAGACCACAAGAGTATTACTAGAGACACAGTCGCCTTTCTTAACAATGGAAAAATCAATAACAATCATAAATATGCATGCATCTAAAAACAAAGCTTCAAAACACATGAAGTCAAAAGCCATAAAACAAGCCTCAGATTTTGCAAAATAATGTACCACTGAGCTAGGAATCAGGACACCTGCATTTAGTCATTTATCAACCCACTGACCTTGGGCAATTCATACTATCTCTCTGAGACATTGTTTATTCATCTTAGAGATAGTAATAACACCTATCCTCAAGATTTGTTTGGGGGCTTGAAAATAATGAAAATGAATGACCTAGGATAGCATCTAGTAATCAACTGAGACCTATGAAATGCCATTCACCCGTCTTGAATCAGAATTAATTTCTTACCTGCCTAACTCTAGGTAAGAAAGAAAGACTGAATAAACAGCAAGTAACATGTTAAACAGTAACGCTGCTGAAATACTTTTGCTAGAGCAGAGGGATGATGTTCTTCAATTACACTATTGCAGAAGCAACATGGCCCTTCATATCTATTTCTCAGCTGAGTTCCTAACCCAAAAGGAACTTTTCCCAAGAAAAAGATCTTCCTGGTCACATCTGTCTTGTCAGAAGCTAACAAAAAAGGATACATTTCAAATAAAATGAAAGCTACAGGGCCTAACAGAAGCCAGTCAGAAGGTTAATAAACAAACAAGGGGGTTAATAAACCAGGCAGCCAGCATTTTCTAGAGCACATTAGTAAGAAGCAAAATCACTGTAGAATTTACCTAAATTACAGTATTTAGAGTCAATTTGGAGTGCTTGTTAATAAAAAATGAGAATTTTTGACAACGAATAATATAAGGACTATCACAGTACCAAGATGGAGTTACAAAAATGACATGGAACACACACAGGAAAGAAGAAACAGAATTTCAGAAAGAGATATGCCACTTAAAAAATAAAGTTACTTCCCTAAGCAGTATCATATTTAGAAGCTAAGAGGAGCAATGCCTGGGTGGCTCAGTAGTGGTTGAGCGTTTGTCTTTGGCTCAGGTTATAATCCCAGGATCCTGGGATTGAGTTCTGCATCGGGCTCCCTACAGGAAGCCTGCTTTTCCCTCTGTCTATGCCTCTGCCTCTCTCTGTGTGTCTTTCATGAATAAATAAATAAAATCCTAAAAAAATAATAAAATAAAAATAAAAAATTAAAGCTAAGAGGATACATGGGTACTGATGTCAGAAAGTGACATCACTAAAATATATATCAATGAATGTTAAAGATTACATGGGTTTATCCCTAAATATATATTCACTCTCAACAACTACTTTTGTTCTCTTAATAAATTCCCAAGATAGATAACCGAGCCTGTTACTGATATATCTGGATGACCCTCTACCTGAAAATAGTAGGTAGAAGTCTGAAGCTCAGTAATCAAAGACAATATTTTCAAAGTGCTTGCTTCTTCCTGGGGGTGCTACACATAGCAACTGAATTCCCTCCCCCCAAAACGGTATCTTTAACACAAGGTATTATTCCTTGTGTGGAATGTGTGGAATATTCCTATTCCACAGTCATGTCTGATAGTTCTTATACTAGTAAAATAATGAAAATTTAGCATTCATGACAAGACACTAAGGCTTACACATTAACCAAATGTTCCTAGTGTTTCTAGAAACTTAAAAGTAGTTATAAGGCAATCTCTACTTCTCTGTGGAAAAGATAATTACCTGACATAGATGCAACCTCTGAGAGACCTTGGGGAAAAAACCCATACATCAACCTGTCATACTATGATTTCTTGATAGGTCAAATTTCACTCCCAATGGCTTGCCAAGTGCTGAGCATATTGCCACTTGCTATATAAGTGTAAAATAACATTAGCTTCAGTAATAACTCAGGCTCTACCTAGGACTTTATGGGAAATCAAGCCCATGACAATTTTTTCATGAATCCGAGTTAGTGATTCAATGGGGAAATTAGATTTCTACCATGAAAATTTATATACAATATGTATTAATAGTAACGATTCATTTCTTGGTAGTTAAAAAAATGCATGCTTAAGTGAATAGTCATAAGCAAAAGAAAAATGTAGTTCTGTTATTCACACTGTGATGTGAATGTATATTATTATTGTATATCTTCCATACATCAGTAACTTAAACGTGTCTGAAAATTGTCAATTATTCCCATCTAATATACACATAGGTCACTGTGATTTTCTGTATCAGATATAGATCCAAAATTGCCAAATCCCTTCGGGATATTAATGTAAGACAAAAGGAATGTAACCTGATGGCACTCACCTGCTGAGTGATGAATTAAAGAGAATTATCCTAAATGTGACCAATAGAGAAAATTTCTACTTTTGCTTGAGCTTAAAGCCTACAAATGAATCACTTGATCACATTAACATGGCCACGAAAACTTTTGTAAAAGTGGTACTATTAGAGGCACCTGGGTGGCTCAATGGTTGAATGTTTGCCTTTGGCTCAGATCATTTGTGATCCGGCGGTCCTGGGATCAGTCCTACATCGGGCTCCCCACGGGGAGCCTGCTTCTCCCTCTGCCTATGTCTCTGCCTCTCTCTCTCTCTCTGTCTCTCATGAATAAATAAATAAAATCTAAAAAAAAAAGTGGTGCTAATAGACTACACTGGCAAACAGGAGCCACAGATATGGTGGCTCTGTTTGACTCTCAATATCAAGCAATCTAAGGGTCAGAATCACTAGCATGTTAGTAAGAACTCCATAGGTGTTAGTGAGATTCAGTAAGCAAAGCGCTAGATGATACATCGTTCACTGAACACCTTAGACACACCTGCAGTAAACATCAACAACAGGGGCATTTCTATATGGAATAGCATAATGCATGCATACTTAAAATGCTACAGAGTTTTATAATTGCCATTTACAAAACATGGAGGAATAAGTTCAACAAGAATAAATGTCCAATTTCACACAGCAAGGCAGTTATGAAGCTGAAACTAGCCAACAGGAAAAAAAATTTATAGCTTTCAAATATCTGAAATATATAAGATGTGGCATATAGTTGTTGCTTCATGCTGAGTTACCATTTGTTCTTTGCTGTAGGTCAGTAAAAAAAAAAAAAAAGAAAATTCAAAAAATAAAAAAAGCAAAACAAAACAAAAACCTCCACAAACCTCCAGCCTTTGGATTTTCTTAGGACATAACCATTGGAAATGAGTACTTCAGCAATAAACATGGTACTTTTCTTCCATGTTCCCACTGCTTTTGTTTTGAAAAAGCTCTACATTTTACCATAGATGAACCCTTAAATGAAGGAAAGGCACACATTTTCCTTTGATACTTTAGTTCAAGTGGCATTAGGTATTTAATTATTGTTTTTGCACATACTCTAGTAAATGTTCTCTTAAAATTTGCCTGAAAAAAAAGAAAAATAAATAAATAAATAAAAAATATTTGCCTGAAAAACCTATGTAGCATTTCATATTTCAAAAATGAAAGCTATTTATAAAGAAGTCAACTAATATAGTCTTTTATCTATAATAGCAGTGGGCAAATCACTTAAATTTAGATTGAATTATGGTTCTCTGATACTCTAAATTCACTTTTTATATTGCTTTAATTCACTACATTTTAAAAATAGGTAGAGGAGCCAAAAGAAATATAGTCAGAAAATATAAGGGAAAAAAATTCTTATTATAGTAGCAGCATTGAGGTTAATGATTAGATGATTTTAGGCATAAAATGAGATATTATAACCTTGACTTTCCAGACAAACTACAAACTATGTGTGTGTATATATATATATATATAAATATATATATTTATATATATAAACATATATATATGTTTATATATATATAAACTCTAAGTATATATAAAATAGATGCTATTATTTAATTCACTAGCCAGTAGAGCATCCTATTATAGTACTTTTTCCTTAAATCAGTACCTTGATGAAAATTATTTGCAAGTTTTTATCCTATCTGATATAGCAAAGGACCACATTTATATATATGCAAAATTGGAAATCAAATATCTATTTTCAAAGAAAATCATTTTGATAAAGGAGCATAATAGAAGCATGCATTAGTTTTATTTCTGACTATCGACTTAAAATACGTTTTCTCAATTACCAGGAATTATTCATTATGTATCCAAATTTATAATTGTAATTTCCAGGTTAAATATGTAACCCAGATTCTTTTTTTTAACCTAGATTTTTGAAAAACTTGTCATTACTTTGATATCTCTAAAAATCATGTTTAAATCTTAAAAAATACCTGATGAAAACATTATTCTACACACAAAGATGATGGATGTATGCTTAGTACTATGCAAACCATCAGTAGTAAAGTTTGACCTGTATAAAAAATTAAAATCTGACAGTTCAATGTATATCAACGTTTCTTGAGTGATGTGGTCAGTATTTATCTTACTATAAATTAGGTAAATACTATTCATGACTGGTCTACATAGTATACAATACCTAGTTTTTCTTTCTTGCACAAAATATTATTTCTTTGGCCTAGTAATCTATCACCATTTGTTCCTAAACAATGCTTCAAGGCCTCAATTCTGTACATTCACTCAATATATCCAAATACATCAGGAATCCTAACAATTTCATCTTCACAGAGACATTTCTGCCAGACACCTCTGACTTGCTCCATCTGATCAAGTTGCTCTGCAGTTATCCTCCTCATATATTTCTTCTCTCTCATCCTGAGATTCCCTTCACCTCTCCTTGTCCTTGGCCTCCCATTGACTGGAACCTATAGATTCTCTTCTCCTCAGTTTACTCCCTGCTTTCGGCAGAGCACGTGCTTAAGTAGTTTCCAAAAAGGATACATGGAGGTATTTTTTTTTTTACATGTCTTGCATGTCTGTAATGTCCTATTTTTACTTTTACATTTGATTGACAGCACAGAATTCTAGATTGGAAATAATGTTTCACTGAAAATTTTCAAGACAGTCTTCTAGCTTCCTGCATTGCTAAGAAGTCCAATATCATTCGGCTACTTCATCTCTTGAAGGAAACATATATTCTTTCTCTCTCTGAAAATTTGTACAGTTCTCTTCATGGATCAGGTGCTTTCACTTGAACAGATAAAATAAGAAGCATATTGTGATCAATTGCCTCTTTAGCCTATGATTTACCCATTTTTGGCTCTCTCAAATTGCTTGTGTACTTAAAGGGAGAAGCCAAAGAAGTGAATTTATGTCTTAAATATCTCAGAAACCAAAAGAGGAATGATTTCAGAAGGAACATGCTCTGGCTTCAATTAATTTTTGTCCTAATTCTCCTCACCATCAAAACCAGGACCTATGGGACGCCTGGGTGGCTCAGTGGTTGAGCATCTGCCTTTGGCTCAGGTCATGAACCTGGAGTCCTAGGATCGAGTCCCGCATCGGGGTTCCTGCGTGGAGCCTGCCTCTCCCTGTGTTTCTGCCTCTCTCTCTCTGTGTGTGTGTCTCTCACGAATAAAAACAAAAACAAACAAACAAACAAACAAAAAACAGGGCCTATTTTTCATGGGCAGATGAAGTCCCCTAGGTTGTTATTTTGGGACTTAATATTCATTGGCTTATTTAATCATAAAATCCAATCGGAGGGATAGAGGTCTATTTTGAGAGTAATGAACATTCTACCATGCTTAGAAACACAAAGCTGAATAGTACTGAAAGCCAACATTTTATTTCAGGGGCCAGGTCATAGTGACCAAGTAAAAATAATCTCTAAATCACTATAATAACAATATGCTGCTAATGACTTGCAGGGTCCCTTTTCCCACAGAGAAATATTCAAAAATATTTTTTCACTTTGCACATTATTTTTTATTGAAGTGTAGTTGACATACAATATTATATTAGTTTTAAATGTACAACATGGTGATTCAACATTTATAAACATTATGAAGTGATCCCCATGATAAATCTAGCTACCATCTGTTATCATCCAAAGTTGTTACATATTATTATGTATTATCAAAAAGATTTTTAAAAACACAGAAAGAGGAATTATAAAGAGCATCTAGATGAAGGTCCAGGATATGTATCTATATTATCCTTTCCTCCATTTTTATTTCCAAAATTATGTATTTCTTACATGATTTCAGAAACTGCAAAAACCAAATCAATGTTCAGAGTAATGAATCAGAAGAGAAACTAGACATGTCTTTGAGATTCAATATATTTCATTTGCTTTATTGACAGTATTCTTTTTAAAAATTCCAGACAAGAGGTTTGAAATAAATATCTCAGAAATCTTAATCTAGTGTTTTTATTATTTAGTATAAAGATATCAAACCATATTATCTTCTGTACATATTATCATGTTGACTTTGGGAGCAAAACCATGAACCCTGCTCTCTTCAGTTTTGTGCAAAATTTTTCATATACTTGGTTTTCCTTATGCTTCACTGAAAAGCATACTGGAACATTCCTCTTGATAAAAACAGCAGAGAGAATACACCATTTAGTAACCACAGGGCCAGAGTTGGTCCTTTTGTCTGTAGAACCTCCAAAGGCAGCAGATGCAGTGGAAGGGGTGGGGGAAAATACGGGTCTGCAAACAGTGGAATTAAGTGAAGACGTGCACAGAACAACTGGGGCAGATTCCCTTCATTCTTCTCCTCTATCCCAATTCAGGACACAAGCATCTGACACTGACCCCAGCCTTATCCCAATCCTAAATGGCTCCTCACTAAATAAATTATCAAAAAGCTAGTGTATATTTCTGCCCACTAGAATAATATTCTCCTCATTCTGACATCTGAGAGTCTATAGCCTGATCCTCAATTCCCCACTGGTTCATTCTGTCTGTCTGGATTCAGTACAGAAAACAGAAACCATTCTGGGCTGGCTTTTATGGAGGGGCGGGGATTAAATAAAAGAAATTAGGTGATTATAAAATCAATGGAAGTGATAGAGTTGCAACATTTAACTATATTTTCAGATATGACTCTCAGAACAGTACAGAACTGATACATAAGAACAGTTGCTACTTCTACAAAAGGCAGAACTATGAAAGCTCTGAGCTCATGAACATACATATAGATCAGAAAAGGAGAATGAGGAAAGAGCTGCTGCCTATTCCGACAAGCTCCACGGAAGCTGGAGATGAGAACCTGGAACATGCCTGCAGAGGTGCTTCTCCGGCACCTTTACTGCCAGCAGAAAATAGTCAAAAGAAAGCAGGAAGGTTTGTTTTTTTTTTTTTTTTAATCTATTGTTCAGAACCAACTTTGCTCCCAGATTCTTGACACTGAGGAGTCTCAGGGAATAGATTGTTTCTTGTTTTCCAGTCAGTGTAAAAAATAAGACTCACTAGAAGAAGGTATAACTAGACCATATCCCCCAAATTCAACCCCAGGAAGAACTTGTGAACATTGGCATTCCATGCCTATCCCACTGGGAGCCCCCTGTCAAGACACCAATCACAGCAGAGGTCAGGGAGATTAACTGAATCTAGGATTCTTGAGAAAAGTGTCAGGTAAAGACTGTGACAGTGTTCTTAGAGATTTACGTTAAAATGCTAAAATTGAACAGTATAGAATATTTTACGGTGTAGAGAAGAAAATATGGACAGAAAATATAGATGAAAAGTGGTAAATAAAAGACCAATCCAAGAAATATAGTCTCCAAGTAGCAGGGGTTTCATAATAAGAGAACACATTCAAATATAGCCCACTCATACAGCATCCAGTCCAGACTAGAGCAGGAGGATAGAGGTCTTCAGGAGAATACTCTGGGAAAAGGAGAACTCCTCACAGTAGGTAGTATATAACAGAAAATCTGAGAAGCTAGAAACACTTCTAAGAGTAATATAATTTTGATAACATTGTTCCAATAGAAATCTCATCCTAGCACACTATTCAACAATAAATGACAATATAAATGCTGCTCACTAATTCCACACTTTTATTTATTTATTTATTTTTTAAAGATTTTATTTATTTTTTCATGAGAGACACAGAGAGAAAGGCAGAGACACAGGCAGAGAGAGGAGAAGCAGGCTCCATGCTGGGAGCCCGATGTGGGACTCGATTCCAGGACTCCAGGATCATGCCCTGAGCCAAAGGCAGATGCTCAATCACTGAGCCACCCAGGCATTCCTAATTACGCACTTTTAGAGTCAACCCAAAATTACCCAATTTTTAAATGTCAGCTCAAATGTATAAAATATTACATTAGCCAAATAAAACACTGATATGGGATAAGTCCAGGCCCCAGGCCCCAGACTGGAGCCATTATAGCCTTTAGCTGATGGAAGCTTCAAATTGGTGGTCTTTAGCCAAACGTTTTCTGAAGTTTTATTTAATTCGAAAAGTTTGTAGCCATTACTATGTTTGATCCAGGAAGTCAGGTGGGGGGGCGGGGGAAGCATAGCTAATATAGTTGTGCTTTCAGAAAAAGAATATAAATGTCAACATATTGAACAAAATAAAAGTAAACCTATAGTTGATTGATCATGGAAGACAAAAGTGGGGAAAGGTGAAAGAAAGGGTGGGGACACTGAAGTCCTTATCTTGTGAGTGGAAAGCTGGGAGATGCTGTTGCTAAGTTGAAAGCATACACACAAAAAATACAAGCATAAGCAGCATTAGAATTGTAAAAGAGATCAACAGAAGAATTTAAACTAATTAAACTATAAATATTTTAAAGGAGGAGAACAAAGAGTGAGCCAAATCCTCAGCTTTCAGAGAAGGTATCAATAGGTGCTTATTAAGCACCTACTCTATAGGGCACCTGGCTGACTCAGTTGAAAGAGCACATGACTCTTGATCTTGGGGTCATGAGTTCCAGCCTTACATTGGGTGTAGAGATTACTAAAAATAAATAAATAAACTTAAAAAAATACCGCTCTGTGCCAGGTACTACGCTAGGTGCTGAGGACCCAGTAATGCACACAGGATCAGGAGGGAGAATTTGACCATGACTGAAAAAATAAGAGGTAAAGGTAAAAATATATCACCTAGTGCTATGGAGGTGAAGAAACCATTAAGAAATACCAAAACAAGCACAGTAGAACAAGGCTGCCTGTGAGTCATGGTATTGGGGGGGCGGGTGCCCTGACATGCTCTGTGTAGTACCTAAGAGGCCACTGTGGCTGAAACTGCGATGCAGCCCCTTCAGAGACAGAGCTGCTGGCACTGGCTGCTGGGAGTGCTTCTCACAGATTGCCTTTTGCCATCAGCCCCTTCTGTGACATTCTCAGTTGCAGAAAGCCGGTAGTCTCAGAGTAATGCAACTTCCCAGGCAGCCACACTTAATGACTGACTTAATCCTGATGTTAGGTTTGGCCATCTCAACCCAACTTGGGACCAATAACTCTTCAAAGCCACTCTAGCTCCTGAGAGTCAGGGAATACTGTCATTAGGCCTTCACTTCTACATGTTTCTGCTTTCTTTCAATTCCTTCCACAGGGTTAATCCCAATGGTGCTCAGTAATCATCGATACACTACCCTCTGTCTCAGAAGCTGCTTCTCAGGAAACCCATCTCTATGACAACCATTTGGTGGAGGTATTATGTTGATAAATACAAGTTTAAATGCCAGAAGGGTACCAGTGATAGCTTAGTCACTGTAATGCACAACAAATGAATAATTAGCCAGTAAAACAGAATATTTGTGACAACAGAATTTGCTTTCACTTCCATTAACATATGTTTCACTTTGTCTTAATCCACTTTGTTCTCTTTTGTATTTTTTTTAATATTTTTTTGAAAGTTCTTTTTTTTTTTTAATTTTTATTTATTTATGACAGTCACACAGATAGAGAGAGAGAGGCAGAGACACAGGCAGAGGGAGAAGCAGGCTCCATGCACCGGGAGCCTGATGTGGGATTTGATCCCGGGTCTCCAGGATCGCGCCCTGGGCCAAAGGCAGACGCTAAACCGCTGCGCCACCCAGGGATCCCCTCTTTTGTATTTTTGTCAAGGAAGAACTACTTTCTACCTAATATCTAGCCCTAAATATGAAATTGGAGTATTATTTTAGATACACAGAAAACATTATTAGTTGTTTATTACTGTGCATTTCCTTTCTAGTATACACTTTAATTTCATCAATACTTTTCCTCATGACAAGATACTGTTACTGGTTGGGAAAACACTACATTTGTTATGATATGTTAACTCATATGTATGTATGTATGTAACTTTACCACCAAATGATGGTAAATTCTTTTTTGCAGCATATCTCTGCAAGGAAAAGATTGTAGCTCTATTATTTATGTATCTGATTCTTAAATATTTTATATAAGGCAGATGGCCAATAAAGCTTTAAAGCATGAGTGAATGAATGAATGGACTTGCTTCACATAATGTTTCATCCAAAAATCTTTATACAATTATTAGCATATACTGACTTCTTGCTATTTTACTCATGACATTCTAAGTTCTAGGTATGTCAATCTCCTTGAAGTTCTTGTCCAGGTCTCTGCTTCTGAACCATTAAATTTGTAAGCATTTTTAAAATAACTACTCTGGGCCAGCCAATATGCCAGGTGCTGGTGCTGGAGATACAACAATTCTTACGGGGTGGAAGGAGCAATGCTTGAAATGTATCTCATTTATTCTCTCCCTCCTGCCTAGAATACTGATTTTCTGGCAAATTTGTATTCTTCTAACATAAAATAGTGGTTAAGAGCATGGATTCAGACCACCAGCATTCAAAGGCTTGTTCCACAATTACTAGTTACATGACTTTGAGCAAGTTCATTAACCCCTAAGTCTGCAATTTTTTCATATTTAAAACATGGATAATAATTATATCTACCTCAGTTGTTGAAAGGATCAAATGATGTCATATATGTAAAGGTTCCAGGTTAGTTCCTGGTTGATAATTGTTTAATAAATTTTAGCTATTATTGCCAATATTACTGTGTCCTGCTCCTAGAAAAGGTTGAATGCTGACAACAAATTCTAAGATATATCAGCTGCCACCAAAGTAGAGTGGCTTTAGATTACCAACAATCTTTTAACATTTTTTATAAAAATTGTTTAATCTGAAAAAAATATTATCTAGTATGCACAATAAAACATTAATAATCAAGCCAGCCTATCCATATTATTAGTGTTGTAAATCACTACAACAATGTGGGAACAGTGGGAAGAATAGCAAAATTTGGAAAGGAGCAAAGGAAGAGAATCGACATTGTTCTAGGTTTAAGGAAGCAAGTGTTTCAAAGCTTATCCATGCTGCTTTAATTGGTTCTTCCATCACTTCTATGAAGCAAGTAAAGCGTCCACAATTTGTCCTCATTGGAATTCTGAAGACCCAAGAGTTAGAAACATTAAGTTATTCTCATGGTTTCCTTTCATTGCGGAATAAAACTAGTATTAGAAACCAGAATCTATAGCTTCTTAACCAATGTTCTTTCTACTATCCAAAGTTCTTGTATATGCACACACAGGATTTTAAATCAAAGCCTTAAAAAGTTCTTTCCTGGGTCAAATTTAAATGATCTAGATGGTTGGTCACTGTGGTATTACTTATATGAGTGCATAGATGCGCAGCCTCTCCATTAACACAGCACAGAGTTTCATAAGAGGGATGATGTGGGAACATGTGCTGTCAGGAAGACAGTGGATTGCTACTCTTTTTTGCCTCCTCTTTCAATCAGGCAATCAATCAGCAGCATGTATTAAGTACCAATCATATGTTCATTCTGTAGGTAATCTAAGATATTGAACCTGACCTTCCTATACCTGCAATTTAATTGAATGTTAAAGTTCTTCCCATGAAACAATGAGTACTGTTTGGATAAATAATAGTTTTTCTACTTAGGGATCTTAGACTCGTGTCTTATCTGTAGTAACATCTAACTTTCAGAATTGTTGTGAGGATTAGTAGAGATGCCATATGAAGGTCACTAGAGTATTGACTAGCACATACCAAGAGCTTAGGAAACTGTAGCTTGTGCCATGGATAATGTGGGTATCTATAGTAGTGGACAGCGAAATTTTGAATAGTTTAAGCATGTGGATTCAAATGGTAATGACATGCTCATGGAAGCATTAATGTGCATTAGTTTGATGTCCATTTTCAGAGGAAGAGCTGGTATCAGATTTTTTTTTTTCCTGAATGAGCCTTCTGTATTCCTTTTTTGGGCTACCACATCCAAACACCACAAACTGAGTGATTTAAACAACATAAATTTATTTTGTCACAGTTCTGGAGACTAGGAGTGAAAGATCAAGTTATCAGCAGGTTTGATTTCTTCTGAGGCCTCGTTCATTGGTTATAGATGGCTGTATTTTTGTATATTCCCTTGGTTGTCTCTCTGTGCATGTGTGCTTCTGTATCTCTCAGCATGTCCAAATTTCTTCTTCTTATAAGGACTCCAGTCATGTTGGATTATGACTCACTGTCAAGACCTCATTGTAAGCTATTCACCTCTTGAAAGACCTTACTTTCAAATATGGTTACATCCTGAGGTGCTAGGGGTCAGGACTGCAATATATGAATTTGAGGAGGACACAAATCAGAACATAACACCTTTTCAAGGTGGAACAGCCTCACAGAGATGGATCATGTACAAGTATTATTATTGCCTTGTCAAAGGACCCCAGTGGAAAAGAAAGGCTAAGAGAGATAAGGGAATAGTTTCTGACCATGGCAGATGAATGTGTCACACACCTAAAGTGCAGAAGAGTACACTGACACTCTATGGATGGATCTCCAGGAGATGGAGTCCAATTATACAGAGGAAGGAGAAATAGAATTTCCCTCAGTGGGTCTCAGGGGGTGTAACTGCAGGGCACAAAATGAGAACATGTCTTAACACCTCAGTGCCTGGAGAAATGATAATTGGCACAGCCATATCCTTCTTACAGGCCAGCACTGCTTTCTTTTCAGAGTCAAGAGGGAAAGAGAAGAGGGTTTCTAATGGTGTTTGTGGTGTCCAGGCATCCAGGATCCAGAAACACTCAGGCAAGATAACTATGCCAATACTTTAAAAATATACTTACATATCTAAGAATGAACAATTATGAAAGTGTCGTTGCAGGTGTCACCATCAAGTACTATCTTCTGGAGCCACATTAGTCACCAGCAACACAGCAGTGCTCCACAGAAGCTGCAAAATGTAATGGTGAAGACTCCGGGCTCTGGCTTTGAAGTTGCTGGCTGACCATCAGAAGTAATACTTATGACTTGGGCAAAATGGGTGGCTTTGGGCAAATTCCTTGACCCTCATTTCCCAACATCTTCATATCTAAAATGGGAATAATATTCTTTCATCATTGGGTAGCCTGAGAATTACATGAGTGAAAATGTGTAAAGTGCTAAGAATATTGCATTACCAAGAAATCCAGAGCAAAGAACTCGATCTCACTAGAGGAGAGGAAAGCTCCAAAATGTTCATTGTCAGAGCAAATAAAAATACAGGATGCCCAGTTAAAGTTTATTGTCATATAAATTGTAACTATTTTTATAGTAAGTATGTCCCAAGTACAGCAGGGACACTCTTATACTAACCATTTGTTTGTTGTTTGCTTAAAATCACACTAACTGGGCATCTTGTATTTTATCAGGCAAACCTAAAGGAAGCATACTTAGTGATAATGGGAAAGAACATCAAAGAACACAATACCTTGAATTTCAAAATTGTTTAATACACTATAGGCTGCCTGGATGATTTAGTAAGCCAACGGGCTATAATGTAGAGAACCTGTGATAGAAAGATAGCATTTGGATTGACAATGCATTAGGAAAACTGAATAGCTACTTAAGAGTTGAGTAGAAAAATGAATTACGGGATCCCTGGGTGGCACAGTGGTTTAGCGCCTGCCTTTGGCCCGGGCGTAATCCTGGAGACCCGGGATCAAATCCCACGTCGGGCTCCCGGTGCATGGAGCCTGCTTCTCCCTCTGCCTATGTCTCTGCCCCCCCCCCTCTCTGTGTGACTATCATAAACAAATAAAAATTTAAAAAAATACCTTGTTTAAAAAAAAAAAGAAAAATGAATTACTAAGCATCATGAAAGTAGCCACTGAATTGTCATCTCAGTTCTCCAGCAGAATTTATGCATTTAGAAGGCATTCAATAAAAGCTTGATACATGAAATACTAGTGAATGATTAAACAAAGAACAGATATTTGACTGAATAACATAAATGAGAATAGTGAATTAGAAAATACACAGTAAATGAAAAGGGATCATGGACTCAGGGAGATCAGTTAGGATTGGCTTGTAGGAATGAAGAACAATCTAGAACAGATGGAGTTGAAATGGAGGGAAAAGATTCTAAAAATATTTCAAGATTAAAGTCACGTGACAGGGTAACTACACACAAGCTTTATTATCATCATCCAGCTGTGAATACTCTCCCCAGAAATGTGTTGGTTCAGTTGACTCAGACTCCATATAACACACATTGTAGTGGGACAAACACTTCATGTGAATCCCTCAAGGCTTTCTTTCTTTTTTTTTTTTTTTAAGGCTTTCCATTCCAAGGATTCTGGCAAGAGTACAACAACAACAACAACAACAACAACAATGGCAACTTCGTTTGCTTTTTGTAAGCACAAAAGAAGTTTAATAATCAAAAGTAAACATTCATTAGACAGTGAAGAGTCATATTGTTTCCAAAAGAACTTCTAAAAGTAAAAGGTAGGATGTATATACATTAGCACTAGAGAATCTTAATGTAAATAAGCTTCATCTAAGACAGTTGTTCCAGTATTCTGATCTGTATGCATACCAGACACTTCCAAAAACTCCTTTCTTTTGAATACAAGAGAAAAATATAATCCAACCTTTTTAAAGCAGCAAATCACAGAGGATTTTCTCTTCTAACAGGTACATACTTAGTGCTTATTGATGCTATATCATCACAACCACTAGCGCACAAACCAGCAAAGGAATAAAAAAGAATTCAGAGAAAGTAAAGTCATCATAAGGCTTATTTATATAAATGAAGTATGTCTCCCAACAGCACAGAGAGGTGTTGAGTTTTTCAAAATGGTCAGAAGTTATACATGGCATTTCTTTAAACTTGACAGCTATGGAAAATCTGTAGCAGGAATAGTGTTTATATTAATTAAAAATAAAAATAAGTACTATTAATATGATTATTTTAGAATTCATGGAGAAATTGCAGTGGTTTATTTTTTAAATATTTGATGATTTTGGCATATCACAAAACAATTTTTAAAAGCATTGTTCTATAATTTTCAAGCTCATTTATTTCAAAAAAAATGTAATCATGTTTCTGATGCAATTAACCCTAGCTCAAATCTTTGAACATTAATTGGTCTCATTAACACAGTTTTTTTACTTTTAACTCAGAGGGGGACAAAGCTTTTCCAAAACCCCCCAAATAGTTATAGAGTTGAACTTTGAAATTTTCTCTGTGGAACTTCTAACAGAAAAGCAGGTTGTCTGATACCACACATTTAGTTGGATGGCATGCAAGTATTGCTACAATCCCCAAAATGATCAGGCTTGACATTCACACTGTCCCACTTTCATCCTCCTCACAGTTTTGCCAAAGGATGTTGTTCTCTCACTGTCGCATATTTAGAAATCCAGTTTCATATTTTCTGAGTATTCTATAATCCAGCACTTTTGCAGTACTAGGAGTACAAGTGCAGTAAGGACAGAATTAGAGAGCCAAATGGAAACACCAACAAGAATGTTTCCATCACTATTTCTCTTTCAAAAACAGAGACAAATTAAGTCTCTAGCAGTAACATAGAAAGTGGAACATTCAAGTTCAGCTCATATTCTATCATGAAATTAAGTACTGGCTGCTAATATCAGCTAACTAGCATTAGCAATACTCAAAATGAAGAGCTAGGAATCAAAATAATGCAAAGAAAAAATTCTTTCAAATCCTTAGTCTAATTATAATCTTATACTTAATTGAACCCCACAAAATGTTGAGTTACCTCAAAAAGGACTGATAATATTGTTATGAGAATCAAAAGGCAAGAATAGCAATAAACCAAACTTTTATTCACTCAATATTTATTAAACCATAATTCAATGTGCTAGGAATATATTAAGTATTAATAGAAGTATATTAATTAATAGAAGTATATTACATTAAGTATGACACATAAATAAGTCTTAATGTGGTTTCAAAAAGCTGTAAACACAAAAACTAGTTAGAAGTACACACATGAGCAGTGCTTAGGTGGCTCAGTGAGTTAAGCAACTGATTCTTCGGCTCAGGTCATGATCTCAGGGTTGTGAGGTGGAGCCGTGAGTCAATCGTGGAACCTGCTTAGGATTCTCTCTCTCCCTTTTTCTCTTCCTCTCTTAAAAACTTTTAAAAAGAAGAAGTACATACACGATTGGTCCTAGGTGCCATAGGCATATCACAAAACAATTTTTAAAAGCATTGTTCTATAATTGTCAAGCTCATTTATTTAAAAAAATGTAATCGTGTTTCTGATGCAATTAACCCTTGCTCAAATCTCTGAACATTAATTGGTCTCATTAACACAGATTTTTTTACGGTTAACTAAGCCTAGGTTTAGTTCTTAGCCTGTGAAAACATCAGCATTAGTTACCTAAATTAACGTATCTTCCTAAATTAAACAATGTATTTTCCAACAGAAAATTTAGATTCCTATGATATTAAGAAGGACAATCAGAAAAAAAAAAGAAGGACAATCAGACATAATAAGTCACAGGAAAAAATAAATTTATTTTTTAATTAATTAATTAATTAATTATTCATAAGAGACTCAGGGAGAGAGGGAGAGACATAGGCAGAGGGAGAAGAAGACTCCCTGTGGGGACCTGATGTGACTCTGGGATCATGACCTGAGCTAAAGGCAGATGCTCAGCTACTGAGTCACCAAGGTGTATTTTATCTTAAAATAAATTTTAAAAAGAAACATTTCAGCTTGAAAAGAAAAAAACTGATATTCAGTATACCTAAAATTGAATCATAAGCCTTGATTCGAATAACCATATAGTATATCAGGGAAAATGGTATCTAAATAGGTAAAATACAAGCTAGAACATGATTAAATGCTATAAAAGAGGACCAGGGCATGAGATAGTACTTCAAAGAAGGAAGAGAAGGTATCCAGTTAGGAAATCTACCAAATTCCATGGGAAGAAAGTATTTCAGTGTTGAAGTCTTTGGGAGGGTTTGGGCCCACTGGGCTGAGATGGAATTCTATGTAGAGGGAATACTACAGGCAAAGCTGCAGAAGAGAGAAATTCTGAGACATATACCATCAGGTCCAGAGAATAGTTCCATTGGCAAAACATGCTATATGTAAAGGGGGAAATATGAGTAATACTAGTAGGGAAATAGTGAGAACATAAAGGGAAATACAATTTCCCTAATTTCTCAGTGCTCCTATAAAAAGCCTATCCTCCTGAGACATAGAAATAAAAGAAAAAAGAATGTTTGCTTTCACTTTCCCTAGAAACATTTTACCTTCCATATGCCATTAAGATTAGATTGGCACTTATTTGTACAGTTAATTACTCTGATCCATAATTGTGGTAACACTTCTCTTATCTCCCCTAGAGAGCCAAATGGTTACAATATGGATTAGGCCCTTAGATTAAATAATCAAGGTATCAAGAAGACTGTTTCCCTAGGAATTTATGATTCAAAAGGGATGAAGCCCAGAATCTGGATACATTTTTAGGTCAAAAAAGCTGTGGACTCCAGGGTTTACATGTTCCTTAGAAAGACGCACTCACATTCTAAAAGGTTGTGAATCATTTCCATCCCATTTAAAGAAGAAGGTGTTGTTGTTTGTTGTTGTTGTTGCTGTTGTTGTTTTATCTCCTTTCAGAGCAGCTGTCTTTCCCCTGAACAAATCCATTGTTCTCCATCTCTCCTCTGGGAGTGAAACTCATCACTTGCCTTGAAAGTGTCCATGGGAGCTTATGTTGCCTACAGTCTAGCTGTAGGAAATTAAATGTTGAAACGTTACTGTTGATCTGGTGTGTGAGACTCTTTTCTCTTATCTGGACGCCTTGTGTTTCTGTGCTAACATATATATAATATTCACATGCCTACACATATATGTCTATATACACATACACATATACATAGATACACAGTATTCACAAATACTCATACACACACAAGGGAGAATATCTCAAAACCTTCATAGTTTTTGACAAAACAGTCAGATCACGAAGAACATTCACTGGCAAGCCAAAAGTTTTCGCTTTAAAATGCTTCCTTTTGAACCGCATGAAACACCTTCCAAAAGCTGCAGGGAAGTGGTGTCTCATCCCTGCAGACATTACACCAGCTTCCAGCATAACATCATTTCAGTGATGTTATAAAGTGTTGCTGCAATCCACAATAGAAAACGTAGAGACAGGTGAAAATCAAAACAGCAGTTGAAACCTAAGACAATTTAGTTCAACAAAACTCAATTCTATTTAGTTAATCTCCTCTTGGGAATTATGAAGACACTAAAAAAAGCTATTTCTCAAGACAGTTTCCTTCAAGGAACTGACATTTTTTTTCTCGTGAGACAAGTCAAATTGAACACTTAAACTAGACCAGTGCTAAGATTTTTAGTTTAGACAGTAGTTGCTAAAAATAGGGAGAACTCAGTGCAGTTAGGAGACCATATTTCTGAAGGACATGTGTTCTGAAAGACTCTTCTTTCCTACTTCATTATTAGTCATTTCCTTACATTGGTAGTTTCCCAAATGGAACTGATAATTCTATGCTTACCTGCCTGTAACCCTCTACATTCTCCCAAAGCACTGGATGTCAAGAACGTAAGGATAAGAAAGTCTGAGTTGACCAGATTCAAAAAACATAAGAGCATCTAGAATTTGCTTCATTTTTCACATTCAAGATCTTTGTACCTCTTAACTTTGGAGTGAGATAAGCTTGTGTTTGGTCTTGGACAGTTTATTTATCTCTCTGAGAGACAGTTTCTCCTCTGTGCAATCATGAGACTACGCAGATAAAATGAGATACCAGGTATTAAAATGACCATCCTATCGTCTGACTCATAGACTCTCAATAAATATTGTTCTCTGCTCTCCTAAAGCCACTCCTCCCATATATACTTGATTCTAGAAATGGCTTTCAAGTGAAATATGGGACAACAGGGATGTCATTGTAGTGGGCAGAGGTGGACAGACAGTGGTATATAAGGACATAAAACTACTTATGATTTTCTAGTTTTAGTCATAAATATGAAAGGTGACAGACATAGGAAAAATATTGAGAGTTCCCTGTGGTATTGCATGCTGCATGAAAAACATGAAAAGCAAGTGTTTGAATTTTTCTCCTCAAAAAAAAAAAAGCAATAGCAATGACAGACATACAAGTGGGGAAAAACATGGATCCAAATGAATTTTTAAAATATGCAAAAAAACAGGACTGCATTCAGTTTTACGAAAAGTATCAACATCACAAGGGGTGATCAAAAATGTTTCCAAGTTAAAGGGCAAAAAAAATTTGAGAATAAGGTCATGATTTATTTTTGAAAATTTTAATAATGTAAGTGGCTCAGATTTTCAATAAATTGCAAGATTTTCTCAGGGGGAAAGAAAAAGCAATAGAAATTAAGAAGCTACCAAAAAGTGAAAATTACATTTAGTTGAGTAATGAATCTGAAAATGTGCTGGAAACTCAGGGAAGTTGATCCACTATCGAGTTCCTTGAATGACTGGATCTTTTCTGATAATACTTCTTATATCTTTTACTTTGCAGTGTGTGATCATTGCCATCATTTGATAAAAAGAAGTTTTTTAACTGGAATAAATAAGTGTGTTTTCATGGTGCTACCTGGCTTTAAATCTGAGATAACACCAGGCACAGGCTTTCTTTACCAATCTTGAAGTTTGGTCTGAAAGTTGTGCTTTTGTTTTTCAAGACTATTGCTGTTTGAGTTGCTTTTATATAGATTTCTTCTAAAAATATATTGATCTTACTGATTTGATGCCAAGATTTTCCTTTCTAAATAGGAATTCTGAAGCTTCTCCTTTCTCACCTGATGACAGCTTCCCCCGTCGAGGACAGGAATTTCATGGCTCATAATTTTTCCTTATGTGTTATATATTCAATTCAGTAAAATTCTTGGTCAATTTCCCTTGTAAGATTTCAAGTCCTCTAATACCTGGAATGCATTCACTGCTTCCCTCTATCTTGAAAAAATAGAAATAGCAAACTCACTGTGTTAATTACTTTCTCAAGTGTATTTACCAATTCACACAAATTTCTCAAAAAATAAATTTTGCATTTTTTAATAAGCCCGCAAAGTCCCAGTTAGAAACAATATGCCAAAAACGGCACTAGGCTGCCTTTAAATGGTGTGATTAAAGAGCACAGGGGGACCTGTCCATCGAACCTGCTTCAAATGAAGTAATAAAGTTATGATTAGATGAAATCAATGCCAAGGGAGTCTATGAGAGATCTTAGAACACCTGCTCCCACATCAGGCATTTTTTTTTTTTACCTTTTTATTGAAAGTATACTGAGAAATACACAAATGATTAGTATATAACTCAAAGAAAATGGCAAAACTTTAATCTGCCTGTGCAATAAATAGCCTCTTGTGAATCGCTGTTCTGGTCACTACTCGTCCCCAACAGAAGAAACACTATTCAAACTTAACCATAGATTTTGCTATTTTGAAGTTTATATAAATGGAATCACAGAGTATATGCTCTTGTGTACCATTTATTTTGCTCCATATGAGACTTAAGAGATTTACCTATGTCACTGAATATGGTCAACCCAATTTTTAGACGTGAGACGAGGTGCTAGGCAAATCTGTATATTCTGCCCCCCTAATTAGTAGCTGTTCCCAATCTACCATATTTACGTACAATGCTTGAACCAGTAGAGTAATAGCTTTAAATTCTGTGAAACTATCAACTCATTATGAAAACTATGAAGCATATGCAAAAGTAAATGGAAGAATAAAATGAACCCACGTGTAGCTATCATCTAGAGTCAACAACTTCATCAAATAAGGAATTCTTGGGATCCCTGGGTGGCTCAGCAGTTTAGCACCTGCCTTTGGTCCAGGGCATGATCCTGGAGTCCTGGGATCGAGTCCCATGTCAGACACCCTGCATGGACCCTGCTTCTCCCTCTGCCTGTGTCTCTGCCTCTCTCTCTCTCTCTCTCTCTGTGTGTGTCTGATGAATAAATAAAATCTTTTTTAAAAATTAGGAATTCTTTTTTTAAAAAAGATTTATTTATTTTAGAGAGAGAAAGAAGGAGTGGGGTGGGGAAGGGCAGAGGCAAGTTGTGAGAAAGGCTTAAGCAGACTCCATGGTGAGTGCAGAGCCCCACTGGGGGTTCTACACAGGGTTTGATCTCAGGACCTGAGCTGAAACCAAGAGTTGGCAACTTAATAAACTGTGCCACCCAAGTGCCCCTAGGAATTCTTGTTTCATCTGCAATTCTACTTGCTTTCTCCTCTTTAGTTCACAATATGGGATTAGTTTTTTAAATACCCAAGATCATTTCATCTATAAACATTTCAGTGTATAACTCAGAAAGCCAGTAATCATTTTAAAATTTAGTTTAAGTACATTATCATACATAAAAATAAAGAATTTCTTACTCAGTATTCTGGTCAGCATTTAAATGTCCCAATTTTGTCATTTTCCCCACTTTTTTAAGTCTGTCTGGTTGGCTGCTTAAAGCAGCACTCAAAAGAAGTTCATGTGCTTTAAATGGTTAATATGTCCCATTTAAGCCCTAGTCGTCACCCCCCCCCATCTTGTTCTTTCATATTTTCCCTTGCAACTCATTTTTTTAAATTTTAAAAATGGAGTGGTCTTGAAAATTTTACTACAATATGAATTTAATGCTTGTCTTCCCTTGGTATCTTCCCCCTGCCCCTCCATTAGATTAGCTAGTGGCTTATTTTGTATATTTTTCTCCCAAGGAGATTAGCTTTTACATTTATTCATTAGTTCCATTGTTTTTATGTTTTTCAAGTCATTAATTTCTGTTTTATCTTTATTAATTCTACTCTCATTTAGTTACTCCTTTTCTAGTTTATTGAGCTGAGTGTTTAATCTATTTTCTTTTTTATCTTACTTACATAGGGATTTGTACCCTACTTTTTTCTTTGGTACTTATTCTACTGCTGTCCCACAGATTTTTGTATTCCATACTCTATTATTTTGAAAGAATTTTGTAATTTTATTTTTCAAATGTGACCCAAAAGTTTCTTAACATTTTTTAAATTTCATTCTTAAGTTTAACAACCTAGTTGGTTTACATTTTCTGGATTTTTTTTTCATTATTCTTTTGTTTTATAAGTGTGTCCCTGTATATTCTTTGAATCTCTTGCATTTTGTGCTTTATGAGTTATTGCTATGTTGGTGTACACATAAATATTAATAACTCTATTAAATCTATTGTGATTTATAGCCTTTATATAAGATTATAAAATATACTTATCTCTAATGATTTTTGGTCTGACTTCTGCCTTGAAAGGTATGATTGTGAGCCCTGCTTTCTTTTGATTTGTATTCACCTAGTATATCTTTGCCCATGTTTTATTATTTTTAAGGTTTGCTGAGACATAATTTACATACAGTAAAATTCATCCTTTTAGGTGTACAATTCTATGAATTTGGACATCCATAAATAGTCATGTTGCTGCCACCACAATCCAAACATAAAATGCTTCCATCACCACAAAAAGTTGCTATTTTTAGTGAATCCCCTGCCAATTACTAATCTGATTTTCTCCCTACTGAATTTCCTTTATCCTTTTTAAAAGCTTTTATTTAAATTACAGTTAAATGTACAGACATTTAAATTTAACATTTAACAGACAATATTATATTAGGTTCAGGTGTACAATATAGTGATTCAGCACTTCCATACCACACCCAGTGATCATCACAAGTGCCCTCCTTCATCTGCATCACCTGTTTCACCCATCCTCCCCTCTGGTCACCATCACTCTATTCTCTATATAGTCTGTTTCTTGGTTTGTCTCTCTTCCTCTCTTTTTTTCCCCCTTATGCCCATTTGTTTTGTTTCTTAAATTCTACATATGAGTGAAACCATATGGTAGGTATCTTTCTATGACTTATTTTGCTTAGCTTTATCTTTGCTTCTATAACTTAGCATAAACATAAAGCTTTTAAAAACTATCCATTTTGCTATACGGATCATTAGTTCATTCATTTGTGGTGTTGTGTAGTATCTGTTTTATGCATATATATTCATCAGTTGAAGGACATTCGTTTTGTTTCCATAACTGGACAAATAGTGAATAAAGCTGCTATAAATATTCACATAAAATGTTTTGTGCATCTTCATTTTCCTTTAGTAATTACCTAAGAATGGAATAGCTGAGTGATACGGTAAATGTATGTTTGGTTTTATGAGAAACTGCTGACTGTTTTCTAGATTGGTTGCACTACTTTACATTCTTATCAGCAATGTATCAGAGTTCCAGCTGCTGTCAGTTATATTTTTTTCCTCTTTTTCCTTTGCTTTTCTTTACTTCCCTTCCTTGCCCTTTCTTCCCTCCCTTTTATAATAGTTGTACTGTGTTGTTGAATTATGGCTTTAATTAGCATTTCCTACTGATTAATAACGGTGATCTTTTCATGTACTTATTGGCCATCTGTAATTATTTTCTGATAAATCTATGCTCAAATTTGAGGTCCTGTGTCATATACTTTATACGGAGTTGTGAGAGTCCTTCATGTATTTCAGATATCAGATAAGTGTTTTGCAAATATTTTCTTCCACTTTGTAGCTTATATTAACTTCTTTTTTTAAAAGATTTTATTTATTTATTTATTTGACAGAGAGAGTGAGTGATAGAGAGCACAAGCAGAGGGAACAGCAGAGGGAGAAGCAGGCTCCTCACTGAGCAGGGGGCCCGTTGTGGGGCTCAATCCCGGGACCCCGGGATCATGACCTGAGCTGAAGGCAGATGCTTAACTGACTGAGCCACCCAGGCTCTCCTTGTATTAACTTATTAACAAAGAATTTAGAACAGCATTTGCTTTTAATTTCGATGTCCAATTTATCATTTTATGGTATTTTGTTCATGTGTGTCCTATCCACTATTCCAAAGTACTAACCACTTACTAAAATTCCCCTCAAATTGTGTAATATTTCCTCATGATTAGAATGAGATCACTTATTTTTGCCAAGAACAAAAAACACACAGAAATCAGAAATCATGTTTGGACTTTCTCTAACAAATCAAGTGGTAAATGATCCCGGTATGATTTATTACCAATGATGTTAACACTGATCACTTAGTTGAGGTGGTGGCTCTCATGTTTCTGCACTGTAAAGAATCTCTTTTCATTTTTATATTTTTAAGAACCTTGTGGGAAGATATTTCAAGTTTATGCAAATTTCTTGTTTCTCATCATACTTTGGCCACTAATTTTAGCATTCGGTTTTCATTCAGTCTGTAACTATTATTTCTATGGTGTTTGCCTATCGGGGCTTTCTATTTCCACCATTCTATCTACATTTATTAATTGTATTTTACTATAAAAAGATGTACTGTTTATTTATTTATTTATTTATTTATTTATTTCAATCTGTATAGATTTATGTATATGTATTTTTTTCTGAGTTACAATCTAGATTTTTTTCCCAACTTGTCCCACATTTGGGCATTGGAAGTTGGAAACTCTGTCCTATAAACATTCCCTAAAAAAAAAAAAAAAAAATTCCCTCATTATTTTTCAGTCCTTTTTTATTTTCTGAAAATACAAAGTGTTCCAGATTCATCTTATAATTTACCTCATTAATACTTAAAATCTTCAAGAAGCCCTGGTCCTTTTTATCAGGAAATGATATTTAGAAACCATGTCCTGGATGTAAGGTTTGCTTGCTATTATTTTAATTAACTGAATTTTGGTAATCAGAATTTTTTTAGGAAATTATCCATTTCATCTACATTTTCAATTATTTTCTTCATAAATACTTGCAATGTAATTTCATGATTTTTAAAAAAAATTTTTCTGAAAAAATATTTATCTTTTTATTTTGTCTTAGTTTCTACCTTCATGCTTCCCTTCCTTTCTTTCTTCACCAAGTTAATAGTAGCCTTTCTTTTTTTTTTCACTTTTTTGAAAAATTAAGATTTTCAAATTATTAATTAGGTCCCCTGTTTTTCTTTTCTCTTCTTGACCTCAATAGCTTTGTATCCTTATTATTTCCTTCTCTGAGCTTTGTGGTAGGCAGAATAATGTCCCTCTAAATGATGTGCACATCCTAATACCAGGAACCTGTTACATAGGAGAAGGGAACCAAGGTTGTAGGTAGCATAAACATTGTTAATCAACTTATCTTAAAATAAGGAAATTCTTCTTGGTTTACCTGAGATCATGGTTATTTCAAGATTGTTTCCTTCTGAAGACTTCTGGTGTCCTGCTGGCCACCTTTGACATTCCCAAACTGAGCCTCATCTTCCCTTGGTACTCTCGCAGTCTACCTCAATTTTTCCAAACTTCCTCTTTTTATAAAAACACTACACTGGTCATACTGAATTAGGGACCTCCGCTATGCCCTCATCCTAACTTAATTAGTTGCATCTGCAAAGACCTTATTTTCAAATAAGATCACATTCTGAGGTATGGAGGGTTAGGACTTCAACATGTGAATTGAGCTGTGGGGGAGGAGGCACAATTGAACATATGACAAGGACAATCTTTTGTTTTAGATCCAGTCCATTTTGAAAGTTTTCCCAAATACATTACTTTCAGGGTGATTGCTAACTGATAGCTATAAATTTGAGAGTTGATTTAGTTCTTCATTAAGCACCAATTTGATTCTGATATGCATTCTGCTATCTTTTTGGTTCCAAAATATTCAAAATCTAAAATTAAAGGATCAAGCTGATTCATAAACTTCATAATGTGATGTTGATTTGTACTCATGACCTTGGAGATACTAAGATAAAGCTTAAGGAAGATTTGCCCAAAGTATAGCCTAAGAAACAATGTACATAATACCTGATCAGGCATCCAGAGTTAAAAATAAACATTAAATAAATTATGTCAAATATATTTAAATCATTTTAATTGTTATATAAATATTAATTTTATATAAGAATTAAGCAAATCATTGTACACATAATTGAATTCATTTTAAATTTTGATTATTTAAATACTAATTAAAATGTTATAAATTTTTTTAAAGATTTTATTTATTTATTCATAGAGATGCAGAGAAAGAGAGAGAGAGAGAGAGGGGGGCAGAGACAAAGGCAGAGGGAGAAGCAGGCTCCACGCAGAGAGCCTGACGTGGACGTGGGACTCGATCCAGGGTCTCCAGGATCACGCCCCGGGCTGCAGGTGGCGCTAAACCGCTGCGCCACCGGGGCTGCCCAAAAATGTTATAAATTAATATTAGAAATGTTTATACAACTCTGTCTTACCCATAGATACCTGAAAAGGGAGTCTGGGAATCAATAAGATCAGCTGGGTTTTGCCCAAATAATTGATGAGAAATTTGGGTGGAATGTCCAAATTTCATTCCCCTGTCAAGGGAGAGTAAACTTCAGTCATGAAATGTAGTAGTTTGTCTTGGTTCTCTGTAATACATATTTCTCCAGGCCACTTTTCCTTGTGTAGGTGAAGATTCAGAATGCAAATTAATCACCTAATGGTTACTATATATATATATATTTCACTTTCTCTAAAATGTTCTCCTCCTGTCTCAAAAGTTACATATGTGTATAAGGGTTGGTTATGAGATTCCTCCCATTTGAAGTTGTAGGTTGTTACTATATTGGAAGTAACATAAGCAAGGAAGGATACACTGGGGTCCTTTGGTCATTTTATTACAACTGTGAAACAAGTTCTGGTACCAATTGAATGTGTGGTCACTCCAGATTATAAGCAACCCCATTTAATTGTCAAAGAAACATGCTTGCCATATACTTTTTGAGTCTGGCTGAGTTTCCATGAACTGTTCATCTGTTAGAATTCTGTATTCATGGGGCATGTTGAACACTATATGCCCATGAAATTAACTCTATTCCCAAGTTGGTTGTCATATACCCCTGACATAGAGTGATGGAAAAGGCACATAATCTGTATATTTTCTAAAAGCTCATAACCCCAGTCTAATGGTAAAAAATATATCAGAAAAATCCAAATTGAAGGAAACTCTACAAAATAACTGATTGACACTGTCAAAACTGCCAAGGCCATTGAATACAAGAAAAAGCTGAAAAACTATCAAAGATCAGGGACACTAAATAGGATATGACAAACTAGACTAGATTGTGGAAGAGAAAAAAAGACATTAATTTTTTTAAAACTGGTAAAATCCAAATAAAGAGAAGTATTCAATTAAAAATAATGTACCAATGCTAGATTCTTAGTTTTGACAAACGTAGGTGGCAATGTAAGCTAATAACATTGGGGGAAGCTGACACTGGATGAGGGTTTTTAGCAATCCTTTGTAAATCTTAAATATCCCCAAATAAAAAGTTTATTTTTAAAAGTTACTTTATCCCACTTTCTTGCTAGCTATTATCCTTCCTCTTCATCTGACAAATAATGATAATGATAATACTATGTTTTAAAATGAACACTTGGGGATCCCTGGGTGGTTCAGCAGTTTAGCGCCTGCCTTCGGCCCAGGATGTGATCCTGGAGTCCCAGGATTGAGTCCCATGTCGGGCTCCCTGTGTGGAAGCTGCTTCTCCCTCTCCCTGTGTCTCTGGCTTTCTCTCTCTCTGTGTCTGTCATGAATAAATAAATAAAATCTTAAAAAAATAATAAAATAAAATAAAAAATAAAATGAACTTTTCTCAGAATTTTAATGGCAACTAAGCTAATAAATGAATATAAATTATAAATATTTAAAGATATTATTAAATTATGCAGAACAAATAATATATCACTGAAAGAAACTGTCCAAAACTTTAGTTTACAAGATCCCTTAAATAAAGTCTATCAAATACCCTGGTTACAGAAAAAAATGGCATTCACACATAAAGCAAAAGGTTCTATTTAGGTAATAACTTCAGATCTGCAACACACATAGGAAAGTCACATTATGTCTTATTTAGCATTCTCCCTCTTTGAAATGGCAAATTTTCATGTTAATATCAAAATGTACTAAGAATTCCTTAGACCATTTTCATCTATTTTTCAACAAAAGCTATTGAGATAACTGTAATACATAAAGAAGCACTGTTCAAGGTGAAGAAGAAAAAATGTGGCATGAGGATAAAACCTTCGTGTCACCAAGTTTTATAGCTGATAGCAGATAGAAAATACTGTGAAGAACTTCTCAAACTGGCATCTCAGAAATCCTTTGTGTATGACTAACTGCCTTGATAAACTGCAATTACATTTGTAGCAAAAGGTCCTGGAGAGGAAAGGTATTGACCCAGGGAAAATGAAAAAATCCCAAGGCACTCTTTGAAGGCCATTTGTAGCCATACTTAAATAATTACAGTATGAGCCCAGCCTTTTAAACCATGTAGCTCTTAAATTCATGAGCTGAACCACAGGTGTGTAACATAGGTTAATACATCTTTTACTTAGTGAGAGTATAGCAAACAATTCAGTAAATGAAAATCAAACTGTTATGTAAAGATATTGTACTAGTGCAAATTTTAAGGTCAATATAATTATTTAGATACTGAAAATAGCCTTCTTTTGCGATAATGGCATTTACAGGTGATCGTTTAAAATTTTAATTCAAAGTTTACTAATGTCAACGTTACACAGCACATAGTTTCAAGAATCAAACAGATTAAACAAGGCTTCTTGTAAGAACAGCAGGTCCCTGCTTGACTCCATCCTTTTTTCCCAATCTTGAAATGACCAAATTTAATTTTTTTCAGATAATTCATTAGTATATAATTCTGATAAGGGTTTATACCTATATGCATTTATTTTATCTTAACAGTAACATTAGATTTCTGTATCAGAGGCAGACCAATTGTTTACTTGCAGAATATCTTGCCTAATTCTCCACACTCCATTTCATCTGAAGGGCAATTACTTCTCAAGTTTTTGTTGCAATCTGTTTTGAGGAAAGCCAATATAAACCAGGGTCTCCCTTCACTTCCCATGCAAGAGGTCTATATTTCTGATTTCAGAAATTATGAAATTGGGAGATTATATAGGAGTTATCACATCTAACCCCTCTCCCCTGCTGTAAGAGACTCCGAGACAGACACGGACAGAAAGCTTTTCTTAGAGGAACAGGGGAAATGATCCACCCTCAAGTCTAGGTATTTGGCTCTAGGGGAGATCAGAAACTTTTTATTAACCTATTACCTTCTGAATGGGGTAGATGGCTCCACAATGAAGGACAAGTAGTTACAGGTCAAAGAGCCTTGGGGGTGTGAAGAACAAATAGGTCTGGGGAGGGGAAAGGAGACAATTTTCTCCCTTTATAGCATATAGATTTCCATCCTCCAAAAAGCCTCTACCATGCAGAAATATGAAAATACTCATATTGCTTCCTGGTGCACTCCACATTTGTAAATGCTATACTTATATTACTATTTCTATTTTTTTTTAAATTGTAGGCACTACTTTTGGCACCTTGTTCTTTCACACACACACACACACACACACACACACACACGCACAATGAATACTCCCGGCCCCCAAACTCTCAATGTAGTTTTATCATAATCTTGGTCAGCTCAACATTCAACACTTGTATTATTACCATGTCAATGATATTCGCTATTGAGGCACGTAACAAACTATGGTAGCTTTCCTTTACAGTTCAACAAAGGAATAAAGTCTACCTTGCAGCTAATAATGTATTCCCCCCCATTACTGAGTATCCTGTTTATTATCCACTAATCTAAGCCCACACTCTCCCCTCACCTGTCTTTAGTTATGTTAGAAAGCCAAAAGAGTCAGTCTATCCAGTTCACCTTTGTTGAGGAGCTTTTCTGCAGAATTATGACTTGCTGTCTCACAGAACAATTCTGCAGGCAGGAAAGTTAGGGATCTAGAGCAGCCACCTGTGCTTTCTCACCTCACATTGTCCCCACTTCTCTGATTTCAGCTGCAGCTGTGGTAGACTGTGCCCTGTGATCTCAGACCTACCTTTTTGTGGCATCATCCCATCTCAAACTCTCATTGTATGACTTTCTGCCCTCCCACTTGGTGCCTCACCTACCCCAAATGTGGCCCAGAAGTGAGGAGTAGTTTCCTTCCTGGAGTTAGATCAAATGACTAGGATGGTGGCCCCTGAATGAGAGAGGTGCATGCTCCTCTCCTGCAAGGGAAAAATCCTTGGGGAAATTAGGGATGCTTCTCACTCACAGTGGTCCCCTGGAATTGAATCTTAGTTGCTCACTGTGACCCCAATAAGAGTCTTTTTAGATTTTCCTTTCTCTTTCTTTTTCTCACCCCCCTATTCTGTCATTCTTGTTCCCTGGGATTATCTCCCTCATAAACTATTACCACGTTATTGCTCTGAGGGAACCCAATATAAAACAGGAATTCCCTTCACCATCACCCTGGTAATTTTCTCCTCCGTTCCCTTGGATTGGCATTCCAGCTCTATGGATCCTTCTCTTTCTCTTTCTTGGTTTTACCCTCTTTTTTTTTTTTTTTTTTTTTTTATGGAGCATATCCTTTACTAGTCTCCTGAGAAAGTATTTTCCTTAGAATTTTGAAGACATTCTCCAGTGTTTCCTGGCTTCCAATCATGCCTCCAAGACATCCAATGCTTTGTATTAGATATTATGTTAAATTTATTTTCCACTCTGGAGAGTTGCAGGATTATCCTTTTTTCTTTTTCTCCCTTCATGTGCTGGAATGTCAGTTATGTGGTTGTGGTTGTCATCCAGTTAGGAAACTGAGAAAATTCAGCAATCTCATATTCCTATTCTAGAAAATTTGCTTGAACTTTTTAAAAAAGATTTTATTTATTTATTCATGAGAGACACAGAGAAAGGGAGAGACATAGGCAGAAGAAGAAACAGGTTCCCTGTGGGCTCTGAGCCTGATGTGGGACTCAATCCCAGAACCCTGGGATCACGACCTGAGCCAAAGGCAGGCACTCAACCACTGAGCCACCAGGTGCCCCTTCTTAAACTTTTTAATGATTTCCTTTTCTCCATCTTTTCCCCCCTTTCTAGAAATCCTAACTCAAAAATGCTAGTCTTCCTGGAATAGTCTTCTAGTTTCTTTACAGTTCTCTTTATAGTGTTCTTTTTCTCAACTCTTTACCAAATAAAAAACAAAAACAAAAACACCATCTGTGAGAGATCTTCAACTTTACCTTGTGATTCTTTTTTCTTTTAAGATTTTTTTTTATTTGAAAGAGAGAGAGAGCACAAGCAGGACAAGGGGTAGAGAGAGAGGGAGAAGCAGGTTCCCTGCTGAGCAAGGAGCCCAATGTGAGGTTCCAAGCCAGACCCTGAGATCATGACATAAGCCAAAGGCAGATGCTTAACCGACTGAGCCACCCAGGTGCCCCTATCTTGCAAATCTTTCATTGAAATTTTAATTTTTACCACATATTTAAAATTTCTAGAGCTCTTTTTGTTCCCTGAATAAAGGCTGTTTTTTATAGACACTGTCGTCTTTCATCTCATCACATATAATAATGGGAGTGGGGTTTTTTCTTCCCTGATACACTTCCTTAAAGCTACTGTTTTTTACTTTCTTTCTCATATTTAATTTTGAGGCACTAGAAAGCTGACTGGGTCCTTTTGTTTGTTGTTCACTAAATTTTCTCTAAGGTCACCAGGTTGGTAATTTTGTAAGGGCACTGCTCCTTTGGCTGACCTGAGCCAGGACTGGAATAGTGACTGTCTCCTGTGTAGAAGGATAAGTCTGCCTGCCAATGTTCTGGGCTAGGGTAGGAGAAGAAAACTAGAGGTCTCAGACAATGCAGAAATTCTGAGTTTTACTATCTCAAGAGAATAAAACTACTCTTTTCAGGTAGAATGGGAAGCAGTAGTGAGCCTCTCAGGGGAATGGGGAAAGGCATTTTGTGTACCCAGCTGTTTGTTAAAGAGTCTTTCAACTAATTTCAGCATCTCCTTTATCTCTATAGTTAGGGGTAACAAACCAGCAACAAGAAGTAACCAAAACTTGAGCCTCTTGGGAAATTTTGAAGTCAGTTACCCCACCACTGCTTATAGAGAATTCAGCATTCTTGCATCTTCTAGGTTATTTGCCACTTTATCTGCTTTCCAGTTAATAAGATTCTTATTACTTTCTCCTCTCTCCTCTCTAAATTCTTTTCCATGTAACTTACACCATTTTAAAAGTCCTATTACTACCATGTTAGTGGTACTTTAGGAGGCGATGATATACAATTGTGTGCAAAATGTTAGTTTCAACTGGATATGCTATGTCAAAGTTTTCAAAGTTAATAAAATGTTCTCATACAGAAATATCTACTCTCCTTTTTTGAACAGGATTTATCATAAATAATTTTACTTTTTTGCTAGTTTATGGCAATGTGACTTATCAAATATATTATTTTGGTACAATAAATGAGATCCTCGAGATTTTATTTCATAATATATAAGGTTACTTATCTTGAACTAAGTGGCCCCAAAGCTTTCTAATTTTCCTTAAGTTTTAAACTTCTTAAAAAGATTATTTATTTATTTATTTGAGACAGTGAAAGTGAGAGAGGTCACAGAGGAGGAGAGAGAGAGAGAGAGAAGCAAACTCCCCACTGAGTAAGGAGTCTGATGCGGGGGCTAGATCCCAAGACTCTGGGATCATGACCTGAGCCAAAGGCAGACGTTTAAACAACCCAGGCACACCAAGCTTTATGCTTTTATTCTATAATTATTTCATTTATTTTTAACTAATCTTTATATCTCAGTACTGACAAGATGAGTTAGTGGCTTCTTGTCTACATAATTTACGTACAATATGGAAGGCTACAGTGGTTCTACTATACAAAGGCATAAAGTATTTAAAAAACGCTTTTTGACGGGTACTTTGTTGGAGGTTCTAGCCCTCAATCTTTCCTCTTTTGCTTATATTTTTAATGTGACATATTTTTATAACAGAGTCTTTAAGTAAACGAGGCCTTGTTGCACCTTAATAGTGATAATAAAGATGACGATGATAATGCTAGTAATAAAAGTACTAATTTCTAAAATTTATTGAGGACTTACTTTCAAGTACTATTTTAGGTGCCTAAAAGACAGTTCTCATTACTATCTTCTATAGTAGTAGTATTATCTGTACTTTTGTGCCAAAAAGAAGACAGAGGACTACAGAAATGATATTGCCTGTTCCTAGAATGAAGAAAAAAAAATGTGAATCTGGGATTTTAACTTCCAGTCTCGTGGACTCCAGGGTCTCTGCTTTCCCACTACTATGCTATACGGGACTCTGCAAAGCAGCATAATAGATGTCACAAATGGACAATAGATATCATGGATACATTTTTATATAATTTATAAAGTTTTTTTTTATGATAGTCACACACAGAGAGAGAGAGGCAGAGACACAGGCAGAGGGAGAAGCAGGCTCCATGCACCGAGAGCCCGACGTGGGATTCGATCCCGGGTCTCCAGGATCGTGCCCTGGGCCAAAGGCAGGCGCCAAACCGCTGTGCCACCCAGGGATTCCATAATTTATAAAGTTTACATTGCAGGCTAAGATTAAATCAAGGACAAGCAGTTCAATGAACATAGATATTGTGGTCACAGGTGAATTCACATATGTAGTGGTTGCCAATTCCCAACCCTGGAAGTCACAAGCCTGCTCTTGAATGTTACACAGATTTTGATATGAACGATGTTTAACCTCCACTGTCATATTTCTAGATCAAAGCAATATGCACTTATTAACAATTCACAGTATGGGAGGCAACCAAAAAATTAGGGATATAAAGAAAAGAAGATATATATTCTTTGCCTACAAGGGACTTACAGACAAGTTGGAAATATAAAACTCATGAAAATTTGAAGAATTTTACAATACCATAAAAAATTTTAAAGGTTTGCAATGCATGCAGTATAGTGTTACTTTAGAAGAGAGCACTCAGCAGGGAATAGCTTGAGCTGCTGGTGGTGTGCAGGAGGAAGCTTTCAGATAGGGACGGACAGGTTATGCCGCTTTCAGGCTGACAGTAAGGAGTTACAAGGTTTGCTCATCAGCAGATGAAAGACAGAAATGAGACTTATATAGATAGTTGCAGTGCAGAGAGGAAGGGAAACAGCAGAGAGGATTGTCTACCTCGGGAGGGCAGTGTGAACAATATAGGAGGAAAATGGAGACAAGGTGATATAGTGTCATGTCTTGCACAGGGAGCCATCCCATAAATACTAGTCAGAATTGAAGACACCTGGCAAATCAGGCTGAGGAATCTGAGCAGTAGCCTTTGGTTAAAGAGCAGATTTCTGAAGTTCTTTCTAAGAAAAATGACATAATGAATCCTTAGAATAATCAAGGTGGTAAATAAGAAGGAAATGGAATGGCAGGAACCTCTCATGGTTGATATCAGAAGAAAACCACAGAAATCTGGGCTTGAGGTTATAATTGCCTAGATACACGATAATTAAGAAATGAAGAATGGGGACCTGCTTATCTACAAAGGAAGAATTGTTAGGTGTCATAGCTAGTAAAAGAAAAGTTAAAAAAAGTTTTCAGATCCAGTTATCCAAAATATTTATGAAGTTCTCAACACTCAGGATATATAACGTCTTAGTCATACACAATGAATAGGCTCCCTGCCCCTCTGAACTGAAGTAGTATTTTTGATTAGGGCCCAGCTGGTGGTTCTGGGACACTTGCCAGAGGATCTGGTGACCAGCTTAATAATTACATGTTGATTAGAATATGTAATTTATGAAAAATGAAAACTCAAGACTGCCTAGAATAAAAGAAACCTTATTAAACACACAAACACATTTGATTAATTTTATTCTACCCTGAACAGGAAAGAGTGTAAAATGTCATAACTACACAGAAAATCTAATAATTGTTTACTTATTTAATTAATCACTCAATTAAGCAAATAACATATCCATTCAACAAACATTACATGGAACATCTACTACATGCCAGGCACTGTACTAGGTATTGAAGATAGAAATAATAGTCGGATAATATCCCTCCCCAAGAGGCTCATGGATTGGTCAAAAGAATTGACTCAGGGTGCTGGGGAATCACAAAGGGGTGACAGGTCCCCATGTCACCTCAGATAGTGGCAGGACTAAAAATGGGCAGGACTCTTGAGGTGGAAGGGCAAGAAGTGTTGCATCATCTAAGTGAAATTAGCTTTGCTCTTTTACTCTAAGATGTCATTTTCTTTTACTCTAGAGACATTTTATCTACCTCTTTCTTTATACTCAACATCTAATCCATCAGCAAATATTATTAGGTCTACCTTTATGATGTATCCCAAATTTGTTCCACATGCTATCCACTGACATGTATGCAACTAGTTCAAATTCCAGTTATCTCACATGTGGACTATTGCAATGGTTTCCTCACTGGTCCTCGTGCCTCTATTCTGGCTCCTAGCATCTCTTCATCCAGCATTCAGGGTGAGCCTTTTGAAGTGAAGTCAGATCACATCACTCCATTGGTGAAAATCCATGCTCATTTAGAGTATAATGCAAAGTTCTAACAGTGCCCCACAGAACCCTACACAGATTGCATTTGTCTCCAACTTCCTCCCCATTCTCCAGCTCAACTTTTCATGTTCTATATGGCCTCCTTGGTGCTCCCCAGCAAATCAAGCACACTCCCACTCCAGGGTTTCATGTTCACTCTTCTCTCTCCATGAAATGCTCTTCCTTAGATACCTTCTTCTCTTCTTTTTGTCTTTGCATAAATATCACTTAATGTAGCATCTTCCAAAATCTTTAGTGCTATCACTCTTTTATTCTTCTTATTTATCATGTATGTGTTTATTATTTGTCCTTCCCTGCTGAAATGAAAATGCCACAAGCACAGAAGAGTTGATATATTTTTGTTTGCTGCATTATCTTTAAAATAATGTGTGGCATAAAGAATGCCCACAGACAGTATTTGTTGAATTAGTGAGTGAAAGGTACCTTACATGGCTTAGAGCTTTTTCCTATTTTCAGCCTACTTAAGTGGGCAAAGAAATGAAGGATAGAATTGAAGAGATAACCCTCTTATAGTCACTAACTCTTTATAACCTGTAGCCCCTATAAGGTTTAAAGATAGGATTTTACAGAGATTCTGGACTAAAAGGTTATATAGTAGGTCAATTTAGGAAATATTTTAAAATAGGAAAGTGTGCTTTAAAAAAATCACCTAGGGATGCCTGGGTGGCTCAGCAGTTGAGCATCTGCTTTTGGCTCAGGTTGTGATCCCAGGGTCCTGGGATTGGGTCTTGCATCAGGCTCCCCACAGAGAACCTGTTTCTCCCTCTGCCTATGTCTCTGCCTCTCTCTCTTTGTGTCTCTCATGAATACATAAATAAAATATTTTTAAAATAATAAAAAAATCACGTAGCAACTTATTTCCCCAGGTTATCCATGGCTGACATCTTCACATGAGTGTCATGTGGCATGGACAATTTCATGCTCTGATTTTCATTATCTAATATATCAGTTTTTCTTAGTATTGAGCAATTAAAATTCTGTGAAATGATATGTGTGTGCATTTGTGTGTGTTTACACACAAATTGCTTTCCAAAAAGGATGTATGAACATACACCTCAATGAGCACACTGGATATCTATCTCTCCTTACCCATGGAGAGAACTCAGAAGCAAAGTACTAGCATGATTGAGAGCTCAAAAGCCAGGGGCACCTGAGTGGCTCAGTTAGGCCTCCAACCCAATTTTGGCTGAGGTCATGATCTCAGGGTCCTAGGATCAAGCCCTGCCTCAGAATCCACACTTAATGTGTTTAAGACTATCTCTCTGTCCCTGCTCCCAATCTCTTTCTATAAAACTAAATTTAAAAAAAGAGAGAGAGAGACTGCCCAAGTTCCAATCCCAGCTTCATCACTTGCTAGCTTTGTGACTTTGAGAAATCTGTCATATCTTATTGCCCCAGTTTTCCTATCTATACGGAGGAGATAACAGTGATACTAAACTCATAGGTTTATCATGAGACTTAAGTTGGGTAAACATATGCAACGTGCTTAAAAGAGTAACCTAGCAAATCCTTAACATATAAACATAAATGTTAGCTGGGAATGTGAAGAAAGTAAAATTCAATATTGTATATGAACATTTAAAATGTGAGGAAAAAGTGATAATATCCCATGTACCTTTGTTATAAAATATTGACTAATTTTTTACTTGACCATTTTCTTACTTTTTGTAATTAGTCTACTTAAGTCCTTTTCTCATAATTTATTCATTTGTAAGGGTTATTTATATATTGAAATTAACTCTTCACATATTTATTGAAAATATTCCTCTATTAGTTGTAGCATTTGCTCATTAACATTATTAGTAATATACAGAAAATTTCTAATTTATATTGTCAAGCCTATCAGTGTATGCTTTAAAATTTTATTTATGCTTCTATATTTCTCCAGTATTTTATGACTTAAAATTTTATATTTAGTTCTCTAAATTATCTGGAACTTAGTGTATGGTAGGATGTGAAAATATACCTTAAAGTTTCTATGGAGCAAATTTTCTCAATATCATTTATTTAAAAATTCATCCATAGCCACTCTTTTATAATACTTACTTTATGTTAAATTTCTACGATATATTTATACATATATATACACACACACCTATATACATACATCATATCAAAATTAAATTTTATATCCTAAAGATTATTTTACATTTTATGTCAGTATTTATAGAATAAATAAATGAATCTGAGTTGAGTGGATAGTAAGGATAAAAATTGCATTCACCAAGTTTTCTTTTGTCTGTTCAAGTAAGGCTAAATATTTCCTTCATAGAGAACTTTTCATACTAACTTCCAATTAAAGGTAAAAAGCAATATATGAGAACCTCCTGCAACATTTGCTGCATGCAGATGATCTTTATAATGCTAATAGCTTCATATACTCAATGTGATTGTGCATGAACCTGTTACTAATAAGCCCACTCAAATAAGCTGGCTAATGTATAGCACAATAAATAGAACAATTAGAAATGTCACAGTGTCAACCAAAGCATTTGTGAAATTCTAATCTTTGTTTCTTAGTATTTGGGATTGTTTCCCTGCTATTGTTTCTAAAGCTCACTCTCTCAATTAACACTGAAAGGAACAGAGGCTTTTAAGAGTTATATAGAAGGCTTGCTGTGATCACTTGCCCTCATATTTTAAACGAGCCTGAGCATCTGAAGCTAAATGAATTTTTAGTGTCTTGCACTCATTTCAAAATGAGTATACAGATCTCATTTCTAGTCCTTTAGTTATTAGAAATGAATGAATGAATAGATGATAGATAGGTAGATATATGATTGATAGATAGATAGATAGATCGATCAATTAAAAGATCTTCAGTTGTCTGCCTTGTATTGTTGGACTAGATGACTGAAGTAACTGTGTGAGGCACCTCCACTAGGAAGGAAGTATAGCCTTCCTCTGGGAACACAGCAGGACAGGTGCTATAACTAAAGCTAGAATGTCTCTGGATCACAATGGAGACCTCAGTGAGATAAACGATGATGCTAAGGACACTTATATCCAAATCACTTTATCCTTTTTGATTTATTTTTGGCCAATCTTTCCTGGTCACTGTTGCTATAGTAAGATGAGCCTGCCTCCTACATGATTTTTTATGAGGTATAAAAGTCAACCCTAATGCTTGTTTTCATTTTGTGGTGAAATGTCCTTAGTGTTTTCAGTAGATATATGTATGCATATTGATAGGCATTATTGTCTAAGTTTGTTTTCTCTGGCTTCCCTCATTTTTTTGCAAAGATATGTGATCAATTTATCCAAAAGAAGTATTGTAGCAATAAAAGACTTTATTTTGTTAAAATTTTCTTGGGCTTTGTTTTCTGTTTAATTCAACATCAGATCACCTATAACATAAAGTTCAGGGTCCACTTCTGGGTTCTCTGTTCTGTTCCATTGATCTATATGTCTGTTTTTGTGCCAGTACCACACTGTCTTGATGACCACAGCTTTGTAGTACAACCTGAAATCTGGCATTGTGATGCCCCCAGATATGGTTTTCTTTTTTAAAATTCCCCTGGCTGTTTGGGGTCTTTTCTGATTCCACACAAATCTTAAAATAATTTGTTCTAAGTCTCTGAAGAAAGTCCATGGTATTTTGATAGAGATTGCATTATACGTGTAAATTGCCCTGGGTAACATTGACATTTTCACAATATTAATTCTGCCAATCCATGAGCATGGAATATTTTTCCATCTTTGTCTTCCTCAATTTCTTTCAGAAGTGTTCTATAGTTTTTAGGGTATATTTTGAGAACCATTTGAATGGTAAATGGTTCTCCAACCTTTTATTTTCAGGTTGTAGGTGTCCTTCTGTCTAAAATGAGTCTCTTGTAGACAGCAAATAGATGGGTCCTGCTTTTTTATCCAGTCTGAAACCCTGCGCCTTTTGATGGGGTCATTAAGCCCTGAACTTTATGGTCAACTAATATTCGATAAAGGAGGAAAGACTATCCATTGGAAGAAAGACAGTCTCTTCAATAAATGGTGCTGGGAAAATTGGACATCCACATGCAGAAGAATGAAACTGGACCACTCTCTTGCACCATACACAAAGATAAACTCAAAATAGATGAAAGATCTAAATGTGAGACAAGATCCCATCAAAATCCCAGAGGAGAACTCAGGCAACACCCTTTTTGAACTTGGCCACAGTAACCGGAGAAGGACAAACAGTGTATGTTCTCATTCATTTGGGGAATATGAATAATAGTGAAAGGGAATATAAGGGAAGGGAGAAGAAATGTGTGAGAAATATCAGAAAGGGAGACAGAACATAAAGACTTCTAACTCTGGGAAATGAACTAGGGGTGGTGGAGGGGGAGGAGGGCGGGGGGTGGGGGTGAATGGGTGACGGGCACTGAGGGGGACACTTGACGGGATGAGCACTGGGTGTTATTCTGTATGTTGGTAAATTGAACACCAATAAAAATTAATTTATAAAAAAAAAAGATCACCTATAACATGAATAGACTCCAATTAACGAAAAACATAGAGAATCTGTTTGAGAAAGTAGTCATATGCTGTACAAACCAATGCTAATATCCAGCTTGCTAATCAGGAATACAGAGTCTCAAAGGCCGACTTAGAGAGACACATGTCATTCAAAACTCTCTACAAAATAAAGAAACTGCTGTGGCACTGTACCACATTTAATCATCAGATGATGAAGTCTATTGACAGCAGAGTGATGTCCATTATATTGCCATGTTATATTCAAAAGGCCCATAGCAAGCTATGGTAGAAAACTGGGACATTTGCAGATATGTTAATGGCTAGGAGAAAAAGATCAATGTCTTTCAAGGTTGTGGTTGTGGAGACTCCTAATCCTGTGTTCCTTTTAAGTACAATCATATCATAGCTACAATGTAAGAATACTGGGAAGGCTTGGAGTGAACTTCAAATAAGGCTCTTACAAATAAATCATGTCCACAGGCTATAATCAATCAAGTATTCCATTTTCCCAGGAGAAATGTATTTAAATTATTAATCTTGCCTAACCTATGAAGGACTGGTCATCAAGACTGCTTCTACAGATACTAAATTATCTCTCACCAAGGAATATTCCAAATTTAAATACCTCCACTTCTGAATATCTGTTAACTTTTGTATGTTCTCATTTGTCATCAGGGCTTTCTAGGATTCTGAATATGATTGATTGCTTCAATGAGGTGCTAATCATCAGGGTAACGAAAATAGGGAATGTAAGAATCATTCACAGAATCCTTTTTCACTTTACTTATATCAGGAATCCAAGTGAGAAAAGAGATACAGGAAATCAGATCTTTCAAAGGAATCTTTTTAATTAATCTCATCAGTGCTGCTGTGGTTCACAAAATATGGAATATACACAGTTCCTTCAACATGTTTTCCATATTAAATATTTAAACAATCATGAAGAGACTTCCAGGGCCATCTAAGACATGCAAAGAGGTTAAAAGTTACCATGCTCATCCTTAACAAGCAAAAGCTGGGCAAACTGAAAATCGATGACTTATTTTGGAGCCAGCAGAAAACTGACATCACAATACAAAATAAAACCCCATCATCTAAAGAGATATATATACCCAGAGACACAGGCTAGATCTGCTTAATTCAAGCATAAGCTTCTGGAGCCGTTTGTCAATAATTCTGATGACTTGCTTAATATCCTAGCTTATCAACAAATACACATAATAATTATAATACACAGGGTTAGCTGTCATAAAATTCCCTAATAACTAAAACCACACATAAGGATCCCCTAGTGCTTCACTGATATTCCTTAGGGAGAGGCACTTGGACTATAGACTGGACCTGCTGGGGGAAGGTACATAGCTCCATGCCATGTTACATGTTAATGGGCTAGCTCAGCAGTGGGAAGAGAACATCCGCTGACATTAGAAGTCTTGCTTTCTTGCTTCCCTTCCTGAACACTACTGTCAAGCCAACAAAATAAAATGATGGGAAGGGGAACCCATGGCCATTGAGATCAAGGATGGATCTCTCCACAGCAACACAGAAATGCATACCCATAACTTTCCTACCCCAATTGAAAAAAAAAAAAAAAAGCATGTTCAGGACCCTTGCTTTCAAAAATGTTGAACTGCTTTACTGACCTACCAAAAAGTTATTTCTTGATATTTGTCTCTCATAAAGAAAAACATTTTTCAGAATGCCAATAGGTTGGTGTGCCTGGGTGGCTCAGTCAGCTAAGTGTCCGCCTCTAGCTCAGGTTATGATCCCAGGGTCCTAGCCCATGTAGGGCTCCCCGCTCAGCTGGGCGTAAGCTTTTCCCTCTGCCTTTCCCCCTGCTCTTGCTCTTTCAAATAAATAAATAAATAAATAAATAAATCTTTTAAAAATGCTGAGAGGTTATAAACTTTTCAGTCTATGCATACTACAATATATAATGACCACAAACAATTTTGCTTCATGGCACACAGAGAAAATCATAATACCTACACTATACACTGGGCCAAATTGGAATAAATTTTAGAATAAAGAGGCAGCTTGATGTAAGTAAATAATTATGTGTTCTTTATATTATATAATTATAACAAAAATAAATTATAAAGAATTAACAGAGAAGTTAAGCTTTGAATTTATATAAAACTTGCAAAGAAAATCTTAAATTCAAATGTAATGAGAAACCTGAGGTTGTTTTCATGTTAATAATCTTTTTAATGCTTGGAACATCTACATACAATTCCTGATTAAATATTTTAATAAAAATACCTTCAAATCCTTGGTAGTAAAGACTGATGAGACACTTTTTTGCACAAATAATACAAATTGCAGAAGTATATTTATTACTCTACTGTTTTGTTGATATATTTTTTTCCAGTAATATGAGTTTGGATAATCTCAACTGTTATCATTATACTTTAGAATATGATCATTCTTCAACTTTAATAGTTCTTCCTTGTGTTTCATTTAATATAAATGTTAGAAAATCTTGAGACAATTAAAAGTGGATTTAAATTTCAATAGTTTTCCATATTAAATATTTAAAATAATGATGAAGAGACCTTCAAGATCAGCTATGACATGCAAAGAGATTAGAAGTTATTACTCTCATCCTTAACAGGAAAAGCTGGAAAAACTGAAAATCACAATACAAACTAAAACTCCATCATCTAAAGAGGTATATAAGGACACCTAGGTGGCTCAGCAGTTGAGTGTCTGCCTTTGGCTCAGGGTGTGATCCTGGAGTCCTGGGATCAAGTCCCACATCAGGCTTCTTGAATGGAGTCTGCTTCTCCCTCTGCCTGTGTCTCTGCCTCTCTCTCTCTCTCTCTCTCTGTCTCTCATGAATAAATAAATAAAATTTATATATATATATAAATATATATATATATATATTATTTATATATATATATACCCAGAGCCACAAGCTAGATCACCTTAATTCAAGCAGAAGCCTTTGGAGCCATAGGTCAGTATTTTGATGACTTGCTAGTGGTTAAATAACCCTAGTGTGTCCATTCTCCTAGTTTGTCCATTAAGATATCAATAAAAAGCAAATAAAATAAGTTTGAAACTTAAGAAATAAAATCATTATTATTCAAAGACAGTGTGATTGTTTATGTAGAAATCCTGAAGTATCCCCAAAGAAACTCCTGGAACTAACAAGCAGGAATGCAAAATTTTAGGATACAAGTAAAAATACAAAAGTCAGTTGCTTTCCTATATACCAGCATTAAACCATTGGAAATTGAAATAGAAAAGTAATCCCTTTTACAATAGTATTAAAAAACTGAAGTACTTTGGCATAAACCTAATATAGTATGTACAGGATATGTAGAGAAAACTAAATAAACAAAAAAACAAAAAACAAACTGAAGAAAGAAACCAAAGAAGAAATCAAAGGACCTAGAATAGCCAATACAAAACTGAAGAGTTAGGTTGGAAAGCTTACACTACTTGATTTCAATATTTCCTGTGAAACTATTGAAATCAAGCTAGTATATTACTGAAAAAAGAATAAATATTTATCAGTGGAACAGAAGAAAAGCCCAGAAATAAAACAGCAATTCAATGGAGAAAAGATAGTCTTTCCAAAAAAAGATTAATTAAGATTAATTAATTTTAAGATTTTATAAAACGCTAGACCCAGGCCTTAAATCTTACACAAAAAATTAACTCAAAATAAATGTTAAACCTAAATGTAAAACACAAAACTATAAATATTCTAGAAGAAACACAAGAGAAAATCTGTTACCTCAGGTTTGGCAGTGGAGTTTTTTAGATAAAACACCCAAAACACAATCCAGTTATGAAAAACTTGGTAAGGTGGACTTTATTAAAACTAAAGCTTCTACTATATAAAAGACACTAGTCAGAGAATGAAAAAGCAACTCATACACTGGGAGAAAATACTTGCAAAAACATATAACTGATGAGATTTTTATACAAAACACAAAAGAACATCTAAAACTCAACAATAGGAAAGCAAGCAAATGCAATTAAGTCAGTCAGAGATCTGAAGAGACATCTCACCAAAGAAGACACACAAACAACAAAAGATAATTTGTCAAAAAAGAAATGCAAACTAAAATAATAAGAAATCATTAAATAACTATTTAACATTTAACTAGCTAAAATTCAAATTTTGACACTATCAACTGCTGAAGAGAATGTAGAACAACAAGAACTCTCATTCCTTGTTGGTGGAATGCAAAATGAAATAGCTACTTTGTAAGATCATTTAACAGTTTCCTACCAAACTAAATATACTCTTTACCATATAATCAAACAATTGTACTCCCAATATTTACCCAGTTGGTTTGGAAAACTTATTTCCACATAAAAACCTGTACTAGAATTTTATAGCAGCTTTATTCATGGTTGTCAAAAACTATGAACAGCCCTGATATTCTTCAATAGATGAATGGATAAACAAACTGGCATATTCATATAATGGAATATCAATCAGTGTTAAAATAAATGAGATAAAAAAGCAATATAAATAACAAGGATAAACCTTATCTGCATATTTTTAGTGCAAAAAGCCAGTCTGCAAAGGCTATATACTGTAAAATTACATTTACACAATGTTCTGAAAAAGGCAAAACAACAGCATTGGTAAACAGATCAGTGTTTGCAAAGGTTTAGTGGAAAGAGGTTGCTAAATAGGTGAAACAGAAAATTTTTTAGGATAATGAAACTCTCCTGTGTTTTCTGTAGTGGTAGCTACATGACACTATGGATTTGTCAAAATTCATAGAGCTTCACAATTCAAAGACTGAAGCCTACCAAGTACATATATCTTTTAAGAAATCATTTAGGAGGAAAACCCAGGATGGAATTCATATGGTGACAGAATAATCTAACTGTATCATAAGTGTATGAAACAATGTCACTGAAGTTGAAGGGGAAAGAGTATATCCACCAAAGTAATTCTGGAAATGAGTGGAGAATGTTAAGATTAAAGTCAAAAGAGATAGTACTAAGTACTATACCATAATTGATAGGTTTTTTTTCCCTCCACAGGAATATAGATTAACAATTCTAAAACAACTATACATATATACTCCACTTTAATAATTAAGAAAATAAATGACAGATGGTAGGAGGCAGGTTTCTCAAAGCTGAAATGGAAAATTGTAAATAAACAAGAATGAAGGCTAGAATCATCATGTTATATTGGGTTAGAGTTAGAGACATCAGTAAAACTCATGCTTAACTTCATAAAGATACAGATAAGATACCTATAGAAATAGGTACTCCTATTTCAACTCCTCAAAACCAAAGATGGAACATTTTTTTTGCTACAAATAAAGTGATATTCATACTGTTAAGTTATAACTCTAAGTATAAAATAAGTATCTCTAAGCCCATACTAATAAAAATGAGTTATTGAATAAAGAAATAAAATGGGAAGAATAGTTTCTGCAGGAAAATCCAAATAACTTATGTAGATGCTGCGTGCTCAAGGAGATGGAGCTTAACTCTCTACTTCTTAAGTCCGGGTGATTCGGTGACTGCTTTCCAATGAGTAAAGTATGAAAAAGGGGGGATTATCTTTTACTATAGAGAAATTTGACAAACACGACCTCAACCAGGTGATCAAAGATAATACCAACAGTGAAAAGTCATCGTGATAGTATATACACTTGAAGGGATGGGATGATAGTACTTTCTCCTAAAAACTCATACCCCAATCTAATTATGAGAAAAACATCAAAGTTGATTAAGAAAGTTTCTACAAAAATACCTAACTAGTAACCCCTCCAAACTGTCAAGGTCTTCAAAAATAAGTAAAGCTTAAGAAATTGTCATAGCCAAAAAGACTTAAGGAGATATAACTAAATGTAATGTGGTATCCTGGCTAAGATCCTGGAGCAAAAAGGGGACATGACATAAAAGGTAAGGAAATATGGATAAAGTGTGGACTTTAGTCAATAATAATGTACAATATGGTGACAGATGGTAACTACCCTTATGGCAGTGAGTATAGCGTAATGTATAGAATTGTCAAATAACTATGTTGTACATCTAAAACTAGTATAACAATGTATGTCAACCATACTTCAATAAAACGTACTCAAATATCTTTAACATAGAAAAAAACATATATGAATGTATAACAAAAATTAACAAATTTCTAAAAAATAATAAGGTACAATACTGGTTCGTTAATTGTGGCAAATGTACTATACTAATTTAAGATGTTACTAAAAGAGGAAACTGGTCATGAGATATATGAGAATTCTCTATGCTATTTCACAAGTTTTCTATAGATCTACAACTGTTCTAAAATTTATAATGTGTCAATATATTTTAGATATAAGATTAACCCCTTCCTCAACTTACATTTTGCAAATATTTTCTCCCATTTGGTAGGTTACCTTTTCATTTTGTTGACTGGTTTTTCTTTCTATGTAGAAGTTTCTCAGTTTGATCTAGTCCCATTTGTTGATTTTTGCCTTTGTTGCTCATGCTTGTGGTGTCATGTCTAAAAAATCATTGCCAAGACCAATATCAGGGAGCTTCTTTCCCATGTTTTCTTCTAGGAGCTTTACAGTATAAGATCTTACATTTAAGTCATATAAAGAATTCATACAGCTCAGTCATTAAAAAATAAACAAGCTGATTATAAAGTGAACAGAGGAAATGAGATATTTTTCAAAGAAGATATCCAAATGGCCAACAGATACATGAAAAGAAGCTCAACATAACTAATTACCAGGGAAATGCAGACCAAAACCACAATGAGATATCACCTCACACCTGTTAGAATGGCTATCATCAAGAAGTAAAAAGATAATAAACGTCGCAAGAATGTGGAGAAAAATGAACCTTCATGTACTACTGGTGGGAACGTAAATTGGTACACCCACTAAGGAAAATAGTATGGATATTTTTCAAAAAATTTAAAATGGAAGACCTTCCATTTTGAAGACCTTCATGTAGATGGTTTGCTGGGAACCAAGGCCCAAGCACCAAGCATCAGCAGGTTCCTAGGGTTTCAAATGTGTTTCCTATCTCAATTTCTAACTATTAGAACAGCAACTACCAACTAATTGGTTATTACTTTGAGTAGAAGCACCTGAGATTTGTCCTATGCTTTGATATAGGCTAGAAGTCACGCATCATCCCTCTCAGCAAGAAATGTTAGCACAAACAGTGCAGATTACAAAATGAGAAAATCCAAAACAAAAGCACATGTGCAAACCTTGTAAGTGTACAAAGTGGGAGGGCATTGAATGGATGAGGAACATCATAAACAAAGACTCAAAACCTACATGAAACAACATGTTCTGGTAGTTGAAAAGTTGAAGATCAAGATGCCTATAGACTGGTGTGTCTGGTGAAGGCTACTTCCTGGTCCACAAATAGCCATCTATTCACTGTATCTTTTCACTTCCACATGGTGGAAGAATCACAAGATATTTCTCTAAGTCTTTGAATGCTTATGATTTATAGACATTGTGATGATCATGATCATTGGGAAAACTCACTTTTCTCTGAATTTGAAGCACTCATCTGTCTTGTTCTCTGTTATCTCCCCTAAACACTCCATGAATGAATACAATTCTCTACCCCTTGGAAAATGAAAACATGAATATTATTATCTTTATTTTAATCCTTCCTTTAATTCCAAAGATAGGCATCAAATAAGTTTATTATTGCCAATGGTCTGGACTATAATCTATACACAGTTTACATCATTTTATATGCGGCAGAAGTACAATAATCACCAAATGATCTTAGAAAGCAATCAGATTTAAAGATGTGACTTAACGGAAAAGCAAAAAAAAAAAAAACTATTATTATGTAGCAATCCTACTTCTGGATATATCCAAAGGAAATGAAAACTGAATTATAAAAAAGATATCTGTACTCCTATGTTCACTGCAGCATTATTCACAATAGCCAAGATATGGAAACAACCTAATTATCTATTGACAAATGAATCGATAAAGAAGATGTGTGAAACCGTGATATATATTGTGATATTTTCCTTCTAAAAAAGAAGGAAATCCTACCATTTGCAACAACACAGCAACACAGAGTGCATTCTGCTCAGTGAGATAAGCCAAACAGAGAAAGACAAATACTGCGTGAAATCACTTACATGAGGAATCTAAAAATCTGAATTTGTAGAAACTGATATTAGAATGGTGGTTGGGTTGGGGGATTGGGGAATTGAGACAATGTTTGTCTAAGATTATAAACTTGCAACTAGAAGATGAGTAAGTTCTAAAGATCTAATGTACAGCACAGTGATTATAGTCAACAATACTGTATTATTTACTTCAAAGTTTCTAAGAGGCTATATCTTAAACATTCTAGCCACAAAAAAAAATGATATTTATGTGACATGATAGAGGTGTTAGCTAACGCTATGGTGGTAATGACACTGCAATCAACACATCATATACCTTGAACGTACACAATTATATGTCAGTAAAAAGGTATTAATAAAATACAGACAATATTGAAACATTTCATGTAGTTTACATTGTATTTTTTTCCCATAAATTTTCTTTTCTTTTTTTTAAAGATTTTATTTATTTATTCATGATACACATAGAGAGAGAAAGAGGCAGAGACACAGGCAGAGGAAGAAGCAGGCTCCACGCAGGGATGTAGACGTGGGACTCGATCCCGGGTCTCTAGGATCATGCCCTGGACCAAAGGCAGGCGCTAAACCGCTGCGCCACCCAGGGATCCCCCCATAAATTTTCTTTCTTTTTTTTTAGGCTATTATTCCTTTTTTTTAATAAATTTATTTTTTATTGGTGTTCAATTTACCAACATACAGAATAACACCCAGTGCTCATCCCGTCAAGTGCCCCCCTCAGTGCCCGTCACCCATTCACCCCCACCCTCCACCCTCCTCCTCTTCCACCACCCCTAGTTCATTTCCCAGAGTTAGGAGTCTTCATGTTCTGTCTCCCTTTCTGATATTTCCCACACATTTCTTCTCCCTTCCCTTATATTCCCTTTCACTATTATTTATATTCCCCAAATGAATGAGAACATATAATGTTTGTCCTTAATTAGCCTTCAGGATTCAAATTCTAACCCAGATTAAGTATTATTAGAAAGCACCTTAACTTCATTTTTCCAGTTTGACTACGAAAACACAAACCTTTTCAGGATGTGCATACAAATATATATGTAATTGTCTTTGCATTTTTCTGTTAATGTCTTTTGGATGTTCTCAAATTTCCATTAGGTAAGTCATTTTTGGAAGCCATTAGATCTCTTTCAATAATATCTCTTAAAGTGAGAATCACACAGATTTATTTGCTCCCCTCCAACACACAACAGTTCTTTTAATTTACAAATTCTTGACGAATTTATTTTTTTATACTCAGCATTATTTCAGTAGGAAACAATACAGTATGGTGTTCTATTTATTTAAATAAAGCTGAAAATAGAATTCAAATGTTGAGTCTTGAATTTTAATAGATTTATCATTTTGACAACATTATTTAATGTGGATCCTAGAACTCCAGGCAAACCTACATATAAGAGATTCTGTGTGAATAGAAAAATGTATTACTTCAATTTCTTCAATTTCAGAGTTTTCAAATTGAACTTAATGTGTAAAGCTTTTACACCTTCCTATCATTGCTGCAACACCATCAATATATAAACCTCTGCAGTGTTTCAATATGATCTTATTTTTTACGAAGGGTTCATCTACCATGTGAATACATTCTGAAGTTTGTTTTGTTCTTTCTTTCAAATCACTTAATGTTTTTAACCATTCCTCTTAAGGGACTCTGAATGAGAGGTAAGCAAAGTTAACTCTTTCAAGGCTGATCTCCTAGATGGTCTTTCTGAGAGGGTGGTGGCTGCCTGCAGAGTAGGACCAATTGGAAATGCAAACCACTCCACAGAAAAGAGTTAGAAACAAGTCCTAAGGTATTCAATTCTGTAAGAGTGCTAAGTCAGTAGTGGAGCAAGGTTGGAATTTGATGATTTGTTCTGTCATAGATCTACAAGTACGAGCAATGGACCCACGTCCCTGATCATAGCAACGAGGCTTGGCTCTTGTAACCAAAAATACTATGGCAAATCAGTGCTGATGGTCAAAGTTCTATTACACCCTACAACTGTGACTACAATATTCAGCCCATAGTCTATCTAGGTCAGGTGATGATGTTCCTTCTACCAAGGAACTAGCACTTAGAGCCTGTTATCTAGCTATCTTATATTCCTGTGTGCCTCCAGTTCCTCTCCAGAGTATCATTTCAAGGGGAAATGCAAATCTATTAATCCCTCTATATCAGAAGTTTCTCTCTATAAACATCATCCAGGCCTGATGTATATGTTATTAGGTCATTTATCCTCATTTGTTTGACAATTTGGTGCAGAAAGCTAGACATCTTGCCCTCCTCACCATAGCCTTCAGAAATTGAACCAAGGGATTAAAGATCAAGAACATATCCAAGGAAGGTTAATTAAGTAGTGTTCTGGGGATAGTGGAGTCCATCAATGATAAGGATTTGAATTGCAGGTTACTAATTTGCTACTTATCTCTTATACGGACTGTATCATAAACCAGGGACCAAAGATAACATTCTTTTGCTATTATTAGTGATCTTGAAGGGATCTTCCCAGAAGTTAGGAGGCTCCATGAAGGGGAGAGGGAGATTAGAGCTATAATTTGCTAACCCATATGGGACAAATGATGTTCTTCTGATTTCATCCTTGATTTTCTTCTGAAATGAAGTATATCAGTCGAAGACAGGATGCTACTGCTAGGGTTCTACATGTTCTATGTAAGTATAAATGAAAATAAAAAAGATCTAAAACACATGACTTGTATGACTAGCCCTCCCACTAGGAAAACAGGTAACATTCAAAGGTACCAAGTACACCTGACAGTCACTAGCTATACTTTCTTAAGGACTCTTCCTGTTATAAGGGTGTAAAATAACTTGTAGATAAAGAAGCCAAATATAATGAGATTGATGATGTTCGCAACTGTAATTTATATAAAATAAAATAATAAAATAAAGTACTGCCAGGTAAAAATGGGGGCTTCCTTCAACTGACAAAAAAACTGGTAGAATTGCACTAACTGCTTAATATATAAGATATGGGATATCTAACAAGAGGACTCAGAACTTCCTAAAAATGAAGACAAAAGAGATGTCAAAACTGGTGCCCCTCCCTAGGAGTTTAAGCTTATAAAATGATTCGTCCAAAAGGGTGGCCCCTGAAAAGTCACTAGTCAGGGAGCTCTGATTTGCAGAATCATAGATTTGCAGTCTATCCAAGTGTAGATACACCCACACAGTTCAAGCACTGGAGATGGACTACCCAGATATCTTTCAAACAAATAACAAAACACTCTCCAATGATCTGGACAATGGCAATAGTCTAGTTCTGGTATGGGATCTAGTATCATGCTCCATTTTAGTAACAGCACACAGGAGAAACTTACTTCAAAATCCTAGAAGTAAAAACAAAACCAAACAAAACAACAACAACAAAAACAAAACAAAACAAAACAAAAAAAACAAAATCCTAGAAGTCTATATTATGTTCTCTTTGGGATGAAGCAGAAGCTCCATGCAGCAATCTATTCTGTCCTTTAAGTGCAGTTATATCTATTGGTCAAAGTCCTGGAAATTCAAACTTTTGCAGATCCTTCTTTTATTCTGGACCCCCTTCAAAATATGCAATTCACTCAATAAATGAATTGAAAGAGCATCTCCAAATATGAAGTATATTGACTTTGATATTCAAAGAAGCCCATCGATTGTGATTCTTTCTTTTTATGGAGAAGTATAAGGTAGAACAACTTCTTCCATTTAAGGAGCTGTCCTGACATTTCTGAGATCATTCAATCCTTAGAGACTTTACTAATGTAGCTACCCCTGAAGTTTTATTTCCCATCCTCTGGCTTTGAGGCTTCTTACTGAGACATTTAGGTACTTGCCTATATCCTGGTCACCCAACCCCATTAGCATAATATCATACATGTAATGGACCATAGTGTTGATCTGTAGGATGATTAGGGTCCCTGTAAACTTTCATGATTAGATATGACCTAAATCAGGAGGATTGACTACCTAAGGACAAAATAATAAATGTGTACTATTGATCTTGATAGGGAAAGGCAAGTTGCTTCTGATAGTCCTTACTAGTTGGTATTAAACACCAAGTTTTTATTAAAATAATCATTGTATAAATCTACTTTGGGCTGTATTAATTTGATATAATAAATATCATAAGAGACTACAAATGCGATTGGAGTCATCACTGGATCAAGAAGATACAGACATTCTACAGGACCTATATGGCTTTTCAACAATCAAATAGACCTAAATATGGATGTTTTTAAAATGACCATCTCTGCATCTTTCAAGTATTAAGCCCATTATTCCTATTGAAATTAGGGAACTTAACCCATAGTAGTATCTCTACCACATTTTTATTTATCCTCTGCAGTGAATAACCAGGGCAAAACTTCTCAAGGATTAGAGTATTCCATTCACCAATGTATTTCTTGGGTTCCCTGGGTGGCGCAGCGGTTTGGCGCCTGCCTTTGGCCCAGGGCGCGATCCTGGAGACCCGGGATCGAATCCCACGTCGGGCTCCCGGTGCATGGAGCCTGCTTCTCCCTCTGCCTATGTCTCTGCGCCTCTCTCTCTCTCTCTCTCTCTCTCTGTGACTATCATAAATAATAAAAAAAAATACCAATGTATTTCTTAATTCCCTGGTGAAGAGCATGTCTGCCATACCCTCCTAGATACATAGTTAGGGATTAACCAAACTAGTTGTATACAAAATAGTGTGCTCCAATATTTCTATTTCACTAATCTCCAGGACTCGGTCTTCTAAAATATATAAAGGAAGCCAAGTCTCACCTCGCTCAACAATGGTGTCCAAGCTTCAGTTAACCAACCCAGTACACATAATCCCACTCCCAATTTCTAGATCCAACAAATCCACGTATGTAAGTATAGTTATCCCTTGGAGATATTGTTAGTTCAGTTCCAAACCACCACAATAAAGCAAATATTGCAATAAAGTAAGTCAAATGAATTTCTGCTTTCTCAGAATACATAAAAGTTATGATTTTTACTATAGTGTAGTCTATTAAGTATGCAGTAGTATTTTGTCAAAAAAGCAAAAAATATTATTGCTAAAAATTCTAACCATTAGTTGAGCTTTCAAGTCATCATCACTGATGACATACTACCATAACAAATAAAATAATAATAAAGGTATTGGAAATATTGCAAGAATTACAAAATGTGGTACACATATGAAATGAGCAAATGTTTTTGGAAAAAATGGTGCTGCTGACAGATTTGCAAGACACAGGGTTGCTTCAAATCTTCAATCTGTAAAAGACACGGTATCTGCAAAGCACAGTAAAGCAAACACAATAAAATGAGGTATGCCTGTAATAAAGATAAATGTAAATGAACTAATATTAGTTATGAAAGAACAAAGATCATTAGAGTGGAAAATGCTTTGGTGATTGAATTAATGAAATCTATTGTTCTGTGGCATCTCTACCAGAGGGTTTTTATAAGAGATACATGACATTTCATTTAAATTATATCATCTAGGAGGGAGGGCTATGTGCTTGTCATTGCCACCAGGGTTTAATATAAATAACAAATATAAGTTACAATGTTCCAAGTTAGGTTTGCCTAGAGAAACATTTTTGGGAAGTAACAGGAAAGGAGGAGGAGAAGGGAAAAGAGGAGGAAGACAAGAGGAGAAGAAGAGAACTATTAATCAAAGGTTCATTATCTCCTTTCCAACTAGTGGCAGTCAATATAATTCATAATTAAATTATTAAATTGAAATTCTGTTTAATGGCAGTTGCTACAGAGATAAATTTGAGTATTGTACCAATTTGATTACAAATACTAGCAAATAATAATTTTCCTGGATCCAGCTATACTGTTTTTTAAACCACCTACCTATTCTTCATCTTTTATACCTCCCCAGTTGTTAAGCCTGTGGTTGATTGTCTTTTAATGTTTATAAACATGTATACATTAGTGTTTTTTGCCCATTACGTTATGTTCGTTGAAGTCTTAAAACATACACTGTTCTTTTTTTCTTTCTAGTGCAGAGATTTGTTCATAATGGATGCCTTTTTGCTGTTTCTAGAGGTTAGTAATAATAGCAACACTAGCATTTGTGGTGGGTGTCCACTAGAAAGCTTCATGCTCTGTAAGAATTGCCTTACTTCATATGAGCAAGTACCACCATCACAATGATTTACTTACCTTGCCACTACATGGGATTATACCCTGTGGGAATAAATATGCATTTAAAATCCTAAATAATGGCAGAGGATTTGCCTAGAAATTAAGCATGTGGGTTGTATAATGTTTTGGCAGGACTCAAATTCATCATAATAGGTTTGGATACCTTTTCACAATAATTTACTTAGAAAAATACATTCAAATTTTCACATCCTTGGATAATGCAATTCGTGTCAAGAAAAGGATTACTAATTCCCTTAATGATTCATTCTATACTCAACTCCAGAGAATGCAAGAGTCTAGAAGAAGGTATCATTTTGCAATAAATGTCAAAAACATGTTTTATCTAAATAGCTCAACATACAATACTGACAAAATTTAGTTAGAGATAATTTATACCCTTCAGTGGCCAGAGTAATCTATGGGTTTCTTCAAATTGCTTTTGTCTATAAAATAAACTCAATTTGCTTTACTACATGAAGAACAAATTTAAAGCAATATTTCATAAATCTCTGTCACTGAAGATTAAAGTAATCTTTAATTTACAAATACTGCCATCAGCCTATGAGCTTTATGTTGCTGGGGTTTGAAAATTGAGTTAGACAACATAAAACTGATTTTCAACCGCACCTGCTAGTAAAGGCAAGATATCTAATAAAATAAGAAGAGATAAGCCAGTATTAATTGTCCCTAAAGATATCATATGTGCACTAATATGGTTCTAAACTCTTGTCTGTCTGAACAAGATTGTTTTAATAGAGCACTGGAGATAAGGCATCTAAGATGCATCACAGTTATTCGTCATAGTGACTCCACATGGTAAATTTCACATACTGTTTACATCTGCCGCATAAAGTCAAGGACTTATATAAGGTCTTTTAGCCCGTGTAGGAAAACACATATTACCAATAGATTCTCTTATCTAAAATGGTGGTTCAACAGTATACATCAGCCACAAGCCCTGTTTGAAATGTAATAAAAATAAACTTCATATTGACATATTTATTAAGTTTCCAGCAGGCTAGGGTCTAGCTGCATCAAAAACTTCCATTTCAAAAACAAATGCAAGTAAATAGTTCAAGATGGCAGCATAGAAAGATCCTATCCTCCTACCACAGAAATATCAAATCTACAGCTAATTATGACATAATTTCCTCTAAAATTGACCTAAAAAGTTGAACAGATCCTTCACAAAAAAAAACAGTTAGAGGCCCATATCAAGAAGAGTATGAGAAGCAAAGATATGTTTTCACCAAAAATCCACCCCTTGGAATGCTACCTCTAATCAAAGAGAAATCTCACATATCTGGAGCTTCTCCCTGAAGAGCAAAGGAATGTGTCCCATATCTGGCACCTCAACCCTTAGGACCTACATCAGAGAGATGAGTCCCCAAAATGTCTAGCTTTGAAATCAATGGGGCTCTTATTCAGGAAACCCAAAAGGCTATAAGGAACAGAGATATTTCTCTTGAAGGATTCATGTGCAAACTCATTCACCCCAGGGACCAAAACAAAAGCAGCAGCTTGAAAGTACCTAGATTATATGTGGAGATTCATTTGTTAACTTCAAAGCATCTGTTGGAGGGGAAAGGGCAAGGAGTTTTGGGGACATTCCAGAGATGGAGATGCTGGTGAGAGTCATTTCTGCATTTTCTCCTTACCTTGATGGTGGTGACAGGAACACACTGGCCCTGTCTGAACTCTATGCTGCCACACTAAAGCTGGCAGGCATACCCCAGGCCTATGCCTCCCCCCACTACCTTGCTAAAGCCAGCAGGCATACACAATCCACACAGATGTTCCTTAAACCACCTGCCTTTGGTGGACAGAAGGGCTTGAGTTCCTGGATCCCATTAGAGAAACAGTTATTGGTAGACAACCACCAAAAGAGCAATGCACAAATAGCAGAATGAATCATATCCTCAGTTTTTCAGTGAAAAATAAAGGCCCATTTACTTTTTCTAGATCTTTAGCCTGAGGGTCAGACTTCAAGTCTGCCACACCTAGAAGCGACAGAGGAATTCTCATGGAATGTAGGCAGGGAGACACCATCCTTATACTCCCTTAGTCCCACTGCAGCTTACTAGTACCTCCCAGAAAGGAGCTTATACTCTCTTTTGAAGTTCTCATTATCCACATATCACCCAATGGACACTTTCCAGATCACCTGGTCCGGAAGCCAGCAGGGTTATGATGTGGTCCCATAGGAACATATATATTTGTGTACTTTAAAGGCTACTTACTGCTTGAGGGTCTGGCTTCCAATCAGCCTAAAACTAGGAACTGAGTGAGAACCTCCTCTTGTAATACTGACAGATCTCACACACCATCAACAACTGGGACCTATCCAGAATAAATCAGGATGCTTAGATAATCACAAAAATTTGAAAAACAACCAAGAACCAGAGAAAGGTTGAAAGATAAGTTTCATCTTCTACACAAGTCCAACCCTTCAAGACTGGAGAGATAGCTATTTTGCCCAATATATAGAAACACAAGAGTCAAATGAAAATACAGAGGAACATGTTCCAAACACAAGAACAAGATAAAACCTCAGAAAAAAATTAAAGAAACAGAAGTAAGCAATTTACCTGATAAAGAGTTCAACATAATTGTTATACAGATGCTTACTAAACTTGGAAGGAAAATGGATGAACTTCAACAAAGAGATGATAAATCTAAGAAAATACCAAGCAGAAGTCACAGAGCTGAAGAACATAGTAACTGAACTGAAAAATCCACAAAAGGGGTTCAACAGCAGACTAGAAAAAGCAGAAGAGAACCAGTGACCTAGATTCACAGGGCAGTGAAACTTACCCAAGCAGAGAAACAGAAAAAAGAATTAAAAATGTAAAGATAGGGATCCCTGGGTGGCGCAGCGGTTTGATGCGTGCCTTTGGCCCAGGGCGCGATCCTGGAGACCCGGGATCGAATCCCACATCGGGCTCCCAGTGCATGGAGCCTGCTTCTCCCTCTGCCTATGTCTCTGCCTCTCTCTCTCTCTCTGTGACTATCATAAATAAATAAAAAAAATTAAAAAATATTTTTAAAAAAATGTAAAGATAGTTTAAGGGATTTATGGGACAACAGGAAGCAGAATAACACTTGCAGTATAGGGGTCAGACACAGATAACAGAGTAAAAAGGAAAAAAGAAACTTATTTGAAAAAATATTGGCTGAAAACTTCTCTAACTTGGGAAGGAAACAGACATTGAGATCCAAGAATCCAAGATAGTTTCAAATAAAATGAACCTAAAAAAAGACCCACACCAAGACACATTAGAATTAAAATGTCAAAAGTTAAAAGACAAAGAGAGAATTTTAAAGCAACAAGAGAAAAACAACATATTACTTTTGACAAAACATCCTAAGACAACAAGGAGATTTTTTAGGAGAAAGTTTGCAGGCCAGAAGGAAGTGGAATGGTATAGTCAAAGTGCTAAAATAAAAAAAGAACTCCCAACCAAGAATACTGTACTAGCAAGTTATCATTCAAAATTAAAGAGAAATAAAAAGTTCTCCAGAGAAGTAAGAACTGAAGCAGCTCATCACCTCTAAATTGGTCTTACAAGAAGTGTTAAATGACCTTCTATAGGCAGAAAAGAAAAGGTATTAACTAGTAACAAGAAAACATATGAAAGTATAGATCTCACTGGTCAAGGTAAATATAGTAAAGGTAATAGATAATCACTTACTTGTAAGGCTAGTATGAAGGTTAAAAGACAAAAGTAAAAATAACTAACTACAATATTCAGTTAAAGAATATACAAAATAAAGAAATGTAAAATGGAACATCAAAACAAAACATAGGGAGAGGGGAGTAAAAATGTACAATTTAGAATGTGTTCAAACTTAAGTTGCTCTCAACTTTAAAAAGACTGTTTTATTCATATATATATATATATATACATATAAAAATATATGAATGTATATACATGTGATCCTCATTGCAACCACAAAGCAAAAACATATGGTAAATAAACAAAAGAGAGTAAGAAAGGAATCTAAGCAGAACACTAAAGAAAGTCACGGAAGAGAGCAAGAAAAGAAAGAACACAGAACTGCAAACAGCCAGAAAACAATTAGTAAATTGCAACAAGTAAGTTCCTATCAATAGCTTCTTTAAATGTTATTGAACTGGGGCCCCTGGTGGCTCAGTGGTTGAACATCTGCCTTTGGCTCAGGTCATGTTTGCAGGGTCTCCGGATCAAATCCCACATCAGGCTCCCATGGAGAGCCTTCTGTCTCTGCCTCTCTCTCTCATAAATAAATAAATAAATAAATAAATAAATAAATAAATAAATAAAATCAATCTATAAATCTAAATGAACTAAAATCTCTAATCAAAAGATAGAGAGTGGCTTAATGGATTACAGAAAAAAAAAAAACAAGATTCATCTGTATACTGCCCAGAAGACACTCATTTTAGATATAAGGATCCATATAGACTAAAAATTAAAGAATAGAAAATAGATTCCATGCAAATGGAAATCAAAGGAAGGCTGGGTGACTAAACTTGCATCATACAAAATAGATTTTGAAATAAATGCTGTGATAAGAGACCAAAAGAAAGGTATTACATACTGATATGGGGACCAATCCAACAAAAGTTTATATTTGTAAATATTTATGCCCCAAAAAGATAGTACCTGATATATAAAGCAAACACTAACAGACATAAATAGAGAAATTGAGAGCAATACTATAATAGTTGGGGACTTTAATATATCACTTAAATCAAAGTCTAGAACATCCACACAGAAAATTGATAAAGAAACATTACGCTTAAATGACACATAAGACCAGATGAATTTAATAGGTATATACAAAACATTTCCTCCAAAAGCAGCAGAATACACATTTATTTCAATTGCACATGGAACATTCTCCAGGACAGATCATATATTAGGCCACAAAATAAGTTTCAATAAATTTAAGAAGAATGAAAACAAACACCTTTTCTGACCACAATGGTATGAAACTAGAAATCAAATATAAGAAATATAGAAAATACAAATACATGGAGATTAAACTGCATGCCACTGAGCAATGAATGGGTCAATGAAAAAATCAAAAGAAGAGATTAAAAAAATACCTTCAGATAAATGAAAATGAAACTACAACTTACCAAAATCTATGTGATGTAGCAAAAATTCTAAGACAGAAGTTCATAGCAATACAGGCCTACCTCAAGGGACAAGAAACATCTCAATAAGCAATCCAAAGGACAATCTAAAGAACAAATGAAGTCCAAAATTTGTAGAAGTAGAAAATTAATAAATATTAGAGCAGAAATCAATGAAATTGAGGCTAAAAAGACAATTGAAAAGATTAATGAAAATAAGAACTCAGTCTTTGAGAAATTAAAACAAAATTGATAAACTGTTAACTCCAGACCACAAAGAAGGAAAGAGAACTTTAACAAATAAAATCAGAAATGGAAGACAAGTCACAACAAATACCACAGAAATACAAAGGATTAGGGACACCTAAATGATGCAGTCAATGGAGAGTCCAAATCTTGATTTTGGCTCAAGTAGTGATCTCAGGGTGGTGGGATCAATTCAGCCCCAAATCAGGCTCCACATTCCATGCAGTCTGCTTGGGACTCTCTCTCCCTCTCCCTCTGCCCCTCCCCTCCATGCATGCTCAATCTCTCTAAACTAAAGTAAATATTTTAAAAAATACTAAGGATTATAAGAGATTAATATGAACAGTTGTACATCAACAAATTGGACAACCTAGAAGAAATGGATTAATTCCTAAAACATAAAATCTTCCAAGACTGATTTATGAAGTAGAAAATCTGAATAAACTGATTACTATTTAAGGAGATTGAATCAGTAACCAAAGTCTCCCAACAAAAACTGAAACTCCTAGATGGACAGTTTTACTGGTGATTTAATATCAAGCATTTAAAGAGGACTTAATACTTATCCTTCTCAAACTCTCCTGGAAATTTAGAGAAGAAAACACTTCTAAACTCCTTTTATGAGGTCAGCATTACCTTAATACCAAAACCAGACAAAGACAACACAAAAGAAAAAAAATTATAGGCCAATATCCCTGATGAACATAGATGCAAAATCCCCAACAAAATATTAGCAAATCAATTTAGCCATACATTAAAAGAAACACACACCATGACAGTAAATTGGAATTTACTATAGTGATACAAAGATGGATTAACTTTTGCTAATTTCTCTATGTGACTTACCACATTAACAAATGAAGGATAAAAATCATATGATCATCTCAACAGAAGGAGAAAAAGCATCTGACAAATATAACATTATTTATGATTTAAAACTCTCAGCAAAGTGGGTGAATGTACCTGACACAATAAAGGCAATATATGACCAACTCACAGCTAACATCACACTCAATGGTGAAAAGCTGAAACATTTTACAAGATAATCCTTTAAAAGACAAGGATACCAACCCTTGCCGCTTTTATTAAACAAAGTGCTGGAAGCCCAGGCCAGAGAAATTAGGCAAGAAAAAAATAAATAAAAGGCATCCAAATTTGAAAAAAAAAAAAAACCCTGTCATTATTTATGGGTAACATGATTTTATATGTAGAAAACCCTAAAGACTGTGGCAAAAAAACTATTAGAATGAATAAAACAAAGTAGGAAAAACTACAGAGTATACAATCAACATGCAAAACTCTGCTGGATTTCTATACACTAGCAACAAACTATCACGAAAAGAAATTAAGAAAATAATTCCATTTACAATTGCATCAAAAAGAATAAAATATTTAGGGATAAATTTAAACAAAAGCTGAAAGACCTATACACTGAAAACTGTAAGATACTGATGAAAGAAATTGAAGAAGACACAAATAACAGAAAGGTATTTTGTGCTCATTGACTGGAAAAATCAATACTGTTAAAATGTCCATATTACCTAAAACAGTATGCAGATTAAATGCAATCTCTATCAAAATCTCAATGGCATTTTCCACAGAAATACAACAATCATAAAATATGTATGGTATCAAAAAAATCCCAAATAGCCAAAGCAATCTTGAACAAGAACAACCAAGCTGAAGGCAGCATCCTCCTTGATTCCAAACTATATTACAAATCTATAGTAATCAAAGCAGTATGATATTGGCACAAAAACAGACACGTAGATCTATGCAACAGAATAGAGAGCCTAGAAATAAATGCATACATATCTGGTCAAAACACTTACAACAAGGTAGCCAAGAATATATAATGGAGAAAGGGTAGTTTCTTTAGTAATTGGTATTGTGAAAAATGGGCAGCCACATGTAAAAGAATAAAATTACACTAATATCTTACACCATCCACAAAAATTAACTCAAAATAGATTAAGACTTGAATTTAAGAAAGAAAAAAAAAGACTTGAATTTAAGAACTGAAACTTTAAGAATTCAGAAGAAAACATAGGCAGTAAGGTCTTTGACATCAATTTTGGTGATTTTTTAAAAATCTGATTCCCAAAGTAAAGGCAGCTAACACAAAAATAAACAAATTAGACTATATCAAACCAAAAACTTATGCACAGCAAAGTAAAAAATCACTGCAATGAAAAGGCAAGTTACTTGAATGGTAGAAAATATTTGCAAATCATATATCTGATGAAGAATTAATATCCAAAATACAAAAGAACTCCTAAAATCAACACTAAAAAACAATCTGATTTTAAAAGGGGCAGAGGATCTGAATAGACATTTTTCCCAAGAAACCATACTGATGACTAACAAACACATGAAAAGACGCTCAATTTCACTAATAATCACCAGAGAAACACAAATTAAAAGCACAATGATATCCTACCCCACGTCTATTAGAATAGTTATCACTAAGAATAGAAAAGATAACAAGTGTTTGGAGGATGTGGAGAAAAGGGAACCTTCATGCATTGTTGGCGGGAATGTAAATTGGTACAGCATCATGGAGACATCATGGAGTTACTCCAAGAAACTAAAAATAGAACTACCATATGATGCAGGAATTCTACTTCTGGATATTTATCTAAAGAAATTGGAAACACTAATTCAAAAAGATATGCACCCCTGTTTTCATTGCAGCATTATTTATAATACACAAGACATGGAAACAGCCTAAATGTCCAACAATAGAAGAATGGATAGATGTGATATACATGTATATGTATTTGTATGTGTATACACACACACATGCACACACACATATACACACTCAATGGAAAACTACTCAGCCATTAAAAAGATGGAATCCTGCCATTTGCTACCACATGGATGGATCTTGAGGGTATGTGAGGTTATGCTAAGTGTAGTAAGTCAGAAAATGATAAATACCATATGATTTCACTCATCTGTAAAATTTAAGAAACAGAACAAATGAACAAAGGGAAAAAAGAGAGAGGAAGAGGCAAACCAGGAAACAGACTCAACCATACAGAACAAACTGATAGCTACCAAAGGGGAGGAGAAGATAGGTTAAATACATGATGGGGCTTAAGGAGTATACTTTTTGTGATGAGCACTGGATGTCATATGGAAGTGCTGAATCACTATATTGCACACCTGAAATTACGATGTGCGTTAACTAACTGGAATTTAAATAAAAACTTTAAAAAATTAGTTTTACCATTTTTCATTCCCAGTAGCAAAGAGTTAGTTTCTGTTCCACATGCTCACCAGCATTTGGTGTTGTCTTAGATTTTAGTCATTCTAATAGATGCATAGTAGTATCTTACTGCTGTTTTAATCTGCAATTCCCTGATGAAATATAATATTGAGCATCTTTTTATATGCTTATTTGCCATCTGTATATCTTCTTTCCTGAGTTGCCTTTTCATGTTTTGCTCATTTTTAAATTGGGTTGTTCATTTTCTTAATATTGAGTCTTTAACTGTTTCTTGTATACCCTGGAGACAATTCCTTTATTACATGTGTTTTGTGAAGATTTTCTCCATGTCCGTGGCTTATATTCTCATTTTATTAGAAGGGTCTTTCATAGGACAGAGCTTTTAATTTTAGTGAAGTGCAAATTATCATTTTTTCTTTCTTGACTTTGGTTTGTATATAAAAAGTCATTACTAAACCCAGGATTACTTCCTATGTCATTTACTTTAAGTGTTACACTTTTGTATTGTATATGTAGGTTCATACTGAATTTTTAATAAACTTTTGTTGAAAGTATAAGATTCTGCTGTTTTTGTTTGCATGATAATGTCCAATAATCCCAGCACTAGATTACTAAATAGATTAGACTAATCTTTCTCCAACAAATTTTTATCATGAGTGGATGTTAGATTTTTTTTTCATTGTCTTAGTTGCTCTCTCAAAAATAAGTTGACTAATTTTGGTGGATCTCTATTCTGTTTCATTATTCTATTTGTTCTTCCGCCAATACCACACAATCTTATTCTCTGTAGCCCTACATTAAGTCTTGACGTCAGGCAGTGTCAGTCCTTTGACTTACTTCTTCTTCAATATTGTCTGGCATCTGGATGTTTGGATTTATGTATAAAATTTCAAACTTTCAACTTTCCTGTGTCAATATCCAAGAAACAGGGGTTTTAATTGGCATTCTATTAAATCTATACAATAATCTGGGGTTTTAATTGGCATTCTATTAAATCTATACAATAATCTATTCCTAAATTAGGAAGAACTGACAACAATATTGAATTTTCTTATCCATGAACACAGACTATCTCTCCATTCCTTTAGGTCTTCTTTGATTTTTCCTACATTAGAGTTTTCTAGTTTTTCTAATGTAAATCTGGTATGAATTTTGTTAGATTTATACCCGAGTATTTCATTTTTGAAATACAAATAGTGTTGTGTTTTTAATTTCCATTTCTTAAAAAGAAAGTGTTTTCTTTTTAATTTCTAATACAGTTCATTCACTGCTGACATATAGGAAAGCAATTGATTTTTATATATTAACCTTATGTCCTGCTACTTTGCTGTTATTGCTTATTAGTTCTAGAAGTTATTTTGTTGATTCCCAGGCATTTTCTACATAACCAATTATGTCATCTATGAACAAAGATAATTTTATTTCCTTTTCCCCAGTCTGTATACTTTTTATTTCCTTTTCTTATGTTATTGCATTAACTAGAGCTTCCTCATTAATGTTGAATAGGAGTAGTGAGAGGACACAGCTTGCCTTTTTCCTGATCTTAGGAAGTTTCTAGTTTCTCGTTATTAGATGTGTTGTTAGCTGTAGGTCTTTTGTAAATGTTTTTCATCAAATTGAAAAATTTCCTTTATCTTCCTAGTTTGCTGAGTTTTTGTCATAAATGGAGGCTATATTTTTTTCAAATAACTTTCTCTGCATCTATTGATATAACTATATGATTTTCTTTTCTAGCCTATCTTATAACTTAACAATGTGATGTTATATTGATTGATTTTGAAATTTTGAACCAGTCTTGTGTATCTAGGATAAACCCCACTTGATCATGGTAGATAATTCTTTTTATTTTTATTTTATTTTTTTAAGATTTATTTATTTATGATAGACATAGAGAGAGAGGCAGAGACACAGGAGGAGGGAGAAACAGGCTCCATGCCGGGAGCCCGACGTGGGACTGGATCCCGGGACTCCAGGATCGTGCCCTGGGCCAAAGGCAGGCAGGCGCTAAACCGCTGAGCCACCCAGGGATCCCCGATAATTCTTTTTATATATCATTGAGTTTAATTTGTTAATATTTTGTTGAGACTGTTTGCACATAAAGTTCATAAGACATATTGGTGTATAGTATTCCTTTCTTATAATGTCTTTGTTTAGTTTTGGTACTGGAGTATATCTTAAAACCATAATCTGATTTCAGAGCCCATGGTTGTATTTTTAAATACTTTATTTATTGATTCATGAGAGACAAAGAGAGAGGCAGAGAGATAGGCAGAGGGAGCAGTAGGCTCCCATGGGGGAGCCTGATGCAGGACTCCATCCCAGGACCCCGGGATCACAACCTAAGCCAAAGGCAGACAATCACTGAGCCACCCAGGTGCCCCAGAACCAATGGTTTTAATTAATATATTCTACTATCTGAATAGGTTAGCTACTATATTCTCTACCCCACTGAGGAAAGGGTTTTTAATTACATTTAATTTTAATTAATTCCAATTCAAGTACTATATTCAACTATTTGAATGGATTGAATTTTGACACTTGATTTTCTACCTTGAACCAGCATTGTCAGGTATTTTTGCACATATTGTCTCATTTTGCTGAATCATGTAGGAGGAGAAAAGATAATCCCAGCAGAAATCAGCAATTTTGTCTTATTTCTAAAATAAGTATAATAATAGTATCCACCTCATGAGGTTTTTATGAAAAATAAACTAGGCAATGAATGATAAACACTTAAAATACTTCACACTTCCCATAAATGTGTCTTGAGGTGATATTAATATGACAATTGAATTCCTTTATGCTCTAAATCAGTATCTATACTATTATTAGACATTTCTGCAGAGATGATGGATTGGTTCTTCAGAATTGGTCTTTCCAGAATTAAATCTCTATTTCCATTCCTAACACCATGCTACCTTCCTCTTCCACATTACCTTTCTCCTTTAACAGTTTATAAGCTGACCTAGACACCAAGCTATAAAATATGGAATTATCTTATTTTTCCTTTACTCAAAATCAATTGGTCAAATCCTGCCTTAGTTTCTCCCCAGTTCTCCTGTATCCTACTCATAACATCTATTGTGATGATTTTAATTTATTTTATTTTATTTTATTTATTTATTTGTATTTAATTAATTAAATGTCATTTATCCTTAGTGTTTCCCTTAACTATGGAAAGAGCTACCTAGGGCAGCTCACTACTTTCATTGTTTCATTCAACTGATTTTATACCCTGCTGCCAGAATCATATTTCTGACTAAGGTCAAGACTATACTTAAGTAGTATAGTACTTTAATAGGTCATCTCATGAGATGCTATTAATGCTATAATGCTATTTTATTATATAATTCAACAACTTTATCAAGCTACACAGATTAGCCACACATCTTAATATCTTACCTTCATACCTTCTACTCAAGCTAAACTATAATACCTGTCTTTCTCATTCCAGGTATATACTCCATATGTGGATTCATGCTCTTTGTTTTATACAGCATGGCTTGGCTTTCCCTTTCACTTTTAAAATATCCCATTCAGGGGCACCTGGGTAGTGCAGTCAGTTAAGCCTCCAACTCTTGATTTCAGCTCAGGTAATGATCTCAGGGTCATGGGATTGAGCCCCACACCACATCCTACACTCAGCATGAAGTCTGTTTAAGACTCTCTCTCTCTCCCTATCCCTCTGTCCCCTTCTCTCTCTCTCCCTAAAATATATAAATAAATCTTCATAAAGAAATAGGTAAATAAATATCCCATTCATCCATAAAAGCCCAAAAGAGATATCTCTTCTTTCCTAAAGTTTTTATAGACATTAATATACCTCTTTGATCAGGCTTTCATATTTTTTCTTGAACAATATAATATTTAATACTCGGTTTTACAGGTTTATGTGCCTGCTTTCCTCTACATGTGAGTTCCTTGATATCAGGAATTACATAACTGATTTTTGTATCCAGAGTGCTAACCATAGAGCTTGGCACACAGCTGATGTACAACAAATCTTGCTAAATTGAATGCATAAATATTGTAAATAACACTCTTAAATTTTATTTTCCTGTTCTTAAAGGAAGTTAAGATTTAAAAATCAACTATTACTATTACAAATAGAGATGACTAAAGGAGAAATAAAAAGTCAATTATTTTAAGATGTAAGAAGAAAAGTAATGATCACATTTTCAGGAAGCAAAGTATGTACATGAATTTCAATTGTCACCATAAACATCAAATAAGATACCTTTTTAAAAGGAACATAAAGACCCTATCATTGATTCCACTTCATCACATTAAATATGTAGAGGATGTCTCTTCAGGTTAATTACAATGATACTGTAACAGAACATAGAAACTTTTCATCAATACATATTTTCAATACGGTATTGATAAATGCCATGGATGAAAAGCCTAATGCTTCCTGAGAAGTCATATTATAATACTATAATACATTTTTTTCTGAGTTCCACCACCACTGAAATAAAGTATACGGCACTGCTCACCAGTGTACTATACAGGAACTCTGCAGACCCAATCACATTCCTTAGAAGAAGCAGAAAAGGACCATGCAACTCACAATTCTTGCTGAAATCTCAGCATGAGACATAAGTACTTATTTTAGGACCAAACAAAAATTTTTACCCATGAATTAATTGTGACCTCCAGTCTTGCTATTCATAAGAAAGAAAGGAATGAGATACTCTAGGGCAGCAAGAGCAGAGTTAAACCAACTGTGTCCAACTTGTAGCCTATCACTGTATGATAATCCTTAAACCAAGAATGCTTTTTATATTTTTAAATGTTTGTAAAATAAAGAAAAAAGAGAAGAAGGAGAAGAAGAGGAGGAAAAAGGGGGGGAGGAGGAGAGGTTAAGACATAGACCATGCATGGCCCACTAAGCTAGAATATTTACCAAAAGGCCCTATGAAAAATGTTTGCTAACCTTTTCTTTTGAGGAGCAGTGTCTAATAAAACTCCCTGTGATGGTGGTTATGCTCTATATGTTTGCTGTCCCAATACGGTAGTCACAAAACTCCTATAGCTATTGAGCACTTGAAATGTTTTTAGAGCCATATTTGTCTGGTGGCTACCACACTGGAGAGCACAGCTCTAGAGCACATTATTTTCCTGTTCCAATAGTTTTGAGCCCTCAAATGCCATGAACAATGAGTGGAATAGAATCCAAGCCACTATTATCGATCAGTATTTAGTTATTTAGATAATCAAACTCTTCCCAAAACATTCTCCTTTCCTTCCATTTCATATCTTCAATCATTTTATCTCACCTATTTCCTTCCAATGCATCTCCAGTCACCTTGCTATCCCATTATCTTGTTTTAAATTGTAAAGTAAAACACAAGAACAACCTAGGATCCTACTTCAAAATACAGATATACTTCTATAAGACAAGTCAAAACTCGAAATCATTGCACTTAAAGGAGTGTGGTAGATGAACGTCAGGTTTTCTTTTCTTTTTTTTTTAATACTTGGTTGAGTGATACAAATCTGACAGACACATTATGAACTGGCCTAAAGATCCAACCACCATATATAATGTAATTCTCATGAGAAATTTTATTCTGAGTTCCAAATACCTGACCTAAAACTTTGCCACAAACTTACTGACAAATCAGGAATAAATTGTGTGTAGTGGAACAATAAAAATCACTTACCAGTTGTGCAGTTCTATGAGTCATGAAGCCTATTTACTTAATTAAGTCCAAAGGAAAATTTTACCCAACTTCATATATAATACATATACTCTGCATTTGAAACTAGTTAGCGCGTCAGTACTTGCTCGGCCTTGACAATCATCTCTATTCCAGGCAGTTTTATTCAATCAGAGTGACATTTCTCAAATCAAACAAATCCTCCTTAGCCTAACAGATAAAAACATTTCTTGCAAAAAGAACTGGAATACAATACCATCTTTAAAACATTTTCCAAAGCTGCATTCTTTTTAATTTTCTTTTATTAATCTCAAGTTTCAGGACAAGATTCTCTGTATGATTCATATATGTACATTATTTCTTAGAACTTAGAGTTAGTTAGCTGATTCCCAAATCAACTAATATAGAAAGTGAAGTAATTTTTGTGCCAAAGCAAGTGTTTTTGTTAGATTTTCTTTTGAATTGTAAGTTAGCCTATCTTCAAGGCACTTCTTTGTTAGGCAAAAACATAAAGTGGGTAATAGATAAAAGTTGAGAATATCATTCAATCATTTTTTTTAAGTAGCTGTCAAATGCTCTCTTTAGAATGCTTCTCAAGGGGAAATGGCTATGTCTAGAGTAAATGATACCAAGCATCATAAAAATATGCGAAGTGATTTTTATCTGTCAAAAATAGCTAATAAAGGAAAAGTACAATTTCTGTTGGAAAGGGGGAGGAGGAAGACCCATTTCTCATACTCCTTTAAATGAGAGTTTTCTGTGCAGTACAATTTTATGGGGAAGTGAAGTATGTACTCACATGAATTTTTGAGAACTCCAGAGTCTTTTTCATTAGAAAGCCAATGAACCCAATTAGCAGAATCTTAACTTTTTCAGGATATTTTACTATCATTAATATTTAGCCAAATTGTCCAAAAGATGCTTAACATAAGAAAATATTAAAACCCAATACAAAATTTTCTGACAGATGTAAAGAACTACTAATTGCTGGCAAATTATTGGGGAAAACCTCATATGTAGAAACATATTCATGATAATTTTGGATTTAAAAATTTCTTGAGTAAAGGTCCTTCAAATTTCCCATGGTTTTATATTACCTGGAAGCTAGGAAATTTTATTAAACTGCATATTATTTGGGCAAAGAGAAGAATTGTTATATTTGTTTTTGCTTATGCTACAGACAAGGAAATTCAAGGCATAATACTTCGTTTAATATTCTCTCATAGATTTTGTTCTACAAAAAAATGAGAAACTCAAATGAATTATAACTAGTATTCAAGGAATAATAATTGAATGGGAAAACAGTAATAATTTTGGTTGGACAGATGGCAAATCTAAATATTCTGAGATTAAGAAGAGAATTAAAAAGGATCTCAGAAATCAAATAGTATGTTTTGGTTTTAGACCAGAACATTGATTCCTTTCATTATATCTTATATACAGTTTCAGTTCCAATACTTCAATTAACAGGGAATTCTCTACCTCCCAAACCAGTCAATTCTACTTGTAGAACATTATAAAGGTTAGAAAAGCCTTTTGGGCAAAAATATAAACTACCCATAATTTTATCCTTCTGTTTCTCTCTCTACATTCTGGGTTGGCTCTATCAGGTGACAGTAGTAATTCAAAGAATTAACCCGAAACCTGAAATGGGGTGTCATATAGGTCTCCTAGAAGGCCCAAGAACCCACCAAGAAAATGATGGGTTCTGAGGATTGGGGATACAAATATGGTCCATTTCATGACAAATTAACTCAATAAATATTATGAAAACATGTTCAATGGATAAACTCTTTTCTATGTCTATAATTTTAGTTTTGACTAATTTTCATTTACAAAGTTTTCTGAGGAAGTTATTTTCTTCCCTCACACAAGGCTAATATAAGGATTTGGGAAGATTAAAATACTTTGAAAAATAGGTACTATAGGGCAGCCCTGGTGGCTCAGTGGTTTAGTACCGCCTTGAGCCCAGGGGGCGATCCTGGAGACCCAGGATCAAGTCTTTCCTGTATGGAGCCTGCTTCTCTCTCTGCCTGTGTCTCTGTTTCTCTCTCTCTCTCTCTCTCTCTCTCTCTCTCTCTCTCTCCCTGTGTCTGTCATGAATAAATAAGTAAAATCTTTAAAAAAAAATAGGTACTATAAAACCACTGACATTGTTATTTAGTAAGATAGAGTGGTAGTGGCAGTGATGGGCTTGCTTTTTTAATGAAGATTTTCAGAAAAACAGAAAACACATTAATCAAGATATGAGGCTGGGAGAATAAAAATCCAGGACCAGTATATCTTAAATTATAATGTACACAGAATTATTTGGGACCTTCTTTATTTTTTTTTATTTTTTCTAAAGATTTTATTTATTTATTCATGAGAGACACAGCGAGAGAGACAAAGAGAGGCAGAGACACAGGCAGAGGGAGAAGCAGGCTCTATGCCTATGCAGGGAGCCTGAGGTGGGACTCAATCCCGGGTCTCCAGGATCATCCCCTGGGCCGAAGGCGGCACCAAACCACTGAGCCACCCGGGCTGCCCTGGGACCTTCTTTCAATGCAGATTCTTTGTAATGCCCCACAACGAATCCTTATCCATTAATTTATGTTTCTGTATTTTATTCCCAGTAAAAGACCACATTTTGGGACTCATGGGTTTGGCCCCACAGTAAGAGTCTAACTCTAATCTAAAACTTAAAAATGTTAATGATGAAATACTATTCCGTAAACTTTAGAAATAGAGGAGCAGGGAGTGGCTGGGTAGCTCAGTCAGTTGTGTCAAACTCTTACTTTTAGCTCAGGTCATGATCTTGGGGTCATGAGATTGAGCCCTAGTGGGCTCCACGTTCAGCAGGGAGTCTGCTTGAAGATTCTCTCCCTCTTCCCTTCCACCCACTTGTTCACATTCTTTCTCTCTCAAATAAATAAATAAATATTTTTTTAAAAAGAGAGAAATAGAGAAGCAATTTGGGAAACTTGAAAGTCTTCTTATTGATAAGAATAAATTTATATATACGGATGTACAAAAATAAAAGAAATATAAAGCTGTCTACACATTTACAGATTATAAAAATAGATAAAGAAATCAAATGTCCCTATAGTTACCTTAATATTTGACAGGGATTTGAAAAACCAAGTCCACAAGAAATTAGGAGGAATATCTGAAAGAGAGGAAAGACAGCATCACCTACAGCTAATGCTGGCTGACTTACTTGGACAGTATCACTTCAATAATAGGACAGATTTTCTCAAAGACCTTCAAAAACAAAAACAATCCATTTGCTTCAAAAATCTCACTTCGGCTGAATTATAAGTACAGGATTAGAGTATTTGGGGAAAATTTGCATCAAAGGCCAGATATAGTAGTCAAAGATAGTACTAATATTTGCTATCTATGTGACCATGGGCGAATTGCTTAGCTCCCAGGAGCTTCATTTTTCTGTGTTGTACAAAGAGGATCATCATATCCATCCCTTAATGCTTCAATATGTTATTGTGTGGATTAAATAAAAAATGAGTGAGAAAGTACTTCTGAAATTTATAAACACCACTACGTGGATGGTTTATGAATATATTCAGAATCTTACTATATAACCACAGTCAAATCCATAAAAAGGCAACAGCTTTGGGAGAAATAGAGACAGGTTTTGGAGATACTTTTAATCTTATACATTTCTAGGAGAGGACTGGGAACCAATAAGAAGGATGACTTAGGACATTCAGGCAGAAAGTAAATTTTAACCTTCTTTTTTTTTCTTTTTTTTTTAATAATAAATTTATTTTTTATTGCTGTTCAATTTGCCAACATACAGAATAACACCCAGTGCTCATCCCGTCAAGTGTCCCCCATCAGTGCCCATCACCCATTCACCTCCATCCCCCGCCCTCTTCCCCTTCCACCACCCCTAGTTCGTTTCCCAGAGTTAGGAGTCTTTATATTCTGTCTCCCTTTCTGATATTTCCCACACATTTCTTCTCTCTTCCCTTATATTCCCTTTCACTATTATTTATATTCCCCAAATGAATGAGAACATATAATGTTTGTCCTTCTCCAATTGACTCACCTTCTGAATGGATTTTGTAGTGACTTCTGAAGTGCAGGTAAGGAGTCTATCACCATAACCATTACTGACTCTGGGAAGAATAAACACTGGGATATCTTGGCTACTAAATTCTGAAATGCATCCCAATCATCTGCCATTATGATGAGGTTTTCATTATTCTTATCAGTTCTCACCACGGAGTCCTAGTAATACTTGGGGTGAACACACCCTTAAAGTTCTTCTCCATTTAATTCAGCTTTAGCCAGGCTTATTCCTGACTGAAGTACCTTGATCTTCCTTTTCTTGGAGCAGTAACTTTAAAAACTTTGTCACAGTCAATCCCGTCTTTGTCCCCTTTGGGATGTAAATTAACAAACAAACAAACAAACAAAAACCTTGTCTGTGTTAAAGTCCAGGACTGCCTGTCTGCAGGGACTGGCAGCCATTCCTGTGGAATGTCAACATCAAGGAAGACAGTTCTCCTACCTCCCAACCTCTACGAGAGGACAGGAGCCTAACTCCATTGGATGCCCTACTCGAAGTTGTAAAATTACCTCCCATCACAAAAAAATAGGAGAAAATGAACTTTTCTTTTGGAAAAAGAGAATTAGCAAACACAGATGACCTGTCCTCTCTCACCTCAGTGCTTACAAATATCCTTACTCTTTGTTTCAGAGGAATTGAGTTCAGACTTTAGTCTGATCTCCCTCTTGATTACAATAAATAAAACCTTGAATATAATCTTCTTTACCTCTTTAACTTCGTCCAGTGCAATTTTTGCTTCCACACTCAAGAACCTGTTTAGGACAGAAGAAAAGACCTGCAATTTGCAATCATGGCAACAGCAGTCCAGAAGGAATGGTAGCATTTGATAAAGATATAATGTAAACAAACTACTTTGTGAGAAGGTTGCTGTCAGTCACAGGAATCTGTATCAAGCTTGAAATCGTACATTTAAACAAGGTCTAAATATGATTGGTCTTGGGCAACGAAAATTTTTGTGCAAAATTACAGCACTGTCTAATAGAACCCGGGCTGTATTTTCCAGATTGCCTAAACTCACTCAACACAAGGCTGATAGCTGGAGCTTTGGCAAACATGAAAGAATGCTAAAGAAAATGTTGCCATCTGGTAAGAGAGAAAAAGGTGGTGGGCTGCAGTCTTTTTCTATTTTTTATGAGACTTTACATATTCTGCTAGATCAAAATGAGCATATCCAGATAGAAAAAAAAAAGCCTACGTTTTTATTTTAATATATTTAAGCCTGATAGAATTCATTAGATTACTATACTCTTATCACTCTTCTATTATTATTTTAAACAAGTTACATTTCCATGTGATATGTTAATGAAAACATGATCTGGGATACGTACTGGTCTGTGTGAGCATGGAGTGTAGCTATAACTATTCATACGGCACGTTGCCTTTCCATTACCGTAATTGTGTATGATCCTTCAATGAATGTATTCATGTATTACATGGCTGATGAGTTTTAACGAAGCCTAAATATAAATCTCAAGTCATTTTCAAATTATCTTGTAAAGCATCTATCCCTTCTTTGAAATTAGTGCCATACTGTTCAATCTCATTACTAAGTAATGGCAGTTTGTCCACTTGAAAGTCATTTAACTTTGCCTCCTTCTCTCATGTCTGACTGGTAGGGAGAGTCATAGTTGGCGGTTAAAGACTGTGTGTGATTAATATCCATAATTATAAGATATGACTGAATTAAAATCAATAACCCTTTTATTTGCAGTAGATATCTCTTAAGCCTTAATTGCTGATTTAGTAGTTAATTGAGAAAATCCTTGTTAATGATGTGATGTAGCTCTGAGGGAATGTTGAATGAGTGAGAAATTGTTCTCCAGTAGGCATAATTTTCCCAACTGCGTATGGCTGATCCTGGAGAAAGATGAACAGAACGGGCCATGAAATGAGTGCTTCAATTTCTCTCAGCACATGGTCACGCATGACACACATGCTGAAAATAATTAGGAATTATTCATCTTAGTGAGAATCCTGATCAGTAGCATTCATAACATAAAGAAGAAAAAAAAAACAGAAAGAATAATGTTCCCTAGAACTTATTTTTTAGGAGCACATAGAACATACTTCATTACAGAATACATCTTAGTTTGTATTTTCTAAATTCATCTGTCTTTTTGCTTGTCTACTTCTTGTGTGTGTGTCCCTCAGCACTTACTTTGCTGCTGAGATAATTGCTTCTGGAAAGGAGATTGTTAATGGTTCTGGCGGCATAAATTCTCCAGAATTAAACATCTCATCTCATCTGCGTTAGCCTCCTTCTGCTAATTTAAAAATCATTGCCCTTCACAGCCTTTACAGAAGGATCTCTCATTTTAAGTATGTGTTATTTAGAAAAGAAGTACAGTCAATTCCATGAGACGATCTCCCTTTAGGGAGGAAGGAGGGGGAAAAAAACACATTTGATGAAGCCCAAAAGGTGCCAAGCATTGTCCTATGTATTTCCCATACAACATTTGCTCTAATTCTAACAAAACCACCATGAGAAGTGCTTATGACTATTTCCACGTTACAGATTAAAAAACAGGAGACACTAAGGCTCACAGATGTTGGGTAACTTGCCCAGAGACCAACTGCTAGTGAATAATGAAACAAGGATTTGAAACATGACTTCAGATCTATGCTTTCTTCTTTGTTTTTCTCCCAGCAACAGGCTGTACCTATAAAATAATCTGTATTTGGAATAAAAACATCAATGTTGAAAAACGTGTTTTGAATTAAGTACACTGGGATGCAAATTGTAATGCGTTCAGGTCAAAACTCTTGATATGTGTTAAATAACATATATGCATGTTTCCCAAACTGTGCAGCTGTGCCATGGGATGTCACAGCAAATTCACCGGGCACTAGCGAATCTCTTAAATGTTTAAGAGAAACACAGCAATATTTGACATTTGTCAGATGGCTGCAAACTACTAGTATGAGCTAGTTTGGTTTCAAGAGAAGATTGTGCTAAAATCCTTTCAACTGCATCTCTTTGCATAGCTGGGTTTTCAGTGATTCCTGTGAAGAAAACCAAGTACTAAGCAAAAAATGATGTGGAACATGGGGTAAATGAAGGTCCCAGTGGTGTCTAGGGTGGTTCTAATATCTTAGAGCTGTGCCATACTTAATAGATTCACATATCCCATTAGTTATTGTGCTAATGTGAAAATTAAATTATTTTTATAATTTATGTGTATTGTTTTCTTCAGATATCTAATAAGCTGTTAGGACATAAGTACTTACTGAGTTATCTGGTCTTTACTGAGATGGAACTTTTAGGTAATTTTTTTGATCTTAGGACACAGTGACAACATGAGGGAGGACTAAGGACCCCAGGAAACAAGAGAGCTTGGGAATCTCAGAAAACATTTAGTATCTTCTTCCTCTGGAATAGATGTCTTGTACGTGTAAGTTAATCATGTGAGTAAACCAGAAATAAATGGTTTGTCTACTCATGCTTCAATATGTTGTACTTAGAGCTAAAGTCAAGGTAATCTCAGAGCAGACAGATATTTCAAAGGAATATTTATTTCAAAACATGTCTCAAGTTGAGCATGTGGCCCCACGTTCTGAGGCATTGTGACTGGCAATTTTACTTTGTGAATTGGATGCTGCCATTGGTGCTGCATAGTGTAAGGGACAGAGGACTTGAAACTCAACTCCTGTTCTGTCATTTGCTGACAAAACTAGCCAAAAATTAATCATGCTGTCCTCATCTGAGAACAAACAATTCAGTGAGAAGCCCTACTTCCTATACTTCTGCTGTAAGAATTAAAAATAATATGAGCCAGTATCAGTTCTAGGCACAAACTAGATGCTTAATAAACATTGCTGCCTTCCATCTGAGTTAACCTTGCCATTGCAGAAAGGATCAATAGTTAACACTTATACCTCATAACCAAAGGAATGCCAATATTTCCTTCTATCTTATTTTATCCTGAATATGAACTATAAGTTAGAAAAACTAGTCTCAGACAATCTCTCCACGGCTTTACCTGTTTTTCAGTCAAGGTTTATATTGATTCTCTTTGGGTCATTTCTAGCATCTCCCAAATGACACCCCATTCTTAACCTATTTAGTTATGTTCTTCCCGCAAATATTAAACCAGTAACCCCAAAACACAAATTCAAATATATGATCTATCTATATTCAAAAGTCTTCAGTAGCTACCCATTCTACAGAATTAGTTTCAAATTATTAAATACAACATCACGGTACTCCATTAGAGATCTCCTTACTTTAAAGCAACATAGTCCAAGGGTTAAAGCAGACTCAGAGTTGCACTTCTTAAAATCACAGCTTTGTGAATTTAAGCAAATTATTTAGCCTTTCCATGCCTCAAATCTCTCACCTGAAAATGAGGAAAACAACAGAACCTACCTGAGATTGTGGTTGCGGGGAGTAAATGAGTAAAGGTAAGTACTTAGAAAAGTGCTTGGCACAAAATAAATTCTAAGTGTTAGATTATTCCTTCTACTCCTCACACACTCTTAATTTCAACAAACAAAACTGCATGATAGTCTCTGAACAAAGCCCACATTTTTGGATGTCTGTGATTCTTATGTTTTCCCTATATTTAAATTCCCTTTCTAAGCTTATCTTCAGCCCAAATCTTTGCAAATTATATGCACTCAACAAAAGCCTCTCTATGAAGCTTTCCCATATTTATTTCTTTTGCCTATTATTGAAATTAATTTCTACCACTCATTTTACTGATCATTTTCCCCCTTGTATTGTTATCTGTTTATTTTCTTCACAGCTCTAATCACAGTTTATAAGCAAATACTGCTTTGTTGACTAACTATAGCCATGTTATTGGTATATTATTAAACTTTCAGAAATCTATGTGTGCGTTTTGTTCACCTTGCACATAGAGCTACCTTGCAGCAATACCGAAGTAGCCTTATGAGTTCTGATCAATGGAATGGAAAAGAATCAAGTGTAAAATTTCTAGAACATGTCCTTTCTGCTGGTTGAAGTGAGGATGCAGTGTTAGAACTGGAGCAATCATCTCTTTCCATGAAGTTATTTTGGGAACTGAGGTCTCTGCAGAGCAAAAAGAGAAGTCATGTGGTTTTCAGAGTCTGTGGAGTACCAAAGTATCTTTTAACTGACTACTTCCAGAATCTAAGGAAGAAATACATTTTTTATTCTTATTAAAACTAAAGTTGCGTGGGATTTGCAACACAAATTTTCTGTGTTGTATATATTTTTTACTTTGTTCTTACAATGAAGTAAGCTAGAGAAAAGAAAGAAACTATTAAGGAAGAGGAAATACATTTATAGTACCAATACTGTGTTTCTCTAAAAAAAATCCACATAGAAGTGATCCCATGCCATTCGGATACATGCTATTCAAGGTCAAATGTACTTTGAGATTTCATTTGTTCTAAACTTGGGATATATTCCTAACTGCTTGAATTAAAATGAGATTATTTTTATTATTTTAGTATACATTGGAAGTACTTTGCCTATTTCAGTTGTATCTAGCAATTTTATTCAGAAAAATATTGACTTCTGGTGATATAAGCTGGATTAATCATAGTCTTTTCTCCAGCAGCTAGAAGATGGAGCAAAGGCATACCAAGCTGGAAAGTGGTATCTGATTCAAGCCAGGGAAGCACCAAAGGGCCCCAAGTTCATACTGCTGCAATCCCCAGGATACTCACATTCCTATTGGTGGCAGAAATTTTTATTTCCCTTCTAGAATTCACCTTCCCTTCCTGAGCCCTAACAATACCCTAGTGCCCCATTCATGTAATTGGAATGGTATTATCTGATCTCTAATTTGAGATGTGTCTTAATTTGCTGAAGCCAACAACATAATTCATCCCCATACCACAGTTCCAGAACTGGGGGGTGAGTATGTAACCTAGAATCCAGCCTAGGTGTGCTGGAGCTAGCTCATAGCAGCTCCTCAGAGCCAACTGCTGAATTTCTTCAAAGTTTATAAGTCAGTTACTACACGGAGCCATTATTAAAAATTCAATTATAAATTCATACTTCAATTACATGAAAATACTTACAATATATCAATTCCTGATCATTTTATACTATTTAGTCCCTTCATTTGAATTTATGCTCCACGGATTTTGACATTTATTGTATCTTTACAGAAATTCTATGTCATGGTGTACTATTACATACCTGTTCCCAACTCTGCGGTCAGTGACATCATGCTGGTAGTCAAATAATATATATTCTTCCAACATTTGAAAACTATTGTCCAAATAGTTGGAGCAAGTAATTCACTCATATAATCAATTAATGAATTGGTAAGACTTCCCAACAGCTAGGATGTTTTCAAATCATTATGGGATTGCAACCATAGGTTGGCTACAGACACAAGAGTTTGGCAAAAGTTAATAAAAGTATTCTGTGAGCATTAATTGGTCAAATCGAATTTACATTGAAGAGTATTTTGTATGTTTTTATTTGTGAATTGTGTGCCAAACATCCCTTCCGTGAGTAAAATTTATAATGATCTTATGTACATAAATACATGGCTATATTTTTTTTTCAGAAAGCTGATTTTAATCATTTAGCAGCAAACCAATGCCTAAGCCAAGTAGTTAGCGTATGAGTTTCCATGAATGAACAAGTGCTAAAATTAGTCCAGTCACAGGGAAGCTTGGGGCTTTTATTCAATGACTAAAATAGACATATTTCTCTCTCTCTCTCTCTCTCTCTCTCTCTCTCTCTCACACACACACACACACACACATACACACACACATACACACATACACTTGCTCTTGATACAAACCAGGAAGAATGTACCCTCAGGAGCCTGTGGCTGCATCCTATGACACAACAGAAAGAGATAACTTTAGAGTGGTACAAAGGCAGGAGGGAGAAATAGAAAGAAGCTAATTTCTTGGTGAAAGTTTTGAGGCGCTGAATCAAACCACCACTGTAGCAGCCATGTTAGCCAATGAATTTCCTCTCCATTTAAGGCAATTTGAGTCAGAATTTCCATCCTTCCTAATTACCTAACTATTCAACTTTGTAAATGATCTCATTTTCCTTTCAAGAGACTTTCCTTTTTTCCTCAAAATTTACCAAAGTATGTGGCTCAATCTTCTAAAAGATTAGATATGAGTTTTAGAGAAGGAAAGAATTGTGATATATTGTTCTCATAGAAGGTACAATTTATTGGAAATATACAGAAGATACATTCTCAAGAGAATGTACTGGGAGACACAAAGGTAAAAGATTTGAAGTGAGTGCTGCTTTTCATGATTCTACAGGTTATTGTGGACAATAAACTTAGGTTGGTAGAGATGGTATTCTCCTAGACAGGCTCTAGACCCCAGTAGGTCTTGGGAAGCCACTGGAAGGCTTTCCAGCTTTTATATCATCAATTTTATGTCCCTGAAATTATAGCATAATAATATTTTATGATTGTGAAGTCACTTTGCAAGCCAGGTCACCTGTATCTAATACCCACATTTCATCTACAGTTTTGTTTGATGCCACTGTCTGCAGATTATAAAGTAATTAAAATGCATATTATTGTGTTATTGTGTTTACATTATATGCAACATAGCCACATCATGATGGCCATTCTGTGGGAATGTAGCATCGAAAAGCCTAAGCAGGTACCATCACAACTACGTCTATTGCTTTCATTCACAGACACATTAACAAATATAGAATTAGATACTAAGAGTAGGGCAAGGACCACAGATCCTTAGAGAAATTTATCTTTTGAAAATTTGTTATGTGGTTAACATGGAGCAAAAATAGTGGGATGCTTTTCCATTTACAGGATAGAAAAGCTCTAGCCCATGAAAGTACAGATCAGTGAATTAGCCAATCAAGTTACTGATACTGGTTACTAAAGAAACAACAAAGAATGAAAAATTCTAGAGCTACAATAGTATCTTTATTATATCTAATGGTAAAGAGTAATTTAAAGTGACAAAACTCTAAAAACAACCCTTGAAAATCCTACCACAACACTCGATTTGATACTCAGTTCCTGTATGTTACCACATAAAACAAACAAAACAAAACAAAAAACAAAACAAAACAAAACTTCTATCTTTTGTCATCATAGAGCTGAAGCTAGTAAATACCAAATATAGAAATTGATTCTGTGAGGTGCTTAACTAAAGCACCAGTTAAATTCACAACCTCACTAATTCTTTAATATAGAAGATATACTGATAAGAAACTAAGGAACCCTGATCACTGAAATAAGGGTATCCAGGAGAATTCAAAGGATCTGGAGACTTCCAGTTCCTCAAATTGCTCTGTAACACTTACATTGTTCCCTTTTTTTAATTATTTATTTATTTATGATAGTCACAGAGAGAGAGAGAGAGAGAGAGAGAGGCAGAGACACAGGCAGAGGGAGAAGCAGGCTCCATGCACCGGGAGCCCGACGTGGGATTCGATACCGGGTTTCCAGGATCGCGCCCTGGGCCAAAGGCAGGCGCCAAACCGTTGCGCCACCCAGGGATCCCCCAGTGTTCCCTTTCTTGCTGTACAGATCTTAAAATTTACCCAGTTCAAACATTTATAGCCTCTCAACTGCTCCAGTTAGTGAAACACAAAATCAGAATAGAGAATAAAAGCATTATACCCAAAATAAGTTTTGTATATTTAAAAGTTTGTATTACAAAAAAGGGGGGGAGGGGAATTTGTAGAGGACTATTCTGAGAACATTTAATCATGAAGAGCAGATATGATTTTGGATCCAGCTTAATTATTTGTTATAGGTGAATATACAACAATTTGGAATTCAACAGCTTGCAGGTAACTAATTGTGATTCTATTTGTTGCTTTAGTCAAAGAAATCCTAGATTAAAAGGTGACTGAGGCCAAGTAATATTAAAAAGCTGGGAAGTCCTTAGTCTGATATAAGAAGTAAGCCAAAGGCTTCAGGAGAAAGTAAGTTAGAGGGTAGCCCAGGTGGCTCAGTGGTTTAGCGCCCTGCCTTTGGCCCAGAGTGTGATTCTGGAGACCTGGGATTGAGTCCTGTGTGGCTCCCTGCATGGTGCCTGCTTCTCCCTCTGCCTATGTCTCTGCCTCTCTCTCTCTGTCTCTCATGAATGAATGGATGAAATCTTGAAAAAAAAAAAGTAAGTTAGATTAGACGCATCTTGTACTTTTCACCCATATATCACCTCAATATTTTCATTGCTAGGTTCAGACAATTCTTAACTATTCTTTCCAGTTAGGAACAGACTAAGGATGAAGTCCTAGTTTCTCCGAAAACCATTTTACTGGGCTGATAATTCTAGTGAACAAGGGTAGAATAAAAATATGATTCATGATCTCACTAGGGATGGAATAAGCCAGACCCAGCTGAGCCAAGTCTGTGTTACTGCCCTGCAGAAACAAAATATCACCTGCCATAATAATACACTGTTCCTATGACCTCCAATTTTCCAGATGCCTTAGCTCGAACTAAATCCCAGTGACAGTAAATTTGATTATCTAAATGTGGCCCTTGTATCTGCCTGAGAATTAATCATTCAGTCATGGCTAGAGATAGGGCTTGGTTACAGTTACTGGGGCATCTTTGAACATGATGGATCACTCTACTTTGATCTATTTTGTTCTTTTTTGTTGTTGTTCTTTTTTACTTGGTCCTTAACACACACACACACACACACACACACACACACACACACACACACCCTAGTTCCCTTAATCCAAAAATGTCACCACCTAATAAAATCGAAACTGTCCCACACACATGTACTTACTCCCCACCAGAGCACAATTTCCGGTTATATCTTACAACCCAACCACAGTTATTTGCCCTATAGAAATAACCCAAAACTTCCACTTTGCTTTCCCAATGTTAAAAATTTGCCTTCCCCATATTAAAAATTAAAGGGAGCCAGCATAGGGATTTGTTATCTTCCTTGTGCTGATAAATTGTTAACAACCACTTTTGGGGGGTAAAACATATCTTGATTTGTAGTGTTTGTTGATTTCTGTAAACACTTCCACCATGGCCATTTTGAGCTACCAAAGTAAAGTCACCAAACTGCAGAGAGAAAGAGACGTACACCATCAATTCTGTAAGATAAGTGGCTCCAGGGCACATATAATTTTACAGTCAGGAACTGAAGCGATTCCAGAGTTTGATACCCTACTGATTCTTGGTATGGAATGGAAATGGAATCCTGGAGAGGTCAAAATATTTTTTCATATATAATCCATCTATAACTGCCAAGTCAAAACACAAGTCCTAGAACATAGGTATCCTTATCTTATAAAAGGCAGTCTGCTCTTGGGAAGAGCTATAAAATTGAGATTAAAAATGGACAATTGCCATGAAAATATACAGATAGGTATATAGATAGGACAAGGAAAGCAGAAGAGATTATTTTCTTGTATACACGGATTGTATAAAAAGCATGTTATTTTTAAAATTAGAATAGATACAATGCACTAAAACTCTCTGATTATTACTTTCAGCTTTATTATTCTAAATAGTCCTTAAAGTGATGAAATTGACAACAAAGCTTCTTTATCAAAAACACAGATGACTTCCCTCCATGTGACTTCCAGCATATTCTGTGGGGAGAGGCCATTCTAAACCATGTTATTTTGGTATTGCTCTGTTTGGAGGGTTACAAATCATTCATAGAAGCAGGCAGATTCTACATGTGTGAAAGGCAGTTTTTTTTATCTCTGTTATCTTCTCCTGCATTGCTCCTGTATAATCCAAATTAGTATACACGCCCAATGGAAAGAAGAATGAATCATCTGATTTTATTCAGCAAGATCATTTTTTTGAAACATGAATAATCTAATACTAAAACATAACTAATCATATACTATAATAATAATAAAATAAAATGATTTATGTGTCTCTATTTTGATCTAGGAATCAAAATCTTTATCTCAATGTAAAAAGTGATCTCTGAATGTACAAATCTTGTTTTATCAAAATGCTAAATTAAAGGAAAACAACTGAGTCACTTTGAATATCAGAAAAGACTCAACTCTCTCAGTCTCATCTGATCATGAACTGAACCACATTATCGTTGCTGGGTAGAACATCCAATTAAGCTTTTTGAGAATTTGGAAGCTTCTGTTCTGGGGCATAGTTCTGTAATGACACTCAGTAGATGAAGCTTTCACTTTCCCTAGCTGAAAGCTGCTTTCTCTTAGAGAAGAAAATTGTGCCAATCAAATCTGAATTTTTCTAGAACAAGTAGGTGATTTAGGAAAAGGCCAATGGGTATCATTTGTTGCACTTCAAAAATTATGTTATTTCAGTCATCCTCTCAATATAACTTTAGCTGCAAATATACACAAAGAGTCTAAAAAAAACCCGAATAAAAAAGGGGTGGTTGGATAAGCCCAGGGAGGAGTGAGTTATGACTAACAGAGGTGACACTCTGGGAAGAGTCTGAAAATTTGAGTAATAATTCACCCAGTCTATGATCCAGGTAATCCAGTTTTTCACATTTATGGAATGACAATGAAGAGAAGGAACAAGAAAGAATTATTAACTAAGCATGTACTCTGCAAGGCGCTGAGTAAGTTACAAATCTGATATTAATACATTATTGAGAAGATATGTCAGAAAGAAAAGATGCTAACAAAGAAGGAGCTTTGTAGGATGGAGTGTTTAGACAAGCTTAACGGAATATGTAGGATTGAACTAATCCTTGAAAGTTCAGCAGGATATTTAAAACCAGTGAAGCAAAAGGGAAAGGGTCATAATATTCCAGCTTGAAGAAAAATAAAAAGAAACACTATAGATCACACTTAAATGGATTTGGAATCAGGTACAACTAACGTTGCCCTAACATAAGCTACAGGAACCTAGGTACTTAACCTCAAAGTAAAATAAAAAGTTATTATTATTACAGTTAATACATAATAAGTGCTTATTACCTGCCCGTGATTGTTTTAAAGGTCTTTACATGCATGAATTCATGAAATCTGTGAAGTCATTAGTTATGATTACCCCCTTTTTTGCAGATGCTGGAATTGAGACATACAGATGTTTAAAAAATTGCCCAAAGCCTGTTCAGTTAGTAAGTGGTGCATCAGAGATTCCAACACTCAATAAATGAAAAAGGTTTTTTTTTTACTTAAAATATTTTAAAATAATAGACTAAAAAGCTCTATAAAACACTGGACACAACAACTTTTCAAATTGAACAAACTTTGTAAACTCACCATGTTTTTACTGTGGTTTTCCCATTTTCCTCATTGAAATTAGTGTATTATATATCTCTTATATACTGACTATTCAAAGGCAGAGCAGGTTATATAGAAATGGAAATCAGCTGAAAATATTTGTTAGCCAGGAGTCATTGTTCTACTTGAAATTACTGTATATAGTAAATTAACCCAGGGCAGTATTGTACTGCTGTATCAAAATGATAAAAAATGTGAGTAATTTCATGAGTCATCTATCAAATGCAGCTGAATATATTACTGAGAGTTCAAACAAACTATAGGCAACATATGTTAGGAAAAAAATTAACAAATGCTTAAGAAAGAAAACATTCAATATTATATATACATATATTCATAAGGGGTAGGTGCATGTGTATGTGTGTAAATTTATAGCAATGTATATGCTCATTATGGACTATCTGTAAACTGCCATATTTTAAATTCATTATAACATACAGGGTTTTGTGTGCTTGCTTCTGGAGTGGCTATTTTGTTATTTTCAATCACATAAACTAGGAGCATCAAGAGAAAACAACATAACTCAATTAGATAAAAGTACGTAGAAAATATTCATGAATACACTGGTTATCTCCGATAGTTCTGAGTAAGAGTTCCAAAAGTAGCAGTCTGATCTTTTAACTTTCAAGTTTTATTCTTACCAAAGATAAAATTTGCCTCTTCATTTAGAACACTTTTTCATATTTAAGGCAAGTCGCAAAATAATTTTCTAGACAAGTCAACTATCGTAGAAGAGAGGTTATTTATTTACTTGATGAGGTCTAAAAAGGGTTTCAGTGTCTCCCTATAGCCTTCAGGATAAAATGCATAATCTTTATCTATAACTATGTCTGGTTTAGTTTTTAATAACCAATTACAAGGTTCAAGTTATTTAAGCATTTTTTAATAGAGTCTTATATATCTATTTACTGGGTATGTTGCACAAAAAGGCAAAGAGAGAAATGGTACATCAATTCCTCAGTCCTTGTTTCTCCACCATAACTCCATTTCCTCCTCTCTCATTCTACTAATGGTCATATTCTACTAATGAGCCTGAGCATGCTCTCTGGGGAAAAGTTGCCAATAAGAGCAGAAGTGATATCAGTGGCTCATCCTTGTCCAAGGATCTATCTTCCTAATTGTGAAGAGAGTCAAGTTCTTTCATGAAGTATCACCGTAATGGAATAAATGTAATGCCAAAGGCAGCTGTCTTTTCTAAGGGCCTCTCAGAACTCTTACGCACAAAAGTAGACTCTCAATCACCCCTCATCAAAGTATTGTTACCTCAGAATTAACAGCTGAAATGCTTATTAGTTTTTGATGCATTTCCTTTTAAGATCTATTGGTTCAAGAACTTTATCAGTGACTTTGAGAGACAGATTTAATAAATAGGAACATTCTTTCAGCTGGAATCTTTTGAAAAAGCATAGTTATATTTAGTTCTTGAACACATTTTGAGTCAAAATATTCTTATTATTTATATGTTAATATCATTTCTTCTGTCTTTCCCTTCTATCTTCTCATCTTTCAGAAAACAATCCCTTACACAGGCTGACCACTGTCAACCTTTTCATTGTAACTCCCAGAGTAAGACCATCAAAAACAAAATACACAGAAGCATTTTCCCTATATGCATTAGGTACTATTACTTTCCTAGATAATTTCTTCAGCTGTGGTTGGAATCATAATACCTTCTGGAAAATAGTATCAATTTGGCATCCATATGGTTCTTGAATCAATGCTTAATCCTATGCCCTAAGAAAGCCATTCTGGAACAATTGTTAAAACAAGCCTCACCACAGCTCCTTGTTAGTCATGTTGATACGGTTAGCATTAAATGTGTCCCCAAATAGAGGAAGTATATTTGCTTAAAAGGTGTGTTATAAAAGATGCACTCAATAAATATTTCTTGAGTAAAACCTGAGTAAACTATCAGATAAATTATAAGGGAATTGCACTGTAATTCCAAATCCAATATACACCATTTTATATATTAATTCCAAAACTGTTTGTGATTAAATTTAACCATGCTTTGTTAAAGAAAATAAAGGCTCTCAAAATTAAATGATTATTTTTAAGAAGCCAGGAACTACTCTCCAATTTGCTTTGTTTATATAATTTCTATTCTCTGTTCTTACATTTATGATTACCTATTCCCTCTGCTTAATACTAGGGGATACATAAAGTCACAGGGAAAATAATTTCTGTTTGTCTTATATAATTAGGTCAAGTATAGAAAGGTCATGAAGTTTTGGAAGATGGCAAAGAAAATATATATTAACATAAGCATTGCTCTTCTTAATGCCTGAGGACATGAAAAGAGAATTTATGATATTTGGGTTGTGGATTAGGATATCTTTTTTCTGAATAGGTCAACATGCATCTTTGAAAGAGTTATAAAATTCTGGGATTTGAATATCTCCCAAATGTCAGAATATTATCATCTGTTTAAAGCTTTCTATACTATAATACTTTTTCTTTTACATAATTTTTACAAGATAAAATTCTGTTACATCGCTGTCAATCATTTTAAATTTCAGTGATTATCATTCAGTCTCAGATTCTTACATGAAATTTAGGCAAAGGTTAACTCTTGCCTGTCTAAAAATTTGTTATTCAGAAATTCTATAAAGCACACGCTTTAAACAATTTATTTCAAAGTAAGAGAAGAAAGGACCTCACTAATTAAATCACAATTATATTGCTTAAGTGTAAATCCTACTAGTGGCTACCCAAATACAAAAAGCTATGGATAACTTTTATGTTTTCCTGTTTTTTTATTTTTGTAATTTTCTTTAATGAAAATTACATCATTCTCATTATTCTTCCTCTTTAATAAAATTATTTCATTTCATTCTTTAATGAAAATTTGGAAATGTAAGTTTTAAACAATGATCTCTTGCATTTAGATGGTGAAGAGCAAATACAGTATTAGTGTATAATTTTCATAAGCAAGATGAGATATTTTGAATCTACAATACGAATCATGGCACAGGTCTTTATCATAACTTCAACTGACACTATATACATTGAGACACTAGAAGCCTTGTGGCAGACCTTGCACTAAGAAACCATCTAGTTATAGAAAAATAGCAATAATAAAAAAGAATAATCAAGTGAAAAGTGTCTTTTGCAAATGTGGAAAGGTGACAACTATGTGGCCAAAATGCTAGATCTCACCAATTTGGAGAAATGTTGGGATCATTACAGCCACTCTAATCATTTTAACTCATATTTAGACTATAAAGAGCTACTGCAACAAGCATGATAATTTAATTGTTCAAATTACCACTTCCTCATTCTTGGGTTTTGGTAGTTTTATATAAATGTACATAGGTAAGGATTTAAGGATATTACTAAGAAAGAAGTGTATCATTTCAAGGAAACTCCATGGGTCTTGGTTTCTGAACAGAAAAATCAAAGCAAACATGGAGTTCAGAAGAAATGGTAAGGCTAAAAAGCATTAAAAACAATCAACTCTGGGAAAAACATAAAGAATCCACAAGAGTAAAGACCATATTTTTAAAAGAGAAGAGAAAGTTGTTTTTTTTTTTTTTAAAGTCCTAAACATTTTCTCTGGTAAACAGATAGGATAAGATACCTCAAAAGTGTTTACTCATATAATAATGGAATACAATGATGGAATTCCCAGCATTTTCAAATGGAGTCAAAGATCATAACATTAGCTCCTTTTTCAGAAAGTACAGATTTCCAAGGGGGGTGAGTTGTGGCTCTATTCACAAAAATGTCTATTAAACTTATGCTGTCCAAGCTGCTTTATCACCTTTTCTCTCCAAAAAATTAAGCTCTTCTGGCACAACTAAACCCAACTGGCACACATAGAAAGTGATTGATTTTAGAGTCAGTTCACATCTAAATATATAGAGCAATGAAAATAGATGAAGAAACAACATATAGAGGGTTGTCTGACAGGTATAATAATGATAATTATCACCACCCACTAAAAATAAGTAGCACCTGGAAACTTCTTATTACTCCCCTCTTTAAGTAATATGTGTGATAACCATAACAGGAGATTTTCTTTCCTCAGACCCCACCAAGCATGATGTAGGCTTAATCTAACAAAATCAGTGGGATCCTTGAATGTTTAATTTGTGCTATCAGAAATTTATTAGAAAATAAATGAAATGTGATAATAGTTTTTAAAGTAAATTTGACAGGTATCAAAGAATAAAGGTATTATCATTTAATTAATAAATTAAACATCTAAAAATTATAGAATCATGCATTTTAGAGCTCAGGGGAACTTTAAAAATCACTTGGAGCCAGTGTCCCCATTTTTTTAATGATATAAAAACCAGAGAGGTAAATTTACTTTAACCAGATCATGCAGTAACATTTTGAGCTTCCTGTATACTAAGATGTAGTGATAATCAAGAAGAAACTAGTCATATGGAAGAGTCCCTTCAGATTTATCACATTTGTTAGTCTACTTCTTTTTTAAGCTGAAGTCACATTAATGAACATCTACTTGATCGTGGCAATTGATATCACATAGATCATGATTAGAAAATTGAGAGTGACCTAAAAGTAGATCTTAGAAGAAAGAACCTCTAACAGGAAAATCAATATGACCTAAGATCAAGATGCCTTCTATCTGAAGGCATCCTTCTTCATGTAAGCTATCTCTTCTGTTTATCAAGAGGACTGAAGCTAATTGTTGTAGGACATATTATGCAGTTGTTTAAAATATCAAGTCCCACCAACAAGTATTTGTAAAAGTATAGTAAAAGAGAAGCCTTTCCTGAGTCCCAAACTGAGATTGCTTTTGTAGGGTCAACAACCTCTCAGGAATCTAGACACATTAACAATTCACTTAAAGGAAAAAGGATCAATGAGAAGATTAATGCACGCATTCTGTGGTCAGAGAAGGAAAAGGGGGAAATAAAGAAGGCATCCCTGCCTGTATCCACAGTTCAGTCTCATGGACTGGATCTGAAGCCTCAGGAGGAAAAGACAAGGAAAAGACATTTATCAACTGGTTCAGATTCAGTAATTTGCAGGAAAAACAACAAAATTTTTGCATCTCAAAGGTCTATAGCTGGGGAGTTGCAGGAGACAGTACCTGGACAGGGTGGCAACTGGCCAACAGCAATAGCAAAGCTGTGATAGATGTGGTGGAGCGACTGCCCATAAGAGAGATGTGGTGAGGAGCTCTGGCCACTGGGCAGACCCAGGAACTTGCAGAAATACATGGGTAAAATATTCAAAGAGCTGAGTAGTGTTGTGGAAAAGTAGAAGAAATATGTTCAGTGAAATCTGGGTAGAAATGCTAAAACAACCCTATCCGGTGATGCTAGTGAAGGAGTCAAAGCCAAGTAATACTGTAAAATACAGGTTTATTATCACAGGTTATTAAAGCTGCAATGGGATTACATGTTATATAGTCCAGCCCCATTCAATTTCACATGAGGGAACTGAGGTCTGGAGACATCATTTCCTTCTCAAGTTCACACAACTCAACAGAGCCAGACCGTGTGATCACTGCTTCCAATGAATCACACCAGTTTTATTTCACTGTTGGTCTGTTTCCTTTATTTAAAATAACTTTGCATTTAGCATCTAGGGGTTCTTTAAATTTCTGAGAAGTGAGAATTTTTTTAATAGAATGTGAGCTTTGCAGTTTTAGAAATACTAGTTATTGTAAATACCAAATGTTTCCCCGAACTAGCTCTTTGAAAGAGCTTTGATATAAAAAGTTCTTTCTAAAATAACTCCTTTGTAACACCACAAAGGGCATCTGAGGACAATTTATCTTTTCTCTGCCATTCATCTAATATCTTTACAGTAAGTGCTTGTACAGAGTTTTGATTATAAGACAAAAATGTTAAAAATCAAATGCATCATTGACTTGAAAATGTGTCCAGTTCAATCTTGCTGCTGCCTCAGGTCTTTTTTTTATACTTTCAGAATGAAATGGTTTAAAGTTAGAAAGAGGAATGCCACATGCTGACTGGGAAGTTAATGATAATTTCAAATTAAGTATCATATGCTAATGTGTAGTTAAATATTGAATTGAGAAAGATGTGTCCACCACTTATATATAGAAGCTCAGACTTCCTCTGTATTATATAATTAGCAGAGACCATCTTCCTTATCACTATTAGAATAAGAGAAAGAATTTTGAAATTTAATTTTAGCTCACTTTCTAAATGCTTGGTTTTCTAAAAGAGTATGTATGTAGACTTTCTTATCTAATAAAATACAATGCCAGTGATATTGGTACTGATTTACAAAGGCAACAGATGAGTCACTGATGTCCAGTTTAATATGGACTTGTATCATCTAATACAGATGAAGAGCTTTTTTTGGTAACTAGGTAGTGAGTGGTAGCGTAATTTTCCTACCATATATGTTGACTTCACAGTTCAGGAGATGTATTAACAATCAAATAAAATAATATATGTGGAAGCTCACTTTAAAATTTAAAGTTTCATTGAGATGTAAGTTGTTACTATATTATTATTATTATTATTATTATTATTATTATCATTATTATTATTATCATTAGCTACTGCATAAATGTTCCCATACAGCTTTTGAGGCTACTCTGCCAACAATCCTTCTATCAGTGTGCTGCGGCTTGCAGTCAGATAGCATTGCTCTATGGGTAAATGAAAGGATAGCTTATTTCTATTTCGTACTCAATTGATGGGTTGCTGATAACTTGGCCAACTTTATCTGGACTGAGAGGCACTATTCCACTCTCATTGGATCAATTCTGTGGTCACTTCTTTCTCCAAACCCTAAAATCTGCAATGGAGTTTGAATTTTTAAAATTCCATTTTGGATAAATAACTAGAAATTTTATCCCGAGGTGACTTAAGAACCAGGAGCGAAGGCAAAGACAGGCCCCTCAAATAAATAAATAAATAAATAAATAAATAAATAAATAAATAAATAAATAGATAGATAAATAAATAGATAAATAAAATAATAGTCTTCCTTGTCTTTACCAATAGCTTTTATTACATACTACAAACGATTTTTTATCTGGCAATGTATCAATATCCTCTTCGTGCTTAATATTTTAGCCAAAACCATGTTCTATGACCATTTGGGCAGTTTAGATGATAGTATATGTATAACACTTCCCATTCTCTATGGTATGTGCACTCGTGTTTTCTACAAGTATTGAATTTTTAACTTTAGTATAGTCCAAAGGAGCCAACCTGATTATCCTAAATTAATTCTCCTCCTTCAACTATTTTTTTTAAGTAGGAGGGATGAAAAGTGGATGGCAAAAAACAGCAGGCATTCTGTAATTTGTTGTCTCTGGAAGAGAAGACCAAAGTTTGGGCTAGTTCTGGGGAGTAAGAGTAGAAAGAAGTTTAGAGATTTTACAAATATTTAAACGTTTAGTTTAGAGGTCAGTATCCTTAGCTTCTCCTGTCTCAAGTACCTGTGTAAAGTCCTTTCTGGGGATGCTCCCCACTCCCAACCTGCTATAGCTGTTGGGCTATTTTTTTATTAAACTATAATTAACATACAATATTATATTAATTTCAGGTATATAATATAGTGATTCAGCAATATATATTGCTCAGTGCTCATCAAGATAAGTATTCTTAATCTCCTTCATCTATTTTATTGATATTCCCATCCACCTCCCCTCTGGTAACCACCAGTTTGTTCTCTGTATTTGTGAATCCCTTCTTGTCTCTTTTTTCTTTGTTAGTTCATTTGTTTTGTTTCTTAAATTCCATATATGAGTAACATTATATGATATTTCTCTTTTTCTGATGGACATTTCACTTAGCTTTATACCCTCAAGGTCCATCCATATTTTTGCAAGTGATAAGATCTCATTCTTTTCTATGGCTAATATTCTGTGTGTGTGTGTGTGTGTGTGTGTGTACTACATATATATATTCCATTATAAACATGCATACACACACACACAAACACACACCACTTATTTTTTTTTACCTACTCATCTATGGAAGGAGATTTGGGTTGCTTCCATATCTTGACCATTGTAAATAATGCTGCAATAAATATATGGGTACATATATCTTTCCAAATTAGTCTTTTCATTTTTTCTGAGTAAATATTCAGTAGTAGAACTACTGGATCATATGGTCATTTTTTTTGAGGAATCTCCATATGGTTTTCCACAGTGGCTGCAACAATTTACATTCCCAACAAGAGTGTGCAAGGGCTCCTTTTTCTCCACATCCTCACCAACACTTGTTATTTCTTGTGTTTCTTTTTTATTTTAGCCATTTTTCAAGTACAAAGTGATATCTTATGGTGGTTTTAATTGATATTATACTTATAACACAAACACATGAAAGATAAATAGCATGCTACTTAGCAATGAATCAATCATCCAAAAAACCAAAGAGAAAGTCAAAAAGTACAGGGCAATCAATGAAAATGAAAACACAATGATCCAAAGTCTTTGGAATGCAGCAAAGGCAGTTCTAAGAGGGAAGATTATACCAACACAGGCTTACTTCAAGAAACAAGAAAAATCTCAAATAAACAACCTAACCTTATACCTCAAGGAGCTAGGAAAAAAAAAAAACAAATCCTAGAGCCAGTAGAAGAAAGAAAATAATAAATATTAGAGCAGAAATAAATAAAATAGAAACAAAAAAATCCACAACAGATCAATGAATCCAAGAGCTCATTCTTTGAAAATATAAACAAAAGTGATAAACTTTTAGTCAAACTCATCATTACAAAAAAGAAAGGATTTAAGTAAATAAATAAATAAAATCTAAATAAAAGAGAGGAAATAATAACTAACATATCAGAAACACAAAGGATTATAAGAAAATATTATGAAAACTTATGTCAGAAAATTGGACAACCTAGAAGAAATGGATAAATTCTTAAGAACACAACTTGCCCAAAATGAATTAGGAAGAAACAGAATCTGAACAGACTAATTATTAACAGGAAAACTGAATCAGTAATCAAAAAAAATCCCAATAAAAGAAGTTCCAGACCAGATGGCTTTGCAGGTAAAATCTACCAGATATTTAAAGAGGAATTAATACCTATTCTTCTCAAACTACTCCAAAAAATAGAAGAGAAAAAGAAGCCTCCAAATTCATTCTATAAGATCAGAATTACTTTAATACCAAAGTCAAACAGACCCTGCAAAAAAATCTGCAAACCAATATCTCTGTTGAACACGTGCAAAAATCCTCAAAAAATTATTAGCAAACTGTATTCAATAATACATTTTAAAAAATCATTCACAAAGATCAAGTGGGATTTATTACTGGGATGCAAGGGTAGTTTAATATTTGCCCATCATGTGACACATGACAATAACAAGAAAAAAGATAAAATCATTTAATCATCTCCTGAAACAGAGAAAAAGCATTTGACAAAAATACAATATTCATTCATAACAAAAACTCTCAACAAAGTACGTTTCAAGAGAATATACTTCAACATAATAAAGGTCATATATGAAAAACTCACAGTGAGCCTCATACTTGAAGGTGAAAAACTGAGAGCTTTTCCTCCAAGACCAGGAACAAAACAAAGATGTCCACTCCCGCCACTTTTAGCCACAGCCATCCGAAAAGAAAAATATATAAAAGGCATCCAAATTGGTAAGAAAGAAGTAAAGCCTTTACTATTTGCAGATGACATACTATAGATAGAAAAGCCTAAAGATTCTACCAAAAACTACTAGAACTAATAAAAGAATTCAGTAGAGTTGCAGGATACAAAATTAATGCACAGAACTCTGATTCATTTCTGTACACTAATAATAAAGTGGCAGAAGGAGAAAATAAGAAAAAGTCCCACTTACAATTGTACCAAAAATAATAAAATACCTAGGAATAAACTTAACCGAAGAGGTAAAGCCATGTATGTACTCTGGAAACTATAAAAGAATGATGAAAGAAATTGAAGATGACACAAACAAAGGAAAGATATTCCATGCTCATGGCTTAAAGGAATATTGTTAAAATGTCCATAAAAACCAAAGCAATTTTTCCCATAACTAGAATAAATGTTCCTAAAATTTGTATGGAACTCCAAAAGACCCCAAATAGTCAAGGCAATCTTGAGAAAGAAAAATAAAACTAGATGTATCACAATCCCAGATTTCAAGGTATACTACAAAGGTATAGAGATCAAAAGACAATGACACTGGCACAAAAACAGACAGATCAACAGAAAAGAAGAGAGAGCCCAGAAATTAATTCACAGTTATATGGCTGATTATTCTACGACAAAGGAGGCAAGAATATACAATGGGGAAAAGACAGTCTCTTCAACAAATGGTGTTGGGAAAACTGGACAGCTACATACAAAAGAATGAAACTGGACCACTTTCTTACACCACAGACAAAAACAAACTCATAATGGATTAAAGACCCAAACGTGAGACCTGAAACCATAAAATTGATAGAACATGGAGAATAGTTTCTTTGCTATCAGCCATAGATACATTTTTCTAGGCAAACAAGAGCAAACATAGTTACTGAGGCTACACCAAAGGTAAAAACAACTTTTGCACAGTAAAGGAAACTGTCAACAAAACAAAAAGACAAACTACTAAATGGGAGAAGATATTTGTAAATGATGTAAGCGATGTGGGGTTAATATCCAAAATATGTAAAGAACTTCCTTCACCTATTCTTAATCAATACTTGCTGATCACAATTTTCAAAAATGCAAATGAGAGCTAGGAGAAATCTCTATATGGAGAAAGCAGGAAAATTGAAATTCTCTAAAACGGGTACTATAACAGAGCAAAGGATCAGTTTGAATTCACCCTTCGAACTTCTCTTGACACTGTCATTCTTCTGCTGTCCACTGAATTCTTTAAGGCTTGCTTCCTTGTGTAGTTATTTTGTCTCATTTACCAACCTCATGGACAGAGAGCAGACATCTATCTTCTGGGTAAGGCTGCACGCACCCAGCTGGCCAGGGCTCACGGCAATTATTTGATCATTACAAATATAACCTTTTGATTTACAGTGAGTTCATGGATAAGCAACTCCTTATACTGGACTTATAACAAGCTTGCATATAAAATTTTCTAGTAAACTCTCTTACTAAATAAATAATACATTATAACTCAGGTTAGCCATATTTCCATTTGAAATGGCCATTTTATAAATTTCTAGCTATGAAGTTTGGTGAAGGACACCTCAGGATTGAGAATGGATGAGATAATCTGCATTCAACAAGTGAGCAATTGCACCCACTCCCCTCATCCATACAATCAGTGGCAATAGAACATCCAAGGGGGGGAAGCATAAAGCATGTTTGAATACTGCAATGAATTTGATTACATTAGCACCAAATTAAGCCTATTTTCATTTTGATATTATAAAAAAAGCAGCAGGAGGTTTGACTAGATAACTTGCTTTTACTTTATTAAATTCCTTATGTTCCAGTCAGCGGGATTGAGTGCTCCCTAGGAGTGCATTAAGAACGTTTGGGCCTTGTCTCATTCAAAACAGTGTAGCTCCAAGTCAGACTTTTACAATGCACTTTCCTGGGGCTGCCAGTAGGAGATTAAGGAGAGGTCCCTAGTTCCTTGGCTGTTTATTGCCTTCTTTATGCAGAAGGGTTTCCCTCCCACTTGAGGGCATGAAATACAATGCTCAGCATTAGGCAGACAGAAGACTTGTCCCAAGAGGACCATCTTGGTTGTCCAGTACAAATGTTATACAAATAGGAGTTGTCTGAATCTCTGGCTGTTTTAGGACTTAAAATCCTACAGCTCTACCTCCTTTCAGTCAGTACATATTTATGGCTGTTTTGCTCTACCCCAACAATGCTAATTAATTAAATGTTTGCTTAGTGGCCTAAAAAGAGTTAGGATACCTTCCAAAGCATCAGATGAACATTAAGAGGATTTAGAGTCTGGCTATAAAGGAAAAAGTCATTTCTAAAATGTCAGAATCCTTATTTACAACACGATGCCAGTAAGGAGGGGAGGAGAAGGCACCTAACAAGATTCAGTAAGAATGGTCCTTAGAACAGTTCATCCAGCCAATATCAAGCCTATCTCCATCCTCAGCCAAGTCTAATGAAAGCTCAAGTGTCCAGCTTTCTAATGATCCTCCCACTTTCCCTTCTTGGATTCTTGTTTCTCCTTATATTGTGGTGTTCAAAATCTATTTTTGTAGTTGGTTTAGTACATTTCGTTTCAGAGCAGTTGGCACATTTTGCCTGACTGCAACTAACCATGTTATGAAGTTAGCCATGCATTATCCTATCATCAATCGCCACGGACGCAAATCTTCCCGTCTATTGTTAAGGATTTGATTTCCTCTAGTAAAATGTGCTTTCCTGTGGCAGCTGCCTGAGAGCAGTCACTGGAGTTGAAAAGGGAAGGCTGAGAGGCAGGGTCACCTACCAGCCGCAAACCAAAGGGAACAGTGGTCAGTTCTAGGGGGCACTGGTCTTCCTCTTACGCTTTTCTGTATTTCTCTTCCAACATTTTTCTCCGCATGTTCCCTCTCAGTGCATGCCTTCTAGGTTGTTTGCAGGGCCAAATTCTGGACTAAAGAAGAGGAAGGGGTACCTTCTTGCTCGAGAACAAAGAACAAAATTTTAAAATTTGTCAAACTATAGAGAAAAGTCTCCTGATACTTAGATAAGACAGACCATAAACTTTTATTGAAATAAGCACAGAAAAGCACCCTCATTTCTTCATGGCATATTTTATATGTTTGCAGGAGTGACGCATTTAACTAGGAAAAGGAGACATCACTGTTTTCAATACACATCCTAAAATGATTATGCACTGATGGGCTACTTTGGATATATTATCAACCATGCTGTGTAAGAATATTGATTGGTATGAAACACTTTCACATTACACAAGAAAGTGGAATATTCATGGTAATTGCTAATCACTCCTTTCATGTCCCCTCCACTCTCTTGTTCTCTGTCACGCCCACTTGACAAAATGTTAGCCCTACCTAAGCCACCTGTCTGCCTAACCCATGCCGGCCCCTTGACATCAGAGAATTGCTAATAAGAAGCACTCCACCCAGCTGACAGATTTCCCCTAATATTTTTAAGCACAAATCTCAAGTAAACCCTCAGCATGTCTCCAGTCATATGGTTCTCCCACAAACCAAGATGTTATTTCACATCTTGTTATTCAAACTGCCAATATTCCTTCCCCATTTCTTCCTCCCTTTCAATTAAAGACCATCTTCTCATCACCTTATCTGCCTCTTGGCCCCTTTGCATGTTTATGTAAATGCTCTCTTTTCTCTCTGATTCTAATAAAATGTACTGTCTCTAATCTTGTATAAGTCCAAACACACATCGCCTTCCCTAGATGCTTGCCTATCCTTCCTCTTTCATTCCAGGACGGACTGTGCTCCTGCATTTGACCTCTCATCCACCACCATAATTCTCTTTTTCTCCATCTCTTTATCACCGAGTCCCATGGTTTATTATATTATTCAATGACAATACAAAACACAATTACACAATTTCTATCTCCAGCTCTGATTTCTCCTTTCAACTATATTTAGATTTGTCTAAATAAATAAGGGTCATACTAACTGTATTAACTAGGCATTTTTTTTTATCTCCAGTGGGCAAATCGCAAGTATTATAGCCAAAAGACAATTATGTATTCTCCACTCCCTCCCCAGACACCCTCCCCACTACTATTTCTTCTTCTCAGAAGATGGTACTGTCATTGTTCCTGTGGCTCACACTAAAATACCCAGGGTCATTCTATATGATCGTCTTTTTCTCAAAGCCTAAGTCCAATTTGCTATCAAGGATTGTACAGTTATGCAAAATATAGTCTAACAGCAGCCACTCCTTACCTACCACTTAAGTTCAATTTATCATCATTTTCGTCTCGAATAACTTTCTAACTGGTCAAGCTTTTCTGCTTTTGTTCCCAAAGGTCACTTCTGCACAGTATCCAAAGTTATCTTTTTGTACAATGTAATTCAAGTTCTATCACTCGCATGGCCATACTATCCAATGACTTCATACTTGTGGAAATATTAGCCATTTAGTCATATTTTTTCTTTTTAATATAGTCATGGTCCTATGATACATACTGCTCTGTAGTGTTTTTTATGATTAATTCATCCATTGAGCAAATATTTGTTGAATGCCCACAATGTTTCAGGCACCATTCTAGCCTCTGGAGATAGAGGGATAAAGAAGAAAAGAATCCTGTAAGAAGTTCATCCATTTTATTGGATGTTCAACAGCACAGAAGCATTTACATTTCCTGTTGACAAAAATAGTGCATGTTCATCATATAAAATTTGAAAAATACAGAAAAGCAAACAAGAAATGCAATATACTACATGCTTCCATTAATATTATGTTCAATTTCCTCTAATGCTTTTCTGTATTTCATTTACTATATTATCCCTGTGGGCATAGCCTATGTTCTCTTTACTCTTTAGTATTCAGGTTTTGGAATTACTTTACCCCTGAGCTAGCTTTCAATATTTAGATCATTCTTCCCTCATCAAGGTCTCCTAATCTGAGGGTCAGGCATGTGTTTCTGCCTGTCTTTCTAGAAAACCTTCCTTTGAGTTATGTATCACATCAAGTATCCAATGCCTACGCTGGATGTATCTCTACCTCTCAATCAAAAAAGCAAGAGGATCTCCAAACTTCATGCGTGTGCCTTACCATTCTGTTAATGTAACCTCCAGAGTAGGCAAAGGGAAAGACTTGGTAGTGGTTGTTCTTTTAAGGGGGAAAAAAACCAGGCCAAATCAGAGATCCTGGGGAATTTGGGGTTGTTTCTAAAAGTCAGCAAGTTTGTGGTGCCATTCATAAATAGGAAGAAACAGAAAACTCAAGCAAAAGCATGAAAACTTCAAATAAAATCAAAAGCCCTGTGAACATGTAGTTTTACCAACAGAAATACTGCACAGCCTAGAATCATAAAGAGAAGCACCAGGGAGCTGATTAACTAGGACCATGGTGACAGTTAAGCTAGAAAAATATGTTTTCTCTTCAAATGCAGAGCACCTGATGGCTCTGCATGATGCAGTGCAATGCCACACACCTCAGGGACACCAATTTAAATCCAAGCAGGGTCATTTGTCAGAGCAGAAGTCATTTGTGCCTAATAGCATTTTATTAGCCCATGTGAAATGTATCAGAGTTCTGAACCTAGTTCTTAGGGGATGTTACTACATTATCAAACATACTACTCAATTTACTCCCAGGTGGTACCTCCAATGATAAACCATGTCCACATAACACAAGAGAATAAAGTAGCAAATAATAGGTATCAGAGTAGTTCAATTTTGTTATAATTATCATAGCAACAGCAACAAAAACACCTGGTATTTAGGTAGCACTTTACATTTCACAAAGCACTTTCATGTTTACTATTCATCACTTTTAACAACCTTATGAAATTAATTGACAAAGTATCACTTTTATTTTACAGAGGTGGAAAATCAGATTTGCTAAGTAACTTTCCCTTTGATTTATCACTGGAACTCAAATCTTAGCCATCAATAGAACTGAATGAAGTCTCTAAATCGGGTTTTCAGATTATAAGTCTACCATTATATCTTTCTTGGACAGTATGTTGTCCTTTTTTAAGAGTCTCTGTAACAAATTTTTTTAGAATAAAGTAATTTCATCAGTAAATGATTTAGAGAATAAATGGTTGTCCAGATGTTTTTTCCTAGTGTAGAAATACATGACTTCCTAGTAGAGCAATTATGTGGTATTTTTAGAATAATCAGCTGAGCATGCTAAAATTATTCACAGTGGAAGACTATTCATTCTTTCTTCAAGTTTATAATAAAGCTAATAATTTAATAGCAGCCAATATTTTGATTGCTTGACATATGACAATCTCTCTTCTTAAACCTCATACCAACTTAACAAAATGAGCATCTTCTCCTATTTTTCAGATACAAACTCAGGTACATAAAAGTTAAGAAATTATGACAAACCCAGAGAAAGAGTGGAACTGTTGGGATACAATTCCTATCAGTCTGGCCTCAAAGCTTGCACTCAATCATTACACATTCTCCAAGAGGATAAGAAGCACACAGCAGAATCATTTTTTTTTTTTTTGCTCTTTTCTGTAGAGTTCTTTTTTTTTTTATAAATTAATTTTTATTGGTGTTCAATTTACCAACATACAGAATAACACCCAGTGCTCATCCCGTCAAGTGTCCCCCTCCGTGCCCGTCACCCATTCACCCCCACCCCCCGCCCTCCTCCCCTTCCACCACCCCTAGTTCATTTCCCAGAGTTAGAAGTCTTTATGTTCTGTGTCCCTTTCTGATATCTCCCACACATTTCTTCTCCCTTCCCTTATATTCCCCTTCACTATTATTCATATTCCCCAAATGAGTGAGAACATACACTGTTTGTCCTTCTCCGATTGACTTACTTCACTCAGCATAATACCCTCCAGTTCCATCCACGTTGAAGCAAATGGTGGGTATTTGTCGTTTCTAATGGCTGAGTAATATTCCATTGTATACATAAACCACATCTTCTTTATCCATTCATCTTTCGATGGGCACCGAGGCTCCTTCCACAGTTTGGCTATCGTGGACATGGCTGCTAGAAACATCGGGGTGCAGGTGCCCCGGCGTTTCATTGCATCTGAATCTTTGGGGTAAATCCCTAACAGTGCAATTGCTGGGTCGTAGGGCAGGTCTATTTTTAACTCTTTGAGGAACCTCCACACAGTTTTCCAGAGTGGCTGCACCAGTTCACATTCCCACCAACAGTGTAAGAGTGTTCCCTTTTCTCCGCATCCTCTCCAACATTTGTTGTTTCCTGCCTTGTTAATTGTCCCCATTCTCACTGGTGTGAGGTGGTATCTCATTGTGGTTTTGATTTGTATTTCCCTGATGGCAAGTGATGCAGAGCATTTTCTCATGTGCATGTTGGCCATGTCTATGTCTTCCTCTGTGAGATTTCTCTTCATGTCTTTTGCCCATTTCATGATTGGATTGTTTGTTTCTTTGCTGTTGAGTTTAAGAAGTTCTTTATAGATTTTGGAAACTAGCCCTTTATCTGATATGTTATTTGCAAATATCTTCTCCCATTCTGTAGGTTGTCTTTGAGTTTTGTTGACTGTATCCTTTGCTGTGCAAAAGCTTCTTATCTTGATGAAGTCCCAATAGTTCATTTTTGCTTTTGTTTCTTTTGTTTTCGTGGATGTATCTTGCAAGAAGTTACTGTGGCCAAGTTCAAAAAGGGTGTTGCCTGTGTTCTCCTCTAGGATTTTGATGGAGTCTTGTCTCACATTTAAATCTTTCATCCATTTTGAGTTTATCTTTGTGTATGGTGCAAGAGAGTGGTCTAGTTTCATTCTTCTGCATGTGGATGACCAATTTTCCCAGCACCATTTATTGAAGAGACTGTCTTTCTTCCAGTGGATCGTCTTTCCTCCTTTGTTGAATATTAGTTGACCATAAAGTTCAGGGTCCATTTCTGGGTTCTCTATTCTGTTCCATTGGTCTATGTGTCTGTTTTTGTGCCAGTACCACACTGTCTTGATGACCACAGCTTTGTAGTACAACCTGAAATCTGGCATTGTGATGCTCCCAGCTATGGTTTTCTTTTTAAAATTCCCCTGGCTATTCGGGGTCTTTTCTGATTCCACACAAATCTTAAAATAATTTGTTCTAAGTCTCTGAAGAAAGTCCATGGTATTTTGATAGGGATTGCATTGAACGTGTAAATTGCCCTGGGTAGCATTGACATTTTCACAATATTAATTCTGCCAATCCATGAGCATGGAATATTTTTCCATCTCTTTGTGTCTTCCTCAATTTCTTTCAGAAGTGTTCTATAGTTTTTAGGGTATAGATCCTTTACCTCTTTGGTTAGGTTTATTCCTAGGTATCTTATGCTTTTGGGTGCAATTGTAAATGGGATTGACTCCTTAATTTCTCTTTCTTCAGTCTCATTGTTAGTGTATAGGAATGCCATTGATTTCTGGGCATTGATTTTGTATCCTGCCACGCTACCAAATTGCTGTATGAGTTCTAGCAATCTTGGGGTGGAGGCTTTTGGGTTTTCTATGTAGAGTATCATGTCATCGGCGAAGAGGGAGAGTTTGACTTCTTCTTTGCCAATTTGAATGCCTTTAATGTCTTTTTGTTGTCTGATTGCTGAGGCTAGGACTTCCAATACTATGTTGAATAGCAGTGGTGAGAGTGGACATCCCTGTCTGTTTCCTGATCTTAGGGGAAAGGCTCCCAGTGCTTCCCCATTGAGAATTTACACAGCAGAATCATTAAGGAACCTTCTCTGAGGAAGGAACAAGGCAAACCAGACATTGAAAATCTGTATGACATTTTAGGGTTCATTTGATCTAGAAAAAAATACACAATACTATTTTCTCAAGTACTATACCATTGTCCCAGTAAAATTATCAAAGAGTATATATTTTACAAACACAATTACTAAGATATACTAACACAGAGAACAAATTCAAGTGTGATACCCAGTTAACAGCAAACATTCAATTAGTATTGACTGCAAGATACTCTGAACTTTGTGGTCTTAGCAGCACAAGGAATTTGGGGGAAGAAGAAAGGAAGAAGAAGGAGAAGTAGGAGAAGGAGAAGAAGAAGGAGGAGGAGGAGGAAGAGGAGGGGGAGGAGAGAAAGGAGGCGGAGGAGGGGGGTGAGGAGGAGGAGGAAGAAGAGGAGATATATTTGCAGTCTTGGAAAGCCCTCAGTGGAATTACTGCAACTTACAACAAACTGCAAATAAAATACAAGTAAGTGAGAGCCATGGTTCTCAAACTGTAGTGGGCACTGGAATCACCTGGAAAAATTGTTGGCAAATAGATTCTTGGACCCCACCCTCTGAGTTTCTGATTCAGAAAGTATGGGAGGGTGTGAGAATGAACATATCTGACAAACTTCCAGGTAATGCTGATGTTGCTGGTTCAGGGACCACACTCTGAGAACCACTGGTGGCAGAATTCTAAGAGAGCATAAAAGATGTAATAAGCCTTCCAGAGGGAAAAAAAATCATAGAGACTTTAGCCTTGTTTTTGTTTTTTGTATTTTTTTTTAAGATGTATTTATTGGGATGCCTAGGTACCTCAGTGGTTGAGCGTCTGCCTTTGACTCAGGGTGTGATTTCCAGAGTCCGGGATGGAGTCCCACATGGGGCTCCTGCGGAGAGCCTGCTTCTCCCTCTGCCTGTGTCTTTGCCTTTCTTTCTCTCTCTTTCTCTCTCTGTCTCTCTCTCTCCTGAATAAATGAATAAAATTTATTTGTTAGAGAGAGAGAGAGAGAGAATGGAGGGATAGAGGGAGACAGGGAGAGAATCTCAAGCAAACTCTGCACTGATCACAGAGCCTGACATGGTGCTTGATTTCACGTCCTTGGGATCTCAACCCTGAGATCACAACCTGAGCCCAAACCAAGAGTCGGGCTTTTAATCAACTGAGCCACCTAGGTGCCCTGAGAGCTGAGCCTTTGAACTGTGCTTTGACAAAGGAAGAGAATTTCAGTTATTGAGGAATAATGTGCTTCTGTCTCAAGAGGAGGCATATAGGTCTTCAGACTCATCCTTCTCTCATCTTAGTGATTTGGTGGCCTCACTCTACTCTTGCAGAATGGAATAAAAATTATGAATCCATCTTTCTTTGCCCAACAACTCAAAATATACGTTAATAATTTCTTGGCTTCAACTGAGGTCCTGACATTTCACAAAAGAATGAAAGAGTAGTTTAACACATTTTAAGCCCTATTAAATTCCTTCTTTGTTCCATTTCAAATAATTTCAATTTCTTCTGAAATTTTCTCCTAACCCAACTTTCACATTCTAGGAGTGATCAAGAATGTGAATGAGATGTTGGTTAAGTTTTCTTTTGTAGATTTGTTTGATTGATTGTATGGCTGAAATAAGTCACAACTTTCCAAGTAAGTATCCTTCCTATCCTTACCCCAAAAGACAAAAGAATAAATGGAAACAATTCTAGAAGCATTTTAACTGTATGCTGGAGCTAGAGAACAATCAAAGGGATAATGTACTGACTCATGAGAATAGTTTTATTCCCCATTCTTCTATTATTTTACCACATGACCCTAAAGAAGTCATTTAAATTCTCACTGCTTGAATTTTTGCTTTTGTAAAATGGAGATAATATTTGCCACAAGGTTTAGTTAATGCTTTAAAATGCTTTTGAGATCACTGGGAAAGGAGAGCATAAAATACTATTACTCTACATTGATCTTTGGAACTTGAACTATAAAACAAGAAGAATCTACACTCCTGCAGGAACCGCCCAATTGAGAAGGAACTTTCCTACAACTAAGCTGCTCACTATCATGACAAATGTATATTGGACTCCAATATTGTCAAGTATTTTACAATCATTCCTTCTAATGATTTTTATTCATCGCTCTTACAGAGGGAACAACTAATGGGAAGATAATTCAAATGCTATCTGTCAGTCTAAGGGTGAGAAAACTTTTTCCATAAGGGCCAGGTAGTAAGTATTTCAGACTTCAGGCCACATATGAGCATCCAATCACATATGATCATGATTATGAGTCATGCTTAAAAACTGGGACAAATAAGCATTGCTAATCATTATCATTGTAAATTTTTCTCCTAAAAAGCATCAGTGTTCCTTCCTGCTTTCATTTTATTTTACTATTTACTCAGATTGGGTCAGTAATACAGAGTTAGGGAAAATCTGCTACCTAAATATTTAGGGTTTTAGTTTGAAAATGGACCACTTTTTAAAAATAATACTGTTGCTTTCAAGTTCTGTTTTCCCAAAAATAATTTGTTAAATCAAACTATTTGATTTTAGGACCCCAAACACAAGCCACTCTGTTTCATTCACATTTTCTATTTTGTTTTGCCTGCTGCTTCATTACTTGTGTTTCCTCATGAGCCTTTAGAGGAAATAATGTTATTTCTTCAGTTGTGCAAATTGAAAACCTATTTTTAAAGAGCTGTGCTCCAGCCATTTGATTATCCTACATTCCATTCTTCATTTATTTAAAAAAGAAAGAGACTATCTATAAGTCCCCATGTCTCTCCTGAGAGTTGTAGAAGCTGCTTTATTCTTATTAACACTTTTATTACACACATTTTGTTTTCTTATTCCAGTGATAGTTTACCTTCCTGTTAACTTTTCTGTTTATATCTCCTTTAAGAAGTTTTGTCTGACGTGCTCTATATAAAGACTCCTAATCAGATCTCATTTTAAAACTATGTAAAGTAGAAATGAGTTTTACAATTTAAGTTACAAAGTTTACAAAATAGAAAGTAGTTTAAAGACTTTTGCTTCTTTTTGGTTATATTTAAAATCTTTTTAGGAGCTTCTCTTTTAACTGAGATGAACTTCCATACAGTTTCTCATATATCCATGTAAGTCAATCAAACATTTATTATAGGTTAATATGGAAGCAATTATATTTAGTCTTATGTTATAAAAAAAGAGAAAGGCACTTATTTTTAATTTATGACTATAATCTCACAACTTAATATATTTAAAGCCATTTTTTCTGGTTTTTCTTTCCCTACCATGTGCACTTCTGAAATAAGATAATCAGTCTTGACACATGGAAGTCTCACTGTCCTTTTTCCTCAGATTCATGCCATAATTAGAAATCAATCAATCGTAGAAATGTCTTTACGGCATTATGATTTAGCATCATATACTCAGTTTTTATTGAGGGCTGATATAATAAAGAGCTTTATGAAGAAACTCTCTGTAGTTTAGTAATACTGCTTCTAAAGACATCTCCCATTACATCTTTCAATATCCAAATGTGAGGAATACTCATATTTTATGTTTTTCTCAAGGTTCTAACCAAGGAAAAAATTTTCCACCTTGACTTTATTTGCTCTCTTATAATTTAAAAAGAGTTTAAAACTAATAAATTCAGCACTAAGTCATAGGATACAAAATCAAGATACAAAAATTAGTTGTACTTCTCTACACTAGCAATAAATGATCTCCAAAAAAATTAAGAAAACATCCACACCGAAATACAATTCAAAATCACAGTGAAATATCACCTCACATCTCTTAAGAAGGTCATTACCCCCAAAAGCTAGAAAAAAAAATAAGTGTTGGTAAGGATGGGGAGAAATTGAGTGCATCTTTGGTGGGAATGTAAAATGGTGCAGCCACTCTGGAAAACAGTATACAGGTTCCTCCAAAACTTAAAAATAGCACTACCACACTATCCAACAATCCCACTTCTGGGTAGATATCCAAAAGAATTGAAAATAGTATTTTGAAGAGATATTTACATTCCCATGTTCATTGACGCACAATAACCAAAATGTAGGTGACCTAAATATCCATCAGTGGATGAGTAGATAATAAAAATATGGTGTACACATATAATGGAATATTATTCAGCTTTAAAAAAAGAAGAAGAACCTATAATCTGCTTCAACATGGATGAATCTTGAGGATGTTATGCTAACTGAAATAAGTCAGCCAAAGAAGGACAAATACTGCATGATTCCACTTATATAAGTTCTTTGTAATAGTCCAACTTGTAGAAGCAGAGTTAGAATGATGGCTGCCAAAGGCTGAAGAGAGGAGAAACAAGGCATTGTTAAATAGGTTTTGTTTTTAGTCATGCAAGATGGAAAACCTCTAGACACAAGCTATATAACATTGTGCTCATAGTCAACAATAGTGTACTGGACATTTAAAACTTTGAGAGGGTAGATCTCATGTGTTTTTTACCATAATAAAAAAATTAAACTACAATCTTCTAGAGAAAATCATAAGAGAAAACCTTTGTGACCAATAATTAGGAAAATATTTCTTTTTTTAAAAAGATTTTATTTATTTATTCATGATAGACACAGAATGAGAGAGAGAGAGAGGCAGAGACACAGGCAGAGGGAGAGCAGGCTCCATGCAGGGAGTCTGACATGGGACTCGATCCTGGGACTCCAGGATCATGCCCTGGGTGGAAGGCAGGTGCTTAAACCACTGAGCCACCCAGGCTGCCCAGGAAAATATTTCTTAGATATGAGACCAAAGTATTATTCATAAAACAAAAAATTGATCATTGAATCACATCAAAATTATGCACTTTTACTCTTTCAAAGACACTGTTAAGAAGATTAATAGACAAACTGCCAACTGGGAGAAAATATTTGCAAATCTAATAAAAGATTTTTATCTTGAATATATAAAAAATTCTGAAAACAAGAAAAATGGGAAAAGGTTTGAATAGACAGTCTACCAAACAAAATGTACAGGTTTAAATGCATATATATGTATGTATATACACACACACATGAAAAATAAGCACATAAATATATATTTGATAGCATTAGTCACCAAGGCACTGAAACACCACTTTATATTTATTAGAATTTCTTAAATTAAAAATTCCCACTCTACAAAGTGATGGTGAGGCTGTAAAGTAAACCGTGAAGTAACTAGAACTCTTATATTGCTGGTCAGAATGTAAAGTGTCAGAAACACTCCTGAAAATAGTTGGGTACCTTCATAAACAGTTAAATATATATATATATATTCCAGTCCTCGTATTCACCTAAGAGAAATGAAAAAAGATGTTCATCCAAAGACTTGTATCTCATTTAGAGAAGCTTTATCAATATAAACCAAAAAGTCAAAACATCTCAAATGTCCATCAATAGGTAAATGGATAAACAAAACTGAGGTATGTTCATAGAATGGAATATTATTCAGCAATAAAAAGGAACAGATTCCTGTATGTATATATATATATATATATATATGTATGTATTTATATAAAATTTAATTCAAACTAATCTATAGTGACAGCAGAGCAGAGGTTGCCTAGGAATTGGAGTAGCGTGCAATGGGGTAAGAAGGGCTAGAAGTGATTATAAGGTGACACATAGGGGAACCCTTTGTCAAAGGGTAATTGGAGATGGTGGTTATGTTCATTATCTACATTCCAGTGAAGAATTTGTATTCATATGTCAAAACTCATCAAATCTCACACTTCAAATATGTTTAGTGTGTTGTTTATTAATTACATCTTAATAAAGCTGTTAAAAAAGTTTTCCTCATGCAGCTATGAAATGATCTGAGTTGAGATTTGAAAATGTGACTATAAGGTGACATTCTTTAAGATAAATGGAAGGCTGAGGTTAGGAGCTCCACAAGGAGGTAATTTGTAGTAGTGTTACAAGGGTTAATAAGAGACTGAGTTGTATAAATTGTGTGGGAATGGAGAAGAATGAATGATTTAGTATTGTTGGCTCACCTATGACAATATTCTCCTCTCCAAAAACAAAAGTTGAAAACTATTTGGCCTCCAAAAGTCCATTGTAGTTTTATGAAACATAATTGTTTTTCTCCTTCAAGTTCAGTTTCAAGTTTAAGATAATTCTTGGAGTCCAGAAAGGCAAGGAATACTACATAAGCTTCATCATATTAATTAGATTCACTATCATGTATTCAACCAACAAGTATCTTTTGATCACCTTCTAACTCTGCAAGGCTCTTGACAAGTCACCAATACATAGGGAGTTCCACACACAAGTGCTGGCAGACAGGTATTACCAATACGTTTAGCAAGATGAACAACAGAATTAAACAATTGCCTTTCAGAGCCAGAAGTGAATTATTGGTCTGATGTTAATGCCCAAGGTTTCCAGATTTGGCTTCTAATTTGTGTTCTATATAATTATACATATAATTTTTAGGATATCATGCATGTACCATTACTGTGTTGACAGGTATAGTCCCAAAGTCCAACATCTATCTTGAGTGAAAGCTTTGTGCCCTACATCAGCCTTTGTTTTTCATAGTCAGGCTGGCCTCAGGACAAATAAAATTACATATAAATGCACCCTGACTTTTTATTTCCCCCCACAGATTCTAAGTAATTTGGCTGTAACTCTTTGGGGATGACATTCATGAAAAACCCTATAATCTTCGTTATTGTGTTTCTCAGCTGCAGGTACTTCCAATGCTGTGATTTATCTAAATTGTATTTTTGTCAAAGGGTTATAGGGGATAATGTGAAAAGTCTAATGGGATATTGTTAGTAAATTTATAAAATTACTTTCTGTATCCAGTTAGACCAAGTAATTTTTTCACTCGTTGCTTTTAGGGCAGGCTTATGTATCATTGAAGACTGCAAGGAAATAAAAGTTAAGCACCCAAACTAAAGATTCTTTGTCTAAAACCATGTCTGCTAGGACAAGTTTATCATTTATAAGGCTCAAGGATAGCCTTTAGATGAGTGAACAATCTGAGCCTAAAGCTACAAAGCCGCACACAGAATTCTTCCTCTTGCCACTTTGTACTGTCCCTCAGATCTAGGAGTGAATTATTGGTCCCAGTGCCACATACACACCACAGAAGTACATTCTCACTGCTGCTTGATCCAACTAAGGTGCCAGTCCATACACTGGGGTTTATTCCAAAGAGAGGTTTGTCTTATGTGATGGAAACTCCTAAGCACTGCTATCCCATTCTGTGGCTGAAAGAAGGTGATGGCACAAAATTGCTGAGGAGGGTCTGACCTCCTCTGGTCTTGTGCATGTGAAGTCCACTGCATTCACAATGCCAGAGCACCAAAGAATTTTGGAATTTCACCTGACTCCTTGATGGTGTTATGCTGAACTGTCAGTGAATATGAAACATTTTAGCTCCTTAGTTCTGTAACCTTTAACTGTAAATCTGGAACCTTTTATTCTTAACCATCTGGGAGAATTCTATAGATCCAAGAGAAATGTAAAAGGCTTATGAGCCAGAAGTAGCTAGCATGAGGTCCAAAGTGAAAGTCAGCTGGGATTAAGCGGTCAGATAACTGTGCACCGCAGAGCAACAAAGTCTTACCAATAGTTAGAACATCAAGTTGAGAAAATAGCAGCATGAGCGAGTAGAGAACTATCAAAACCAGATTAATTCATTGGCTATTTTCTAAGCTTTGTCACTTTAGCTCATTTAGTTGCTGGGTTACAAAATTGAATAAGAAAAACAAGGAAAACTGATAACTTGTCCCAGATCCACAGAGACTGAGACTAGACAACTAAATGCAATATGGTATCCTGAATTGAATTCTGGAACAGAAGGAAATTAATGGAAAACTGGTGAAATATGAATAAAGTTTGAAGTTTAGTTCACAGTAATGTGTCAATGTTGGTATTTTAGACCTGACAAATACATGACAATAATGGAAGACGATTCCATTAGGGAAACTAAAATCAGTGGGAGCTTTGCAGGGTTTCTCTGTGCTCTCTGCAACTTTTCTGTAAACTAACACTCTTTCAAAATAAAAGGGTTATTTAAGAATGAATAAGACAAGATTCTTATCCTGGAGTACTTAGAGCACACTTGGGAGGATATTATAGTAAAGAAACCAACTCAATCTGGCACTAAATGATTTAACAAAAAAATTTACAAGGCTCAGTGGTGCATAGGTCCAGCAGAGCTCCTACTCCAATCTAGAGTTTAATGAGAATACCTGAGATCAATTCTAAAGGATACGTAGGCCTGACAGGAAAAGGAAACGGTGATCAGAATTACAGGTAGAAGGAAGGGCATGAGCTGCATGGAGAACTGACAGATAATTTGGAAGGGCAAAGGGTAAGACTAAGGGTGGGACCAGATCCAACTGTGCAAGGCTCGCGTGTCTGGATAAGGACCTAGATCTCCACCTGGGGATGATGGTGAATGACATCACTAGATCTGCAACAGCATGCATATATATTTTTGGAGGCAGAGCTGAAAGTAGATATATTTTGTAATGCTGTGAATGAGGCAGAAACAGTAGATATGGAGACAGGAGCATAAATTTGAGAATTACATAGGAATAGGAAGTAAAACAAGGAGTCTTTAGCGAACCTGACCTGAGGCCATTGAGTGTGGAGGGAAATAATCTAGCAGATTAAAAAAAAAGTCTTTGGATTATCACTGTACTATACAAAACAATACAATAATTAATTTTCAATTAATTTTCATATCAGACTTGTGAAGAAAAGTTGAGACTATGCTTAGTATACCCTACTACAGATAACCACACAAAAACTTTCAGTCAATAAGGCACTGTAAACACATGCTTTTAAAACCTATATACTTAAAACATAATAGTAATTGATAAAATATTAAAAGGCAAATAAAAACACATAGCTAGCTTGAAAATAAGTTAAGATCTCTGTGAACCAGAACGAAGACCCAAAAAATTTTCCTTAAAAAAAAAAAAAAAAAAAAAAAAAAAAAACATAAAGAAACAGGAGCACCTGGGTAGCTCAGTGGTTGAGTGTCTGTCTTGGCTCAGGTCATGATCCTGGGCCCTGGGATCGAGTCCTGCATCCAGCTCCCCACAGAGAGCTTGCTTCTCCCTCTGCCTGTCTCTGCCTCTCTATCTCTCATGAGTAAATAAATAAAATCGTTTTAAAAATAATAAAAAACAAAACATTTCTAAAATACATAGCTTACATAAAAAAAGAAATAGGAACAGGAGTTAAAAAAAAAACATAAATCAGAATATGGGAGGGAACCCTGGGTGGCGCAGCGGTTTGGCGCCTGCCTTTGGCCCAGGGCGCGATCCTGGAGACCCGGGATCGAATCCCATGTCGGGCTCCCGGTGCATGGAGCCTGCTTCTCCCTCTGCCTGTGTCTCTGCCTCTCTCTCTCTGTGTGTGACTATCATAAATAAAAAAAAAAAAGAATATGGGAAACTAAATCACAACATACACTTTTAAAAGCAATAAATAAAGGAAGAAATTCTCAAATTTCAAACAACAGAACATTTGACAAAAGCAAATTGAGCATAGGGGTGGAAAATGCTGGCCATCATTGTGTAACAAATTTTTTATGTGAGTGGTCATATCCTTGTCTGCTTGTTTCTTTGGGAAACTGGCCATTTCCACTTGTGATCATTCTTTACCAGGATGTCTAACTGATAATGAATAAATGACTTCAGCAATATTCCATTTCTTGAAGTAAATAGTACTATTAAACTTAAGAACGCTGGTATATGGGCTTTTAAAGCACTTCCATAGTGCCTGGCACACAGTAATCCCTCAGTAAGTCCGTTATTATTCCTCCAAGCATCAATGATATAATTTATCACTAGTATTATTATCATCATTATTCAGCACTCTCAGATAGTATTAGAAATGATATGAGTTGTATGGTAAACTATTTCCTTTTATTACTCCCTTCTATGAAGACCTACCTGCTCTTCCTTTGTTCTGATTTCCGAAGACCTCTGAATAGTTCCCTTCTCATTATTTAGTTTCACTTTCCAAAACACATTCCTTTCCCCCCTTTATTTCTTATTTTCCCAATAATAGGAAACCCTTTTGATCCCTCTCTTTCTGTAAATAGTGCCACCATTATGCCAGGTTTAAAGCTTGGCAAATCGAACTTCGATAAAAATAAGTAAATAAATTTTAACCATTTTGTTGGTTGTAAAACAAACAAAAACCTCAAAATAATATTTTAATTTTCTATTTTTCCTGTTCAATTCAATTAGCCACCATCCAAAAAAAAAAAAAAAAAGAATAAAAAGAAGGAGAAGGAGGAGGAGGAGGAGGGAGGAGGAGAGGAGGAGGAAGAAATGTGTCCTTTAAATCTCTCTCACTTCTGTCCATTTCGTTCTGTCATCATCACCAGCTTTAAGGTTTTAGAAACTCATTGCTAGCTAGCTGTTACTACATGGCAACTGATTTGATTTCCCCATGTTTTCTCATACTAAACATTGTGCAACAATACGCAAATACTATATTCAGTGAGCTAGTGGAAAAGAGCGTTACTCTTTTCTTCTACGTTCAAACATGCTTATGCACTAATTCTCTCCCTGCATCTGCCATAAGTCACAGGCAGATAAGAAATTTTTCTAGGCCCTTTTGGTCACAAACAGTCACAATCTGGTCCAAAATAATTTAAAAATCTTCCTCTCCTTTCTCCTCTTGCCCCATCCCTGATATAGTCTGCATCAGATTTAAGCCTGTAATGGAGGGTGGCAACTTTTTTTGCTTCTCCTCTATTTCTGTCACTTCCTCCTCCACTTTTGGCTGTTCTAATGGACACCTCAAGAGCCAGGACCCAGAAAAAAAGGTAATGAGAGATAAACAGAGTTATATCTTGTGGTTAACTAGAGGTATTCCTCCTTTGGGATGTGACAGATGCCCAAATACTACTTCGTATCAATATATTTCTCATTTGGGGAGCACTTCTTTTTTAAGAGAGAAAGCATGCAAATAGGGAAAGGCAGAGGGAGAGGGAGAGTGAGAATCTTAAGCAGGCTCCATGCCTAGCATGGAGCCCAATGCAGGACTCCTTTTCACAACCCTGAAATCATGACCTGAGCCAAAATCAAGAGTCAGATATTTAACTGACAGAGCCACCCAAGTGCCCCTCATTTGGGGAGTACTTTTACACATTTTCTAAGATGTGTCTCTGAGGATTGCTGATAGCAGTTATCAGGACAGTCCATAATACCCCCTGCAAGGGGAATAGATAGACATACAGGTGCCTCTGTCCAGAGAAACTCCCTCTGGTCTGTTCACCCCACATATTTGAAAGATGGAAGTCAGCATTCATGACACTAAAAAAAAAAAAAAATGTTTCCAATCTGCTAACATGCTCTGCATAGTCCTGCAGGACCCAAATATGTATTCAATCCCTATCAAAATATTCTCAATTTCCACTGAAATTATGGTAAGTAAATTTCCATTTTTACAGTCTGTTAAAACTAATGTTTTCAACTCGCATTTTAATGAAAAATCATCATATGCTCACAAGGCCCATAGGCTATTTTCTTAGTCTAAGATTCTTAACGTAAAGGCCTCTCTAATCTTCTCTGACTGGTCATTCTAATCTATTCCCTACTACTGAGCAAATTCAGACATCCTGTGCTGCCCCAGATCTAATCACTGCTTTTTGAATTCTGGCCGCCTTGCATCCCCAGTCACTAGTCCACTCTCCACCCCAAATCAGGACTGTTTCAATCTTTATTTTCAATGAAACTGAATTTGGTTAATTCGCACAGTAAAGGAACTAACTGGAAGGATAGTGGACAGTTCATAGAATGAAATGGAAAAGCCAGAGAACTCTAAGTGGAAGGAAATTAAGAAAGGAAGAAATCCATGACTTAAGCTTATGAGTAAGGAAAATACCAATTCAGGGTAATGTCTAAATCCTCACTGCTAATGTGGGATGAATTTGTGAGTGGATACAGGTGCCCCTAAGGTGACCTGCCTACTTGCCAGTATGCCTAGGAGTCGCGATTTGCCCATCCTCCTTTAACACTGAAAGAGTAGACTGGTATAAGTTAGTAAGCTATATTGAGAAGATGCTTGTTTCCTTTAAGTAATAAACAAGATTAATTCAAGAAAGAGAGAGAGAGAGAGAAATAAGGGAGAGAGGGAGAGAAGGAGGGAGGAAGGGAGGAAGGAAGGAAGGAATCCAAGAATATTTCATAGGAATGATCTGTTGGGGAGACCCTCAATGTTATCAGTCATCATTACACCGCTGGGCCCTTCAGTCTTCTGCAATCACAGCAAATGATCTCTCTTCCTGGTCTTTCACTTTGCTTTATTTTCCCAAGATTTAAAGTCCCAGGCAAGAACACAGGCTTAGCCATGGCTGACAACTTGAAAACCATGGGAAAAGGGAAAGTTACCATTAGAAATTAGTCAAATGTATTATTTGGGGCACATAATATCATTGTTTTCATAAAATCCCAAGAGAATATGCTGAAAAAATTAGAATTCAAGGGAGAGATCCACAAAGTGACTGGGCACAGATATATACGCAAGAATTCAGTATCTCCCTCGTACAAAAACAAAACTACAATACCAAAGACATCAATAATTTAAATGGGGAAAACAAAATATAGACGCTTAGGAAGAAAACTATAGGGGCACCTGGTGATTCAGTCAGTTAAGCATCCAACTCTTGATATTGGCACAGGTCATGATCTCAGGGTCCTGGAATCAAGCCCTGAGTAGGGCTCCAGGCTCAGTGGGGAGGAACATAAGGGTTCTCTCTCTCTCCCTCTCCCTCTGCCCCTCCCCCAATCATGGATGTGCACACATACTCTCTCTCTCTCAAATAACTAAATAAATCTTTTTTAAAAAAAAGAAAACTAGGGCACGTGGGTGGCTCAGTGGTTGAGCAACTGCCTTTGGCTCAGGTCATGATTCTGGGATCCTGGGATCAAGTTCCACATCAGGCTCCCCATAGGGAGCCTGCTTCTCCCTCTGCCTATGTCTCTGCTTCTCTCTGTATGTCTCTCATGAATAGATAAATCTTTTTAAAAATTTAAAAGAAATTAAAATTTCTTTTAAAGAAAGAAAACTATAAACATTAATTCAGATCTCTTACAGAAGAATTGAATAAATAAAAACATTCATTACTTTTGGTGGAAAGACTATTTTAAAGTAGCTCTTTTTTACTTTACCTATAATCCAGGATAAATCTGGATTAAGATTTGTAACTTAACTTATCGAACAGTAAGAATTTAGTGTGTGAATTAAATTTAGTTAATTTGATTGAGCCTACTTATCTTTTATGTGGAGGAAGGAATGGTGTGTGTGTGTGTGTGTGTGTGTGTGTGTGTGTGTGTGTATGTGTGTGTGAGAGATCTGGAAATGATTAGAAATTACCCTATATACATAGATAAATAGAGAATTTACAGATATTTAGACTAACATACTTGATATCAAACAGGAAATAATAAAATAGAAAAAAATATCTAACTTTATGGTAGAGTCAGCATCTACATTTCTACCCAAAGAAGTGTTCATGTTTTAAATCTGAATTCCCACTAAGGAAATCATATTAACTTTTAGCTTATTTTACAACCTATCAACCATAAAATATGGTCACTTACTCATGAACAGATTCCACTGTATCTCCCATCTCATTCAGAAACTAGAAAGTCAGATTATTCTTAGGTTTTGTGTTCCTTTGTCCTGTTATTATTAGGGGCCTGGGCAGATGAGAAGATAGGATCTAAGATTGTTAAACCCAAATTGAAGAACCTCCCATCTAATTATCAGGCTATACTGCAGGCACAATGCCACTACTGATGGAGATTTAATGAGGGCTGAGAATTAAAGCAAAAATAAATAAAGTTGATAACAATTAGGGAGCTATCATCAAATTGATGGTGAATACAAAGTCTACAGTGGATGTCTAGAATAAGACTAATTAACCTTGCTGCACCCCAGCAGGCCCCAGTCCTCATGTGCTCTGAAAAACGTGTCAATGTGTTCTCACTATTCTTTTTTATATTGATGACGTGAGGTGTGGATTTGTTTACAGAAAAAAAATGAAAGCAAATCAAAGAGACAAATAAATAAAATGTGAGTGTTCTTCACATAAACATCTCCCCCTCAGATACAGACAGACTCAGGTGGTTCCATTGGTTACTTAAGTCCTTCCTCATAATCCCTCTTGACTGAAAAGATATTTCCTACATTAACTAAGAATGTTTAAGCTCCTTTTGTTTGGAGAGAGAATATAATGTAAAAAGCTACCACAGCCAAGTCCCCTTCCAGTATTTTACGGTGGTCTAAGTAGTCCCTGTTATAGAAAGGATGACCCTCCCACTCACCCACCCACCCATTCAGAAAGACAAGGCATTCATTCATTCATTCATTCATTCATTCAACAAATATTTGTTGAATAAGTACTAGTGCTAAACACTGGGGACTCAGAGGTGATATAAAAAGTTCATGTCCGTGGACTTTAACACTCTGGGAGGAGAGACAGACAATAAACAAATAGTTAAGCCACTCTCTGGCTCTACATCAGCCTATTTCAACCACATTGTTCCTTGAGGCCACAAAGATTATGGTGTCTACTGACTTCTGGCTGGTTGGGATCTTGTTTCTAGTCATTTTCTCTGCTACTTTTCCTTCTTGCTGGTTATCTCTGCTCCAAGGGTTTTTCTTTGCTACTACATCCAATTCCAGAAATGTCTGCAATTTAATGAGTTTCTGCTAAAAACAGTACTACCCCCAGCAAGGCCCATTAAACACACAGAGGTGCACTGACTGGAAAAGAACCACTGTTTATTATATTTCAAGAAGAAATAAGCTGGGTCATACATTATTTATGAAGTGTTTATGATGTCATCCAACACTAACATAAGCACTGACTGACATAATATAATAAACACAACAGCTGTTTCCTCTACCACTTCACTGTTCGACTCCTTCAACTGAGAATTCAGATTTTCAGCTTTTCACTCTTTAACCTTTTATGATACTGATTGACCTAGTAATATGCTAATCAATCTTCATGCCAGATCTCATTATAGAGCCAGTTAAATACAATAAATCATACCTTCAGAATGTAAAAAAATAACACCTATTTTTGAAACGACTTTGTTAGAAAAGAAAGTTACAAAACTTTATTGGCCTCTGCAAATATATTTGGTGGGTGCAAATGCTCTAAGCTCTGAACTCCAAAACTAAATTTCTAATTGGGCTTTTTTTTTTTGAAGTGATGGAGTTTCTGTCTATTTTAATACTTCTGGTGTGAAGATAAGTCTGCAGATTTAGAGAAAAGTGAACATGGCTTTAGAAGTATTTGTACTTTATCTTTTTGATAACTGTCTTTTAAGAACAATAAAGAGATTTATTTCTGTCAGGTAGTAGTGAAAATATTATGAATGCCCTTACTGCTTTGATATTTCATGAAAGGCACGGTATATCTATGGCAGTTAAAACCTGAAAAAAAGAGGAAATGGACAAAGTTTATTGAGTTGAGCAACAGATAGCAAGACAGGGAGGAAGAAAGAAGGGAGATGACATATCCTTCATTTATCTTTTCCTAACAGATGATGTATTTAGGAAAATCAAAATAATCATATATGTAAAAGAATGTCTATTTAAAAGAATTCATTGATTATGGTATTTTTTATAGTACTAGCATGAAGGGTAACCATTTTTCAAATTATAATTCTGCACTCAAGAACTCTGCTTTATTGCAAATACGAGCTTATCATAAAATATTAACTATAAATTTATCCTGACTATAAAATTAAGCACATTATTGATTTATAATAGAAAAGCTACTAATGGCAAGTAAACGATTTAGGAGTTGGAAATGGGAGAGTAAATGTCATTCTAAAGAATGAGTGAGTTGTCTCTTTTCTGGGACACTAACTTCCAAAACACAGTAAGAGTTGATGTAAATCGGCACTACCCACACTGCTGCCCATGACTACGAGCTACAGGTCCACAATAAGATAGAAGAGGAATGAGAAGATGTGCTTCTAAGCTCTTATAGTTATTTAGAAGAGTAATTTTATATCTGTTTAATCTAATAAAAACTATGGACTCATATTATTCATTTTGCACATTTTATTTTTTTCCATTCATTTATTTTACAAAAGTATCTCTCTGAAGCATATAGAAATTAAAAATAAAGAAAAAGAAGAAAAAGGACACACTTTCACCAAAGTTAGAAAACAAACAAACAGAAAAACACCAAAGAAAAAAAAAGAGTAGATGTGGAGAAATGGAGTTTGGGCTTTGTTTTCTTTAATTTGTAAAGGAAATTTTTTTAATTTTTTTATTTACTTATGATAGTCAGAGAGAGAGAGAGAGAGAGAGAGAGAGAGAGGCAGACACAGACAGAGGGAGAAGCAGGCTCCATGCACCGGGAGCCCGACGTGGGATTCGATCCCGGGTCTCCAGGATCGCGCCCTGGGCCAAAGACAGGAGCCAAACCGCTGCGCCACCCACGGATCCCTGTAAAGGAAATTTTTTGACAAAAATTCTGTCACAGAGGTTCAGACAGCTTTTTGGAGGACTTTGTTTTCATTTCCTCCTTCTCTCCAGACTCTGATTTCCTTTAGACTGTAAGTAACTCACTTTAGCATTGATTTGATTGGGTCAAATGTATTGCTTCCATAGGCTTCAGTAAAACAGATTTTTTTCCATTTTAATTTATTTGCTAATTATCTCAACAACTTTCCCTAAATTTTTTTCACATAGGCACATATTTCCAATAGAAGTTTAGGACATAACTAGAGCCAATTTCATATCCTTGGTATTACAGTAAGTAATTGGTTGCTTATCTCTCTTTTTCACTCCTGCCATAGATTTATCCATACACATTGAGTGTCTGTTGCAAAATGTAGCTGGTCTTTGTCAAGGTTTCTTTTCATAAGCTTTCTGTGGTTTAGAATAGGAACTAGTGGAAAAAATTCTTACAATCAAGGGACTATACTTCTGCCACTATCACATCAGCTTAACAACAGAAGCAAACAGTTTTGCATGTTGTTGGCACCTCTTCTCCATCCTGTGTGTTGCCACAGCTGTCTGTACATGGTAAGTATATTCAGAGAGCAAAGGAAAACGACAAGCAAGGAGGGCCAAATATTTGACGTCTTGTGGAATAACCCAAGTTCTTTACCTAATGAGCAAATTCTTGTTGTATAAAGGACAAGTAGAACTTAGAGTCTGAAGGACAATGAAGAAAAACACCCTGAGACAGCAGATCCTAATACAGGAAAACTCCATGAAAAAAATCTACCTACAATTGTTCCCCACTTAAAAAAAATGCTATCAATTAGCTTTACTCTTTTGTGTTTTTTAATCTATTTTTGTTTATTTTTATATATTTTTTCAAGTTTTTGTTTTAATTTGTTTAGTTAATATACAGTGTTAAATTAGTTTCAGGTGTACAAAACAGCGATTCATCACTTCCATACATCTCTCAGTGTTCCTCACAACAAGTACCCTCCTTTATCCCCCTCACTTATTTCACCCATCCTTCATTCACCTCCCCTCTGGTAACCATCAGTTTGCTCTCTATAACTAACAATCGGTTTCTTGGTTTGTGTCTCTCTTGCTCTTTTTTTTCCCCCTCTGCTTGCTTGTTTTGTTCTTAAAAGGTTGGCTTTACTCTAGAGCAGAGAAATAACTACAGGGGCTTTCAAAAGACAATTCTTTAGTATTGGCAAAAAAGAAAACCGAAATGCTGTTACAACAACATGGATGAATTTCAGAAACATTATGCAGAGTGAAGGAAGCCAGAAACAAAAAAAGTATGCATATATTGAATTCACTTATATGAAGATCTACCAAAAAAATAAAATAAAATAAAACTGATCTCAATAGTGAAAAACATCACCATAATGATTACATCCTGAATGTGAGGGGTCGAAGTAGGTGATGACTTAGAACAGAACTTTCTGGAGTCATGGTAATATTCAATATCTTGATAGGAGTTTGGATCACACATGTGTATGTGTTTGTCAAACCTCATCAGATGAAACACTTGAGATGTATGCATTTCCCTGTATATAAAATGTACCTTAAAAATAGGAATATAACAAGTATAGAATCCATTAATTATATGTATGGTGAAGTGTCTAGAATTAAGTGTACAAATGTCTATAACTCCTTTTGAAATTTCATTCAAAAACTGAGATAGATTGATGGGTAGATAGAGATAGGGACAGATAGGGACAGGTTTGTTGGGGGAAAAGCAATTTTTTCCTCTCTGAACCCAAATATATCTCCCCAAAACTCTGTCAGGCCCCCGTTGAGTACTACAAGACTTGTTAGATCATTTTCCAATATCTTTCACTTGATATGAAAACTCAGATAAGATATAAAAAAAAACTGAGAAGAAGAGAAACCACATGATTAAACAACTATTCATATACCTGGTACTGGCAATATCTCATTTCATTTTTGAGAGAACTTCTTAACTTAGGTATTGTTTTGGGTACCAAGATCATATTTTTGTAACAATAGCCTCTTAAGTTCTACAGTCACTTAAAAGAAAACAGAATTAGTGTTTCACACCACACTATAGATTTTTATTAATGTCTTGATGGCTTTGGGGGCAATAGGGGCAAAAGAAATTTAAAAGCTCCTAAATAAGCATTCTGAAGAATCATTTTAAAAAAGAGAAAAACAACTTCCTCATCTTTCCCACATAATGCCATCCCTTTTCTTTGATAGGGAATATCTCAGGAGACCTTTTACTGTCTTTTGGTAAGCCTCAGCAATGTACAACATTTAAGCCAACATCTTGGTGCTTGATGATTCTAGTTGAGCCAAGTATTAATCTTTAAGATATAAGAATTATAATCATACAATGTCTTTCCTTTGTCAATGTGTTAGACCCTGGAGAACTACACTGGCTCCAAGAAAGGGGGCAAAAGGAATGGAAGGAATGATAGTCTGTGAAAAAACAATTTTGTTTGGGAGATGAAATGTTACATTCTTGGCTTAAACTCATAAAACTAGGAGAGAAAATAGATATTCAAGTTCATAGTTCTCCACATTGGGTCTCTAGAAGAGTTCTCCCTCTTCCACCTTAAGTCCATGAAGAGGTTTCTGGAAGAAACCTCTAGAGAAATCATAGTTTAGAGAGCTTATGGACTTTCCCAGGGCCACATAGCTAGCATAGGAAACTGAAGCTCAAACACTGAATGGTTTTCCTCTGTGCCAAGTTAGGATCAATTAATTGTAAACTGGTTTACTAGGGCAGTTTGTAGATATGACCCCTGAGCACAAGAGCAGCCTTCACTTGAAAGGAAAACAATATTGGCACATGAAGCCCTCCTTGGAAATGGAGGATGGAATGTCAGGAAAGCACAGAGCACCATGAAAGAGACAACATCAGAAAAGGCATAAAAACTGAAAAAAAGGAAAAGAGGAAGGCACCAAAAATAAACTTCACCCATTTCCCAGTCACACACTATTCTAATTGGATATTTCTACGGCAGAGATGAGGTTACCTTACACCGCAGTTTGTCCAGGACAGTCCTGGTTTGTTCCTCTTGTCCTGTGGATTACACATTTGTGGACACCGTATTTAGGAAGCAGAGACTGAGAAATGATTGATTAGAAAAAAAAAGTCTTATGAGAAGGGGCCTTTTTTTAAGTCTAATGTGACTGTAATTAAATTGTAGCCAAAAATATTTTGTGTAGCTCCCTTTTTAGTAACCCCACCATTGACTCGTTGGTTTATTACCTCTTAAAGAATCAGTCCAATTCAGATGATGTTTTATGGAGAAGCTTTGAGCTCACAGAAATTTTGCTATCCTTCTTTCAAAAAGTAGCCTCTCTAGTCTAGGCATATTGCCCAGATTCCCAGGTAATTTTTCCCCATCTATCATGCTTATGTTATTATATAAATGTCTATTTATGTTCAATATGAATTTTCATTTATGCTTTCAAATATGATATGAAATCTGTTTAAAGAATGGGAAACCATCATTTCTGGTTCTTAAATTTTAGTCTTCAATTTACTTAGTACTTACGTCTTATTTTATATATGCAGTGAAATAAACAATAAATGATGTTTTAAGGATGAAATGGACTGAAGGAAATCTCATTTAACTCCCTGCAAAAGCTAAGATAACCTCTCTAAGTTTGTTGAGCTATTACATAGTGACAGTTTATTACAAGACATTTATACTTTGTCCAGTTGCTACAAAGATGGGTGTTATCTGCATCATGCAAAAGGAGTCCTCTGGCAGAGTTCAAAATAAATTCTTATTGTGCATGCCATATCACTGGAGTTTGTCGGTTTATTACAAGACAATTATATTTTGTCTTGGAGGAAGGAAGAAAATATGGGTGTGTCGGAGGAAGAAAATATGGGTCTGTCGCCCCCTAAGAAATCAGAGCAGGAACTGGAGCCTGTCTTCTGTATACATCACAGCATCAACTAACTATATAACCTAGGACACACCATCTCAGGCCTCTAGACCTCAGTTCTTTTACTTGTAGAATTAAGAAGCTGGGTTTAAGACCTTCCCAGCTGTCAAACAAGGTAATATTTGGATCACAATTTGAAAAAAAAAAATCATTCAAATATCTTAAGCCTTTTGAATCCTGAACAACAAAAAAAGTAAATATGATTTTAAGACATACTGGATGCTCAGTGTACATCAAACTGTGCAAGTACTTTCCTTGCATTGAGCATTTGATATTTAAACTAATCCTATGAAGAATAAGAGGAGGAATGACATACCTAAGGATAAGGTACTGAAGAAAAAAAATAGAACAAAAATATTTAGAAAATTATCCAAGACCATATAATTAGTAAGTGACAGCACCAAGGATCAAGACCAAGCCTCTCAATTCCACACCATGTATTGCTAATCAATTTGATAACCTGCCCCCTCTTCTCCAACCCCCAGCTGGGACTCTGGAGAATAGCGATCTGTTGCTTTGAAGCAAAATAATTAAACAAATTTTGACAAGACTTTTCCACTGGGACCCCAATTTCCTAATTTTTAAGGGACAGACTCAACAAGATGGCTTCCAAGATCTAACTATGTCTTAATTTATGGCAATCATTTGACTGTCTACCATGTCTAATTTCAAGTCTTTCTCTGATGCCCATAAAAGCATGACTTAAAAAGTTACACAGATCGGGTCACCTGGGTGGCTCAGTCAGTTAAGTGTCCAACTCTTGATTTCAGCACAGATCATAATCTCAGGGCCATGCTCGAGTCCCATGTCGAGCTCCACACTCAGCTTGGAGTCTGTCCTCCCTCTCCCTGCCTGGTCGCTCTCTCTCTCTCTCTCTCTCTCTCATAAATAAATAAATAAATAAATAAATAAATAAATAAATAAATAAAATTTTAAGAAAGAAGTTACATAAATCACTCCCTTATTCAATGACTCAAACAAATAAGTAATAGTAGTTTAAAACTGGTTATTTGTAGGGAAGATGGAGGAGTGAAGAAATTTGAAAGATATTTAGGAACAACAAAGCGTACAGAATTCAGTTACAAATTGGCAATAAAGCATGAGAGAAATGGGAGGAGAACCCTTGGGTTTCTGACTTTTATAAAAGGCTGATTCACAGTTGGCCAATAGTATTTAGTAAAGGGACCAGAGTATATAGTATAGATTTAATTTACAATTCCATAGTTAAAAATTTACATCTAATATAAGATTTGCTGCTGGTCCTTTACAGTGAGAGAACAGCAGGTCTCCTGAGAAAACATACTTGCATAACAATCTGCAGGAGTACAGTGGTAAGGGGATCTATGAAATAAGAAAGAAAAAATGTCTTAGTTCTTTCTCCTTGATCTATAAACCTGATTATATAGATAGATATAGATGACATATACATGTCAAAGATCCATGACCAGAACCCTGTGCACATGATTCTTGTTCTCAATCTAGATTCTCTCTACAGATTAGCCATCCTCACCTGCTGAGTATGTTCTTTGGGTTTGGCACAGCCTCACTCCTGGGCTGTTAAGAAAGAAATGGGATTAAAATTTCCTAATCATAGGCACTTTGCTGCTTCCCTTTTCTTCCACACAGCTCAGCATACATGTTTCAGATGTCAGTTCATAATCTTAAATCTGTTTTCATGGGATGATGTTCTATTGAGGAATGGGCAAGAGGAATAAGATGGTTGGCCCTCTATGACACTCAAAAACAGGAAAAATCTCTTAATAATCAGAATACTGCCAAAAGCCTTAAATATCTATTTCAGAATTTCTTCATAAAATTCCCCATGAACATTTTCCTTCAATTCCATTCTCTTACTACATCCTTTATTTGGGCCACGCGTAATATGATAATTAATATTCAAACTTTGCAGCTGCTTGGGAAGGATGGAGAATTTCACTCTGTAATTCAACAGCTGTTATAATTGCTGCTACAGCAGTTCACTATTCCTGATTTTCAGCAAAATATTCAATACATAGATCATTGTCTCTTAGTTTTCAAATGTCACTTTTGATGGTATCTAGAGAATATTTTTAAATTATACTTTTTAGAAGTTGCCAACAGGCAGAAACTAATAGCTTAGGATTCTCTTTTCTATAACAGCCAAGGGAGCATTAATATCAGTAATGGGAAATAGCACATAATGTTAACACACAGAGTGTCATCTATACAGACACATTATTTTCCAAACATGTTATTTATACCATCATCTTGTTTTTTTTTGCAATATTCATTATACTTTTATTACTAATTTTTATTTGACTTAATATATTTAATTCAATATAAAGAAAACTATATCACTATAGTTTAAGTGAAAACATGAGTTTTTTCAAATATGTACTAAAATAAATTTATATCTACTTGCATTAGACTGCTTTTAAAGATTGATCCCCACCTCCTGATGTTCAAGCCCTTGTATAATCTCCTCTTCTTGAGTATGGATTGGACCTAGTGACTTATTCCTAATGAACAGAATATAGCAAAAGTGATGTGATGTCACTTCCATGACACCCAGAGTGCACCCTGACCAGCACGATTAAATCTGAACGTTTGGGTATAGTGGGGTATGCCCCAGTCAATCGTACTATTTTTTAAGGTCTCTCAGCAATTCTACTTGCAGCCAAAATTGAGAAACACTACCTGAAATTTAGAACTGTGCCAAGGAATGGACCTTGAACTTTCTTTTTACTCTATCAACCATTATTCCTTTAGTGATCTCATCAGAGGGTCTGACTGCTTGAAGAACCATGTAGGTGCCAAAGACCCTTTATATACCTATATCTCCAGCATGGATTTCTCCCTTGAAATCCAGACTCCTATGTCCAGCAAGCAACTCAATTGAAAATCATTCCAAATAAGCATTTTAAAACTGTGCTCCTGATCTCATCTCCAAATTGGATTCTCCATTATCTCCCCCTCAGTAATTGACAATCCCACCTTTCAAATACTCAAGAGAAAAAATCATTTACCTCACATGGCATCAGCAAATCCTGTAGGTTCTTTTTTCTTTTTCTTTTTTTAGAGGGAGAGAGAGAGTTGGGGGGAGAGGAGCAGAGAGAAAATCTAAAGCAGGTTCCACTCCCTCTTTGGAGCCCAGCACAGGGCTTGATCTCACAACCTGAGATCATGACTTGAGCTGAAATCAGGATTCAAAGGCTTAACTGACTGAGCCACCCATGTGCCCCAGTGTAGGTGCTATTTTTAAAATATTTAACCTTTTCCTGTCACCTCCGGTACAATCACCCAGGTCCAATCCACTATTATTTATAACCTGATACATAGAAAAACCCTCTTAACTGCCCTCATTGTTCCTTTCTCTTGCTTTTTTTTGTATAAATGTATTTTTTTATTGGTGTTCAATTTGCCAAAATATAGAATAACACCCAGTGCTCACCCCATCAAGTGCCTACCTCAGTGCCCGTCACCCAGTCCCCCCCCAACGCCCACCTCCCTTTCTACCACCCCTTGTTTGTTTCCCAGAGTTAGGAGTCTCTCATGTTCTGTCTCCCTTTCTGATATTTCCCACTCATTTTTTCTCCTTTCCCCTTTATTCCCTTTCACTATTTTTTATATTCCCCAAATGAATGAGACCATATAATGTTTGTCCTTCTCTGATTGACTTATTTCACTCAGCATAATACCCTCCAGTTCCAACCATGTTGAAGCAAATGGTGGGTATTTGTCGTTTCTAATGGCTGAGTAATATTGCAGTGTATACATAGACCACAGCTTCTTTATCCATTCATCTTTCGATAGACAACGAGGCTCCTTCCACAGTTTGGCTATTGTGGACATTGCTGCTATAAACCTCTGGGTGCAGGTGTCCCGGTGTTTCACTGCATCTGTATCTTTGGGGTAAATCCCCAGCAGTGAAATTGCTGGGTCGTAGATCTATTTTTAACTCTGAGGAACCTCCACACAGTTTTCCAGAGTGGCTGCACCAGTTCACATTCTCACCAACAGTGCAAAAGTGTTCCCCTTTCTCCACATCCTCTCCAACATTTGTTTACTGCCTTATTAATTTTCCCCATTCTCACTGGTGTGAGGTGGTATCTCATTGTGGTTTTGATTTGTATTTCCCTGATGGCAAGTGATGCGGAGCATTTTCTCATGTGCGTGTTGGCCATGTCTATGTCTTCCTCTGTGAGATTTCTGTTCATGTCCTTTGCCCATTTCATGATTGGAATGTTTGTTTCTTTGCTGTTGAGTTTAAGAAGTTCTTTATAGATCTTGGATACTAGCCCATTATCTGATAGGTCATTTGCAAATATCTTCTCCCATTCTGTAGGTTGTCTTTTAGTTTTCTTGACTGTTTCTTTTGCTGTGCAAAAGCTTCTTATCTTGATGAAGTCCCAATAGTTCATTTTTGCTTTTGTTTCTTTTGCCTTCATGGATGTATCTTGCAAGAAGTTACCGTGGCCGAGTTCAAAAAGGGTGTTGCCTGTGTTCTCCTCTAGGATTTTGATGGAATCTTGTCTCACATTTAGATCTTTCATCCATTTTGAGTTGATCTTTGTGTATGGTGCAAGAGAGTGGTCTAGTTTCATTCTTCTGCATGTGGATGTCCAATTTTCCCAGCACCATTTATTGAAGAGACTGTGTTTCTTCCAGTGGATAGTCTTTCCTCCTTTATCGAATATTAGTTGACCATAAAGTTGAGGGTCCACTTCAGGATTCTCTATTCTGTTCCACTGATGTATGTGTCTGTTTTTGTGCCGGTACCACACAGTCTTGATGACCACAGCTTTGTAGTACAACCTGAAATCTGGCATTGTGATGCCCCCAGATATGGTTTTCTTTTTTAATATTCCCCTGGCTATTCGGGGTCTTTTCTGATTCCACACAAATCTTAAAATAATTTGTTCTAACTCTCTGAAGAAAGTCCATGGTATTTTGATAGGGATTGCATTAAACGTGTAAATTGCCCTGGGTAACATTGACATTTTCACAATATTAATTCTTCCAATCCATGAGCATGGAACCTTTCTTTCTCTTTACACTGTATGATCCACACTGCAACTGGAGCAATCCTTTTAAGATATGTTAAATCATTTTACTTATGAGATCAATGGTTCCCACTCTCACTAAGAGTAAGTCAAAATCATTACAGTGAGGTGTAAGAACCTGTAAGATCTACTTTTCCCAACTATGACATCCCTGACTTCATCTTCTGTTACATAACTCTAGCCATACTGGCGAACTTGACATTTATCACACACTCCAGGTTTACTGCCACCTCATGGCCTTGACATTCTATGGTCATACTGCCTGAAACTCATCCTTCAGAATCTGTGTGTGCATTTCCTTATTGTCATCTAATCTCTGCTCAAAGGCACCTTCTTGGTGAAGCTTTCACAGACTCTATTTAAATTGCAACCCCTCCCATATGACCCTTCCTTATTTACTTTTTCTTAATAGTTCTTATCACTATTTTTAAAAATGCATACACACATAGAAACACACAACTGTATGTGTATGTATACACACTGTTGGGGAGGAATAATTTTCTCTACCCTTCAAGGTACTTTTGTCTGTTCTAAAAATTAAACTGACACAAGACAGACTAACTGGAGAAAATCACATTTAATTACATACATAGAATCCACATAAACATGAGAGATTCCAAAGACAGGTAAAATGAGGTATGTTTGTTATTCTGGACTAAGGGGTAGGAGGTAGGGGTCTGGGGCTTCAAAGAGAAGGAAGGAAAGTCACAGGAAGATGAAAGAGTAAACATTTGGTAAACAATCTTCCTTAGGCCATCCAGAAAAAAATGGGACATCAGACTTTGATCAACAGGCCCTGCTAGGTTCCTTCCTGACTATGGCGCTTAGTTCATATTATACTGCGGTTGTCTATGGTGATAGCTCCTGCCTTGGAGCAGTTCCTCCTTCTAAATACTTTTAGGCAGCTAAGTGGGGAGGTAAAAAAAAAAAAAAATCTCGAGTCTTCTGTTTCTTAAGAATAATCAGCCTAAAATAATTTGCATGCCAAAGAGGCACATTTTGGGGTAGCAAATTCTGCTCCCTTACAACACACATACAGACGTACACATCAATATTATTGTCTGTCTCTGTCCACAAGAATGTAGACTCCTTAAGATGTTTCTGTCTGCTTTGTTCACTGTCAGTTTTGTTCACCAGAATAGTGCTTGACCTACAGTAAGCACTTTGTTAATATTTGCTGTATTTTTAGTGATAAATCTTCTTTGCCTCAGGAAGAAATGTGATAAACATAATTTTACCATTCCCCTAAAGAATGACAATTAAACAAATCTTGGGAGGGAAGGTATTTTAGAATTTAGAGATAGATTTTATTATATTTTACTTAGAATCACTTATGAATTCTTATTAAGCCTTTCATTTGAGACTGTGGCCATAGATTTTGATTCTTGTGGATGTACTACATTATATTTTTCAGCCACAGATTACATTGCTCAGGTCATCCATGAAGTCAGGCATTAAAATAAATCTATATAAATGTTTAATTACAACCAGTTTCCCATTTCTGTCTTGTGAAGTATGTTTTTGTACAGTAAAGAAAAACAATAACAGTCACATACTTTATTATTAATCACCATTGATTCTTTTGGGTTCCTTACTTGTCAGTAACATCTTTTAACTTGATATGTTTGTACTCCAAGTAACTAAGCCTCACCTAAAAAACCCACTGTTATTTTTCAAGGTCATAATTTTTAAAAATTACCTAATTAAACTTCTACCAAGCTATCAGCTAGGTCAAGGGGATCTGCTTCTTAGTCATTTATATGGTATTTCTCATTCTGTAGATTGTTTCATTAGAACACAAGCCCTTCTTTTTTTGAAAAGCAAATTTTGTGATAGAATGCTGTTGCCAGATATCTGCTTTAACACATAGTTAAGTGGCGGTCTGCACTAATAGGTTAGAGAAAATTTTTCCAAGGTAAATTATTATGAATAAACGAGGCTGATAGAATGATTTTATCTTTGAAGGGAGACAAAGAGAATTCATTTATAATATGATAATGGTTCCAATTTAGGTAATGCTATATATGTGCCAGGAATTTCATACATATTTACTCACATAGCCCATACAATATTCTGTGAGATGAGTTTTATTATCCCACCTTATAATAACAAAAAAAAAAAGGCTTGCCAAGATCACACAGCCTGATTACCAAGATTCCAACAAGTTTTCTTTCCCTAACTGTTTATCCTTAGGTACTATGTTCATTTTGTTGTCAAAATACAACAAATAACTCAAAAGTAGCCAAGGACAGACACTTGCTTGCTCAAAGTAAAATATATGACTGTGCTGGTAGTAGAGTTACTTAGGCCAAAAAGTTCTCCACTAAGTAAAATATTTTGAGTCTCTGCATAATTGAAGGTGTCACAATCCAAGCAAAATTAGTCTTGAACTTGGGGAACATTTCAAATCAACTACTTTGGTATTTTGGAAAAAGCAGAGAGGCTTGTAGTGACAATGTCCTCACTGTGAGGCTTTCAGTTCCTGGATATGATTTTTAACAGACAGAATTCTATCTGAATTTCCCACTGATTTTACTTTCTAGTAGTACCTTCCTTGGTACTTCTCTCACCTCTTTCTTTCTTATTTTAACATTTATGAAGCCAGAGTCAGTTGTAGTAGCAACAAAGAAGTAGAGTTTTGAAGTACATTTGAATGTGACTAATTTTTCCCATCATGTGGTGATCAATTAGGAGTAACAGAATGAGGGGCACCTGGGTGGTTCAGCAGATGAGTGTCTGCCATCAGCTCAGTGTGTGATCCCGGGGTCTGGGATCAAGTCCTGCATCGGGCTCCCTGCATGGAGCCTGCTTCTCCCTCTGCCTATGTCTTTGCCTCTCTATCTGTGTCTCTCTTTAAAAAAAAAAAAAAAGAAAAAAAGAGTAACAGAATGAGAGGGCATTTTGTTTGGCACTACAAATCTCACCTGTAAGTGGGCCAATAAATTAAAGGCCCAGTCCTAACTGATGATGCAGGTTTGTGAGGTCTGTAAGAATTTATACCAGGAAAACAAAAAAATAACTTCTTCTAAGGGATTTCTATCAACCACAGAGATTGGTGTACGATTGCCACTGAGCTCTGGGAGGCTTTATCACACAGAAGCCTGTCTTGAAGGAGGAAGCCAGGTTCAAAACAGAGACAACTGTAACCTGCCCAAAGTGTTGGAGCCCATCCATGGCAGTGGCCAAGACCCCTATATTCTGACAGTGTTCAAAGAAGCATTGTGTCTCCAATCAAATGTTACAGATGCAAGATGAAGCCTCCAAAGAAGGTTTAGCTGCCCTTGTCTGATGGTTTTTATAAAAGAAAGTTCTTCATCATAGAAATTATTACAATCAAATAACAGCAACATTAAGTACTTACCATGTGCCAGATACTTTACTACATGAATTATCTCATTAGAGGGTCACAACAGAGCTCTGAGATAAATATGGATAATATCTCATTTTATAGATAAAGAAATCAAAAGAGGTTGTCTAAGTTTATAGAGCAAGAAAGAAACAGAGGCAGAATCTGAAATGAGGCTATCTGACACCAGAGCTGAATAACATACTACATGATACTATACTTACACATTCCCATCACTAGATTCACAGCATCTGGCAACAAGCCTAGCAAGGATTCAAGAAAGCCCAACTGAACACATAAATGATAGAGGCAATACCCAAGCCATAACATATAAAGCATCAAAACTTTTTTCCTTTAAAAAACTCCACTAACAAGCAAGAAGAAAAAAGGCTAACTATATACTAACATAATACATCCAGGGCCACCTCTAGACCATGAGGTGGCAAACTTTTTCCATAAAAGCCCAGATAGTAAAGTGCTTTAGGCTTTGCTGGCAATACAGATCTCTGTAGCACTCAATTCTGACACTGTAAGGAAAAGCGAGCGATAAACAATATGTAAATTAATGAAAGTGATAGGTCACAATAAAATCTTTATTTATGGACACTAAAATTTGAATTTCATTTATTTCCACAGGTCTTGAAATATTATCCTATTTTGATTTTTTTCAACCATTGAGTAATGTAAAATCCATCTTCAGCTCATGAGCCATATATACATAAGCCAGGCAGCAGTCTGGAGTTGGCACATGGACTGTATAGTTGGCTCATCCCTACTTTAAATCATTTTTGCAGTCCCCTTATAAATAGTGAGATTTTGAAAGACAATGGAGATGTGATTCTGAATTCAATGAGATTTACCCAAAACATGCAGTGTGTATTGAGGTTTTGGGTACTTTCTGACATACAGAAAGTACAGCCATTTAAAGATCAGTGTTATGGGACACCTAGGTGGCTCAGTTGTTGAGCATCTGTCGTTGGCTCAGGTCGTGATCCCGGGGTTCTGGGATCGAGTCCAGCATGGGGCTCCTTGTGAGGAGCCTGCTTCTCTCTCTGCCTATGTCTGTGTCTCTCTGTGTCTCTCGTGACTAAATAAATAAAATCTTAAAAAACATAAATAAATAAATAAATAAATAAATAAATAAATAAAATCTTTTAAAAAAATAAAGATCAGTATTGTGACTAATGAACAAGGCAAAGAGCAATGAAGTAGTAAAAATGAGAGGAAGAATTCTGGTATCCAGTATCTAGCAGGAATTATGTCATTTATAAGATAATGAGAGAGACAAAAGGACACTTATTTTAAGCACCAGACACATTCAGAAACAGGTCAGAAAGATAACATCGGTCACCTAAGGCCTAACTAGATCTCCTTCAGCTAAGATGGCAATTAAATGATCCCTTCTAAATGAGCTAATTGAAATTCTTCGTGTTCAGTCGGCAAAATGTTCCTCAATAGTTAAAATGTACATAAGAGGAAAGAATACAGATATGGGTGTTCTATTTTTCCATCTACATCAGAAGACTGAAGAGTCCTCCATTTCTGTCAAACCGGATTTTTTCCTTCTCCTTTCAAAAGAATTTCTGCTCTCAGCCCAGATAGCTGACTGGCTGACCAGGGCAAAGAACAATCGCCCCAATCCCCCACCCCCATCCCTAGAGTCCTGCAGGTGGGACCAAGGCAAAACCTTTTATCCTCCCCTAGCCAGATCCTTCTCCCCATCCTCACAAAAGCTACACAGAGTTCTTCACCTTTCTCAAGTGCTAACCAACCCCTTCTCTCTCTCCAGCTTTCCTTTCTGCTGATGACCTTGTTCCTATTTCACAGGGAAACTGAAGCTGTCAGGAGGGATAGCCTGACAGCTATTCAACTTCCAGCCCTCTGAGGGACAAACATCACCACCAGTGCTTGCTCCTCCTTTCAAGACTCCTTTCAAGTCTCAGAAGCTGAAGTGTTCCTTGTCTTATTTCAGGCTACTCCCTCCACCTGCGACCTCCACCCACTTGCCCCTCCCACCTGTCTCATCTGGAACAAGGACTTTGTTCCATCTCTCCTACCCTGTCTTCTGTATTTTCAAATACCCCCCCCCCCCCGCCGCCTTTCTCTACTCCTTCTGCATAGTCTGTAAACACACCTGGCTCTCTCAGGTTGTGTAAAAAAAAAAAAAAAAAAAAAAAAAAAAGGATCCCCTCCACCCCATGTGGGCCTCTGGCTTCCCTTTTACCTCACGTAGCCTTCACATCCAGTCCTTCAGAACATTCAACCTTCTGTCCACATCCTCACCTCCTAGTCGCTCAGTAGGCCCATCACCGTCCAAGCTCACCATGGCACTGAAACATCTTGGGCAAATATCCCCAAGAACATTTCCTCCACTGCATTAAATGTGTGATTTTACTGCTATGTTAATGGAAAATTGTAAACATAGTCCCCTGTATTTTTAATTCCTGGTTTAGTTATACTATTTTTAAATTCTCATTAAATAATTTCAAACTGGAAATTACATTTTCATGTAGCTCTCATAAACCCTCTGGTAAAATGTCATGCAACAAGAATGCAATAAGTCCATTTCGAAGTCTAAGTTGACCCAAATTTGGACCGCACTAGTTTTGCCATAACAGATAGTCAATCACTCATAATGTCAATGCTTCAAACACAAATAAAGCAAACAAAGCACATTGGTTTATTTTCTCCTTTTTTTTAATTATTTTTTGTTATTTTTTTCATAATAATATACTGAAATTATTCAGTAGTAATTATAATTCACAAATGCAGGAAGTAAAAGCCTTTTCAGACTCTCACCTCCCCAAATCAACCATTATTATAATTGCCGCTAAACCGCCTAGACCTTAATCCATAAAGAACACATGTGTATGTATGTTCATTAATCTAGTTAAAAATTCTAATTCTTTTCAGGTTTTTACCTAACATCTTCTTAACATTTGAGACAATCGACTCCTCTTTTCTTGACACACTTCTCTTATTCAATGAAATTGATATTAAACTCTTAAAAAAAAAAAAGAAAAAGAACAAACCTCTTAAACTCCTTCTTTTAAAGCCCCATATTTCAAACACTGACCAAAATCTGCCAATGCTACCACCTTGGTAGCTGCCAAGACTACTCCTCTTAAGTACCATATTCTGAAAGATTAGTTTAGGCAGTCACATTATCTCAGCCAGACAGCTACATTAAACTTCTAACTGGCTCCCTGCCTCTACTCTTTTCTCTCTCTGATATATATTTCATACTGCCACGAACACAATATATTTCCAATGAAATATGATCATGTCATTTCTCCAACTGAAGTGCTCCTATGACTTCCTTATACCTACAGGATGAAGTTCATACTTCCCAACACAAAATGTCAGGTCATACGTGACCCAGCCCTCATCTAACCTGTCATCCTTAGCTTTCACCAAGCCAACCTCTTGAGCCTCAGGATCCAGCAAAATGAAACTATAGTTCTTTGAACTTGCTCCTTCTACCTGGACTGTCACAATCACATCCTCCCCCAGCTCCACAGCCTGTTGGAGACAACTTACCTTTCAACTCTCAGTTTAAGCATCACCATTTTGATGAATGCTTCCTTCTTCTAAGCACTCAGGTAAAACTTGTCATTCTTGTTCTATTGTTTCTATATTTTTCTAAAATTTTTAAGTCCCACTGCATCTAATGAATTATAAGATACATGAAGGAAAAGACAGCCTGAGTTGTTGTTATATCCTTAATACATTTTTTAGGGATACTGTGTTCATCTTTCTCATAATGGAGATTATTTATTGGGCATCTAGAATGATTTAAATGTTATTCTAGACATTTTACACTCATTATCCCGTCTAGTATTCATCATAATTCCACCTCTACTTTACAGAATTAAAAACTGAGAGATTACATAGTCAAACAACTCAACCAAAGTTACACAGCTAGTAAATGGGGAGCCAGAATTAAAGTATGGCAATGTCAACAAAGTTTCTTCTCCACATGATAGCTCTGATTTAGCATTTGATACTTGTATCATTTATTCTGTCCTATGGGATGTATTCCAAATTTATGTCCTATCCTCAATAAGAGACAATGGATCCTTTTGGCTTGAGAGATTACTTAATAAGCACTTTCTTTTTACCACATCTGCCTACACAGAAATCAAAAGAGATGAGTACTTCCTTTACAAATCCAAAATTGTGGTTTACCATATTCTAGCTATAATTCTAAGGTTCTACATTCTAGGTTTGTTCACTATTATTTTATCATGCTGCTGGTATATGACATATTTGTATTCAATTTGTGTCATAATTTTGAACACTTTGAAGTTTGGATGTAGAGTAACTAAAACCACAGAACCCTCTCTTTACAACCTTCTTGGTGGTTTACTAGTGTTTATTAAATACAATTTCTCTAAAATTAAATATATATATTTTAAAGATTTTATTTATTTATCTGAGAGAGAGAGAATGAGAAGTGGGGAAGGGCAGAGAGGAGAGAGAGAGACTCCCCGCTGAGTAGGAAGCCCAACGTGGGCTCAATCCCAGGATGCGGGGTCCATGCATGACCTGAGCCAAAGGCAGATGCTTAACCCACTGAGCCACCCAGATGCCCCTCTCTAAAATTATACATTGTCGCACCATTCTTTCTATGCCATTTAAATTGTTCATAACATTGTCTGTACACATAAACTTCCATATTGGACTATAATACTCTAGCATGGACATTGAATGTATTTATATTTATGGTACCAAAAAAAGATAAAGTATATTTAGGGGCACCTGGTGGAATCTGACCCTTGATTTCAACTCAGGTCAGAATCTCAGGATTGTGAGATCGAGTCCTGAGGTGAGCTCCCTGCTCAGCTCTGTGCTCAGTGTGGAGTGGGCTTGAGATTATCTCTCTCCTTCTGCCCCTCCTTCTGCTCTCTCTCTCCCCATGCCTCTAAAAATAAATAAGTAAATAAAATATTTTTAAAAAAGAAAGTATTTGTATTTGCAATTGGGAATTACATAAGAATTGCCCATTTCCAATAATGTGTAATGTCAATGTACCAAAAGAACATCAATTAAGAACTAAGTATAAAATATACTCTATGAGTCGAGCATTAAAACAATCCACTTTATTAATAAATATATAGTGAAGTAATTTCCTTTAAGATATAAAATTAAAAAGAAATTAGCAATCATTCTTTTATTCATAAGAGATGCAAACTATGTTGTATGTTAATAAATAGTTTAAGATAATGTAAACTCTGCAGTTATAAAGAGAGAAAATATTGCTACCAGACACAGTGGATCTGGTCAAGGCTTACAAAACAATAATTGTGTACATGTAACTGTACATGTAACCTCTTTGCCTCAGGAGTAGCCATTTTATTCTGGAAAGGCAATATACTTTGCCAGAATAATCTGTTTTCCATTATTGATCTAAAGGAATCATTAAAAATTCCTTGTCCTTAAAAAGTGTGCTTCCACATTCACTGCATTGTTTTTTATGTACACTTGACTTGTTACCCAATATGTTACATACAAAACAATGACTACTGAATGCCTGCAAAGTGCCTGAAATTTCTAAACCAATGTTTCTGTGCATTTCTAATAACTGTCAACTTCTAATTTTCTTTGATGTTGACTGAAAGTCATCTCAATAGAAGACAACATAGTCAAAACTCCATTGCAGCTAAAACATTGGCGTCAAAATATCCTGCTTTGATCAACTACTGTGCAAAGGGCTAAAGTCACTATGTATTATAAATCTTTCTATCCCAGCTTTAGTGTTGTTGGGAGTGGAGAAGTAAAGGATTATGGAAGATGACTATTACACAGCAAAAAAGCAATCCAGATGCTGCTGGGGTCTTCTAGAGTTATTAGTCACTAATTTGACTGAGTGAGAAATTCTTAGCTGTAATAAGAAATATATGAAATAAAATTTTAAAGCCACAATTATAGTCTCAAGCAACCTTTTTATAGTAGTCTATTTCATGAATTTCATTTAGCATCTACCATCAAATAATTCATTTACAGATCAAAAATTCTGCAAAAACTTACTTAGTATATGATATAAAAATTCTACTTTTTTAGTGATCTAAATTTAAGATAGTATTTTACATGTTGAGTACGAAAACATTTACTTCTATCTTGCTCTTTTTCTTTCAAACTACCACCACACTCACAACACTTTTGACAACAAATATGTGGGGTTTTTATCCCCCACACCCAGCAGTTTTCTGTGACATCAATTGGGCATCCCACAATTCAATTCTGACACTAAAAAGAACTAGTACAAACCCCAAGGTCAAGAGCTCAGTCACGCAAGACTGTCTGCCTCCTCCCCTACTTTAGATGTCAGTCACAAGTAGTATGTCCCCAAATATGGACCCACAATTTCTGTCCAACTTGGTTCCCATGACTCTCCCCTTGGATTTGATTATTTGTTAGAATAGTTCACAGAACGCAGGGAAACACTTATTTATATTTACAGTCCATTATAGAATAAAGGTCTGTAAAGCTCCTGAGCACTGAAGTTTCTGTCCAGCTTCTGTGGTGCTGGGGTGCACCAAGGGCATCCTACCACCTAGACGTGTTCACCAACCCAGAAGCTCTCTGAATCTCTTACTTCGGGGTTTTTATGGAGGCTTCACAATGTAAGCCTGATTAGTCATTAATTCCATTTCCAGTGAGCACCTCTGCCCTATGGAGGATGGGATGAAAATTCCAATCTCATTATGGCTTGGTCTTTCTGGGGACCAGCGCACATCCAGGAGCCCACCAAAAGTCACCTCATTAAAGTAAAAGACAATGCTATCACCCAGAAATTCCAAGGGATTTAGGACTTCTTTGTCAGGAACCAGGGGCAAGGATCATGATGTATACCTATTTCTTATTATTTCACACATGCCTAAACATATTATTTTTATGCCCCAAACCATCAGCTAATTTATATACAATTCATACAAATTCTTAACCAGCAGCTTCAAAACTAATGTAAAGAATATTTATTCTGGGGTATCCCTGGGTGGCGCAGCGGTTTAGCGCCTGCCTTTGGCTCAGGGCACGATCCTGGAGACCCGGGATCGAGTCCCACGTCGGGCTCCCGGTGCATGGAGCCTGCTTCTCCCTCTGCCTATGTCTCTGCCTCTCTCTCTCTCTCTCTCTCTCTCTCTCTCTCTCTGTGACTATCGTAAATAAATAAAAATTTTTTAAAAAAAAGAATACTTATTCTGTTCCTGGCACTATGCCATGAGCTTTAGCTCTAATTGAATCTTTGAAACCCTATTAGAATGATATGAATTGATACAAGCACAACCCCAATTTTACAGATAAGGAAACTTAGTCAAAAGGCATAAAAATGGTATAAATTTAAAATTTGAACACAGAAATCTCACTCTCACAGCCCATACAGTTAATCAATATATCATTCTAAGAGCAATCCAACAGCCAAGTGAGGAATATATAGAATGAATGAGTATATGATAGATAGATAGATAGATAGATAGATAGATAGATAGATGATAGATAATAGACAGGCAGATATGCCTTCCAGGCCTTTAAATTTATCTATAAATTTCTATCATATATACTGAATTGCCAAGATGTATCAAATACTAGCTCCATACTTTATGATTAATAATATACTTGAGGAAATATTCATCCTCTGCTTTTCTGAAAAAATCCAAAGATTTTCGATTCTGTGTATTGTTCACCTGGCTAAAATTAATATTGCAACTGGAAATGTTAGTAACTATGTTTTAATAAATGCAGAATTGTACATTTAAAATACTCATCCACAAAAAAAGCTCTCTTTTAAATCTAGTACTCTGTGGAAAGAAAAATAAAAGCTAGACAATTATAATAACCAATATTAGAACCCACCAGAAAATTATAAAAAAAAATAGCAATAAATGTGAGCTTTGGCTGGTGCTTACAATGCTCCAAATTTATTTAAGGACCTAAGAACAACAGAAATTTTGTTCTATTTCTTAGAGTCCTGTTTCTAAACCCTGTTGCTTCTGCTGAAATTTAACAATAGCCCTTCTAAACCTCATAGCCATCATCTAAAACAGCAGCTCTGAGAGTGTGCTCTTGAGAACCTTATAACCCTACGTGAGAGTCTGAGAGCTCAAAACTATTTTCAAAATAGTACTAAGATATTATTTGCATGTTTCACTCTCATTCTCTTCCAAATGTACAATGGAGTTTTCCAGAAGGCTACATAATGTGTGCTACCATGACAAACTAGTGCAGAAGGTAATGTGAGAATTCAACTTATCTGCTATTAGCCAGAGTCATTAAAGAGAGCTGCAAAAATCTAAAACAATACCTCCATTATCACTATTTTTTTGTTTTGAAGACCATACTCCTTTTTAATAATAATGATATTTATGTTAACAAGCAATGAATATACCGTCATTTTGAAATTAATGAACAGGGAAGCCTGTGTGGTTCAGTCAGTTAAGGATCCAACTCTTGATTTGGCTCAGGTCATGTTCTCAGGGTCATGAGATTGAGCCCCATGTCAGGCTCCACATGAAGCCTGCTTAAGATTCTTTCTCTCCCTCTCCCTCTATCCCTCTTGCCCCCAGCTAGCATTCTCTCTCTCTCTCTCTCTCTCTCTCTCTCTCTCTCTCAGAATTAATTGATTAATTAATATTAAATTAACAAACATATAAATGTATGTTAAATTTTCTGTTTCAATTACCAATACAGCAAATATAGGTAGGTATTATAAACAAAAACTCTTTGGAGTCTTCAATAATTGTTAACAAAGGTCTGAGAACCACTGATTTAAAGCATCCATCACAAGACGCCTGGGTGGCTCAGTGGTTGAGCATCTCCTTTGGCTCAAGGCATGATCCTGGAATCTGGGATCGAGTCCCACATCAGGCTTCCTGCATGGAGCCTGCTTCTCCCTCTGCCCGTGTCTCTGCTTCTCTCTCTCTCTCTTTCTCTCTCTCTCCCTCATGAATAAATAAAATATAAATAAAATAAATAAATAAATAAATAAATCATCCATCATTTGTTCTACTCTAATTCCTTACTTTTTATATACTCTGTGTTCACTTTATTGACATTATCATCCCTAGTGTGTTGTTCCATTTTTGGTTGTCTGTTACATTACAAAATCTAAGACAGTACAAAGTCTTCTGATTCCTACTTTTGAACAGACAAATTAGTCTCAGTCAATAACTCCATCTAAGGGTATGATACATCAGATGGTGCTACTCCATAGACAGACTTCACAGAATCTGTTCTGAACAACACCATACTTTTTCTAGAATACACCATGCTATCATGGAAGTCTGGGAACTTATTGTTAAAGAAAAATTTATTAAACTTTATTGTTAAACTTCTTGATGTCTGAGATTTTCATGTGGCTATTGCATAAGACGATGAATTATACTAAAATTATGTAGACCTTAAGCATATCAGACTCCATAGTGGGCTTTCCACAGGTTCAACAGGGGCTAAGGACCACTCCAGACCATCCGTATGCCCTACTTGGAGCCTAGAGCCTGACCTGACTGGCTCGGAACAGAGGTAAATGAATATGTCTCTGCAGCTCTGAATACTTTTTGCTAGTCTCTCCATTTTGAAACATTCCCTGGCTCTATTCCTGTCTCTAATTATAACTGTCCATGCTCTAAACAAAAGTCTTTCATAGCAATTTCTCCTTAGACTTTTTCACCACTCACCTCATAAATGAGAACTTCCATACCCAAGTGTACAGGTATCAGCTAAAAACAAATGACCCTCAAATCAGCAAAGTCTACCTTGACTTTGCTCATGACTGCAAGACCTCAGTTCCTAATGGACTATTAAATAACTCCAGATGGATATTTTTCTAGCTCCCTTCATAACATACAAAACCAAACACATTATCTTCCCCCCAACAAACAACAAAACTTAAAATTGTCCCTCTCCCTGTTTTACTAGTTCTGAGCCATAGGATATTTTTGCCCTGTAAGGAACATTTGCCAACGTCTGGAGACACTTTTTGGTTGTCACAACTGGGGAAGGGGGTGCTACTTGCATCTAGTGGGTAGGGCCACTGGTGTTACTAAGTATACTACAATGCACAGGACAGCTCCCACAAAAAAAGGAGTTATCTGGCCCCACGTGTTAACAGTGTCTAAGTTGAGATACACTGCTCTATTTCTATCACTTGTCCATCTTCCAACCAAGCAAGTTGACCCATGGCTCTGGCACTGATGCAGACACCAGGAGCCTTTATAGCTGAATTTGAAACTGAAGCAGCTGGAGGTCATGATACAGGAGGGTGGCCTCTAAGGTAAAGGTGGGTTCAACAATCAAACAGACAGTAACTGAAAGCAAGGTTAAGTTGGAAAGTTCATCTGAAATATCAACATATGATAAATGCTGCATTGGAAAGGGGATGCTGGACTATACAACATTTTTCAAAAGATTGGGTTAATTATTGATCCTATGATTCTTTCAAGTATCTCCACCATTTTGAAGGTTAAAAACAAGCAGGAGTGTGGAAATATCATTTTGGTGTGGAAGATATTTTACAGTGCTATATTGGTACCTGGGTCCCATCTCTCGACGAGCCAGCTGAAGGTGGTTTCAAAAATCCAGTGGATGGCAGACTGGCACATGCCTGGTCCTCATCTCAAGCTCATTAGAGGGAGTTCATAAGGATCACTCAGAGTTTGACATGTCTTCTGTATTTGTAGAGATGCAGTCGCCTACTGTTTGACTCCCACTTGAACAATCAAGAGATTGAGATGGGCTAGTCAGCAGTTTTAGAAACAAATGCTGCTGAAAAGGACAGATTTGTTCTCCTAGAGCCTGTCTGGGCCAAGAATGTATTCGTGCTTCCCAATGACCAGATGAAGGTCAGCCAAAGTGGGAGATGTGGGAGAGCGTCTCCTGTGAAGACTTCCTATGATGAGCTCTCAGCAGACACAGACTCAAGATCCCCCAAAGAGCTGCTAGCAACTGTAGACAAAGTAACTCACAAGCTAAAATAGAGAAACTTGCATCTGCATAAAGGGAATTATAGTGGAGATGCTAGATATGCCAGGGTCTCCAAAGACCCCACAAAAGTGCTGACAAGAGAATCAACTTTAAGCAGCTGACAGGCTGAGAAGGCAGAGTCATACTGTAATGGTAGCAAAAAGCAACAACTTTTGCACCTCCCTTATATCTCCTCCCTCCCCACAGGTCTAACAAATTAAAGGAAGGGAAGAAATGCCAGGAGGGAAGCTTCTAGCAGCCACTGGAAAGCAAGCCCCCAGCTTGGCAAGGGATAGAGGGAGAAGCTTTTAACTTTCAATTACTTTCTGAATTTTGCTGTTATTTGACTGCACATGCTCTTTATTGAATTGAGACAAATTATTTAAAGCAACTGTAATTTTTCCCCTTACCTATGAATGAACAGAAAAGTTACAGAGTCTTCCCATGTTTGTATCCAGTGATAAGGAGAGTACTATCCCTACTGAACAGTACAAAAAGATCAGTGGGACACTGCCTTTTAATGGGCTTACTTTCATGATTACAGTTCCTGCATGTATATCAATTATGAGGTGTGGGCAGTAAGGCAAAACCTAGATTTAACTGGGGTATCTGGCACCAGTCAGTCCAACAATACAAATTGAAAACTAAAGAAGGGATTAGGAACATTCCCTGAATTTGTGGGAGTCGTTGAGCAACTACTAGGTGAGGGGAGTGTAACCTTAAAATGCAAAGATTTGGACATCACCAAGTTAGAGCACCCAGTCTCCCCATCATGCTCCATATGTAATCAGTCACCAATCAAGTCTACCTCCACAATATTCTATAGCCACTCCCTCTCCATTCCCAGTATACTGGTTTCACTTCTCAAGTTCTCATCCCTGGATCCCCCAGCTGGTCTTTCTTCCACAGGATCTAACCACAGTCATTCTTGACTCAGATTCAAAAGAGTAGAAATGTGGCTATCAGGGAGGTAGGGAGACAGAGGAAATGGGGAAATGTTGGTCAAAGGGTCCAAGGTTGCTGTTATGTAGGATGAGTAAGTCTAGAGATCTAATGTAGAATATGATTACTATAATGTATAATACTGTATTGTATACTGGAAATTTGCTAAGAGAGTAGATGTTGGGTGCTCTCACCACACACACACTCAAAAAATGTGAGCAAATGAATATGCCAATTAGTTTGACTGTAGTCATCATTTCACTATGTGTATCAAAACATCATGTACATCTTACATATATATAATTTTACTAAAAAAATAAAAGAGCTATATTCTTAAAGCACAAATTTGACCATATCATTTTCTAACTTGACAATCTTTTAAGGTTATGTTTTAGAGAAAAAAATCTAAACACCTCAAGCATGACATGGAGGCTTTCCATGGTATAGCCTCAGCCTACTCTGCTATACTCATCTCCTATTATACACACACACACACACACACACACACACACACACACTGCAATGTTCAATCATTCTGGACTGTTTGCCATTGCCCAAATAGATCATATATTTTTCTTGTCACTATGCTTCTTCTCATATTTGATTTCAATCCCAAATACTCTATCCCCAGCTCCACCTTCCACTGTCTTCCTCTCCTTCAGCTTTTAAAACCCTACTCATTTTTCTGAGTCCAGCACATTGTAGGACTAGTGAAGCATTAACTGGTCTCCCAGTCAGAATTACCCTTCCTTCCTCTGTGCCCCAGCTATTTTTTTTACTACACTTATTTGCACCATTTGCTTTCACTCTAGCTTATAATATAGATCATTTTTGTTTGTCTGTCTCCCCAACCTGTTAGTAAATCTCTTGATGGCTTACATACAACAAACAATCAATAGATATTTGTTGAACTGAATTAAATACTATGGACCAAAGTAGTTTTCTCCACACTTTTAATTTTTCCAGAATACACCATTCTCAGGTTTTATTATCTACTGGTCCTTCTTGTTTCAGCAAAAATGACTAGAAAAGCAATACATTTCTTCTGTAAAGAACTCAGGATAAATTTTTTTAAAATACATAGAAATGAAACAGATTTTTTTAAAATCAAGTACTGCTAAAGATAAATAGATGAATTTCTAAGAACAGTGCCATGCTACTGTATTTGAAACAAAGGTCTGTTTTTAGGGGGAAACAGCTTAAAAATAATTATCTAAATTTGGTTTTAAAGATATCAAATAATTCTGACGATGCAGTAAAACAATTTCTTTCCCTAAATAGAATCAGCACATAATCTTTTGTTTCTTCTTTTTTTAATAACTGACAGGTACCTGTTAAGTGGACAAAGAAAGATTATGTGATTATAAAAACTCAGCGACTTTAGAACTCCAAAAGCCTCATGATCTACAGTCAATTTCATATGTGCTATTTTCATTCTACCCCAGCAGAAGTAATAATCCTATCCTCTGTGTCAAGCATGGAACTAATCTCATTGAAGTAAAGGTCTGTGTTCTTTTTCTCTGCTGAATTTTGGATGCCTTGAGGACAAAGACTTCCCTATTCACATTTGTACCCCTAGCTCAGTAATTTAGCATTTTATAAGCACTCAACAAATATAAGTGCTAATTAAATGAAAGAACAAAATGATGACAATGAAGTGGAAGAGCAATCTGACATCATGAATAAGAGGGTCTATGGAGTCAAAACACTTGGTATAAATATTACTTCATAAGCTTACATAGCATTTTTATATACAAAGCCCAAGAATCTTCTGAAGTGATAGTGTAGCCATTAGTAATGTTGGCAAGATATTTCTCTCTCCTGTATTTATAATAGAACTGCATTTCCTGGTACCCTTGAGGTTGAATGGGACCATATCACTAGCCAACGAGTTGAGAATACAAGTGACATTTGTCATCTCCAGATTAGAGCACTTAGTTGACAAAGCAAGACTCTTAAACTCTCTCTTTTGCTTCTGGAAGAAAAACAGGTAGCATATGCTCTGTCAGTTTGAGTTCCTGAGGGACTATGACAAGAACAACCCACCCTCTCCTGCCAATCTTTAAAGAACATGTTGCTTAGGTGAGCAAAAATTGTAAAAAGATTCTTGAAAGCCACTGAGATTTGTAGGTCATTTGTTAGCACAGCATAACCTACCCTATCTGACTGATATAGGTAGGCAAAACAATCACTGGCCTCTACATTTAATAGGCAATAAAACTGAGTCATAGAGAAACCAAGGAATATTTTTAAGATTGTATTAATAAATAGCTGGAAGGGTGGTAAGTAGTAGAAATAGAATTCATTACAATTTTTTCTGACTATAAATGTAAATAGGGCATTTGTATTCCAGTTTTTAAGGGAAAAAAAGTTTAATGTATTTTTTAATTGAACACAATTGTGTAGGTATGTATGTGTTTACATATATAGACAAATATATATACTATTTTAGAATAGAAATAAGATAAAATAGAAGTAATCAAAATAAATTCTAGTACAATTATATTAAAATCTATAGTTTTAGGAATGCCTGGGTGGCTCAGCAGTTGAGCATCTGCCTTTGGCTCAGGGAGTGATCCTGGGGTCTGGGAATCGAGTCCCACATCAGGCTCCCTGCATGGAGCCTGCTTCTCCTTCTGCCTGTGTCTCTGTCTCTCTCTGTCTCTGTATCTCTCATGAATAAATAAATAAAATCTTTTAAAAAATAAAATATTTAGTTTTAGTCTTCATTAGAGAAAACTTTTAAATTAATTTTTAAACCTAAAATGTTTATAATTTTAATTCATTAAAAAGTCTGAAATTTTAGAATTCTTTAAGCATACAATCTTGAATTTTTGAAATTATATCCTTGTTTTGAAAAAAATACAGATTTATTTGTTTATTTGGAAAATGAACTTAATTTCCAATTAAGCTATCTTCAGATATTTTCCAGTAATTAGACACCTTACAATTATATATTCTTGCCAAAGTTGCTTACATTTTTAGAATTACTACTAGAATGACAAGAAATATTTTATATATTTACAATTATTATAACTGAGTATCATGTGGATTATGAACTAAAATAAATTTTTCTGTTTTTTTATATAATCTCAGAATTTGCATTTCTGTTGCTAAAATTCATTATGCTTTTTCTTACTCTCATTAACTGTGACAATATGTAAACAAACTAATCATTCTCTTGAACAATAAAAAGTATTTTCAAGAATGTTAATTAAATATCATTTATACTGTGCTGTGTGTAGACTACCATGAATGTCCTTCCCTCTTCCACCAGCAATTTCTATCTTTAGGCAACTGAAAACATTTCTTCTAGTTTTAATCTTATTCTTCAAGTACATTATACAAACAGACTTGGAAACAATGTACATCACTGAGAAGCCATTTCAATTCAAATATCTCCATACACAAAACCTGAGTCCCTGAATGATTTTCATAATTATTGTGTTCCCCTGAAAAATTTAACTACTTAAGGATCTAGGATGAACTGATAAAGTACTGTTCAGGTCCTTTAAAGAGAAAAACTCTACAAAACAATAACTATCAAATAAGTATTTTATATTCCCTACTACCATCCATAATCATCCCTAGATATACAATGTCAGAATGCTAGAAAAGTATAACACTAGAAAAGAATGGTAGGCTGAATCAGTTAAGGATCTGTGACTGAACATAACAGAAAACAACTCTTGTTAACTTAAGAAAATTGAATGCTTTGGAAGGATACTGAGTATCTCACAGAATCTCAAAAACAAGCCAAGGTCTTGGAGAAAATGAGGACAGGTAGTTTAGGGGTGCTTCTAGCCCATAACAAAAGGAGTTATTACCACCACTGCAACAAACCAGTTCAAAATGTTTTCTTCCTCATGACAAAGTCAGGATTCCTACAAGGAAAAATCTAATTCTTCTAGCCTCAATCACATGCACAAACTCTGGCCTGGGAACAGGATATGGCTCCTATACTGACCATCCTACAAAGACCAACCAGGATGAGGTGGGGGTATGGGTGGAGGGTGGGGGGTAGGGATCATTTTTCAAGGGACATTTAGCATGTTGTTAGCAAATAAGGGGAATAGATGCTGAGCATTCAAAAATCAGATGTCCATCTGCTTTAGAATCTAAAGCTCAAAGATGAGTTCTTAGGGCCTTTATTATGCTTCCATCTTAATGCCTCTGAGATGCCAACAAAGCTTTGAAAGGTAAGACAGGAAAACAGATAGGGTTCAGGTACAGAGTGGCCTATTTTCACACATACCTGCCTGATAATATTCCACCTTCATGATTCTGTAAAAAGTTAACAAAAGATATGATGAGTAATGAAAGCTTATTCTCACTGGCTCAGTTTATCTAGTAAATTCTAGGATCTCAGCTGAGAAAGCACCTTAGCTTACTGTCAATAATCCTAATTCCAAGTAAGATCACATTCTAAAAAACAGAGTTAGGGGCACCTGGGTGGCTCAGTTAGTTAAGTGCCCAGCCCTTGGTTTTGGCTCGAGTCATGATCTCAGGGTCATGGGATCAAGGCCTGAGTCCGTCTCTGTGCTCAGTGGGGAGTCTGCTTAAGATTCTCTCTCTCCCACTCCCTCTGCCTCTCCCCAACCCAAAAATAAATAAATAAATCTTTAATTTATTTTTTTAAAAAACTGACAGTTAGGACTTCAATATATGAATTTAGTGAGGGGCAGGGGAGGGTCAAATTAGAACCCATGAAGAGCAAGATCCTGGCATCGTGATGTACCAAAGCTTATTTTGCTCATTATCCAGCTTGTAGCAATAACCTGTCCTCAGAGCAGATGATCTGTAGCTTCCTGTACTCTGTATTTTTGACTAGGCATGAGCCATTCACTAACAATTTACTCTTTCTAGAGTTCTCACTTTACAAACTACCCTCCCACAACACTTTGCTGGTGTACATATACTGGTACACCTTAACTGCACCAGTTAAAAGCAAAGAGAAGGGCTAAGACTAGACTCAGGGAAAAGTAGTCAAATTTTTAGGTGAGGCTGAGAGAGATCTGACATCTTGTATATGAAAAATGTGTGATTCTCCACAGGTGTACTACTACACCGACATCAGGTGCTCACTCCTCCTCACATACAAAAAAAATACAGGCCATCTCTGCTGAGAAATGCCCCATTTTCCTGTCATAGCTGACTCTGCCACAGACTTCATAATCTCTCAGGGCTGTTCAGAGTCATAAAAATTACTAGGCCTTCATGCCAGGTCTATAAACTATTAGAGTTGATGCTCTAGAAAACAGCAGGTTAATAAAGAACATCATGAACACATACATATGTTTCCTTCTAATTGATACTGACTTCATTGCAGAGAAAACTCCTCAAAAATCCACACTTTGTTGTTGGATTCCTTTACATGGCTCTTCATATCATCTCTGACTTTGTAACATGAGAGTCTCTACACCCATATTAGCATGGTATCTCCAATAATATTGTTTAATTTATTCCAATTGCTTGGAAATGGCTTCAGTGACCAATCATATTGGGAGTAAAAATATATATATTTCTATTTTAATGTGTTGAATACCTTCTAGGAGAACTTCTCCCTCCAATTTTTTAAACTTAGTCTTATAAGACCACTTCTGAACTTCTTTGTGTATAATTAATATTATGTTCAAAATGTGTGTGTCCTCTTCCAGGATTAGAAGAAAAAAGAGAAACGCAATGAAGAAAATATTCTACCTGTAATTAGATCCCAGGGAAACACTCGTACTAAAAAATCAGATTACTTGAAAAGATCCTTGCTTTGGCTTTGTAGCTGAATTTGAAATCAGGAAGACTGCTTCTGAGTAGTTTTAAAATAGAACTGCAGGATTAATTACTATATTCACTAGAGTTTTCAAATGTGAAAAGTTTCCCCAAATTATTCTAAAATGGAAAAGTATGTGAAATAGCATTTATTCTATAGGTGCCCTTTATGGGGCAGTAATTGTAAGTCATCCTTGTCAAATGCAAACATGAAAGATACTGAGGTCACCTCAAACTGGAAATAATTTCATCCAGATGCAGTAAGAATTAAGTCACATAAATATATGTTTACAACTCGGTTAATCAAATTCATTATTTTTGTGAGGTCACAAAGAGATAACGTGTATATTTAAACCTAACACCTACTTCATTTTATGTTTTTCAAAGTGTCTTGAATAATTTTCCTTATTCTTTACCATTCAATTGTATAGAATTTAAATGCTTTCAAATTGACCTTTTCTTAAAATAAATAAGGCTGACAACATAATCACAGTGTAAATTAGTAGAAGTTTCATCTTCCTCTCCAGATCCACTCTCTACTCATTTTCACTTTGTTCTGTGCAGGCAGGAGTATAGGGGAGAGTCACTGACCTGGATCACTGCATTAACATTTTTTTGTGGACTTAAGCAACATTAGTCACCATCAGGAGATGGCAGGAGGGGGTGGAATTGGTAGTAATACTTATTCCCCTCATTCCCTCCTGTGAGGTAGCCAAGAGCAAGCTGTGTCTGTCCAACGAAAATCCAGTTTCTATTACACAGCTCCCCCCATATATGTACAGCTGTCTCTATCTCCAGGTACTGGTAAGCATACTCTCTCTTCATATTTTGAAGTCTAAGTGAGTAAAGAACCTTCTTGTTCCTAACTCCAGCAGGCTGTCCTTGTAGTGTACCTACATTCCTTGTAGTGTACCTACATTCTTCCTATATCTTTGAAAATAGCCCTTTGTAGGGCACCTGGGTGGTTCAGGCTATCTAGTTTCAAACTATTGATTTTGGCTCAGGTCATGATCTCAGGGTCATGGGATCGAGTCCTGTGTTGAGCTCTGTGCTCAGTGGGGAGTCTGCTTAAGATTCTCTTTCTTCTCCCTCCACTCCCTGGCTTGCATTCTCTCTCTCTCTCTCTCTCTCTCTCTCTCACTCTCAGATACAAAAAATCTTAAAGAGAGAGAGAGAGAGAGAGAGAGAGAGAGAGAGAGAATGGCCCTTTATTAAATTCTATTCGGGCAGCCCGGGTGGCTCAGCGGTTTAGCGCCGCCTTCAGCTCAGGGTGTGATCCTGGAGACTCGGGATCAAGTCCCACATCGGGCTCCCTGCATGGAGCCTGCTTCTCCCTCTGCCTGTCTCTGCTCTCTCTCTCTCTCTCTCTCTCTCTCTCTCTCTCTCTCTCTCAATCTCTCAATCTCTCTCTGCCTTTCATGAATAAATAAAATCTTAAAAAAAAAATACAAGCCCTTGTTCTCTCTTAAAAAAAAAAAATCCTAGTTTGAGTATCCCATACAATCCCTGCAGGAACCCGGACCAATACCATAATCAAACTAACAAGATATATACACTGAAAAACTAGAGGAGGAATGGTTACTCATTTAGGAAAGCTGAGAAAACTGAATCACGAGCTGACAGTTGAGTAAACAAACAAAAAAAAGAGATTTACATAGTAGAATCTTGAAATGTAGATGTAAAGACCAAAACCAGGAAGAAAAATTGACAAATTTGTTAAAGAACCATTTGCACTGCCAGATCCCATCCTCCCTCCCATGTAGCCTGGTAGCTGCCCCTCCCCAGCCTGGCCGACCAGGGGTTTATGGAAATCACAGAGTCTAACTTAAAAGCATGTAGCACTTTACAGTAAACATAAGAATTAAGGGAAGATTAATACCCTGAATATTTAGAGTATTTCTTCTCCAATTTGAATCCCAAAACCCTCAGGCAAGAGTTTAGAAAATCAACCAGAAAATCCAAAAAGCTCCAGAAATGAGAAGCCAAAGACACTGAAGGCAGGAATTTCTTAAGGTAAATCTAGAATTATCCTATTGAGAATTCCACAATTGCCAAGCCCCATCCATGAGAACAGAGCTACCAATGTTTTTTAATGTCCCATTATTAAATAGGAATATATATCGTAAACAAAACCAGATTTGATAAATGTCTCTACTATGAAAGGCAAGGATCAAAACAACCTACAGAAATAAGCGACATGGAGATAACAAAAATGATGCATAGAAGTAAACCTTAAAAAAGCCTACCAGTAATACCTTCCAATAGGCAAGAAAAGATCTTATATTCTAGAATAAGAATAGAATGCTATAAAAAAAACATTCAAGATACAAAAATATGAATGCTTGCACATTTAAAATACAATAGCAGAAATAAAAACTCATTTGAAGAGTGTTAGAGGATGAAATTGATGAATTCCCCCTGAAAGTATAGCAAAACACAAAGTAATCGAAAACAGGATAGGAGGGGCATCTGAATGGCTCAGTTAATTAAGCATTTGACTTGATTTGAGCTCAGGTCATGATATCAGAGTCATAAGATCGAGTAGCACAACAGCTGTCAGCATGGAGCCTACTTAAGATTCTCACCCTCTCCTTCTGCACTTCCCTACCCCCACTCACACTTTCTCTCTGTCTCTCCCTCTCTCTCTCTCTCAAAAAAAAAAAAAAAGGAGAGGAAAAATTAAAAAAAAAAAAGAGAGAACCAACACAGGAGGTCTAATATCTGCAGAGTAATAGCTATAAAAAAAAAAACAAAAAGCTGAAATTATCAGAGAAATAATGTAAGAAAATTCTCCACAACTGAAATTTATGAGTTTTCATACCAAAAAGAACACACTGAGTAACGAGATCAGAGGATCAGGTGATGTGCTTTAAGGTGGGCACTTGATGTAATGAGCACTGGGTGTTGTATGCAACTGATGAATCACTAAATTCTACCTCTGAAACTAACTAACCAAATAAATAAATAAGTAAAAAGAACTCTAGATCTAGCCAAATTAAGGCATGCAACTATCCTTGAGGGACAGTTAGAGGGAGGGCAACCAGTCTGAGTAGAAGCAGTTCAGAATACTCTGAGAAAAACTTCAACAGGTGTTGCTAATATACCTGAAGGGACTGAATACCTTAAAAAGAGGTTTAGATATTTGGCAAAGAATTTGAAGTTGAATTACTGATAAATACATTCTTCAAATCTAAGCACAAACGATAGAATCAATAATACTCTAGAATAGGTGAGGTTGTATTAGTGATACATATGTTTTAAAATCAGACAATACAACTGTATTGTAACAATACAATTAACTACAATTAAGCAAAAAGCAAAGAGTAATCATAATTTACCACATGGCTCCACTCTAGATAATCTGCATATCCTAGGAAGATACACATGAATATTAATATAACCAAAATGATGATAGAAATACATTGGGACACTGGAGAAATGGGAGGGCGTGTATGTGAGTAGGGGCAGAACACAGGAGAATTTGGTAAAAGAGCTAAATCCTTACTGGAAAATCAAAAGATAGAGCCTACAATTTTAAAAACAATATAATTGCAATCTAAACATGTTATTAAGAGATATGGAAGTGCTACCAAAAGTATAGACTAATAAATTATAAAAATTTCAATAGTTGATTCATTATTTCCACTTTGAAATCTTGAATTAATTACTGTCTCCGCCTCTCACTGCCTTCAGCTTACACAACCACCTTCCTGCACTTCAGAACAAGCAATGGTTAATTAAACCCATGCTTTCCACCCCAAGTTTTATGAACCTAGACCTGCAATGAAAGTGATTTAATTTTATTCATTTATTAATATATTTGAATTACGAAAATGTGTTTCTTCAACCTAAATTAGTCTCAGTGGTAGTCAAATAGGAAGAATCCAGCCATGATTTCTGCCCTTTCCTAAGCTCTCTGCAATCTGACTTTTCAGAGCTAGTATATTATTTGTGAGCTGGCCTTGTTAACACATTTTTCAAAATGTCTTAAGTCATGAGAAAAACTTACATCAGTCTTTCTTTAAATGCTAAGGGTTGGGTTTTTGTGTAAACATTTTTTGATGTTTGGCAAAGTTCTATTACCCTTCATGAAAAAGTTTCAATATCAGAACAAGAAAGGGACTGTTCCTAATTCCCAATCTAAAAGGGTATTATGGGATCCCTGGGTGGCGCAGCAGTTTGGCGCCTGCCTTTGGCCCAGGGCGCGATCCTGGAGACCCAGGATCAAATCCCACATCAGGCTCCCGGTGCATGGAGCCTGCTTCTCCCTCTGCCTATGTCTCTGCCTCTCTCTCTTTCTCTCTCTGTGACTATCATAAATAAATAAAAATTAAAAAAAATTTAAAAAAAAATAAAAGGGTATTATGTCATCAATGAAAGGTTTTAACCAATAGTCAAACGAGAGGTTTCTTAAAAGGACAACTGTCTCGGCCGTACACAAGTTATTCAGTTCCCTGTCATCAGGCAGGAGTGTTACAGTGTCAGACTTCATGAGCAGAAGACAAACAGCCAGGAATAAGCAATGCATAAGAACTTTCCCAGATGTATAGTCAACACACTTTCTGCCTGCCCCTAATTTTACATATCCTTCCATAACTCTAAGACCTGGGTATAAAAAGCAGAAGTCAGGGATATTGCATGGATTTATGGTCTTTTCTGGAGCACTGGGGACTTATGCCCTGGCCAAAGATTATAATCACTCATATATGTAGAGTTTCTTTTTCTCCCTCTGTGGCAGATGTAACATTGACTTCTTATTTCAGGAAGTCACTTAAACATGATTCAAATCAAAGATATAAGTGAGAAACCTATTTAACTATTTCTTAGCCCAAGTACAAAAAATACACTGAATAACTATCTAAGATATAAGATCGCTTTTGTAGCAGGTAGCAAAGCCTTTAATGAAGCAGCAACATCATAGTTTCCCTGGGTGCAATTACCACCAATGAATACTTTAACATGGAGTTATGTACTTTAACTCCTAATGGTAACACAGAAGTTTGTGGAGGCTAGAAAAGGCAAAAGAGAAAGGATATTTACTAAATGAACTTTACTATTTACCACCTTCAAGTTCAAACCAAATCCAAGCATTCCACATTTCATGATACTCCCCTAAAAATCCCTCCAGCCATATTTATGGCACTTATACATTCATGATGCAGTGATCCTGCAAAGGAAGCAAACACTGTATTGTTTAGTACTTATGACCCATTGACCCATTCTGATGCCAGGCTCTGACCTAGGCACATCACACACATTATCTCAAGTAATCTCCACAAAAATCTTTGAGGTAGGTACTATGATATTCACTCCATGTACAGGAAAAATCAGTTTTATAGAGTTGAGTATCTTGCTTGTAAGTGTCATAGCCATGATTAGTAAGGGGTGTCTGGGTGGCTCAGTCGGTTAAGTATCCAACTCTTGATTTCAGCTCAAGTCATGATCTCAGGGTTGTGAGACTGAGGACCATGCTGGGCTCCATGCTGAACACAGAGCCGGCTTAAGATTCATTCTCTCTCTCTCTCTCTCTCTCTCTCTCTCTCTCCCTCTCCCTCTCCCCCTCTTTTCTCTCCCCTTACTTTCTAAAATAAATAAATAGTTTAAAAAAAATGAAATCATTTTGCCATATTGCCTACTCCTCACACATCAGTGATGTAATCACTATGATCAGGGACATAATACGGAGGGTTTTTGTTTTCCTGAGCAAGGTCAACTCTACTCAGATTGCTGCCTTAGAAATCCACCTTAGAAAGAGATCTTCTTTCATCTCTGAATACTATCCCTCTTTTACCTTACAACCACCAGGAACATAGAATATGAGAAATAGAGGAGGGAAATAGGTGGACAGATATTGAGGACAGGGGAAAGGAGATGAGGGAGTAAGATTTTAGTGTTTACTTAAAAATATGTAAATAAAACTATGAAGCAAATACGGAAAATATTAACAAAGGCTAATTCTCTTTTTTTTTTAGATTTGATTTATTTATTAATGAGAGACACACAGAGAGAGGCAGAGACATAGGTAGAGGGAAAAGTAGGATCCCTGCAAGGAGCCTGATGTGGGATTTGATCCCTGAGCCTCCCAGGCATCCCAACAAATGCTAATTCTATGTAGGTGGCATATTGGCTTATGTTAAATCTTTGTCCTTGCCTATATGTTTAAAATGTTTTGTACTAAATTTTAGAAAACTATTTACTCAAAATGAAAAGTAGATCTGGGCCAAATTGGAACAAAAAATATTAACACTGCTGATGATTTAGACTGTGGTCTAAAAGAGTTAGTGAAGTTTTCCTAGAAAGAAATGACAGTCTTGGGACTCTGATCACTCTCACAGCTGAGTGAAGAATGGTTTGAAAAGGAGAAAGATGAGGGTCAGGGAAATAAGCGACCAAAGCCACCGGCACAGTTATGAAAGAAGGTGACAAGGTGAGGCATGGGGAAGGCAGAGGAAATTGAAAGGGAAGGAAGGAAGTGAGAAATATCTGTAGTGAGTTCCCTGTGACTTTGTGACTGATGGACTCTCAAGGCCAGGGGTAGACAGAAGATTCCAACATAATCCCTAGCTTCCCAGGAGAGTCAGTTAAACTAACATAAAGCCAAGGAAAAAGCAGCACAGGTCTGGAAGGAAAAGTTATGAATTCAGTTTAGCGTTCCTATTTGGAAGTACTGACAGGGTATCAGAAATGAGACATCCACAGGCACTTAGGAATGGGGGCGGAGAGCTCTAGAGACAGATCAGAGCTGAAGACAGATAATCAAGGATCTTCTGCACAGATATGCTCATCTGGCCCATGAAGCTAAAGAAGACTGTTCAAAAAGAGAGCAGGGGGGGAAACGAAATGATACAGAATGGGGGGGGGATTTAGGAAGTCTAACAGTACAATATAGGTAAGATATACCTGCTTCATGTGAACACACCCTCAGCAACGAAATTGTGAGGACCTGGAATACAGCCTCAGGGAGCTGGGGCAGGAGAGAATTGCCAGTATACCCATTATATCCCAGGAACAACTGTGTTCAGTAGGATGTTACTTTTCCCTCACAACAGCTCTCCAAGGTGGTAAGACAGTATCAGTTTTATAAAAGAGAAACTGAAGTTCAGAGATGAGTCAGAATTTACCCAAGTTCACATAGCAAACAAAAGGCAAAGCTAAAGGGGTTCAATTCCATACTTGAATGATTCCAAAGGAGATACTCTTTTCCTATGAATTCTGAAACAATCCATCTGGGGAGCAGTTTAGGTTTCTGATGGGTCATGTATTGAGAAGACATGGAATAATTCAAGTGTGCTAAACTTATAGCATGGTTTAAATACTTTATTATTACTTCAGATAGTCAGTAAGTCATTACTTACTGGATTTCCAGGGAGCCTATGACTTGGGTCATTTTTCTCTGTTGTTGTTTTTACGAGAGGTGGGTGATGATACAAGAAAAATTTATGCATTTGGTCCAGATATTTGTTTCTCTAACAAGAGAATCAGAGCAAAATACTTGTTTCAAGCAAGTTTTTCTCCTATGCTAAAGCATTCAGTCAAAGCAGTGAGTTAGCAGCAAACTTTAGAAGGCTTACCTCAGGGTTGGCCCCATGCTTGCCAGCTATGTGGAAGTAAGTAATGAGTGAGAATGTGAAAACTAAGGTCTCTGAATCAGGAGGAGGAAGAAGAGGATGGACTATAGTAGAACCTGCCCTTTAGCAGCTGCCTACAAGGTTGCCAGCCACTTTAACACACCCTAAATAAACACACTGCAATCCTCAGCACAGAGAACTGATGAGAAACATACTTTAGAAAGAGCTGTGTTAAGTGCTGTCTCACAAACAAAACTCATGAGTGCCTGGGGTTTTTTGTTTTTAAGATTTTATTTATTTATTTGAGAGAGAGAGAGCAAAGTAGGGGGAGCAGCAGAGGGAGAGAGAGAAGCAGGCTTTCTGCTGAGCAGAGAGCCCGATGAGGGGCTCGATCCCAGGACACAAGTAATGACCTGAGCCGAAGGCAATCACTTAACTGACTGGGCCACCCAGGCAACGTCACGAATGCCTAGCTTTAAGCCTACAATTACCATTACAATTTTGAGTCTCAACCTGTTCCAGGTGGTTTACTGGAATCTCATCATCAGTGCAGCAAAGAAGGTAACACCAAAAATAGAATCAGTACCATCACTACCATGCTGCTATAGGTATGGTAAATCAAGGATCAACTGTCTGAACAACCAAGAGACATAATGGAATAAGTTACATTCCAAATCTGTGCATGGTTCATGTTACTGTACAACAGGTGGAATAATATGGACCAGGTCTGAGCTCTCCACATCAGCATTCAATCAGTAGCATTGCTTTGTAAACCCCAAATTTAAGAGGCCACTAAAAGTTGTCCTTTTAAAAATCTGCCACACTCTGACAATGACTCCTCGATACTGCTTTGTCCTAAATATCCTTAAATACTGTGTCATCTATATGGTTCAAGAAAACCATGACCCTTAGCCAACCTGGGTACAGAATAAATTTTGCAAACAGAAGCAGAAAATATCCCATACCTTGGTCATTGACCTTGAAGGATGGAATTTGTGAGAAAACAAAAGTATTCCATGGATTGCTACCAATATATATTTGTTTACTGCTATTCTAAGTCAGCCTCATCACAAATAGCTTAGAAAATATTTAAAGGACAGGGAATGGATCTAGCAGAAGACTATAAGATTGAACTGTTGCCAACACAATGTTAGAAAAGTACACAAATCTTTCCAGGCAGACTAAAGAACTATGCAAACGTCAAGTCATCCTTTTCTCTCATCTGGTGTGGAAGTGATAAACAGACTGAAAATCAAACCTTGTGTTGATTCCTTGCTTTAATGCGCTGACTTGTTAATCTAATAGCTTAGTTTTATGGGCCAGCTATTTCAAATCACGAGTCGCACTCCACAAACCCATATTTTACAATACCAACTGTGCACCAGATATAAACAAGTACAGTAAGCACATGAATCAATGAGATACATGAATAAACATGTCCATGTGGCAAGAGAGTACTGTTAAAAGAAAAGGAAACAGTAGTTGAAGAAAAAAATAACTCTGCTTAGGAGAATTTATATTCAATCTTCCTCTCTTTAATGGTTTTGAAAATTGAAAGCAGAAAGATATGATACATTACCAAAATAGTAAATATTCCTGTGTGATGTTTTGCATACAGTGTGTATATTCATTTTGGTTCCCTTCAATCTCTTACTCTTAGAAACACTGTCTCAAATCAAAGGAAATACCAGCACATTTGAGGTACTTTGCAGAGCTTATTTTAATGTTGTAGCCTTTACATTAATTACTTTCTGTAAACTGTATGTTCTATTTGAAGCCAATTCAGTAAACTATAATGCACACATAGCCATGAGTATATGTTTTGAATATTAAAAAAAAAAAGTTCTGACTTGCTAGTGCCTTAGAAAAACATCAGAATTTGAATGTGGATTGAAATTCAGCAATTTGATATTGGGTTAGTTTCAGGACATAGTTCATGTCCATGATCAAGGAACATTTTTGGGGAATGTACAGTCCATATTAATGTTCCAGATTTGGCTGATTTGAAGCAGAAACCTATGGGTACTGCCAAGTAGGTCTGGGAAATCATTAATACAGCTCAGAAATATGGATGGTCTTGCCTACTGCCTTTCTGGTTTAATCTCAAACTATCCCAACTCATGGGTGAAGGAAAAAATCAGACTCATTGATTTTATTACCATATTTCATCAATTCTAAGACATTTTTACATATTCAACCTCCTGAAATTGTGATGTGTCTTTAATCTATAGCATCTCAGAATTAATTAGAAACATTTTTCTTTCTAAATGGCATATAAAATAAATGTGTATGCTACTACTGTTGGCATTTTGGATTAGATGAAATATGATATAGTTACATCTCACTATTTCCTAGTATAATAAATATCATTTCAAATTAGTGAAAGCAAAAGATCTGAATTGTAGAGCATTTTTAAAATAAGTTTTATTACTTTTAACTAGTCTTAATAACAGTTTGCAACTTAAAAACCTTAGAGGAATTTTAAAGTATGAATTTGCCAGAGGGATTATATTTAAGTAATAACAGTAAATACAATAAGTATTTCATATTTACCAAAATCTATATAATAATCTTTCTAAATATATTTTTCTTACTTAGCCCTCCTAGCAATACTACTTGTTGGGGGATTTGAAGGGGAACAAAAACTTCTTTTATGCCTAAGTCATGAACCAAACTGAAAAGCAAAACTAACAGTAAGAGAGACGGGAGATCCAAATACTACCTTTGTTACTGATAGAGCCATTGGGTGAGAATATGGCCTAATGGGCAGCTAACAGGGCCGATACAGGAAGAAACAACAGGGGCAGAAAATACACAGTCCCTACCAACACATAGGAGGTAGAAATAATATTGTTCCTAGGATAAAAAGGAAAACTGAGTATAGAGACATCTGTCAGGTACCAGAATGTAAAAACAAGAATGACTTTTCTAAAATCCAGTCAATAGACTCTCCAGGAATTAATGTGTTCTCTTTCCTCATGTATATGAGGATGACTTTCAAGCCTGCCCTCCTGAGAACACTGGGCAAGTTGCTTAACCTCTCTGTGCCTCAGTTTCCTCATCTATGAAATGGATAATAGTATCAGGATTGAACTTAAAGGGATGTTTAGAAGACAACCAATAAAAGGTAACATGCTTAGGAGAGTCTGACAGTAGTAAGCACTCAGTAAATACTGGCTACTAGTAAGGTGAACTTAGTAAGACTTGCCTTTTTCAAGTCAAAATAGCCAAACATGAGCAATTTCTTATGGTCCAACCCACTGTCATCTGGCTAACATTTCAGGGTGAAACACACCCTGGTGACTCCAGGGTGACTCACTGGGGAATCTTTTTTTTTTTTTTTTTGTATTGTTTTTTAATTGGAGTTCGATTTGCCAACATATAGTATAACAGTGCTCATCCTGTCAAGTGCCCCCCTCAGTGCCCGTCACCCAGCCACCCCAACCCCCCACCCACCTCCCCTTCCACTACCCCTTGTTTGTTTCCCAGAGCTAGGAGTCTCTCATGTTCTGTCACCCTCACTGATATTTTCACTCATTTTCTCACCTTTCCCCTATAATCCCTTTCACTACTTTTTATATTCCCCATATGAGTGAAACCATATGATGTTTGTCCTTCTCCGATTCACTGACTTACTTCACTCAACATACTACCCTCCAGGTTCTATCCACATCGAAGCAAATGGTGAGTATTCGTCGTTTCTAATGGCTGAATAATATTCCATTGTATACATAAACCACATCTTCTTTATCCATTCATCTTTTGATGAACACTGAGACTCCTTCCACAGTTTGGCTATTGTGGACATTGCTGCTAGAAACATTGGGGTACAGGTGTTCCGGTGTTGCACTGTATCTGTATCTTTGGGGTAAATCCCCAGCAGTGCAATTGCTGGGTCATAGGATAGCTCTATTTTTAACTCTTTGAGGAACCTCCACACAGTTTTCCAGAGTGGCTGCACCAGTTCACATTCCCACCAACAGTGCAAGAGGGTTCCCCTTTCTCCACATACTCTCCAACATTTGTTTCCTGCCTTGTTAATTTTCCCCATTCTCACTGGTGTGAGGTGCTATCTCATTGTGGTTTTGATCTGTATTTCCCTGATGGCAAGTGATGCAGAGCATTTTCTCATGTGCATGTTGGCCATGTCTATGTCTTCCTCTGTGAAATTTCTATTCATGTCTTCTGACCATTTCATAATTGGATTGTTTCTTTGCTGTTGAGTTTAAGAAGTTCTTTATAGATCTTGGATACTAGCCCATTATCTGATAGGTCATTTGCAAATATCTTCTCCCATTCTTTAGGTTGTCTTTTAGTTTTGTTGGCTGTTTCTTTTACTGTGCAGAAGCTTTTTACCTTGATTAAGTACCAGTAGTTCATTTTTGCTTTTGTTTCCCTTGCCTTCATAGATGTATCTTGCAAGAAGTTACTGTGGCCAAGTTCAAAAAGGGTATTGCCTGTGTTCTCCTGTAGGATTTTGATGGATTCTTGTCTCACATTGAGATCTTTCATCCATTTTGAGTGTACCTTTGTGTATGGTGTAAGAGAATGGTCTAGTTTCATTCTTCTGCATGTGGCTGTCCAATTTTCCCAGCACCATTTATTGAAGAGACTATCCTTTTTTCCAGTGGATAGTTTTCCCTGCTTTGTCGAATATTAGTTGACCATAGAGTTGAGGGCCCATTCCTGGGTTTTCTCTTCTGTTCCATTGACCTCTGTGTCTGTTTTTGTGCCAGTACCACACTGTCTTGATGATAATAGCTTTAAAGTACAACTTGAAATTCGGTATTGTGATGCCCCTGCCTCTGGTTTTCTTTTTCAATATTTCTCTGGCTATTCAGGGTCTTTTTTGATTCCACACAAATCTTAAGACGATTTGTTCCAACTCTCTGAAGAAAGACCATGGTATTTTTTTAAAAGATTTTGTTTATTTATTCATGAGAGAGAGAGAGAGGCAGAGACACAGGCAGAGGCGAAGCAGGCTCCATGCAGGGAGCCTGATGTGGGACTCGATCCTGGGTCTCCAGGATCACACCCTGGGCTGAAGGCGGTGCTAAACTGTGGGCCACCTGGACTACCAAAGTCCATGGTATTTTGACAGGGATTGCATTGAACGTGTGTAAATTGCCCTGGGTAGCACTGACATTTTCACAATATTAATTCTTCCAATCCTTGAGCATGGAATGTTTTTCCATCGTTTTGTGTCTTCCACAATTTCTTTCAGAGGTGTTCTGTAGTTTTTAGGGTGTAGATCCTTTACCTCTTTGGCTGGGTTTATTCCTAGGTATCTTATGCTTTTGGGTGCAATTGTAAATGGGATTGACTCCTTAATGTCTCTTTCTTCAGCCTCATGTTAATGTATAGAAATGCCACTGATTTCTGACCATTGATTTTGTATACTGCCACATTGTCAAATTGCTGTATGAGTTCTTGCAATTTTAGGGTGGAGTCTTTTGGGTTTTCTATGTACAGTATCATGTCATCTGTGAAGAGGGAGAGTTTGACTTCTTATTTGCCAATTTGAATGCCTTTTCTTTCTTTTTGTTGCCTGATTGCTGAGGCTAGGACTTCTAGTACTATGTTGAATAGCAGTGGTGAGTGTGGACATCCCTGTCTTGTTCCTGATCTTAGGGAAAGGCTCTCAGTTTTCCACATTGAGAATGATATTTGCTGTGGGCTTTTCGTAGATGGCTTTTAAGATGCTGAGGAATGTTCCCTCTATCCCTACACTCTGAAGAGTTTTGATCAGGAATGGATGCTGTTATTTTGTCAAATGCTTTCTCTGCATCTATTGAGAGGATCATATGGTTCTTGTTTTTTCTCTTGTTGATATGATCTATCACATTGATTATTTTACAAGTATTGAATCAGCCTTGTGTCCTGGGGATAAATCCCACTTGGTCATGGTGAATAATCTTCTTAATTACTGTTGGATCCTACTGGCTAGTATCTTGTTGAGAATTTTTGCATCTGTGTTCATCAGGGATATTGGTCTATAATTCTCCTTTTTGGTGGGGTCTTTGTCTGGTTTTGGAATTAAGGTGATGCTGGCCTCATAGAACGAATTTGGAAGTACTCCATCTCTTTCTATCTTTCCAAACAGCTTTAGTAGAATAGGTATGGTTTCTTCTTTAAACGTTTGATAGAATTCCCCTGGGAAGCCATCTGGCCCTGGACTTTTTTGTCTTGGGAGGTTTTTGATGACTGCTTCAATTTCCTCCCTGGTTATTGACCTGTTCAGGTTTTCTATTTCTTCCAGTTCCAGTTTTGGTAATTTGTGGTTTTCCAGAAATGCATCCATTTCTTCTAGATTGCCTAATTTTTTTGGCAGATAGCTGCTCATAATACATATTTAAAATCATTTGTATTTGGTATTGGTTATGATCTATCATCTTTCACTCGTGATTTTATTAATTTGAGTCTTTTTTCTTTTTAAGAAGGCTGGTTAATGGTTTATCTATCTTATTCATTCTTTCAAAGAACCAACTCCTGGTTTTGTTGATATGTTCCATAGTTCTTCTGGTCTCTATTTAACTGAGTTCTGCTTGAATCTTTATTAACTCTCTTCTTCTGCTGGGTGTAGGTTTTATTTGCTGTTCTTTCTCCAGTTCCTTTAGGTGCAAGGTTAGCTTGTGTATTTGAGTTTTTTCCAATTTTATGAGGGATGCTTGTATTGTGATGTGTTTCCCTCTTAGGACTGCTTTTGCTGTATCCCAAAGATTTTGAACAGTTCTATCTTCTTTTTCATTAGTTTCCATAAATCTTTTTAATCATTTTCTAATTTCCTGGTTGACCCATTCATCTTTAGTAGGATTCTCTCCATGTGTTTGAGTTTCTTCCAAATATCTTCTTGTGATTGAGTTCTAGTTTCAAAGCATTGTGGTCTGAAAATATGCAGGGGGCAATCCCAATCTTTTGGTATCAGTTGAGACCTGATTTGTGAACCAGTATGTGATCTATTCTGGAGAAAGTTCCATATGCACTTGAGAAGAATCTGTATTCAGTTGTGTTCAGATGGAAAGTTCTGTATATATCTGTGAAATCTATTTGGTCCAATGTATCTTTTAAGGCCCTGTTTCTTTGGTGATGTTCTGCTTAAATCTGTCATTTGCTGAAACTGTCATGTTGAAGTGTCCTACTATTAGTGTATTATTATCTAAGTATGTCTTTACTTTGGCTATTAATTGATTTACTTGGCTGCTCCCACATTAGGGGCACAAATATTCATGATTGTTAGGTCTTCTTGTTGGATAGACCCTTTAAGTATGATATAGTGTCCCTCTTCATCTCTTACTACAGTTTTTGGGACAAACTTTAATTTATCTGATACAAGGATTGCTACTCCAGCTTTCTTTTGAGGACCATTTGAATGGTAAATGGTTCTCCAACCTTCCATTTTCAGGCTGGAGGTGTCCTTAGGTCTAAAATGAGTCTCCTGTAGACAGAAAATAGATGAGTCTTGCTTTTTTATCCAGCCTGAAACTGTGTCTTTTGATGGGATCATTTAGCCCATTCACGTTCAGAGTTACTATTGAAAGATATGAATTTAGTGTCATCATAATACCTATTCATTCCCTGTTTTTGTGGATTATTTCTTTGGGCTTCCTCTTTTTTTGACAGGTCTGCCTTAATATTTCTTGCAGAGCTGGTTTGGTGGTCACATATTCTTTCAGTTTCTGCCTATCATGGAAGCTCTTTATCTCTCCCTCTATTCTGAATGAGAGCCTTCCTGGATAGAGTATTCTTGGCTGCATGTTCTCATTCTGGCCTGCCAAGTCTCTGTGGAGAGGTCTGCTGTTAATCTAATATTTCTCCCCATATAAGTTAGGGATTCTTGTCTCTTGCTGCTTTAAGGATTTTCTCTTTATCTTTGGAATTTGCAAGTTTCACTATTAAATGTCGAGGTACTGAATGATTTTTATTGATTTGGGTGGGGAGGGAACCTCTCTATCTCCTAGATCTGAATGCCTGTTTCCCTCCCCAAATTAGGCAAGTTCTCAGCTATGATTTGTTCAAATATGCTTTCTTGTCCTCTGTCCCTCTCAGCACTCTCTGGAACCCCAATTATACATAGATTTTTCCTTCTGAGGCTATCATTTATGTCCCTTAACCTTTCCTCATGGTTTTTTAATTGCTTTTCTCTTTTTTCCTCAGCTTCCTTCCTTGCCATCAACTTATCTTTTATGTCACTCATCCTTTCTTCTACCTCATTAACCATCATTGTTAGGACCTCCAATTTGGATTGCATCCCACTTAATTGATTTTTAATTTCAGCCTGATTAGATCTAAATTCTGTAGTCATGAAGTCTCTTGATTCTTTTTTGCTTTTTTCCAGAGCCACCAGTAGCTTTATAATTGTGCTTCTGAATTGGCTTTCTGACATAGAATTGTAATTCAAATTCTGTAACTCTCTGGCAGAGAGAACTTTCTTTTGTGGTGAGGTCTTCCTTCTAGTCATGTTGCTCAGTGCACAGTGGCTGTATGAGTGGGCTGAGTCAAGAATATGAACCATGACCTAAGTAAATTTCACCCTAGATGATTCTGACGAGGTCAGAGACCAGAAATTGAAAACAAAGATCAGAACTAAATAAAATAAAAGGACCACTAAAGTGAAAAACAAATATTAAAACAAAGTAGTAAAAAATAAAAGGCCAAGAATCCCCAAGAAGAAAAGGAAGAAAAAAAGAGAGAGAAAGGAGAAAAAAGAGGGAAAAAAAGAAAAAAAAAGGAGAAGAAAAAGATAAAAAGGGTGGGAGATGGTCATGGTGATGAAGTTGTAGTGGAGGTAGAATGTAGTCTACCTGAGGGGTCCTAGAGGGTGATCGTCTTGGTTCTGAGTATATTAAATTCTGTATGTTAGAAGATGCTCATCTCAAATTTATATAATTTTTTTAAATTTTTATTTATTTATGATAGTCACAGAGAGAGAGAGAGAGGCAGAGACATAGGCAGAGGGAGAAGCAGGCTCCATGCACCGGGAGCCCGATGTGGGACTCCATTCCGGGTCTCCAGGATTGCACCCTGGGCCAAACGCAGGCACTAAACCGCTGCGCCACCCAGGGTTCCCTCAAATTTATATAAACTAGAAATACTTGTAGAGAGCCCCACCATTGACCACCAAAACATAAATGAGATATAAGAGAGGGGCAGAATGGGAATGAGGAATCACAGAATGAACCAGTACAGTATACCACTTGGTTCTGGGTGCATGCTAGTCATGTTTTAGAAGGTATTAATTTCCACCATTGTAGAACAAAATGAGGCAGAGAAAACAAAAAACAACAACAACAACAACAAAAAAAACCTTATATATCTCCCAAAATTGAATTGAGTATGTTAAAGGGAATCTGAAAGTGGAAAATATATCTAAGACCTGTAATTGTAGAAATATGAAAGTCAAAAAGGAGATACTTAAAAATGAAGAGGAAGTAAAATATTGTAGTTAAGGTGGAAAAGAGAAAAAAATTCGAAATTTAGTCTGACATAAAAATGAGTTGTACTGGAACAAGAAAGAAAAAAAAATTGGAGGGGTACCCTCTGGTTCTATATACTGTAAATCCCTCGACTTCCCTGGAGATTTCAGCTCTGCTGGGTCAAGAACTTGCTCTTCCGCTATCCTTCCAGCTGATCTTCTGGGGGTGGGGGGGGGGCACTGCTGTGCTGACTCTTAGGTGTGTGCACCTGAGGGAGCTGCCCCCCACCTGCTGGTGCCGGGCTCAGTGGGAGCTGTTGACCCCGCGAGGCTCCTGTTCCCCGGCAGCCCCGCCCCTCCCAGGCACACGGTGACACCAGGAGGAACGACAACAGTGGCGGAGGCCAGGTCCCCAGCCCTGGATTCAGCTTCCCCAGTAACCGCCGCAGTCTCCCAGTCCGCAGTGGCCTGGATGCTCAGAGGGGTGGGGGGGTGAGGTGACCTGCACAACTGGGGACGCCCGGGGCAGGAGCGTCCTCGCTGTCCTGGGCCCTCCCCACCCCCGCCTGTCCCGGGGGGAGCGCAGGAGCCCGACTGTGCCCCCCCCACGCCCTGGGCTCCCAGGCCTGCGCCCCCTGAGCTCCTCCCAGAGCCTGCAGCCCCCTCCGCGCGGAGCCACCACCTGAGCCGCCGCCTGAGCTGCTCCCGAGACACCCCCACCCCGTGCGCTCCAGCCCTTGACCGAGCTCGGCCCGCGGTGTGGGGCGCTCTCCCCCGGGGGCACCTCCTCCGTTAGTGCCCTGGGAACCTGGAGGCCCCCCGCCCCTCCTGCGATCCCGCCCGATTCCCTGCGAGCGCCTTCCCCCCAGGAAGGATCCGGTGCGGATATTTAAAGTTCCCGCTTCTCCGGGCAGGGCCTTCCCGCCCCGAGTCTCCCCCAGCCTTAGCCCGGCTCCTGGGGCCCCTCCCTCCCTGGATCCTTTTGTATTTTATTTTTTCCCGCCTTCCTACCTTGCCAGAAGCGAAAACCCTTCTCTGTAGCATTCGGCTGTTCTCTCTTGAAATCTCCGGTTGAATTCGAAGGTGCTCAGGCTGGTTTGAAAGTCATCTGGGTGGGGGGGGGGGGCGGGGGGGGCGGGAGGTGAGGCCCCTGCTCCTCCGCCGTCTTGCCTGAGGCCGCCTCACAATCTTTACCAAAAACATGTCATATTTATAAAAACACTTCTGTTCACTACAGTTCTTCAGAATAGAAAGTGGCAAAGTCGGAGTTTAAACAAAATAAAAGGAAGTTATTCTGATGTAATACGATCCCATCTAAATGCCTCACCAGATCATCAAGCTATTGTAATTATTAAGTGTTCTACAGTTAAAGGGCGCTGGCGTGAAGAGATGTGCAAGGGAGCCACTGTCTATACTGTATTGTAAACCCTAACAATTTAATTAAACCACTAATAAGCAAGCATAATGTCTCCACTGAAAAGTTTTTAGTGCTTCAAGTTTAGAAAGAAAATCAAGTGTAAATGAACATTTAATTTCTTCTCCTTATCTAAAAACAAAGGAATCCATTTCTTTGTGACTAGTAAATTAAGTACTAACTTAATAGAAAGGGACTCCATTTTATGCCTCACTCCTTGTTATTCTGGTTGTCATTAGCCATATTTAGGTATTTGAGAGTAAGTATCAAGGAAAATATTACACTAATACTTTCCCTTTTCACTCTTTTAGATAAATACACATTTCTCTTTTTTTGTCCTAATATTTATCACCATTTGTTTTGACAATATTTAAAAGTAGAGGCCTTTGAAAATTTATATTCCTTGTGGAAATGAGCAGTTACAGCATATTTTATATGCTCAATGCATAGTTATATGCCCAATGCATAGTTGGTGAATGAATCATCTCTCAAAAGTTTCCATACAGCTGAATCTGTTGGGGGAATTTCAACCAATCTCAGTTCTGACTTTACAAGGTGACATTGGGGTTGGTTTCCCAGAGGAAATGAACTTTCAGTGGTATTTTGAACATCTGAAGAGGAAACTGAAAGCCAAACATGGGAGAAAGAGGAGGAAACCATCTAACAAAAGTAACAAGAAAGACCATGTAGGCATGAAAAAGTAAAAAATTGTATTGGAATGAGGTGGCTGGCAAAAAGGGTTAAAACTGGGGCCATTATTTAGGAACAAATGATACAGGGCCATGGAAGATGATGTGACAGGATCGGACAAGATTACCAGACACCTAGAGTACTTAGCACTTAGCAAGAACTATATTCTTCCAACAGCAGCATTGATATACTGAAATGAATGTTGGGCTGATTGAAATAAACACTCCTCAATTTTACTGGAGTAACAACATAGCATTGGTCACATATTATGATTGATGGGTGGTGCCATCTGGACTTTACCATCGTTCTTTTGTTGTATATTTACATTAATAGGTGTGTTTTTCTGCTGAACTCTCCCACAAATATTCTGGTTTGTGAGCTATTTACAGGGGAAATTTTTAGAGAGGACTACTTCTATACAGTTAAGTAACAAATTAGCTTTGCGTATGGGGCTTTTTTTTTTAGACACAAAAATGCAAACCAAATTATTTGGGAAAAAAAATCCAGATATTATAGTACTTACTAGTATTGTAAAAGAAAACTCTTCAAGTTCCAAGTTGAAACCAGATTTTCCTGTATAGATATAGCTAAAAAAACTTCTTATAATCGATTATCTAGAATGTCTAACATGTCCTTAGAGAAGCAATATGAAAAGACACATTCAATAAATATTCATAAATCATATAGTCTTATAAATTTGAGACATTTCACATAGAAATGTTCTCTACACTAAAAAGAATAGCATTTGAAGTATTCCAAGAAAAAAAGCTGTCTATTGAGGGCATTTTTTTTTCTGGTTATATAACTTAAAACAACATGCAAAGTAGTGAGAAGTGCTGCTTACATAATGAATTGAACCAAAGATTGTCGGAAGCCAAGTGAACCCTGAACCTCCCTTCATGTTAATGCTTCCGACTTTGAGGACAACTCATGCTTATATACCAACTATATCCCCTAAATTTCATGAGGAAACTCCTCTACCCAAATATATGCACTAACTAAGCATGACAGCATGGTTCCTTCATTATTTGTTTATAATTTCAATATAATAATCCAACATGGTATGAGACTAAGACAAACTGAATTTTGAATGTGGCTGAGACAGTAACTTCATAAGCCAAAACCTTTATGTATTATTTTATTTTCATTAAATACAAAAATCGCAGAAGTGAAATAACTGGTGGCCTAAAGAGATATTTAAGGGTGGCAAAGGAAACAGGATTTTGTAAAAATCACATCATTGTTCAACATCTCCTTCCATCTTTGTACTTAGTCTGCTATAAAACTTAGTCAAGTTATTTAAGTTCCTTTTACTTTGGCTCTTTTTCCACCAAACAGAAAATTGGCAATTACCCTGAGAGCAAGTGCCACATGGTCAGCAAGAGAATTTGGGTTAATAGGTGGAATTTTAATCCTACATAATCCAGTGACCTTATCTCTGTGTATGAAGATTTTGCATTAGTATACAGAAGAACAATTAACTTTCAAAAGACAGATGGCATTAGATTACAAATAATACCAGATTCCTCTAAATAATGCATGGGGGTTAAATGAAAGAACCACACTATTTTAACTCTAATGTCTTAAAAAGTCCCTGGAAATTAAGTGGCCAGAAAAAAATACCACTTATTTAAAATTTATATATTTTAGGAAACCTCAAAATCTATTAGACTTTAGAGTTACTCAGCTTTGGTGATTTATTCAGAGACACTATGCAGTTCGTCTTTCTGACTGACCCTGATTCTATTGCCTACAGGTGCCAAACCTTAGCGTGGATGAATGTTGCCATGGGATGCAAGCCCCAAAGGGGCCTGTCATAAGCCCCACCCCTAAGCGCATGGTCTTATGGCTCCCTACCCAAATGCATATTAAGAACCCACCATGAGGGGTGGCTCAGTAGGTTAAGCATCTGCCTTCAGCTCAGCTCAGAGTCCTGGGATCAAGTCCCATGTCAGGCTTCCTGCTCAGCGGGGAGTCTGCTTTTCCCTCTCCCTCTAGCTTGTGCTGTCTGTCTCTCTCTTGCTCACTCACTCTCTCTCTCTCTCTCAAATAAATAAATAATAAAACCTTTTAAAAAAATGAACCCACCATGTGTCAGGCCCTAGAGATGCTATAGTCAATAAGGAGCTCATGTTTCAACACTTTCCTATATATTATTTAAGACACACTACTTGCCCTCATGGAGGTGGCAAGAAGAAGCTAGTCTAATAGCTGAGTGCAGATAGATATAAGGTCGTCTGAAACAACAAAATCAAAATAGACTCACTAATCACTGCCATTGAGAAGGTGTCTCTCTGTATGGCCTACGACCTTCCTTGGGGTCATGCTACAACTTGGAGCTCTCCACGGTTAAATTGCACTGAAGATTCCTACTACATTATAGGATCCTTATATATCAATACTGTGTCCTCTGTGATTTCAATAAGTTTCTGCTGAGCCACATAGTGTTGCTGACACTAGCTGCTCCATATAGTCATTTTATAAACATCCATGGAGAGTCTATGTGCAAAGCAGGGTGCATATGTCAGGTTTTAGGACAGGGGGTGCAATAAGTGAGACCCTAAATCATAAGGGAGTCACATTTAAAAATAGAAAGACAGGGCAGCCTTGGTGGCTTGGTGGTTTGGTGCTGCCTTCAGCCCAGGGCCTGATACTGGAGACCCCGGCTTGAGTCCCACATCGGGCTCCCTGCATGGAGCCTGCTTCTCCCTCTGCCTGTTTCTCTGCCTCTCTCTCTCTCTCTCTCCCTCTCTCTCTTTCTCTCCCATGAATAAATAAATAAATACATCTTAAAAAATTTAAAAAGAAAGACAGAAAAACAATTATGTAATTCAATATACTCATTATGGGATTATGGAGGAGAAAGTAATCGTATTTATTTGTGGGGCAGATTTATGAAAGCAGCAGCCCTGAACTGAACAGAGGGGAAGGGGCAGAATTTTGCTAAGTAAATGAAGAAGGAGGACATTCCAGGCAGGGAGAATGTCATAATTAGACTCGTGGAGGTAGGACAGCACCAGACGTTTCCACAGAATAAGAAATACCATATTTCCTTCTGGCTGGTTAGCAGCAAGAAAGAGGTAATGCTGAGAATGCAGTTTGGAGGCAAAGCAGGAAAATCTTTGAATGTCACGCTTTGGTATATGTACTACGATCTACAGGCTTTGGGAAATCAAAGCTAGAATCAATTTTTTTGCTGGGAGCATTCCACTCTACCCCTTACAGTGGAGATGAGGACACTCAAACTAGAGAGACCTGGCTGATATCACATGAAAGATTAATAGTGGAACCAATGAACTTTTTCAGTACAGGGCCATAATGATCTGGTTCTGCTTCTAGAATGTTATTTTTAGAACATATTTTAGAATGAAGTAGAATAGGAAGAGATTGAGAATGGGAGAAACCAGTTAGAGAGATCTATCAGTGACTAAACAAGACATAACAAGAACCTGAAACAGGATATATATGAAAACAGAGATTATAGATGACAGAGATGATGATGGTGATAGCAAACTCAGGTTCACCGTGATTACTGTCCTATGCACGATCTGAAATCTGCTACATGTTAACACAGTTAGTCATCATCATAACCCAACAAATAGATGCTATCATTACCCTATTTTTTAGAAGACGAAATAAAGTCACAAGAAATAAAGTGATTGCCAAAATGCCAGAATTTCATGAGAGTCCAGATTCAAAGCTGGCAATCTGGCTCTAAAGTCTAATTTCCAAACTAATGGATGTGAGAAACCTCATGGATTACAGTCCACAGGCAGAACTGGTACCGAATTATAGTTGAAAGAGGAGGAATCAAAGCCAGGATAAAAGGTTCAAATTTGGATGACTGGAAAAATGGTATTTCTCTAAAAAATGAAAATAGAGTTGTCCTTAAAAGAGTATTCGAGATATATTTGGTTTTAGATGCTAGCGTTAATATCAATGGAGAAAAGTAGGCATTAAGAAATGTAGTAAGAGTTGGAGAACCTGGGTGGCTCAGTGGGTTGAGCATCTAACTCTTGATTGCTGCCCAGGTCATCATTTCAGTGTCTTGAGACTGAGCCCCACTAGGAGCTCTGGGCTCAGCAGGGAATCTTCTCTCTCTCTCTCTCTCTCTCCTCTCGCTCACTTTCTCCCACCTCACGCCTCCTCCCACTCATGCTCTCTCTCTCTGAAAAGTAAATAAATAAATCTTTAATTAAAAAAAAAGAAATATAAGAGTAGAGTTTAAGAGAGTGATTTAAAAAGAGTAGATGACAGAGATAAACACTGGAAGTCAGCCTTGGAGAGGTGAGAGTTCAAGTCCCAGGCATAAGGAAATCCTCAGGGAAAGAAAACTGAAAAGAACTGATCACTAAGGAGTGAATGGAAAATGTAGTCATGAAAGATTCTGAGAACATTTCAGAGTCAGGGAAACTAATCAAGTACAGTGTCATGAAATCCAGGAGTGGAACATTTCGAGAAAGGTCTTGTGCTAAGCTCAAAGAAGAGGAGGAGAAAAGGTGATGTGATTTGTAACTAGGAGTCACTGGTGAACTCTGATGGGGCTAGTGTAGGACAGCAGTGGGGGCAGAAGTCCAAACAGAAACTGTTTAGGAGGGATAAGGAGCCTGTGATATTTGCTACACTGGTGATAAAGGGAAGAAGAAGAGTACACTGATAACTTGAGAGCACTGGAGGATCATGTGAGGTTTCAGAAACTGCTGAGAGCCACCCATATCTGTAGACAAAAGATGTCTGTATTGGCCAGGGGATTTTTTTAAATATAAGCATTAATATAAATCCCAAATAAGGTACCCAAATTGCTGAATGAATTCAGAGAGAACCTAACATATCTAGAAAATTAAATAATTGTTCAATAAAGCCACCAATGAAGTAATGACGATATTAATGCATTGCTTAAATGCATTACTTAAATACAAAGTCCCTAAAGGAATTTTAATTCTGGATCAATCAGTATTGTTTCTGGGCAAAGCAGAACATCAAGGAATATAACAGAACATGAAAATATTTAAGGAAGCAAAACTAAAATGGCAAATCATTGTACTGTCATCATCAGTACTAGCACACCCATCACCAACCTAGGAAACTGCATCATCTTTCCTCTCTGCCTTCGACATTCTTGTAGTATGGCACTCACCAATAATTCTACTTCTATTAGATTTTTGCTTCAAGCAAAAATCTCTTCCTTGCCATTTCGATCTTAAAGAATGTTTGCTAGATTGAATTGTGCCAATTACGACAGACTAGAAAAGACCAGCTCAGTGCTTGGGATAGAAAACATTAAGAACCACAATTCTACTCTGCTGAGAGCTTTTATCCCATTGAAAGAAAAGAGAGTATATAGCATTTAGGGGCATCAGCCACAGTATCAGAAAGACCTGACCTCAAATTACCTCTCTTTTGCCTATATAAGCAACCTTGAAAAAAATTATTTAACTTCAATAAGGCCCCAGTTTCCTTATGCATAAAATAAGGCTAAAAGAGTTAATGACAATGCCTTCTTGACAGGACCTTTGTGAGAACTATATGAAGTAGTGTATGCACAGTGTTTAGCACAGATCCTCACACATTTTAAACTCTATTACTGTTAACTGTTAACGTTTTCCCCTTCATCCTGAGAATAATACTGGAACATATCCCCCACACCACAATGCTTCTATGAACTGTCTCATGTTTTCTTCTTTTTTTAAAAGATTTTATTTATTAATTTACTTATTTAGAGAGAATGAGAGCATGCAAATGAGGGAAGGGGCAGAGGGAGATGGGGAGAATCTCAAGTAGCACCCCTCCGCTGCTCAGCACAGAGCCTGATTCAGGGCTTGATCTCATGACCATAAGATCATGACCTGAGCTGAGATTAAGAATCAGATGCTAAACAAACTGAGCCACCTAGGGGCCCCTCATCATGGCATCTTCTAACCCTCTCTTTGCTGCTGCTTCTCCTCTTCTTCCTTGTTCTTCTCCTCTTCATGCTCCTTTGTTCTTTCTCCCCCACACCCCACACCCGTTTTTTCAAAGGAATAAGTATCATAAGGCTTGGTTAAAGGAATAAAACGAAATGCATTTGTTTGCTCAGGCCACAAAAAAATCCACACACTGAATGGCTTAAATCAGAAATCCATTTTCTCACAGTTCTGGAAGCTAGAAATCCAAGAACAAGGTGTTGGCAGATATGTTTTCTTCTGAGATCTCTCTCCTTGGCTTGCAGATTACCATCTTCTCATTGGACCTTAAGCATCGTGGCCTTCCCTCTCTGCATACGTCCTGTGCCTCTCCCCTTTCTTAAAAGGACATCAATCTTAGAGCCCACTCCTAGGGCCTCATTTAAACTTCATCTCTTTTCTAAAGACCTTATTTCTAAATATACTTATATTCTGAGTACTGGGAGTTAGAACTTCAGCACATGAATTTGGGGAGGGGGACACACAATTCAGTCCATTACAAAGAGGAAAAATAGTATTTTCCATTCTTTGTGCCTATATATTGCTTAAACTAAGGTAGGTAGGATGAACACCACTTTTAAAAAATAATGTTGGGGGTGCATGGGTGGCTCAGTTGGTTGAGCATCCAACTCTTGATTTCAGCTCAGATCATGATCTCAGGGTTCTGGGATTGAGCCCTGAGTCAGTCTCCATGCTGAGTGGGGAGTCTGCTTGAGATTACCCCTCTCTCTCTCTGCCCCTCCCCCACATGTATTCACTCCCTCTCTAAAATAAAATAAATAAATCTTTTTAAAACAATGTTGAATGTTGCTAAACATATCATTTGTTTCCCTTTGGTCATCATTGTTTATAATATAAAATAAATATGTAAAGAGATTGAATATCATTTCTCTATTATAAAAAAGTATCCATTTTATAAAATATGTTTTAATTCACTCCAGTATTTGCTTAGAAAAAAGTATAATAGCATTAGCTCACTTAGAACTCTCTATCAAAGATACTGAGATGAACTCCTAAGAACATTGAATAGATAGTTGCATTTCAATTCTACTTTGTTGATTAGTGAAAAGAAAATGCCAGTGTAAATACATTGCTTAAATATAAAGCATCAAAAAGGATTTTTTTATGTACAACAACTGGCAAAGTGTAAACACAGAATGTTGATGTTTTTCATGTTTCTCTTAAAATGCTGAATCAAGTTCAGTGCCAGAGGCAGAGAGCCAGGCTATTGGCTTTGACAAGCTCAGCTAAAGTAAAGCCTGCCTTCCAAATGGGAAAGGCAAGGAGCCCAGAAAAATACCTCATCCCTGAAACTCATGAACACTTTAAGCACTTGACTTTTTCTTTATATACATCACTTTGCAGCATACCTAGAGAAATTATTTAATATATTGAGTATGCTGCTGTGAATCTTATAAATGTACTTTGTATTTAGTAAACACCAGCATTAAATCAGTGGGGAGTATCCTTCTATTCTGAATGGGAAAAAGAGAGATCTTCAACTTTTAAACTCTTCCTTTATATAATCAAAATTAAGTTTTTAAGGTATACTTTTCCTTAAATTATACCTTGACTTTATTTAGTACTATATTTTGAAGAACATCTAAAAACAAATACTGAAATGTCATAAAAGATAAAGAGAAATCACAAAATATGTATCTCTTAATGGCTGCTTATTAATGTCAAAAGAGAATTTGGCCCACAACAACAAAATCAACAAAAGAGAATTTGACACAAAACAAATTTTAAGAAGCAAATGTAAGGATGGTATTTTTGATGGGTGATTTTTTTTTAATTGAACCTCCACCAAGAATCTTTTTTAAAAAATAGAAAGGTCTTACTTTGATTAATTTCCCATATAAGCAAAATCATTCTAAATTTAAGTGAAAAAATTTAAGAGTAATATCAAATGACATAAGATAAAACACAGCTGGGAATTAACAATTTGCTGCAATAAAAGTTACTCCTATTAATTTAACTGTACTGAGTTAGGAAATTCAACTAGGCTACACATCTCCAAATAATAATTGAATATTGAGAGCTCAATTAGCAAAATAGATCAATTATTTAGTAGAAGAGTTATCCCCTCATAACCACATTATCTCATCTCTCCATTTCCTTTCACTAATGCACTGAAGCTTTTCAAAGTAATTGGACTCTCCGAATGAGTAACAGGAGAAGCCACCTTTACTGACAAGTAGTAATCAGCCAAAATGGGATTTCCAGGTAAAAGTTTATCTGCCTCAATCACATCCTTGATAAAGGCATGTAGCCTTGCAGTTTGTTTCACTGATCCAGCTCAGTAAAAAAATGGAAAAGGAAAACAGAGTGGGACATAAAGAAAGGATGAGAAGGAATAGGAGAAAAAATGTAGGCCCAGTCAATTCCAGATACCCAGAGCAAAATGACATGTTGAAAGGGACTGAGTCATCCACGACTTTGATTTGTACATTCTCCAGGCTCGCTATGGTTAACATTTATAGAAGTGGCATATAATTCCCATTCATATGTTGCCAAAAGGCAAAACAGAGCCTCCTGGAAACAATCTCTAATCAGCAATTATGCTCAGGAATATAAAGAGGAGAGTATGGTGAAGGAACCTAGCTAATAACATGCACTCACTCAATGATTTATAATAGACCAGTAACAAACAATACCAATTCAATTTGTTTAACTGTCTGTGCACCTCCTTAGGGAAAGGAAGACTTATAAATTTTGGTAGGCTGATAAATGATTTGTACTTACTTGGAAAGCTGTGTTAAGTTGTGCATCATTTCCTCAGCTATTCCAATAGAAACTCCCTAAGCAGATGGAATGCCTAGAACATTCTTCCCATCTTACACATATGAATTCAGGCAAGCTTGAAATTTGGCAAGGATTGGTAAGGTAGATTAGACCATATGGGAATTACTGTAGCAGTGACCCTGACATACTAAATTTAGCAAAGTTACATTTCCAAATAAATTTCCTGAGTACCTACTTACACACACAATTATATTAGACACTTAAATAAATACTTTATTCATTCAACAAGCATCTATTAAATACTCCTAGGTGTCAGAGGAAGTACCACTTGCTATGAATAAATTAATTAAACATGATTTTTGTCTTCAGAGGAGGTGAAAGAGAAAGGGAGCTATAATTTATGGAGCATCTGTCATGCACCCAACGTATGTGATCACAACACTGCTGTGAAGTTAGTACTATTTTCTCCATTTTACTGATAAACTAAGGTTCAAGGAAACTGCTCATTTATTATTAATTACCCAGTTAGATTAACAAAATATTTCAACCAAGATCTGTCAAAGTGCAAATTCCACACCAGGCTGCCAATAGTTCTAGCAAAGAAGATGGGAAAGCAAACACTTGTAATAAAAAAAAAAAATGTATAGTATAATGGAAATGTGTACAATATAAAGTAATGGCAAAAATAGGGTAGTAAATCCTGCTTGGGGTAAAGGAAAAGGATAAAGGTCTGCTAGATCTTTTCCAAAGAGACAATATCTGAACTTTGTCTTTTGAAACAAACAGTTCTGTGTTACTACTGAAGTATACAGTGCTATGACCCTATTAAACCCTTGCAATCCCCAAAATACACCATATTCTTCACCCTATTTTCTCTTGGTCCATACTGCATGTTTTATGAGAAATATCTCGTCTTTGTCTACCTGGTGAATTTCTACAATGAAATCTAATGGACTTACAGAAGTGAAAATTTATAGAAATTTGCCTAATGATTTATTCATTCAGCAGATATTTATGAGTCCCAACTTCCTTTTTCTAAAACTTTTATTTATTTATCATAAGAGACACACAGAGAGAGGCAGAGACATAGGCAGAGAGAGAAGCAGGCTCAACCACTGAGCTATCCAGGTGCCCCATGAGTCCCTACTTCTATACTGAACATTTAGAGATAAGAACCAAAAAATCCTGACCGGCAGAAAAACTAGTCAGAGATATATAAGATTAAAATGGTGATTATAATAAAATACTCACTATATTAAAAGGAAGCACAAGAGACATGACAGGACAGTGGAGGCCACCAAAGGAGTTTTCCCAGAGACCACCACCCTGGTCTGCATCTTAAAGCTTAAGCGGTTGTTGATATGCAAAGAAAAAGAGAATTAAAACATAACAAAACAAAAGCCTAACTTCTTGGTGTGTTTTGTTGGAAAATATCATTAAAGTCTTGGCAGCACTGCATTGAATTGTTAATTATGTAGTGAACAATAGAGTTGATTAAATGCATGAGACCAGCAAAGCGACATACAATAACAGTTCCATAGTGTCATTCATGTCTTCCCTATTCACCAGCCAGGAGACATTTGACAATGATGTGTTCATTGGAGGAAAGATAATTCTGAACCTAAGACTCTATCACACTCAATTTGCCAGCAATATCGATTTCCTGATATAATCTGCAAATGAAGGGAAATTTAGTTGATTGGCATCAAAGAGGAGGAATAATCATGACTACATTGACAAATGGAAAGATAATCCTATTCTGACCTGAAAGACATGTCTGTGGATAGAACTTTTCTAGAACACGTTAGCCCAACAATAGGACATTTATTCCAGTTTCTATGTTTTTCTCTTCCTCTCCCTTTTCTTCTCTCTCTCTCTCCTCTCCCTCTCTTTAATGCATAGCATGCTATATAACATACATATTACATATGTGTGTAAGCACACACATGCACACACACACATGTTGGACCCTGGCTCACGGGTGCCAACGTGGCCCGGTGGACGCCCCAGAGACCCAGACCCCAGACAGGCAGATGCAATTAGCAAGAGGGTTTATTGAACGTTTGCGCAAACGGGCTCTCCGCCTCCGAGGAGGAAAAGAGCCCCGATTAGCAATTACAGGTGTCTTTTAAAAAGCAAAAGGAAAGAAACTTCCTAAAGACAAAAGAACCGCGGGAGTCGCATGGCATCCAGGTTGATTTTGGGGAGGGTCAACATGAACCTATTCAGGGACATTCCAATCAGGGTGTGTGGGGGGAAACGGTTTTCTTATTGTAAACAGAATGCTTTTAGTTGCTAAAATTTCAGGAAGAAGACTGGATGGGCTGCCTCTGGATTAGGGCTGGCCCTACTTAACAAGGGGGGGAGGTTTCTTCACACACACACACATTTCTTTCATATTCACTAAATCGCTGCAATGAATAGTGACCGGTGTTGAACTATCTCAAATCAGGAGCTGACCTAGCAGTATCACGGGTTCCCTTACTTTCCAATTTTCCCAACCAGAGATGTTAGCATTCACCTTACAACTAAAAGGTCCTCTTTAGTATGCAGTGCATATGTTTTTAAAATGTACCGATGACTCTTTCTTTAATTTCAATAGTAAATAATAAGAAATATTTGGGAGGCATTACCATGTTCTACAACTTTACTTGTGTTTTATCATTGTAATCCACACAACCCCCCTATTAGGTAAGTACCACTATTATCCCCATTTTACAAATAAGGACCTGAGCTACAGAGAGGCTAAGTGACTTGCCGAAAGTCACACAGTGTTCACAAAGAAAAAAATGGTCAGAAAAAAATTGGCCATGATGATCATTGCCTTTCCCAAGCACTAGATTCACCAAAAAGAAGTATAAGGACTGGGACTCCTGGGTGGCTCAGCGGTTAAAGCGTCTGCCTTCGGTTCAGGGCATGATCCTAGAGTCCTGGGATCAAGTCCCACATCAGGCTCCCTGCATGGAACCTGCTTCTCCCTCTGCCTGTGTCTCTGTCTCTCTCTCTGTGTCTTTCATGAATAAATAAATAAAATCTTAAAAAAAAAAGTATAGGGACTTTGTGCTTTCTGAAGGGTTAAAAGGGAAAATGACAAACAGTATTCTAGAAAGATAAACAATTTGTATCCTAACAATAATTTCCTTTGGATATCTCTTATCACAACTTAATGTGAAGCATTTTCATTTTCAACATGCTCAGTCCCAAATACCTTCCGGTTCTTACATCTGAATTATGAGAACAAGCCTATAATTCGCCAACCTTTGCAGTGAAGCATAGCTTAGCTTTGAGGCTTTTCACCTTTGGGTTTAGATTTTCAAATATGCTGATTTTACTTCCATTTTTTAGTGTCTTTTTCCTATCAATGACCACTATACTATTTTTTTCTGATCAAGCACTTTTCTAAATAAGTGTGCAAATTTAATTGCAAAAACACCAGTGTGTTATAAGGACTATGGTAACACCATTTCAATTACATTATAAATATCTTCATTGAGTAATGATTCTATATTCATATCTATGCTAACAAAGTAAGGATTATAAATCAATTAGTAAAATCCAAAAAAGGGAAGGGAGTGAATAGCATATAAATGCTAGAAGGGTCTTAAAGAAATACTTAAACAAAAAAATGCATATTCTGCTTAAGATATCTAAATAATTGCTTCAAATCTTGGTTTTCTGTGCTGAGGTAGACCTGCCCCATTTCTCTAAGACCATTTCATATGATTTTTCATGAAACATCAATGATAAAATTCTCATTCTTTATGCTTATTTTTTAGATGTGTCAGCAAAAGATAAAAATGAAAAACCTCAATTCTAGGATTTTGGAAAGAAAAATTAGCTAAGTCATCCAATTAAACAAGAAGCTTATTTTACATTGTTATATTTTAATAATGTGACACCTATTCGTTTATAGAAAAGTATTCAATTATCAACTAGACATTAAGCAACTAGAACAGAATTTAAAATCTGGGGGAATTTCCATAGGAAACTGAATCTTAATAAAGTGCTGGTATATTTTCCCTTATAATTTTAGCACCAAAGTTATTATATACTCCCCAACATCTTCTCTCTGAGCACTTAGGCCCACATTCCTACTGATGTTCTTCAGAAAGACAAACTGAGACGCGGGCTGGCAGCTTCCTGGAAAGATGAAAGAAGCTCTGGAGCCCAAGCTGTGCACTTGGCCAGATTCCAGATGAGTGGTTTCTTCCGAAGATCAGGCTGAGTCAGCCCAGAATAGCCCCAGAGGCAGTAACAGTGAATGGAAAATAAGTAAAATGACAGAAGATTAAGAGAAAACATAATATTTGATCTCTCATTTTATACCAAAGACTTGTTAATTATGAAAATCTGGTCCTTTGACTGTGTTTGTTGCATTCATGTTCAGAAGTGGTCCAAGGGATGAAAAACGTATGTTACACAGCAAACCTCAATGATCAACGCATTCCTTCAACATCCTTTCTTCTCAGAATGCAAAGATACTCATTCTAAGAAGCAAACATAAAACTGGTTTATGGGAGTAGGCCTGTGATGCCAGAAAAGGGTTTGCCTTCATTTTCTAAAATAGTTGTTAAAAAATCATCAGCATGTGTATTAGTCAGAGTTCTCCAGAGAAACAGAGTGGTGTGTATATATATATATATATATATATATATATATATATATATATATACACAGAGAGAGAGAGAGAGAGAGAGAGAGAGTTTTATTATGAGGAATTGGCTCACGTAATTATGGAGGCTGACAAGTCCCAAGATGTGATGTCAGCAAGTTGGAGACCCGGGAGAAGCAATGACGTAGTTCCTTTCATGGCCTCAAACTTGAGACTCAGGAAGAGCCAATGTTTCAGTCCCAATCCAAAAGCAGGGGGAAAAAAGTTCCAGCTCGAGGAAGACAGGCAGGAGGAAATTCCTTCTTATTTTCAGGAGAGTCAGGTTTTTTGTTCTATTGGCCTTCAACTGATTTGATGAGGCCCACTCACAGTAGGGAGGGCAATCTACTTTACTCAGTCTACTGATTCAAATATTAATATCATCCAAAAATACCCTTACAGACATACCCAGAATAATATCTCACCAAATGTCTAGGCAGCCCATGGCCCAATCAGGTTGACAAATAAAATTAACCATGACAGCATGGTGAGACACAGGAAGAAAAATAAGACATCTCACCTATTCAAAAAAAATTTTTTTTTTTAATTTCTAAAAGCTGAGCCACCAGCATATCAAAGGATTGAAGCTGGAATCAGATCACATATATGTCTTGACTCACAGTGTAAATTAGACCACACTAGCTTTCAGAAAAAGTATACTCCGAACTTGAACATGTTACCTTTTCTTGTTCTTTTTTCTTTTTTGATTTGTTAAATGTTGGAATACATTCTCTAGCAAGTTGAAACAATTTTAATTTGCTTTCTAATTTCACATTGACCATCTTTTAAAACTGAAAATAAAAACTATCGACAAACAATCTCATTAGGCTGCTCCCAAATATCTCCCCTCACTAAGAAAGATAAAGTGCCCTCTGACGCTACAAATAACAGATGCTTGAGTTTAGTCTGAAGTGGTATGTTATTCTGAAGAGATCGAGTAGCTCACAGGAGACAGAAAACCAATTTCAATATTTGTCTTCTGAAGACAAACAACAAACAATGCAAACTCCTGCAAACAAATATCTTTATCCAAGCTTGGCCCTTTAGCTTCCCTAGATGATAACAGTAAGTTACCTTAGGAGACTGAAGGGTGACTGTGGCCACACTGACTTGAAGGCAAAGGCCCACGACTCAGATTGAACGTGCTGAGATGTTACGCTCATGTGTTCAGGCTGCTCATTTCTGCCATCTACAGAGACCACAATCAGTTCCTAAAACAGCCTAAAAATGACTGGCAGGCCTAGAGGACCCTCATGCAATCTAACTCTGGGATCTGCTGCCCTTTTCTGAGAGCCACCACTAGCAAAGGTGACAATGAAGAGAAGTGAGCTAGCATATCCCTAACACAGTAACCGCCACTCCATGAATTCCCTCACATTCATGCAGGGCTGACCATGCACAGGCTCCTATGTCAGTGTTCATTCTACACTTACTGCATAGAAACCAGAATACTATCAGATTTTAGGATGAAATAAAGTGCAACAGGATGCCCAGAAAAGAAGGATGTTCTTGCTATTTGTATATTCTGAGGAATCTGAAGAAGGCACAGCCTTATTCCTTACTATTCCTTACCTGGGCATAAAAACCATTTGCAACGAAATCTCCTTCACATGGTCTAGAGGGTGCTTCATCATCTGGTCAGCAGTGGCTCCAGCCCCAGTTCTTAGGAATCTCACTGTCCCCTCCTCCACTCCCACTACACTGGCTTCACTCCTTCCCACCTCAGGGACACTACATGCTGTGCCTTCTGCCTGGAATATCTGTCCCTCCACTCCATAGCAGGGTGAAATATTTTTAAATATTCTCTGATAGTATTCTTCCTTGTCTGTAATTTGAATTTTTCTCTGCAGCTTCTGTTATTAGGACAAATATGACTTTAGTACTTGTTTCTATAGGGAGTAGAGGGCAAATATCTTCCTGAGAATCAGAAGGAAATTATTTAGGATCATCCCTGCCTGACAGGAGGAAAAAAAATGAAAAGAGAAGTCTGAAGGAAAGAGGGAAAACCCTATTCAAGCCTCCAACACAGCCCCAGAGTCAAATGGGGAGATGGAGATAGGGGGAGGAGAAGTTATTATTATAAAAATATGCAAATAGTTCAGTAGAATTCTAGAGTAAGGGAGTTTACTTGCATACCCAGACACAGCTTTTGAAGACATATGCCTTTCTGAGGGTGTCATGGGGCCATGTGGAACATGGTACTTGAATGATAAGAACAGAAACAACTGAGAGGAGGGGGCCAGGTGGGTGGGCCTGAAACAGTGCCCCATTTCCTCTCAGCCTGTACAGGGCATTTAGGGGTCCATAAATCTCTCAGAGACCTACTGATGCATTCAGAAGACAACTGAAGCTGCAAATTCACCATGAAAGTTGTGATCCTCTAGCAGAAGGACACACAGTCAGCTCCCCAAATGGATTTGAAAGGGAGAGCTTGGGGAGTCTGTAGCACGAGTGAGAAGTGGTGGCCAGTCTATCTGGGAGCCATTAGTGTGGCCTGCCTCTGCTGAGGAGGGAGAGGACAGGTTACACCAGCCATCAATAGGTCAGCAAAAAGACCAGCAAGGACAGAGAGCAATGCCCAAAGAGCTGGCAAGAGGCCAGAGGCTAACAGGAGCCAGTGAGCCCCACTCTCCATTGCCGAGATGTTCCATAAGCTTCCTCTTGATCCTGAATGCTGGTGGGAGATGGAGCTTTGGTAGTGGTGGTGGTGGTGAGATACAGACGGGGAAGCAGAGGGAGGGATATAAAAAGGCCAGAGGAGAAGATGCTGAGAAACCAAGCATTGACCCAAGAGACTAAATTCACCAGAGAGACTAAGCTTTAAACTCTAAAAGACTCACACATGTTTAGTGACACGACCAAGGTTGTTCTCCATTGTTGATAACAGTGGCTGAAACGTAAGTCAAAATTAGCTAGGGGAAAGAGGAAATCTAGGTGGCAAATAATTCTTCATGTGTCAATTTCACCCCAGCTCTTACTGGAAACCCTGGTCAAGTGTCTTAAATATCTCTGTGGAACATTATCTTGCCTGTGGGCTATTACAAAACCTAGACGTGGACCCCAGCTACCTTCAGAACAGTGAGATGACCCAGTTTAAGAAAAAAAAAAGTGAACATAAGTACAATCTATGTAAAGATGAAAAGGAATGAGGGAAGGGAAAAGAAAGGAAGAGACGGGAAGGGAAGAAAAGAAAATGGGAGAAGAAGGGAAGGGAGGGGAGGAGAGGGGAGAAGAAGAGAGAGGGAAGGGGAGGGAAGGGAGGATGGAAGAGGGAAGGGGTGGAGGGAAGAGACAGAGAAGAAAGGAGGGAGGGACACAGGAGAAGGTTAGGAAGAGGAAAAAGGAAAGGAGGAGGAAAGGATATAAAAGGAGAAAGGGAAGGGCTAGGCGAGCTGGGGAGATGTTGGTCAAAGGGTACAAACTTGGCAATTAGAAAATAAACATCCTCTGGACATCTAATATGCATCACTGTGATTAAAGTCAACAATACTGTATTATGTACTTCAAAGTTGCTAAGAGACTAGATCATAAATGTTCTCACCACAAAAAAGAAATGATAATTATAATGGAGGATGGAAGTGTTAGTTAATGCTATGGTAGTAATTATACTGCAAAATATAAATGTATCATATCAACACATTACATGCCTTAAATTTACTCAGCGCTGGACATCAATTATCTCAATAAAAAATAAAAAGATGGTCAGAGTGTAGGTTTCATGTCAGCAGGCATTCATGGGAGTATTGTGTGTATGTGTATGTCATCAGTCCTGAGTGGCACAACAGAAAGCAAAGTGCAAGGATTTAAATATGATACCTGAGCCTGGACTTCCTGAACAATGAGTTTTATTATATCATTTTCTCATATTAGTGAAACCAGATCCTTTTAGGGGTTTTTATATTCTTTCTAGATGCTATATAATTCTTCAGAAGATGAATGCAAAATAATTCAACAGTCTACTAACTCTCTGACTTTCTCCAAGCAGTTGGTCATTTCCTTCTTGTTACTATTATTACAACTATTATTAACACATAAAGTTCTTATTAAATTTAATAGTTTAAAATATTAAAACTAGGCACTTTCAATTATTACTCTCATTTAACAGATTTTTTTTTAATTGAGACTCAAAGAAGCTAAATTGTAGCTAAGCTCATCCTTTAAAAAATTTCAAATGTGTTGAAAACACAAGACTCTTGGATCCTGATTCCTGGATCCTGGGTTTTCCTTACTCCAAAGAATGCCTTAAAAGATTTTATATATCAATTATATATATATATATAAAACAATTCATTACAAAAGAATTGTTATAAACAATTCATACAAAATAACAATAACAATTGTTATAAACAATTCATACAAAATAACAATGGCAATTGTTATAAAACAATTCATACAAAACAATTTGTATGAAGCTCACTCAGTTCAATATGAGCATTTTCCCTCATATTACTAGTCACTGGTGGAGATATGCCTTTTACATTTATTGAACATGATTTTTTTTTTTTTTTTACTTTCTAGTTTTTTGTGGGCTTTTTGAGAAAGAGAGAAGGCAGGGTGGGGGAAAGGACAGAGGGAGAGAGAGGAGAGAGAGAGAGAGAGAATCTTAAGTAGACTCCATGGCCAGCACAGAGCCTGACATGGGGCTTGATCTCAGGACCATAAGATAATGGAATGAGCTGAAGAGTCATACGCTTAACTGACTGAGCCACCCAAGTGCCCCTATGCTTGGTTTATCAGGATGCCCACTACACACATATATCTTATATGTTTAAGAAATTTAAATTTTTCCTATCCATGACCTGCTCTGACCTGAGAACCTTCTAAGCTTAAAAGTAACAGAGGACAACACAATGGAAATGGAAGACATAATTATTTACATTGAAAGTCTAAAATTATTTTATTCACTAACAACATATGAAAAGCAAGCAAAAAATGAGAAAAATACCCTTATTTTAATATTCACATTAAAATATATACATTAATATAGCAGGAAATATGGTCTTATCCATAATAGATAAATAACTCATAAAATCAATTTAAAAAACACAAAGACCACACAGGATAAGTGGGCAAAAGAAAGAACAGATGCCTCATAAAATAGGACATCGGTTTGTGAAAAAAATATTTACTCAACATAGTAGGAACTTCTGGTTCCTGCCCATATGGCAACCTAACATGGGGCTTCTGGCTCCCTCTGTAAAATTAACCCTGGGATAACTATAGAAGTAAGAGGGAAACGTGTATTTCAGAGACTAACCTTTGCATAGTAAATACTAAGCTGATTTCAATTGAAGTGTTGAGGGGAAGTAGTTGTCTAAAGCTTAGGACAGAGGACAGCTGAAGGAGCTATGGGAGGATATGTTACAATAAAACTCTCTAAATACAACATTGGCTTTTCCTATGCTGTGTTTGGGACAATCATCTCCTAGGCCTGCACCATAAAAGTCATTGGCAACCTTTCAGATCCCAGTACCCATGTTCCAATGTATAATCTATTGCAAGATTGCAAATGCCCCATCAGGGTGGGTATTATATAAAAACAGGTGCCCACAAAGCTGCTGCCCCCCAAACATTTACTTTTATCCACTCCCTATTCAATGCCCCAGAGCAGATGAGTTACAAACTAAGGAGGCAGCTCCTATTGTTTTTTCTTGAGGCTTCACAGGAGGCAGAAGAAATTTTGTGCAAGAGGCAAATGGGAGTAATCACCACTGGCTCTGCTGTGCCTGAGGCTCTCCACACTGAGGTTCATTCCCTACACCTTCCTTAAATTCACCAAACCAGCAAACATTGGAACTTGTTTTCAACCCTTTCTTAACTCATATTACTAAACCCAATAACTCATCTTCCAAGGGATGATGGATTCTCAGGTCAAGTATAAGTATCTCAATGAATTTTTTTTTAACTGGGTAAAATATGCCAACTTTTTTTACAAAAAAAGTAGGCCAAAAACTTAAAATAAGCTTTAAAATGTATTGAGAAGCTAAAAAAAGAGTCACCCAAATTTAAATAAAAGACTGGATTGAAAGGCCCTCCAGGTGAGAGAGAAGGGTAAGTCCTACAAAGACATATCAAAGTCAATGAGGCAACTCTGTGCTTCCTGAAAGGGTAGATCTTTTACAAAGAAATAAGATTCATATTGCCATCAAACTTCTCAAACACCCTCTCTGGACGCAAGAACACAATTGAGAAATAAATTATTAAATACTATAAGAAGTTTAAACCTACAATTCTACATGTATTCTATCATTTACATGTAAGAGTTTAAAAAGAAAGTATGAGAGCAAAATAAAAATAAGTTCAGGTATATGCCCTTATTTACTACTAGAAGCCGACACTGAAAACATTTTTGCAGGAAGTATTCAAATTAAACCTACACACATACACACACACACACACACACACACACACACACAAATCCAGCAGAGGCTGCAAAAAAATCCAGAAATTAGAGTCTCAAAATATTTGTAAATTGGCTGCTATGTTTGTTTAAGCTAAAATCAAATAGCAGGAAAAGAGATTATGTAAATAATACCCCCAAGATTGATTGAGATAGGGCTGCAGAATAATTGGGAAAATAACAATCACCTTCCCCAAAACTCCAAAAGATATGAATAGTTAATTAAAAATGCACACAGAGGGGCAGCCCCAGTGGCTGGCTCAGCGGTTTAGGGCCGCCTTCAGCCCAGGGCGTGATCCTGGGGACCTGGGATCAAGTCCCACGTCAGGCTCCCTGCATGGAGCCTGCTTCTCCCTCTTCCTGTGTCTCTGCCTCTCTCTCTCTGTATCTCTCATTAATAAATAAATAAATAAAATCTTTAAAAAAATGCACACATATATACAAAAAGTTAGCAAGCATATCACAAGATGCTAAAAATCATTGATATTCAGAGAAATGCAAATCAAATCAATGAGACATATGTACTTTAGCCTGGAAAAATCAGAACACCAAGTGTTGAAAAAGATGTAGATATACAGAAAACCTATTATATTCCTTATAGAAATAAATTCTATGGTTCTATTTAGCAAACTAACTATACAGCAAAAACAACACTCAAAAATTCCAGAGGAATTTTCACAAAGGGCCGTATGGAAGACAGCCAACATAAACAGGGTCATATTAAAGACACATGCAACTAAACCTAAAGGAATTCCACTGATCAAAGATGAGTAACTGAATTATCAAAAAGAATATAAATTGTAGTATGAAAACAGACTCATGGATAGTGAAATAAGAAAAAGCAAAACCCCTCTTTGGTCACCATTAGAGATTATTCAGACATTAACTCAGAAAAAGGTGAGAAAGGGAAAGAAACAGATCTCGTATGTACAAACTATCATCCAAGAAACCAAACTGTTATTGAGGGAAGGTTCTTGGTGGGTCAAGAATGTAGAAGGGAAGGTAGAATTAGAAAATTAACATTTTGCAAGCCCTAATGAACTTATGGATCCAGCCAATCCTCATCAATCACTGTTAAAATGATTAGAAGATTAAAACAGAAAGATTGAGGGAAGCTCTAACAGGCTGACAACACATGATCTATCTTAACACAACTAAACATGGGCGAACCAAAAAAATAATAATAATAAAAATAAAAAAATAATAAAAAAAAAAAAATGGGCGAACCAGATGGTATGGGCTTCTGGCTGTAGTGCAGTAAGGAGACAACGCAAAGAATGGCATATCTTTGACAAAAAGAAATTGAACTTGATGCCAATCCAGTCTCTGGGTATAAATATTAGTTTACAGTAAATATAGGGTGAGAGGAAAAAAAATAAATCATGATGAATCAGTCAAATCAAGAATGTGAAACACACTGTGGGACAAATAACCTAGTCTCTTTCCAAATAAATGACATAAGAATTGGGGGGTGGGAGCTTGTTAGAAATTAAGAGATTTAACAAACATAACAACCAAATGCAGTTTTGCCTTCTATTTTAACAAACCAACTCTAAGAAAGATATTTATTGAAACAGTTGGAAATATTAGAATATAAACTGAGTATTAGATAAATTAAGAAATTACTGCTACCGTTTTTAGATATGATAACAGCATTTTAGTTACATAAAAAACATTTATCAGATATATATGGTGATTAATACCAAAACTTGGGCATTTGTTATGCTGTTTCCTCTATTTCTATGCGTGTTGGAAAATAACCATTAAAGTTTTTTTTTTTAATAATAAAATTAAAAGGGCACCAGCATTACTCTATCAGTTAAGCATCTGCCCTTTAGCTCAGGTCATGATCCCAGGGTCCTGGGATCAAGTCCCCTGCACTCGGCTCCCTGCTCAAGGAGTCTGCTTCTCCCTCTCCCTATGCTGCTCCCCTTGCTTGTGTTCTCTCTCGCTGTCTCTTGCTCTCTCTCAAATAAATAAATAAAATCTTAAAAAATAATAATGATAAAATTAAAAGTGAGACATTAATTTGGCAGCTTCATATGCTATCCCAGAATGGCATTTTTATCAAATTTAATAATATGGTAAAATGTGTTTTCTGTAATAATAAGTCTTTTTAAAAGGCTGAAGACAAAATTTTAGTATGTTCTCATGTATTTAACGAATTCACATAGGAAAAAAAGGATCCCAAAAGATATCTAAAATGTATTCCACCTTCACATAGGAGGATACTTTTTCTTAATAAAATTTCCTTTCACTAACTTACTTTATTGTGAAAATATAGTACATAACACACATAACATACAAAATATGTGATGTTTATATTATCAGTAAAGCTTCCAGTCAACAGTAGACTGTTAAATCTGGGGGAGTCAAAAGTTATACGTGGATTTTCAACAGTGTAGGAATTGGCACCTATTTCTTGCACTGTTCAAAGGGGGCAACTATAATTTTCAATCAGTAGTAATCTTTTGAGTCCTCCCTATATAACTAATATACAGTGATTAAAATGGTGTATTGAGATAATAAACATGACATATGATAGAAATCCATTCCTGATCAACTCTCCTTCACCAAGAAATCATGTCAATTAAAACTAAAAATGTAGCTCAGGAGGGAGCACATTTATTTAGTTGTCTGAAGACCATTCAGCAATGTTGGGACAGCATTAATGAGTGAATCTGCATGATAAAAACCCTGCCATTCTCTTAGCCACAAAAAGTCCTGGCCTGAAACAATCCTTTTCTTTTGCTAATAACTCCCTTGCCCCACCTTCTTTCTGATAAACACCTTCCATTTTGTACAATTCCACTGGCGCATCTTTCTAATTGCTAGATGGGATGCTGCCCAATTTGTAAATTACTGAATAAAAGCCAATTAAATCTTCAAATGTACTCATTTGAATTTTTGTTTTTTAACAGACTGTAGATGGCAGTGGGTGTGTGAAAATTTGTAATAGGATATTATTTATGTTAGTCAAAATATACACATTTTATCTGTACTATAAATTCTCCTTTTTAGGCTGCCCAAGATTAGGAAGAAAGACATTAGCTAAAATATTAGCTGAAAATATTAAGGCACTAGCTAAAATATTATACTACGATAAAAATGTTATTTAATTATGTGTGTGTGTGTGTGTGTTAAGGGAAAAAAAATGAGCTTAGGAAAGAATGAGGGAAAGAGGTACCTAGAATACTGAGAAAATAGTAAGTTCAGCCCTAAGTCAGAGAGGAAAAAAAGCAAAACAATTCTTGTTACAGGGTTGTTTTGAACTGTCTCAAAATATAAGCTCCTAGTTTTCATTTCATATGTCAAATGATGCTCTTTGGAGGAGTTATTAGAGTGTTCTGAGACCTAGTTTCCAATCAGTGTGCATGGTAGGTGCCTACACCAAAAAGTAATGTTCTGACATCAGCTGGATTTCCTACAATTTAACTCAATTTTGACACTATCCACCCCGAGATAGCATAAGATTCCACCGATTAAGCGTTCAATCCTACAAGACTGTCCCCCTAATTCACATGCTAGCTATAAACCCAAGTTACCTGCACTTCTGATCAACTTACTATAAATCAAAGGTTCCCACAATTCCCTCCTCAAGTTTAATTAATTTGCTAGAGCAGCTCATGGAACTCAGAGAAACCTTTTACTTAATGGATCACCAGTTTATTATAAAAGGTTATCATTCAGGAACTACTACATGCAGGAGAATCGTAAGGTATGGAACTCCATGCCCTTTCAAGGTACCCTTCTCACCTCACATCTCCATGTGATCACCTATCATTATTTCCATATGTTTTTATAACATAATATAAATGTATTTGCTACCCAGAAGCTCTCTGAAACCTGTCTTTTTGGGTTCTTAGGGAGGCTCCATTACCTAGATCTGACTGATTAAATCATTGTCCATTGGACATAGAACTCAACTTCCAGCTAATCACTGGCAACCACCTCCCATTCTTAGGTACATTCTAAAAGTCACTTCATTTACCTAGCAAAATGCTTTATTGATTGCTCTCAGCACAGAAAATGCCAAGAGTTTTAGAAAAACTGTGCCAGAAATGGGAATGAAGACAAAATATATAATTCTAATTATAAATCACAATATCACAGGGGATATAAAAACCATATGTGATCCAACTCAGTGAGATCACTTTGTAAGACATTTTTACCTTGCCTCCTTCCCTCAGAATTGTTCTACAATTTTTGTAGTTTCTGCAGCCTTTGAGCCAAGATTAAGAAACACATACAGAGACATCTTGCCCTTCCCTTCTATTTGTATTAACTTTCTCTATAAAAAGAATGGAAGGGGGATATTAGAGGGCTTAAAAAATGTTTAAAGAAGGTCGAATCTTCATTCCCAAATAGGAGAGGAGCAAAGCATCATTTAGAAAGGAAACTTGTATGCCTTTTTTTGGGTTATGGATATTGAATTCAAATTCAGTTCAAGAGGACAGAGAATATCTTTAAGTCAAAAGAGTTGGGCAACCCACGAAATCATCTATCTTGCTTATAAGTATATAGTTTGATATAGTTGGGTTGGGTTGTTTTGTTTTGTTTTTGCCTGTGGTTTAATTTGGTTTGGTGTTGACGGGGGAAACAAAGGCAAAAGAAAAAAATTACATTTCCTTACTGCTTACGCCCCTTTGACAAGTTCTTGAAACAAGCAGAGTGACCTTCCTCTAGGAACTTAGCTGCCACAATGTTAACACTTTGCTGAGGGCAAAAGGTAATCTTGGCTGGAGCCCTGGGATCCCATGAGTCTTCTTTAACATATAAAAATTCCTTTGGGTGGGAAGCCTGGGTGGTGCAGCGGTTTAGTGCCTGCCTTTGGCCTGGGGTGTGATCCTGAGTCCCAGGATCAAGTCAAGTCCCACATTGGGCTCCCTGTGTGGAACCTACTTGTGTCTCTGCCTCTCTCTGTGTGTCTCTCACAAATAAAAAATAAAATCTTTTAAATAAATAAATGAAATAAAAATCCCTTTGAAAACTTCACCTCTCCCCTCTCCCCCTAGAGATTTATGTTGGCAACCACTCCCCACACATATGACCCAATGATATACATAGAAGGGTCTCATAACTAGGGTTTTATTAGACAGTAATAAATGACCTTCTCCTAACAATAGCTAGCCCCCTCAAGATCCTAGAAACTTTGCTTCCAAAATTTCTCAGAAATTACATTATCCCTAAACCCTTCCCAACCTGAAAGTAAATAATCAATCACCTGTCACAACCTCAGAACAGCTCTTTCTGCCCACAGGCCTGTCCCTGTGCTTTTATAAAACCACCTTTTTGCACCAAAGATGTTTCAAGAATTCCTTCTTGGCTGTTGGCTCCAAACTCCAACATTTTCCTACATCAGGTGTGACACTGTGTAATGTGGTTTGGTTTATTTTTAATGAGAAGTTTATTCTTTATCTTGGTAATGGTCACTTAAGGAATTCATATACAAATTTAGAATAAACATACATCCACTTTTCTGAGTTATGAAGTACCAGAGGGATGCTACTACCTGTACCCTTGTACTCAGAAATTACCAATAAGGCAAAATAAGGCCAATCTGTGGAACCCAAGAAACTTTTATTTATTTTTTTTCAAATTTATTTATTTATGATAGTCACAGAGAGAGAGAGAGAGAGGCAGAGACACAGGCAGAGGGAGAAGCAGGCTCCATGCACCGGAGCCCGATGTGGGATTTGATCCCGGGTCTCCAGGATCGCGCCCTGGGCCAAAGGCAGGCGCCGAACCGCTGCGCCACCCAGGGATCCCACCCAAGAACCTTTTAGAATTAAAAAACATTAAGGGACAACTGGGTGGTTCAGTGGTTGAACATCTGCATTCGGCTCAGGGCATGATCCTGGGGTCCTGGGATCAAGACATGCATCAGACTCCGCACAGGGAGCCTGCTTCTCCCTCTGCCTATGTCTTTGCCTCTCTGTGTGTCTCATGAATAATAATAAAAAATCTTAAAAAATAAATAAATAAAAAGCATTTAAAGCCTAATTCCTACTCTTCAAAATTTTAAAGCAGGGCAATTTTTTCAAGGTATATTAGTTAAACTTTCCCATAGAAAAACCATACCTGGACAAGTGTCCATGGAACCCTACAAACTTGGCATCAACGGTGACACCAAGATTAAGTGAGTTCCCAGGTTCCTGGAACAATAGGACAAAGGAGACCTTGGTCCTGATGCAAATGCAAGACATCCTGCCAGTGTAAAGGTCAAGGGTCAATTAAATATCTGTGACGATAAAGGGAGTGACTGTATTTGTTTGGTAAGTTTGAGTAGCAGGCCACCTTGATCATACACATAATTTTGACTATTCAGGACTCCTCAGTATTATTTTTGGACATGACTGAGACTATGTTTGACTATAATTACTGGCTTTCACAACTATTGGGACATGAATTCTATATATGATAGCACAATTTATAGTATAATACACCAGCTGATTCAAATGAATCAATATTGGTAAAGACTGGAAATGTGCCAACACCTAGTAAGTCCTAACATTAGCATTCACTATTATTTGCTACGTTTGATTTTTCGTGCTATTATGTATGGGTTTGAAGAAAACTGCCCACGATGCTCACTTAAGTTTTTGATACGTAAAAAAAAAAAAAAAAAAAAAAAGTTTTTGATACGTTATACAATAGAAAGTCATAGAAAACCATCCACTATGCTCTACTTTGCATGTGCTGGTGAATATTTTTATGACCAATACAAGTGGAATTGAATGTGATATATACTCTGTTATATCAGTACCCCTTAAAGCTCACTCCATGAATTATTTGATAATGGGCATTGAAAAAAGTACAAAAGATTTTTCAATGATAATCTAGGCTACTTAAACTTTTAAAATGCACTAAAAATGTGTAAGAGAAGTGAGAAACAAGCTTCTTACAAATTTTAAATAACTTACACCAGAAAAATAAATTCATTTTTGGACTATTACACATATGAACCACCTGTAAGTATACTAAATGGATGTAACATCTGTGGTTCTAGATAAAAGGTTTCATGAGTTATTGAAGTCCTAAAATGTCATCACAGATATACTTTTAAAATGTTTTTCTATTTACAGAAGACTATTATTTCTCAGCAGTTTCTGAATATTTGATAATTTTAAATAAGGCCTGGTCAGTTATTTTGAAATGCTACTCCAACCTAAGAAAAATAGTCTTGGAGTATTAGAGATTCCTATAGTCATACACACAAGAAAAAAATGTTCCATAACCAACCTAATTTAAAAGAATTTTATTTTTATTAATTAAAATATATTTTTGCTATTACCACAGCTTGTCTTCTATATGAATTTGTAAGGTTTATCTTAAAACTGAAGTCCATACACAGAGTAAAGAATGATATCTACATAACAATTAGTAAGATATATTTGAAAATAAACATTTCCAACTAATATTAAATTAAATCTATCTTCCTTCCCAGAAAATATGAATTTCTACCAAAAGGAAGAATGTCATTAAAACTAATAATTCTTAATTTTCTTTTTTTTTAAGATTTTTATTTATTTATTCATGAGAGACCCAGAGAGAGAGGCAGAGACACAGGCAGAGGGAGAAGCAGGCTCCATGCAGGGAGCCTGATTCAGGACTCGATCCCAGGACTCCAGGATCATGCCCTGAGCCAAAGGCAGACGCTCAACTGCCAAGCCACCCAGGTGTTCGACAATTCTTAATTTTCTATAACTGGAGGGACAGTGCGTGCTACTCTCCTGCATAAACTTCTATAGAATTCCCTTTTACGCTCCCTGCCCTTATTTGTGTCCCTTGACCAATCTCCTGGCCACACTAGTAAAATTCCTAAAATGATAATCTGATCATGTCTCTTTCCCACTGCTAGTACAGCACTGAATTCCAGTCCCCTGCAAACCAAAATCCAAATTCTTCAGCATTGCATGCAGAACCCATTTTGATATAGATGGATGGACTGGTTTTCCAAACGTACCTCTGCTTACTCCTTTCTCACGTTTTATGCTCTAAGAATTCAGAACGGCTTACAGCATCTCAAGCATACCATATTGTTTACACATCCACATCATCGAGCAGCTCCCATTATTTACAAATCATGTTGCCTCTTCTAGAATGCTCGCCTTTTCATTTTATGCTTTTGCCCCAAACCACCCTCATACACACACCTGTGTTCTGTCTGGAACATTCCTTTTCCAATTTCAAAATCCAATTCAAGAACTGCCTCCTTCTAAAAGGGTTTAACTGTGTCACCTGCTCTCTGTAATCTTTGTGTCCTCTAATGCATTTATAATTGCAGCTTTTCATGTGCTAATTAATATATTATTTCTCCAGCCCTAGATTATGAGCTTCCTGCAGGCAGGGCCTGTACCTGATTTATATCTACCCAGGACCTAGCACAAAATCACATGGAAGGTGTTCCTTCCTGTCTGTTTGACTGGCTAGAGTCAAGGGAACCTTTAAAGAATATGTTCTTGCTTTTGTTGGCTTCAGAGTCACAAAAGAGTTCTGAGCCCTTGGCAGACCCTGTTGTTCTGTAATTGATAAGAAGCCTTTGTCAATACTGAGACACTGAACAAAGTAGCTCTTTGAGAAAATATTAGAACCATCTTCACTTATGTTTCCAGAAGCTTGCAGTAGCAAGCCTACCAGCAGCCTCAGCAAATTACACAAACCTATTTCCATTTCTGAACTTTCATAATTTCTAAGGGCAGATGCAAGGAAAGAAATACAAATGCTTCTTCAGATAAAAGTTGTGAGCCTGCTTTAAATCACTTAGAAGTTCTGCTCTATGGAGCCAAAAATCATATCGAAACAAAATATTTTTACCAAGAATGGAATTTCTAAGATACTACATCCTTCACAGTGACAGCATAATGGCAAATTATGAACCACCAAACTCAGAGGAGCAACATTATGTCTGAAGAAATACAGATCAAATCAATGCTAAGCAGTGGGTCTTTTTCATGGAAAATTAACAAGGTAATCACCCAGGCTTCTGGGTGCTAAATCACTAGCAAAGAGCAGTGACTCCTCTGAGAATGGCCAGGCCAACCATGAACTGATGTATCATGACAGAGGTCATCAATAACCAATATACAGGTGCTTATATATATGAATATTTATAAATATATACATATATATATATATATATATATATATATATATATGCTGAGGCCTGCAAAAGGAAGGCCCAAGGGATATAAAACCTAATCCCTGCCTCCAATGAGTTTATAGTATGGAAAGAGAAATAAGCCTTAAACAGAGAAAATCAAATAACACGCAAAGGATGTGATTTTCTTTTTTTTTATATAATTTTTTTGTATAATATCCTGTTACTTTATTTTTTTAAATATTTTATTTATTTATTCATGAGAGACACACAGAGAGAGAGGCAGAGACACAGTCAGAGGGTGGAAGCAGGCCCCCTGCAGGGAGCCCGATGTGGGACTCGATTCTGGGACTCCAGGATCATGCCCTGGGCCAAAGGCGGGTGCTAACTGCTGAGCCACACAGGTGTCCCAGGACGTGATTTTCAAACACAATGCAAGGTAACAGAAGATTAAGTTCCTGGTTGATTCATCACACCAACATGGAGTGTAACTGAATACCTAATACTTTGTCTCAGAGTGTATAGACCATAGGAACAATGAGATTGCAGAGGAAGGAGATGTCTCTATGTGCACCTATTGTCAGAAAACTTCAAGGAGAGATTGGAACGGAGTACTCAGGAGTAGGTAATATTTAGACTGGCAGAGAAAAAGGGGAAAGAGCCCAAAAGGAGGAAAATAGGTGTGAATCAAAATATATTACAAGGTCATATGTTTAATTTTTATTCAAATTCTAAAATGACTTGTAGTTTAATGTGTTTCAAATCCTAGCCTTGTGCATCTATACCCTGTGCAACTCTCCATTCCTTCATGCTTAACACTGATTCTTTAACATTACCGTGCTCTATAATATCACCCAATTTCTTGCCTCTTTAATAACAGAAAAGCGACAGAAGAAACCTTTTCTGAATTAAGAGAAGATGCACTCTATAAATGGCTCGTGTGTGTGTGTGTGTGTGTGTGTGTGTGTGTGTGTTCATGGGCTTTGTGAAGAGAGATGGACACACAGAAATAATCTGGCTTGAATGTTTATTTGCTGAAATTTTTAAACATCCCCTGAGGCTAACAGCCTCATCTAATAAAAATATTCAACACCTTAATAAATAGCATAGATTTCTACTTTCTTCTTAGCAATTGCTTTCATCCAACCTGCTCAAAGATCTTCAAAGAAAGAGAGCCAGACTATCCACAGTTCTAAGTCACTCCCTGGAGGTAATCTGGGTGTTAAGGAGGCACGTTAATTCTTTCAGGCCACAAGGGGCCCATTTACTGAATACATAGTGAAAAACAAAAAGAGAAAGAAAATTCCCCTGAGCCCCAAAGACGGGTGAGAACTTCTGGGCCTTTAGGCAACACGCTCCCTATAATACACTGATTAGCACGGAGATAAATAGAATATTCTGTTTTGGGTTTAGTGAACTCAAGGAGAATGTCCATCGATGACTGACACTTTTATTCTGAAATAAATTATTTCTTCACTATTTAAATCTTATGTAAAACCCCCAGCTATGACTGCAACTGTAGCAGCTATTCAAAAACATCAACAATAAAATAATCAACACGACTTAGATGATAAATTGTATCCAAAGTTTAGAGATATCAATTTATTTGTTAATTGTATTGTTCTTATGCTTAGATTTTATTTTGCCTTGCTTACATATGAGGCATTTTGCAAAGACAATGACCTACCCCAAAGGCCTCCTACAGATATGTCAAAGGTTTAAAGACTTACTCAATTCTGATCTTGAAAGCATCTTGGAGTATCATTTAGCCTTGAGAAAGCAGATCCAGACAAGTACCCACTGAGAGAATAAAAAATTAAGATCCTCTTCTCCAACTGGAGTTGTGTATAACTCCTGCTAAAGCCAGGGCAAATCGGAATCATAATGAGAAGATCCTGTCCTTCAACTAGTTTCTGGGGGCAGAAAAAACATTAAGATTTATGCTTCAGCCAAGCCCCCTATTCTTGTCTTGTCAGGCCTACTTTTAACTCTCAAATCATTAGAAAATGACTATTAAAATATTTTTCACTTAATTGCTTCAAATATTTATAAGCAATGGTGAAGTAACAGGCAAATGTTTAGCACCGTGTATCCTGTCTGCTCTCTAGCATCCCTCCTCACTCTCCACTTATACTGAAGTTTCCTACAACAAGAACTGCTTGTATCTGCCTATCATGGTGTAACCATCCTTCATACAAACTAAGATACTCTCACCCTCTCCAGAAAGGGAGAGAATGTCTCCATCTGTGTTAATTTCCCATCTAACTCAATCAAAATCGTACCAGGATATCCTGTAATCTAAAAACTAATTATAAAATTAAGTACAACATTCCTTTCTATTTTTAAGATTTTATTTATTTATTTAGTGAGAGTGTATATGCAAGTGGGGCAAGGGGCAGGAGGACAGAGAGAATCTCAAGCCGACTCCACACTGAGCTTGGAGCCCAATGCGGGGCTTCATCTCAGGACCCTGAGTTCATGACCTGAGCCAAAATCAAGAGAGCAACACGTAACCAACTGAGCTCCCCAGGCACCCCAAGGACAACACTTCTTATGTGAAATAGTAGAAGAAGGAGAAAGAGAAAAAGAGAAATGAACAGTTAAACTTTGTCCATGTCCTTCAGCCAAAACACCATCAGTAAAACAAGTTAAACAAGCTGGGTTTATTACTCCCTATGTTGAGGGGGAATACATACTGTAGGGAACAGAGAGGTGTCTCAGTTAAAAGGATGCTAAAAAACAAAAACCATTATCAGACAGGATTTGGGCTTTAGCTAGGTGATTTGGGGAGAGTCTGAGAGAGCAGAGATTTACCTTAGATAGAATGCTGTCAGAAAGCAGGGGCTAATCCAAGACCAGGTGTCTCAGTAAATAGTAGCTATAGGGAGGGCAAACTAGGATAAATGAGGATAAATCTGTAACTGAAAAAAAAAAGCAATAATCACTGTTATTTGGGAGAGAGAGATATGTGGTAGTTTGTGGCTTGATTAGTGTCCTCATTTGTCTCATTTGATTCTGGTCTCAGAGTGATCATAATCTGACATTAACTTTCTGTAAGATTATGTCCAACAGAACAACATGGCTTATCCATAAGCATCAGACCAGTTGCCAGATGTCAGAAGCTACTTTTTCCTTTCTCAATATACACAGAACTTATATTCATAATATATGTTTAAATATGTAAGTAAAATATATATTTATAGGTAATATATATAATATGCATAGCTTTTCTGTTCTTCCTTCTAGTATGTGATCATGAGTGATAATTAATATTGTAATACATTCTTCTTCTAACACACATTCCATGTTCCCCTTGACCATAGCTACCACCTTGACAGTAGAGATTCTCTGTCTGGTACAGTGACCTACACATTATTTCCTGAAGAGGCTAAGCCTTTGGTGTCCAGCCTTTATAGGCTTGTCCTAATCCCCCATTAATTTTCACTATTGTGTGCAAAAGTACTAAGTGTCCAGTGAATCCTCTAAGTCCCATTCACCTCCATTGCAAGAGCAATGCAACTTGCCCTCGTCAACTGGAATCAGTGATCTCATCCAGGTTAGTAACCTCCTCCTCTATCTACTGCATTGGTTCAGTGGTATGAAGAGCCTCAAGTGGCCAGGTGTTAATCTCAACTCCAATTCAACTCGAGAAAACCATCTTTACATCATCTCCCACAATTCCAGTAGAAGCCTACTCTCTTGATACAAAATCCTCTGAGACATCTAAAACCATGATGGAATGAAAGCAAAAGTCATTAGAAACCAATACCAGGAGGGAGGGAGGAGTTCTCAGATATAATAGTGAAAGGAACCATTCTTACTGCTCCCTCTTTAGCTATGGGAGATTTGGCTATGAGAGAAAGAGCACTGGGTATTAGTTACCAATTCATTTTTTTAAAGATTTCATTTATTTACTTGAGAAAGAGAGAGCACCTGAGCAGCAGGGACAAGGGGAGAGGAAGAAGCAGACTTCCCTCTGAGCAGGGAGCTGGAGGTAGGGCTCAATCCCAGGTCTGAGATCATGACCTGAGCTGAAGGTAGACGCTTAACTGACTGAGCCACCCAGGCACCCCTATTTGCTACTAATTCAAAGCACATATGGCATCTTGTAGGAGAGCATCACTAACAGTGTATCATATCACAGCTGGAGACATACTGGGTTTTCAGCAGACCAGTTCATAGTTCTACAAAGCCAACTTTTTCTGGGTGATAATGTAAATGTACGAGTGGAGGTTTCTATGGCCCTCTGGTTCTCTTCTGCTGTGAGCTATTTCCTTGGTCATATACACGACTATGTGGGATAACTTTATTCTGAATCAGTCATCACATGAGTCCACCAATGGTATGCTGTCAGAAGCATTTTCCACAGAGAAGCTGGATGACATGCACAATAAACTCTCTGTGCTATTTTTGTAATCTGTAGGTCTGAAATTAATTCAGAGTAAAAAGTTTATAAAAGAAGGAAGGCTAGGTAGGAGAAGAGGAGTTGTTCCTTGCCAACAAGGAGACTCAGGAAACAGAATTCAATGTTTAGCAGATTAAGGGAAAAATACATTATATTAATCAAAACTGCATACTTTCTTTATGTTCAAAATAAGTAATTATTAAACACACTGATGTAACATAGTATTTTGACTTATTTGAAGTTGCCTTGAATTACAGATTTTTTTCCCAATCAGGTCTATTCAAAATATTACTTAAAGTATTTTCTGTTTTTTCTTTTACTTATTTGGCTTATTTCTTTTATTACCAGGCAACATCTTCTCTATCAATTTTGTTCTGCTTGCAGGTTTTTCTTAAACTTTTGAGAAGGATTATTTTTGACCAGGGCACATCTTTTCCTAAAAGAGCTTAAAATTTAAATACCAAAACAAATTCACTCATTCTTAATGAATCCTTAAGGAATTTGTATTCATTGCCCTTTTTTCCCCCTTTTTCATAGTTAGCTACATGTCAGCTAACTGGTCTGGTTGTTCTCTGGGTATGATCTGCTCAATCCAACTTACCACTTGAATCTGCTCTGCCCATTGAAATGTGTTCAGTGGATAAACTGGATAAACCAGTGTATAGTACCTGTGCTCTGTTATATTTTTATTTTCACACAAAGGCACCATTTCCTTTGGCAGAAAGAGAAACATTTTTTATTTTGGCCCAGTTATGAAAGGAACTACACTTAGATATCTAAATTAACTGGTACCATATTTCCAATTTATTCTAAGCACATTTTAGTATCTTTAATTGACTGGTACCTGGAATAGCCACCCAACTGACCTACTCCTTAATTTGGCATTAGTGAGGAAAGAATCTAATTATGAGACTGAGACAGTCTGGTCCCTGACACTACTTGTCCATTTTTTTTTTAAAATAATGCAACTCCCAACTTGTGTTCACTTCAGGTTTCTTGGCAATCCAATTCTTAAACCACAGAAGGATGATTGGTGAGTGACAAGGAAGGTAAAACAATAAAGCCAAGATGACCACATGATAAAATAGCCAGCAAACGATGCTAAATGCCTGGAGAAATTTAGATTTAAACTTTATACAGAGAGAAGCCAGGAAAGGACATCAGGGAGGGGAGTGGTTTGAATGGATTGGCATTTTCAAAATATATTCAAAATGACAAGGTTCCTTTCAATATGCAAATATACCTAAGAAGTTAGGTCTCTGTCATTCAAACTTGCAGCGAGCTATTTTGAGCTGCTAATAAGAGGGCAGCTGGAGAGGACTAGGTTTTGAGGAGGTGGAGATGGACAATGCCCAAAATAGATTTTGTCTAGAGCCTGCTGTCTACTCAGGAACATTGTCCCTAGTCACCTGCAGCAAATGCTAGAAGTCATATGTATCTATGAGTTTAAGGTCAATATGCACAATGTTGTCCAAGGATATGGTCTTAAAACAAGGTTTCATATTTCTTAATTAAATTACTTTGGAGATGAGACTGATTGGAATGTGATTCAGTCACAAAATATTATGACTGAGGAGCCCTAGACATACAGCCCAGCTCAGAAAAATATCTAATCTGACCAGCTCATGCCACTTCTTCAAAAAAAAAAAAAAAAAATCCTCCCTGATAAAAAGCTACTAAATATACTACCAGTGTACTTTTAAAAGCAGGATTTCAAAGAACAAAGCCAGAACTTGTCCAAGCCAGGTCTGATGTCTCTACAGTCAGTTACTTTGATGAAGTTTAAGAAAGCATCACTTACAAGGGTACCTGGGTGGCTCAGTTGGTTGAAGCTCTGACTCTTGGTTTTGACTCGGGTCTTGATCTCATGAGTTGTGAGATCAAGCCCTCACTGGGCTCTGTGCTTGGTGGGGAGTCTGGGATTCTTTCACTCTGCCCCTCCCCTACCTGCCCCCCCCCACTTCTCAAATAAATAATCTTTTTTAAAAAAGTGTAACTCACATTAAAAAAAATTTTTTTTAGCCTTTGTCTTTCTGTCATCCTGGAGCCTATGGGGGCCTGCTGGTAACAGCATTCCTTAAATGACAAATAAATCTGGAAGGTTGTGGTCCAAGACCATTTTTGCTAGCTATAAGCAGGGTCTCCAGAAGCAGAGGAGCACCGAGTTCTTCTTAAAATTAAAGGCGTTTATGCTCCAGATGAACCTGAATTCTAGAATTCTACCTAGGCAAGAGATGGGTTTCTGTGTACTTAGTAAAGGACAACACAGTGACTCCTGGTGGCAAACCGAACAAAACCAGAGTAAACGGGAAAAGTAACTTGTACTCATGGAAACAGTGGCATGGTTCATGCCAAAGTCCAAAGAAACCTTCCAGCTAAAACCACTGGCCATGGAATCCATGAGTTGCTCTACCCATCAAGGATTTAAACTTACTGAAAAGTAAATAAGTAAAGGTGTAAAAAGTAAAAGTAAATAAGTAAAAAAATAAAAATAAAAGCTTTTTAAAAAAGATTTACTTCCTATTTATCATTTCCTGAAAAAAGCACAATGTCTCTATGATACCTTTATAAGCAATTCTAATTTTGAACCTGTAATTTGTGCATCCAGTTTATGCTCAGCAAAGTATGAATCATATAGATCCCATTACATGATTATGCAAATGCACGCTAAATATACAATTACAAGCATATATGGGCAGTGAAATTTAATTAATTATTATGACTTAGCTCACTTGCCCAATGTAGTTTTATTAACTAACAGTCCACAGATGTATTTCCTCTCTTGATTCATTTACATTTTAATACCATGTAGAAATGATAAATTATTGCAACAACAGATGATAAAAACAGATGGAATAAACATAATTGAACCCAAGATGATTTACATAGGTTTGAATTGAACAGTTTGTGTATTTAAGTCAGTATTGAATGCTTTATTCTTGTATTGTGGCTATTTAGGAAGAATTTCACAAACAGACACACAGAGACATTCAAGCCAGCCAAGGGCATTTAAAAATGCATATTTAAAGACTATCAATTTAAAAGACTAGCTTTTAAATTGATAAGCAATCACTAATTATACTTAAATGTATAAATATTAAAAGAAAAATGTGATCACAAGGATCAGACTGAGTGACCTAGAGATTATAAAAATTATCAATAAACATTAATGTCAAGCGAAGTGAACATTTGACAAATTACTAGGTATACTTGAAAATCTCAGGCACTTACAGATTACATTGGCCTCCTGGAGGGCTGCATTCCAAATTTAAGTAACTGATGATATTTCTAAGAATGAAATCTAAAACCATCAAAATCACTTCGTTCCATCCCAAAATACTATTGGTATGTGTGTACTTGTGTATGCATCCCCAAGTCATTTAATAGGCATGCATTTGAATTGACATACAGAACTATTACTCCTGTTTCTTTGAAATCCCATCAAATAAAATCGCAATTACATTAAAAAGCCACTATGGGTGGATGAACCTGAGTGGCTCAGTGGTTGAGTGTCTGCTTTGGCTCAGGTCAGTGCTCCCCGCAGGGAGGCTGCTTCTCCCTCTGCCTGCGTCTCTGCCTCTGTCTCTGTGTCTCTCATAAACACATAAATAAAATCTTTTAAAAAGGTCAATACTTGGGACATCAAATTTCTCTGATGTCAAAAAAGTGAAGAAAACCTGTTCTTATTTGTCATAAAAGATTACAGGAATAGCATAGGACATGAACTGGTTACCAGAAAATAAGTGCTCAGTGGTCCATGGAAAGCCTTCCTTCCCCTGTTTATATCATATGATATTCTAGCAGAATCCTCCTTTGCCAGGAAATAGAGGATTATAAATGTGTGGACTTCAAACTACCTTCACTTTCCTTGAACAGTTATTTTAACCATAATTCATCTCTCAGGTGGTATCGTCAACCTCAATACTTTACTTCTAGTTTTAAGTAGCCTAAAATTATGTGGGAAAAAAAAAAGAGCCTAAAATTGTTTGAAAAAGAAAAGAGCATTTTCTAAAGTTGAATTATTTTAGAGCCAAATATGGAAATTTTTTTTTAACTTTAAGGACAGGTATTTCTATTCAGAGGTTCACCTTGCCATACTGCAGAAAAGGATTTTCTTCTAAGCCCTGTACTGCCTTTGGGATTCAGAGGTATCTGAGAACTGGGTTTACCTCTTCAGGTTAAAAAGGCCAAGTGTATCTGCCACAAAGTCATTGAGGCTGATCCATATTGCAATGCCAAGAGAAGCGGGCCTCAAAAGCTACACTATGTAGGGAACAAGGGACGAGCTGGAGATGGGTCAGCTGCAAAACATTAAGATAGAATTTTATCCAAAGAGGCAGAACTAAAGTGGGTGACAACCAACCACTTGAGAACCAACCCTGTCAATGGACAGGGATTTTTTTGTTTGTTTTATTTTGAAACTTCCAAGAAATTCTAAAGTCAGGCAGCTACAGTGATATAGTCTCACTAGAAAGATAATGATAATTACTGTTTTTACAATGATATCACATATTGTTCTTTGGCCAGTCATCATTGTGCTTGAGGTAAGACAGTGGCTTATTTTTTATTTCTGACTATATACACAAAATAAAAAGATACAATGAACTATGGAACATGGATGCCATGTCTCTCTTCATACCACACCACAAATCTGCATTTACTGCTGCAACCTCTTCCTGCACCATTTGTATGTTCTCAGTGCTGTCAAGGAGCCTCTTCAATGGTTAAAAATAGAACAAAATACTCGGGATGAATCAGATACAAAAACTAGCTAATTTAGATCCTCACAAACAGCCTCAAACCTGGTAATTTCTATGCTTTGTATTTACCCTGCATTCTTGGCAAATATGTATTTATAAGCTTATCTTTCCTTGAATAACCATAAGAAGGTCTTAAAATCCTGATAAAATTGTCTGGGAATTATAACACTTTTCAGTATTATATACTATTAAGCTACTGTTATTGGTAGTGATGGAAGTTTTGCATTTTCATAAATAAAAAATATTTCATAACAGCAAGTCCTTACTCTCTACAGTAATGTTTGATTTCTAGAAACTTTGATACCCATAATGAAGTAAGTAAATTACATTTGATAAGTGATATCACACCATTTTTGTGGCAATGCTCAAAAGACCTTGAACCAGTGGCCTATATGACTGTACTGATGCTCTGAGGGGGATCATCAGAGTCACATTCTATCCATACTGCCAATGCTGCCTGCATTTGCAGTAATTGCCATCCCCACTTTAATATCGTAAATAAGTGTGTTCAAAATGGTTTCAATGTCAACCTTGGAAAATACCTTGCAAATTCCCTGTTCATAGATGTAGTTCCAAACATTATTAATGAAGTAAATCAATTACCTTTTTCTATCACAGAATCCTGCTTTAGCCTTCATTCACAGAAATTTAAAATACTACTGTTGAAGCACCTCTACAAATTTGATTCAAAACCTTGGTTGCTGTGCTGGGCTCCAGCAATCAAGCAATCAGACTACAGATTATATTGCATATACAGCTTCTGAGGCTTCCTAGGTTTAATAACTTTGATAATTTGTTCTGATTTGTTTTGTTGCTGTTTTACCTTCTAGTTCTTTGGAATTTTTGTTGATTTCTGCTCAGAGCAAACTGCTTTTTTGTTAGGTTTATTAGCTCTACATCTTCTATGACTTAATATCCTAGTTTCCTTGGTTGTCTGAACCCTTCAATTTATCAGCAGCTTGAGATTTTTTTTCTAAAGACCAAAAGAGATCCAACTCATCCATAGTTAGAGGTTTCTGGACAACCACATCCCCCTGCTGAGTTCAACATTAGGCATTTCCTTCTGAACTACGTGGTCCACGATACCTGGAGGAAACTGGGGACATGATTCTACCAACCTATTTTCTGTCTTAGCTGAATGCATTTCAACTTAGCCATAAATGAACAGTCCTGACTCCAGAGTCAGTGATGTAATTTCTGTGTACAGAGTGCTAAAATGAGATATCTTCCAGATCTCTGCTGATTGTTTAACACACCTCATTTTATGATTTCGTTATGGACCATCTCCAGAATCCATCCATCTCTCAGTGCCTTCCTGCTGTGTTATGCTCCAAACCCCTGTGGCCACTTTTCCTTCAACAAAGGAAGTTCATTCCTGCTCTAGAGTCCCTGCAGTGGCTGTTTCTAGAAATCTCTGCTCCAAAATCTTCCTGACTTGCACTTTCCTACCATTTAAGCCTCAGGTGAAATGTCAGTGGTCTCTTACCCGATTTCTCATTCATAATGAGTATTCCTACCTCCTCACACACAAATAAGGACGTTTCTAGGGGGTTCCCAAATAGAAGGCGAGAATGATTAGCAGCTTAAGCTGATAAACAAACCACTATTTTGTAGGATTAAAGCTCTGAGAGTTAAACTTTTTCAGAGTTTCAGAAGTTGATATAAGGTTAAAGTCTTGGGGAACCCTGGTGGTGCAGCAGTTTAGCGCCTGCCTTTGGCCCAGGGCACGATCCTGGAGACCCGGGATCGAATCCCACGTCGGGCTCCTGGTGCATGGAGCCTGCTTCTCCCTCTGCCTGTGTCTCTGCCTCTCTCTCTCTCTCTGTGTGTGTGACTATCATAAATAAATTTAAAAAAAAATAAAAAAAAGGTTAAAGTCTTGGCTTTTTCATGATATAGTCTTGAAGTGCCTTCTATCACAGAATGATAATCCATATTATTTTCATGATGAGGCCATTTGATATCATTTTAATTGTTTGCAAAACAGCATTCTATGTAAGAACTTTCATGAGATGAAGAAAAAAGTCTGAAGCGATTTGTGAAGACACCTAGCACTGTGCTAAGGATATAGCAGATGCTTAAGAATACTTGTTGACTGACTACACATGTAGCATATTTAAAATGACAATGATATTCTCTGACAGATACCAGGTTATACAAGTCAACACTGTAGGATGAATTAAGAACTGCTGAAACGAGGTACAGCTAAGAATCTCTCTCCCACTCTGTTGCCTCCAAGAGTATGTCATTTTGAAGTTATTCATTTCCTTTTCCATTAGGGATCTCTTTTTGAAAGGCAAAAGACTTTAGGAGATTGTAGCAAACAGTTTTTGGGGTGTATATTCAGATTTTCTTTGGCAAGAAATTACCCCTCCACTTAACCCCAACAAATAATGGAATTTCTGAAGCCAACTGTCTAGATGATTTTGCCCTAATGAGGCCAGTTGGAATTTTTCTTCCAGGTACTTAAATTTCTAATCTAAAAGATTTAAAAAAAATCTAGGTGCGCCAAATATTCGTAAGATAAACAGTGAAGTTTTACATCTGTCTAATATAGTAGTCACTAGTTGCAGGTGGCTACTTAAAATTAAATTTCAAGTGTAGCAAATTAAAATTAAAAATTCATTTTCTCAGTTGCATCAGCCACATTTCCAGCACTCAGTAGCATAGGCCATCTCCATCACAGACGATTCTATTAGACAGCTTTTCTCTACAAGAAGACTCAACAAAGTACATCCCACAAGCCAAATCGTTTTGTATTAACCATGAGATAAGAATAAGTTTTTTTATTTTAAAATGGCTAGAAAAGAAATTCAAAAGAAGAATATTTTCAGACATGTGAAAATTATGTGAAATTGAAATTTCAGAGTTCACAAAGTTTATTGGAACAGAGCCATGCTCATTCATTTACGTATTATAGATGGCTGCTTTCATGCTATAGTGGAAGAATTAAGTATGCGCAACAGAGATCATATGACCAGCAAAGTCTAAAGTATTTATTATCTGTTCCTTTATAGAAAAAGTTTGCTAACTCTTGCTCTAGAGACAGGTGCTAAGGTCTCTAATGCTGTCTCAGATTCTGAGAATTTATGAAAGTCCAGATAATACTTACAGTTGCATGCTACTGACTTTCAGATATATGGAAAGGCTTTTCATCTCTGTGGTGGAGACTGGAAAGGAGAAGGACCACTATTAGGAGGTGGTGTTGGAGGGAATAAAGGGGAAGAATCTCTTCTTCCCCAATATCAATAGACAGGTGCTAGAGCATTGTATTTCACTGAGCTTCCTTCAGTGTACCCAGGGCCCCCACTGCCTAAAAATGAGTGGGGGGAAAAAAAGAAGCCCTACCATTTCCCTAGTCTAAACAAGGGGCTCCTAGATCTCCTCTATGAGAGTCCTGCTCAGTTCCCTTTAACTGAACACAGCACCAACTCTCCCTGCAGCTGCACAGTTAGACACATAGGCCAGAGCTGATGGGCATAATTAGGCCTCAAACCAGATGTAAGTGCAATCGGAGTGGAAAATACATGACAGCATCCTTGGTGAACTGTGAACTCCTCCCTACACCAAAAGAAGGCACACTGGTTATAAGTGAGTGTTTCTTCAAAAGATGTCATTACATCAGGGTAATCACAAGTCAAGAAATGGCCAGGGTCATCCACACTGTATGAGTTCTACTTTACTGGGACTTGCCCTAAATTGACAGAAGAAAAAGAATCCTAGGCAGAAGAATACAAGAGATCAAGACAGAATTCCTGAAATGGGTACAGATATGAAAGTGTCTAGAGGCTCAAAAGAAAGGCTGAGCTTTACGGAAATTCTGGGTCACTTGCTGTGACAAGTAATTCTCAACTCAGGACTCTCACAATAGGAGACTCCAGAGATTCTTCTCTCTAGTAATGAGCCTGAGAAATCATGTTTCATTTTCTCAAGGAGGTGCCAGGTAATCATTTTGCCTCTAGCTCTAATATAATCACTATGGGAAAGTGGGTTAGAGCACCAGCATGACATCAGATGACCTGAATTTGAATCCTGTCCCCAACACTTAATAGTTGCCTCATTTATCTCAATTGCAAAATAAGATATCTACTTACAAATGTGTTCTGATGAATAACCAAGATATAGTTCAAGTAAAAGTGCTTACCACTGAAATAGGCAAGAGCAGTAAATATGGATGCTGATATAGAAGATATTGCTAATGGCCTAGCCAATGCCAATCACTGCCACCACCTTCTTGGCAGATTCCTGAGAATGTTCAGTCACTGTCCAGTTTCAAGCAATGGATCATGATCTATTTAAATCCAATTTGACAACCTTGTGCCATATTTTCCTAGCCTCCCTTGCAGTTAGGGCTTGTCAAGTGTTCCAATTCTAGCCAATGAGACCTCACTGGAAAGTGCCTGGATGAGGGATGGGACAAGGGCAGGGGGGAGGTAGGTCTGGGAAAGCTTTGGTTTTCTCAGATGGAGAGGGGCACACAATGAAGTACCACATAGAAAAGGCCACAAGAATTCTAGAACCACAACTGTAATACCCCACAGCCACTGGACAAATAACCAATACTTCATGCTCTCCGTGTTGTGAGAAAAATAAACACCTACCTATGACACATCATCTAACTTCAACCCATTCATAAAAATGGATTAGATAGAATAAAGGTACCCAAAGTGCACTGATTTTTTCCCCTAGAAATTTGCTGGTCACCAATATGGAAATGAGGAAAAAAAGAAGTAAAAAGTGTCAACCAGGGTTTCTGCCCCTTGCAATTACTTCCTAGGGAGTGCGTCTTTAAGCCCTGATCCTCTCCTATCCTGTTAGCAATCTACAAAGCCACAGAGAGGTCATCATGGCCCCCACAAGCAGCCACACTGCCTTGTGGCTGTAGCCATCTAATGCTACTGAGAGATAGACAGAAGGTCAATAAAAAGTAGCTAACACTTTTCGAGTACTACTTACCACATTTAAGGGACCATTCTAAGACTGTAATACATAATAATTCATCTCATCTAATACAATTATCCACTGATATCAGTGGATTAACCCCATTTTATAAACTGGAGAAACTGAGGCACAGAAGAGTTGAATGATTTGCTTAAGGCTCCACAGCCAAAAGATGATGGAACCAGGATCCAAACTCTAGCAAAATTTAAGTGCTGGTACAGCTCCCTCTGACTGAGGTTCAGCAAGGTAGGGAGTTAGAAGGATGTGATGAATTAATCTGCCAGATCTTTTGAAATCCCCAATCTCTTATTTTGCCAAGTCATCTATGATCAAGCTCTTCAACCTAGAAGAGGTAAGAGGGTAAAATAGGGTAAAAACTGGCCAGTTGATTTAGAAAGTTAGCCAACCTAAGACGGTTACCAACGATGAGAAGAGAGTGGAAAGTGTTTAGTTTTGAAAACAATGATGAAGAGACACACTGAAGGGGGGGTGAGACCCCCCAAAATAGAGATAAAAATAGCACTCCAGAATTCAGAAGGTGGGATATCATTTATCCCCACCTGTAATCAGTGTTCAGGCTGTCTGGATGTGGCCTTACTCCCTCATCTCCCCTGACCCTGACCCAAAGCTGAAACCTGTCCAGCAGACCTGTGCAGCATCTCAGCATCGGCCTGGGGAGCTGCCCCCAGCCTGCTTAAGCGACAGTCTTGGGGTGGAGCAATCTAAAGCTCATCTAACTTGACACAGGTCTATTACAGGGAAGCAGAGACAGAACTTCAGTTTTGGGCTAAACTCTCCTGTTTGGGATGAATAACTGGCTGAACAAGACCATTGTAGCATTTTCTTTTCGTATTGTACCTGAAGTAGATTATTAATTTCATTTGAAGAGAAAGGAATGGTTTACGTGACCAGTAAAGACACCTTTTGTTTCTACTGGTTCTTGGTAACTACCGTATCATTTCTAATAGAACCCAAATTCATGTTTGCTTACATATTTATTTGCTTAAGATACAGACTACCGAGTTCTTGCGATGTGACAAGCACAATGTAAAATCCTATTAGCAAAGCAAGAGATGTGCCCCTGTATCCCTTCTATTTCTTTCTAGAGGTTTTAGGAGTGGAAACTATACTTTATGCCGGTACATTAATGCATCTTGCATCTTGCCTGTACCTGTGAAGCAGAACCTTGAATTCTCTGATAAGCATGATGGTAGCAGAGTACAGATAGACAGAACTTTTGGAGAGGGTCTATTTGGAAAGTGATTAGCATCTGAATTGAGAAATGATTGATGACTGAGGACAATAAAGTGTTTAAGGCAGGGGTTCCAAAAAATGAAGCCTGACTTTTAAAGTATTTAATAAATGCCTGACAGATTTCACCTCACAGACCTACTCTTTGTTATTCTAAAACATCTATTCCTTCCCTTATTCCATGCCATCCCAAGACTGTGTACTGTCCCCAGGGATGGACACACACACACACACACACACAAGAACTGTCACCATCCACCCTCCTTTCTTCCCCAAATACCACAAATTTAGGAAATTAAAAACTATTTTCTCCTCACATACACACACAAAATAAGTCTGCTGAATTCATGTCATCACGAAATTGCCTATTTTGATGGGTGGTAATTGTTCTGAAGGAAGCTATCTATATTTTATTGATCATCTTTAAGGAGCCCAGGAACCTACAGAATTTCAGCTACTTTTTCAGGAACAGAAATAGGTCCTGATATTGCAAATTATAAAAAGCCATACTAGGGCTATTTTTAAGGGAAAAACAACCCACACTGCATACTTTTATAAAATGGAGACATTATTTAAATTTATGTTTAAACTGGGTAAAAACAGGCAAATTAAACTCAAATACCCACCCCATACACACACCCTGCTCCTTTTTGGTATTAAGAAAAGGAAAGGAGTCGAGGGCCATGACGAGCACAATTACCTCCCTATCCTGGAAGGATGACACTGGATGAGTTATGAAGAGACCATGTGACAAGTCAGAACACAAATTTATCTTTAATCTGAGATGTAGGTGGATGTTGTCTTCATTGCAACCCTGTGACCATTACGTCGAAAAGCCTTATGATTCGGTATCACTTCCTGAGAGCACAATGTCAAATGTTTTTTATACCAACTCAGTAGATTCTCTCCAGCCCTCATGGAAATGAAGGAGGCAATTCAGGAAGAAAGCTATAGGTGGTTACACGGTTCACCTCTCCTCTGGATTTACAATTGCTTTGTGTTTAGTTTTTCAAACCCTTTGGCAGTGTCACTTGCCAGAAACCCTTAATAAACCTGAAGAGAAGCAAAACTGTCAGCTGCAATAGAAGGCCACAACAGATGAATAATATATTTCCAAATTAATTGAGTATGAACAGTTGGCCATGTCTGCCAGGTTTATTTTATTGTATGATTTGCAGGCTAATAATGAAGACTGAGTTCTTAATTATAAGATTTGCATTCCTCCACTCCATCATAAAGGCTCATATCAAAGCTGTTTTTTTTTCCTTTAGTGAAATAAGGATGTGAATGCATGATGGGGAAGGGATAGGATTGGCAAACCTAAAGCCTTCCTGACTAGTATTTAAGGTCTAAAGGTCCCTCTCAAGTTACCAAAAACTATCAGTAATAAAATTCGGCTCCTACTCTCATAATTCTAGATGTTCCATTTTTTGTACTTCAAGCAGGAAAGAAAATGTGGTATACTTCTTTTTATATATGAAGAAAACCATGTTATGGGAAGATGATGGAGTAGGAGGACACTAAGCTCACCTCATCCCATAGATACAACTAGAAAACACCCACATCCCATAGATACAACCCAGAAAACAACCCGATGACTAGCAGAATACTCTCCACAGCTAAATGTAGAGAAAAGGCCACATCCAAGAGGATGGGAAGGGCAGGACACAATCAGAACCTAAAGGGATGTTTGGGACTGTCCACAGAAGGGAGGGACACCACAGAAGCCTAAAAGGAAAAGAAACAGACCTTTATACCAGGAAAACCAAGGCATGGGGATTCCACATAAAATTTGGCTTTGAAAACTAGTGGGGCATAATTTCAAGAGTCCCTACAATCATTAGGTCTTAACACCTGAAACCTTAAAAATCAGCAGGCTCAGCTCTAGAAAAGCCAGGAAAGTGATAGGAAACTGAGTCCTTGCCCTTAAAGAGACTGCACAACAAACAGTCCTGCTGAGATACAGCACAGAAGCAGCAATTTGAAAAATGTCTGAGGTACCCCAAAAGGAGATTTCTTTACTAATCTCAGAGTCTGTGCTGGAGGGGCAGAAATCACTGGGAAACTTCTCCAGGAACAAAAGAACTGGCAGGTGCCATTTTCCTCTCCTGCCCATCCCCCAGCCTGGACTCATGAACACCTGCAGGAACCAGGACAGTGCCAACACTTGCTACTAACCTGCTAACAGCACACCCACCTTGGATTCTCCTGCACATGCCCCCTCCAGCCAAGCCTCAGCTCCTCTCCCACAGCACAGCTGTACATACCTTACTCACATGAGTCCAGCCTTCTCCTGCAGACCTGCCCCCTCCAACATCTTTGAGATGCAACAAAAGGAGTTCTAAGAGGAAAGTTTATAGCAATACATGCCTACCTCAAGAAGCAAGAAAAATCTCATATAAACAATCTAACCTTACACCTAACAGAGTTAGAAAAAGACCAACAAACAAAACCCAAATCCAATGGAAGGACAGAAATAATAAACTAGAGCAAAAATAAACAAAACAGAAAATGAAAAAAAATGGAACAGGCAATGAAACCAGGTGCTGGTTCTTTGAAAAGATCCACAAAACTGATACATTTTTAACCAAATTCATCAAAATGAGAGAGAGAGGATGCAAATAAACAAAATCAGAAAGAGGAGAGAAACAGTTGACACCACAAAAACACAAAGGATTGTAAGAGAATATTATGAATAATTATATGCCAAAAAATGGACAACCTATAAGTAATGAATAAATTCCTAGAAACACATAACCTCCCAAAACTGGGTCAGGAAGAAATAGAAAACCTGAATATACTGATTACCAGCAATGAAATTGAAACACTAATCAAAAAACTCCCAACAGAAAGTCCTTGACTACACACAAGTGAATCCTACAAAACATTTAAAGAGTTAATACCTATTCTTCCCAGACTCCTTTAAAAATAAGAAGAGGAATTAAAGTTTCCAAATTCATTTTATGAGGTCGGCATTAACCTGACACCAAAACTACATAAAGAGACCACACACACACAGCAGAAAAGAGAGAGAGAGAGAGAGAAAGAGAACTACAGGCAAATATCTCTGATGAACATAGATGCAAAAATCCTCAACAAAATATTAGCAAGCTAAATCCAACAATACATTTAAAAAATATCTTCACCAAGATCAAGTAAGTTTTATTCCTAGGATGCAATGTTGGTTCAATATTCGCAAATCAATCAGCACGATACATCAAGTCAACAAGAGAAAGGATAACAACCATCTGATCATCTCAATAGATGCAGAAAAAAGCATGTGACAAAGTACAATATCCATTCATGATAAAAAACTCAACAAATTAGGTTTTGAGGGAACATATATGAAAAATCTATAGCTAACACCATACTCAATAGGGAAAAAACTGACAGCTTTGACAACAAAAAGAAATAAAAAGCATCCAAAATGATAAAATAAAAGAAGTAAAATTTTCACTATTTGTAGATGTCATGATATTCTATATAGAAAACACTAAAAACTCCACCAAAAAACTACTACTAGAACTGATGAATGAATTCAGTAAGGTCACAGGATACAAAATCAATATACAGCAAATTATTGCATTTCTATACCCCAATAATAAAGTAGCAGAAAGAAAAATTAAGAAAACAGCCCACTTATAATTGCACCAAAAATAATAAAATACCTAGGAATAAACTTAAGCACGAAGGTGAAAGACCTGTACTCTGAAACCTATAAAACACTGAAGAAAGAAATCGAAGATGGCACAAACAGATGGAAAGATACTCCACGCTCATGGACTGGAAGAACAAGTATTGTTAAAATATCCATGCCACCCAAAGCAATCTATAGATTTGATGCAAATCCAATCAAAATACAAATAGCATTTTTCACAAATCTAGAACAAATAATCCAAAAGTTTGTATGGAAATATGAAACATCCCAAATAGCCAAAGTACTCTTGAAAAAGAAAAAAACTGGAGGTATCACAATCCCAGATTTCAAGATATACTACAAAGCTGTAGTAACCAAAAAGATATGTTTAGGGCACAAAAATAGACACATAGATCAACAGAATAGAATAGAAAATCCAGAAATATACTCACAATTATAGAGTCAATTAATCTTCAACATAGGATGCAACAATATCCAATGGGAAAAGAAACAGTCTCTTCAACAAATGGTGTTGAGAGAACCAGACAGCTATATGGCAAAGAATGAAAGTGGATCACTTTCTTACACCATACACAAAAATAAATTCAAAATGGATTAAGGACTTAAATGTGAGACTAGAAATCATAAAAATCCTAGAAGAGAGCATAGGCACTAATGTCTCTGACATGAACCATAACATTTTTCTAGATATGTGTCCTGAGGCAAGGAAAACAAAAGCAAATATAAACGATTAGGACTACATCAAAATAAAAGGTTTCTGCACACCAAAGGAAATAATCAACAAAACTAAAAGATGAACTACTAAATGGGAGAAGATATTTTCAAACGACATATCCCATAAAGAGTTAGTACCCAAAATATATAAAGAACTTATACAACTCAACAACAACAAAAATAATCCAATTGAAAGGTATGCAGAAAACATGAACATACATTTCTCTGAAGAACACTCACAGATGGCCCACATGAAAAGATGCTCAACATCACTCATCATCAGGGAAATGAAAATCAAAATCACAATGTGTTATCACCTCACACCTGTCAGAATGGCTAAAATAAAAAAACACAAGAACAACAAATATTGACAGGTTGTGAAGAAAAAGGAATTTTCATGCACATTTGGTGGGAATGCAAACTGGGAGAGCCACTATGGAAGACAATATGGAGGTTCCTCAAAAAAATTAAAAATAGAATTACCATATGATCCAATAATTCCATTACTGGCTATGCACTTGAAGAATGCAAAAAAAAAAAAAAAACCAGTAACCCCCCTAAGTTTATTGCAGCATTATTTACAATAGTCAAATTATGGAAGCAACCTGTAATTGATGAATGGATAAAGAAGATGTGGTATATATAAACAATGGAATATTATTCCAGCATAACTGAAATCTTGCCATTTGCAAAAACATGGATGGATCTAGAGAGTAGAATGCTAAGCCGAAATAAGTCATCCAGAGAAAGACAAATCCCATATGTTTTGACTCACATATGGAATTTAAGAAACAAAACAAATGAACAAATAAATTTTAAAAAGAGAGACAAATCAAAAAACAGACCCTCAACTATGAGAACAAACTGATGGTTATCAGAGGGGAGGTGGGTAGAAGAATAAGTGAAATAGGTGAAGGTGATTAAGGTATATTTATTATAATAAGCACTGAATAACATATAGACTTGTCGAATCACTATTTGTACACCTGCAATTAATATAACATTTAAATTAACTATTCTGGAATTAAAATATAATTAAAGAAATCTATGTTATTTGGCCATAATTTGAGATAGGCCCTGAGTTATGTCATGGTATAGATTTTAGTTTGAGCTACACCCCAAGTGTGAGTGATTTGGCAGTTATGAGGTGACAGGTTGAGAATAGGGATACTTCCCAAACACCAGAAAAAAATGGATCTAGCAGGTTCATAGCTAAAGAGAATTCAGAGTGCTAATCTCAAAAGCCCTTTGATGCAACCTGCTGAGCAACTACAAACAGCTCCACTCACCAATGCTGACTCATTGACGCACAAGCTACAGCCTTACACAAATGTGGGGGGTAGACCAGCTGAAGTAAACCAAAGCATAGGGTTGGCTATTGCCAATATTTTAGAAAGATACAAAGGAAAAGAAGACACTTGTTCTGGGTAAGTGGATATCTCTGGAACAGAAAACTGGAGAGAGACCACCACACAAGAAGTTTCTTGAAGATAGAAGAAATTAGAGTTTTAAACAGAATGGATTTTAAACTTTAGGAACCTGGTCAAAGGAAAGGTTGAGTAGAGAGCAAGAATCCATATCTTTCAAAGTGACTGAAAAAGAAGACTAGAATATCCATTTCAGTGATTCTTGAACATCAGCATGCATCAGAATCTGGGTCCCACACATTAGGAGGCCCAAGCTGAGGCTCAAGGGTGCACGTACCTAACAAGTTCCCAGGTGATGCTGAAGCCACTGGTCGGCAAACTGTACCCTCTGAGAACCACTGACCTGCATCAGGGTTTCTCAATCTCAGCATTATGACATTTGGGGGCCAGGTAATTCTTGTTGTGAGGGACTGTCCTGTGCATTGTAGGATGTTCACCAGCATCCCTGGCCTTTACCCACTAGAAGCCAGCAGCAACCCCTGCACAAGTGACCACCAAAATATCTCCAAACATTGCCAAATGTCCCACAGGGGAAAAACTGCCCATTGAGAACCACTGATCAGATCACAAAACAATATCTTTTTTTTTTTAATGAATGCAAATTTTTCTATTTTTTTAAGGTGAGGAGGTCTACCCTGATCTAATCTTTATTTTTATAAAAATCTATTCGCTAACTGTAACAATCCTTCTACTTAAAGTTTAGGTGAGGAGATGAGGCAAATTTTCCAGACTAAGAAAGTAAGATTGATGTTTCAGTTCTGATTTATTAGACTATAGAGGACATGAAGAAATCTTTTGCTACTCATCCTATGACATAAGGTCTTTCCCTAAATCTCAGATATTTAGGTATTGAGATGTATTCCTTAAAGTACTTTCAAATTCAAATATTTTACCCAACCTAGAGTAATCGCTATAGAATAGATTCCGGAGTCACCTTCAATCAGGAAAATGATGCTGACCATAATCATGACCAAAGAGAATTAGCATACTTCAAAAACAAAAATCCCAGAATGAAAGAACATTATTGAATGCAGGTTAAATGTCTAGGAGGGAAATAAGACACAGGGACACTTAAAGCAAATATAATGCAACAGTTCATACACAAAACTTTTTATTTAAATAAATGAAGTGTAAACATAAGTCTTTGGAATGGAGTCACTACTGAACAGATTTAAAAAAAAAATAACACTCCAAACCAACTGCCCTCAAGTTATGTAATGTGCAGATATTTCTTCTTTAGAATTTATGTAAATGTTGATTTAATACTAAATTTAGCTTTAAAGATTAAAAAGATTATTGGCAAAAAAAAAAAAGGGCACCAAAAGTCATTCCAACAGTGAACAAGCCAATGGCAAGCAAGATTTTCTGTCTATTCCTGTATCCTTGGTAGCCAAACTTTTGGTTTTGTTTGGTAGAAGGAACTAACAAGGGTTATCATTATGTTAGAGTTTCAGTGTGCATATTATGCTACAGGTAATCGTCAGAGTAGAAATTCTATTTCTAATTCAGTATCTTTCCAATCATACCTCCTTTTTCATTGACTTTGGAGCATTCCTATTTCATAGTTTGCTGTATTTTCTATTATTTGTTTGGTCTGTGTAGTGTAAATGAACATATTCAAGCCCCACACAGAAAAGCCCTATAAGATTAAGCAGCAAACATATCAAGCCAAGGTTTAAAGGGATGCTTTAGATCCTTGAGAGGTGCCTCTAAACTATAATTTGGTGATCTTTTAAAGAGGAGAACTTGGGAGAGAGATTTTCATTTTTTTCTCTGCATATATGGATTGACCACAAGGCTATCCTGAGTGTTAGAGTAGAAGAGTGAGCAACGTGCAGAAGAAATTTGCCAAAATCTTAACAAAGAAGAAAAGGACAGAGGATCCACAGACCTCAAAGGGCCTTGGACTTTGAACCCCACCTAATTCACAATCTAGTGATATGGGACTGAAAGTTAAAACCTATTCACATTTATGGCTCAAAACAATGGTTATCAGTGTGACACATGAAAATAAGGGTGAGAAGTTAAGAGGAAAAATCCTCAAACTGCAAGACATTTTATATATGCTGTGCAACTGAATTATTTTTTTAAATATCTCTTTTTATTTATTTTTAAATATCTATTTTTATTTTTAAAAAATCAAGAATTCTAAACACATCTTTTATCAGATGTGCCTGGACCTAAGCAGATCCTAGCAGCCATCAGGTCACTATACAGTTTTTCCCAGGAAAAACAGACTGTATTAGCATCTGTTTGTTAACACTACTTACTACATAAAAAGGGGGTGTGGGAGCTATAGCTATTTACCTCCTAATCACACATGCACCATATTCAACAAGTCCAATGCATTGAATATTACTTCAATGCTTTTTGGTCTTTGAATATGGAATGATAATTTCAAGGGATGTTAGCAGATATTAGGTGAAATAAATAAATGAATTAATTAATTAAAATAAAATAGCTTTATTTTCAAATGGAATTAACCACTGGATTAAACCAATTTTAAAATATTTCTTGGGGCATCTGGGTGGCTCAGTTGGTTAAGCGTCTGCCTTCAGCTCAGGTCAGGATCCCAGGGATGGAGCCCTGCATCCGGCTCCCTGTTCAGCAGACAGCCTGCTTCTCCCCTCCCTCTGCCACCCCTCCAAATAAGTAAATATTTAACAAATAAATAAGTAAAACTATTTCTTTCCTGCACAAGTTTCAGACCTTTTATATCTTAATCTTGCCACCCTTCAAAGGGATACACATTATGCAAAAATTCCCCAAATCATTTTATCATGAACCTGCCTTTGTAAACAACAACAAATTTGGGAAAGCACACGCCAGCAGAATACAGCCTGGAAAACCCTGAAGGGCATATCTTTGATTGCACTTTATATTTCAATGCCATTTTCACTTTGGGGACAAAGAATGACAAGAGTGCATGTAGCACTCACTAAATATTAGCTAGTATCTTTCTTCTTTTGTCCACACAGGATTTCATTCCCAGCCTTATCCCTATCCTCTTGAGTGTACACCATTAGTGCTGAAGAGAGTGAGAATTTTGTCTGTGTAAGGCTTTCAGGATTGGACTCAGAGGTTTTTAACTGCTTTAGTCAATTACTTGTTCCTCAAAGCCTGGGGTATCACACCAAAATTGTTTAATTGAGTTGAAAAAGGTTATTTACAGTATTTTCCACATAACTGACTTTTTCAGCCAACTGATTTGCATACAGTACAACATTGCTAATTTATACTAATGACCGAGAGAACACTGGAGATTACAACTTTAAGAATTAGCAAGTACAGTAAGTGAAAGCATGAAATTAAAAGCAATTAGAGCTGTCTCATCACAAAGGGACTTGATTAGTCTACGCTTATTATTTATGGTAGTGATTTATAATACACTATCATTTATTTTGTAATGAAACCTTCATAATGTGACATTTTACTATCAACCTACAAGAAAGATGGACAAAGCTGCCAGAGTTGGTAAAGCTTGTCAGCTTTCCTGATGGACTCATTCATTCTCTCAGCATTTACTGTACTATGCTCCTGCCCTGTGCAAAGTACCTTTAACCACAATTTTAATGGCTTTGGTCTATTACTGTAAGACTAATAGACTTTCACTGGAGCCTCAAAAGCATTGAAAATACAAAAAAGAAAATAGAAAAAGAGCACCAATAATCCCATCACCTAGAGATGACCACTGCCTAACATTTGCTATGTATATTTACCTCCAGTATTTTCCTATTTATATATGTGAAGAAAATGTGGAGTATGTAAATATGTTTGCATAACTGAGATCACTATTTTTCATTTTATGTTCTGGGTTTTCACTTAGCTGTTGATGAAGACATACCAAATTATACACATAACTTAATTATTGCTGCATGTTTGAAGTGTAACTTTAAGTCATTTATGTCAGTGAATACTTAGAAATCAGCAGTTGTTTAGTTCCAATTTGAAAATAAAGTCATGCCAATAGCCTAAACTGGTTTTGCATCATTAGAAGTATGGCATGTGTATATTTTTCTGGAATATCTGAAATTAACTCAGTTTGGAAGACTAGAAGAATTCTCAATTCCACCGTGGTCTTACTCACCCTCGCTACCAAGTACTCTCTGTGCGAGCAGCAGCCACTCGGGGAAACAGAATCAAGCCCTGGCTCAGTCCATACTTCGCCTTCTAAGGAAATCAGGCTTCCTCAATTAAGTTGATAATTTCCATAGTCAACTTAAACCCACTTCTATTGTGGGGAACTTCCATTAGAAGTTCCCAAAACGTAAGTCTTATTTTCATTGCTACTGTTTCTATTTCACAAGTGAATAAACTGCAACACTAAATGGTAGGTGACTTTTATAAGACTACCTAGGAATTGAATTTCTTGCCATTCCCAAGAGTTGTTTGTTTGTTTTCTTTAATCCTAGATGTTTTACACACTATCTCAAATGAAGACTAAAGTTGTGCCTGAAGGAAACAGATGTGGTACAGTCATTCTCAGTTGAAACTAGAGCCACCACACAAGAATAATTGTAATTAATTAATGTGTTTAACAGCTTTAAGCTGACTATGCATTTGCACAACTTCCTAGAAGACTCCTAACAGCATCCTCTGAAGTGTACCTAATAATCTCTTAGAAAGTCCCTTAGAAGTTCTTCAGTCATCTTGGTAGAAATATTTTGCCCAGCACAATGAAAGCACATTCATGTTTAGTAGTTTCAGAATTCACAACTCTTCTATGTTCAATGCCACAAAACACCTAAAACTGCTCACAGTAGGTTCTTAATAAATATGCACAATCACATAGTCTGAGAGGAAATTTAACTGGCTACTGAGTTCTTTTCATCTCCAAAACTGATGATTTGCAGTCTTCTCATGTATATTCCCTGGAAAGTTTCTATAGTCTTGTAATTTCTATTGTAAATCCGAGGCATTCAGAGTTCATAAAAGAGAAGCAAGTAGTTCTTTGTTCCATTTCTTCTGGTTCATAAATTAATCTCTTTAGTGTATGTTCATATATTCAGGCAAGTTAAATTCCTTTGTGATACCCAGGAAATAATATAATAGGAGAAATGTAGAGAGTTCTCAAGAAAAGATAATTCAGCCTTAGTGATCCCACTCTGTATCTGCCTTGGGCTGGCAACTTTCTACTTCCTATTGAGCCCCACGATGATGCACAATAGAAAGAAAGGAAAGCTCAGAGGTTTTAAGTCCAGGAACTCACCAGATCCTTCATGTATCTGACTTCAAGCTGTATTCTCTCCACCTCAACATGGACTATTTAACAATTACTGCATAGCCTAACAGATTCCCAATGCCACAATCTATGTGATGTGACCATGAGGTCCAAGGATCTAGCCACAAAGGAGACCCAACTGGTTCCCCTGCTCCCCAGTCAGTACATTTTAGAACTCACGTGGCTTTACATGAATGCAAGGTCTAGATAAAGTCTGGAGCTTTTCCCATTCATTAATGCACCAGCTAGGGTGCTAAACGTGTGGGATAGTCTTGTAAAATCTCAGAAAAAAAATATTCTGTAGTCTTCCAAATGAAAAACACACTGGGCCAGGATCCCTACAAGTTCCCCCATAATATATGATGACTCTCTCCATCAAAGGATCAATTCAGCCCAGGAATAGGTAGCCTCAAATCCCAAATGTCCCAAAACAAATGTGTTTTGAGCAGCCACTTTTTGCCTGGTAGGCAATCGGGATACTCTGTCAGTGTACAAGACAAAAGAAGATTCTAGCCCTTGAGGAACTTACATCTGGCAAAATAGAGACAAGAAACAATAGATAAGCAAATTACACATCATATATCAGGAGGTGATAAGGGCTAGACAAAACTATCCAGTATTGCAAGGGGATTTGGGAATGTAAAGGTAGCAGAGTTTCCAATTTTAAATAGAACAGAGTAGAAACCACTAAAAAGTTGATATTTGAGCAGTCTTAAGTGATGTGAAGTGGTTAGCCACGTGCACTTCACAAAGGAAGAAATTTCCTAAGAAATGTACAAAAGTCTTAGGACGTAAGCATGCCTGACATGTCTAAAGTGGCAGGGGGCCCATGTCGCCTGAGTGGCATGCGGGAGGGGCATGAGTATGAAATAGTTGTGTGTGTGTGTGTGTGTGTGTGTGTGTGTGAGAGAGAGAGAGAGAGAGAGAGAGAGAGAGAGAGAGGGATAGGGTCAGGGCATGAAATGCTTTGCAGGACAGAATAATGACGGGGCTTCTGTATGGAATCTATTCCTACATTTTGAGAAGAAAAAAGATATAATATGACAAACACATTAAAGAAGATTCACTCTGGGTGCTGTGTTTCCAGTAAGCATGAAAGCAGGGGGAGATGGTCAAGGGGATGTGGGCAGTAGCGGGAAGCTGACATTATAGGCTGTTCTGGTAGTGAGTGTAGGAGGTAATGGCACCTTGGACCCGGGAGAGCCATTAAAATGGTGAGACGTGGTCTAAGAAAGAAGTTAACAGTATATTCTGATAAATAAGAGGTGGGGTATGGGAAAAAGAAGAGTGAGGGATGACTCCTCTGATCCAGGCCTGAGCATACGGAAGATGGATTTGCTATCACCTGATGGGGGGAGCAGGATTCCTTAAAAGGTAGGTCAGAAGTTCAGTTTTAAATACATTAAATTTGAAATACCATTTAATCACAAAAGAACTACGCAGTCAAAAATACCACTTTAGGGGCGCCTGGCTGGCTCAGTCGGGGGAGCGGACAACTCTTGAACTCAGGGCTTGTGAGTTCTAGTCCCATGTTAGGTATACAGATTACTTAAAACTAAAATCTTCAAAAAAGAAAAAAATACTTTAGAATTAATTACGGGATGTCTGATGGGATAATGCAAATTTGGGAGTAATTATTTGTTTGTCCATTTCAGCCCCCAAGATTGCCTGAGATCAGAAATGCAGTGAATGGGGATGCCTGCGTGGCTCGGTGGTTGAATGTCCGCCTTCAGCCCAGGGCCTGATCCTGGAGTCCCGGAATTGAGTCCCCTTCGGGCTCCCCGCATGGAGCCTGCTTCTCCCTCTGCCTGTGTCTCTGCCTCCCTCTGTGTGTCTCTTGTGAATAAATAAATAAATCTTAAAAAAAAGGGGGGGGAAAGAAGAAAGAAAAGAAAGAGAAGAAAGAAAGAAAGAAAGAAAGAAAGAAAGAAAGAAAGAAAGAAAGAAAAGAAGAAAGAAAAGAAGAAAGAAAAGAAAAGAAAAGAAAAGAAAGAAAGAAAAGAAAAGAAAAAAGAAAAGAAAAGAAAAGAAAAGAAAAGAAAAGAAAAGAAAAGAAAAGAAAAGAAAAGAAACGCAGACAGAAAAGGCATCCCTGGAAGAACTCTTCCCTCTTCCCCCATCCCCCGCCCCGCCCCCCACCAGGCACACTAATATTAAGTGGGTCTAGGAGATGAGGAGGAAGCAGTAAAGTAGCTGAGGAGCAGCCAGTGAAACAAAGAAAGTAGAGAGCACAGTATCCTAGAAGCCAACAGCAGAAAGTTTACTCACAAGAAGAAAGAGATCAAGGTGTCAACTGCTTCAGAATTAAGATGGGAAGTGACCCCTGTATTTAACAAGGCAGACATTGTTAACCAGGACAAGAGCAGTCTGGGGACAACCGTGAGGATGAAAGTCAGACTGGATAGAAGGAAAGAAATTGGGAACTGAGTTTAGACTCTGCTGCATAGAGTTTTGCTGCAAAGAAAATGAGCAAAAGTTGTTGGAAGAAGTGAAATCAAAGAAGAGGAGTTTTGTTTTTTGTTTTTTTAAGATTTTTATTTATTTATTCATGAGAGACAGAGAGAGAGAGAGAGAGAGAGAGAGAGAGGGAGAGGCAGAGACACAGGCAGAGGGAGAAGCAGGCTCCATGCAGGGAGCCCGATGTGGGACTGGATCCCGAGACTCCAGGATCATGTCCTGGGCCGAAACTGCTCAGGCGCTAAACCGCTGAGCCACCCAGGGAATCCCCAGAAAAGGAGTTTCTTTTAAAAAAAATTCATTTTTCTTTTTTTGTTGTTGTTGTTGTTTTTTTTTGTTGTTGCTTGTCGTTGTTTTGCTTTGGATTTGGGTTTTATCATGATAAATATGGCCATGTGTTTGAATGCTAATGGTAATAACCCAAGAGACCAGTCAAACAATAACAACAAACAACATTATTTTCTGAATAATGTCAGAGAAGAAGGAAAGGATTTCTACAGGAATGTCCTTGAATAGGTGAGAGAAGATGGGATCTGGTGGCTCAGTTGGGGGGTCCAGACCCCTGCAGACCTCTGGTCACAGCTAGGACAGCAGAGTGTGTAGAGGCAACAGGCTGGAAGACTTTGAAAGGAAATGCCATGAGAGGCTGTGGCAATCCTCTTCCAATGCTCCAATGTCTCTGTGAAAATGAAGGAGGGGATGAATGTGCTGAAGCTTGGTGAGGAAGAGTGAGTAGAATGAGTGTTTAGAAGAGGAAAGAAGAGAATGAGACAGCAAAGCTGGGTATGAATGTCAGTGGGCACTCAGAGCTAGCTAACATTCAAGGTCATGAATTTAAAGACAGACTGGTCAGCACAATTGTGTATTCTTCCTAAGCCATATGGGTGTTGGCCTGGAGAAGGTCACAGTTGGATTTGACAGGAGTTGTGATTTAGAGGAGTAAAATGAGGGGGATGGGACATGAGGGAGATTATAGCAACTGAGCATGAAGGTTCAATTAGATATGGGACAAGTAAAAAGGAGATCACTGGTTGATTAGTTTCTCGTCTTTAGCAGGTTCTGAGAAGGAAACCCAAGGTGGCACATGTTACCTTCCTGAATAGTTACTGGAGACCCTCAACCTTCAGGCTCCAGGACCAAAGCCCCAAAGGCCTGGACTAAGCCCACACAAGTTTGCTTCTCCTCCACTATGCAACTTTGTCCAAATCACATTATCTTTATGCTCCTTTTTCTCTCCCATCTATGATTGAGAGATAATGCCTTCCTCATGCAATTCTTAGAATGTAATGAAAACATGAGTAAAGACTCCAACATCCTTGAGTGAAAGCATAAGTATTATGATAAATTAAATTAAAAATTAATGAAAATGCTTTTATATTTGCATTCTTTGCAAAAGTATGTTTTCCACATGATTTATGCAAAAATGATTTATTTTTATTATTTGTATACATAAATCTTACAACTGACATCAATTGTTTCAAGTGCCTTTCTTTTAAATTTCCTTCATTTTTGCCAATTTAACATCTTGCTGATATTGAGATGCCAAGAATCGAGTGCAGAATTTAGAACAGACATATTAGTTTCCTGACAGATTTATTATATTAAAAAAACAAAAGAAAGGGAAATACTAGTAAATGTGAAGTACATATTTAATATTCATTTTATGTTCAAAACGTTGCTCTGGGATTGCTATTATCATCCACCTCATTTTACAATGAGAAACTGAGCTCAGAAAGAGTAATTTGTCCAAAGACACATAGATTTTTAACTGGTGAGCTCAGATTTGAATACAGTTATAATACATGATCCTAAATTATGTACCATTTCATGTCATCCTATTTCAATACAACTCTAAATATATCAAATGGATTAAAGCTAATGAGGCTCCACTTTACACAGAACGTTACCCAAAGGTAGCAACTGAGAATTCAGTAGAACCCATGCTTACGGTACTCAGGGAAGCTTAAATTAAAGTATCCACACAGAATGAATTCTGATGGTCTCTTTCTCCTCTTAGTTGTACCACCCCTACCCCCACCACAGAGGAAGAGGGTCCCTGTGAATGGGAGAGAACGAAAGGAAAGGAATTCACAGAAAGGAATTCACAAAAGTACACTAGTAGTATGGGAAAGTAGGATGATTTGCACTCAGGAAAGTAAACTGAGATTTTGGTAAAGGTCTAGACTCTGGCCAGTGCTTAGCATGGAGTGCTGAGGAAGGATCCATTCAATGAGGGGAAGTACTGGGCACACCAGCGAAAAATGAATGGAAACATGGGTTCAATCCACATGAGTGATTTGGGATGTTTCACCAACTGAATTCCATTTTGATTTTGTTTTCATTGTTGTCTCTGAAGGATGCTTTATGTCCTTGAATGTAAGGGCTCTGCATGATAGACCAGTAAATAAGGGGTGAAAAAATGTCACACTCAAGGCCAGCCAGTTTCCCAAACAGCTCCAGCCAAACTGTCAAGTGTTTACAGTTGCTAGAAATGTAGCTGAACCAGGCAAGGTTGGTGATAGTGTCACTAGCCAAGTATAGTATTTCATAGTAATTTACAAGTATTTTAATTGTGTGTCTAATTCCTGAGAACCAAAACTCCTTTCCTGAAGCAATGAGCTCTCCCGAGCAAAAGCATTCATACATCTTTCATGCATCTGTCAATTCCTAAACATTTTGCCCCAGAAATAACAGCCTTATATCTTCATAATAAAGTTATGAATCCATAACTTTTAATCCATTAAAAGTGGATTCTATTTGACAGAAGCAGAAGGCCTGACACAGAACAAAACCAGATCTGTCTGAATGCCTTTTGTCAGGGCATTAAGGTAAGAGAAAAATTAAAAGGATTTGGACTGCCACGTTGCTACAGTTACATTCACTTTATCAAACTAGAATTTCCTTAGGTAAGGGTACTATATAAAATCATAACTTTACTACAGTCCTTCTCCGTCTCAAGAGAATATATTTTCTTTCATGTTAGAAGGTACTGGCGAGCAAATTATCCCACAATTCTCTGCAGGAGGGAAGGGACAGGGCAAGTAGGGGCTTAAGCTATGCTGTTGAGTCACTACCCCTACATGTAGACAACTATCTGCTACCCCACAGTCCAGACACAGTACCCACTTCTGGAATAGCACGTGAACTCTGTGTCACCAAACACACACTTGCAATGCTCAAATCAACCAAACAGACCGGTTTACCAGCCAGCCCGGAAAGAAAGAACCCGGCTTTAAGCCCAACTACAAGGTCATAATTATCAAAATTTAAGAAAACCTGCAGTGAGGAATAAATGCTCACGGTTCAAAACCACCATCTCCTCATTCTTATCAAGTGCAAGGGTGCTTCTTTCTGGAATTTGTGCTCCGAGCAGAGAAGTGTCTTTTCAGCACATCCTTGAATTAAATCAGCACATCAGTGCAGGCAGCCCAGGGAACCATGAGGCACCACTTTGCCATCCTCATCACATTCTCCCCCAAATATATCCCTAGTGAGGCTTGAGAACCCCACAAAACTGCTATTGCATTCAGTGTGCAGTGCAAATGGAATCCCTATCATTAAAGAGGAGGATGTTCTCATTTCTTACCAGTTTCTCTGCATCCAAGGCTCCATTCTATGTGGAAGGTCTATTATCTTGAGAGAGAACAGTGTAAATTTAGGAACAGCGGGGGCAATTTTCTGGGTCCAGTGGCAAATTTCAGTTTACACTGGGTCTGGCCACAAAACTGGCTCACACACTCCAGGCAAAGCATCCCTGAGGTTTATACATATTCCTTTCCATGTAACCATACACAAATGTATGGTGATTCCTAGGACCTACAGCTGATTGCGCAGCTGCATACAGCAGGGAATGACGAGGTCTGGGAATACAGCAAAACCCCAGCCTACTCTCATTATGCCAGGCACTCATGAATTGAGGGTTTCCTGTGGTGCTTTGTTGACTGGTGTGTGTGATACTGTTTATTTTTGAATAAGGCCCAGAGCAGTTGTTCTTTACCTAGTGAACAGATGATATATATAGTAATCTTGTATCACTGTCAAGAGACTTCAATAATTTAAAAGGCTTTTCTTCATAGCCAAACAGTAGTTCACATAAAAGATGGAAATATTCTACCAAAGACTGTAAAAAAATAAATAAAAATAAAGTATTTCCAAAGTCTTGGCTGACTCCTAGTGTAAATACCTACTAAGAGGAAAGAAGAGTGTGCTAAGATTACAGTAGGGTAGACAAAGAAGAGAAAGTACACTGAAGAAAGTCAACTGTTGGTTGAAATCTAGCTCCTCAATCCCTGGACTCAAAGAAAAAGGAAGGAAAAAAAATACCTTAATATCATTCAGAAATGACTGCCCTAGCCAATAAGGATGTGACACTCGTGGACTTGAAATAAAATAAAATCATCTGCATAGAAGATTTGATTACGGCAAAGAAATATTCTGAAGAGAACGGGCAGCTGGAATAGGATGATGATTCTCTAGAACAGAAGAAAAACTTGTCAGACATCTCAAAAGAAAAAACCAATAAGCACACGACGGATGTGCAGCCAGAGAACAGGGGTATACAAAATGCTCAGAACTGCGTGCCCAATTATTTCACCAGTATTTTGTGGCTTTTTTATAACCCACTCTTCTGAGGGCAGCAAACACAGGGCAAGGTATTTTACAGATAGATGATAATGGCTTTCAATGTTTCTCAAATTGGCTCAAAGCCCATACTGTGTAAATTGCTAAAAGCCCATATGTAATTCTAAACTTGCAGGCCCGGAAACTCTGGGCACTGGTAATAATTACGGGGACCGGATAATTAACTTCTGACATAAAAAGAAATGAAGGTGTGGGAAGAAAACGCAGATCTTATCAACTTTTACTTAAAGCAAGGGCACAAACTGACAAAAAACCCTGGGGCATTCATGTAGGAAAAAAAATCACTATAGTCTGTCTCTCCAATGTTTTCCTACAAGAATGGGAAGAAATTTCTCCACACTCACATGATTGTTCTGATATTTCCCAGTGTTACATACAGTCTTACTCATTTTAACTTTTGTTTAGACAATGTTGCCTTATCAATTCTAAGACTCCTTAGAGGAGAAGATGTAGGCCCAAGGTACATGAGAGCTTGGAGTGTAAACACTCCCTCAGGAACAGAAGGCTGACCTCCAATCGTATATATAGTAAGCAGAGAAACTGAAATAGAACTCTCTGCATAATACGTGATGTTGAAGAGTTGTCACTTCCATGAAAAAATAATTCAAAAAGCCTGGAGAAAGAGTAAGAAGTCTGCTATCTGTCCAGGACTCTAAGGGATGATAAAAATAAACTCATGAGACATCAAACCCCAGGAATGTGCAGTCTCAATCTCCACTAACTATAAGGTAAGGCATCCTGAAGGCAAGACATTAAGATACAGAGCTCTCCACAACCACTGGAAATGTTAAGGCTCTGGAAGAAGTATGTATAAACTGTTGTAGGAATACTTTCACAACCAGGGTCTCAAGGGACCCCTGTGGGGGAAAAGTAGCCCAGCAGAAGAGATACTTAGAGCAAAAATTTGAAATCACCTAAGAAAGAAAGTGCCCTGAAGGCAGAGACTCCAAAACAGAAAAGACTCCAAAAACAGCTGAGGTTGAACCCTTAGAGCTGAAAAAGACAATAAAATAGACTTCTTAGAAATATTAAGAAGCTAAAAGAATAAACTATAACGAAAGACCAGAACACTATGAAGACAGCTCCAGCTGAGCTTTAATAAGGAAACAGAAGTTCTGTGAATGTAAAAATGAAGTTATTATAATTTAAAATTCAATAGATGACAGTAATCTTCACAGCAGATTAGGAAATATATATTTTCATGAATAGAAATAGCAGCAAGGTAGAAAGCAGAATTGGTGAGAGATCTACATAACAGAGTTGAAAAAGATGAAATACCAACAATTAAATATAAGAAATGCATAAAACTATTATGAGCAAAACTTTAAAGCACTACCAAAAGACACAGAAGAAAACAGAAACAAATGGAAAGATATGCCATGTTCTTGAGAAGAAAAACTCAATATCATATCTTAATTCTCCTTTTTTTAAAAAAGATTTTATTTATTTATTCATGAGAGACAAACACACACAAAGAGAGAGAGAGAGAGACAGAGACAGAGAGACAGAGAGAGACAGAGGCAGAGATACAGGCAGACGGAGAAGCAGGCTCCATGCAGGGAGTCTGACATGGGACTTGATCCCGGGTCTCCAGGATCATGCCCCGGGCCAAAGGCAGGCGCTTAACTGCTGAGCCACCCAGGGATTCCCAATCTTAATTCTCCTTAAAGAAATGTACAGAGGGGTTGGCCCCCGGGGGGAGGGGGAGGGGAAAGAAATGTACAAATTTAAACAATGCCCCCAGATTTATTTTTCTTAAGCTAGAGAAGTTAAACTTCATATAGAAAAATGATCAAATAGAGAGTGAGAGGAGAAAAGCTGAAAAAAAAGGCCAAAGGGATTGCTATGATCAGATATTAAAACATTTTATTAAATAACAATGATCAAATCAGTGTTGTAGTGGTACATGAATAGATCAGCAGTGTAGAAAAGGAAATCCAGAAATAGACTCAAATATCTATGGTAATTCACTATCTGATAAAGATGGAATCTCAAACCAATGGGGAAAACAGATTAACCTGGAAATCATGTTGGGGCAATTCTTCTGGAAAAAATAGTTAAATGTGTAATTCCCACATCATGCTTTGTTCCAAATGGAACAAAGATTAAAATGATTTTCAAATGAAGTAATAAAAGTAACAAAACAAGACTTAGAAGAATTGCATTATAAGGTCCTTTTACCTATGACTCAAAATCCAGAATCTAACATGAGATACAGTCAATACATTTAATTATACACACACACACACACACACAAAAAAAAAAAAAAGATCTTAGATACCTTTGGCAATAAGAGTTACAAGCAAAGTCAAAAGACAACTGAAAAAAAAAAGATTTTCAACTCAAATTGGAGACAAAGAATAGCCTCTCTAATACACAAAAGGTTTTTAGAAATTGATAAGGAAAAGAAAAATTCAATATAATAATGGCTAAAAGATACGAACAGGGAGTTCACATAAATATAATTACTCTCAAAAATAGGAAAAGATGCTCAGTTCACTTCAAGTGGCAGAACATTAAGACAGAAATACACTTAGAAACTTTTTCACTTGTCAGACTGGCAAATTCTCAAAAGTCTGATAAAACTTCAGTTAGTAAGATTGCGAGGAAACAATGCATTCCATGTATCTCTTCAGTAAATTAGTGCAGCACCTAAAGAGAACAATCTGACGATATTTATCAAAATGATAAATGAATATACTTTCTGACTCAGCAAATTCACTGCCACACATTTGAAATGACTCAAAGCCAGGTATAATAGCAAGAGTAAGGAAACAATCCAAATATCTACCGATAGGGGCTGGTTACATAAAGTATGGCACAGATGTATCATGGAATACTGTGCAACAGGGAAAAGAAATAAGGGACCTTTCTATGTACCATTACAGTAACATCCATGAGCTATACTGCCATGTAGAAAAAAAAATCATGGTACGGAATAGTGAACAAATATGCTAACTTTGGTATGTTGAGGGAGAAGGAGGGATAGAAATCTAGTGAAATGCCAATATGATATTCAAATATGCATACAGAAATAATGGAAGCAGAGAAATTCACTAAAAATAGTGGTTACTTTGCAGGGGTTATAATTAAAAAATGGAGGAGAATTTTCTTTTAAAGTGATTAAATGGCCTTTAATACTTTCTGGCTTCTGAACAATGTAAATGTATGACTATATTCAAAAATATGTTTAAACTCAATGGTAATAATAAAATTAAAATTCAAACAATGATATACTACCTATATCTATAGAACTTGGAATTACTACTAATGATAAATCCCCAATTTCCATTGGGTAATGGCCTAACAGAAAAGAGCCAGCTCATATACAGTGGCAGTAATACAAACTGATACCACTTTAGAGCAATTTTGGCAAGATTTTAAATTCTTATGCTTTCTTACTCATCAGGTAGGGTTCTGGAAATTTATTTTAAAGAAAAATATGCACGTGGATTAAGATTTGCTTATGACAAGATGAGGAGGGAAGTGGAAATTGGAGAGGTCAGAATCCAAATGACACTTCAATTTTATCTATAACATTGTATTAAAAATAAAATAACTATGAATTAAATACTGTAACATAGCAACACTTGTTAATCTCAGATGATAGGTATCTGGGTATTTGTTACGTTATTCTTCCTACATTTCTGTACATTTTTTGTTTTATATTTAATCTACTACACAAAATTACCCATGTAAGTGAGCAGCATAGCTTTTTTAGTATATACAGTAAGAAATTTTACTCCAGAAGGACAAGAACTATGATAAATGCCGATTTATACATTACTTAATTACACATAATTTAAAGTGTGGATATTTCTGTAATATTAAGTACAACATTTAACACATTTAAGTGTAATCAAGCAAAAAGAAAGTAAATAACTTGAAACTCATGGAGAACAGTAGAGATGATCTAATGCCAAATATCTCAAAAACACCGGTGAACATCAGCAAGTGTTTCTATGAATTCCAAGGTCCATTATCTGATCTATAAAATCTGTTCTCCAGAAAGATGGGTAGGCAACATATTTAAAATTCACGAACTGCATTCCAAAGTCCAAGGCCCACTGGTCGAAAGTATAGAATAGTGCTTCTTGAAGTATGGAAAAGCAACATCTCCAGTGCTTGAAAACATTATAGAGTCCTTGATCTACCCAAGATTCTTCTCATCTGTCCCTATGATGCTGGCACCCTGAGAATCTGCTTTTTAACAAGTACCTTGGGTTTTTGTGATACAAAGTTTTAGAAACACTGGTATAGATCATTGACTTTTTTTTTCTCACTTAGAACTGTGCTCAAGACACAGCTGGAGGGATGAAGGCTAAGTTAAGGTGAGAACTGATTAAATGCCAAAAGGTGTTTCCAAAGGAGGTTATAAAATCTGCTCTTCCGGAAATGCTGAAAAAATGCAGTCTTGCTTAATAACAGAAGACTTTTGACTTCTGGAAAGCTTTCATAGCCCTATAAGATTTAAGATAAATTAAATGCCCAAAGGTAAAGAATAAGAAACAGAATAGGTTTGGAGATAAGTTAATAATACAATAATGGGATAGGCAGGGACAATTCCAGGGCTCCTTTAGAGCTGCACAATGAGTTTTCCAAAACTTTAGGACTAAAGAAGTATTTGAGAGCAAGTGTGGTACTGAAGCTTCTTGAGTGACCCTCTGAGATAGCAGTGACTAGAACATGTGCTGTGCTTTCTTCCAGCTGCACAACTTTCCTGACCGAGCTGATCTGATCATGCATGGTTCTCTCATCTTCTCCCAAGTATTATTACCTCTGGTTCCTGGCAAGCTCAGCATACACAACTGGATCTAATATATGCACACACACACACACACATTCAGAGCTTTCTCATTAACACGCCTTCTCTCCAAATAAATCTGAATGGCCTAAAATTGAGAGAAGGTATACGTTAATTTTCATTAAGCTCAGAGTCAAAATTTGGCTGCCCTGACTATATAGAGGAGTTATCAGTTTTAAGCACCTTTTGACCTCTTTCTAAACTTTATGGCATCCATGTGTACATGTACACACACACACACACACACACACACACACACACACCAAGAAGTACATTTTGTAAAAAATAAAAGCAACTGCATTGACTAAAAGAGCCAGTCACATGCCCCTGCCAACCCAACTACTTTTAGTTTCAGAGACCAAAGACATGAGTTAAATTGGATCACAAAGGAGAGAGCTTGGACTTAGAATTGAAGCTTTGAGTTTAAATTCAGATTCTAACCTTCACTAGATATATCATTTATGCCTTACTACATGTGTGCAGCAGCTTTAAAATGCATTCAGTGCAAGATTATTTTCAAGAAGAAGTGAAATGGAGCAAAGTCAAAGTAAGAGAAGAAAATGAAAAAAAATCACTGTAAGATCAACACTCAAATGATGTCATTATTACCTTATTATTTTGTTATTATAGGTCACAAATTTGGTTCTAAACCTTCTGGAAGGCAAGACAAATGAAAATGCATGCCCAGTTACGTAATTTACAGCATCCATAAGACTAAAACAAAGTTTTTCATTAAGAGTGCAACTATTACTGTCACTGAATCCAGAGAGAAATTTTTCCCATTGGGTTTTTATAATGAGGACTAATGCAGTGAACAATGTCCTCCAAATAGCCTTAGAATAAACGCAAGAATGAGTTTCTTATCACGTACCTCATGTACCTTGATGTAAGCCAAAGTACAATGTTCCAAAAGCACAGTGCTATAAAACCAGTTCTACAAAAGAGACTAAATGATGTGTTAGGTACAGTTCCCTGATGGGGGCTTCAAGTACCTGCAGTAGAAGCCACAAACTGGCACAAAATAAGCTACATCTAGGCCACAGATGTATTTTCATGGGTCTGTGTGGGGTTTATTATTATTATTTCCCACATTCAAATTGAAAGTTCCAAATAAGGTGCACATCCAATGTGTGCTTGTTTTTTACTTAGCAGATCTGGCCCACCGAGCCACATCCCCACCTGAGGATGTCACCGGAAACTGGAGAGCATCTATCTCGTACTCACTGTCCCCTCTCTGACCACCTCAGTCATCAGCTCTGCCTCCTCAGTCCCTGGAACTCATATGAATTTGAAACTCCTCATCGGGAGGAATGAGTAGATTATATTTATTTCAGACAGCGCAGCCCCAATATTTCTCTCACTGAGCTTTGAATAAGTATCAAGCAGCAACAAAATTCAACTGTGTGGCCTTGAGCAAGTGATTTCATCATCTCCATTCCCTCATCTGAAGAAAGGAACTAATAATACCTACTTCTCAGAGCTGTAAGAATTAAATGAGATACTTTCAAAAACACTTCACTGCTAATTACTATTCAAATGAACCGTTTTATCACCAGAAATGATCCACAATGTTAGTTTACCTTATCTTAATCATAAGGGATTTTTAGGAATACTTTCTTCACGAGATGACTGTGCCATTTTCATAAATCTTAGTATTTTGTTACCTATTACAATAGATATTGCTTGTGCACCGCTTCAGATTCCCTTGGTCTACCCTTTGCCCCAGCCCCTTCTACAATGGCAACTTCAGTGGAGGTTTCAGCAGCTTAAAGCAGGTACCACTCAAGAGCTCTTCACCTGGGATCTGTGGAATACACCTCCTGCTTCCTACCTCCTCCAATACACACCATGGGATGCCATCAGAAACCAGCATGGTACTCACATGCACATCCCAGAAGTTAATACCCTTGGGACCACCTTTAACAAGTGGGTGATTGGGAACTGATAGCTAAATACTCCCCACTTTTGTCCCACAGGTGAAGTTTTTTTTTTCTTTTTAAGATTTTATTTATTTATTCATGAGAGATATAGAGAGAATGCAGAAACATAGGCAGAGGGAGAAGCAGGCTCCCCGCAGGGAGTCCAATATGGGGATTCAATCCTGGAACTCTGGGATCATGCCCCGAGGCTGAAGGCAGACCCTCAACTGCTGAGCCACCCAGGCGTCCCACAGGTGAAGTTCTTGTGACACATTTGATAAAGCTCCTCAGAAAGTCCCAGCAATGACCAGGTGCCAGTCACTCATACCAGTGGCTATCTCAATTATACCTCATGTTTTTGTCTTTCCCTCTTTCTGTGGTCCCATCTCCCCATCCCTCACGCTTGTCCCTGAGATTACTTCCAAGCAACTTACCTGTACATAAGTTTTGCCTCCAGCAATGCTTTCAAGAAAGCCCAGGCTCAAACATCCTCCAAAATATGCTCTTAAAGAGAAATTATCCTTCAAAGAACTGCATCAAGAAAATGAAAAGATAACCCAAAGAATGGGAGAAAATGTTTGCAAATTAGAGATCTGATAACAGATTTGTATCCAGAATATACAAAGAACTCTTAGAACTCAATAATAAAAAGCGAAGTAGAATAACCCTAAACATCTTTCCAAATTAGATATATACATGGCCAATAAGCAAATGAAAGGATGCTTAACATCATTAATCACCAGAGAAATGCAAATCAAAACCACAGTGATATACTAATTCACATCCACTAGAATGGCTATAATCAAAAAAGCCAAATAAGTATTGATGAGGATGAGGAGAAATTAGAATGCTCAGAAATTGCTGATGGGAATATAAAATGATGCAATCACATGGGCAAATAGTCTGCAAGTTCTTCAAAGTTTAAAAACCATTACCATATAACTTAGCAATTCCACTCCTAGGAAATACCCAAGAGAAATGAAAATGTACATCCACATAAAAATATGTGCATGGATATTCATAATAGCATTATTCATAATAGCCAAAATGTAGAAATAACTCAAATGCTCATCAAGTGATGAGTGAATAAAGTATGATATATCCTTACAATATAATAGTATTCATCAATAAAAAGAAATGAAACACTGACACATAGTAATACATACTACAACATGGATAAACCTTGAAATAGATACTAAGTGACAGAAGCCAGTCATAAAGGACCACATGTTATTTGACTCCATTTTTGTGGAAGGTCTAGAATAAGCATATCTATATTGAAATAAAAGCAGATTAGTAGTTGCCTAGTGCTGATGGAGATAGAGGGATTATGGGGAACAGATAAGGGGTTGGAGGTCTCTTTCTGGGGTAGTAAAAATATTCTAAAATTGTTTTATGTTGATGCATGCACAACTCTGAGAATATAATAAAAGTCATTAAACTGCACACTTTAGATGGGTGAGTTATATGGAATGTGTATTATGTCTTAATAAAGCTATTAAAAAAGAGAGGTCACAATAATTTTTAACCTATGAGAGCCTATAAACTACAGTTGCTAGTCATTTTTATAAAACACCCCTGGATTCTCCATTTGCCTTTTTCTTTGCTCACTGGGTAATTTTCAGCTACTTCAAAGAGTACTGTCCAGAACAGAGAAAGGTTTCTGCAACATCACTCATCTCTACCTTTCTAGTTTTCTGTTACCTGTTATATAGGATATCTGAAACAAAGTCACCACAGTCCTAACTGTCCCTTATACTCCCTAAACTAAAAGACAACCACATCTTCTCACCCAGCTGCCTACCATACCCACATTTCACCCATCACCCTCCTCCCAAACTCCTGTGATTTAATTCATACTCCCATACTCACAGCTCCCTCTCCCTCCATAATTAAATTCAGGTTTGGAATTCATTGAGACTATTGTTGCTGGTGATTGAACCTGTAGAAGTGAGTGATAAGATAGCTACCCACACACACAAATCCCAAAACATGAAATAAGCAATGTAAATATCCCTGTTTAGTCAATATCAGAAATGACACAGGAAAGATGGAAAGGTTGATGAAACAGTCATCCATACTGGTTTCACTATACATCATTCTTACACCTTGGATTCTACTTTGCATCTCATTCTTGGTGGAAAAAAAACAATGAGCATTCACCCCTTCTGGAAAATGATATTTTACCATGTTTTAGCATAACAACACATTTCTGGCATTTATCCTAGTCAGATCCAAATCTTCTGAGATCCTATTGATAAGTATTCTTAAACTTAAACTGGAAGAAATTTATACCAAGAAATTATTGTCACAATAGCAAAAATAAAAGATGTATTGTCCACAATCTTAGCTCTTATAAAAGAATAGCTGTATTTTTAGACAGTTTGAGAATGGCATTGAACATGAATTTCTCAATTTTAATATCAGAAAATACTGTTCTAACAGTGATCCCACATATCCAATGAGTTAAAATGAGCTGACTTAAATGCTCGATGTCAGCATGTAAGCCTGATTCAAGAAAGATGCTCAAGAATTACGATAAATTTCAGTGGATAACACTGGTTATTACTACTATTATCCCTAGTTTCTGTATTTCCTTCCATCCTGGGCCTCAGGCCAGACCTGCTGGGAAACTATAAGAGAGGAGAAACAAAACTTGTTTATCATAATCTCTTTTCAAGCTGAGCATGGAGTTATCACAATTTTAGTTCGGCAATAGCCTCACTTAACTGCAAGAAGCAGGCCTATCCTTCACTTCATCTTTTCCAATCTCTGGCCAGGAGGGTTTAGAAATAATGTTTTTAGCTTTTTAACTTCTCCAAACTTAAAAAACAAAAAAGGTTTAAAAAATTCACCTCATCAGAAAAATAATCCCTCACTCACATATACATACATTTATTTATAAATTATATATTAATTACTTATATTATGTACACTATCAACATATACAAAAATAGAAATTATAAGTGAAAAGATTAATATGGAATACACAATATTTTTTATCTACTAAATACCAGACTGTTCCCTTCACACCAAAAATAATACTAATGTCTTAGTGAGGTAAGTAAGGGTGGTGCAATCACCTCATAGTTTACAAAAACTCAAATTACAGGATAGGGAAAGTGTCTGCTCTGCCATTTTCTTGCTGTTCATCTGTGTTGAGATTATCCTCAATTCATAGTTTCTCTTCTAAAATGTTAAGCATTTAGCTATCTTATAAAGGTTACTTTAGCTAAAACAAGAGAATATAATCTGTAATTCTTTGTAACCAACCCAAGCAACGTGCTAATTATTGCAATATGCTAAAAACAAACCAAGAATGGAGGATGTGACCACTGATCCTTCCATATTGCAAAATTTTCCTTAGGCTATGTGATTGTTCAACACATAGAGCCAAGGAATCACAGTCAATTCATTAATCAAATATTAGTAAGTATTCACTTCTACCTTATTATATTATTATTAGAAATTTTCAAAGAAATGTTCTAATATTTTCCTCCTATATCCTGATGTATCTTACACATTCTGTAGTATATGCTTACTCATTTTGGAAACCACTGCTTTAAAGGTCAGTCTAGCTGCAAAGTAACAACTCCTTGATTATATATCAAATCTGTAGAATAAATATACAATTGTCATCAGAAATGGATTTTCCTGCATGTTACAAAATGCATGAATAGAGTGGTTAAACAAGATATTTCTCTCTCACATAAACGAAGTTGGAAGACAAGGAGAAAAAAGCTAATGTGGCACTCCAGGATGTCAACCTCCTACCTTGCTCCTTTTCCACCCCCACCCAAGCTTCTCTTCAAGGTCCAAGATGGATGCTTGGGCTCCAGACATCTGACATCACAGCTAAATTCCAGTCAGCAATGCAAAGAAATGAACAAAGGAAGACACATTCCATAAGTTTCACATAGAAGTTTGACAATATTCCATTTGAGAGAAATTACTCCAAAGTCTACACCTAGCTACAAGGAATCATCAGAGATTCTATTATGAGAGAAGACAGCCAAGAGTCTCAACCACAATGCATGAAGATACACACACACACACACACACACACACACACACACACACAGAAAAAAGGAGAAGAAATGTTGACAAGGTTCCAGTCCGAGATGGCAACCTTGGTGAGGTCTTTTGGTGAGACCCTGAACTCACCTTCTCCACAGAACACAACAAATTACACTTATTTATAGTACAATTCCTCCTGAAGAAGAACTGAGGGCTGACTGAACAGCTTCTACACAACAAAAGATGAAACAGCAAAAGAGAACAGTGAGTAAAAAGGATACTCAGTACCAAACTTCATCCCAGAAGCTGCAAACTACAGTGAGAAGAGATAGTACTGAGGGATCAGGAGCACATTCCTCTGTTCTTAGGCACAGAATAGAAGCCACATTTAATAGATCAAATAGTGTATAAAAGATTCAGCCCTAGATCTCTGCCAAAAAGTGGAGGAGCATCTATAACTCTCTCTGGTCAGACAGACTGGCAAGCAACATGGCTTATACAACCTTCTTCACCTTGAAAAGTCAGACCAGAGCAGGATTCAGGCACCCTAACCAGCCTGCTTCCGCATTGAGTTCCAGGACCCTAGCCTACACTAGCCCTAGCTGTCCTGCTAAGGTGGCCATGGAGCTGGTTAGCATTCATCATGGCTCCAGACTCTACACCAAGTAACAGGTGCAGAGCATCCTGGAACACTCCAGGCCCACATCACTTCAGGTTCTGACAGTTTGCTAGGGCAAACTTGCAAAGAGCATTCCTGGACCTCCCAGGTGGCACATGCTTCAGATCCAGCACCCTCAAAACTTCATCCCATGCCTGCTTTGGTTTCATCCACCTTGCCAAGGCACCCTACATAAAGTATCCTAGAATCTTCAACCATGCTAGCCTTGGCTCCAGTCACCTGGCCAGGACACCCCCTGCATTAAGTATCCCAGGGACACCCCAGCTTGTACTCATTTCAGCTTCAGGTATCCTGCCAGGGCACCCATTGCATAGAAAACCCAGGGAACTCTCAGCCTGCATACTGCCTAAGCTCCAGCTGTCCTGTCAGGGTACCTACTGTGTGGAGTACCTCTGGAAACACCCAGCTTGTACCCATTTCAGCTTTATCTGCTTTGCTAAGGTATCTGCTGCAATGTAGAGCCCGGAAACCACACCAATCTTGGCATACTTCAACTTTAGCTGTCCTTCCAAGTCATTCACTTCATGGAGAGCCTGGAACCCCTAGCCCATGCCAACCACAGCTTTAGTCAATTAGCAAAAGTCATTAAGCACAGCAAAAGTTACCATACACAAGACCATTCCTTCAAGTTTAGGATAAGTGGCTGTCCACCTAATCTATAGAAACAAACACAGAAAGTCAAACAACATGGGGAGATAAAGGAATATGCTCTAAAAGAAAGACTAAGACAACACCTCAGAAAGATAATTAAATGTTAGGGAGATAAGCAACCCACCTGATAAAGAATGTAAAGTAATGATGATAAAAATGCTTACCATGCTGAAAGAAGAGTAAGACCATCAATAAAGCGATAGAAAATATGAAAAAGAACCAGTTCAAGAACCATTCCTTGAACCAAAACCAGATTTTCTACAATCTATTGTATTGTAGAAAAATACAATAACTAAAATGAAAAATACATCACAGGGAATTTATAGGGAATCAACAGCAAACTAGTAATACAGAAGAACATGTCATCAATCTGGAAGACAGGGTAAGGGACAACACTCAAACTGAATAGGAGAAAGAGAAAATAATTTTTTTTAATGAGGATAAGTAAAGAAATTTCTTGGACAACATGAAGAGAACAAACCTTCATATCATAGGGGTTCTAGAAGAAGAAGAGAGAGAAAGGGACAGAAAACTAATTTGAAGAAATAATGGATGAAAATTTCCCTAACCTGGGGATGAAAAACATTCATATCCAAAGAGTTATAAATAAGATGAACTCAAAACGACCCACATCAAGACACATCAAAATTAAAATGTCAAAGCTTAAAAATAAGGAAAAAAAACCTATAAAAGCACCAAAAGGAAAATAATTTGCTATATACAAGGGAACCACCATAGGACTATGAGCAGATTTTTCAGCAGACCAGAACAAAGTGGCATGATATATTCAAAGTTCCAAAAGGAAAAAAACTACAATGAAGAATACTATACCTGATAAGGTTTTCATTCATAACTGTAGAAAACATAAAAGAGCTTTCCAACAAACAAAAGTTAAAGTTTATTACCACTAAGCAAGCATCAGAAGAAATACTAAGGTTTCTTGAAGTGTAAAGGACAAGACCATAATTAGACTAAGAAAATTATGAATAAAAAGATGTAAAATATGACAGCATATATATAAAACATGGAGAAAGTACAAATAAATACATAAAAGAAGTTGGTTTGGAATGTGTTTGAATTTAAAAGACTATCAACTTAGTATAGACTGCTAATTACTTAGAAAGTTATATACGAACTTCATGTATATATATCTAACATAACACTATAGAGACTTATCAACCACAGGGGAGACAGAAGAAGACAAGAAGAAATGAACAGAGAATAACTCCAAAAACAACCAGAAAGCAATTAACAAAATGGCAATATTACATATCAATAACTACTTTAAATGTAAATGGTCTAAATGCTTTAATCAAAAGACATAAGGATGCAGGAGGGATTTAAAAAAAAAAAAACCTTCTATATGCTACCTACAAAAAACTCACTTCAAACCTAAAGACATATACCAACTAAAAGTGAAGGAACAGAAAACACAGATGGGAGAAAGAAAAAAAAATCCAGTGGCAATACTTGTATCAGACTAAACAGATTTTAAAACAAAGACAAAAGGCGTTGCATAATGATAAAGGGATCAATTCACAAGAAGATATAGCAATTGCACTCAACATCAGAGTACCTAAATACACAAAACAAATATTAGCAGACATAAAGAGAGAAATTGATAGTAATACTATAATAGGAGGGAACTTTAACACCACATTATATCAATCATCATCTTGGCAGAAAATCAATAAGGAAACAGTGTCCTTGAAAGACACATTAGACTAGATGAACATAACAGATATAGGCAGATCATTCTACCCATAAACAACTGAATACAGATTCTTTTCAAATGCACAGTCTCCACATCAAGACACATGTTAGGTCAAAAAGCAAGTATCAATAAATTTAAGAAGACTGAAATAACACCATGTGTCTTTTCTAACCACACCTTATAAAACTAGAAAAGAATCACAAGAAATAAACTGGAAAAAAAAACATAAACACATAAAGGCTTAACAACATGCTACAAAACAGTGAATGAGTCAACAAAGAAATAAAAAGAATACATGGAGACAAATGAAAATGGAAACAGTGCTCCAAAATCTTTGAGATGCAGTGAAAACATTTCTAAGAGAGAAGTACATAGTGATACAGGCCTATTTCAAAAAAATAATAAATAAAGCTTAAATAAACAATGTAAACTTACACCTAGTAGGACTAGAAAACAACAACAAACACAGTTCCAGGTGAGTGGAAGGAAGAAAATAATAATACCAGAGCAATAATAAATGACATAGATACCAAAAAAAAAAAAAAGAAAGAAAGAAAGAAAAAATCAATAAAACCAAGAGCTGCTTCTTTGAAAAGATAAACAAAAGTAATAAATCCGTAACCAGACTCACCTATATAAAAAAAGGACCCAAATAAATAAAATCAGAAACAAGAGAGAAGTAACAACTGACACCACACCAACAGAAGGAGTTATAAGAGAATACTATGCAAAACTGTATGCCAACAAATTGAACAACCTAGAATAAATGGATAAATTTCTAGAAACACACAATCTTCAAAAGCTGAATCAGGAGGAAATAGAAAATCTGGGGTGTTATATGTAAGTAATGACTCACTAAATTCTACTCCTGAAACCAATATTACACTATAAGTTTACTAACTAGAATTTAAATAAAAACTTTAAAATAATTAATTAATTTAAAAAAGAAAAGAAAAGAGGAAAGTCCAAAGAGACCAATTACTAGTTAAAAAATTGAATCAATAATCAAAAAACTACCAAAAAATAAAAGTCCAGGACAAGACAGATTGCTGGTGAAATTTACCAAACATTTTTAAAAGAGTTAATAACTATTCTCCTTAAACTATATCAAAAAATACAAAAGGAAGAAAGCTCCCAAACACATTCTATGAAGCCATAATTAACATGATACCAAAACCAAACAAAAATGTCACACAAAACAATCTACAGACCAATAATTCTGATGAATATAGATGCAAAAATCCTCAACAAAATTTAGCAAACTGCATTCAACAATACATAAAAGGACCATTCACCATAACCAAGGGGGGTTTATTTTTTTTAATAAATTAATTTTTTATTGCTGTTCAATTTACCAACATACAGAATAACACCCAGTGCTCATCCGTCAAGTGTCCCCCTCAGTGCCCGTCACCCATTCACCCCCACCCCCTGCCCTCCTCCCCATCCACCACCCCTAGTTCATTTCCCAGAGTTAGGAGTCTTCATGTTCTGTCTCCCTTTCTGATATTTCCCACACATTTCTTCTCCCTTCCCTTCTATTCCCTTTCACTATTATTCATATTCCCCAAATGAATGAGAACATACACTGTTTGTCCTTCTCCGATTGACTTACTTCACTCAGCATAATACCCTCCAGTTCCATCCACGTTGAAGCAAATGCTGGGTATTTGTCGTTTCTAATGGCTGAGTAATATTCCATTGTATACATAAACCACATCTTCTTTATCCATTCATCTTTCGATGGACCCTGAGGCTCCTTCCACAGTTTGGCTATTGTGGACATGGCTGCTAGAAACATCGGGGTGCAGGTGTCCCGGCGTTTCATTGCATCTGTATCTTTGGGGTAAATCCCGAGTAGTGCAATTGCTGGGTCGTACGGCAGGTCTATTTTTAACTCTTTGAGGAACCTCCACACAGTTTTCCAGAGTGGCTGCACCAGTTCACATTCCCACCAACAGTGCAAGAGGGTTCCCCTTTCTCCACATCCTCTCCAACATTTGTTGATTCCACCTTGTTAATTTTCCCCATTCTCACTGGTGTGAGGTGGTATCTCATTGTGGTTTTGATTTGTATTTCCCTGATGGCAAAGGATGTGCAGCATTTTCTCATGTGCTTTTTGGCCATGTGTATGTCTTCCTCTGTGAGATTTCTCTTCATGTCTTTTGCCCATTTCATGATTGGATTGTTTGTTTCTTTGCTGTTGAGTTTAATAACTTTTTTATAGATTTTGGAAACTAGCCTTTATCTGATATGTCATTTGCAAATATCATCTCCCATTCTGTAGGTTGTCTTTGAGTTTTGTGGACTGTATCCTTTGCTGTGCAAAAGCTTCTTATCTTGATGAAGTCCCAATAGTTCATTTTTGCTTTTGTTTTTTTTTTTTTTGCCTTCATGGATGAATCTTGCAAGAAGTTACTGTGGCCAAGATCAAAAAGGGTATTGCCTGAGTTCTCCTCTGGGATTTTAATGGAATCTTGTCTCACATTTAGATGTTTCATCCATTTTGAGTTTATCTTTGTGTATGGTGCAAGAGAGTGGTCCAGTTTCCTTCTTCTGCATGTGGATGTCCAATTTTCCCAGCACCATTTATTGAAGAGACTGTCTTTCTTCCAGTGGATCGTCTTTCCTCCTTTATCGAATATTAGTTGACCATAAAGTTCAGGGTCCACTTCTGGGTTCTCTATTCTGTTCCATTGATCTATATGTCTGTTTTTGTGCCGGTACCACACTGTCTTGATGACCACAGCTTTGTAGTACAACCTGAAATCTGGCATTGTGATGCCCCCAGATATGGTTTTCTTTTTTAAAATTCCCCTGGCTATTTGGGGTCTTTTCTGATTCCACACAAATCTTAAAATAATTTGTTCTAAGTCTCTGAAGAAAGTCCATGGTATTTTGATAGGGATTGCATTATACGTGTAAATTGCCCTGGGTAACATTGACATTTTCACAATATTAATTCTGCCAATCCATGAGCATGGAATATTTTTCCATCTCTTTGTGTCTTCCTCAATTTCTTTCAGAAGTATTCTATAGTTTTTAGGGTATAGATCCTTTACCTCTTTGGTTAGGTTTATTCCTAGGTATCTTATGCTTTTGGGTGCAATTGTAAATGGGATTGACTCCTTGATTTCTCTTTCTTCCATCTCATTGTTAGTGTATAGAAATGCCATTGATTTCTGGGCATTGATTTTGTATCCTGCCACGCTACCAAATTGCTGTATGAGTTCTAGCAATCTTGGGGTGGAGGCTTTTGGGTTTTCTATGTAGAGTATCATGTCATCGGCGAAGAGGGAGAGTTTGACTTCTTCTTTGCCAATTTGAATGCCTTTAATGTCTTTTTGTTGTCTGATTGCTGAGGCTAGGACTTCCAATACTATGTTGAATAGCAGTGGTGAGAGTGGACATCCCTGTCTTCTTCCTGATCTTAGGGGAAAGGCCCCCAGTGCTTCCCCATTAAGAATATTTGCTGTGGGCATTTCGTAGATGGCTTTTGAGATGTCAAGGAAAGTTCCCTCTATCCCTACACTCTGAAGAGTTTTGATCAGGAATGGATGCTGTATTTTGTCAAATGCTTTCTCTGCATCTAATGAGAGCATCATACAGTTCTTGGTTTTTCTCTTGCTGATATGATGAATCACATTGATTGTTTTACGAGTGTTGAACCAGCCTTGTGTCCCGGGGATAAATCCTACTTGGTCATGGTGAATAATTTTCTTAATGTGTTGTTGGATCCTATTGGCTAGTATCTTGTTGAGAATTTTTGCATCCATGTTCATCAGGGATATTGCTCTGTAATTCTCCTTTTTGGTGGGGTCTTTGTCTGGTTTTGGAATTAAGGTGATGCTGGCCTCATAGAACGAATTTGGAAGTACTCCATCTCTTTCTATCTTTCTAAACAGCTTTAGTAGAATAGGTATGATTTCTTCTTTAAACGTTTGATAGAATTCCCCTGGGAAGCCATCTGGCCCTGGACTCTTGTGTCTTGGGAGGTTTTTGATGACTGCTTCAATTTCCTCCCTGGTTATTGGCCTGTTCAGGTTTTCTATTTCTTCCTGTTCCAGTTTTGGTAGTTTGTGGCTTTCCAGGAATGCGTCCATTTCTTCTAGATTGCCTAATTTATTGGCGTAGAGCTGTTCATAATATGTTTTTAAAATCGTTTGTATTTCCTTGGTGTTGGTAGTGATCTCTCCTTTCTCATTCATGATTTTATTAATTTGAGTCTTCTCTCTCTTCTTTTTAATAAGGTTGGCTAATGGTTTATCTATCTTATTAATTCTTTCAAAGAACCAACTCCTGGTTCTGTTGATCTGTTCCACAGTTCTTCTGGTCTCAATTTCGTTGAGTTCTGCTTGAATTTTAATTAACTCTCTTCATCTGCTGGGCGTAGGGTCCATTTGCTGTTTTTTCTCTAGCTCCTTTTTGTGTAAGGTTAGCTTTTGTATTTGAGTTCTTTCCAGGTTTTGAATGGATGCTTGTATTGCGATGTATTTCCCCCTCAGGACTGCTTTTGCTGCATCCCAAAGATTTTGAACAGTTGTATCTTCATTCTCATTAGTTTCCATGAATCTTTTTAATTCTTCCTTAATTTCCTGGTTGACCCTTTTATATTTTAGCAGGATGGTCCTTAACCTCCACGTGTTTGAGGTCCTTCCAAACTTCTTGTTGTGATTTAGCTCTAATTTCAAGGCATTATGGTCTGAGAATATGCAGGGGACGATCCCAATCTTTTGGTATCGGTTCAGACCCGATTTGTGACCCAGTATGTGGTCTATTCTGGAGAAAGTTCCATGTGCACTTGAGAAGAATGTGTAGAGAGGAGGGGCAAGATGGCGGAAGAGCAGGGTCCCCAAACCGCCTGTCCCCACCAAATTACCTAGATAACCTCAAACCATCCTGAAAATCTACGAATTCGGCCTGAGATTTAAAGAGAGACCAGCTGGAATGCTACAGTGAGAGGAGTTCACGCTTCTATCAAGGTAGGAAGACGGGGAAAAAGAAATAAAGGAACAAAAGGCCTCCGAGGGGGAGGGGCCCCGCGAGGAGCTGGGCTGAGGCCAGGGCGAGTGTCCCCAGGACAGGAGAGCCCCGTCCCGGAGGAGCAGGAGCTGCACCAACCTTCCCGGGCGGGCGGAAAGGGGCTCGCAGGGAGTTAGAGCAGGACCCAGGAGGGCGGGGATGCCCTCGGGCTCCCGGGGACACTAACAGACACCTGCGCCCCGGAGAGTGCGCCGAGCTCCCTAAGGGCTGCAGCGCGCACGGCGGGGCCGGAGCAGCTCGGAGGGGCTCGGGCGGCGGCTCCGCGGAGGGGGCTGCGGGGCGGGAGCGCGAATCCCACAGCGCAGGCCCCGGAGCACAGGGCGCCGGGACACAGCCCAGGATCCGGCCTCCCCCGGGACAGGCAGAGGCCGGGAGGGCCCAGGACAGCGAGGACGCTCCTGCCCCGAGCTGAGCAGATCAGCGGCCCCGCCCCGGAGCCTCCAGGCCCTGCAGACGGAGAGCCGAGAGCCCCGAGCCCCGTAGTTCCTGCGGAGGCTGAATCCAGGCTTCCAGAGTTGCCATAGCAACTGCGGCTGTTCCTCCTGGGGCCTCACGGGGTAAACAACCCCCGCTGAGCCCTGCAGCAGGCAGGGGCAGAGCAGCTCCCCCACGTGCTAACACCTGAAAATCAGCACAGCAGGCCCCTCCCCCAGAAGACCAGCTGGACGGACCAGTGATACTCCCCCGTGTTCCAATACAACTTGTTTTTGGCCACTCTGCACTGAGCAAAATGACTAGAAGGAAAACCTCACCTCAAAAGAAAGAAACAGCCCTCTCTCCCACAGAGTTACAAAATCTGGATTACACTTCAATGTCAGAAAGCCAATTCAGAAGCACTATTCTACAGCTACTGGTGGCTCTAGAAAAAAGCATTAAGGCCTCACGAGACTTCATGACTGCAGAATTTAGATCCAATCAGGCAGAAATTAAAAATCAATTGAATGAGATGCAATCCAAACTAGAAGTCCTAACAACGAGGGTTAATGAGGTGGAAGAACGAGTGAGTGACATAGAAGACAAGTTAATGGCAAAGAGGGAAACTGAGGAAAAAGGAGACAATCAATTAAGGGACCATGAAGACAGATTAAAGGAAATAAATGATAGCCTGAGGAAGAAAAACCTACGTTTAATTGGGGTTCCCGAGGGCGCCGAAAGGGACAGAGGGCCAGAATATGTATTTGAACAAATCCTAGCTGAAAACCTTCCCAATCTGGGAAGGGAAACAGGCATTCAGATCCAGGAAATAGAGAGATCCCCCCTAAAATCAATAAAAACCGTTCAACACCTCGACATTTAATAGTGAAGCTTGCAAATTCCAAAGATAAAGAGAAGATCCTTAAAGCAGCAAGAGACAAGAAGTCCCTGACTTTCATGGGGAGGAATATTAGGGTAACAGCAGACCTCTCCACAGAGACCTGGCAGGCCAGAAAGGGCTGGCAGGATATATTCAGGGTCCTAAATGAGAAGAACATGCAACCAAGAATACTTTATCCAGCAAGGCTCTCATTCAAAATGGAAGGAGAGATAAAGAGCTTCCAAGACAGGCAGGAACTGAAAGAATATGTGACCTCCAAACAAGCTCTGCAAGAAATTTTAAGGGGGACTCTTAAAATTCCCCTTTAAGAAGAAGTTCAGTGGAACAATCCACAAAAACAAGAACTAAATAGATATCATGATGACACTAAACTCATATCTGTCAATAGTAACTCTGAACGTGAATGGGCTTAATGACCCCATCAAAAGGCGCAGGGTTTCTGACTGGATAAAAAAGCAGGACCCATCTATTTGCTGTCTACAAGAGACTCATTTTAGACAGAAGGACACCTACAACCTGAAAATAAAAGGTTGGAGAACCATTTACCATTCAAATGGTTCTCAAAATATACCCTAAAAACTATAGAACACTTCTGAAAGAAATTGAGGAAGACACAAAGAGATGGAAAAATATTCCATGCTCATGGATTGGCAGAATTAATATTGTGAAAATGTCAATGTTACCCAGGGCAATTTACACGTATAATGCAATCCCTATCAAAATACCATACTTTCTTCAGAGAGTTAGAACAAATTATTTTAAGATTTGTGTGGAATCAGAAAAGACCCCGAACAGCCAGGGGAATTTTAAAAAAGAAAACCATATCTGGGGGCATCACAATGCCAGATTTCAGGTTGTACTACAAAGCTGTGGTCATCAAGACAGTGTGGTACTGGCACAAAAACAGACACATAGATCAGTGGAACAGAATAGAGAATCCAGAAGTGGACCCTGAACTTTATGGTCAACTAATATTCGATAAAGGAGGAAAGACGATCCACTGGAAGAAAGACATCTCTTCAATAAATGGTGCTGGGAAAATTGGACATCCACATGCAGAAGAATGAAACTGGACCACTCTCTTGCACCATACACAAAGATAAACTCAAAATAGATGAAACATCTAAATGTGAGACAAGATTCCATCAAAATCCCAGAGGAGAACTCAGGCAACACCCTTTTTGAACTTGGCCACAGTAACCGGAGAAGGACAAACAGTGTATGTTCTCATTCATTTGGGGAATATGAATAATAGTGAAAGGGAATATAAGGGAAGGGAGAAGAAATGTGTGAGAAATATCAGAAAGGGAGACAGAACATAAAGACTTCTAACTCTGGGAAATGAACTAGGGGTGGTGGAGGGGGAGGAGGGCGGGGGGTGGGGGTGAATGGGTGACGGGCACTGAGGGGGACACTTGACGGGATGAGCACTGGGTGTTATTCTGTATGTTGATAAATTGAACACCAATAAAAATTAATTTATAAATAAAAAAAAGAGAAGAATGTGTATTCAGTTGAGTTTGGATGTAAAGTTCTGTAGATATCTGAGAAATCCATCTGGTCCAGTGTATCATTTAAAGCTCTCGTTTCTTTGGAGATGTTGTGCTTAGAAGACCTATCAAGAGTAGAAGGAGCTAGGTTGAAGTCACCAAGTATAAGTGTATTATTATCTAAGTATTTCTTCACTTTGGTTAATAATTGGTTTAAGTATTTGGCAGCTCCCACATTCGGGGCATATATATTGAGGATTGTTAAGTCCTCTTGCTGGATATATCCTTTAAGTATGATATAGTGTCCCTCTTCGTCTCTCACTACTGTCTTCGTGGTAAATTTTAGTTTATCTGATATAAGGATGGCTACCCCTGCTTTCTTTTGAGAACCATTTGAATGGTAAATGGTTCTCCAACCTTTTATTTTCAGGTTGTAGGTGTCCTTCTGTCTAAAATGAGTCTCTTGTAGACAGCAAATAGATGGGTCCTGCTTTTTTATCCAGTCTGAAACCCTGCGCCTTTTGATGGAGTCATTAGCCCGTTCACGTTCAGAGTTACTATTGACAGATATGAGTTTAGTGTCATCATGATATCTATTTAGTCCTTGTTTTTGTGGATTGTTCCACTGAACTTCTTCTTAAAGGGGAATTTTAAGAGTCCCCCTTAAAATTTCTTGCAGAGCTTGTTTGGAGGTCACATATTCTTTCAGTTCCTGCCTGTCTTGGAAGCTCTTTATCTCTCCTTCCATTTTGAATGAGAGCCTTGCTGGATAAAGTATTCTTGGTTGCATGTTCTTCTCATTTAGGACCCTGAATATATCCTGCCAGCCCTTTCTGGCCTGCCAGGTCTCTGTGGAGAGGTCTGCTGTTACCCTAGTACTCCTCCCTATAAAAGTCAGGGATTTCTTGTCTCTTGCTGCTTTAAGGATCTTCTCCTTATCTTTGGAATTTGCAAGCTTCACTATTAAATGTCGAGGTGTTGAGCGGTTTTTATTGATTTTAGGGGGGGGATCTCTCTATTTCCTGGATCTGAATGCCTGTTTCCCTTCCCAGATTGGGAAAGTTTTCAGCTAGGATTTGTTCAAATACATATTCTGGCCCTCTGTCCCTTTCAGCGCCCTCGGGAACCCCAATTAAACATAGGTTTTTCTTCCTTAGGCTGTCATTTATTTCCCTTAATCTGTCTTCATGGTCTTTTAATTGTCTGTCTCTTTTTTCTTCAGTTTCCCTCTTTGCCATCAACTTGTCTTCTATGTCACTCACTCGTTCTTCCACCTCGTTAACCCTCGTCGTTAGGACTTCTAGTTTGGATTGCATCTCATTCAATTGATTATTAATTTTTGCCTGATTGGATCTAAATTCTGCAGTCATGAAGTCTCGTGAGTCCTAAATGCTTTTTTCTAGAGCCACCAGTAGCTGTATAATAGTGCTTCTGAATTGGCTTTCTGATGTTGAATTGTAATCCAGATTTTGTAACTCTGTGGGAGAGAGGACTGTTTCTGATTCTTTCTTTTGAGGTGAGGTTTTCCTTCTAGTCATTTTGCTCAGTGCAGAGTGGCCAAAAATAAGTTGTATTGGGAAAAGGAGAAAAAGAGAGAGAGAGAGAGAGAGAGAGAAGGAAAGAAAAGAGAAAAAGAAAAAGAAGAAAAAAGGAAAAAAGAGAAGAAAAAGAGAAAGAAAAAGAAAGGTAAAAAAAAGGGTGGGGGAAGCAATCAGAAATCAAAAAGAAGAAAAACAAAAACCACGGGGGAGTATCTTCTGATTCTGTAGACTTTAAGTCCCTTGACTTCCCCTGGAACTGGTCCGTCTAGCTGGTCTTCTGGGGGAGGGGCCTGTTGTGCTGATTTTCAGGTGTTAGCACTTGGGGGAGCTGCTCTGCCCCTGCCTGCTGCAGGGCTCAGCGGGGGTTGTTTACCCCGTGAGGCCCCAGGAGGAACAACCCCAGTGGCGGGGCCAGCTCTGGAGCCCTGGATTCAGCCTCCGCAGGAACTACGGGGCTCTCCGTCTGCAGGGCCTGGAGGCTCCGGGGCGGGGCCGCTGATCTGCTCAGCTCGGGGCAGGAGCGTCCTCGCTGTCCTGGGCCCTCCCGGCCTCTGCCTGTCCCGGGGGAGGCCGGATCCTGGGCTGTGTCCCGGCGCCCTGTGCTCCGGGGCCTGCGCTGTGGGATTCGCGCTCCCGCCCCGCAGCCCCCTCCGCGGAGCCGCCGCCCGAGCCCCTCCGAGCTGCTCCGGCCCCGCCGTGCGCACTGCAGCCCTTAGGGAGCTCGGAGCACTCTCCCGGGGCGCAGGTGTCTGTTAGTGTCCCCGGGAGCCCGAGGGCATCCCCGCCCTCCTGGGTCCTGCTCTAACTCCCTGCGAGCCCCTTTCCGCCCGCCCGGGAAGGTTGGTGCAGCTCCTGCTCCTCCGGGACGGGGCTCTCCTGTCCTGGGGACACTCGCCCCGGCCTCAGCCCGGCTCCTCGCGGGGCCCCTCCCCCTCGGAGGCCTTTTGTTCCTTTATTTCTCTTTCCCCGTCTTCCTACCTCGATAGAAGCGCGGACTCTTCTCACTGTAGCGTTCCAGCTGGTCTCTCTTTAAATCTCAGGCCGAATTCGTAGATTTTCAGGATGATTTGAAGGTTATCTAGGTAATTTGGTGGGGACAGGTGACTTGGGGACCCTGCTCTTCCGCCGTCTTGCCCCTCCTCTTTCGGGGGATTTATTTTAGAAATACGTGGATCATTCAGTATTCACAAATCAATGTGCTACAGCACATCAACAAAATGAATAATAAAAATCACATGATCATCTCAACATACAGAAAAAGCATCTGACAAAACTCAGTATCTGTTGATTATAAAAACTCTCAACAAAGTGGGCATACAGAGAACATACTTTAACATAATAAAGGCCAAATATGACAAAAACACAGCTAACATCATGCTCAATGGTGAAAAACTGAGAACTTTTCCTCTAAAATCAGGAAGAAAAGGATTTCTACTCTCACTACTTTATTCAACATAGTACTGCAGCCCTAACCACAGCTATCAGACAAGTAAAAAAAAAATAAATAAGAGGCATTTTTATTGGCAAATAAAAAGTAAAACTGTCACTATTTGCAGATGACATGATATTCTGTATAGTAAGTCCTAAAGACTCCACCAAAACCTATATGAAGTAATAAATGAATTCAGTAAAGTTGCAGGATACAAAATTAATACCCAGAAATCAGTAGCATTTCCATACACTAATAACAAAGTAGCAGAAGGAGAAATTAAGAAAACAATTCCACTTACAATTATACCAAAAAGAATAAAATACCCAGGAATAAATTTAACCAAGGAGGTGAAAGTCCTATACTCTGAAAAGTATAAAACACTGAAGAAACAAATTGAAAATGACACAAACAAATGGAAAGATAGTCCATGATCATGGATTGAAAGAATTAGCATTGTTAAAATGTCTATACTATTCGAAGCAATCTATAATGTAATACCTATCAAAATACCAATAGCATTCTTCATGGAACTAGAATAGATAATAGTATAAATTTGTATGGAACCCCAAAAACCCTGAATAACCAAAGCAGTTTTGAGAAACTTTGTTTTGTTTTTAAACACAAAACCAAAAGGCTTTGTTTTGTTTTTAAAAACAAAGCCTCCAGCTTTGTTCTCGACCTCAAGTTATACTACAAAGTTGTAGTAATTGAAACAGTATGGTACTGGCACAAAAAGAGACATACAGATCAATGGAACAGAATAAAGAGTTCGGAAATAAACCCATATGTATTTGGTCAATTAATCTATGACAAAGAAGGCAGGAATATAGAATGAGGAAAAGACAGTCTCTTCAATAAATGGTGCTAGGGAAACTGGACAGCTATAATCAAAAGAATGAAACTGGGCCACTTACTTGTACCACACACAAAAATTAACTCAAAATAGATTAAACACCTTAATGTAAGACCTAAATCCATAAAAATCCCAGAAGAGAGCACAGCTTTGACATAGATATAGCAACATTTTTCTAGATATATCCCCTATGAAGAGAAACAAAAGCAAAATTAAACTATTGAGACTACACCAAAATAAAAAGGGTTTGCACAGCAAAGGAAGTCATCAACAAAACAAAAAGGCATCCTAGTGAATAGGAGAAGATATTTGCAAATGATATGACTGATAAGGGGTTAATATCCAAAATATATAAAGAACTCACATAACTCAATACCAAAAGAAATCCAATTAAAAAATGGGCAGAAGACCTAAATCCACATTTTTCTAAAGACAACATACAGATACCCTACAGACACATGAAAAGATGCTCACCCTCACTCATCATCTGGAAAATGCATATCAAAACCACGATGAGATGCCACCTCACACCTGTCAGAATGGCTAAAATCAAAAATACAAGAAACTCCAATTGTTGGCAAGGATGTAGAAAAAAGGAAAGCCTCATGTATTGTTGGTTGGAAAGTAAATTGGTATAGTCAATGTAGAAAACATTTTGGAGTTCTTCAAAAAAACGAAAATAGAATTACTGTATGATCCAATAATTCCACTACTAGGTATTTACCTTTAAAAATGAGAATACTGATTCAGAAAGATATGTGCACCCCTATTTCTATTGCAGTATTACTTAACAATAGTGAAGATAATAGGAGCAACCTAAGTGTCCATTGATAGATGAATGGATGGAGAAGTGGTGTGTACACACACAAAACACACATATACCGGAATATTATGCAGCCATAAAAAGGATGAGATCTCACCATTTGCAGTAACATGGATGAACCTAGAGCATATTATGCTAAGTGAAATAAGTCAAACTGAAAAATACCTATACCATTTGATTTAACTCATACGTGGAATCTAAAAAACAAAACAAATACATACACAAACAAAAACATACTTGGGTCTATAAACACAGAGAACAGACTTATGATTGCCAGGGGGCAGGCAAATGGGCAAAACACGTGAAGGGAAGTGGTAGATGCAGGCTTACAGTTATGAAATGAATAAATTACAGAAATAAAAGGTACAGCATAGAGAACATAGTCAATGATATTTTGATAGCACTGAATGGTGACAGATTGTACTTGTGATGAGCACAGCATAATGTATAGAGATATTGAATCACCATTTGTAATGTAACATTGCATATCAACTACATGTAAATAAAAAATAATAAATTATAAAAATAAAAAGAAACAGAGGAGATCTACCTTTTAAATATCATCTTTTTACCCTACCACTATGGTCCATCTGAAAAACATCCTGGCCTGCAAAAAACTATCTAGCCAAAATGGTCTGTGGACAAAGATATCTTTCAAAAATATAACAATCCAATTGTGAAATAATCACATTTCACAAAATACATTTATAGTTCTCTTGACTGCAGTCTAGTCGGAGAACTATGGAATTATACTACAACAGAAAACTTTTATTTTTCCCCAAAACAACTCTATAAGCCATCAGGGAGAGTACAAACTTTGTTTTAATAAGCACTTTTCTGAGCTTGGGTGTACAACTTTACATGGTGGGAATCAGGCCAAAACTGAGTCGCTCCATCTCAGAGGGCAAAGATGTCAACTGAAGGGTGGCAGAAGGCAGACTCCAGCAGGAAATGAGAGAAGCAGCAAAGCACAGCACTGACTGCAAAAAGGCCAAAGAGACACTCCCCCCTGGCGGAACTGCTGAGAAAGGACTTTGTTTAAAACGGATTTTAAATGGTTTTCTGTGGGGTGAGAGACATAAATCCCCTCCTCTTTTCCTCCTTCAGTAAAATCTACTTTGCTTTCTTGCGCATTTTTTATAACTGAGAGAAAGCCGAAGAAATTCCAGTTGACTTTTGGGCTCCAAATAGACACAGAAGTGAAAAGACAAGGAAGGATTAACACAAAAATGACAATAATAATGTGAAAACAGAGAGTGCCACATTCTCATTAAAGCCAAATTTATGTATGACTAGGTAAAACTGGCAAGCATTTTTTTTATCCTCCATGCTCCCTCTAAGAGTCCAGAAATTAAATATAGATCTACTTACGTGCGTTGAAACATTTTTAAATGCATTTAAAATTTACATTGAATATTTTGCTTTAGGTTAGAAAGCTTCACCATGCTATAAAATCTCCAGGGTTCATTTAAATGAATGCACTATAGTTTAAAGCACTGAATAAGAAATTTCCTATAAATAGAGTCTGACTGAACAAAGCAGAGACAGGAGAAAAAGGGTAGAAAGAAAATGAGGCTGATTCAGGGCAGGAGGGAGCAGCAGTACACTTGTAGTAGGAAGAGAGGCAGGCTGCTCTGCACAAGTGAACTAAAAGTCTGAAAAGCCCACTAATCTGTGTAGGATCAGATTGGATCTTGGTCAGGAGAGAGATCCTTTTCAAGAGAACTAAAATAAAAGGTCAGCATAGATAAGCTGAGGGTTAGGACAAATGTCCCAGTAACTTAGGCACAACGTATGCTGACACGACTGGTTGACTAACCCAACTTCTATCCACAGATTGGACTAGTGAGGATCATGTGACAAGCCAGTAAGATAGAAGCAGAAGTTGCTGGGTAGGGAAAGCTTTCTCAAAGGGAAAGAAGCAGATGGTACGCACATTGTCTTTCTCTTTCTCCCTTAAAAGTAAAAGACACAAAAGTCATCTTATGACCATGTAAATAAAAAGTGCACATTAAGAATGGCAAATCAAGAAGACGGACAGAGCCTGGATTCTGGACAGTATCTCTGAGCACGCATTAGCCTTTGGACTATGTATTTCCAGACACCAAAAGCAAACAAGCAAAACCCTTACCTGTTTAAACCAGTATTTGTTTGGTTCGGTTACTTACTGGCTGAATGAATTAATAACTGATTCAGATAGAATTTGGTGTCCAAAAGCAGGGTACTACAAGTACCGACCCTAAAATATAGAATTGCCTGAGAGGAAGTATCAACAGACACTAAAGACCCAGATATTCCAGGCTACAGTGTAGAGGACTTTGTTACATGGGGCAGAACACTGGGCCAAACTGTATCTTGCCCTGAATTTCAACACAGGATGTAGTTTAAAAATGGTAGGGACATTTCAAAATGTGCAAATATGATCGCTAGCTCAGCAATTTTCAGCCAAGTCCCACCACCACCACCACAACAAAAGGACAAACTCAGACTAGAACAAGCCACTCTGTATCCAGAAATGGAAAGTAACACTTGCATTACTAAGATACATTCTTCCTTCAGCAAGCACTCTAGATTGACAAGGTGCCCTCAGTTAGGATTCTTGCAGGGTGAGAAAGCCAATTGCTTCTATCCCCCATAATGAAACTCTTATAAGTTGTGAAGTGTAGCCTTGATAGAAAATGAGGTTGGTAACCCTGGGCTTGCTAAGCGCTTTCCATCAAGAGTTCTCTGGCAAGGAAAAGGGGATCTGGGGAAGGGAGTAAGCCTACAGTAAGGGTGGTCATTCCACCCAAGAGGATATGTTAAATTATTACAAAGCAGCAGCCATTTATTAAGCTAATGAGGGGGTTCAAAACAAAGAAGCCAAAAATTTCAAGTTTCAAACCTAAACAAATTTACTGTAGCTCCTCACACTTAAATCTACTGGAAGCAGCTAGACTAGAGGTCTACTAAGTCTCTGGAGGATCTAAACAGCCAAAGAAAACCTGTCTCACTGGCAACAACCCAGTAATTATATTATTCTGATGATCAATTACCAGGGCCATAAATGAGAAGAGGATGAGAGAGAGACAGAGATGTTTTAATTTCAAACATAATTACAGGTTTAAAAAAATAACTCATTAGAAGAATCAGAAGATAAATCTGAAGAAATCAACCAGAAGAGATTTTTATAAAAAAAGAAAAAGACATAGGAATAGAAAATGGGAAACAGGAAAAATAAATACAAAAAATGATAAAGTCCAGAGAATCCAAGAATCAAATTATAGGAGAATCAAAAGGGAAGAACAGAGAGAAGAAAAAGTATTAAAGAAATTGTTCAAAAAGTGATGAGAAGTGAAAATGTTATGTCCAATTTAAAAGGACCCAGCAAGTTCTCAGCAATACATGAGAATAGATTTCCATCAATGCATATCATTGCAAAGTTTTAACACTGGAAACAAAAAAGAAATCCTCCAAGTGTCCAGAGAGGAAAACAAACAAACAAACAAACAAATCACAGTCAAATGATCAGGAAGGAGAATAGCTTCAGATGAGTAACTGCAAGCATTGCTTCAAAAATCTGGAGGAAAAGTTATTTCCAACCTAGAATTCTCTATCTAGCCAAAAATCCAGTCAAGTGTGTAGGCAGAAATAAAGACATTCTCAAACTTGTAAAATCTAAAATTTTAACTTTATGTACCCTGGAAAGTACAAAGGATGTACCCTGGAAAGTACTCCATCAGAAAAGAGGGAGTAAATTAAAAAAGAGGAATAGCTGAGGTACAGGAAGCAGGAAATACAACATCAAAGGAAAAAGGAATCACATGGATAAGAATAAAGTAAGATCAGGGGTGCCTGTGTTGCTCAGTCACTTAAGCATCTGCCTATGGCCCAAGTCATGATCCCAGGATCCTGGGATAGCGCCCCACTTCTGGCTCCCTGCTCATCAGGGAGTCTGTTTCTACTTCTCCCTCTGCCTGCTGCTCCCCTGCTTTTGTTCTCTCTCTGTCAAATAGATAAATAAAATCTTGAAAAAAGAAAGATGAAAGAAGGAAAGGAAAGAAGAGAAAAGAAAAGAAAAGAAAAGAAAAGAGAAAAGAAAGAAAAGAAAAGAGAAAAGAAAGAAAAGAAAAGAAAAGAAGAGAAAAGAAAAGAAAAGAAAGAAAAGAAAAGAAAAGAAAAGAAAAGAAAAGAAAAGAAAAAAATAAAGAAACCAAGATCCTAGAAAACCATCTGTGCTCCAGGCATAAATGCTACCTACCAGTCCATACTGGAGAAGGTTATAACTCTCTGGAAAATAAAGGAAGGTGATTTTGATAGAATACCTCATATGAATGAGATTAGAAACCTGGAAAATAATGTGAAGTTGAGTTATTGAAAAAGACAGAAAATTAAGCAAATTAGGAAAAAAACAAAAACAACAACTTTTAACCAGGAGAAACAAAAAACTGTGCAAGGCATGAAATTAATCGTAGTTTGACATAGTTTATCTCTTAAAATGCATAATCATAATAACATAATCAATGAATACAGATTTAACCAAAATGATGGTGTAAATATAGTATGAGAATGGAAAGATGAGCAATATGTGCTAGGGAAACAATGAGGGAGAAGAGGAGCATTTTTGTATTCCATAGTAGAAAACCAATTAACTGGTATGTTTTAGAGATGTGGAAATAAATGCTAGAAAAATCAACTCCAAGTATTGAAAGTGGTTGCCTCTGAGGAAGTGGAAGGGCAGGAAGAGGGAGAGACTACAGTCTTTAACATACTATTCATTTAGTGACTCCTTAAACTGTGTGCTTATGTACCTTTGATTAAAAATAAATACATTAAAGTTCAATAAGAAAACAAACATCCTACTAGAAAAATAGGTAAAGGAAATTAAGACATTTTGCAAAAAGCACGAACGTATAAATAACACATTTTTAAATGTCTTCAGTCTCATTAGCAATTGAAGAAATGCTACAAGATACTCTCCATATTACTGTATTGAGAAAGACCAACACCAACAATAGCCACTTTGCATAGGGTATATAGAAACACTATTACATACTGATACAAGTAGAAATTGATGTGGCTCTCAGTAGAGCTCTTAAGCAATATTTACAAGTCTTCAAATGTTCATGTCTTTTCACTCCATAATTCCAGGCATTGTAATTTATCCTAAAGAAATAATAAGAAATGTGACAAAGATTTATATACAAGGATGGTATATCCTTTGTTCATAACAGCAAAGATCTGGAAAGAATACACCCAATAAGAGCAGGATGTAAAAAAAGCAATAGAAAATGCAGTATTTTACTTCTATTAAAAGTGATGATGTAGATCACATTGGCCTGGAGAAATGTTCAGACAAATTTTAGGTGAAAAAAGTTAACAAAATTACATACATAATAGAATCTCATTTTTGTTAAAAATAACTGCAATATTGCGTAAGTAAAATCAAAAGATGTACAACAAAATTCCTTATGCCTCTGTACACAGTGTTTCAGATTTTTTTAGTTAATATATGTACAACACCTAAAATAGTACCCAATATATAACAAGCACTACCCACAAATGTTGGCAATGACTAGCTATGATCATCTGTAGAAAAATTAGAAAATTTTTCTACAATGACAATTTTTTATTTAGGCATTTAAAACTATAAATGGAAATTTACAAAATAGCAAGGATCCCAGTAAGGGCAACATTGGCATTCCCACCTCTAAAATTCTGATATCCCATGGAACACAGGAAGTTCTATGTGTGTGAAGACCACGAAAGTCCACAGAATAAATGATGACTCTGACTTCTGGTAATTGTGAGTCTCTCAAGCATGAAGACAAGAACCATCCTGATGACTAGAGAAGGTGGAGAAAAAGAAAGAAGTAGAAGGGAACACAAAAACAAGTGCTTCTACTAGTCAGACCCCCGGTAGGTAACAAAGGGCACAATCAAATGGGAGTAATTCAGGACAGCTCCTTAAAGCGAGCATTTACAAAAGTTTGGGCAAGGCTTAGGAAAACCAACAAGAAATGGTGCAGTGTCCCGGCCAGCGACAGCACAGTATTACTACGACACTTAAGTCAGATAGATGTAAGACAAGAGGCTGTGGTTACCAGCACTCTGAGAAAATGGCCATCTGGAGGGGATCGATGTCAGGAGCAGTGGCTTTGGGTAGAAGGTTACTACCAACCCACAACAACTTGACAGTGATAGAGCCAGCAGACCACAGACAGCTGCTGTCCTCTCATTACTGACCATCTGATGGGGCCTCCCATCACCCAGACTTAATCGGAAGCCAGAGATCAAGGCAACTCACACAGGTCAAATTCTCTGCACAGAGAGTAGCACAGAGAAGGATACAGAGTGCTTCTGGAAGATCAAATGGAAAGTATCCAAAAAAAAAAAGGAAAGTATCCAACAAAGTATCTCATTCTGGGGTATGGGTTGCACTAGAGTGGAATGTACTTCCTCCGCAGTGGTTTTAGTTGCCACCCTAACCCTAGCAGGATACATCAGATATCATGTAAAAGAAATATTCTGACACATGCCTATTGTTTCTTAAGTGACCTTACTGGTATCCTAATAGTCATCCCATTTGTTTCCCCATCTTTGTAGTAAAAACCATTGATATCCCTTCATTCTCATTAGCCTGATGTAAGATCTGGCTACTCCTGGCCTTGGCCTCCAGTTCTTTCTCAGGTGTACTTTCTTCTCTCCTCTCTTCATGGAGAATATTGCTCCTGGATCAGTTGAAATCTTTTTTTTTTTTTTATAAATTAATTTTTATTGGTGTTCAATTTACCAACATACAGAATAACACCCAGTGCTCATCCCGTCAAGTGTCCCCCTCCGTGCCCATCACCCATTCACCCCCACCCCCCGCCCTCCTCCCCTTCCACCACCCCTAGTTCATTTCCCAGAGTTAGAAGTCTTTATGTTCTGTGTCCCTTTCTGATATCTCCCACACATTTCTTCTCCCTTCCCTTATATCAGTTGAAATCTTTTACAGGAAAATGCCTAACTCACCACTCCAGTCTTGTGCCTGGGACCAGAACACTCCCTCCCCTGCTGAATAAGCCAGGATGCGCTAAGTCGAGGTCTGGCAAGGAAAACTTCAAAATCTCCCTGACTTTAAAACAGCAAAGTTTACCTCTTGCCCACTCTATCATATATAAGCCATGGAACTCCACTCAGTGTTATCACTCAGGAACCCAGCTAACAGAAGACTCTTTCTCAATATGTGTTTTCCATGATCTCAGAGGCAGGGAAAATGTGGTGAATTACAAATGGCTCTTAAAGCATCTTTGTGGCAGTGGCAAACATCAATAATTCTGCTCATATTTTATTATCCAAAAGAAGTCATATGACAAAGGCTAAGTTCAAGCTGGCAGAGAAAAACAATCCCACTATATACGCACAGTGAGAGAAATTTCATTTTCGAGCAGATCCTGATGACTAACTTGTATGTTCTATTGTTCCATGTTTTTCTTAGCGGACCATAACATTGAAAAAAATAAAACAAAACCACACTGTGAGGTCAAAAAGTTGTCCTTAAAGGAGCAAAGGTTATAAGGATTTATTATAGGTGTCAGCAAACACTTGGAACTGGTGTACCAAGCTGAGAGATTTGTTACAAGCTAGATAAGGTCAAAAGACCTTCACAAACCAGTTCCTCCCTTCAGATTTCTCTTGAATGCAATAAATATTAACACTATTGGTCATCCCAGGAAGCAGCAAATCATTGGAAGAAAATGTGGCCTTAGAGAGTAGGCCTTAGAATAGAAACAGAAGAGGTCATATTATCCTCTCTGACTTAACGGGGCATGGGAAATGTGGACTCTCCCCCCTCCCTGCAGCAATGAGACTTTCTTTCTCACTCTAAGCCTCAGTGGAAATGTCATTTGATCAGAGGCACCTAATCGGCACATTTTATACCCAACAGCATCCCTTCAATCTTTTTTCTTCTGCTTAATATGCCTTGTCTTCGTAACACTTACCACAAGCTTATATGTTGTGTCTTTATCTCTTTTTCTGCCACCCCCAACTAGAATGTAAACTTCGAGTGGAGGGATTTTTATATATCCTCAGTGCCTGGAAGACTGCTTAGCACATAGAAGGTACTTATTAAATATTTGTTGAATAAATCAATGACTACATGAGAGCTCTACCAGGTGTTTGGAAGAAAGGCTAGCCTTTTTCCACAGGAGGGATTCAGCAAGAAGACCTTTTCCCTTTGGAGGAAGCACATGCCATGGGTCTTGAGCTCACAGACTGAATGAATGCATCTCCATTGAGCGTCCCATTGTAAGAATTTCTGAAGTATAAATCCTTTTTACTGATAATCCCATGCCCTCACCAAGGCCTTGCTAAATCATTTAACCTGGTTTCAAATATTCCCTCTATTCAATGGAGAATAATGGGATTACAACATGTGCTTTTATTACTCCATAGAAAATTGTTCTGGAGTAGAGCTAGGTCTGTAGCCCATGGCTCCCTCAGCACTGCACCCATTCTCCTACATCTTCCATAAAACCTGAAGTCTTTCAAGTCTCAGGTGAGTCACAAACTCAGGAGGCATTCTCTGAACCCTAAACTAGGTCAAGTGCCAGGACTGATGCCTGTAAACTTGTGCCTTATAAACTTCCTCTATTGCACATTGCATACCTGGAATGCCAAGAAGTCAAGAACAAACCTGGTTGGCCTCCTCTCTATGCCCACTGCTTTACAGTGTCTGGCATGTAGTACATACTCTATCAATATATGTTAAATGAAAATTTAATGTAATGAATGAATGATGAAGAACCTAAAAGGACCCATGTGCACATCAGATATTGTCTACATACTGAATATTTCCCTTATGTATATGCACAATTGTTATTCAAATTTCTGGAGATGCTTTTAACATTCATGAAACACAAAATTATTTAAAAGGTTTACTGAAAAAAAAAAATAAAAGGTTTACTGAATTGGGAATAACTTTTTGAAATTACATGTTTTCTCAGTTAACAAATGCTAAAAACACTACTATCATATGAGAATCCCAGCAATGTTTTGATTTTTTTAAAATATCACTATATATATATATATATATGTATATATATATATATATAATTATACTTCAAGATATAAAAGTAGTGGGCTAGAATAAGAATGAAATTAAGGGGCACCTGAGTGGCTCAGTCAGTTAAGCATCCAACTCTTGGTTTTGGCTCAAGTCATGATCTGAGGGTTGTGAGATCGAGCCCTTCATCAGGCTCTACACTAAGCAGAGAGTCTACTTGAGATTCTCTCTCTCTCGCCCCCTGCTCATGCATGCTCCCTCTATCAAATAAATAAACAAATCTTTAAAATACAATAAAATTAAATTCACATACAAAAAAAATGTGATATAGGCAGAAAATATACTAACACTACTAAGTATGCATACGAAGTTTACAGAAAATTAATTCAGTCATGATTTAACTGACTCAATGTATTGGAGAAGCAGACTCATGTTAATTCTTCTCCCAGACTATACATTTTAATTTCCTTATGATGGGAGTCTCTCAGATATAACACAGTTTCATATATTTTCTTCTAATGAATGTAACAATCTCCTTTTCACCTCCAACATAGACAAACACACAGCAGCAGACTGTTAGGCAGCATCACATATGTTAGAACCAAACACAAACTCCTAAAGCTTCAACTCTATAAAATGAGAGGATCTAGCCAGAGAATCTTTAAGTTCTTCTTTTTAGGTTTAACTTTTATAAATTCCTAAGAAACCTAGTTGAAAGGCTGATTTCACCATCACTCAAGGGAGTTTATTAATTAAAGTAACTATAATATGGTTAATCCAAAAGTATTATAAAGCCCATGAAAATAACCACATAGAATATTCATGAGCACTATTCTTGCCTTGATCCTAACAGAACTGAGTCATGTTTTCAGAGAGGCGGCATATTTCTGCATCAGCAAGCTACTAACAAACTTTGTAACTACAATGGTCTGTTAGAGTAAAGCAGTGACAAGCCCAAGTTTGAATCATGTAAACCAAAGCTGAAACCTACTTCTCTGTCACTAATGAGCTATTGATTGATTATTGGACAAATCACTTCAGACCCCCAGGACTATTCCCTTCACAATAAAATGTAGGTCACAATAGCTACTTCATAGGACATAGCACAGTGCCTGTTGCTTGGGGGAAAAATAAATAAATAAATAAATAAATAAATAAATAAATAAATAAATAAATAAATGGCACCTTCCCAAATATCTACCAGATATATTTTGACCTCACCGAACATTTTACCTAGTTAATTCCTTCATTTCTGAGCTATAGAATATGTTGCCGCTTTTAAACCTTGAAATGAGTAATGATCATCTTGCAAGTTCTTCATCAATTATAAATAAGTTCTAATTGTGTTAATTACAGCAGCCCGGGTGGCTCAGCTGTTTAGCGCAGCCTTCAGCCCAGAGAGTGATCCTGGAGTCCCGGGATCGAGTCCCACGTGGGAGTCCCTGCATGGAGCCTGCTTCTCCCTCTGCCTGTGTCTCTGCCTCTTTCTCTCTTGGTGTCTTTCATGAATAAATAAATAAAAAATCTAAAAAATAATAATAATTGTGTTAATTATAGGACTTTCCTCTGAACACCTGAATAAAAGGTATGCTATATTATCATCCCCTGAGATTGTAGGTTCAGAAGACTAAAAAGAAGAGATTCCTTTCCTGGGATTGTAATAGCTCGTCATTGAGAGAAGGAGGGAGAAAAAAAGTCCCCTGGAAGTTTTTACACAGGAGCCTAATATTCTACTGCATGGCCTTAGTGAAGAAACAATCATTATATTCATATTTTGCTAATTATAAGAAGACATTCTTGAAGTCACATTCACAAAGGTATAACATTGGTTGTAAACACACTTTGTCTCTACAAAGTAAAGATATATGGATTTTATAGCAAATTAATGCAGTCATGATTTTGATAATTGACTCCATGTAAAAGGAAACATAGCCACTTATGGGATTAAATAGTGAATACTTATATTTTCATATCTCGTCAACAAACTAGATTATTTACTGATTTCTTTCTCTCTCCTCCCCTTACGCGTGTGCGCGTGCACACACACACAGACACACACAAACATACTTTTCATTTAAAAAATTTTCCATAATAGCCTATAAATCTATATGTACAGGGGATTGAAAACTAAAATACTTTAAGAGACAGTTGTACATCCCAGGGATGTTTCTGCAATTGCTTGACTGAGGTCTTAAAATTTGAAGCCACCACTATAGGCCCAAAGTTACATAAAGGAATTAGGTGAGAGAAATCCTTTTTGCAGAAGGCTATGCTCATGGGAGAATCAATCTGAATTCCAGCCCCAAGGCTAGAAATGGAAAATAATAGAGCAATTTTTCCCCAGAGGAGAAAGCTTTTGATCCTAGCACCTATAAAATGCTATTGCCTCTGTTCTTTGAAGATTCTGATTTATCCAGGCTCTGAAAGGTCTGACTTTCAAACATAGATGAGGTACCCAGGTTTATCAAATACCTGATGCTCCTCTTTTCTGTGCTACCTCCAGTCCACTGGGTTACTTTTAATGGGTGAAAGTACTTACTTAGGTGAGTTAAGAATAGATCCCAAGTTTATTTTGAGCCCAGTGCTTTTTAGCTTGCTCCCTTCTAACAAATATATCTTGCTACCACCGTATTCATTTAGTTTTCTAACATTCATACATATTTAATCAATTTCTAGTTATTCCTACATTGGAATTTGAGCAAGAAAATGAGTATGCATGTGTGCTGTATTAAACATATTCTAAAGGAAATATTCTAGCATTTCAAGTACCAATACCTCATTCTGAAAGAGAAATTCCATACAAAGAATAGAATTTTGAAGGTATTTAATAAACAGCATAGAACATCGTATGAATGCGAAAAATCAGAGATCTGAAAGATGAGGAAGGACATTGGCAAGTTTAATTTCTTACAGTTCACCTCTAAGATAAACTGGTCAATTCACCAGAACGAGAATGTGTCCATGCCAATTGAGTAAAGCAAATTCATAATAGAACCCATTTAGAAGAAAGGGTAAAACTACTGGACAAAAGGATATTTCAGAAGAAAATAAAACGTTTTGAGGCCACTGATCAGTTATCCAAGTTTGTTTAACAATTGTGTGATTGATCATCAGATCTATCCTATTGGTTATTATACAGTTGGATTTTTAAGAAAAAATAAAATTTCAAATACAAAATATTCTTAAACTAGTTAGATAAAAAGAGAAAAAAAATTGTTTTTGTATGGATTTCAGTGAGTATTTTTGTATTGATTTCAGTAAGCCTATTAGAAAGATTACTTCATTTTAAACATTAGTGAAAGCACACCATGTCTTACAAGGCTTCTACATCATTATTGTCTGTTCTTTTTTTTTTATTAAAGACTTTATTTATTTATCCACGAGAGACACACACACACAGAGACAGAGGCAGAGACAGAGGCAGAGAGAAGCAGGCTCCACACAGGGATCCTGATGTGGGACTCGATCTAGGGACTCCGGGTTCACGCCCCGAGCCAAAGGCAGATGCTCAAATGCTGAGCCACCCACGGATCCTGATTATTGTCTGTTCTAAGTGTAGTATTTGTGGCCTATACAATGTGCTAGTTGACTGAATTGCCAAATGATAGGTGTACAATGTGCCACATAATTATGCATATGACGTATTCAATTTCAATGAGTTACTTCCTAAACACTGACCACAATTTGCATTACCTAACTCTTCGATTTTAAAACACAGCTATGTTTCCATAAATGTGTAATTCTCATCACATAATTTCAGAATAAGGAACTGGTATCAATTGGGCACAACACTAGTGAAAATATACCTAATCTCCATTTCCATATTAAAAGAAAATATATGTATATTAAAATGGGTATATCAAATCTATGAATTTGAAACTCCTTGATGTCAGATCAACTTAAAGTCAGCAAAGAACAGGTGAGCATATCCTCATACTCAGTATGTGTGCATATAAAACCAAACCTTTCCACTATGGTCACTAACCAGAGTCTGCTACATAGAAACTCTATGAAAGCAAAGATTTACGGAATAGATGGAATATAACTCACCAATTCTCTACCCAATACTGTGTATTCAATAATGATCTTATTATTAAATACATGAACATAGTTGAAGATAATCTAAATAATTATAGTTACCACCGCTTTCCCCATATTAGCTTGTCAATATAACTAATATCATTTAAATATAGGCTTTTACTTATGAATTTTGGTGATTAAATCATGAAGCAAAGATATTTGATATACTTTATGGAAGTGGACAACAGGGTACTCTGATCACTATGTGAATCCTTTAACCTTTACCTCCCTAAAAAATTAAACTCTTCTATAAGTGAACTATGAATATGGTAAGAGGACAGAACACATGCATCTAATTATCATGTATTCTCTCAGGCAAACAGTCGACTCGAAAAGAAACTTTTGTCAAGGTAGCATACCTCTGTGGTAGAAGTTTAAAATGTTAGAATTTTAAGGGCACCTGGGTGGCTCAGTTGGTTAAGCCTTGACTCTTGATTTTTGGCTCGGGTCATGATCTCAGGGTTGTGAGCTCAAGCCCCACATTGGGCTCCATGCTCAGCGGGCAGTCTGCTTGAGATTCTCTCTCTCTCTCTCTCTCTGCCCCTCCACCCCCTGCCCATGCATGTGCACCTACTCTCTCTCCCAAATAAATAATCTTAAAATAAAACAAAATTTTAGAACTTTGCAATTCATCCTGTCACTGCCTACCTTCTACTCTACTTATAGTCTGGTCTTCTTTATAGTTTAGGCTCCCAGCTTCTCCACATGGCCTTAACCTCTGCCACTGCCCACCTACATAAGCAGCATGTTTCCTATGGTGTGAGCTACAGCACAGCCATTATCATTTCATGTATCATTATTCAGAAGCAGAAGCATTTGTTCATTTGTAGTTCTCAACATTGAGTTGTTCAACATATATGTATTTCACGATTGTTCTAGGTCAGGTACTTTTCTTGTCACTGAAGACATAAATTGTAAACAAGAAACTTTGCTTTTCTCTAATGGCACTTAGAAATGCCACCCTTATACTAACTATCATGCCAGTGGGGCTGGGGAAGAAAGGGGAGAAGACAGGAGAAGTGATGAGTGGAACCAGATCCCCAGCCTCCATCTACAGTGCTGGGAAGACCAGGCAGTGGTAGAATGGATGAAGCAGTCACCACTGCTGTTGCCTGGCTCTGTCTTTTTCATCCACTGAGCTTCTAAGCCAGATTTCTAGCACCCACTGGAAATGGCCTTTAGCAATACCCTTACTCACACTCTGGATTTCCAAAGCCAGCCATAATGCCAAATATCAAATGTCAAGCATCTTCTATTTTCAATTTAATCTTTAAACCAAGGCCCAAGAAAGATCTGAGTCTTCAACTTCTTTTATAACTTTCCAAACAACTCCATTCAGTTCCCTAGGCACATTCCCCAGGGATTCAATACATTTAACTAACTATATTTTTTATTGGGCTTAGTTGAGAAAAGGTTTGCGCTCATCCAATTTCACATTTATTTCAAGATCCTGGAATTCTATCTGAAACAAAAATATCTACTGAGCGCCTGGATTTTGGTCGTGTTTTTTTTTTTTTATGGTGTGTCTCATTTTATACCTCATGGTTACTTGCATTGAGCTGATAATTTTATACATAATAGGTGGTATATCCTGTGCCTAATTTGTAGATCTCTTTTGCTTTAGGATGGTCTGTACTCATTTAACCTGCTATTAAAAACACAATGGTACCCAGAGAGATGGATAGTCTGAGAACCACTGTTCTTTCCCTAATGACAAACAAACAACATTAGAAGTTAAGACATACAAAAAAAAAAAAAAATCGAGAAATGTGTGTGTATATCTCCTGTAGGCAAAATGACCAGAAATGTCTTAAAAATATCATGAGTGGGCCACTTATTTTCATTCCCAGAATCATAGATGTTTTTAAGCCTATGACAAACTTTACTTTGAAAATAAAAATAGGTGCTATATTCAAAATTTATCAACAATTCAAACAGAATTTACATATATAAGCATTTCTAATTTAGGAGCATTATTAAATCTATTGTTGCTGTATTCTATTTAACATTTTCCATTATTATGCTAATAACTTAAAATATGAAGGAATTAACTCCATTAAAAAATATTTGAGTTTTCCATACAATATAATTCAGCCAGAACATCTGTGCCAAAAGTGGCACAAAAGGTCTTTTTGTTTTCTTTCTTAGATTAACTTTGTTAACCTATAATTTACATAAAATAAAATGCATCCATATTATATGCACAAGTCCTATATGTTTTGACACATGTGTACAGCCATGTGATCAGCTAATCAATACCAAAATCCAGATATGGCACATTTCCATTGCACCAAAATTCCCTTATACTTCTTGGCACTCAAGGCCCAACCCCCAGTCCCAGTCTACCACTAATCCACTATTGCTATAGATTAGTTTCGCCTATTGAAGAATTCCGTATAAATGGAGTCAGGAAGCATGCACACTTTATGTCTGGTTACATAATACTGTTGAGATTCATCCATATTGTTGCATGAATCAGTAGTTCACTGTTTTTCATTGCCTAGTGGTATTCTATTACACAATACACTACAATTTGTCCATTCACCTGTGCATAGACATTTTGGTAATTCGTTACTCTGTAGTGGCATTCTGGTCATTGTTCTCAAGACAGCTGTGTGCACACATATGTGTGTTATAGTGAAGTGAGGGGTGTGTGTGTGTAGGGGGTGTTTGTGTGTAGTGTGTGAAATGCAGTGTCTTTGGTCATGTACAGGCTAAAGGGAGAGCCAAGGGGAATATTTCTAATTACTTAACTGTCAAGTCTCTCCCCCAGATTAGGCTTCTTGGGAAATTCCCTGACCTTTGATTTGCTTAAATAAACTCAAGAGTCTTTTCTGTTTTAAAAGTTTTACCAGTGGTGGTTCAGGAGAGCAGCCATGGATGACTGGGCCAATACCAAAGTTTAATATGCACCAAGTTCTAAATTGGTGGTCCTTGGATGATCACCCTGATGCTCTCCTGAGATGGTCACTTCTACCCTGCCTCTGGTCTTCCAGGAAGGCTACTGGAGAGGGAGAAAGGGTACGTTTCCCATGAAGAAATCTTACCAACGACCTGAGGATGCCAGCAAGGTTGTCTGCTGATCCACGTGGCATTTTTCCTTTTATGAGACTCTTTAGAGTAGGTGGTGGTCAATTCACTGGGCCTCTACATCAATTTTCTAGGGCTGCTGAAACAAATTACTATACATTGAATGGCTTAAAACAACACAAACTTATTTTTTCACAATTCTGGAGGCTAGAATTCTAAAATCAATGGGTCAGCAGAGTGGTACTCCTTCCAGAAGCTCCAGGGGAGAACTGCTTTTCCTTGCCTTTTCTCACTTCTGGCATCTGTGTCTTTCCTTGGCTATGGCCAGGTGTCTCTCTGCCCCAACCTCACATTCCCCTTCTCCTCTGTGTGTCTGTGTCATCTCTCTTTGTTGCTCTCTCATAAAGACACATGCAATGGGATTTAGTCCCCTAGACACTCCAGAGTTATCTTAAGATCCCTGGGTAATGACATCTACAATGACCCTTTTTTTTCAAATAAGATAACATTTTAAGTTCTAGGAATTAGGACTCAGTATCTTTGGTGAGCTAAATTATTCAACTTACTGTACCCTTGGCCAGTTTCTTATATTTCATAAAAGTCACTTGGCCTGGCTAAGACTCAGTGTTCTCATACCCATAAGATAGTCCACACACAGTTCTTTACTTACCAACAAGTTAGTCAGTCTCCAAGCTCACCTGGATATAGTTCAGAGTGGCCAGAGAAAGATTTGATTTTGCAGGCCCCAATGCATTTCTACAATACAGGAGTGTTAGTTTGCTCCTTCAAAGCTATATATACATAATTCCATCCAAATATATTATTTTCCTTCATTCTCCCATGTACGTATTCCACAAATACTTATTTGCTGATTCTTTGTCCCAAACTATCTGAGGCACCAAACAAACAAGAAAGATTCCTGTCCTCATGGAGTTTATATTCTAAAGAAGGCATTCTCTAGGTAAACATGCTCTCATACAACTGAGTAAGATAGAAAAGGAAGAAAAGCCAAGAAGGGATTATTGAAGTAGTTGCTGGAGAAGTAGGGGTTCCATTCTGCCAGGAACTTTAGGAATGCCTCCCATAACTGACCACTAGAAAGATAGGAGCCCAGAGCAGTTAACCACAGGCTCCTCTCCACTATTAGGTGAGAGTTGTCTCTGGGATATTAATTCCTTGCACTTTGGGCTGCACATGGGTACAGTCTGAGCAAGCTCCTGCCAGTGCAGAGGAGGCTCTGGGCCAGAATACATGGTACTCCTGAGGTGACACTAGGATGTGAGGGGAGTCTATACCTTCACTGAACTATCCACTGTGGCTGCAGTGGAAATCAAAATTGGACTGAGTGGACATGACCAGGACACCAGAGTGATCTGCTACGCTTTTCTTATATACATGCCACATCCCCTCTGCCTCTGTACTCATCACACATAATGCAGTTAGTACTACTTATGAAATACTCAAAATTCAGCACAAAGACTACATACACAATCTACTATGAGCAGAGGACCAGAGCAGCTACACAGTGCACGCCTACCATCGCCATCTGTTGGTGGAAAGCAGAATTCAAATGCTTTTATTCTGCAAACTAGCTCTATTTGGATTAGGAAAGGTTTATAATTAAAAGTTTGTAAGCAGAGGAATTTCTGTGATTCTTTTATCTTACAGGGTTTGGGTGGGGCATAAATAATTAATAGTATAGCCCTCTATTATAAAATGTTATATAAATGTTAGTTTTTACAAATTTACAGGAGGGTTTAAAGCCCCATATCTGTTCCTAGCCCAGATTAAAGGGTCCATTGTAGCCAAATACCCAGAAGTATCTCAAAGTCTATAGAATTCTGCTCTTATTTTTTGCTTTCTGCCTAAAACATCCTTTCTGTGTTATCCACTTGTTAAGAGTCAAAGTCCAGAGCAAATGTCACCTAAGAAAATAGATCATTTCTGTCCATTTGTTCCCTTTGCATCATCACTAATAGAGCACTTACATTATTACACTGTAGTTTATTACAAATGTTTCTCTAGCCTAATTCAGTAGTGAACTTCTTGAAGGCAAATACTATACCTGATTCTTTATATGCCTAGCACGTAGCATTATATTTGGCATATAGTATGCATTCGATAAATGTTTGTTGAAATTGTTGAATTAATTTGCCATCAAGTAACAACAGCCTCCTCCTACTTAGCTGTGTCTCACAGCAAGCAGCCAGGCCCAGCAGGGTAGAAGAGATGAAGGGAATTCATCTAAAATCAATTTATTTGGGGAGAAAATGTACTGTATTCAATGAAATGATTCAGTTTCATCTTTTTTGTACACAACTTCAGAGCTATACATGATCATAATTTTATGTCAAATATCAAGTCCCTTAAGTCATGTGGAGATATATTACTTTTTGGTATGTAGTATAACACTGTAAAAATAATACTAACAATCCCACAGGAACTAAATCTCAGAATTATAGAAAGTGAAAATATTAACAGCTCTCCTGGTAATGGCTGGATTTTCTATTGCTTAAAAAACAAACAAAAAGCTCCTACAAACTTATAGATACTTAGATAATGCATGTATTCCTAAAATCGTCAATTTTAAGAAAGATATTTCTTCCAAAGGAGAGAAAATTCTATGGGTCATTTTGAAATCAGTAGGCTCCATTTTAATTCAAAAGCTTGCAGACCAGAAGACCACTCAAAATTGTTGTGATGACTTCATGAGATTCTCTCCTGTCTTTTCTGAAACTAATGAGAAATGCTCAGAATCTGTCAAGCCTTGGTTGTAAAAATACGAAAACCTGACGGTGTGATAACAACTTTGAACTGAAGAAAGGGCTTATTGAAATGAAGCATCCTAATTGACTGGAATGGGGCCCAAGCAGAGTTAGTTTAATGTAGCCATGCTATAGAACATGTTTTCTTACCAGGAAATGAAAAGAACTGCCAAGAGGAATTTAGGAAACTCAAAAAAAAAATTTTTTTAATAAAAAAGATTATTTTTTCCCCCTGTGAGGTTCAGTGATGGTGCTCTCTGCACAAATATCAAGGTTTTGGCTAGTTTGTTTGCAATATCATTTTACTATAGGAAAAATCAATAGAGTAAGGAGTCACCCCATCTATCTGAGACAAAACTGTGATGCAGTTGGCCTTCTGTTCACAGCCTTCCCGCTCCTGTGCCTTCATCTGCTACCCGAGATCGACAGGCCTCTGCTGAGGGTAGGGCAGTGGCAAAGCCACAGCGCTCCTCACTCACTTCACTCCTTCTCCTGCACATTCTGACAAAATGGGGCTGACCTCATTCTTGGTTCATGCCCCAGTCCCTTCCCACTACCCCCCCCCCTCACTGGACACTTTGTTATCAAGCAGATTTTTTTTTTTTTCGGCGTAAAGAGATTTACTTCAAGAGCTTCTGGCTGCCGCGTGGGTAACAGATGCAAGAGCTGCTGCAGGGGTCCCGGCCCGAAACAGGCAGATGCTCTTCTGGATCTCACGCAGGCCTGGGCCTCCGGAAGCCGCTCAGACCGAGCTGTAAAGCTCTTGTCTGGGACCCACAGTTGGGGCACGGAGTTTCCGCTCGGGCCCCTGCCACCCCAGCCACGGGGCCGCAGAGCTGGGACAGCGCTTGCTTCTCGGATGCTCCCTACGCCCCGGTCAGCCCGGCCCTGGCCAGTCCCCCTCTTGCCGTGGTGGGCGATGTGCCTAGGGGAGCCCGCCGCAGAGAGCCCGGCTCGGGAGCTCGAGGTCCGTCTCCCTCCTGCGTGTATGGACGCCCAGGAGCCGTCCCACCCGAGGACCTCCACCTCCTCGTCAGTAGCACAGGGAGAGCTTTCTTTGGAGCATCCAGAGAAGAAGAAATGAGGTGGTTTACGTGCCCAGGGTTACATGCTATTGCTTCACAGGCAACACTTATTTTTAACAAAGGTTTTTCTGGAAACCATCATTAGAGTCATTCTAATGACAGCTTCAGGTCAAACCAGTGAGGATGATATTTTCTGAAAGTCCTTTTAGCACCTCCCAGATCACACCATAAACAGCATCATTCTCCCTTCTCCAGGGGAGACTACGCCATCAGCCAACAGAAAGACGAAGGTTCTCAAGCTTTGATGACTTTCCGGGAGCACTCTGGAGGAGGCCCTGTGATGATGGTCCCCATCTCCTTGTCCCAAGGGTCTCTTTACTACTTTCATCCCATGAACCTTGTAAACTATTCATAAGGAAATAGTGAAGCAGTTCCTGAAGCCTGTTAATAAAATTCCGGCCAAGAGTCAGCCAGTAAAATTCACAAGCAATAACTCATTGTTGTTGTTTGTTTTCATAACGTAGCATTAGGAATGGCTTGGGGACAAGGGATACATACTCCTTCTTTTTCCCAGAGGAACAAAAGGAATTTATAGCAAATGCAACTACTTGAAAAATGTTATCAAAAATAAACAAAAAAAAAATCAGGAAGATGGACTATATTTTCTTTTTCTCCCTGAAATCCCTCCAAAAGGGATTTGTAGCTTACTCATAGCCCTGCTTGTGCTCTCTTAAGTCATCTAATTATCACCTGTCTTTTCCATCTCTCCAACTGCCTCCACTTTTGCACATCAGCTTTCAGAACTTCTGGAAAAGTCTGGATGGTAAACAGAGCTCTCCAACTAAGAGGGACAGCCATGATCTTCATAGAATATGTGCGCAGGCCCAAGATCCCCACACATGTGCCCCTTCCACAAAACATGCTAGCCCTGCTTTGCCTAGGGTTCAAAAAATTCTAAAAAGAATGTTCTCGAATGTGTTAACTGCAGACACCAGAAGCACCAAACTCAAAACACAGAGAAACAGTTATTCTCCTAGGGAAAAAGAAGTCTGTAATTGTGTTGCACTAAACTGTTGTTTACCAACTATATTCTGTCCTTTCAGGGAAAAGGCTGAATATAAGACAGATAGTCAACATAAACATGGAAGAAAAATGAAACCTGAAGAAACCGTAAGACCCTAAGGTGACAATTTCCCAGCACTTTCCAGGTGAGGATACTCTGAATGTAACCAAAAGGAGCACAGTTATCTGTGATAGGATAGGATAGTGGAAACTAATTCATCAAGCTTCACAGTGGTCTCAAATAAATATTTCCTTTTTTATTCCCTGAATCCACGACCTCAAGGATTCTTTTGATAATAAAATTGAATTGAATTTTCTGGATCCCTCTATACCAGGAAAAATAGATGCTCTGGATAACAAACACTAGCATTCTATCACTGGAAAAAGTTACCACCTTTGGGTACTGATATATTAGCCATAGGGTTTATACATCTTCTCATTTAAGTTTGGTTAATTTATGTCTGTTATCATGATACACTGATTTTGTACCATACAATCTCATTCATATATGTGATTTAACAAAGAAAACAGATAAACATATGGGAAGAGGGGGAAGAAGAGGAGAGGAGGAAACAAACCATAAGAGACTCTTAGTGATAGAGAACAAATGGAGGGCTGATAGAAGGTGGGGGATGGGCTAGATGGATGAAGGGTATTAAGGAGAGCACTTGTGATGAGCACTGGGTTTGTATGAGAGTGATGAATCACTGAATTTTACTCCTAAAACCAATATTGCACTCTATGCTGAGTAAAATTTAAATTAAAAAAAAAAGATACTCTGGTTTTGTTCCTTTTTTCAAACCTGAGGGCCATACCCCCATAACTTCCCCAACAAATAAATATAGCTATCATTTAATGTCATCTTACTATATGCCAGACATTCTCTAAGCAATTTATATACATTAACATATTTTACCCTCATAACAACCCTATACAGTAGGAATTATTATAACCCCCATTTTACAGAGGAGGAAAAATATGGAACTTACTTATGACCACACAGCTGGTAGGTGACAGTCTGGCTCCTGATCCTGTCCTTAAGCCCCACCCAGAACTGCTGTTAAAGAGGCACATGCTTCAGCAGCCCTTGTCTGGGCCTCTAGCTAGTCTATTCAAGTGCTGTCCCCTTAAGCTGTTGCAGAATCTTTTAATAAAAAGCAATTTATTATATTTGGAGCAAATATTATAACTGACATGAAATAAAACTTTTTCCCATATTTTACTCAGCAATAGTTGATACTTACAAAAGAATGTATGTAGCATTGTAAGTTATAAGCAGAATCATCTCCACTTAACTACAACACAACCTTCCCCACTGCATCCACCTGTGTGTTCTGTCTAGACTAGAGCCCCTTGTCAGGGAATCCCGCATTTCCACCCCATAGAAGAAATCACTATGCCAGATGTTTTTGTGATGAAAACTCCTATCTTTATACTGCAGTGGTGTGTGTGTGTGTGTGTGTGTGTAGACACATACACAGGTAAATACACATGTTTTGAGCTTTAGAAAATAGTATGTTGCACATATTCTTCTCTTCGCTTTCCCATTCCAACTCATTTCCAAGTTTTATCCATGTTGTTGCTTGGATTTGTAATACATTTAGTTCACTGACTTCCCATAGCCATTTCTCAGTCTGAAAAGTTAAGTATGAGAGACTTAAATACAAGTAAACTCCTTTGTAGAGACTCTATAGTGGAGGGATAACTTGAGCTGATTCTCAAAAGATAGTTGATTTGCCTGAATGGAAAGGAAGAAGGTGAACATCCGAGAAAAGAAAAGAGAAGATTGAGAAAAGTACAAAGGCAAGAAAGACCTGTTCCTGTGAATATACATGTTTGCTTCGAAGAGTAGGCTGAGGCCAGTGAAAGACAGCTGGTCAAGTGACTGCAGTTGGAGTCCAGGAGCAGCCAGAGAGGCGGGAGGAAAACAGCGTGTGGTATTTTCAGAACAAAAAAGAGGTCTGGTTCAAGAAAGAAAGGAGATGGTCAACTGAGTTGAAAACTGATGAGAAAAAAGCACCCCTTGGATTTTTCAACACCACCATCAAGCCATCTATTTAACATTGAATTTGTCTACTGGCCCTTGTTCTAATTCCATGGTCCCCCAATCACTTTCTGATTAAGGACTGATTTTCCATGTAATTCTTGTGGAGAGAGAATTCATCAAGAACAAGGACTTCAAGTATCATAAGTTCCTCTGCTAAGAAACCTTATAATAAATTAATAAAACAGTTACTACACATGAGTGCTTCCCATTCATGATTATAGGACTATATTATTTGTCTGCTTGGGTTTCAATAATAAAATACCATAGACTGAGTGGCTGAAAAAAGATATTTATTTATCGCAGGTCTGGAGGCTGGAAAGTCCAAGATCAGGGTCAGTTCGGTTCCTGATGAGAACTCTCTTCCTGGTTTATGCAAGGTCACATTTTCCCTGTGTCCTCACATAGTAAGAAAGAAAGCCCTCTCTTTTCTTCTTTTTATAAAGCCACTAATCTCATTATGTGGGCCAAATCTAACCCTAATTACCTCCCCAAAGCCCCATCTCCAAATAGCATCACATTGCGGGTTAGGGCTTCAACACATTAATTTTAGGTGAATATAATTCAATCCCTATCAGGGAGAATGGTGTGTTCCCATGTGACCATAATAGTCTCAGTACAGGGGATGCATGGGTGGCTCAGCTGGTTGAGCATCTGACTCTTGATTTCAGTTCAGATCATGACCTCAAGGTGATAAGATCAAGCTCCATATCAGCCTCTGAGCTCAGAAGGGAGTCTGCTTGAAATTCTCTCTCCCTCTCCATCTTCTCCCCATCCCTCCCTCTCTAAAAATAAATAAATATTTTTTAAAATTATAAAATGTAGTCTCAGAACAAACTACTACATAGGCTCCTATGCTCTAATCATCACTGAACACATAATATGAGTCTATTTCTAGACCTGATCATTCATTTCTTACAAAAAGCACGTCTCTGGCTTCATAGTGTTAGCAAAACCCTGGAGCTTGACACCTGAACAAAGTCAGTATCAGGTGAGAGTTGGCCTGTCTCCAAACAGCTTCCCACAGGTAACAACCATCTACTGGACTGCAGAGAGCTTCAGCCTCCCTGTATATAAATGTCAACAGGACATACAAAGTTCTGAAAGCCTTTTCCAACTTCCTTTCATGAAGGAGCTGAAGCGACTCCTTAGTCACAGCAGTCAAAGAAGACTGCACTCTGTCTGGATTTAGACTCTACTTTTTGTCCTGGTCATCATTTTTGTGTGCCATGTACAAGTCCAATTCTAAGTTTTCTAGCAAATTACACAAGAGGTTTCATTGTTGAGGTGTTTACACACAACTTACAGTGAAATCACTACACACCAGGTATTATCCACTGATTGACACTCTGCCTTCCTCTAACAGGTTTTATAAACCACTGGCTTCCTTCTCACTTGCCAAAGAAAAAGGCCGAATGAGTGGGTGAACTTTGTTTTCACCACCCAACCTCAGTAGGTTTGGTCCTTATTTTCTCTGCTGTGATCAGCATTAGAATTCTGCATATTTTGACAGTACCAAAGTATTTTTACCCTTTTTGCAGGAAATGTTACTTCCTGTTTGATTTCAAAACTGAAATGCCTTCTTCCCCAGGGTTCAGCACAGGGCCTGAGTCTTCACATTAATTAACCCTCTGCCAACAACACCCGGCCCTACCCCATACTTGCCAACAGGGCTCATACGGCTAAGCGAAGTTTCATTTATATATATTACATATATGTTAATATATATTCATATTTCATATATATGCTAGTAGAATATGTTTTATCTCAAAGAAAAAATTTTATAGACTGGCTTAAATATTTCATTCCTAGGCTCTTGAAGGCCACTTCCAGGCAAGTTCTCACAACAGTATGTTTTTGCACTAATTTGAGCAACTTTTTGGTTTTTTTTATAATTTCAATAGAATAATTCTTAAATTTTCTGCATAGAGCTTTTCATTTCTACATTTTACTCTGCTGGCTAGCTCTCCTAAGTTTCTTCCTCCTTCCAGGTGCAATATTTTGCTACCTCCTCAGGATTCACCTACAGCACAGAGCTGATCTGCCCATCTTTCATGCCTTCCATTTGAAGTGACTGCTCTTTCTTAAACTCATCAATTGCATCAATATTCCATTTCTCAAATATTTATCTGTATTATAGTTATATGTCAAGTCTATTTTGTCACTGCCAAGATTTGGTCATTGTGAAACTGATTTAGACTTAAATGGTGTCATTCATTTTGCAGAAGCACAGGGCTATGACAGTTTCTTGTAACAAAACCAACACTGCTTACTGGTAAGAAAATCACAGATTATGCAATGCAGTTTCCTTTTGATTCTAACGATGCTTTTTCTTTAACTAAAAATCAACTATTATAAGACTTAATTGTTTATCTAAGTAAATATATTCTTCCTTCCTTCCTGGTTTCAGTAATTGGTAAGCAAACTTCACTCCAAAGTAGTCTAGTTTTCAGAATATCTGTTCTCATAATCAGGCATCACCATGCTCACACTAATGCTTGACTTCATTGAGAGAGGGTATAATATCACTCATATCCCGCTTTCCAAATACCTTTTCTTACTAAAAGGAATCCGGGATCCTTGCAGAAACAGCTGACTCTCACAACTAGAATGCAAAATGCATTAAGAATATCTTGTGCCAGAAAAAAGTGAAGCACTCACAAAACCATGAGGGAATAACCACAAGACATCTGTCGCCAGTCTGATAAAACTCTCATAGTTAAAATCTAGGATAATTTTATCATCAAAATAAATATACCAAAAACCAGCACATGAATATTTAGAGCAGCTTTATTCATAACTGCCAAAACTTCGAAGGAACCAGGATGTCTTTCATCAGGTAGATGGATAAATAAACTGTGATCCATCCAGACAACAGAATAATAATTAGTGCTTAAAAAAAATGAACACTCAAGCCATGAAAAGACATGAAAGAAACTTAAATGCATATTACTAAGTAAAAGAAAAACAAATAAAAATGGCTACATACTATATGATTCCAACTCTGCGACATTCTGGAAAAAACTAAACTATGGAGACAACAAAAAGATCAGTGGTTGCCAGGAGATGAAGAGGGCAGGAAGGAATAAATAGGTGGAGAGAATTTTTAGGGCAGTGAAAATATTCTGTAGAATACCATAATAGATACATGTCATCATACATTTCTCCAAACCCATAGAATACACAACACCAAGAGTAAACTCCAGTATAAACTATGGACTCTGGGCAATTATGATGTGTCATTGTAGGCTCATCAATTATAATGTGTCCCACTCTAGTGGAGTGATATTGATAAGGGAGAGGCTTTCTGGGTGGGGAGGAGATACTAGGGATATCTCTGTACCTTCCTCTCGGTTTTCTGTTGACCTGAAATTGCTCTTTTTAAAAGATTTTATTTATTTATTCTTGAAAGACAGAGAGAGAGAGAGGCAGAGACATAGGCAGAGGGAAAAGCAGGCTGCCCATGGAAAGCCTAATGCAGGACTCGAGCCCAGGACCCCAGGATCACGACCCAAGCCAAAGGCAGATGCTCAACCACTGATCCACCCAGGTGTCCCTGAAATTTCTCTTTAAAAATATTTCAAAGTAAAAAGACAAAGGCTAATACTGTATAACCCATTGAATTCAGTAAGAATCAGTGGGTCCTATTTATAATAAACATATAATTAAAAAAACAAATAAGTAACCAAATGAATGATAGAAATGAAAGCTCTTTTTTACAACAAAATGCCAACAAATAAAGAAGATAGAACAGGGACACCTGGGTAGCTCAGCGGTTGGGCACCTGCCTTCGGCTCAGGCTGTGATCCCAGGATCCAGGATCGAGTCCCGCATCAGGCTCCCTGCGAGGAGCCTACTTCTCCCTCTGCCTCTTTCTCTCAGTCTGTGTCTCTCATGAATAAATAAATAAATCTTTAAAAAGAAGAAGAAAGAAGAAAGTACCAAAAATCACTATTTTAACAACCATCATAGTAAAAATTGACCCAGGCAAGAATCACCAATGGGTGTTAAATCTACTGGCAAAAAATTTAAAAGGAAAAGGTTATTTATGAGGTCTCCAAGTATTTCCCCACAAAGTATACATACTAGCTTTAAAAGAAAAAGAATAATAACAGGAGAGTGGGGAGACGGGCCACACCTTAACTAAGTGATCCAAAGTAACATCACCCCAGAAGGTGTGCTTTTAAATGTACAATTTACATGAAGTACTCCACCAAAAATATACAATCTGGATGTAATCAAAGGAAACATCAAAGACATCCAGATAGAAGGCATTCTGTAGAATAACTGTCCTCTACTCTTAAAAAACACCAATAGTGTGAAAGACAAAGAAAAGCACAGGAATTCTTCTAGTTTATTTTTATCTTTTTTTGAATTCTTCCAGTTTAAAGAAGACTGAAGACATAGGACAACTAACTGTAATACATGACCTTGAACTAGGGAAAAAGTTCTATAAAGGACATTGTATCAGCATTCTCCAGAGAAACAGAACAAATAGTGTGTGTGTGTGTGTGTGTGTGTGTGTGTGTGTGTGTGAAGAATTTATTATAAGGCATTGGCTCAGGCAATTATGGAGGCTGACAAGTCCCAAGATCTGCAGGGTGAGTTGGCAAGCTGGAGACCCAGGAAAGCCAACGGCATACACCAGCCTAAAAACCTGCCTGCTTGACATCCAGGAAGAGCTAGTGTTTCGGTTTGAGCTCAAAAGGCATGAAAAAGCTGATGCCCCAGTTCAAAGACCAACAGGAAGAATTCATTCTTACTCTGGGACCGTGAGGGTGAGCTTTTTTTGTTCAGTTCAGGCCTTCATCTGACTGGATGAGGCCCACCACACTGGGGAAAGTAATCTGCTTTATTCAGTCTACTGATTTATATGTTAATCTCATATAAAAACATACCTACAGTAACACCCAGAATAATGTTTGACTAAATCTCTGGACACTCTCTGGCTCATCCAAGTTGATACACAAAATTTTAACTATCATGGACACTACTGGGGAAGTTGACAAAATCAGAATATGGTTTACAAATTAGGTAAAAGTATTATATAAGTGTTAGTTTTCCTTAATTTGGTTACTATAATTTGGCTCTATAAGAAATATTCTTTAAGGAAATGCACACGAAAAATTATTGGGTAAAGAGGCATGTTCTTTGCAACATATTTTCAAGGTAACCAATCTATGTCATAGGAGAAAGTAACCAAATCATATATCTGATAAGGGGTTAATATCCAAAATACATTTAAAAATTCTTTGAACTCAATAGCTAAAAAGTAAACAAAATAATCTGATTTTAAAATGAGCAAAGGCTCTAAATAGACATATTTTCCAAAGGACACATACATGCAAATGGTCAACAGCTAATGAGAAGATGCTCAATATCACTCATCAGGGAAATGCAAATAAAAACTACAGTGTGATATTACCTCACACCTATCAGAATGGCTAAAATCAAAAAAACAAGAAACGATAAGTGTTGATGAGTATATGAGGAAAAGGGAGCTTCCGTGTTCTGTTGGTAAGAATGCAAATTGGTACAGACACTATGGAAAACAGAATGGAGGTTCCTCAAAAATGAAAAAAAAGATTTACCATATGACCTAGCGATTCCACTCTCACAGACATATCTAAAGAAATGAAATCACTATGTCAAAGAGGTAACTGCACCCCCATATTCACTGCAGCCTTATTCACAATAGCCAAGACATGGGTACAACCTAATTGTCCATCAACAAGTGAATGGATAAAGAAAATGTAGTATGTACATGCAATGGGATATTATTCAGTCATACAGAAATAGAAATCCTGCCTTTTGTGACAACACAGATGGACCTAGAGGGCATTTTGTTAAGTGAAATAAGTCAGACAGAGAAAGACAAATATTGTATGTCACTTATATGTAGAAACTAAAAAAGACAAACTCATAAAGAGAGGAGGATAGTGTCTGCAAGGCTGGATTGTAGGGGACATGAGGAGACACTGGTCAAAATGTACAAACTTCCAGCTATAAGATTAATAAGTTACAGGATCTAATATACAATGTAATGATTATGATTAATAATACTATAGTTCATATTTGGAAGTTGTTAAGAGAGTAGATCTTAAATGTGATTACACAACAAAGAAAAGACAGTAATTATGTAAATGGATAAAGGTCTTAACAAACCCTATTATAGCAATCATTTCACAAAATATATGTGTATCAAATCATCAAGTTGTACAGCTTAAACATATATATAACGTGTCAGGAATATATCAATAAAGCTGGGAAAATATAAATCTTTAAAAAATAAAACCTGTCAAAAACAAAAAAACATACTTTCAAATAGTTCAGAAAAAATGTCAATATATACAAAGTAAATATAAAATGTAAAAAAATGTTGAATATAGATTTTAAAAGTATCATTGAGTTTTTGTAACTTTTCTGTAAGATTTAAATTATTTCAAAACAAAAAGTTAGACAGAGGGAGAGAGCCCAATCCCAGACCTATAGTATCAGTAACCCAGAAGTTCTTAGGTAATTGATTTGGGATGAGGCCTGTATATGGAGTTTTTAAAGCTGTCAGGTGATTCAAAAGTATAGCCAGATGAGAATCATGCAACTCAAAGGACCTACTCTCACCTATAAAATGGTCCCACAAAATGTTACACTGAGTTTAAGCACTAAATCTACTCCTCCCCATCCCCGTTCTTTTAATAAGGTCAAATTTCATTATTATAATCAATACGAACATATTGGCATATTTACTAATAAGGCAAATATCAGAATAGGCATTTCTGGGGCTCACTTTCTATATGAAATCCAGAGTCTATGCTCACCTGGCATCTCTGAGTCTTTCTCTCATACAACCCATGGGGTCATTACATGCAGACTGAACACTGAAGCCAAATGCTCTGTATTGACTGAATTTCGTTGCCTTCATTCCAGGGAAGAAAATCGCCCTGGCTTGAGACTGTATGAGTGACAAAAGCTTGTCTTCCTAAGCATGACAGTTAATCTTGAAACAACCAGCCGCAGACAACCTAGTGAGTAATGAACTTGAACAGGTCAGTAGAGGACCACATGATTTACATTCATTAAAACTAATTAAAACCATAAGCAGGAACTAAAAGCTGGTGACTTTTATAATCAACAATTATTGGACTGCACCACAAACTATTTCTAATGACTCTTAAAAACTTTTTTCTCTAACCACTTAACTCTCTCTATCCCGCACCCTGGCCAGAGTTTAGTGTTGGACTTTGCATTCTGTCAGAGAGGTTGTTTTATTATTCTGGAATAGAGACCCTAAAAATCATGATGTTTATCTCCAGTGTAAAATGTAAACTGTTAAGCAGAAATTTATGACATCACCTGATCCAATGGCGATGCAATGTCTCAAAAGTTCCTTCATTCTTTCCACAAACATTGTTGAAACTTACTCTTTGAAAAGTACAATATAGGTATATTTGTGATCTGAGAACCACAGTCTTTGAAAGGTATGCAGAGGAAAATTTGGCCTCTGAAGCATCTGTGAGGACAATGAGATCCATTTTTCAGTCAGTGCTTCAAAGTAAAGTAATCTCTAACCCAACCTTATAATTAATCCTCAAGTGAAATTCTTTGCCTAGATAATAATAAACAACACTTCCAAATCCAAAATCTTTAATGAATGTTGTAACATTTACAAACTCAAATGGTGCATTCCAGTAAAAAAGAAAAAAATGGGTGACACCATTGATCAATTTTTTATTCAGTATTCTGTGATTATGATTCTGTATCTTTTAAATAGATATTCAGGGAGTGGTATAAGTGGTACACTGCAGGACTCATAAGAGATAGAGTAGAAAGAGCAGTTAAAGATGGCCAAGCCCTTGGAGTTCATCAAAAGTGATAAACAAGCTATATTATAATTTACCACACACTGGACTGCACAGTTTGCTAATAGCTGTATGAAGGTCACATCTCTATTCCTTGATACATCCTATTCCTCAACTGGGAACTTCTCTCCTTGGACAAAATTCATCCCAACTGAGGTGAAGTCTCCTTATTTAAGGTACTCTTAAGTAATTCATGTTACACTTAGTGATTTTGGGTTTTGATTTTATATTTGTTTGTTTTTGTTCTTCAGGAGAACATGTTACCTATATGTTATTAGCTCCTGTGGTACTGGACTGAGTCATATTCATCTCTTCAACCTCATGAGCCTAGCAAAGTTCTTGGCACAGAGTAAGTCTCCAATAAATATTTGCTAAATTTTAATCAAACTGAAGGAATACTATTCTGAATGACTAAAACAAAGATTTTTCAGGTCCCTGAGCAGAAGCTGTTAGAGAAGAAAAACATTTTTAAAAGTAACTGTTCCCAGGGCGCCTGGGTGGCTTAGTCAGTTAAGTGTCCAATTCTTGATTTCTGCTCAGGTCATGATTTCAGGGTCATGAGATCAAGCCCCTTGTCAGGCTCCACACTGAGCGGGGAGCTTGCTTAAGATTCTCTACCCCTCTGCTCTTCCCCCCACTCATGCCTTCTTTCACACTAAAAAGAAGAAAGAAGAAGAAAGAAAGAAAGAAAAGAAAGAAAGAAAGAAAGAAAGAAAGAAAGAAAGAAAGAAAGAAAGAAAGAAAGAAAGAAAGAAAAAAGAAAAAGCATCTGTCCCCAGTGTTTGACAGAAAGAAAAGGATGTGATAGCAAATATTGCTACTGTTCAATACAATTAGCAAGACATATACACAATACACCGTACACAACATGCCACTTTTAGAAACTCCTTAAAGAATTATACAACTTCTCTTCCCAGTGAGATGTAGCATACAGTTAGCTTTAAACAACACACTGTGGTCTAAGGCAAGACATAGCATTTAATAACACATCTACTGCAGCAGGCCACATCTTTTCAGCTTTGAGCTGCAGATTCAAATAAAGAAAATCAGTTACATGTTCCCCCTAGGAATTCAAACCAAGCCAACATTATTAATAACCCTTTGGCCCTGGAATATTTACTGATGCGCCACTTCCCTTAAGTCAACAATAAATATTTACCTGGTGCCATAAAACTGACAGTCAGAGTCAATCACAGTTCTGTCAATGGTCAGAATGATCAAACAAGAAGCCATCCTTTGCTTCTTGGCTTTTTTTTCCCCCTATGATTCTAGCTTACATACCCTATGACTGTCTCTTTAGCCAACACTAAAGATGCTAATTCAAACTCATTTCTGTGAATATTCTTTAACTATTCCAAAAAAGAAAATTAAGAATATTCTGTAACTTTTGTAAAAAAAAAAAAAAAGATTATATCCATGCATTCACCTTTACTCTGTTCTATTTCAGAGACGTCTCCATGGCCAATTGAATGGTCTTCATTATTTGGAAGCTAACACAGTTTTATAGAAAAACATTTTTATACAATTTCGAAGAACTCATCTTTCAACTCCAGGTGAGTATATCATGTTCACTTAAAAACCAAAGACCAGTTTCTACAGTTGTACCTGGTTAGATTATTCATATTGAGAATATCAATGAAAACAACTCAAATGACCATCAAAGATCTGATATCATCCAATAATCCTAAACAAACACTAGTTATTCATAAATTTACTTGGTGTCATCATAATTTGGTATGAAACATAAACTTATTTTGCAATCAAAAATGTTTTAACTTGAAGAACATAAGGAATGTGACCGGTAAATGGCCTAAATGCCAATGTTTCATATAGAATAAAACATTACTGTAAGAAGAAATCCCTATTCTTTACCAATGTCATGCTGAACAATGTATGTCACAAATGAGAATTCATTACTGCATTGTTATTGGAGCAAATATTGAATTTCTTTCTTCTGTTCAATTATCTTAATGACCTAAATTGACTGCCATTCTTTTTTCCATCCATTCCACTTCTGCAAATCAGTATCAGATCATGGTGGGAAAAAAAGGCCTAGACAGAATGAGAGATTGAAACTTATATTCTTTCAAATATGTTTTTGTGGGCAGCCCTGGTGGCTCAACGGTTTAGTGCTGCCTGCAGCCTAGGGTGTGATCCTGGAGACCTGGGATCGAGTCCCATGTTGGGCTCCCTGCATGGAGCCTGCTTCTCCCTCTGCCTATGTCTCTGCCTCTCATTCTCTCTGTGTGTGTGTATGTCTCTCTCTGTGTCTCTCATGAGTAAATAAATAAAATCTTATTATATATATATATTATATATATATATATATATTATATATATATTGCTCTTCCAGGTACTCTAATTTCAACTAGTAATTCACACCACACAACAAAATTCAGTAATGAGAATATTATATTTTAACCATATAATTCCCATACATATTTTCACTTCATATGTGAAATTGGAAAATGACCACTACAGTATTCATTTCAATTAGAAATTGGTTGAAGGGAAAGAAGAAAAAAAATTTTAACTAGAAATGTATGCGATTCTATGAGTCACTGTCAATTAATCAGAAGTTAAATTCTGGGAGAAAATATTCCAAGCTTAAATGAACCATCATAGCTATAATTTGTTTGAAATATTTGGCTAGACAGTATTTAATCCAGCGTGATAAGAGTAATAACTAATCATTCTAAATGCCTCACAGAACCAAAAAAAAAAAAAAAAGGTATGTACTTCACACATAAGGAGACAGATTCAGAGAGACTAAATAACTTCTAATAAGGTTCTATGGGGGAGCTAAGATACAGAGTTGAAGCACCTGACTCCAGAAACTCCACCCTGTAGTCTTCCAAATCACTTCCAAACAGCACAGGTTAAGATCCTGCCCTGCATTTCAATGCTGAGGACCCAGAAAGTGGGGTAACAGGGGCCAGAGCAAGTGTGCCCTTTGCAGAAAGAGAGGAGAAAGTCACCCATTTGTTTTGGCTTTGACAATCTAGCCTTAGATGATGTGAGTAATAGAAGGAAGGAGGGGATTTCCAGAGTTTCCAGGTCAGGAATAAAGAACAAGAAACATTTATGCTGATTGAGGTTAAAAATGAAGAGGCCTTAAAGGACTCATTGGCATCCCCCAGCCACTTTTGTTGTTACACTGCTGCAGTAATGGTATGAGACCTGTGAAAAAGTGCAGTAGAACAGAGGAAATAAATGGACCTGACACTCATAAAGCTGTGCCAAGCATTTATTTCAATCCACCACTGAAATTGACTGTATCTCTTTGAATAGACAAAAGGGCAGAATAGATGGTATTTTTAAAACAGGAAAGAGAAAAACCGTCAGATCATTTCCTGACTCCGGCACTGCTGGTTGTTGCTAAATTAACAGAACATTTCGTACGTGAGCAAATTATCAAATCTTTAGATACAATTACGGTGCATTTTAAAATATCAGTTCTAATTATATTTTCTTTTGACAAAGTAATTATACTTCAAGAAACTGTGATCAGAACGATTTTTTTTTTTTTTTTTGCTGCCAAATCTGAGAACAGAAGGTGGAAAAGGTGCAGTTAGATTCTCTTACAAAAAGCTGGCTAAACTTTATGTAACCTTCCTAGCCTTATGAAAGAAAGGCTTAAAAATAGACTAACAAACACAAATTTTAATCTTCTTTCAAGTCACTCATTGATTTGTAATTTCATGTTCTTGAGTAAAATGGTGGTCACATACTGTAGCCTTCTTTTCCCTCCAAGGATATTTTTTGTTCATATTTAAAATCATAGGGTAGAGCTGGGAGCTTTTTGTTGTGGTTGTTATTAGTTCAAAACAAATGAACTGAACCCTGAGGCCTCTTGTTCCCGAGAGAAAGCAATACAATGCCCTCAGCTGGTACTTTAGACTTCAAAATTCCCAGCAATATCTCTTCCCGCGACTCCATAACTATTTCTTTCCTGCAGAGGTCTGCAGCCCCTTTCACTTCCTCTTCCCCTTAGCTTAGGTCTTAATGAATAAATGTTTCTCTCTTCACCTGAATGGGATTCATTCTGCCTCTCTCTGCCCCGAAACTGCTCCCTCGGGATCCTATTTGGCTTTCCCACAAAAATCTCTCGCACAAAGGTTTAGGGGCAGCCTAGAGCTACAAGTTCTAATATTCCCTAACTTTATCCTTCTGTTGGTAGGGGGTCACCAAAAGGTCTATAAAATGCAAATGTGCCATGAATAAACCAGAGAGCAGACCCACCGGTGAGTTTGTCGGCACAGATTTTTCTCTCTATAGTTAGTGTAATTTCGAATTAAACTTACCAAATTTAGCAGTGAATATTAAGAACGATCTGCATATTCTGAATTAAGAAAGCAGTTATGGAGTTGGGTAGGAGCCGCAAAGGCCACACAATGGGGCAGGAGGGAAAGGTAAGTAAAAAGAAATGTAAGACAGAGTCTAGGTCCCCAGAAGACTTGCAATCTGGAAGGGGCTATTGATATGCACGAAACCCTTTGAAAAGGACGGAAAGGAGCATATAAAGTACCAAGTTATGCAATACTTGGCTCCTCTAGGTGGGTCTACATATGTAAATAAGCCTCACTAACCTATCAGCTGCTTCAAAGTTGAGAGTGTTCCCTGCTAAAGACGGGATGAATTGAGGTTGACTTAGAGTCTGAACTAGAGGAGTGATTCCTATTCCAGGAACTTTGATCCCCCACTGAGAGTGAAGCATTGGTCAGCATACCAATTGATTTACAAGTAATACAGAGATTCTGGATTAAAAACTTTCCATTCCTACTCTGTTGGAGACCATAAGTGAAAATGCAGTTTTGTTTTGTCTGTTTGTTTTTTACATGGGCTAAGCAGAAAGTATGCTGGAGCTGCAATGATGTGAGAAAGTGACAGCAGGCAATAGACTTCATCTTCTTATTTGACTGCTTCTAATCTTCCTGGTAAATGAGTCTATTTCATTTTTAAAAACCTCTAAGGATCATTATCTTTTTCCTTTTCCATAAATATTTAGAGGTGTTCTGCGTATCAGAAAACAATGGCATGCCCATTTTATGGAAATATCAATTAAGTAGTTTGGTCTCTCCTATCCTGACAAGTCATATATTGAAAAATACTAAAATTTGAATGACATACTTACTTTCCTCCTTTTCTGACACTTGTATATCATTTGTATTCATGACAAACTATAAGGAAATCCTGTTATTCATTTTTTTTTTAGTCTAAAGGAGGAGAATCTTGCTTAATCTTATTTGTATTCTTTCTTCAATGCAAACCACAGCCCTAAAAATCTCCTTGATTTATGACAGTTTTTGTTATGTTCTGTGAGTTGGTCTCTTACCCAAAGGTTGAATGACTAGACCATATAATTTCTCACCTGTATAGCTGAAATGTGAAAATACAGTCTCCTTTTGGTGGGAATCATGAATATTGGATGTGTCAAGAAAATTTTAGTGATTTCAGGGATTTTTTCTGAAAAATCTAGCACAAGTCCTAAAAAATACAATTAACATTTTTTTTGTCCTTGAATCTCTCTCTCACACACACACACACACACAGTAAGTTACTGACAATGCTAAGCAGATCAATTATCAAGAAGAATTCAGTGAGGCAGTTTCTTGGGATACCTAAACTCCCAAAGGCATTAATCAGCCAACTAGGGAAGAATCCTGGAATCGGTTAAAGTACCTGGGCTACTATACAACAAATGGAAATGTCTCTGTACTACCTAAAGGGTAGACTCCCCCTTTTTGACAATCCTATACATAGCTGTCTTTTCTAATACAATTCTTAACATATGTTTAACACCAAGCATAGTACTTGGCATACCTTCCCTGTTTAAAGCTCTTATTCCCCAAGAAGTCATCCCAGACTGGATCAAATACACTTATGGTGAGCTTTCTCTTACTCTGAATTCCCACTGCACCTTAGGAATTTACCCTGCTCTTTACTACGGGTATTTGCCTTGGACTCATTCTCAAATTACTCCATAATTTTCTGTCTTGTGTTCATCAACTAGACTGTCATGGGCAGAGAGAAATCATGATGTCTTTTGTATTCCTCACAGATCCTAGCAGAATCTGGGACCAGCAGTCATGCTTCTGAAATAGTGGATGAACAAACAGAATACAGGGCCTATTTCCTACTCTGAAGCACCAGTATTCTAGTAACCTGAACATGAAGGGAAAATATTGCTTCTACTCAGGCACAATGTTCAACTGAAAAAGTCTGCTTTAAAATACATTTTTATTTGTTTGACCTCTTGTGTGTTTCATACTATCAACCTGGGTGGTAGTAGACAATGGTCTTTGTTCGCGCTTATCACCTTGCTTTGCTGTCCCCTAATAGCACTTATATATTTATGAGGTTTCCTATTGAAGGAAGATACACAATGATCAAATAACAGTAATCTCCTGTGGTTCAACCTAAGAACTACTTTTTTAAGATTTTTATCAGTTTCAGCCCCATCACACCAACCATGGGGTGTGTCTGTGTATGTCTTATGGATCAGGAGGTTGGATGAAAGAAACTAAAACTTCACAGAGAGAGAAACTCTGAGGACAAATGAAGTAATCTGCCCCAATACTACTGTGTTTCTATAATTTAAAAAAAAAAAAAAAACAGATGAACTTCTGTTATGGTCTGTTTTTTGAGTTTTGTTGTTATTGCTTGTTTTTATGTGTCGCTTTGCTTCCCCAAAACATTTCCATATTCATTTTTTGCCTTTAGATACAAGTCAAAACATACTAGAGGAGGATTCACGAAGGAAGTCTGAGGTCCAGAGCTCTAGTGGGGAGGAAGCCATAATCAGAAGTTTCCTGATCTGTAGGAAGGAAAAGCACTGAAGTAGCATACAGCCAGCCAGGGTAGACATAATTCAAAGCTGGGCTGTCCCTGCTAAACATACAACTTAAAATTCTTTGGTGGCTTTATGAATGCTATGGCCATGAAACTGCTGTTAATGGGTCAGAAAATCTGTTTGAGTTACCATAAGATGAAGGATTTTTTTAAAGACTTTATTTATTTATTCATGACAGACACACAGAGAGAGGCAGAGACATAGGCAGAGGGTGAAGCAGGTTTCCTGCGGGGAGCCTGATGCAGGACTCAATCCCAGTACCCAGGATCTCGACCTGAGCCAAAAGCAGATGCTCAACCACTGAGCCACCTAGGCATCCCAAGACTAAGGATTTTTAATTCAAAATCTATGTAGGCTCCTGAAGAAGTTGTCTACTCAATGATGTTTTGAAAAAGGTAATTTTCACTTTGAGTTTTTTTAAATAAACTAAAATGTGTTTAATTTAGCTTTGTTTCCTAAAGGACTCATTAATTATCATATTTTGCTTTTTTCTTCTAGCTATAGTGTCATAAAATTAGTATTAATATATTTATAGACATGCAAAATGCTATTTGATCTCATGGTTTTTTTTTAATTATTGAAACCAACTGTATTAGGATTACTTTAATGATCTTTAAATTCATTATATGTACTATTTCAAGATGAGCATTTGTTAGAATTATTAAACGTCATTCCTCTGTGTCTAATTGCTGTCTAATTCAAATTTAAAATAATATTCCAGGAAAATGGGGAAAAACAGAAATTCCTATTCAAAAAGGGGAAATAATCTACCAATTACCCTATTAAAGAGAAAAGATAAATAAACTGATTGGGGAAGAAATGCATATCTTCACCTACAACTAAACAAACACAAATCAAAATAATTTTAAGGTACCATTACATAGCTATTAAGCTAGCAAAAGGGGTACAAAATTTAAAACCCTACATCAGAAAGACTGAGGGAATGAAAAAGGTTGGGGGTTCTGAAAATTGTTCACTCTTTCTGAAGAGCAATTTGGCACAAGACAAGGCTTATAAAATTAAAGGCAGAAACCACATCTCTTTTACTTTAAATGATCACCATCATATGCCCAGCAGCTAGCACAAGTTCTGATATATATCAGGAAATGAATAAATATTTGATAAAAGAATTAGTGACTAAAATGGTTCCTGCCCATGCCTTGTTAATTCCACTTTGGGCAATATGGACAAAAGAATTAACCTACAAGACAAATTAAGACTTCTTACAGCTATTCATAGTAGTGAAAAATTGGGAGACCTTCTATATGTCCAAAACAAGCCGAATTCAATGTTACCCGTCACATAGTATATAGACCATGTTTAAACAACAGCAAAATGTGAAGATAGGTTAATATTGAGTCTCTTTGTGGAGACTAAGGGAGGAAAATGAACAGAACAAAGAAGGGAGCCCAGGTGGATTCCGTTTGGATGTCCTGATAAGAAATGTCAATTACCCAATGAAATAAATTGGAAATGTTCCAAAATGATTCCAGAAAGTCTAGGATAGACAGTATATAGCAGCACTGACGTATGAAAAGAAAATTTCTAATCACTGACAACAGAATGCAAGGAAGAAGTGGAGCATCCTCCATGACTCACATTACCTGCAGATTATATAAAGATCTCCTTACCCTTGATTACCTACCTCTATAAGTAAAGAAATTTTAGAGAGTTGAAAAGGAAATTTAAACTGAAAAACTAAAATTGAATTGCTTAGAAGCTATAATCCACAATCAACTCATTACTGAATTTCTCTTTTAAGAAAACAATTTGACTTTGAGTCTGTATAATGTAATATTTCAGGAGCTGCAAGGAAGTTGTTTATGGAACAGACACAATAAGCCTGCAAATGCTCATGGCTAGATGTTAACAGTGATATATGTAAAAGGGATGTTGATTTTTTTTTTCAATCAATTGATGTGCTGAAGTATAATAATGGGGCTGGAGGCCAATTTTCAATTGACTTAATGTTACTGTAATGCCCAATATTTAAACAAATTTAGATAGAATTTTTTGTTAGTTTTGACACTAAGATAAAAAATATTTGAGCATAACAATAATGCAACACTAAATGTCATCAATATCATTAGGTCTCTCTCACGATTACTCTGTATATTTTAGTTCAGTCATTTGAATATTAAAAGAAAAGGAATTAATTAAAATAGTTTTGTATATGATGTATAGGAATTAATAATAGCATGAACATTTCTTTACATTGTTTGGCAGGTACTAAAAGTCAAAATTCTACAATAATATATTAAAAAATATTTTTTTTATTTTTTTTTATTTATTTATGATAGTTACACAGAGAGAGAGAGAGAGGCAGAGACACAGGCAGAGGGAGAAGCAGGCTCCATGCACCGGGAGCCCGACGTGGGACTCGATCCCGGGTCTCCAGGATCGCGCCCTGGGCCACTAAACCGCTGTGCCACCAGGGTTCCCAAAAATAATTTTTAAAGTCACTTAAATTAAATCACTCAGACAATTCCTGAATCCATTAAAGAAGTTAAAAAATTTCACGTTTTCTTCAGTAAGTTAATATAGATAATCTAATGAAAAATGAAAGTTTTTTGTTTATATTTGCTAACCAATAGCAGATCCTACAAAATTAGTTTAGTTCAGCCATAAATACACAAATCACAGGTTTAATACAGAAGGTTAGGAAAAGAGAGAGCATTTATAAAATTAAACTCTAGGGCTTTCAATATTGTGGGGTTTTGTTCATGTTGTTTCCTCAGGAGGGCAGTTTATTTGTTCCTATCTTGAGTAGATCCAAAGCAAAAGGGAAATTTCTGTTATTTTTAGTACATCACTCTTATTTGAGAATAAAAACTCTTTACATCAAGATTATCTCAAATCTACTAGCTTGTAAGGATGGAGAGAACATTCTAAAAGTCAGAAGTGGAAGGAGTCATGTTAGTCAGAACTCAGTGATAGATTACAGAAACCATTCTAGCCCATTCAATCTAGGATTGGATGGAATGTTGGGAATCGGGGCCTTACAACATTGTTGGGAGGGTCAGAGGTGCAGGAATGACTCTCAAAACACTGCCTCACAAGTACCCTGCCAAAGAATATCTTACCATACTGCTATAACCAAGAACAAGCATTTAGCAAACTCCTCAAAAATGCAAATACAACTGATTATCTTTATTCATGGTAGTTATATTCTATAAAGTACTGCAAACACTGAAGTACTGAATATTCCTTGGGAAAATACGAGATTAGATTCTTGCAAGCCTCTGATCACATTTCCACGAACCAATCAATACATAACCTTGTTTTGTGTGTGTTTCAGTTTAAAAATGCCTTTTTAAATCTATATGAATGATTCATTAATGTAGAAATCATAGCCAACACATGCTTGAATGAAAGTTTACCACACACATTATCTCCATAAGGCACATTATAGCTTTCTTGTGCACAGGAACACAAGACAGCACTCCAGCACTACACTTAGGGTCCCTTTTAAATCACCAACAAAAAGCACAAAAATGTAAAACATATGGTACTATAAAAGCTAAGTCAAGAAGATGAAGGGGCACTTGGGTGGCTCACTGGTTGAGCATCTATCTGCCTTTCGCTCAGGTCATAATCCCGAGTTTGGGGATCAAATCCCACATGGGGTTCCCACAGAGAGCCTCCTTCTCCCTCTGCCTATGTCTCTGCCTCTCTCTGTGTGTCTCTCATGAATAAATGAATAAAATCTAAAAAAAAAAAAAAGATGATGAAGTATCAGCCTTGCTTAATCTCCCAAACATGTACATGAGCCAACTCAAATTTTTCACCCATGTGTCTATGAATGACCTCAAAAGTGTCAGGAGTATTGATTTTAGGGTTATGAATAAATTCTCATGGGTGGGAGAATTCACAAAGGTGGAATCCATAAATAATGTGGATCAACTGTACCTGAAAGCAAAGTGGAACCTCACCCTGACTTTCAAGTAAGTTCTCAAAACCATAGTTAATAAATCCTAATAACCAATCAAGAATACTTAGTGATGGTACATTAAAGGGACAAGAAAAAAATACATAATTTCTGAGAAAATTTAAACCTGATTCTCTTTTCTAATGGCCTAGAACACAGTAACAATCATAAACATTAGTCAAATCAATGGAGTTGAGCATACTATTTCCTTTGCCAATAGCCAATTACAAAGTTTTGGACTGGGAATGTACAAAAAAATTGCATTTGGGTCTCCCCAAAATTTGTAATTCATGTCATCAGGAAAAACCATATGAATAAGTTTTACATTTAGACTTTCCGTTAGAAAGGAATTCATAAAATATCTTTAGTTATAAAGGAAAGACCTTCAAAAAACACCTAGGAAATAGGAAGACAAGCTTTGAAATATTTTAGATGAACCTGTTTATGTATTTAAAATGCTTATTCAATTAATTCTGATTCCATTTCCAAAGAGATAACTTTTCTAAATCTTTGTTAGTCTGGTTCCTTATTCTATGTGAACTTTGAAGAAATAAGATGTCATTAAAAAAACAATGATGAAAACATTAGGCTAATTCAGATTCACTCACTAATCACGGACTTAGAAAGTAAAGCATTCCCATATGATCTCTATACTCTTGACATTTGAAGATTCTGTGATTTGTCCACATTGGTGAGGTCATTTTTACATTGATTGTATATATCTACAATAAGTCTCCTCTGCACAGAGATTGCTAATTCTTTGTCTCTCGCCCCTGTGTATATTTATACTTAGAGGCATTTTCTCCTACTCCCCTTTCCTTCTTTCCAGATTTGAGATTAGTTCTAAAAGTGCATATCCATTTTCAAAATCTTAATCACATTTCTTGCTTAAAAAGAAGAATCTACAAATCACAAATTCGGCAACATCTGATAATCTATGGGATTAACTCATATTACTAAAAATCATTTCCTTTTTTTAGATACATATATGGCATCACAACAATTCAGAAAGGTGGGTGATACTAATATCCCCCACCCCATAGGTGACAGAAATGAAACTGGCCTGGAAAGACTAAGACATCTGTTCTAGGCCCAGAGCAAGGAAGTAAAAGAATGCCCATAGGTTGCCAAAACCACAAATTTAGCCATGATGCTATTCTGCTTCTGGTTAGAAATAGGATATAGGCATTAGAGGGATGCTTGATCTCAGTCCTTCATTAACATTCCTTCTACTAAAAGGAACATCATGATTTTATCTCCTTTTAATGTATTTCTTACAAGGTTGTTTAAGTCCTTTAAAATATTAAATATTTAATTAGTCCTATTACAGCATCTCCCTGAGGCAAATAGTTAGCCTGTATAATTGTTATGTTGGTTGAAAAGAAGAGCAAAAGGAAGCTTGAGCATAAATTAACAATAATAAAACAGATCATTACATTTCATGCCTGGAGATTAACATGGATAGCTTGCTTCAGGTAAAATTGTAAGGTGATTATTAACATTAGTTTTTACAGATGACCTTAGACATTACACTTTAACTGGGTCTCCATGCAGTGAGAATGACCAGTCAGTCCATTAAATATAAGGTTACCATTCTCATCCATTATCTCTCCAAGTGTCCACCAAAGACTCCTGCTTTTGAATCCACTGGGGATTTTGTTTAAAATGGACATTCTGGTATTCAAATGAGTTGTCTTTCTGCATTTTTAGGAAGCATTTCCAAGTGATTCTGTGGTAAAATATAAACCAGTTTCTTAGGGCAGTATCCTTATTCAGAATATAAATTTATAAAACATTATTTCTAATTAAATAATAGTTAAGAGAGTTTTATTCCCTTACCAGTCTGCAAATACCTTGAGATTTGAGACCATGCTTTAGTCAATAATTATTCCATGTTAATAAAGAAATTGAAACAAAACTGAGCCTCAAACTGTTTCATGTTGAATGACCTCCAACATGGTCAACTGAATTTTTTATTTATAAAATCTGCTTTTAAGAAAAATTATATATAATAAACACACACACACACACCATGTAGCCATAGTCTTTAACAATCATCCGTAACAATTATGAGAATTATATTCAAAATTTGCTTCCTTCGTTACAGAGTTTAAGACTCACTTATACACTCAGAAAATGGTCTCTTCCATTATCTCATGAGAAGAGGTTTGCAACAGTGAGAGTTCTCACAAAGAAAAGAACACCACTTTTCACAATGGGATGTCAACATTCCTGCCAACATGCCTGGTATTCCAAGCCTCCTTGAACCATCAGTAGAACATTTTATTACCTTACCTATTTCTGAAAATCCAAACTTATTGAGATTTAGCACTTGCCAAAAAGCTCACTTTAGATATACCTAACAGAAGAGGGAGGCTCATCCCAAGGGACATAATAAATTACACATTTAAATAAGGCTCTCAAGCTCTTGCCCCTGTATTCAGCTGTTTGATCATCAAGAGACAATATACTGCCATATTATTTTCATTCTCTCCCAAAAATCATTTCACAAAATCTAAGTTTCATGACCTTAGCCTTTTTTGAAGACTAACATAAGAAAGGTATATTTTTAAAATGTATTTCATTTTCTTTCACAAAATATGACATTATATGTTATGTTGCCTATGAACTTCAACACGAAGAGATACCTAATATATTCCTCTTAGTATTCAGTAGCAAGAAAATGTATTTCACTCCAAATGAACATGAATGATCCTATTCATCCTACTTTAAGAACTCAACAGCCGCTTACACTTCCCTGTTTGACTTCACTGCCCAAAAGATGAGAATTAAATTCAATTTATAACTACAGCAACTAATCATCTCATATGCAAGATGTAAGTATGTTTCTCCTTTTTTTTTAATTTTTTTTTTAATTTATGATAGTCACAGAGAGACAGAGAGAGAGAGACAGGGGCAGAGACATAGGCTGTGGGAGAAGCAGGCTCCATGCACCGGGAGCCCAACGTGGGATTCGATCCCGGGTCTCCAGGATCGTGCCCTGGGCCAAAGGCAGGCGCTAAACCGCTGCACCACCCAGGGATCCCTGTTTCTCCTTCTTAAAGTTGTTTCTATAATTTTCCCATTTTTCTATGTAAGATTAAACTTGCTTGTTTTAAGTGGAGTTTATCACTATAAGTCATTTTTAATGTTTTGAATGAGTGGACAAGGAAAAGGCCAAAATTTTTTTAAAGAATCAAACAAGCAAAGGTAAGTCTGGAGGGAAATAGGACAAGAAGATTACCTGGATACATGGAAAGATCAAGCAGTTAGGACAGAATCAATTTTTCTTGTTTTATAGCCACAAGGCCATTTTAACTAATAATAATACCACAAAACAGATCGCTAAGAAATGTCACAGAAGCCAGCACGACATATAATCCTTGTAGACTAGCTCAAAGCCAGATGCAGGAACAGAACAGCTGAAGGAAATGAACTATAATCTAACTTGTAATTAGGTAACAATCATAAAGGCCCATAGATGAAGAGCGTCTCAAGTGGAATTTTTTTCAATGTCTTATATCACACTGGCTGAAATGATTTTTTTTAAAGAACCATATATCCTTTTTCAAATTTTAATGTGGATAAAAGTCACCTGATTATCTGAAAATGTAGATTCAGATCCCAGAGTACTGAGGCTCAGGATACTGCATTTTACCACATTCCCAGAATATCCCAAGGTAAACAGTCTGAAAACCACAGCACATCAATTCCAGCTTTCCCACCTGAAAGCCGTGACACTGGCCACATCCTTTAACATCTCAGACCCCCCTTTATACCTTATCAGTTGTCTGGGAATAACAACATCCACCTTGCATAGCCCTTAGGAGGATTTAGGTGATAAGTGCATGGTCAGCTCAGGCCCCTAATAAATATCCTTTTACTGAAAAGACCAACTTTGTTATGAGAGAACATCACCTTAGGATTTGGAATGTTTATACTTTGTATTTAGGAAGGAAAATACGCACAAGATGACAACCCAGATTCTACCAAATAAGTTTTTTAAAAAATTATAAATCAAAAAAATTATATTTTTTAAAAAGTTATAAATTTTTTTTAAAAAATTTACATGTGAAAGGCAGGATGTATGTGTGTGTGTAAGTGAAGTTACACTCTAAAAAGATAAAAGTTTCACAGCCTCTGTACCAATTACTATTACAACCAAAACCTGGGGTACTACCCAAATTTTTATTTAATAACCAAGAATCTCTATACAAGTTTAAATGATCATGACCTGGAGAGTGACCAAAACAAGAAGGGCTCCATATTTGAGAGAAAAGACAGGCAGCAGAGGCAAAAAAAGTAAACAGCATTCTCAAACCCAGGATTACTTTACATCTTGGTTAAATCCAGGGTCTCACCTTTCCATTCTTAAAGAATCTGTCAACTTAAAAATGCGATTGTCAATTTAAACTCTGCAGAGCCAAACAAGATGTAAATCACTACATAAATGAACAAGATTTCTAAAATTGCACAGAACCATATTAATAACTTCGACAGTTTGATTAAGAAATTTGTTAGTAATGACAAGAAAACAGTTACGAAAAAGCTTTTAAACAGCACTCATGACAGATTTTTGCTGGCTTTTCAATTGATTTTTGACATGGGGTTCTATTCAGAGTCCAGGAAAAACTTTTTTTTTTTCTTCTTTGAAAAAATCAAACCCTGGTCTGAAATAGACAGAAACCTGGGAGAGTTTTGTTCTAACAGGCAGAAATGGTGGTATTTTGCTACATCTAAACATTGATGAAATCTCTAAAACTTGCATAGCCAGAAGCAAAACCCTCACAAGACTAATAACACTTTAACATTTCCAGTTCACATGTGAATGTTAATTCCAGTCTCTGAAGAGAACCACCAAAATGACATTCATTAAGATTAAAGCCACATTACTATAGAAATGGGAAATTTATAGGTATGCTTCCTATAAAATCCAAATATTGCCAAAGAATGGGTCTCCACTGAGTTCTCCCTACACCTATTCCTTTGCAGAGTTCAATCACACCGGTGAAGCACTTCATAAAGGCAATATGAAATCCTTAAGTGGCGAATACTTGCTGCTCTGCTGCCAAGGCAGCTCTGCAGGCTGTTGACAACTGGGTGTACTCCTGATGAATGCCTACTTGTGGAGCAAGCATAAGGCCCTGGTAATGGAGGTGGACAGGAGACATTTCAGAATTTCAGTCTGGAAAAGTGGAGGAGGCTCCTACAAAGCACAACTTCTGATTGGGGTTGTCTTGCCCTTGAATCAAATGTCTTACCTGATTAAGTGCCTTGAAAAATGTGGTTTGCAATGGCTTCTTTCCATGACTACAAAACATACACACACACACACACACACACACACACACACACACAGAAAACAAAAGGTTACATAAAAGCCAGAAAATTGATAGAGCTCTATTTTTTCCCATGTGTTTTTTCCAGGGAATACTTTTAACAGGTTACCAATAAACTACAATATTCAAAATAATGATTAATTACTGAGACTGCTTTGTCTAAAGGAATAAAAGGGAGAGATGAGAAAGAATATAGATTTGAGGAGAGGGTAAAGCAGGAGAAAAAAAATAAGGAGTAACAGTAGGAGCCAACACTTAAACTGTGGGACCCAGGTGGCTCAGCTGCTTAACGCCTGCTTTCAGCCCAGGGTGTGATCCTGGAGACCCGAGATCGAGTCCCATATCAGGCTCCCCGCATGGAGCCTGCTTCTCCCTCTGCCTGTGTCTCTGCCTCTCTCTCTGTCTCTCTCTGTCTCTCTCTCTCTGTCTTTCATGAATAAATAAATAAAATCTTTAAAAAAATAATAAAATAAAATAAACTGTGGGCCCAATGAATTTAACAAAAATCCCCTACCCCTGGACTAACTCCATTTTGTGTTACACTCGCCATCTCCTGTATGACCCCCACGTGACCTGCTTATTGCTTAAGGCGCTCCCCCACCCTAGTCAAGCCAACGAGCACACCCTTACCGGAAACCGGCTCATTAGAATGTAAACCCCACCTTCTGCCCACCAAACCTGCCCGCCAATTCTGACCAGAGTGATAGGCTAGTTCAAACGGTCACCATAGGGTAAACTGTAATTCAACTGGCCACCTGCGTGTGGGCCAACATGACTGTGCAACTTTCTATGTGTGTTACAATCCCATTGGCCACGGGCCCCTATAAAACTGCTATGCGTCTTAACCTCGGGGTCCAAGTCCCTGTTCCGCTGTGTCGGGTACACATGGACCCAAGCTCGAGCTTGTAAATAAACCCTCGTGTACTTGCATCGGTGTAGGCTCCTTGGTGGTTTCTCGGATATGCAATCTTGGTCACAAAAACACAGTGCTTTATATACACTAATTTACAGGATTCTCCCAAGAATTCCATGACAGGAGTGAATTCTGAATCGTCCTGATCTCACATACAGAAACTGTGGCAGGAGGGGGTCAAAGACCTTCCAGGAAGCTTGAAATGCAATCTGATGCCAGACCGTCTGGCTGTTGAGACTCCGCTCTTAAACACTACTCTCTACTGCTTCTTGTTCACTGTACCATTACTGGGTGCCTGTCACATATCAGTGCTCAATAAATACATGTGAAATGAATGACAGATTTTACAATGCCTGTGGGCCATCATCTACTACACAGAATGTCCTTGAGAGGAAGAGCTGTCTCTATTCATCTTGTCCTAATCCCCAGCACCTAACATAATGCCACTCACATACAGTAGATGCTCAAAAGTTGTTTTATGAATGAATGTATACAGACTCAAAGACCTATAAATAATATGAATGCCAAATACACAGAATCACATGGTAAAATGAGGGAAAGTTTGTGTAGCTCTATATCCTCTAACAGTTCCACGTGGTAGTCCAGAAAAATGAATACAATGATCAATTTTATTAGCCAGTTTCTCCTATGTCAATCTGCTAATGGATGCAGAATAGAAATTCTGAATTCCTCTTTGTAAAACTCAGCCCCATTTTCGTGATGTAATAATAGCAGATCCCTGAAGGAGCTCCTGCTTTAAAAACATGATGACACGATCATTTCCACCAAATAAAAATAACTAAGGAAATATCCAAATCAAAATTGAATAAAAAATTAAGTATACGGCTTCTCAACTCTGTCCAGTAAAGTAACCTTGGTAACAGAGGGAAGTAAATATTTTCCTCTGGGGCACAGCTAAAAGCAGCCTGCTTCAGTGCAAAATTCCATTAGGGCTCATGTTTTATCTTAAGAATTCACTATATTTTTTTGTACTCTGAGGTACGCTTGTTTTTCTTTTACAACAAAAATAACATTTTGATTATTCACCATTATGTAAAATGCAAAGGCCACCATTCTTTTCCCTTAGCGTTCAGTACCCGGTGAAATATGGTAGCCCATTTGAGAAACCAGAGACCACAGCATCTGGTAAAGATTCTCATTTTGAAGTGCAAACACTTAGAAGCAAATTACAAATACTTTGAGATATAAATACAGGCCTAAAAGGAGTATAATGAAATTAGAAAGAATATTCTGGTGTGAGATATGGCATCTGCTCACTTAGCAACTACCTTCTTAATAACTCTCCTGAACGACCACATACAAAGGTACACAAACATTAAAGCTAGTTATGATAAATTCTGTTCATGCTCAGGAACATTTCTGTTTCACCCACACAAGGTGAAAGGATTAAACCTCCCTCAGTCCCTCAATCTGGTATGGCCATATCATTTGCGGGGTCAATGAAATGTTACTATAATTCGTCTATGTGAACTGCAGGTGAAAGCATTGAAGAGTTAACAGTTTCCCACATTCTCTCTTCCTTGCCACATCATCTAACAAGGCCACATGACCCACACAGTGCAGATGCAAGATGGTGACACCTTCTTAGCCTGGAAGGCTCATACATTGACATAGTCTGGGATAGTCACTCAGATGCACCATGGATTCCAAAGAATAAATAAACTTTGTTGGCTTAAACCACAGAAATGTTGTTACTGTAGCATCCCCTAGCCTGTACCAGCTCATCCTCTCCTACATATTACACATCAAATCCAAATAGACCAAACCCCATAAATATTAAACAGCCCTACCTTATTTCTATTTTATTACTCTAGAGCTATAAAGCCATAATCTACAAGCAGTATGGTTATTTGTATTCCCTGACCAAGAGTTTCAGCTAAATTGACTCATAACCCGCACTTTAAAAAAAAATTTCCATCAAATTGGGCATTGATAAGTATGTGAACAAGCAGTCAGTATACACTCTTCCTTTAAAATCAGTTACCCCGGGGCACCTGGGTGGCTCAATTGGATAAATGTCTGCCTTCGGCTCAGATCCTGATCCCAGGGTGCTGTCCTGGAGCCCTGGTGTCGGGCTCCCTGCTCAGCGATAAGCCTGCTTCCCCTTCTCCCTTTGCCTTCAACTCACCCTGCTTGTGCACACATGCTTTCTCTCTGTCAAATAAATCAATAAAATCTTTAAAAAATAAATAAATAAAACCAGTCCAATTGGCCATGAAAGGAAAAACCTATATAGCACACTACAAAGTTCTCTACTGTCACAGACCATACTGGTGAATATAATACATTAAACAGTCATTTTTACTTTACTACCAGTAAATCATAATACAAAGTAAATACAATCCACAAAAAATTTTGTTTTAAATCACAGTGAATTTTACTGATTTTCAGAATTCTGATGTCTCGTTATTTAACAGCTCATCAATTTTGTCAATTGCATGAACTTACTATTTTTTACAAGGTTCCATCCATTTATGCTAAGGTCCTTTAACCTTGACTAACTATTGGCATATAAGGCTGGATGCTTTCTGTTGAGGGAGGGGGCAGTTCTGGGCATTATAAGATGTTTATCAGCATTATAAGATGTTAATCAGCCTCAAAATACTAGATACACCTAGCAACTTCCCAGTTGTTACTACCAAAAAAAAAAAAAAATGTCATTTCCAAATGACTTCTGAGGTGCAAAATTACCCCCAATTGAGAACCACTAATCTACTCCAGTGGTCCATAAAAAATAAAATGAGAATTCCATCCTATGGCCCCACTGTTGCCTTGCTGAAGTGACTTCACAACAGTACATAAAGGTGATATACCAAGATTTTACTTCCTTTTTTTACTGCATAAAGAAAATACATAGTAATGGTTAAAATTTTTTAAATAAAAATTTGCAAAACTAACAAAACAATTATTTGTAATCTCACCTTGATAAGCCTGTTTGCGGACAGGTCTCTCTGGATGCACACACTCAAGAGTTACTGAGTGACTGCTTTGTGCTAGGCACTATACTAAATATCAGAGATAGAGTGCTGAGCCAGACAGACAGATTCTAGCCCTCCTGGAGCTTACAGCTTTATAAGAGAGACATTAGGTACTGTAAATATCCATAGCAAATGATGACAAGCATCACGAAGTAAAGTGCAGGTTCCTATGATAGCAGGATTAGTTTAACGTGGTGTCTCAGTGAGGCATGTTTGAGGAAATTACATTTTAATTGAGAACAGAAGGGTGTATAATAACGGCTAGCATTTGAGTATTGCTTACTACCTGCCAGGCGTTTTTCTGAGATTCCATGAATAATCACTCATTTAATCCTCAGGACAAGCCTATGAGACAAGTGCAATTATCATACTTATGTTAAAGACAGAACATGGAGGGCCCCTGGGTGGTTCATTTGGAAGGCTTGATTTTGTCTTGGGTCCCGATCGAACCCTGCTTCATGGAGCCTGCTTAAGATTCTCTCTCCTTGGGATCCCTGGGTGGCGCAGCAGTTTGGCGCCTGCCTTTGGCCCAGGGCGCGATCCTGGAGACCCGGGATCGAATCCCACGTCGGGCTCCCGGTGCATGGAGCCTGCCTCTCTCTCTCTCTCTCTCTCTCTCTCTCTCTCTCTCTCTCTCTCTGTGACTATCATAAATAAATAAATAAAAAAGATTCTCTCTCCTTCTCCTGCTAACCCTCCCCAACCTCTCAAAAAGAAAGGAAAGGAGAAGAAAAGAAAAGAAAAAAAGATAGAACAGGGCTTCAGAGAGAATTAGTACCATTGCCCCAGCTCACAAAGCTAATTTGGGGAAGGAAGAGAATTTGAACCTGTCTGTGTCCCTAATGACTAGGACAAGACCATCAGCACCCACAGCCCCAAAGCTAGGGAGGCAGAGCTGAAGGAGGAGGGCTCCTGGCAGAGGTGGCTTTGTGGTATCATTTGCATTTGCCTAGGGGATGAGGAGTGACCTTCCAGTCACCAAAGAGAGGACACTGAAATCCACCTCATTATACATTTATGGTAGTTTCCTAGTTAAATGTAGCCTCCTTAAATCCTTTCTTGGGAGAAGATGGGGCATAAATTATTTATAAATTAATTAATTATGATGGGAATTAAGCAACATAACAGTCTAAAACTGAAATTGAAAAGAGGTGGAAAGTTCCAAAAGGCTGAATTCACAACAGCAACTCACTCTAATACATATTTTTGATTAGTCAGGAGGTTTAACAGAATTTGTGGGCTAATAAATTAATATGTTCTGAGCTAAAATGAATGCTCTCATTTAGCTCCTATAAATTGCATGTTTGCAAGAAGCTGAAGTGAACTGCCCTACACTAAAATGATTTCCAACAACTTAAATGATTTAAGTCACACACCGTGATGATGACATAGTTACTCTTACAAATCTAAGAATGTTTCAGGGTGGTAAAAAGGATTCCAATGCTACTAAATATCTTCTTTTTACTGCTGTTATTGTTTGAGGTAATGTTAGTTTAATTCTACATGACCACATTATGTATGAATTCTAAATGTTAATAGGTAGAATGATAAAAGTAACTTCGTTGCTTTTTAACTCACTTCCTATACGGATAATACTTCTTTTTCAGAATTTGCAATATATATAATTACCTGTTAGTTAGAATACTAGGCTAATAAAGCTATGCATATGGATTTGATCCACATGTTATTTTGCTCACTGAACATCGCTGCTTTGGGTACCTCAACATGATCTATTATCAGATTTGGAAATTTCATAGATGAGTTACCTTATAGGACCAAAATTCCAAGGGATGAACTATTTTGATTAATTGCATTTTCTAGATATTTGAGAGTTATCTAGAAAAGCCTAAGCATCTTAGCCTTAGAGTTGAAAACATTCATAGAATATACTGATAGATGTTCTTGCCTTAATAAATATTTTAATCTTTGCGTGAGGATGAATGATACAGGTCATCACATGGAAATTAAAAAATCTTTTTACAATACTGCAAATGGAAGTGATATAAGAGCACAAAATTGAGTTGACTGTGTACTCATCTCCAGACATAGCCTAACAATTGCTTTTGAAAAAGATACTAATGTTGATTGATTCTATTATCACTTATCCATTATGAAAAAAATAATTTACAAAAGAAATGAGCTTGATTCTTGCTAGTGTTACTGCATGATGAATAACTGAGAACGATAAAAAGAATATGATATTTTAACTCCCATGATATTTTTATTTCCCACAACAAAGAAAAATAATCTTTCTTTTCTAATAGTATTATTAAATGTAATTCTCAGCTATTTTGAAAAACACACAACAATCTCTACCATAATTCTGATATCACTTAACTGTGTCATTGCTTATTTATCAGACAATTAAGAAGAAGCAATACTGGGTTAAAGAGCAGTATGACTATGCGCATACATTTGTATTTTTAAACTAACTTACATGTGCCACCTAAACTCAAGTCTTGTTGAGATTTTTGATACAACTGTCTCTTGCTTTTACCCTTCTGAGTATTTTTTTCTTTTTAGGGAAAACTTATTAAATATTGTTGCTGAAACTAACAAAAGATGCTAGTTCTCTTTTTCTTTTGTGTGTTGTAACCATTTCCTACCTACATCTTACAAAAGTGACTTGTATAACTCAGGGCAGTGGCATGTTTACACTCTAAATTTGTGAAGTTGAATGCAGGCACTTTTAGAATCTTTAGCCCAATAATTCTCAGTCTAGCCCCAGATCAGCAGCACCACCACTAGCTGAGAATTTGTTAGAAACGTCCATTCTCAGGTCCCATCCCTGATTCAGAAACTCTGGAAATGGGACCTGGCGATGGTTTACCAAGCCCTTCAGGTGATTCTGTTGCACACTCAATCTGAGAGCCATCTATTTTTCTCTGAATTCATAAGGAAGGGAGACCCGGATATTATCCAGACTAACCCTCTCTTAATATGAATTTCTCCAAATAACTCTGAGATAATTCAATCATTCTCCTCACAAGTTATCTACACCCACCCCCCAACCCCAGCTAGCTCACCATGGATACCTCTGCTAGAATCACAAGATGAAGATTAGCATTGCTACTGTTGCTGCCAATTAGTGAAACTTGACCTCAGTTTCCCAATTTGACCAGATTTTTTAAATATTACAAAATCATATATGCGTTATTCTCATTTACACTGTTTCATGCAAATAATATTCGCATTACTAGAAGGATGAAATTTCAGCAATAAATTTCAACGTATTTTAATAAATGGAACTGATTTTCCCGACAAAATTGAGAAAGAGCATAAATGCTCTTTGTATAAACTGATCTAGAAATTGAGTCAGAAAAGATTTTTTGACAAGTTGCCATTTCAATAAGTGACAAATACTCAGAGTTATGAAGCCAACCAGCTAAATGGTTTCCTTTCTTAACTGCTCTCCTCTCGCAAGTTGAAAGGAAGCATGAGGTGGAGAGGGAGGTAAAGAGGCAGGAATCCAGGCCCATAGAGAAGGGGAGGCATGAAATCAGATACATTCAGGAACTAGAATGAGATCTGTTAATGGTGGGGAACAAATTATGAGAGGGGATCAACCAACCTATGAGGCCAGAAGTATGCAGGGACTTATCAGGAAGGAATTTGTTTGAGGATTTGTTCCAAAAGGTGGTCAGAATTCATTATAAGATCTTAAGACAGTGAAGTGATCAATCTAGCATTATAGTACAATCACTCTGCCCACAGAGTAAGAGAAAGACAGATTCTGAGGCAAAAATGCTGAAGAGCAACTGCCATCAGGATGCAGGTGATAAGAACCAAAGCCACAAGGCAGTGTCAGTGGAAACAGGAGAAAATGAGTTCAAGAGATACACAGATGGAGGCAAAATAAACACATCTTTTAGAGAAGTCTACATAGGAAACAACAACCATATGCCTTCTCTCGAGTCCCTGCCCTAGAAAAAAACTGCTTAAAAACTTTTTTTAAATGTAAGTCACTCCTGGGGTGCCTGGATGGCTCAGTCAGTTAAGCATCTGCCTTCGGTCCTGGGATCGGGCCCACCTCCCTTTGTTGGGCTCCCTGCTCAGTGAAGAGTCTGCTTGTCCCTCTCCCTCTTCCCCTCCCTGTGTTCATGCTCTCTCTCTCCCCATCCCAAATAAATAAATAAAACCTTTAAAAAATGCAACTCACTCCTTAACTACATTCACATATAAATGTATGCTTGAAAGGAGACACCCTCTGCCAAACACAACCAGACTCTGAAGCCCAGTTTTGCTCAACTAGAGAAATAACTCCCCCTCCTCCACATGCACACACACACACACACACACACACACACACACACACACACACACACCATACCATTAGAATACAGCCTCAAAACTGAGTTGAGAAAGGTGTCTGCCTCCACCACAGCCTGGAATTCCCTTTCCTCCTGAGTCTCCCTGGCCCCTGATGGAGCCAGTCCTACGCGAACTGCTGGACTTGCCCTCTCAGCAGGCTCTGCCCACCATGCCAATCACGGATTTTGATTACTGCCACAGTTTAACTTTTAAAATGCCATGATTACTTTAAAGAAAACAACCTGTAGTGGGCATAATTTTTTAAATCCCTTTTCCTTTCAATTGTCTGCACTCAAGATTATGCCTCATTTCTTCCTCTTTTCCCTCTTTTCATTACCAGCCAGTTGTTTGGAGCTTCCATAGGCAAGAAGGGGGAGCAGCTTCACAGTCTTATTACTGTTGTACTCTCTGATTTTTGAGTACTATTTGGGCAGCACTCATGGTTGGTTGCCAAGGCCTGGTTACCATGGTAACATTGCCAGCTAACATTAGTTTTTGTTTTGTGTGTTTTTTTTAAAGGCAAATTAAAAGCTTGTTTTACATGAAATAGTGAACAAAATAGGTAAAGCCCAGTCAAGAGTCAGATGAGTAGTAAGTAATTCCCCACTCCTGGGAGCACGATATATTTTTTTAAAGCAGCCATTCTCCAGGGAAACATTAAAGATCAAAAGTCTGCTTGTTTGCTTTTGACTTCCCTCACCATGTATTTTTCAGCCGGGAAAGTTCCTGATTTTTTCAGCAGTTAGCCTTTGGTGTGGAAGAAGCTATGTCTGTTCCCTCATAATGTTGGTAAAACAACAATGTCTCTGCGCATTCCACTGGGTCAAGGTGGAATTCCGCAGGCCTTGAACCTCTCAGGGAAATGTGTTCAGTCCTTCACTGTTTTACCCGCTCTTTCTCAAGAACTTAACGTACAGAAATGCCACCACAGTGAAACCCCAACAAGAGACAATAAAACTAATGAGTACGTCAGTGCCCTGGCAGCTGATACTAATAGCCAGGCTTATTCAAAACTAATTTCTTAAGTTGAAACGGGTTTATTGTGTGAATTATGGTATTATATAATATAATATTTAGCTGTCCTATTTAATAAGAATTGTCCCTATTCTTAGCAAGAAAAAATGTTTTCTAATTAAATTTTGCAATTTCCATGCCTTTCAATTTCTTACATGCCAATGTTCTAGAAAACCTGCTTTAAAATGTAAATAAATAAATAAATAAAGGAATATTGCATTTTGTACAAGCATATATTCCGTAGTGATCTGAACTCTCTCTCTCTCTTTTTCCTTTTAAACTATGTATCTTTTGAATGCACACGTGGTCCACTCCTGCATTTTCATAACGTCTGAATTCTGAAATTCTAAGCAGCAATCAAAGCTGCAGGAGCTGACCTACTGCAATTTTACTGCCATGGCAAAATCAGCCCCTTTATTCTAAGCTACATATTTTCAAAGACAGTCTCAGCAGTATGCTTTTTTTATGACTCCAGTTTATGCAACTTTTCCTTAGGACCTTAGCTCATCCATATATCTGAGATTCCTAAATGCAGTGAGCTATCAAGTAATAGCATTATTTTCTTCCTCCTCAGTAAATTATGAGCACAGAGCAGCCTATGAGTAAATTGGGGTCACAGAGACATGCCAGGCATGTATCCTCTATGATATTTTCATTCAGAAGTTATGAAAATGTCAGAGCTGACACTTGTACATTTAAGGATATGTACATTCAAAAGGGGAAAAAGGAGTAAAAAATTATGGCCAAACTAGGGTTCTGGGAGAATGAAGGGCAAGGAACCCTGATGGGCACCGCAGGCTAGTAGCTCACACAGTGCCACGGCTGAAACTAATAGTGAGCAATTTCTAAGCAAGACCTCCAAAAGGAATGATTCAAAAGAGAAAAACCAGACTGCACACATTCTTTTCCTCCTCACCAGAAAAACAGTGTCTTATAAATTCAATAAGATGTCCAATGAGAACACAAGCAGACTTCTTCCACTTGCAGAAAAATCAAAGATGGCCATGAAGAAGGAATGAGAAGTGGGCTTCTTAATCTAGGGGTATGGGACTGAGCAGGACTATCCAGGTTAGAGACAAAAATGTTATCTTTTGAGTCATTATGTATTACCATATGCGTGGTTCCTGTGCAAACCAACATAATTTCTGTGCATTTTAGGAGACTTCTGCATCTTTATCTTTGTCCTTAACTAAGCATTCAATTGGAAGTGTCAGTAACAGTAGAACCCTGGGAGTATGGGCACAATCCCACTACATGAGGCCTAGAGAACTGTGGAGGAACTTCATTTAGCACCCCCCATCACAGAGGTCCTCACCTGCCACATACAGAACTTTCCCATAATCCATGATTCTGGGAACACCGAGATGAGTTTCAAAGGAAAAGAGTTACTCATCAAATACACAAAATAAACATCCATTCAATCCAGGGGCGTGAGAGACCAGCAAGTAACTCAATGCATCATAATTTTTAAGGGAACTTGTAAAATTCAATTTCATCTTTCAACAACATGTTTGACAATGCTTGTCACCTAGATGGCCTACAGATGTGTTTTAAGGAAAAAAAAAAAAGACCCTGAATTTAATTTACATTTCTCTCTAAAAACAAGAGAGCTCCTTCTGAAGTTAACAGAAAATATGACATTAGAAAAGAGAACATCTTTTCAGATCCAGACAAAAGTTAATCATATTAGCAAACCAAAGAAATTTGTTCTATTTCAGTTAAAATACCTGTCTTGGCCTCGATTATGTAGCACATATGTAACTGGTTAAAATTTTTGAGACAGTCATTCAAATAACCACTTCAGTTACCTACTGTCTTTTATTGTTCATTTGCTCTAAAAGCCTAGGAAGAACTTTAAAAACAGTAGAGCCACCTCTATTATTAATAGAGCTCATGGAAAAAAATGTTAACAATAGGAGTATCTTAGTTTCAGACTTTCATCACCACAATTAAATAGAGAAAATAAGAGAATCATTTGCTAATTACTCTTATGCCATATATGTATTTGTGCTCTTTTGCTTATCACTTTAAATCAAAATAACTTATCACTTATCCTATCCGGTAAAAAAAATAAAGGCTACTTATCTTATGTTGGTAATTTGTATTTCTCCAAGAAATGACACTATCAAATTCAAAATGGATTGGGAAGCCAAAAAACCAACTGAGTAGTTAGTTTTCAGTTAGATGACTTGGATCTCCTGTCATAAATAAAGTTTTTATTTCCCTTGCATTTCAATAAAATCACTTATAATCAATAAACTGAACACACACTAAGATACTAGAACAAAAAATGCTACTTTCCTTAAACGAATACAATCCAAAATTGACTAAATAGCCAGGTATTGATTGAGCACAAATTCTACATGATAGTCTAACACCTTATATACTGAAAATTATTTCTCACTTGAAAGCCATTCTGGAGGAGGGAAATCATTGATGATCAGTCTTGTACAAATATACAATTAAATAGATCAAATGCTAATATATATGCCACATGACCTTTCTTCAGATGGAAGAGGTTTCTGTATTTCATAAAACTATCTCACCTTACTTAAATACTATACAGCTTTTGATAAATTGTGCGGTCATGTTGAAATTAAAGGTCTGTAAACAAACAATGCTTTTTAATATTACAAAATGAAGATTTTCATTCCATATTTGCAGCATCAGGTATGTGTATATTTGCATTCGAGAACAAAAACTGAGCAGAATAAATTTTCAGAATTGACAAATTAAGTGATACATCTGTCCAGACATGGAAACAAATTGTTGAAAACAGTGTTATTTACTACAAAAACTGCATGACTGATTTTGCAATCCTTGTGCTTGGGGAGGAAAGGGAAGAAAGGATGTATTAATTATACATGATGAATGACTTGACACTTCCTGGGTATTAGGATGAAGATGAAGTTTTGAAAGGTTTTCCTGTGGGGTTGTTTCATGCTTCAGATAAATATGTGTTTCTTCATATTTTTACACTTTAAAAACTTTTAATAAATATGACAGAAGCACATTATAAATTTTGGCTCATAGAAATAGACACACACTCATGCACGTGTGTGTTTATGCATACACACACACACACACACACACACACACAATTCCTTATATTTAATTGTTCTCAACATCCAAAGAGTTAACCCCAGGTTTCTGTAAAGAAGATGGATGGCCCCATTTATTCATGTGCTTTTGATAACCTAATGATTCTATTTCTCCCTTATGTTCTAGATGGTAGCTTACACCTTGTTGGTATTTAATATCTCATTCAAAAAACGTGAATAACACACTGTAATAATAGGGACATGTACAGGAAGATTATAATTATCTAGAAGAAGAGAGATGGCAAAAAAAAAATCTCACATTTGAACATGTCATTATCCCAAAAGACTACTTCTAGGTATTGTATCAATACTGATCTTTATCTTAAGGTTGCACTATTCCAAAACAACTAAACCTATTCATACATCTGCTACTTCCAAGACTGTAAATTCGAACTGTCGCAGAGTTCTTTCCATAATCATATATAAAAGTTTTCAGACAATAAATCAGGAGACCTAAAATCCCCACAACCTAATTTTCCTCCTTCCAGTTGAATTTTAAGAATGAAATTTGTATCTCCTTCCTTAGGTTCTTGTCACAGATTCCAGAGAGCATACTGTAAATATAGTAATGGATGCTCCCAACAGAGAGAGACAGCAACTGACAAAGAAAAAAGTGGTCATCCTAAGCCATCAAGGGCACCACAAATTGCCCCCTATGTCTCTGTAAGTAATTTCCTAATCAAGTAGATTATAATATACAGGGCCCAACTGCCCACATTTTTGGCTAGAGAAGTTGTTCTGTGATATTGTAATGCTGAAATAATCTTGAAATAATGTATGAGGTTGGGTTTTCTTCCCTTTTCTTCCCTCTTCTCAGCACACCACCTCCACAATTAATTCATCACCAACCACCACAGCTCTCAAAAAGAATGACTCCAGAAAACAGCAGGCTACCCATTTACCAGGTCTTTGCCCACCTCTCTTCCGTGAACATCTAAGAGCAGGCACCATATTTTACTCTATTTTGTATCTATTTTGTATGCAGCACAGTGCCTAGCATCTAATAGGCACTAAATAATTGCAATTTGAATGAATGAATTGAAGCCACTATATAAAGTAGTATCTACTGAAGCTTATGTAATATTTCCAGAAGTTTCAGAACCAAAGTACACAAGGATTGTTTCCCTTACAAGTAACTTGCCAAAGGGCACTGAGAAGGCCTCACTGGCCTGGGCAACAACTGCAACTTTTGCTTCACACAGAGGGGTGGTCCCTGCCTCAGATTCACAGGGACACAGACCCCCCCTTTCACCAGGGAAGTGAGGAGGGAGAGGACTGGGTACAGGCCAGTTTAGCAGGCAGTGCATTGAGGAACAGGATGGACAAGCAGCCAGCCAAGCATGGCTACCCTGGAAGGCAGATCTGGGAGACAAAATACATTCCTGTCCTGGAAAGGCTCCTCAACCCCAAAAGATGCCTGCTAACTCTGCCATGGGGGATGAGCAGAGAAGAAAGCCCATGTTTCCACACTTCTTTACTCCCCGGCCATGGAGAACAGGGTGTGAGTTAAATATTGGCATTTAGATCTGCTGCTTTTTCTATGTAAGAACCAAAGTGTATTTCTTTTTCCCATTCATTTTCAGGTCAATATATCTGTGGATAACTAGGAAAGTACTTAGAGCTCTACCTCCTTTGTTTTCTAATATCACTATGCATGCGCTTCCCAGTTAATTTATGGGGGAAAGTTCATTGAGAATGAAAAAATTAGGGATGCCTGGGTGGCTCCGGTTGAGTGTCTGCCTTCAGCTCAGGATGTGATCCTGGAGTCTCGGGATCCAGTCCCACATTGGGCTCCCTGCATGGAGCCTGCTTCTCCCTGTCTACGTCTCTGCTTCTCTCTTTCTGTGTCTCTTATGAATAAATAAATAAAATCTTAAAAAAAGAGAGAATGAAAATATTAGGCCAAAATATAGAGAGATGAGGAAAGTGCAATTTCAATAGAGATTTACCTCTCACCTCTTGCTGCAATTATACTGGTTTAACATGTCATATTCGTCCCCAAAGGCCTACACTTAGATAATTATAACACGTTTTCTTTCCACCTGTTACAGAAAACTATTCAAAATATCACTTTCTGTGACTTCCCTATGATTCCTTTGGTAGGTGCTTCTTTAGGGCACCAACTTTATTTTTTTAATTTTTATTTTTTATTACATATTTTTTTTAATTGGAGTTCAATTTGCCAACATGTAGCATAACACCCAGTGCTCATCCCATCAAATGCCCCCCTCGGTGCTGGTCAGCCAGTCACCTCCACCCCCCGCCCACCTCCCTTTCCATCACCCCTTGTTTGTTTCCCAGAGTTAGGAGTCTCTCATGTTCTGTCTCCCTTTCTGCTATTTCCCACTCATTTTTTCTCCTTTCCCCTCTATTCCCTTTCACTATTTTTTATATTCCCCAAATGAATGAGGGCACCAACTTTAACTGAAATCTGATGTCCTAAGGCTCTGTTCCAGGTACCAGGGAAAACACAGCCCCCTCTCTGCTCTCCTCTTTGAAAATCTGCTGTTGACAAGATTATTTATGCTGATTTTTAAGAAAGTACCAAAATTCTCCTACTGAGAAGCTACATCTGAGTGGCGTGCTTTATATGTGCCCCTAAACTTCCTATCTGTCAGAACTTTGTGACCACCTCTCCCTCCCCCGACACATTTTGTCAGGGAGAAATGGAGATAATAGGCACATTCTCACATTTAAGCAGCAATGTAAGAAAAGCTGTTAGGATGTCTGGTCACCATCTCAGAGTCCAGTAATGGGTCACATTCCTATGAGGCACATTGTCGGATGTTGTTCAACTTGAACAAACCAACCTCGTTTGTATTAGTACCTCATCGGGCTCAAATTCTGCCATTTATGGAGCACTTACAAGGAGGCAAATTCTGTGCCAAGTGCTTTACCACGTTTGCCCCTTGAATCTGCACGACCACCTAATGAGACAGAAGCATTACCATTCTGCCCAGACTACAATCCAAAGCTCAGAGAGTGGAGGCACCTTACCCAAGGACACACAGCAAGTGTGGGAGCAGGGATTCAGATCCAGACCACTCCGAGTTCTGAATCCTTAACCGCTCTGCTCTCGGGCCTCTTTGTAAATGAAGGTTTCTTCACTGGCAAAAAAAAAAAAAAAAGTAAAAAGAAAAGAGAAAAAAATTGCTTTTAAAATACTGAAAAGCCAATCTCCCCCAAAAAAATGTGTTGTTGCTCATTGATGTGCTGTCTTACACACCCTGCTCTCCCATAGTTAAGTGACTAGTATTAGGGGGCATACATTGGCCTAAAGCATAAATTGGGCAGTCGTGCGTGGAGCGCGGAAGCGGGGCGGCCCCGGCGGGCTGGGCGGGCTCGGGGGCTCGGCGGGCGCAGCGCGGTGCTCCTCCGCCACCTAGAGGCCCTGCCCGCGCCGGCCGCGGCAGCCACCGCCCCGCGACCAGGGTTCCCAACTGCGCCCTGTGTCTCCTTTAGATGACCCCGTGCAGAGAGCTGGGTCTTCTTTTCCCCTTTGAAAACAAAACGGCTTTCTTCCTGAGTCTTCAGACTTAATCCCAACAAAGACCAACCGCATTAAATAAACTATGATGCTGTTTTTGCATGATAATGAATTTGAGAACAGCAATCATGGGAAAAATACCTCATTAAAGAGCTCTGTGGTGGGCAGAGCGCTACTTTCTACACAAAGTCATCAATTAGTGGAGTGTGTGAGCGCTGTGATCATCCCTCTCTGAATTCACCCAGTATTTGCACGTTCACCATGTAAGTTGCTAGACGTTTTCAAATAGCAATAAGAAATAAATATTTCTCAGACATCAATAAGTAATTGAAAAGAAGAGGAAAAAAACCAGCAAGACCTAATTTCCTAATCTTTGCCTTACATGAAAAGATCAGAGGAATAATTGCTAGTGGCTATTTTAGATGCATTCATTATAATAATGGTACTGATAGAACAACTAACATTTATTGAGTCCTCCTGTGTTGAGATAGTTTTATATATTCATATATTATTTCTAACCTCATAACGATTTGAAAGTTATTAGTATCATCATCTGAGAAATAAACGGAAGCTCAGATAAATATAAGGCTGGTAAATTACTACTGGAAATTGATGAAACTGGAATTTAAAACAAGACTCCAAAAACCCACTCTTCTCCATTAAATCATGTTAATTTGAAAATAATAGAGATATTAATTCTTTATCCAGAGTGACAAGTGATAAGTTAATATCATTAATCTAAATATTTTGCATTAAAGATAACCAATCAAATTATTTAACTTGTTTAAAATCTGATTGAAAGTCATTGAAATAGGATACATTTTTAAACCGAGTTTACAATTTTTAATTAATTTTTTAAAATTCCAGTCAAATTAATGTACAGTGTTATATTAGTTTCAGACGTGCAATATAGTGACTCAACATTTCCACACATCACTCAGTGCTCATCACAACAAGTGTACCCTTAAACTCCTTCACCTATTTCACCCACCTCCCACCCACCTTGGTTCTAGTAACCATCAATGTTCTCAAGAGTTAATAGTCTGGTTTTGGTTGTCTCTTTTTCTTTGTTCATCTGTTTTGTTTCTTAAAGTCTACATATGAGTGACATCACATGGCATTTATCCTTCTCTGACTGATTTATTTCAAGACTGAGTTTACAATTTGACCTACTGCCATGGCACAAGAAATTGCTTAACCTGAAGAATAATCCAGGGTGAATATAATAGAGACCAGAAGAAGAGTTGGAGAATGCATAGGTGTGGATGGCTTGATAAAATGAGATTGTATGATGTTTGTAAGCATCTTTCAAAAAAAATCACTACTTCCAGGTTCATAGGCAGGTAACTCGGTTCCAGATGAAGAGTTGGAAGATAATACCTTCTATCTGAGAGATGCTGATCCTTCTACCCTTCTCCAGAACCTGTCTATTATTAAAGATTTCTGCTGAGATTTATATTTTGTGACATTTCATTCACTTACTGATACTTGCACAAAAATATGCCCTAAGTGTTTAATATTTAATGTCCTGGGAGATTTTTTATTTATTTTATTTTTTTTCTGGGAGATTTTTTAATGCAAAAGTTTACATATAATGACAAATTCTAATATATCACTGTGGGAAATGCATGTCCTGCTACCTCCAGATAGAAAAAGAATGAATATGAATCCTTAGAGAGGTATCCACAAAAGGGGGGAACAATTATCTTTGTTAGTATATAAATGTGGATTATCGGGTATATTTTTAAATTGTAAAAGTAGCATATGGTCATTATGATCTTAGAATGTCAAAACTAGAAGGGATGTAAATATCATCTATTCTAGTCAACATTACATTTTTCACAGATGAGAAAGCTGAGGCCTAAAGAGATGAAAGAACTTGCTCAATATTCACAGCAAGATAAGGACAAATCCAAGAATAGAACTCAGTGTCCCAATTGCCAGTCTTGATCTTTTGATAGACTGTGCAATATGTACTGTCCCTGCATAGTCCTTTCTACCCACACACAGTGTAGGTAAGATTAATGAATATTCAAATGCCTGTCTTTTCTGGGCTGCAATAGACAATGGTAGGTCCTATAACAGTGCCTGGCACTTGGTAGGTGCCTCAATGAATAGTGGATGAATGTTAAATGCCTATATGAATGCATTCACCTGTTGACATCTACATCTATTTAAAAGAGAATGCAATGTAAAAGATGCTATCCAGAAGACAATTTTTGACAAGAAAACCCTCTATGTTTTTTTCATCTGATGGAAATAGGGGGAGAATTTCAGATTTGTCATAATGAAAAACATTATTCTTTAGTTATAATTCTAAAGAACTTAGAGAAAATGGCATCAGAAATGAAGACAAATGAGTTGGTAAAACTGGTAGACTTGGAATATATAAATTATCTGAAGAAAATACAAATTAGTAGTTATGAAATTGTCATTTGACAGATTAGTATTGAGCTCACTCTAAGGGAAACAGAGAAACACATGATGTGAGCTTTGTCAGTTCAGACATCCAGACACAATCAGAGGTAGCTGGACGTTCCTAAGTGGGGTCTTATCTTATGAACAGCCTCCAGATGACTTCACATTGCCTAAAATTATGAGAGTTTAAGGAGCATAATCTAATAGGAATTCAACAGACCCAATCAGAATTAAATGATACATCCCGACTTCATTTATAAAAATAGAAATGTGAATTAAAACTACATCATTTTTACCTACCATACTGTTAGAACTTAACATGGTGATAACCAGCCTGTGGGGAAAGAGGCACAGTCCTGTGTTGCTGTTAAGATTACGTCTATGGAAGGTAATTTTCCACTATCTATCAAAATTAGAACTGCAGATACCCTGGGGTGCCTGGGAGGCTCAGTTGGTTAAGTGTACAACTCAATTTCAGCTCAGGTCATGACCTCAGGGTCCTGAGATCAAACCCCAACTCAGGCTCTGTGTTGGGCATGGAGCCTGCTTAAGATTATCTCTCTTCCACTCTCTCTGCCCCTCCACCCCCATGCCCCAACCGTTACCCCTCCCCCCCACTCCCATGGTCACATGCATGCATGCATGCATGCACACACACCCTCTCTCTCTCTCTTAAAAAAAAAAAAAAAGACTGCAGATTCCCCTTAGCCCTGCAATTTCACTTTGTGGATTTATCATTCATATGTACTTGCACTTGTAGACAAAATAATGACTAACTGTTTTTCATTGCTGACTACTTAAGATAGAGAATGGAACAAACTTAAATGTCCATCTATAGGGGAATGATTAAATAAATTATTGTACATTCATATAAAGAATAATAGAGCTATAAGAAAGGCTGAGCTTTAAGCAAGTGCCTTGTGTATTACTGTAAAACATGCCTCCAGGAAAAATTGCTAAGTCAAAAAAGCAGTATGTTGCACATCACATACAACATCCTCTCTTTTGTGTAAGAAAAAGAAGAAAGTACAATTTCCTTGTGTGTGTGTGTGTGTATACACACACATTTTTTTTTTAATTTTGGAAGGACACATAAGAAATTGACAACAGTGGTTAATAGTGACTGGGGGAAGATAGAAAATGAGCAGATGGGGGAAAATACTGGGATGCAAGATTTTCACAGGGTACTTCTTATTTCCTGTAAGCTTTGAAAAATCCAAATTGTCTTTAACATTAAGAAAAGGTGGGGAGGAGGTGTAAGTGTGATGGGAGAAAATTAACTGTACAACCTAACATTGAATAGGGAGTCTGTTAGGATGCTCTGACTGTGTGGGGGGCAGCTCAAATGAGGAGCTCCGGGCAGATCAGCAGCTGGAAGAGTAAATGGTGCCCTGCTGGGCCAGCACAGTCCCAGGGGAAGTCAATCAATTCACAGTTGACCTCAGAAAGGAGAAAGAAAGATGAGAGGCCTATTATAATTTGGGTATATTCTGATTTCTGACATGCACTTTGACACAGAATCTGGATCTGGGCGAGTTTCAACTGAGCAGATCTTGAAAAAACCTTTTCCTTTCAATAAACAATGTACCTGCTCTAAGTGGACACAGTGAGGGAGAGGCTTATAAATGGGTATAAAATGAAAACAAATGGGGTGCCCTCCCAAGAACAGATGCATACACTCTCTCATATATGTGTAAAAATCCAATCATAAGGTCAATTGTTGTAAATCCTAAAGCCGATATATTGTGAATCCATTTTTATTTAACTTTGGAGAAATATAAATAAACTTACCAAAACACAAAAGGAAAAACAAAACTGTATACGTGAAGATTCATTAACAGAGTATATTAATAATACCAATACTCTCAATCCTATAACTTGGATACTATAAATAAGAAAATCATGTGCACAAAAGGATAAAAAATATGATACTCCACTGCAACCTTACTGAGAAAAGGCATAATTTTATTCCCATGAATGTTGGCATAGTTAGGCATACCTAGAGATTTCCCAAAGCTGTTGACAACTCATTTTTCCCTAAATCTAAATGTTATTTCCTTTTTTGAAATGAAGTCAACATGAGAATTACACAATTTACACTTCAGTTACTTTATCCATAATTTTTAAAACATGCCACTGAATTCTGTGGCTTGAAAACAGATCTTGCTTGCAATCACTACTCCTCTAAGTGTGTCACTAAATCATGACACAGAAAGTTCACAAGAAGACCTTTTTTTCTAGCCACTGTCTACAAGATATATGATAGTTTCTTTTAAAAAAAAATCTTCCTAGCAAATGTTATTGATCTTTCAAATATTCTACATAGGTAAATTTTTCTTTTAAATTGTAATACTGAGGGATCCCTGGGTGGCGCAGTGGTTTAGCGCCGGTCTTTGGCCCAGGGCGCGATCCTGGAGACCCAGGATCGAATCCCACGTCGGGCTCCCGGTGCATGGAGCCTGCTTCTCCCTCTGCCTGTGTCTCTGCCTCTCTCTCTCTCTCTCTCTCTCTCTCTCTCTCTCTGTGTGTGACTATCATAAATAAATAAAAATTAAAAAAAAAAAAAGCTTTCCTTTAAAAAAAAATAAAAAATAAATTGTAATACTGAACTTAAGCATGAAATCCAGGAGAATCGTTAGCATACTGGTTCTTCACTAGTCATGGTTTTACCCCCTTCCCCACCTCTGGGATGTTTGGCAAAGTTTGGGGACATTTTTGGTGTCACAACTTGGGAAGGGGGGAGGTTGGTGGTCCTACCAGCATCTCTAGAAGGTAGAGACCAGAGATGCTGCTAAATATGATGTACAGGACAGCTCCCACAACAAATTAACTGGCCCAAAATGTCAATACTGCTGAGGTGGGGAAACCTAGATCCTATGTTATCAGAGGGATAATTGTGTTTATATTTCTCAAACTAAACTTGGAATTTTGGCTAAAGCACACTTGTGAAGGATTTTTTTAGGGCTAATTTTTTTTTTTTTTTTTTTTTACTGTATCACAGGGTACTCATGATATCATATGAAGAAGACAGAGGCTTCAAACCACGTGCATTAAATTATATTTTTAATACAATTGAAGAGTATTTTTTAACCTGTGTGTAATCACAAACTGAAAACATGTCATGTGCTTACCTCAGATAAATTATCAAACATAAAGCTCAATAAGAGAAGGACTGTTTTATGCTTATGGTTTTGAATATACGTCTATAACTCAGAGAACCTAAGCTGATCAGTTGCTAGCAGTTTCTCTTATCATATCGATTCCAAAGGTTAATTTTTGTTTTAAGTATATCTTGACACCAATGCTTTAGAAAGGGAAAATGAGATTGCATTTTTTTTAAATGTATTGGAGGGTTTTGCTTTTTTCACTAGAGGGCAGTTTGGTTTGTTCACGATTCTGACTCAAAGGATAATGATAGTCATGGGAACAAAAGGAGAAAATAAAAACATGTTCTAGATTTTACTAATTTTTTTCTTTGCTACAAATAACCATCAAAATTGTCTTTATCTATGGCACATATATCTGTATTGTTCTACAATTTGGTGTATTATGCCAAATTGCACCCAAAACATCAGTCAGGTCTATTCAATTAAAACATAATCATTTGATAATAAAGCCTCACCTTTTCACAGAAAGAAAACAAGAAAACAATCAGTTATTGACACTGACTGTGGTTCACAGAGTGGGAAGAAACATAGCCCTAATAGACATGTTTTCTTATCACCACTGAAGCTAAGCAGTGAAACTGTGATTGAACAAACTAACCATTTGGACTCAATCTCTCTACAATTATATAGATGGAATTTTCAGATTCATTTTAACCATCCCCATAACATTACAGTTCCTTTTCAAATAAGTCCTCCTGCCAAGAATCTTGACTTTTTAATCTAGGTCAAGTGGAGATAAAAAGTAAACAAACCAGGGACATGAGAATCCATTGACCTCTATTGAACTTGCTACACTGGGGAATCCAGAATTTACTAAATGAAACCCAGGTGGGAGGGTGAGGCTGAACATGCAAAAACCCGAAACTTTTGATTTCATGGTTTAGAAGTAATACCTTAAGTCAAATAGTATATGTTAGTAGTAATATTTGATTATTGTCCAGAAATAAAAATTAGTAAAACTTAGATCAAAACCTATAATTTTCTAGCAAGGTAACTATGAAATGAGTGTAAAAGGGGGTTTTCACAAAAATGTGGAGACACGATTTCAATCTAAATTTAAATGTGTTGTTGAGTTTGCATTAACGTTCATGAATATCAATCATTCACAAAACAATATAAACTACATCTGTGACTGTATGTGCTCAAAACAATTTTGTTTTCATTGGATTTTGTGTGTCATATAAAACACTTCATATGCCAATGGGAAAACAAGCCTCACATAGAGAGTTGCATTTTTTCCCCCAAACTCGTAAAGATTCCACAGACTGGTTCCTTGCCATGACTTTCTCACCTTATAAAAATGGATCCTGAAAGTCAAAGCATATAAAGTTCAAAACCTAAGCTGACATCTATGGTATGAATCACCTTGACAATTGAAGACTCTGACCCAGACTCCCAGAGCCTCTGAGCTCTTTTTAATGTCCTGGTTCCTCCAGTACATGGGTTCCCATCACTGTCATTGATTGGTCTCATTTTTATCCCTCAAGGACATTTCTTTCACTTCTGTACTCTACAGCACTACAGCACAGCCCTCAAAGACTAAGGTACAGTTCAGAGTATGTGAGCTGAATTTCTTAAGCTCTCAAAGAGCGAACCAGAGGAGTCCAAACATCAATTTAAAAAACTTGGGAACATGGTGCCCTGTACCTCTTAAAGGTTGGCTAGGAGAGATTCTCTAGGATCCTATGTTAACTTCCCCTCATCTCTTCAAGACTGAGTAGACCATGCCCATGTCTTACTGATGGAAAAAGCAATTTTGAAGAACAGTGATATGGACTCTCTTTTTTCAGCAACTTATTATTTGCAAATGTCTTTCTTTCAATCCTCATAACAAGCATATAAAAGAGGCATTACTAAAAAAAAAAGAGGCATTACTTGTCATTATTAATTATATTATTAATATTATTGCTAATTCTACTTCTGTTGCTGAGAGGGAGCTCTAATGCATTGGCCAAAATAAAGACTTAAGTTCAGAGACCTGAGACTGCATTTTCTGTATGGTTTATCTACATAAACTCAAGCAAACCACTTTCACCTCTCTGAGGATCTGTCTCCCTATCAACAGAGTTGTTCTAAAATAAATATGGCATAGACTCACAGGGAAAATTAAACAATAAACACAAGTGAAAGTGTCCTACACAGTGCTCACAACACTACTTATTTAATCCAATTTGTTAAATATCTTTTTTTTTTTTTTATGAGGTCATGATGTCTCAAAGAAACTGAGGGATTCTCCCAAGGCCTCACAGGAGACTATGGTAGGATGGAAATGAAATTTAAGCCTTTGCAGGGGATACCATGGTGAACCAGCCAGACCTTCTCTCTCCCTAGCCCATGAGTCAGGAGTAAAGCCCTCATTCTCCCAGCTACTGGTAGCGTTGGTGGCTGAAAGCTCACGGCTGCAACCTTCTCCAGGCATCACCTTAGGCCTAAGGGAGCTGTCTCTCCTAACATGAGCCTCCTTCCCAGACCGGCCACTGTAGGGTGCAGAGGCCTGGCCCCCTTGCCTCATTTCTGAATAACACTGAAGGTCTACCCAAGCTCCACAGATCCCTGGAAGGATGGGCTGAAGGCTCTTGTAATTGCATCATACTTCCCCTTCTTCTTCTGCCCAGCCTTATTTTCTTCATGCCTCACAGGCACCAATCTCCAGAATGTTCCCTAAGAAACCTCTTGCCCACCACAAATCTCCATCTCCCAGTTTCTCAGGAACCAGATTTAATAGTCTCCAGGCTCCAAATTCCATGTTCTTGGCAGAGCAATCCATGTGAGAGTGAGCACAATGTCCTTCACGATAAAACTATAGATAGCTTCTTGCCAAGTTATCAGCAAATCTCTTAAGAATGCAAAAAAAAAACCTATAATTTTAAATAGTTGTGGGGCAGCTCTAGGATCATGAAGAACAGGGCCCGAAGCAAAATTAAATACTAAAAACATCCTCTGCCCTTTATTTTGTGCAAGGAGGTACAAAATGGGATAAAGTTGGCCCTTATTGTCAAGGACTTTGCAACCAAACTGTCCAGGATACTAAATCTCCACAGAGAAAGAGAGCAGAGACATGGTTACTACCCAGAAGCTCCTGCTCCAGGGGTCTGCCTCCATCAAAGTACATAAACAAAGCACATGGATGCCCATGTGGGATTGCCCAGAGGGTAGTCACATGCCACTCCAGAGAAAGTTTTCTATAAAGCTTGGTCTTTAGGAACAACGTACCTTACCTTACCCACAGGGGTCTTAGAGCTATTGTGTTTCTGCTGCCTTGTCCCCTTGATTAGAACTGTTGGGTTCAGAAGATGATATCTGAGTTAAGCTGAGCCAATCAAATTTTCTCTTCCAGTCATCTAGACCTTGTTTTTTTTTTTTTTTTTTTTTTTAAGATTTTACTTAGTTACTCACGAGAGAGGCAGAGACACAGGCAGACAGAGAAGCAGGCTCCTGGCAGGGAACCTGATGTGGGACTTGATTCCCCAGACCTGGGATCAGGCCCTGAGCTAAAGGCAGATGCTCAACAGCTGAGCTTCCCATGTGTCCCCAGTCATCTAGACTTTTAAACAAAGGGACTCAGAGACTGTTGGTCTCAATAATGTGAAACCACAGAAGAGAGACCACAGATGGCTGCTACTAAGGCCCCTGGGGCAACCCTGGTTCCCAAGGCCTACATAGACCTTTTCCTCAGATTCTAAAAAATATACATTCAATTTTTCAATGAATCTTGCTAAAATAATCTGGGTTGGATTCTGCTATTTCAAATCCAAAGAAACTTCAGTACTCCAAGTCCTCTATAAAGTTTTATATAAAGTCCCAGAAATTTGAATTATGCCTTTAGCAGGGAGAAAACATTTATCTAATCTAAACTGTCTCCCACATGGTGATGTTGACAAAAGCAAAAGATAATTTGAAAAAAAATGTCCTCCTGTCTCAGTGCCATAAAACCATGAAAGCAGAATTAGAAAAAAAACTCACTACAGCAACCAAATGTTAATAGGTCATGCCCCTTCTTTCTCAAAAGCTTTCACAATCTGCCTATCAAGTTTCAAGCAAAATCCAGTCCTTACATCAGCTGGACCCTACATCACCTACCTTACTTGACCTTTGGCTATCTCTGACCTCAACTACCCCAACTCTCCTCTTCACTTACTCCATCCATATACACAGGCTTCCTTGTTCTTCTCAAGCATAGTCCCACCTCAGGGCCTTTGCATATACAATTTCCACTATTGGGAAATCTGTCTATCCTGCAGATATCAATATGGCTTATTCTCTCTCTTTCAGGTTTCTGCTGAAACCCCATTAGACAGACTTTCCCTCATCTCCTATCTAGAAAAGTAGCCTCTCTCTCTCTCTCTCTCTCCCTCTTTATCCTCATATTCCAATTAATTTTTCTTCATAGCACTTGTCACTACCTAACAGTACATTATGAAACTGCTGCATATTTGTTAATTTTCAGCTAGCTTTACTAGATTATAATCTCCATTGTGGTCATGAATTTGTATGCTTTTGTTCAATATGAAGTTCACACCCTTTAGAAGCACCTGACACATTGAAAGCTCTCAATTTAGAAGTTGGATGAATAAACAAGTAACAAAAACCTAAGCACTGGGATATTTCTACTTGGAGGCACAATGTCAAGAGTGTATGATTGGGATTATAAATGACTTTGCTTCAGCCCTTCATGTCTTTCAGAGTGAACAATGACAGGAGATGTAACTCCCAGGAGAAGAGTGTAGGCTGATGCCCACAAGGGGAGTCACTCCAACACATATCTGCTATAGGATCAGGTAATGAGAGCCTGGAGCCTTCAGGGAGATGGAAGGCCTCTGGGAGGTAGAAAGTCAGGTGGTTTCAATGGGTGCAATCCAAGCAATTTGTCAGTGAGAACTGACAAGAACAATCCCACACTGGGGTGCAGGATGGAAAGAGAGATGAGACTTGGGGAGGAAGCAAAGAAGATGTCAGACTAGTCAACTCTATGGAGAAATTTGCCCTGAAAATTGCAATATTTCTCCTACAGGTCTCTTCCTTCTTGCAAAGTAGCTTTTCTAATAACTCTGCATATATTAACTAGGTATGTTCTCTTCCAGTTTCAAAATCTAGCCCAAAATGTGTACTTTCGCCTTTGTCTTACTCCATAGTCTCACTTCCCTTGAGCTCAAAAAAAAAAATCAACTTTCTACCTACTAAATTTTTTGCTTTTCAAAATGAATTTTGTTTGAGAGTTTTCTTTCTTTAAAGCCCATTTGTTTGCAACAGAATACACCAAAGCAGTAGTACAAGTGCCAGTCTGATTCACAAGCAATGGAGAATTGGAGAATTGCACTACGATCTCTAAACAAATATGGGTGTGGTATAGCACATTCTGAGACATTTATGCCACATCATTATGGCAGGTGCTTTCCTTGCCATGCTTACACACTGGCCACAGGTGAAGAACCAGGTTACCAGAGGCTCACACAATAAAGCGTAAGGACAAATCCTTGACACCTCTGTGTCCTTATGCTATTTTCCTCAATAGATAGATAGATTGCTCCTTATTTTACTTCGTGTTTGGGGATCAAACTAGTTGACAACTGTGTATAAAATTCATGTTGCCAAGAGCAACAAAACTATTAAAATATACCCTTAGAGACTGAAAATACATACAATCTGTTTGAGAGAAAAATAGATCAAAAGCCTCAAAAATGTACTCCTCTTTGATCTAGCGATTTTATTTTGGGGAAAAATTAGACCAAGACAATGACCATAGATGTGCAGAAAATTTCAGTTACAAAGATGTTAGCATTGTATATAATTGTAATTATGAAAATTTGGAAATGATATAGATACCTAACAACAGGGGGTCAGTAAAACATGTCATGAACTCAGGGAGATCAGGGGGATAGGATAAAGTCATTAACAGGATATTTAAATATTTAGAGGTTTTAAAAAGTAACTACAATATAGTTTTAAGTTTAAAATGTATTATTATTTAAAAATAAAATAATCTTGGGATCCCTGGGTGGCGCAGCGGTTTGGCGCCTGCCTTTGGCCCAGGGCGCGATCCTGGAGACCCGGGATCGAATCCCACGTCGGGCTCCCGGTGCATGGAGCCTGCTTCTCCCTCTGCCTGTGTCTCTGCCTCTCTCTCTCTCATTCTATGTGACTATCATAAATAAATAAAAATTAAAAAAAATAAATAAAAATAAAATAATCTTAATATACAACAATGCCAATTTGGTCACAAATAAATGTGCATTTTTACTCAAATAAACAATTCTGGACAAAAATACACCAAACATGATTAGCAATTGTCCCTAACTATTTGAATTATACATAATTTTTATCTATTGCCTTTATACCTTTACTCCAAAAATCAACTATAATGGAATGGATATTGCCTTTCAATTAAAAAAAAACCTATATATTTTTAAACTGTATAATAAAGAAAATGCACTTTATGTACAGCAGAATTTTGAAAAGAAAAGCAGCTGTTCATTGTAATGGCAAGGAATAATTTGTGTGTTACCTCTTAGAGATTTAGTCCTATCTTGCTACCTTGAAATGATAATAAATAACAAACACTCTTACAATGAAGCGGTGTCAGAGTGCTACAATGGGAAACCAAAGTAATATTAATAGTCTCAAAGTCGTATGTCAAGCAAATGCAAAAGCTCCCCAGACAGAGATGCTGATAGAATAAATAATCAAGAATAGTAGATTGTACTTCTGGTAAATAGTTCTCTTTGTGAGGTGCCATGAACAGAGCAAGTTTTAACAACTTTTAAGATAATTACTATACTAATTTTGATGCATGGTGATAAGTATTTCAAGAATTATGTTATTAGATTCATAGAGTCACCACATAAAGAGTTTGCAAAAAGAAACAACATTTTGGAAATTTGGATTCATGTAACCACGTTTAAAATTTATTTGTGTTAAAGCATTTATAAAATTATTGTATCTGCAAGTTTATGAATATATCCTTCAGTATATAGCACTATATTTATCCTTCAAATGGAACTTCCTTTGTTTAATTTCTTCCTATCCCACCTGAGCTCACATGCTCCCAGGTACACACATGCACGCATGCACACACGCACATATGCACGCATGCACACACACACACACACACACACACACACATTATCAACCCATCACCACGATAATCAAAACCAAATCATATTTCTTTGCACTTTTACTCGGCAAATGTTCTGCTGTCTGGTTATCCAGTTACAATAGAGCCTAAGTTTTCTATTTTTGCTACGTAGGGAAAATCCAGAGGAAATTGAGTTTCTTTGATTCATAAATCCACTGCTAAGCTTATGAGCTTCTCTTTTTCATTCAAATCACATTGACAGTAAATTGATCAAAGAAGAAAAGTATGAGTCAAGTTTCATAGAAATAGTCACCTTTTCCTCCCTCACTGCAGAGAGGAATTGGATCAACTCTGCACTTTCATTCCAGCCTAGGAGGACAAATTTTTCTCTATCTAAGAGTTTAGGAAGGGAGTCTTACTGCCATGCTGAGGGAGAACAAAGCATGTATGACATTCCTATCTGCGGGGAATCAGGAAGTTATGTCAGCAAAGCAGAGAACATTCTGACCAGTGAATTTGTCAAGGCGGAGAGCACTGTGGGATTGTTCAAATGGGCACAGTCTGGGTTTTGCACTAATTTCTTGTCCAGTGCCACTTAATGGCTCACAATCCCTAAACAGAAGTCCTAAGGAAAAAGACTTTCCTGTATGTAAAAACTAAGCACAGAGTGTTTTAGTTTGGGCTCTCAGGAGAGTAGATCCTGAAGTAAGGATTTGAGTGAACATTTATTTGGGAGGCTCAGGAAACTCCAGGAGCAGAATAGGAGGAAGATACAGGAAGGGAAGGCAATAGAGGGTAAGTTGATGGGCAAGTACATTGGTTAGCTGGTGTCACATAACAAATCATTCCTATGCTTACTGATTCTAAAACTGAACATGTGTGGTTTCCCATATTTCTGTGATCATTCAGATGGTTCTGCTTGTCTGGGTGAGCTCAAAAGATTTCTACATTCATCTCACAGCTCTTCTAGGACTAGATGCTTTCAGTGGTTAGACACACACTTTGAATGGTTGCCGCAGGGAGCTCTCACTGGATCAGCTCATTTCTAAGTTTCTTCTCATCCTCCAAGAGGCTAGCCTGGGCTCCTTTCAATGACAGTCTCAAGGTCCAAATGCTGCAAGAAAACGAGCCCCAGCAAGCAAGCACTGTACAAGCTTCCGACTGGATCATATTTGGTAACTTCCTAATGGCCAAAGTAAGTTCATGTTGATGTAGGAAAGGACATTAGGGTTCAAAACTTAAGGCTGAGAAAGAATTCTTGAGATATCTTTGATGCAAAAAAGTGATTTTATTAAAGCATGAGGACAGGAGTTATGGGCAGAAAAAGCTGCACTGGGGTCATGAGGAGTGGCCCATTATATACTCTCAAGGTCGGAGGGGGTTAGGGATAGCCTAAGTCTCTAAGGAATTTTGGAAGCAAGGTTTCCAGGCCCTTGAGGGGGATAGCTATTGTTGGGAAAAGGTCATTTATTACCTCTAATAAAACCTTAGTCATGAGACCCTTCAGATGTGTATTGGTAGACCATACGCTTGGGGGATGATTGTCAACACGTACTTTGGAGGTCTAGAGATGAAGGAAATTTCTAAAGGGATTTTTATATGTTAAAGTAGACTTACAGGATCCTGAGGATCAGGCTAAGGTTGCCTTTTACTCTTAGCAAATTGACAACATCAAGGCAGTTGAGTTCCTAGAGGAAGTTCACTCTGTTTCAAGACTTGTCAATGGGCTATAGGTATAGGAAATTTAATAATTTTTCTAAGCCAGATACCCACAGTCAGGACTCTTCCATCACACCCAGAAAGAGCAAGCCCTCTGGATACTATGAGACCATGTCTGTGAATGCTATACACAACACATTATTTACCATCCAAAGTGATTCAAAGCATCCAAGGTGATTAGCTTCAGTCAGTTTGTTTCTAATTCAAACTCTGCTGTATGTGAAGTTTCTGTTGCTGTTGTTTGAATTCCTGAGACACTACAATGCCTGACAAGGGGCAAGTAATAGCCCTTATCTGATTTCTGGGTAAAACAATGGCATAGTTGTTTTCTGGGCCTCCTTAGGCAGCCACCTACCAATTGGAAATATCTGACAATTTGAACTAAAAGTCAGCTTGTTCAATGAAGCACTACTCAGTGTTCAAAGATACCATTCCTCTTAACACAGAGAGGAATGAACTATAAACTAGCCTAGTCTTAGACATCACACTGCATCTCTGCACCACACCAGTTAGTAAGGATCAAGTCATTGGCAAATATTTTCTGAAATGGAATTATCAGAGAAGACTAGTGATGACATTATCTCAATCACTTTGAGTGAGGTGTTACCAAAGACTCAAATCCACGGTGTGACACTTAAAACATTACATTTTTGTTAACAAAATACTTCTGTTTAATATAGTGAGAGGTAGTATTGTGTAGTGGTCAAGATCATGGACTCTGAAGTCATATTTGTGGGTTGGAATCCTGGCTGGGTCACATGTCAGCTACCAGCTTGAACAATTCACTAAATCTCTCAGCGCCTCCATTCTTTCCTCCGTAAAATTAGGATAATAATATTTCCCATACCAAAGAATTATAAGGATCAGTACATATAATACTCTTAGCACAATATTGGACAATATGATAAATGTTAGCTAACTTAGTAGTGAATCACCATTTCTACATACTGACTAGCACTCTACTAACTCGAGTTAACAAGAATTATTTGGAAACAGAAAGAAGCTAGAAACAGTTTCCGGATTTGATTTAATTGCAACTGGATATTAGTTAATACTCTGAGGAAATTAGATTCTAAAACCCAAAAGCAAGCAGTTGTGACTTCAGTAGATTCAAACTTTTCTCAATGACTTCTTGGTAAGCAACGAATTGTCCATTGCACACAAACACCCATTTATAAGACTCATGTCCAGTCTCTTCAATAAATGATGCTGGGAAAATTGGACAGCCATGTGCAGAAGAATGAAACTAGATCATTCTCTCACACCACACACAAAAATACACTCAAAATGGATTAAAGATCTCAATGTGAGACAAGAATTCATCAAAATCCTAGAGTTGAACACAGGCAACACCCTTTTTGAACTTGGCCACAGCAACTTCTTGCAAGATACATCTACGAAGGCAAGGGAAACAAAAGCAAAAATGAACTACTGGGAATTAATCAAGGTAAAAAGCTTCTGCACAGCAAAAGAAATAGTCAACAAAACTAAAAGACAACCTACAGAATGGGAGAAGGTATTTGCAAATGATATATTAAGTAAAGGGCTAGTATCCAAGATCTATAAAGAACTTATTAAACTCAACAGCAAAGGAACAAACAATCCAATCAAGAAATGGGCAGAAGACATGAATAGAAATTTCACCAAAGAAGACATACACATGGCCAACAAGCACATGAGAAAATGCTCCGCATCACTTGCCATCAGGGAAATACAAATCAAAACCACAATGAGATACCACCTCACACCAGTGAGAATGGGGAAAATTAACAAGGCAGGAAACAAATGTTGGAGAGGATGCGGAGAAAGGGGAACCCTCTTGCACTGTTGGTGGGAATGTGAACTGGTACAGCCACTCTGGAAAACTGTGTGGAGGTTCCTCAAAGAGTTAAAAATAGAGCTATCCTATGACCCAGTAATTACACTGCTAAGAATTTACCCCAAATATACAGATACAGGGAAATTCCAAGACACCTGCACCCCAATGTTTATATCAGCAATGTCCACAATAGCCAAACTGTGGAAGGAGCCTCGGTGTCCATCAACAGATAAATGGATAAAGAAGATTTGGTCTATGTATACACTGGAATATTACTCAGCCATTAGAAATGATGAATACCCACCATTTGCTTCGACGTGGATGGAACTGGGGGGTAAAATGCTGAGTGAAGTAAATCAATCAGAGAAGGACAATCATCTTATGGTTTCACTCATACGGGGAGTATAAGAAATAGTGAAAGGGATTAAAGAGGAAAGGAGAGAAAATGAGTGGGAAATATCAGAGATGGTGACAGAACATGAGAGACTCCTAACTCTGGGAAATGACCAAGGGGTTATGGAAGGGGAGGTGGGCGGGGGGACGGGTGATGGGCACTGAGGGGGGCACTTGACAGGATGAGCACTAGGTGTTATACTATATGTTGGCAAATTGAACTCCAATAAAAAATATACAAAAGCATTCATGTCCATACCCATGTATACATATATAAACGAATGCATTTGCAAATACATACCTAAAAAATGTTTCATGAAGCAGCACTCATTGTGATATTCTCTACTCTCTTTTATTTCAGTTTATTAAAATGTTGATAGTAATCTATCATTGATTTTGCCACCATTAAAAGATTGTGACCTCATATCTGAAAAACTACTATACAACCAATCTTTCCAATGAGATAATTACATGGAAAAATGTGTTGTCTTCCATTCTGGCCACTCTTGAGCCCAGTCCCACCCTGTAGAACCAAGGTTAAGCTCTCCTTAGTACAAAGGGAAACAAAGACCCTTACAGACTTTCTCTAAGATTCCCAACTAGATCAGATGACCTGGATTTCTACCCTGTCATCAGCTACTCTCCCTTCTCTGCACTTTCCTGAACGTGCAGGATGTGGGGAATTAATACTTCTGCCTGGGAAAATAAAGAACAACTCTATGACCTAAAGTTCTTCTGCCTATTGTGGACATGGAAGACATGAGATTGTAGCAAGAAGGGGGTCATTAAACCTCTGGAGAGCTGTGAAGAGCCTCTTTCCAATCCTAGAATAGAAATTATGACCCCTGCTCTTATCATCCAATTTGTGACTAAAGTAGCACACAGTACAACATCTAATCTAATCCTTGACAATTAAACACATAACAAGATTTTAGGAATGGAAATTCTGTGGGGACAAGGTCAGGTTGTGTATATTTTTAGGTAAATGGTGCTTATCTCCTATAATGAAATCACATAAACATGGTCCCCTGGTTTTTTAGTCTTTTTCTACTCATGCCAACTGCATATCACTAAATTCTACCTTTAGCCATAATTCACATATCTTATAAAGTAGTTCTAGTCCTTGATTTCTATACTTGGTAGGTTGAACTGGAGAAGTGAGAATTTCACCTCACCAAACGGTATTAAACAGGTTCTAGAGCTAGATGGTGGTGATTATGTTGGCACAACCATGGGAGCATACTTAATACCACTAACCTGTACACTTAAAAATGATTAAGATGGTAAATTTTATGCTATGTGTATCTTACCACAAATAAAAAATAAATGTAAAGTATTACATAAAAAGAAAGTACTACATAGAAGTTTCTTGAATTCAGGTTATATATTTAGACCCTCCTCCTACCTCACCCCCTCATTACTAAAAAAAAAAAAAAAAAAAAAAGAAAGAAAGAAAAAAAACACAAGCGTTACATTTTATAGTTTGTTATTCAAGAAATATTTAGTTAGCTATTTAAATCTTTAAATCTAAATGTCATCTGTCACCACTTGCTAATGTTTGTGGTTGTGGGGCATAACCAGAGGAAATGGAAATACCCTTCTTGATCTTATTCACTCAAAAGTTTCCACACATCCAATCACCCATCACTGAAAAAGTTCTTCATAATAAACATGTATCCATAGACTGACATGTTTGCTGATGCCAGAATTGACATATTAACTTAATCTTTGTGTCAGAAACCTATTGACTCACTCAAATTGAGCAGTCAAAAGTAATAAAAATATATTCAAAGAATTGTATAAATATGCTATTCCAAAAAATATGAAAATGGAGGACTTGTTTGAAGTTTCTGCTTGGATACACTTTGAAAAATCAAGAAACAAGGACATTTTACTTGGATGCTTCTATTAATCAAGGCCTTGAAGAAAACCAGGGAACAGTTCGTTGAACATGTGTTTCTCATTGACCTTGTGAGGCATCCGTCCAGCATCTTTAACAAAAGAACACTGTGAATAAGTATACTCTCTTACTCTTGAATTTTGATGGCCTTATAAGCCACTCAAGCTTCACCTTCGTGGTTAATGTATCATCAGAATCTGTTTCTAGTCATTTTTTATAATGATTATCTGCCATTAAATATGTTAGTGACAGGGTTTTTTTAATATTTTATTAATTTATTCATGAGAGACACAGTGAGAGAGAGAGAGGCAGAGATACAGGCAGAGGGAGAAGCGGGCTTCCCGCTAGGAGCCCCATGTGAGACCCGGTCCTGGATCCCAGGATCATGCCCTAAGCAGAAAGCAAGTGCTCAACCACTGAGCCACCCAGGCGTCCCTGTTTCTAGTCATTTTGTGGGTAGCTTTGTTGTAGCTTTCAATTACCACAGTATATATGCTTTTCTCTCATGCTCACCTTATTACTCAATCCAAATAGTCTACTTACTAAGAACAATCTTATTTCATATCAGATTCATTTTTTTTTATAAATTAATTTTTATTGGTGTTCAATTTACCAACATACAGAATAACACCTAGTGCTCATCCCGTCAAGTGTACCCCTCAGTGCCCGTCACCCATTCACCCCCACCCCCCGCCCTCCTCCCCCTCCACCACCCCTAGTTCATTTCCCAGAGTTAGAAGTCTTTATGTTCTGTCTCCCTTTCTGATATTTCTCACACATTTCTTCTCCCTTCCCATATATTCCCTTTCGCTATTATTCATATTCCCCAAATGAATGAGAACATATCAGATTCATTTTTAAAATCTTTTAAATTTAGCCTTTTATCAAAACACTTGAATAGTGCATTTAACATCTCAATCCTAGTTCTAACCTTGAAATCTACCTCATTGAACCCTAATAGCTTTGTAGCACTTTCATGCCCTGCCCCATCCCACTTCTGATTTTTTTTTAAATAATTGATTTATAGGAAATACAGTATGATTGAAGGGATGAAGAAACACCCAAAGGCTAACTATGCAAATGCCTGTTTTTCAATAAACAGGTCTGCTTAAACTAAAAGTATTAAGTTAAATGTATTTTGTGGCAACTGTCCTAATCTAGAACTAAAAGGAAGTTCTAAAATAAATAGCAAGTACAAATTTCAAAAATTTGATTGTTCAGTTCTATTCTATTCTGTAGTACACAACCACTGTCCTACAAAGAGTTGAAGAGAGTAGTCAAATGTATCTAGAATTTTAAGAATAAACAACCCTGGCTTGTTCATGTTTCATGAACTACCAAATTCAAAGAATTCAAGAATTCAACTACCAAAGACAAAATTATGTCAATAGCAATATGTTTTTTAATTGCCAAAGGAGATTCTACAATTAACATAATGATCAAAAGATGAAGATTTATACATGTACATATTGCAGTGTAAACTTCTCTATAAATTAGGAAATTTCAACCTTGGAGACTTGAAGTCCTAAATCCATAAAACAAAGAAGTATAGTTCACCCAAAATGTAATTGGCATTTTATTTGCACTAAACAAAGAATTATCATATACTGAAGAAGGGTAAGAGATAGCAAATGCATTCATACTGGCCAACTCACATTCCTTTAATCTTTGGATATTCCTCCTCCTGAACCCTTATAGGCCCACATCCAGGAAACCCTTTCAAATGACTCATGTATATCAAACTCTCATTATCACAGTTTACTTGGCTTAATCTATGACTTCCAAGAACCGTTACTTTTTCAACGTTTCAATGTTACTTTTTCAACTTTTTCAACTTTTTAACATCTCCTACCACTCATCTCAAGAAAAAGAAAAGACCTGAGATCAGGAAAGTAAAAAAGAGGAAAGGAGGAAGGAATAAAGGGGAAAACATGTAAGGAATCAATGGAAGAGAAAAATAAGCAAAATTATGATTACAACAGAGCAAAATACTCATTCTATTCTTTTCCTTTTCCCTGGTTTACTAAATTCGGTAGAAAACTTTTCTAGTAATAATAGCTAATGTTTGCTGAGCACCTACTATAAGCCAAGCATGGCTCTAAGCAGTTTACAAATATTATCTCATTTAATACAATGACTCAATAAGGTAGATATTACTAATGTTCCATTTTACAGACAAAAAAGCTAACACACAGAGACCCAGGTCACAGAGCTAGTAAGTACCAGATCCAGGATTCAACACAAGCAATCCAGTTCAGGAGACCATATTTTTACTCACTAAGTTATGTGCAAGGGAACTGTTATTGCATCCACTTGTGGGTTCTACTCTAAAACTTAATGTGGCAAACAAAGGCTGAAGAAAAATTATTAAATTTCCTTACTACTTGCAGCCCACTGACAAATCCTTGAAACAGGCAGAGTGACATTCCTCTAGGAACTCAGCTGCCTCTATGTTAATACTTCACTAAAGGCAAAAGGCAACCTTAGACCTGACCCCCAGGATCCTATAAGTCTACTTTAACATATAAAAATTCCTTTGGAAACTTCATCTCTACCCTGCAAGCTACATGTTGGTGATCATCCTCCAAGCATATGACCCACTGGTATACATCTGAAGAGTCTCATGACTGAGCTTTAATAAACAGTAATAAATGACCTTTCCCTAACAATAACTAGCCCCCTCAGGAATCCTTGTTTGCAAAAACCCAGGAGGTCTACCCTAGTCTTAACCCCCTCCCAATGTGAGAGTATATAACGGGCCACTCCTCCTGACTCCAGTGCAGCTCTTTCTGTCCATGGATCTTGTCCCTGTGCTTTAATAAATCCATCTTTTAGCACTAAAGACATCTCAAGAATTCTTTCTCGGCCATCGGCTTCAAACCCTAATGTCTTTCCTACATCAATACTGCTTTGTAATACTACAAACCCGAGGAGTGAGAGGGGAAGGAGAGATACTATACCATTCATTACTTCAGTAAACATTTATCATGAACAGACTCTAGCTTTAGCTACTTGAAACAACACAAAAATGAACAAATCATATTTCTAGCCTTAGATAAACTCAGTCTAGTGGAGGGTATATTACTACAACCCAATGAAAACAGTGCTCATAGAGCTCTGTCCAAACTGCTACTGACAGGGAGTGGAATGATTAACTTCTTGGACAGTGTCAGGGACATATCAAGGAAAGTTGATATAAAATCTAAGTTATTTATTTATTTATTTACTTATTTACTTATTTATTCATTCATTTTTTCCCTTTGGTAGACTCCACGCTGGGCATGGAACCCAATACGGGGTGAACCCACACCCTGAGATCAAGGCCTGAGCAGAAACCAAGAGTTAGACACTTGACCAACTGAGCCACCCAGGTGCCCCCACAATCTAAGTTTTTTAAAAGACAAGCAGGAGTTTCCAGAAATAAGTTGGAAGAAGTAAATAGGTATCCTTGTTTTCAATAATAATGAAGACTCACTTGTTAATAAAATGAGCTAAGTCCACAGGAGACACAAAAATAAATAAATTACAATTTCTTCTTTCAATAACTGCATCATCTAGAAGGAGAGATTACACACAGATGCACGTGACAAGGCTAAATGTTTTTTCTTAATGCTCTAAGATTTTTAGGATATGCCCTTTAGATGATCTAAGAGTTTCTTAGAATGAATCCAGAGAATTCTGGGGAATTGATGCCTATTCTGCTTCTATAAAGTTCAGGAATGTGGTTGGATCAGCTGAACTATCCTCAAGGGTCTAAAGGTAATGGATAAGAACTGAATGTACTGCTTCAATTGTATTTGCACTCTATAATTTTGAGATTGATGATGACCTGGACCAAGTAAGAAAATATTAGCACATTTCCAGACTAGACAATGTGTAGGCCTTCTCCAGCCTTATGCCTAAACACTGGCATGGAAAGGGACAAGTCACACTTCTAGAAAGATTTGCAATCTGCACTCACAATTGTGTAATCCCTGGTTAGAAAACGGGCACTAGGAAGCTTGTATCTTTCTAGTGGATGCTGCTATTGATCTTGCCATCATTTATTCTAACTGCATTCCTAAGTAAAATGTATTTGATTTACTCAAAAAGTATATATGTCTTGTCTTTCTGTCAATACAAGCCCACTAAGGAAATTTTCCAGTATGTTAAGTTGAGGGACACCTAGATGGCTCAGCTGTTGAGATTCTGCCTGTGGCTCAGGGCGTGATCCTGGAGTCCTGGGATCGAGTCCCACATTGGGCTATGCATGGAGCCTGCTCTCCTCCCTCCTCCTATGTCTCTGCCTCTCTCTCTGTGTCTCTCATGAATAAACAAATAAAATCTTAATAAAAAAGAAGCTGAACAAATTATATAGGATTCAAAAGAGGAGGCAACTGTTGATTACAAATCCAAACAGTTCTTGGGGGGGTAGCAATGAAATTATCACTAACTATATCAATCATCATCAAATAATCAAGATTTATGACTGATTGACTCCTTTATTGATTGATATAGTCACTCATGAGATAAGTTAATATAGTAAAAAATAGTGGTCTAGCTTTGCTGGGCTTGGAGACTTCCTGCCCTTTACAAGGACTAATTTTACAATTTATTTATAAAGAGAATATGTTTAATTCCCTTATTCCCATGTTCTTACAGATATCTTATGACACTAACCAAGTATGCCCACAATAACAATGAACATCTATTATGTAGTTCCTTACCATTTACATAGTATTTTTTTTTAGTTTCAAAAGTAGAGTTTAGTGATTCATCTATTGCATATAACACCCAGTGCTCATTACATCACATGGTCTCCTTAACGTCCATCACCCACTCATCCCATCTCTTCACCTTCTCTCCTCCAGCAACCATTTTATTTCCTAGAGTTAAGAGTCTCTAATGTTTTTTCTCCCTCTCCGATTTCATCTTGTTTTATTTTCCCTCCATTCCCCTATGATCCTCTGTTTTGTTTCTTAATTCCAATATGTGAGTGAGATCATATAATTGTCTATCCCTGATTTATTTTGCTTAGCATAATACCTTCTAGCTCCATCCACATTGTTGCAAGTAGCAAGATTTCATTTTTGATGGCTGATTAATATTCCATTGTATGAATATACCACATTTTCTTTATCCATCCATCTGTCAATAGACATCTGGGCTCTTTCCATACTTCAGCTATTGTGGACATTGCTGCTATAAACATTGGGGTGCAGGTGCCCCTTTGGATCACTATGTTTGTATTCTTCAAGTAAATTCTTAGTAGTGCAATTGCTGGGTTGTAGGTAGCTCTATTTTTGACTTTTTGAGGCACCTCCATGCTGTTTTCCAGAGTAGCCATTTGAGCTTGCATTCACACAAGCAGTTTAAGAGGGTTCCCCTTTCTCTGCTCCTTGACAATATCTGTCATATCTGACTTATTAATTTTAGCCATGTTAACTGGTATGAGTTGATATCTGTCTCATTTGATTAGTAGCACTGTGAAATATTAGTTTAGTGACTTGCTCCAGGCCACAGAGCTAGTAAGTAGACAAGGCAACTTTTCTCTGTTATCCTACCATTGAGTCCCATTTCTAACTGAATCAGTTTTGGGAACTCCTGAATCATAAACTTACGAATCAGCAACCTCCTCTTCTTTCTCTGAAAATTGCCCCTCGTCCCTTATCCAGCCACAAGCAGCCATGCTATACCAGTAACATCTTTACTCAGGCCCTAGTTAACTGGACCTCAGGTATACAATGAACCAAGCCAGAAAATCAGATTCTCTAAAGGAAGACTTTGGGAAAGGAAGCCAAGATAAGGAGAGTTTGTGTCTCTATCTGCCAGAAAATAACATATGTAAATTTCAGAGCTATGAGGGGCCATATCCCACTCTGAGAATAAATGTCAGATGAGTCTGCAGAGAGAGGGATGAGGTAGCAGCACAAGGAGAATCAAGGAACAGACACAAAGAAAGTACCCAGTGGTTTTGCAATCTTTATTCCAGTCCTTTGAGACCTACCTGTGTTCTTAGCACCGAGAACAATGAATCTGGTTGAAAAACAAACATCTCCAGACTAAACTTAACAGTGCTTTGGGAAAATGAACCTGGTGAATGGGTTTGGGAGTGGGGGACGGAAGCCGGAGGGAATAGAAAAGAGAGATCAGTTGGGAATTGAGAACAAACCTTAACAACAACAACAACAACAACAACAACAAAATACTGTACAAATAGAAAGGGGAAGATAGTGTGAAAAATGCTGAGAAAGAAGACTGGATGACCCTTAGCAACCGACTGGCTGCATGGGATCATGGAGGAAAGCAGGAGTACAAGGTAACTGTCTCAGGTCGGGGGCCTGGGTGACTCCGGATGTAAGATCAGTAACTCCATCTGAAAATGGGAGGAGCTCCAGTTTAAGGGGCCAGAGCTCATGTGTACACAAGGTGTCTGCCTGGCCCTGGTGGGGATGCCTACCAGTCCAGGAGGGAAGATGATACTGCAGCTGCAGATATGGGAGTTGGCCATCAGGGCTCACTGTTGACATGAGCTAACTCAGGCAGAGCTTCATAGGGACAGAGAGAGAAGGACAAGCAAAGCTGTGGGAGGAGCCACATTTGGGAATGGACAGATGGCAGAAATATGACTAAAATGCCCCAGGGAAAGCAACGGAAATCAGGATAGCACAGTGCCAGTGACACTAAGGGAGAAGAGTAGGTTCAGGAGGGGGCAGGCCATGGTTTTAAACACCTCAAGGAGGTTAGAAAACAAGTGAGAATTTGAGACTAGCCTTCAAGCTTAAGAAGCCACTGAGCCTTTCCATGGCTTGATGAGAGAGATTATCAAATGACAGAGGTCCTAAGAGTGAGTAGTTAGGAGCAAGTTGAGGAGACCAAGATCTGCTGAGTGCATTTGGAGAAGAAAAGCAGAGAGGTGAGGCCAGATCATGAGTGTTTTCTTTTCTCTGTCGTTTAAGTTTGGATGGTGGTTTTTGGGTGTCACTGTTGTCATTGTTTTGACTATTGAACAACAATACCATCATTTTTAGTGGTATTGTAGTGGGGAAGGGACCAGTGACCCTAGAGATTGAAAATGCATAAAAGGGAGTAAAATTGGTAGGAATAAAATCCTGGAAGGGTAATGAGTCTGAGGTGAGGGTGCCTGAAAAAGAAAATCTGATTTGGAAAAGGAGAGAGTTAAATGAAAGCCTGAGGTCTTCCATCCCCTGTAAAATCACAAGAAGGGCCTCCTGAGAGAAATGATGAGGCCAGCATGTGAAATCACAGTCCATAGCACAGGCCTGGCAGGCAGTTCAGAGCAGAACAAACGTTCGTCGAATGAATAAATGATTCCACCACTCCAATACGTATGCATGAATGTAGACATGAATGTGTTTGTTGCTGATGGTTCTTAAAAATAGTTCAGAGAAGAGAGCATCCTATAACCATTGGCTGTAAAGAGAGCCAGAAATAACAATAAGTTCTACTTGCCTTGAACACAGAGAAGAGGAATGCCATTATGTGTCATACCCAAGTTAATTCAGCCACACCTATACACTCGGAAGCCACAGCATCACAGAATAATTTGCCATTATGAAAGGCCAAGTACTATAAACAGAGTGCATTTTCATTGCCGGAAAGGAAACGCCATGACACTCTTCCATGACCTGCCTCTAATGTCCCCATTTTCCCATAAAATGACTTTGTGCCCTCCAGCACATGCTGAGAGTAGCTTACACCCCATTTCCAGTGACAAGCCAAATAAGGAAGGTCCGCATATGATCAAGGCAGAGCAAAGATTACCACACGCTCAGAATCAAAGCTGAGAGTTGCAGATGACTAATGATGATAACCTAGCGTACCCTTCAGCAGAAAACCAAACAAAGCATGCTCAATGCGACGACAAAAAAAAGCTGGTACACGAGATGTAAATAAAATGCAAAGTAATTTTAAAAAGGGGGTTTAGTCAGTTTTTGGAAAATTAGAATGTTACCTACAGCCATCTGTCTGTGCCCTTGAAAGGAACTGTGCTAAACAAGCCAGGGCTGCAGAAGCAAATGACTTAGTGGCATCAGACCCTATTTGTCTTTCTTTCTAAGAGCTAATGCAAATTTTCTGAGCCATCAACCTCTTTGGCATTCTGGTGAAGCCTATAGGACTCTTTCTCAGAATAAAATTGATAAATGCATAAAATAAAATAAGTTTTCAAAAGCCACGGAAATTGAATTACACTTGAGTATCAGTTCATGCTTAATAAAAATAGGAGAATTTTTGCCACGAACCTGACTTCGCAGATGCCAGGTTAAGAACCCTTGGTTGTCCCTTTTATAAATAGGATATATTTATTTTTTTTTTTATTTTTTATTTTTTTTAATTTTTTTTTAATTTATTTATTTATGATAGTCACACACACACACACACACACACACACACACACAGAGAGAGAGAGAGAGGGAGAGGCAGAGACACAGGCAGAGAGAGAAGCAGGCTCCATGCACCGGGAGCCCGACGTGGGATTCGATCCCAGGTCTCCAGGATCGCTCCCTGGGCCAAAGGCAGGCGCTAAACCGCTGCGCCACCCAGGGATCCCCGGATATATTTATATATATCTGGTGTTCTATATATATATATATATATATATATATATATATATATATATATATATATTGAACTGGTGTTCACCAACTGTGATTATTAACAAAATAAATATATATATATTTATATATATACATATATATAAATATATATATATATATATATATATATATATAACTGGTGTTCACCAACTGCGATTATTAACAAAATAAACACAAGTGTTTACCTTCTAGAACTATTTAGACTTCAGGGAATGATCAGAGAGCAAAGACCAAGAGCTGGTCTTTCTCGTGAAGCTAGCACGAGAAAGATGAATGAAAGTCCATGGATGCAGAGAATCTCTGATACGCTCTGACAAGCAACATCCAAGAAATTCATTTTACTGCCAAACTGGCTCCTGGAAGGGCTCTGAAGAAGGTTGAGCACAGCAGTGTTCCTTCAGTTATTCCAGCCTGACGTGATTTACCCTGTGTCCTGAAAACCTCTAATGTGCAAATGACAATCTTATCTAAGATCATGTTGCTAAGTCTATTTCTCTCTGCAGATTTTGATTACACTTCTACCAGAAAAAAAGATTTGCTTCACCAAAATTCTAAGTTAGGCATTGCACATTAAAATATTTAAAAATGCATGATAATCAGAATGTTTATAATAGTACACAAGAAATACTTAAAAATCAGAAGAACAGATTTCTTTTTAATTACTTGGTGGGTTGATTGTTGTTGGTATTGGGTTGTATTTATTGCAAAGGTTGGGAGCAATTGCCTTAACCAAGGTAGCACAGCAAAAGTAGGCAATTGATGACATATGAGACAGGACATAACCATAAAGGAAGCAATAATCAGTAATACGTGAGGATCTTCATGGCATTACTCAAGTCATGAATTTGTTATTTCCCCACCTAAAGCCAAGTATATTAATTTCCTAGAGCTGCCATGAGAAGTTACCACAGGACTAGGGGCATAAAACAACAAAATTTATTATCTCGTAGTTCTGGAGGCCAGAAGATGAAAATCAAGGTTTCAGTAGAGTTGGTTCTCTCTGAAAGCTCTGAGGAAGAATCTGTTCCAGGCCTTTCTTTAAAACAAAACAAAAAAAAAATTACTTATTTGAGAGAGAGCCCATAAGCAGAGGGAATGGCAGGCAGAGTGAGAGGGAGAAGCAGGCTCCCTGCTTAGCAGGGGGCCTGATGGGAGACTCAGTTTCCGACCCAGGGTCATGATCTAAGTGGAAAGCAAGCAAATGCTTAACCCACTGAGCCACCCAAGAGTCCAGTTCCAGGCCTTTCTAGCAACTCTTGGGATCTCTTTGCTTGGATCTGTATAACATTCCTTTGCTTGGGTCTGCTTCTGTCTTCACCTGGCCTTTTCCTCTCTGTGTCTCAAACCATTCTCTTAGAAAGACACAAGTTATTGGTGACTGAGATCATCTCAAGATCCTTAACTAACTACATCTGCAAAGACTCTATTTCCAAATAAGTTCACATTCACAGGGACTCAGAGCGGAGGACTGGGATATATCTTTTAGGGGGACACCGATTCAGCTTACTACACCGAAAAATCTTAAAATTTCATACATTTCAGCTACTGAGGCTTTCAGTAGAAGATGACAGGAGGTAATGCAAAATATAAAGCATTTTTTTTCTTACACACAGTCTCAGTGGATACTTCTGTATTTTAAAAAACTGCACATCATAAATACTTAGCACTGCAGACCTGAACAATAAACACAGGGAGTATATGTAGCTACAGAACTGAAATAGAGTTGGTGCAGACTGTGTAGTTGAAACTGAAAGTTAAGATATTTTAGGGACTCAACTTTGAGAAATTATAGACACAAACCAGAAACTCCCGGTAATCATCTCTGAAATGAGTTGTGCCCAGGCCAGTCCTGGAAGGTGTGGGCTAGTGTAGGTTGCAAAAACAGGATGAAGACAGATGTCTCCTTAGTCACTGCTGCCTCAGGGTGTTCCTCTTTCTTGAAGGAAATAAGCTGAGTATCGCCCACCCCATGTTGGAACTATGACTGGATTGTTTAATGCTGTCTATATTTGTTCTTAAATTACCACTTTGTGAGTTTTCAAAAATTTATAGTTCATCTAGCAGTATGTAGCCAATTCTGCTAAACTAAGGCTTTATGTTTACATAAAGTCCTTTAAAAAGTGGGAAAAAAGACTCTTAATGAGGTACTAAGAAAAATGGTATCTGAGCTGGGTAGACCAACTGATGCATTCAGAAAGGGGAGATTGCCTGATGCCTACATATAGACACTCTTATTTGGGTCCAACACCCTTTAGGTCCTAAGATTTTGAAAGCTAGGTGCCAAGGTATGATGATGTGGCCTTCATCCACACATCTAACTTCATACAAATTTTCCATGTCTTCAGAATAGAAGGAATATCATCACAGAAAAACTAGAAGGATGCTTTCAAAGGTGTAAGTATTCTATCAATGTGTTCATCTTACTTATTGATACGATACGGTCCCTGATAGATTTACAGTCCTTCGACTTACTAAACAGATTAACTCTGCCTTTCCAGAAAGGACCCAGTCTCATCCTTCTTTAGTGTCTCCCACAATGTCTAGCACAGTTCCTAAGGTATAGTGAATCCAAGATCAATGGGAACTACAGGATTGCCTGATACTTTATACTAAATGATTGTTCTTATGGAACAATCACCACCTGCAAATGTGATGATCTGAAGGGAGTTATGTTAGAAATACTGCTCAACATTTTTCCCACTGAAGGAACAGTGAAACCTGAGTTTGGGAGACACCTAAGTGTGCTGGTACATTCTGTGCCTCAAGTCTCCTCATTTGTTGTACATGTTTCAGAGGACTGTTGTGAGGCTTAAATAAATTAAGAATTGAGAAGTGTCCAGAAGAATGTCTGGCACACCAAAAGTTCTATATAAGCATTTTTCTTAGCAGTGGTGTTCACATTACTCTTTTTCACTAGCCTTCTAGAAATAGATTGTTTGAATGAGAAAACACAATAATACATCTTTCATCCACATTGCTGGGGAACAATGTCTTCCAAATTATTGTAGTTACTACCTTTAAGTAATCAATCAGCCCATCTATCAGTATTTATTGGGCACCTATTGAATGCCAGGGACCATAACAGCAATACAGTAACACCATGATGAAGTGGAAATGGTCCCTGGCCTTCAATCAGCTTACACTCCAGTGGGAAAAGAAATACATAAACACATCAAGAAAGTTATATGCTTTCAGATAATATGTACCATGAGGAAAATAAAGCTATGTAATGCGACATCCAGTGCCTACCTGAAAGACAATGGATGGCAGAGCTAACTCAAACTAAAAAGGTCATTAAAGGAAACAAGAAGAGAAGATGAGCTGAGACCAGAATAATGCAGTGATCACTTGTAGCTCTGGGCAAAGACCATTCCAAGCAGAAGCAGTAGTAGCCACAACATGCAAACATCCTACAATGAGAACAAGTGCTCAAGGCTAAGGCACAAAGTCATTACTTGAATGCTGTCAGATACAATCCGGTGGACAAGGATGAACTGAAGACTGGGAAAAGGAAGATGATAATCAGAGGAGTGCTCTTTATGCAGGCATCGTGGGGTGGGGGCCAGACATACCTGGAGAAAATGGCCTTGGGGCCAAAAAGACATGGCAGAGTATGTATGAACGTGGCGGTAGGAAAATTAGATCATGGTGACTTCATAACACTTGACTGAGTGGGGAAGGGATGGGAAGGTTTAAGGCATCATTTCAGAGAGTTAGTGACTATGCCTGCCAGGTACCATAGGACGGCACTTAGTGTAATGTGCCGTGTGAGCTCATGGTGTTGAAATGACTCCAGCCAGCACAACTGTGTGATTTTCTCCAGCAACACTTAGCTGCTTTGAGTGGAGTTGCAGCGTAGGCAATTAGCTGGGGGAAACCAAGCTTGAGATTTTTGCCAGATGAGAGCAATGGACAAAGGGATAGCCAAGGGGATCTCACTGGGGACCCATTTTCTAGAAAAGGGTCATGGTAGTACATGTAACCCCAGCTGGGTAAGAGAAGTGAAAAGATCGGGGAAGCAAGAGCAAGTGACACATAGAAAAATGAGTAACAGGAATTAGAGGTCTTAATGAAGCTAGAAACTAGCAAGAGTGGGACAGACAGGGTGAGTGGGATGGAGGGACAGAGGTCATGATGATAAAATGAGAGGGTTGAAATGAAAGTGTGGCAATTATTAGTTAGGAAAAGGTGGATATGATTGACTGTGAGCGGATTCTCAGGAAGGAGGGTGGGTCAGTACAAAAATCCGACTTTATGACAATCATTTGGGATAGAAATGCCATTATAATGGCTTTTTTACATTTCTTATATTATTGAAGCACACTAAACATAACTTTTGTCATAGTATGGCTATTAATATAAATATTAATATATTATGGTATACCTGGTAATTTCCTCAGTATTTCCTAATTGTTTTGCTTCTCTAGTAAACTATTCGAGACTTGTATTTGGAGTCCTTGAGTCTACTTTTTAGTTTTCTTGTCTCTTCCTTCTTCCCTTTCAGGCATAATAGCCTCAAAACTGGACTTCTTAGAACTCACTAAAGGGTCCCTGAGTGAGGGTCTGTCACGAGCATGCTATGGAAGTGCACAGACGAGTGGTGTCTTTCAAGTGTCAGGTTTATTCAATGATAAAGTAAAGTTAAATCACAATTATACAGCAGGTTCAGGATTCCAAACTCAATGACATATCCTTATGTGATTAAACTTGGCTTCTTACACCACACACAGAACAGGACAAAAGACAAGGCACACAACAAACAGGATCACAGAGGGTGCAGGAAGTTAACAAACCAAACAGGAAGTCACTCTGTGGGCACACAGCTAAGATCAGGCCTCAGGCGGTGCGGGTGGGCTCTAGGCACTTATTGCTACTTCTGTTCAAGCAGGGAAGGCTCTGCGTCCTGTTCAGAGACCCATTGGGCAGAGCCTTTGGTGGCAGTTGCCTTTTTTAAGTTGTCAGATGTAGAGAGGTCAGGTCTGAAGAGTCTGACAGATGCTGCCCAAATCTTCCCCTTTTTTAAGGGATTTGATCAGTGTTGGGTACCCCCATCCCCTCAGAAGATCTCCTGTGGTTCTGCTCCTTATCAGTTCTGGGCTGTCAGCTGATACTGGTCCTGGGAATACCTCCTAGCTATAGTACCTTAACTGTTTGCTTCATCGCTTGGCACAGGCTCCAGCCTGACAAGGGACTCCATATCGCTCTCTAGAAGGTCTTAATGGCACTACAATTGAAGTCTATGAACTTGACTGAATCTGTTTGGGTTTCCTAGGTGACATTTACTTGGCTTCCTTCCTTCCCTTTGGCCAAATGAAGCTTTACTCTTTGAAGGGGATAAGGGGCACCAGAATGGACAGAGGTCCCCCTCTAAAAAATAAGCTTTTATTTCTAGCAAATAGGTTTTGACAAGATTTGACAAACTTCTATTTAAATTTCTAGAGCTTAATTAAATATGTCTCTTGCTTTCTTCTTAAGTAATAGCCATTAAATTATGAATGACCTTAGATTTAAGTTTAAAGTTAAAATAGTTCTGGTCTAGGGTTTTAAGTAATTCACATTTGAATGACATATAAAATTATAACCTACCCTCCACTACCGCCAAGTATTCTTTCCCATGTGGCCTTCCTCGTGTATCAATCCATTATGTAATCACGGCTTTACAAAATGCAAGAAAGCAAAAATTAAGAATATTCCAAATAGCCACTAGCCCCTCCAGGGTATCTACCTAAAGGGGCCAGGAAAATAAGACATTTATTTTGTTTTCCCCACCTCCTTTTTTTTTTTTAATGATTCCAAATATTTTTTTTACTTATGCCATTTGAAAGCATCTGTCCCACATCCCTTTTCCCTGCAATCATTACATAAAAACACAGGTGACAGTTCTGACGAATCCAAACTCTTTCAATGCCTCCTGTACCATCCCCAAAAGTGAAGAGGGTAGGCTCTCCTCCCTTTTCTAAAAGGAATGCTGGCTGGACATCCTCCCACTGCCTGTTTACAAGTCCTAACTGCTGGCACTTCATGAGATATCTCACTACAAAGACACTTTCAGAAAGAAGACCCAGGAACTCCATTACATTTTCACAAAATGCTACTGCGGGCGTAGGAGATATGGAGCTGGGAGAGAAGTAATTAAACGAAAAGGTTAGAGCTGAAAAAGAAGTCTGGGGGGAAAAAAGGCAGAACCCTGGGAATAACAAGAGATAAGTAGCCAGAGGCACTGGCCTTTTTGAATGATTTTAGCACAAAAATGTTTGGCAATCAGCAGAGGCAGTTACTTGAGCTTTCCACTTCCACTGCGGAAGAGTGGGCTTAATCACATCAATACAGTTTTTACATGAATGGTTTCGAAGATCTTAAATTTCTACTTGTTTCTCTATGGGTTTCCACCAGTGTATCAGTTTTCCTTTGAAACACTCCATTCACTCATTCATTCATTCATTCATTCACTGAATATTTATTGAGACCCTGCTATGTGTCAATCACCATTCTAGGTGTTACATATACAGCAGACCACAAATGACACAACAATTCTTTATCTCTGTGGCTCCTGCAATCCAGGAGGAAAGACAAACAATAAACACAATAAATCATTCAATTACAGTGCAATAGGAAGTAACAGGAGCTATGGAAACAAAGCAGAGAAAGGGGCAACAAGGTAAAGGGAGCTGGGCATGCTTGGGCATAAATTCAAATCAGCCTGCCTTGACTGCTCTTTCTGAATGTTCTCTAAGTTGCATTGTTAAGTGAAAACACCAAGGCAGAGAATGTGACTAGTAGGCTGCCACTTGGATTTTTTTAAGACTAAATAGATATGTTTTATATGCATAGCCTGTCTGTGAGAGAAATCCAATAAATCATCAACAGCATTGCCTCCAGGCAGGAGAACTCAATATCTGGGGGAAAATGCTTTCTAAGGTACGGCCTTCATATCTTGAATTTTGCACCTGTGCATCAATTTTTCAAATATTTTAATGAATCCTTTAAAATGAAGTTTTACAGGACTGAAAATAATCTACAGTAGTGAAATCAATTGTTTGGCAAATAATCTAGAAACATAAAATAAATCACCTATATTTGGCATTTCTTTACCAACATGATAAAGTTTTATAGTCGTTTTTAAGGAAATCTCAAGGAAGAAAAATAACTTATTAAGTAATTGATCTCTATAGACTGTCAAAAGTATGCAGGCCTGCGTGATCCTGAGATCATGACCAGAGCCAAAATCAAGAGTTGGACGCTCAGCCCACTGAGCCACCCAGACAACCCTGAAAATCTTGTTCTTTAATGATATCACGGCCAAGTGACCTTCCCTGAGATCAGCAGGTCTGGCCTGGGCCACATCCAGATTTCTCTTCAGGATGGTCAGTTCATAGCCCTGCCAAATCACCATAGACTTTGATACTCAGAGAGTCAGAGACACAGGTAAAGAGGATAGGGATTCCTTCCCCATAGCCAATTCCCAGAAGTAGCTGCCTTATACCTGTAGTTAGTGACTTTTTAAAGTATTATTATTCACTCACCTCACACACTCAACTCTTCCACTTTTACCTCTCTTGAATTTCTATGACAGAATCAGGGTCTTTAGGGCATGTTTTATTTTTAAATTCTTTATTGTCATTCCTGACATTGCCTTGCCCAGTCTCCAGTAGTGTCAGCGTCTGGCATATTTTTCCCATCAGTGCTTTTTTGGGTAACAGGTGGGTGGCAAAATGTTTGGTTTTGATTCCTGTTCTTTATTGGCAGGCATCCTAGAGATCGATATAGTAAATTCAGGTCACCAGCCTGTTTTAACCCTTTGCAGTTTCACAGTTTGTGGCGGGGAGAGAAGATGGTTCTATCCGCCCACCTCCCAGTAGAGTAGGAAAGAAGTAGAAAAAGAAGTTGGCTGGGACAAGAAATAATTTCCACATAGACCGAGAAGTAGCTGAGAAACTTCAGCCACAGAGATTATTCACTCAAGTCCCAAAACTGCTACAAGAAAATTCAGAAAGTGAGAGGGTTTTTTTTTTCCCCAAACGACAAATGCTATCCTCATTTTGACTGAGCAGTGTGATGGCGTCTCCTTAGTAAGCAGTCTGATGGGAGAAGAGAGACTGAGTAGGTGCCCTGCTCACCCCACCCAGACCCACTTCATTAGGCAGGACTGTACAAATAATACACACACAATTATTGACATATGCAACTCAAAATCCTTCAGTGCACAACACTCTTCAGGTGTAGAGTTCCAATAACTTCAGAAATCTGTCCCTTCTCACTTTTTCACTCTGCTTTGCTTTGACTGGCTTCTTTCTCAGGCTGTCTGCTCACAATGATGTAGGTTTACCGTCTAGCAGCCCAACAACTCACTGTAAAGAGAGCACGGTTCCTTCTGGGCTGTTCCAGGGATGACACCTATGTGCCCAGCTTAGGTCACATGTTATCAGCGGACCAATCACTGTGGAGGAGGCTGTGCTCTTTGATTGGCCAGGCCTAAATCATGTATCTATGCCTGAAACCAACATTTCCTCCCCTACTCCCCGCTGGTGCTGTCGCTTTCCACCTGGACCACAGGGACTCAGATGTGCAAGGGTGAAAATGAAGCTATGATTAGCAGGTAGAGAAATGGATTCTTCAAGGCCAGGGCAAGAGGAAGTCAATGAAGCACCAAGGGGCTTTAAGTGTCTTTAAGGAAGACACTCATTTTCTGGTTCATGAGGGTCTCTTTTGAGAGAGTCCCTCCTTAAATTTTGTGTCCTAGGCACCCCACTCATCTCACCTGGACTCTATGCAAGCAAAAGACAAAATACTCATTATACCCATATTCAGAAATATCTCCCAGCATGCTTAAATTTCACACACACACACACATCCCAATTAGAGATTTATTTTTTTGGAAAAGCCAGACATCTCCAAAAATCCTTCAGTTTTGCTTTGTTTTTCAAAAACAGCTAGACGGCAAATCTTTAGGTCAATAAGAGTTTCCCATATACATGCTAATTATAGACTATCAAGTTAGTCACTCCAGAGCCAGCCCCCCTTGATAATAGTGTGATGCATTGTAAGGAGAGGCCTTGAGGAAGAGAAGGAATGGTAAAGACTTGAGACTGCACAGAAAACGGCCCCTTAAGAGGAAAAAAATGACAAAGAAAAGGAGATACAAGGTTAAACGCATACTTTTTTTTTTAAGATTTTATTTATTTATTCATGAGAGACACAGAGAGGCAGAGACACAGGTAGAGGGAGAAGCAGGCTCCATGCAGGGACCCGGATCCGGGACTCGATCTGGGACTCCAGGATCATGCTGTGAGCTGAAGACAAGACTGCTGAGCCACCCAGGCGTCCCTAAAGGCGTACCTTTATTCAATCGTTTAGTACTGGCACTAGGCCTACTTCATCAATTTTCCTAAGTTCTGCCATATAGAGAATGGAGAGAGCAGACTGGCAAGTGAGAACGTGGTAGAAAAGACAGTAAATGTGGAAATCTCTAAACAGGAATGCTTTGGTGTGCGCAACATCTGGGAAGGCTTATCTGGAGTTCTGATGTTAAGCTTTCAGGAGAAAGATGAATTCTGCCAATGGCAAAGCCCTGAGTCTTCAGGTTGCTGGCATCTTTGAAAGTTTAATTTTCCCAACAACAGGGATTTAAGGAAAGACTAGCAGAGTTATGAATTTTGTGTCCTTCCTAGGACCACGGGAAAAATCAATCTTTAGACCACAAGATAAATAAGTCAAGTACCTCTTAAGTTCAGTACTAATAAAGCCAATTTCTTCTATCCTTCATATTCCAGTAATTTCATCTTCCCTTTCTGGGACTCTAGTTGCCTTTGGCAAAGAAAAGAGCTTACATAACTGAAATATATCTGCCTGTCATAAAAACCAGGTTTTAAAATTTTTTACCCACCTGAAAATAAGTATAAAAAGCAATGATTCTGTTATTAGTTGGAGGCTGCATTTGGGAATATGATTGTCCGTATGTCAACTCATCATGGATCCAAACACCACCCAGAAACCAGAATGACCTGGTCCATAGACCCAGCTACATGCTCCTGGTGGCAGATATGACCCCATGGTGTCAGTGATGGACAGCTAGATGCCAGCAACCTTGAGGTCTCATAACTCACTCCCTCCCCCCCTTTTATGGAGCAGACTTCTGCATAAAATGGCCTTCTCAGGATCTGTCCCCAGGGAAAAAATGTGATGGCTAGAATGTTGGGTACCCTCAGCAATTGTATTTTCACAGTAATTGTTTCCTTTATATTCCACTAACAGCTAACAACTCAGCATTCTGGCTGGAAGTCTCAAGTTCAATACACTAAGAATCCCGTTTCTGTGCCCACAAGGCATAAAGCCAGGTCTTAGACCAGGAGCAAGTCACTCAAACCCCGTTGATCAATCAAGAGGCCTCTAAGGGACACGCCAGGAGGCCTTCTTTCCTAGTTGCACCCCTTTTTCTCACCCTGTCAGTCTTCAAGCTGGAGAAATTGATGCTCTAAAATCAACGAATCCCTTTTTAAGTTCTTCCTCTTCTGAAGAATACTATCAGATGAAATTTTTATAAAATATAATTGACAGGTTTATTAATGAGTGTAATAAATGTTGGTACTAATTATAAGCAAAGCACTACGCTAGGTGTGATGGAAAATCCCAGGCTGAACAGGATAGGATGTCGGCACCCCCGGGGGCTTGCGGTCCAGGAGAGGTGATACAGACACAGTAACTCTCTAAAGAGACAAAGCATCCTAATTGCTGTATTGGAAGCATAAACTACGCTGTATGGAGAAAGGAAAGTTTAATTGTAATGAGAGGCTTAGAAAAGAAGGGAAGATGTGGGGTCTGAGCTAACTCCACAAGCTACTCCGGGGGAGAACTGCAATTCAGGCAAAGGAAGGCTTGGCTCAGAAGTGCCAGGAACAGCCTCCATGTGTCTGAACATCTGGGTGTTGGCTAGTATGCCGTGAAACTCAAGACCAGGTGGCTGGGCAAGAGCAAGATTGGAAGGACTCTAGGTTCTAAACTGCAGTTTGAGAGTGCAGTGGTGCTTTGCCACATAGGTTATCATGATGAATTAAATCTTAAACCCCTCAAAGCTGTAGCTTTTGCTCTCCTCCTGTACATAAAGATTTATCAATCCAATTGCATATATATATAATTATGCAGCATATATTATTACATATTATTATGCAATAGTATATAGGTCTATATAGACAATAAGGTATCTATCCCATCATCCCTCTTTTTCGTTTGGCTTGTTTCTTTTGAACGATTTACTCCACCTAAATTAAACCCTCCAAATTCAAGATCATCCATGCTATGGGCCCCACAAGGCTTCCAGACAGAGGTGGAAAGACGTGTCACCTCTTAGGCTGAATTGAGACAAAACGGCAATGGGAGAAATGCCTGGAAGTCTAGGCCAGGTAGGCAGTGTGCTGGCAGCTACTCAGAGCTGTCTGGCTGCTTCAGGAGAGGGACCTGCTCAGCCTCGCTAAGCTTCCATCTGCCTGGAACGCACAGATTCCAAGGGCTCTGGGGAAAACCCGTGAAAACCCGTGAAAACCCGGGAGGCGGATCCCTGGGCAGTATCTGCCGCGACGGCAGCCGCCGAGCGCCGGAAGTTCTGGTTCTTCCAGTTGCCCGGGATTCCCAGTTTGAACCCTTCCTGGAAGCGCTTTCCTCACCGCTCAGGTTGCGAAACCCAGCGGCCCTCCCTCGGCTCCCCCCGGCCTCTTATACCCGCGAGAGGCGCCACCCGCAGCCCTCGCCCAGCCGGCCCGCGCCCCGCCGCAGCTGCGCTGGACCGCGGCCGCCGCGCCCGAGCACTTCTCAGCAGGTGGGTCCGGTCGCCGGCCGTCGCCTCGTACCTTGCGCCACCAGCCCCGCTCCCCGCTCCGCTTCGACCCGCCTGGGGCCCCTGCGTCCAGGACCCGACTCCGCGCCAGCCGGCACCAGGCGGCAGGCGCCCGCAGGAGCCCTCGCCGCGCCCCCGCGCCCCCGCGCCCCCGCGCCCCCGCGCCCCTCCAGGAGGGGGCGTCCGCGGGCGTCTAGCTCCCCGGGGCTCCCTGCTCATCGCCGCCCGAGAGTGCGAGAGTGCGGAGACACCCCGGGGGGAGCGCTAGGGTGTGCCCTCCTCTCCGTACCTTACCTCGGGGTCAGAGCCGTCTTGCGGCGCTCCCGGAGAAGGGAGCCTGGAAGAACGTAGCTTCGGCCATCTCCGCAGCCCCAGACCCTCCCCAGGAGCCGAGGTTTGTCCTCAGAGCTGCCACCGCTTCCGTCCTTGACCTTGATTTCCACGTCCTTCTGTAATTTAGCGATCGCTTTTCCAGAGACAGTTTGAAATGTGATTTATTGTGAAGAACGAATATAGCCTGGTTTCCCTGTTTGTCCAGAGGCAGCTAGATGGTAGTTTTTCGCTCCAGATAATTTAGGGACTTTTTTTTTTTAAGATTTTATTTATTTATTCATGACAGAGAGAGAGAGAGAGAGAGGCAGAGACAGGCAGAGGGAGAAGCAGGCTCCATGCAGGGAGCCGACGTGGGACTCGATCCCAGGACTCCAGGATCACGCCCTGGGCCCAAGGTGGTGCTAAACCACTGGGCCACTGGGGCTACCCAATAATTTAGGGACTTTTTTAAAAAGATGACTGGTGTAATGAAAGTGAATTGGATGGAAGATAGGGGAGGGAAGTTGGAGAATCCTATTCCTAGTTCCAACTAGCAGCTCACCACCTTAGCCTCTGTTTCCATGTATGTAAAATAAAAGGCTATTGGACCAGATGATCCTCACAGTCCAACCCTGTAACAAAGTGAAAATCCATTACTAAAGATGCTTGCTGGTTTGGAATACATTGAAAGTCTCATTCATGCAATAAATATAACCAAGCAATTACTTTCTTCATAATAAGCCAATTTTCATTTTCATAGGGCTGCTACTCGGTTGTGGGGCATCTCTTCCCACACAAGTGTCTTAGACTTCTACCACGTTTATCATTCAGAGAATACTCTCAGCTTTCAAAAGCATTCTTCAGCCATGCTATGTGAGAATGTCCTATTCCCTATAAATGGCAGTCATATAAATGTCACTCACATGAAAGGACATTTTTTTCTGATCCAGTAGGTGTAATTTTATAAAATGGCACATTTATTTGAAGCAGTAACTTTTTGAGATACGGCCTTTTGCAAGGCCTCGAGTTTTTCAGAATGCTATGATTTAGCACGGAATGAAATTCCACCTGCATGTATTCTATCTGCATGGCAAACATTGCCAACTCAGAAAACAGGATGAAGCTTTCCTCTATTTATCAGGCTTTGCGGTTGTAAAGTAAATGGTACATGTGTACAGAGAAATTGGGTCATAGCACTTTCTCCACTGGCAACATTTATGGTTCTGCTGAAGTTCACATAGAAGCTTCAGGTTTCAGAAACCAATGTGTACAAGACCTGACCCCTAACCTGAGAATAATTTCTAGACTTTTGCCTTGATTACACTTGCTAACTGTTGTTAGAAGTAACCAGATACATTTTTATATGCCCGTTAATAAATTGAAAACCCTGGGCCTTGAGCCTACTTCTGAACAGTTTAAAAAAAAATGGATTCAGATGTCACAGAATTTCAAAATCGAAGCAATCCTGGGCAGTCACTCTGCTCTTCCCTGTCTCCTGAAGGACTGCCCCTACTTACTCTACCACTGTTAATGCCATTATTAAAAGGACATAAATTCTCTTTTTATTTTTTTTTAGTTTTTTCTTTTTTATTTATTTTATTTTCATTCTCCTTTCATTTTTTTTAAGATTTTATTTATTTATTCATAGACACAGAGAGGCAGAGACACAGGCAGAGTCGGAGAGGGAGAAGTAGGCTCCATGCAGGGAGCCCGACGTGGGACTGGATCCCAGGTCTCCAGGTCTCCAGGATCACACCCCAGGCTGCAGGCAGCGCCAAACCACTGTACCACCGGGGCTGCCCTCATTCTCCTTTTAAAATCTCCCAGGTAGCTGATTCTGTAATCACCCTCAGAAATGCAATCTAGTGTTTCATGATCCTCATCGTCTTGTTCGCTTTATAAGTCATTTGGATCTTTTTGTCAACTGGTATTTAAAAAATCATTTCCTTTTAAAAATCTTAAGAAGGCCACAAAGCTACTGACAAAGGTATGTGCCTAATAACCCTTCAAACTTAAAGACTTGCTAGGGTTTCTTATAGCTAGTGTCCTCTGGGTTGTCCTCCAAGAAGGAGGTCATTTGCTAAGTGCCTATCCCCACATCTACCTATAATTCTTACTGTAAGATTCTATGCAGACTATGAATAATGTAGTTTTCTGGGTGAGAGGATTCTTTTGAAGTTGTAGTTACTCCAGAAATAACAGAAATAAGATTTACAAAGACAAGAACTCTGAAGTCACCTATTTGATTCTGTTCTTTGTAAGTCCAAAGAAAATCATTCATTAGTTAATGATGAAGACTTTCTGAACAGTTCCGCATGATGTATTAAACCTGTTCAGGATATTTTGAATGACTTGTAGGACATTTCCAAAATGATTTTAATTAACACTTGTTCTATTGTTGAGAAGAAATTAGTCCTGGAAGGAACAAAGCCAAGAAGGTAACCAAAGGATAATTAATGCTTAAAACAATGCATGATCAGAAAACATATTTGGCCTATATACATAAACAATTTGTTCTTCCAAAATCATTAAGAAAAAGAGAACAAAGAATGCTTGTACTGTTTGAAGATCATCTTTCAGAAATGTATCACTACAAAAAGAATGTACTATTCTACTAGAGGAAGTGTTTCCACTCTAACTAGGCAGGATGTTGACATCTTGATCCAAATCCTTCTCCACAATGCCCCAGAAGAGTTTATGATACCATGTGGGAGAGTTCTTACTACATTGTACTTTGACAGTCAAATATTTCAGAAGACTTGTTTTGAGAGAAATATGGTTTTTTTTAAATGTAGATTGTATGAGCAATCCTAATGTCAGGCTGAAGTAAAGCCCACTTTTCATCTTAAAAGGAAAAAAAATGTGTGTGAAGGGTAATTTTGAAAAGTTAGGAACTATCATTTTGAAAAAAAAAAAAAAAAGAAACCAAAAAGGTAGCAATACAACTATATATCACACCTCATAGAAGGTTATTAGAATGCAAACTAGGGAGTCTCTTCTGTCTCAGATCCAAATACTTAAAGGAAAAAATGGCATTAAGAACAGAGCAGAAAGCTCCAATCAGGTCTTCAGTGGCAATGGCACCAGTGCTGGGAAGATGAGGGGCAATTAATGGTCCACACTGATTCTTTGTGGTTCATCTATGCCTGCTCTTTTTACAGGGTGTGGAAACAGCTTTGAACACAAATTAAACAATGGCTGAAGCAATTTCGTGCAGACTTTAGTATACTCCTTGTTCTGTTTCCACTTTTTCTAAATTAGTGCCCATTCTCTAATGTGGGGTCTGCTGTGCACATTCCTATGCTTGGGTCCTTACACAGCAGGTTAGAGCAGTTTGATGATGTGTCTCCATCCTCCCCAAGACTGGAGCACAGCACAGTGCCTAGCACTGAGAATCTGTTCAAAAACTTAATTGAAAACATGAAGCCCTACCAAGACATTGATAAACTGATTTTTATTTTTGGAAGGTGTGAACTCTTATGGAGGTAGCAGGACATGAGCAGAGGTGCCCCCTACACTGTACAACCTAAGGCTGAAGTGTCCAGATTTCAACTGCTTGCCAATCCAGGAGAAGCATAAGCTTGCTTTGCACTGTATGGTGCATATAAAATAAATAGTGGAAATTATTATGTTTTTTTTAAGAAGGAGGAAATTGCAGGAACCTTGGCATTTTTTCTCATTAACCTTAATTTTAGTAACCTTATTAGGTTGTTACTATACCAGGTAAGTTTCATAAAAAAAAAAATTGTAACTATAATACTTTGGAGTCTAATTCATTTTAAAGAGTGATACAATACGATTAAGGCATTTAACTGAGGTCATGAAAATTGGAATATTGAATTTTTAAAGGTTTTAATTAGTTTAACTTAAGTAAAGCACATTAGACCTTCCTTAATACCTGAAAGCATGGCATGAGATATGAAGCTTAGTGAACAGTTCAAAAGAATTAAGTTACAGCAAATCATACTTATACAGAAAAATTATGTTCCCCATTATTTCTTCATAGAAAAGGAAAGGATGTTGGGGAGAAAACAGTTCATAGATTGGCAAATGGTTTGGCTTAGTTAATAATGAAAGGTGCCAGTTGCCTCTGGTTTTCCCAGACTGCAGTCCCCAATTGTGCATTCTTGAGGCATACCTGGAAAATGGAAAGATATACGTTTGGGGAGAGTGATACAGCAAGAGGCCCCCACCTCTATCTCCCTGAGGGAAGCAAGAGTCTAAAAGTATCAGATTTATAGGCAGCAGTGTGTTAATTCCATGTTTGGGGCAGAGAGTATGTAGGCCCTTTCCTGGTCAAGAGGGAGCCACACAGACCCCATTTGCATTAGAGTGTAGGGGCCCTCTGAGAAGGGAGGCCCCTAGGGAAAGAGATTTAGGCCTAAATTGCAGGTAGGACTGGAAAAGTGTTTCACCCTATCAGCCAAATTATTTTCCCATTTCCGTGATCACATGCCATTCTTTAGGAGAAGGGATGAGTGGAAGAGAAATAGCTGGTGAGGTGCTGATAGCACCAACTGCTAGCATTTGCTGGTTTTCATGGGGTGAAAAATCTCACCATGGCTGATTTCAAGCCCTCATCTGGTAGGCCAGCTCTAGCCATACCATTGAAATGAGCTGAGGTTGAAAACCAAGGAATTTAAAATAGGGAGCATCTCATTAAAAAATATTTATCAACCAGGACCTCTCTCAAACTTGTCTATCACAGGCTAACACAAAGAAGGGGGAAGGAGTTAGTTTCAAGAGCACTTTGTTCACTGGGGTAAGACATGGAGCAGCTGCAAGGCCAGGTCTTGCCCTCAAGCTCAAGCTCATCAGTTTTGGCAAACATTAGAGGCCCAGTGGCCACTGGGGATTCCTTGCCTCTGAGAGCCAGCTTAGAAAGAAGAAAATGATACCCAAAAGATGAAGGAGACTATTTTCCCAAGAATCTGTAAATCACCCCCAGGAGATTTCTTTTTTCTTTTCTTTTCTTTCTTTCTTTTTTTTTTTTTTTTAAGATTTATTTATTTATTTGAGAGAGAGAAAACATGTGTGCTGAAGAGCAGGAGGTGGAGCGGAAGGAGAGTGAGAGAATCTCAAGGGGACTCACGCTGAGCACAGAGTCTAAGGAGGGGAGGGACCAGCTCGATCTCATAACCCTGAGATCATGACCCAAGTAGAAACCAAGAGTTGGACATTCAATGAACTGAGCCACCCAGGTGCCCCACCCCCAGGAGGGTTCTAAAAAATGGTAAGAACATAGGTAACATGAAGCAGAATGGCGTTTCATCAGCAAAGACTTCAGAGTAGGATCAGATTCACATCAAAATTCCTCTACCCCAAAACTAATTTAGCAATTATCAATATTCAGATAATTTAGTGGTCTCAATATGAAGATAAATGACTATTAATAGAAAGCTTACTGAAACAAAACAAAACAAAACAAAACAAAACAAAACGAAAAATTTTCATTCAAAATTGAAATGATCAGGGTGCCTGGGTGGCTCAGTCTGTTACGCATTGCCTTTGACTCAGGTCATGATCTCTAGGTCCTGGAATCAAGTCCCAAGTAGGGCTCCCTGCTCAGCAGGGAGTCTGTTGTTCTCCCTTTTCCCTCTGCCCTTCACCACCCGCTGGTGGTCTCTCTTGCATGCTCTCTCTCTCTCTTACTCTCTCAAATAAATCAATAAAGTCTTCAATACAAAAAAAAAATAGAAATGATCAAATCTCTTGCTAAACATCTCTGACCACAGTAATCCTAGAAAAAGCAAAATCCATTAACACTAAATACTAAGTGGGTTGTTGCAATCCCCAAATTATTCAGTAAACAAATGCTCATGTAGCGTGTATAAGCAAAATGCCACCTAATCCGTGAGATACAGTTGTTTTTCTGGTGGTGGCAGCCCAGGTTCTGTCCTGATGCTGAATCTTTGGTGAATTACAGATTCGTAAGAAGTTGTTCAGCATTTAGAAGATAAATAGAGGTCAAGGCAAATTAACTCAGACAAGACTGAATTCCTGACCTTGTGGTCATGAGCCCCAGGCTTTAATCAAATGAACTAACCAGCCTAGTCAGTAGATAATGAACCTACATGATAAAATTCTTGGCCAGGGAATCATAACACAATCTTCATCTATCTTGACAGATGAAGCTGAGATCTAAATGAGAAAACATGCATTAAAAAGATTTTTGAATGAACTAGAATTTCACAAAGAACTTAAAAGTAAATCCTTTTTCTTTTAAAGTACAATTAAAATAGGTAACAGAGATCTGCATCTCCTTGCTGTTTTGGTAATTCATTGGTTAGTAGTGAAATGTTACTAACAATCATTTGGTTATAGCACAGGCCATAGCTAGTTCTACTTATTAGCAATTTCTGAGGAGGTATATATTCCTCTAGAACATTAATGTGAAGGTTAGATTTAGTTAGGACTTGATCAAACCATAAAAGTTAAGACTATTGTTTCTTTTTGTATTATTCTATTAGCTAGCATAAAAACGAATCACCAGTAAACTTGGGTGCTATGACATAAATAACATTTTCTTACAAAACAATTGCAATAATTTATCAGTTTTTCAGCAACCAACCGGCAGTGGTTTCCTTATTTAGATTAAATGTGTTAAATGCTAGATATGTTAGTCAGTGGCTGTTACTAACAGAGATACTTCTAACCACAGAGGCTAAAATAAGAAATATACTTTAATTATATTTTCAAATAACATATAGACACTGAAGACTGAATGTCAAGAAAAATAATTAGTAAAATAATCCATTGATTCTAGACGTTACATTTTTCATAAACTGCAATCAGAGGTCTTTTTAAGCCAAAGTCTTCTGATTTTGCTGCAATAATATATACCTGTCAGAAAAGGATATGGGTTTAAATGTAAATATGCTTGCTTTCCCTGAAGAACCTTGATCTCACTAAATACAGAAATACTTCAGTGAAAAAATTGGATGGGTTCACGTGTTAGTGGAAGGTTTTAAATTTTTTAAAATAGTTTTTGCTTTCCATTTCTCCCTGGGATATATTAAAACAAATGCTCTAAGCACAAAAAGCCTGTCACTGTTGCAGAACTCCCTCCTGCCCCTATGCCTTGTGATAAAAGGAAATATTTGATTGATGGGCTTCAGCTCATTACAAATATGTTGTCAAGTCATGTAGTGCTTTCGGATTGAAATTCAGAAGGAAAAATAAAACAGAAGGAAGGACTAAAAAAAAAAAATCCCTGTTTCCAGGCATCAAATTAAAATGACAAATCATGTCACATCTTACAGAGTTTAAAAGTGTTATTTGTGTTCTAACTCCCTGGAAGGGGCTAAGCCAGATCACTGGATTTGTGTGGTACAACATCAGTGGAACTGTATGCGTCCTGTGGGGATACTACCTGCCAAAGAATTCATACTCTTCGATGAACCAATCGTTTCAGAATTCAAAGCTGAATTCTTAAGTGGGAAAAGGGGAATATCTTTAATAATTATTTTATCCAAATGATAAATGAGGTAGTGAATGGCACAATGTGAGAGTTAATATTCAGGAGTACTCTGTTAGATCTGTGGGAGGATTTGATCCGACGAACTTTGTGGCTCATGGAGAACAACTTGTCAAGGTTTCCTTGACAAAGCCTACCCGCAGTCTGACACCAAGCCCTGAGTCTGGCTCTTTTGATTCTCTTCCTTGTGGGTCTTGCACACTCATTCTTGCCTCTGGTTTTCATAAAAATAGGAATTCTAGCCTCTCAGATTCAGCCAATGACTATTTCGTGGAAAAAGTTGTTGTAAAGGAGGTGAAATGTTCCTGCAACCCCTGACAACCTCATCAACACCGTGCTTTCTCTCTGCCTTTTTCTTCCCCACCATCCCTCTCCAAAAAAGACACCCTTATCTTTTTTCATTTGTAGTGGTTCTTAGTCCTGGGTGCTCTTTAGAATTGATTGCTTGTTTGGGTTGGGTTTTGTTGTTGTTGTTTGTATGTTTGTTTTCTTTGTTTGCTTGTTAAAATACAGATGTCTGGGGATGCCTGGGTGGCTCAGCAGTTGAGTGGTTCCCTAAGTCCTCTTCTCCCTCTGCCTATGTCTCTGCTTCTTTCTCTGTGTTTCGAATGAATGAATGAATGAATGAATGAATGAATAAATAAATAAATAAGATAAAATACAGATGTCTGGGCTCTTTCTCAGACCAACTGATTCAGAATCTCAGGAGGGGGGTGTCCTAGCATTTAATATCTACCTAGCTGATTTTAATGTGTGAAGAAAACCACTGTAGCAGGCCGTTAGCTGAAAGCTAACAGGCACTGGTTCACAATCTTGGCTCAACAGTAGGATCATCTCGGGGAGCTTTTTTTGGAGAAAAAAAAAAAATTGCCCAGGCTCTACCCTAGACTTGTTGATTGACTCTCCAAGAGTTTGGTCATCTGTATTTTATGAAAAGTTATTTGTGCAATTATAATATGCACCAGGGTTGAGAACCCCTGGTTTCTAGTATAATCCTTTGTGGTGGTATTTGCATTTTATAAACCTTAGTGATTCTAAGAAGTTGCTTTGATGGTCGAATAAAAGTCTAGAAAGAGTGCCAGGAAGACATCTGTCTGTACCACCATCATGGCCTCCTCTTCCTGCATTCCCATCCAAACCAAATTCTCTAAATGGGTCCTTTTTTTTTGTCACTCATACTTCTTTATGATTCCCAGCACACGATTTCTATTACCCAAATTTGTGTGTTGTGATGATAGTTTTGTCTTTATAGTCCTTCTCATGATTACTTCCAAACCTTTTAAAGAAATATTTTTTGCATTTTTAGTTTGTATAAATATGCAAAATTGGGTAAGCCAAAAAACAAATATAATATTGTGTATAACTAAGATTAAATCTTTATATAAAAGAATTTACCTTAATTTGTATTTTCTATAAATTTCTCAGGATACAAGATATAAGAAGATTCATGAAGGTTAATTTTTCCTTTCAGGTCTATCTGCACCTGAGAGAGAAGGGGAAGATTTTCTTTCCTCTTCCCATTTTTGCAAATGATCTTATATTCATAAGTATTCACATATTTTCCTCTTCACTCTGTGAAAACATTAGGGGAATCAAATCACCCATTTTCTGAAAGAAAGGCAAAAAATTCCCCACCTTTTAGAAGTGGCCTGGTTGGATTGTTGATTCCTGTTCTCACTAAGAGGAATAAGGAATAGGATCTCTTCCAGGGCAAAAAGAAGGGGGAAAAGTCAGTTAGCCTTTGGCTGCTGATACACAAGGGACTTTAAATTTTTATTTTGATGTATTTTCCAAATGACAGCTATGCAGAAATATACTGCTTAGGATGAAAGGAAGTCCATTATACAACTTTAGATTTGTATCTATTTATCAGATAACCATACATTGCTATTATGCTTTAACATGAATTAATATCGTTATACAAACTGTAATTATCTCCTAAATAAACAAAATAGGTTGTGTTGTATTTTTAGAATATGCCAAAATCAGTGATTTGTTGGAGTATAAGCAGTTAAAATATACAATTGTTTATAGCTATGGACAAGATTATCCTAAAACTTACATTGAAAGGCAAAGCAACTAGAATATCTGAAACAATTCTGAAAATTAAAAAAAAAATAAAGTGGGAAGAATCAGTCTACCTAATTTTAAGGCATCAAAGCTACTTAGAATCGGCAGAAAGCAGATGCATAGATCAATAGAACAGAATAGAGAGGCCAGAAATAGAGCCACACATGTGCAGGCAACTGATTTTTGACAAAGGTACAAAAGCAATTCAATGAAAGAAGGATGGCCTTTTAAACAACAGGTAGGGAAGCAATTAGATATTCATAGGCAAAAAAAGTAAATAAACTTGGCTTAAACCTCAGACTTTATATAAAAATTAACTCAAAATGGATAATGGATTTAAATGTGAAATATAAAACTATCAAGCTTTGAGGAGAAAATATTCAGGACCAAAGTTTAAGTGAGGAATTCCTATATATGACATGAAAAGCACAATCCATAAAAGAAAAAAAGCAATATATTAAATTTAATCAAAATTTAAAACTTCTGCTATATCAATAACCCTGCTAGGATGATGACAAAACAAGCCACAGAGTGGGATGAAATATTTGAAGACCACATATCTGACAAATAATTCATATCTAGAATATATAAAAATTCAACAGCTAAAACATAAAAATCTGACTGGAAGATGGTATAAGGTGAGATGACTTTTCACCAAATGGCCTATAGATCAAAAATAAGCAAATGAAGTCCGTACAGTGGACCACTACTGAACAATAAAAAGGAACTTACTGATACACATACCAAAGTGGATAGACCTCAAGGGCATTATGTGAAATGGGAAAAAAAGCCATTATGAAAAGATCACATTTGGTGTGATTTCATTTATAAAACATTTCAAAAATGACAAAATTAGAGATTTAAAGAACAGATGCATGGTTTCCAAGGGTTAGGAGCGCAGGGAAGAGGGCAAGTACAACAATCACAGGGTAGTGCTGGAATAGCTCTGTATCCTGATTAACCTCAGTGGATCCATGAATTACCTATGGGATAAAATGACATATGCACACATTACACCAATGTCAATATCCCAGTTTTGATACTGCACTATTGCTATGTACAGTGTAGCCAGTAGAGCAAATGAAGGATGCACAGGAACCTCTTGTACTAGCTTTAGGACTTCCTGTGAGTCTATAACCATTTCAAATAAAATTATTCTATCATTAATAGCATTGATTTGTTAAGTGTAAACATTTTAAAAATGCAATTTTTGTTATCTCGTTTGGACATTTCCATGTTTTTAATATGCTAGAATCCTCTTAAATTGGAAATAGCCAGGGCCTCCCTAATCTCTGACCTCTGGGGGGGTGATAGAAGTAAAATGCAAAAGCCAGACAAACCCTAGGATCCTTATGGGACATCTAGTTGGAATATCCCAAAGAATGCCACCTCAGGTTCCCCAAGCCTGGGGTGGGAATCTGCAGACCAAGGGAGACGACAGGCAAGACTCTACATGAGCCACACCTGGTTCCCCATCTAATGCCATACACACAGAGACACGCACACATGATTCTCTGGCAGCTGCTACCATGGCTTCAAAGTCATCTTCAACACCTTTGCATCTGCACTATTGATTACCAATCTCTTAATCTATATGAATACCCAGTAGGATCACTTTACCTGTCTTGGCCCTGGTCTCCAGGAGCCTCTGTGGGAGATGCTTCCATAGGAGACAAAAATCAGTCCTGGAGCTTTTCCAATCTAGGGGGTATTCTTGTTGTGTTTTCTGTTACACAGAACTGAGATTTGTAAAAAGCAGAAGGAAAAAGAAATCACCATGCTATGTTTTAACTATCTTAATCCTTCTTCCCCTTAATAACTCTGCTACCTGTATACCACCTTTCTTATTTTCTTTATTCCTTCCTCCTACATCTAAGAGTAAACTAGGATTATGAAACTTTTTTTAAGTCGTTGCATAAGAAATCTTACTACCTCCATTAATCCATGTTTACACATGGGAGCAATTTTGAGTTATAAATAGTCAGAAATAGGCATAACTTCCTTTTTTACATAGTACTTACTGTAAAACATACCCTCAACTTGATCTCCCTTGTGGTTTAGATTATGCATACATCTCATTTTTATGAACTCCTTTTATTAGAATTTTTTCCAAGAGTTCAGGGTGAAATTCTTCCAAAGAATTACTAACTTTTTATTTTTCACATGTTATTCCATCATCCCAGTTATGGAAACCTTTTTCTTTTTCCAGAAAAATAAATTATCGAAAAGTTGTATTATCCTGGGTTGATTTGCAAGTAGAGCCTGTGACAAAGGTTTGCATGCAGATAGTTTACCAGGGAAGTGATTCCAAGGAGCAGGAGTGAGGGCAAGAAGCATAAATCAGGAACGTGAGAAAGATCGTGGGAAAAAACATTAAGTAGGCCACTACTACAGAGGAGTTGTGCTAAATTCACTGGGACTTTCTGAGGAGCCTTATAAAATGTGTCAGAACTGAGTGCCAGAAGATGAAAGGGTAAGCATTTATCCTTGGAGTCCCATCCCCCATTGGTCAATGCTGGCCCCATGGGTCATACATGTGTGAAAGTTAAGCAGAAAAAGGTATCAGAGAAGCCTTGGGACAAGAATCAAGAGATACAAGATGTGGGTCCCTGAAGCAAGTCTTTTTGTTGGGCAGAGGGAGTTCAGCAGAGCTCCATTACTGCCCAGTAACTGGAAGTAAAACCAGGAGGATGTGGAGAGGAGGAGCTCAAGATGGTCAACACAATTATCAACGTTAGAACTTCTATAACTTGATAAGGAGTAATTAATTGCCCAATGGAATGACTGTATTTCTTTTTTAAGTAAGTGATATTTTATTTTATATCTTCCTCTTCCTACTGTCTTTGTATCTCCAGTTTGTCCAGTGATAACTCTGAAAATTTAAGAAAGTAAAAATAATTTCAATGGTTGGTAACAGTCCAAGTGTGTTTACACTGGATTGCCAACCTGCATTTTAAGAAGGAAATATTAAAATGAGTAAGAATTACAAATGAGAGAAATTCACTCTTGAGCTGTTTATACATCTGTGTTTTGATAAACTTGTATGTTCTAAAGCCGTTTCATATAAGATTTTATTTGTAAGCAGTAAGTGGGGAAAGCAGAAATTTCTTAAGAATTATTGAATACTATTTCAGATAAATTTTAAATATTTCCAATAATCAGTTATAGAAGCACAATTAACCCTTAATTTATAGAATTTGTATAAAGGTTATATTAATTAGGTAATTAATAGACTGGAAAATTAGAAAATCACTAGATACTTGAATAATCTATTAATGATAGCCAATTTACTGAGTACTTACTATGTCTCAAGAACTGTTTTAAGATACATTAATCCATGGAGCAACTGGGTGGCTCAGTTAAGTGATTGACTTGATTTCAGGTCAGGTCATGTATGACCTCAGAGTTGTAAGATCGAGCTCCACATGGGGCTCTGTGTTGGACATGGATCCTGCCTGGGATTCTCTCCTCTCCCCCTTTTCTCTTTCTCTATTCTCTCTCCCTCTCTCTCTAAGAAACAAAACAAAACAAACATTATTTCATCTAATTCTCACAGTCGCCAAAGTAGGTACTATCAATCTCTCATTTGAAAGATGATGAAACTGAGACACCAAGAGTTTGAGTAATTTACTCAAGCTGATAGTGCTAGTAAGAGCTGTACCCCCCCCCCAAAAAAAGAGCTCTTTAGTTGATATCTCCGTTTAAAAAAAAGTTTATGACAGGTTAGAATAAATTAAGGTAGTTGCCAAATTGTCAAAATAGTCTGGAATCACTCTCTTTGAATTAATTAAAATGATCCAAGTGAGAATATGTCAATAAAGATATCATCCATCTCATTACAGGACACTGGTAACTTTATCAAATCTGTATTTTGCTTGCAAATGTTCATCTGATTATGAGAGAGAAAAATAACATAGGAGGGAAAAAAAGATTCAATAAAAGGTGAGGGGATAGCTTGCCAACTGACATTCTTTGAACACATTCACAATAATCAAGGCTTCATTCACCAGTTTGAGAGATTTAAGTTATAACAAGAAGGTGTTAACCGATTAGCAGCCAATATAATATAAATTGCTAAACTGGTTTGTGTTTGCAGATGCTACTAAGAATTTCTCAACAGCTCAGCTATGTTTCCATATGAAAGGCCACGTATCATCATCAGGTGCTTCTCCACATGTGCTCATGCCTTTCTCTGACATAGTTCAAGATATCACTCACCAGCTAGTTTTAAAAGTGAGTTAGTTGTGGTGATTAATTCAATTATTCAAAGAGTTCCTGTGGAAGTGCAGGAAAGTCTTGTATTTCTTGTTCATTTCTTCCATGACTTCTGAATACTTGAAAGCTCTAAATGATCTGCTTGTGATACAGGGACACATCTTTGCATAAACTCAGGTAAGAATATGGGTGTTTTCCATAGTCTATGAAGGAAAGGGCAAATTTCTGAAATCCCATTAAAAAGGTGTCAGCTTCATCTGCTCTACAGTCGGCATGAAATCCACCATGGAAGAATTGAATAGTGGGACACCTGGGTGGCTCAGCGGTTAAGCGTCTGCCTTCAGCCCAGGGTGTGATCCTGGGGCCCTGGGATTGAGTCCTACTTCAGGCTCCCTGCATGGAGCCTGCTTTTCCCTCAGTCGTTCTCTCTCTCTCTCTCTCTCTCTCTCTTTCTCTCTCTCTCATGAATAAATAAATAAAATCTTTAAAAAAAAAAAGAATTGAATAGTGACTACATCTAGTTTAAAATTCCACAGCAAATTCACTGAGGATTACTTTAAAACCATTTGGGTGAAAGAAGCGATGTCTTCACAACACCCTCCCAACTTCTTTTCTCCTTTATTCTTCCTAGGGGCTACACTTTAATCATTCAACTTCCTCTTCATTATGTGCCCACACTGTGCCTGGCACACGAAGCAAACAGTTATTTCCAACACCTACATTCCACCTTTTTAATATTCAACAAATTTTTTCAAGTGCCTAGTCTGTCATAGTCAGTGCTCTTGTTAACACTGCGGATACATTACTGAACAAAAGAGACAAGAAAGAAAAAGAAAGAAGAAAGAAGAAAGAAGAAAGAAAAGAGAAAGAAAGAAAGAAAGAAAGAAAGAAAGAAAGAAAGAAAGAAAGAAAGAAAAGAAAAGAAAGAAAAATTTAAAGTAAATAATAAATGTTATTTAAAATAAAGTTTTTGAGAAAAATTCATTACTGAAAGAAAAAATAATATACTTCAGGACAACCTAGATTATTCTATTGGACCATAGGAACTTTGAAAACATTTACTTGGATTGTTTTTAATTTAAATTTCAAAAACTTTAAAAAAGTAACTCACATGCTTTATAACAGTATTTCTATTTAATTTTATCTTGCATTTCTTTTATTTTGGATATGATTAAGATTTTTTTTACTATTGTTGCATCACCTTAGGATGAAAGTTATATTCTTTGTCCAATTTTCTAATGGGCAATCTTTTTTTATCTGTAGGAATTACAAATATTTTTTAGTTTGTTGATCTTCTGACTTTGCTTACAGTGGTTTCTGCTTTGCAGGTATTTGTTTTTTACGAAATCACATTTTTTATGTAATATAAATGACAATTTTTACTTTTAAGTTAGATACTACATTTAGGTTGAGAGACATACTTTGTATTTTTATTTAGCCCTTTATTCTTTCATGGTTTCAGGGATCTGTGATATAGGAAAGAGGCTTTTCAAGTTATAAAAGAATTCTGCATGGTTCCTTCTACTTTTATTGTAGTTCTACTTAAAGTAGGTAGGTAGATAGATAGATAATTTAAATCGTTAATATATTTCAAATTTTCCTTGTACCAGGAGTATGAGGTATAGATTCAACCTTTTCTTCCAATTGGCTATTTAGTTGTCCCAATCAATATTTGCTACTGAATAATCAACCTTTTTCTCACTGACTTGAGATGACATCTTTATCATATGTGCTTAGGTCAGTTTCTATATTTTTTACTCTATTTCACTAAACATTTTCTATTCCTGTGATAACACCATATTACCTCATTATTTTAGCTTTATAATATTTAGATATTAAATATTTAATATTTAATAGAACTAGCCCCTATTCAGTACTTTCTTGTTCAGAATTTAGAGATTAAATTCAGGAAAATTGGTATTTGCATAAAACTGAGCCTGCCCATCCAGGAACATGCTGTACCTTTCCATTTACATAAATCTTCTCTGGGTAGAATTTTATATTTCTCTTCATGTAGATCATGTATCTGTCTTGTTATCTTGTTAAGTTTATTCCTAAATATTTTCTCTATTTTGTTGCAGCTTTAAGTAGGGCCCTTTCTTCTATTAAATCTTCAAACCAATTTTTTAATATATGAAAAATATTGATATTAATTGGGTTCCTAAACAAGATGTTGGGTTGACTCTATATGTATGGTACCTTTTCAGTTGACTTTTTCCAGTTTTGAGAAACTGGTTTCATCACTCACAACTCCCTTTGAGTTTTTATAGTTGGAATTTCTCTGGTCAGTTATGTTAGCTAGAATTTCCAAACAATACTAACTAAAGTGGTTAAAGCAGACATGGTTGTTTGACTAATGACTTTTCAGGGAGTGTTTCTAATAATTTTTCTTGGTAATTATTTTTTAAGTTAGATACTAGAGTTTAGGTTGAGAAAGATACTTTGTATGTTAAGGAAATACCTATCTGTTCCTTTTTAACTATAAGTCAAAAATAAATGTCAAATTTTAACACATGCCCATTCAGCATCCATAAATATGACTGTGTTTTTCTCCTTAAGTCTTCTAAATATGGTAAGCTATATTAGTAGATTTTTCTAATATTGAATTTACAGAATTCATCTTTACACTCCTAAAATAATCTGCATTTGATCAATGTACATTTTCTCTTAACAGTCTGCTGGATTCTGTTTGCTAATGTCTTATTTAGGATTTTCTGTATCATGAAATATAAGTAAATTGCTCTACAATTTCCTTACTAGTGAATTCTTTGTTAGATTTTGCTCTGAGAACTCTTCTAACTGTTAAGTATTGGACAAACACAGTATCATTGCAACACATGTCCATATAAGTTTAAAGCATCTGCCAATAAGTGTCCTGGTTTTTCATTGCATCTCTATACAACAAAAGAAGTTTTTGACCAGTGATTTTGTTCAATAAGACACATATGAGAATATATATGACAATAGTTGTTCCATGTTGAGCTTTCATATTTGTTTCCCATTTCTGTTATTATCTTTCAGTTATGGAAAAAACTTCTACAGATGCATTTCCTTCTATTATATATTCTTCAGAAAAGCAAGAGACTGTATGCATTTTTGGAACTGGAGATTTTGGAAGATCACTAGCATTTAAAATGCTCCAGTGTAATTATTCTATTGTTTTTGGAAGTAGAAACCCCCAGAAGTCCAGTCTGCTGCCCCATGGTGCAGAGATCTTCAGCTATTCAGAAGCAGCCCAGAAATCGGATATCATAATCATAGCAGTCCACAGAGAACATTATGATTTTCTCAAGGAACTAACTGAGGTGCTCAAAGGAAAAATACTGGTTGACATCAGCAACAACCTCAAAATCAATCAGTATCCAGAATCTAATGCAGAGTACCTTGCTCATTTGGTGCCAGGAGCCCACATAGTAAAAGCATTTAACACCATCTCAGCCTGGGCTCTCCAGTCTGGAACACTGGATGCAAGTCGGCAGGTAAAATTAAAGGATTAAGTTACACTCAATCTTTAAAAAGTGAATGTTGTAATGGGCACTTACCTCAAAGACGCCAACATAGAATTCCAAAATAAAATACACACTACATGTCAGTTTGCTAATACATGCCATGTATAATTTTCTTGGGTTTAACTAAGTAAAACAGTCGATTGTTGTGGTTTATGCCCACTGTCAGCACCCTCAACTTTTAGATTGATGGAACCCAGTGGGGTCAGGCTCCAGAGGCCTTGTGTAAGTACTAAAAAATAACACAGTTAAATTGTTGATGGATATCCTTTCCATTCCCATTACACTGTATGAAACTGGTTCCATTTATTCACTGTGATTAAGGTAATCCATAGATGATGTAGCACCCACAAATACAGAAGAAAAATCAAACCCTTCACCCTGTGGAGAACCAGGTCCTATTATATCAGGTCAATCTACTTAAAAACACCCTCAACTTAAACCTTAGTGCTTAAATATCCAGCACACCTGTGCAAGTTTAAAACATGTTGTGTCTACCATCCTTGTTTGAAAAGCATGCCCTTGTTCTGCACAGTGCTTATATAGACTTTCAAGGTAACTATTAACAAAAAATAAGTATTATTTAATTATTTATTAATTAATTATTCTTCACCCAGGTGTTTGTCTGCGGAAATGATAGCCATGCCAAGCAAAGAGTGATGGATATTGTTCGTACTCTTGGGCTTACTCCACTGGATCAAGGATCTCTCATGGCAGCCAAAGAAATTGAAAACTACCCCCTGCAACTATTTCCAATGTGGAAGTTCCCCTTCTATTTGTCTGCTATTCTATGTGTCTTCTTCTTCTTCTACTGTGTTATAAGAGATATAATCTACCCTTATGTTAATAGCAAGAAAGATATCACATTTCGCTTGGCTATTTCCATTCCAAATCGTATCTTTCCGATAGCAGCACTTACACTGCTTGCCTTGGTTTACCTCCCTGGTGTTATTGCTGCCATTCTGCAACTGTACCGAGGTACAAAATACCGCCGATTCCCAGACTGGCTTGACCACTGGATGCTTTGCAGAAAGCAGCTTGGCTTGGTAGCTCTGGGATTTGCCTTCCTCCATGTCCTCTACACACTTGTGATTCCTATCCGTTATTATGTACGATGGACACTGAAAAACAGAACCATTACCCAGGTAAATCTCTACTCATTTATATTCTCCAGTTCCTTAACTCAAAGAGAAATCTTGCTACATCATATTACACTTTACAATTATAGAAAAATCACTTTCTAAGCATCTTTATTTTTTATTTTTTTATTGTTTTTTTAAAGATTTTATTTATTCATTCATGAGAGACACAGAGAGAGAGGGGCAGAGACACAGGCAAAGGGAGAAGCAGGCTCCATGCAGGGAGCCCAATGCGGGACTCGATCCCAGGACTCCAGGACCATGCCCTGGGCCGAAGGCAGGTGCTAAACCGCTGAGCCACCCGGGGATCGCCACATCTTTATTTTTTAAAGTAACTAGAGCTGCTGTCTGGTTTTGGTTGTTTTCTTTTGTTGTTGATTTGGTTTTGGTTTTGGTTTTTTAATGAATTCAGTTGAGATCTTGTACAACTATTGAGAATGAAATTTAGATTTACAAGACTCACTGGAATACTGGCAAACTGACAGATTTGGGGGCTCAGGAAACTTAATAACACCTACTCGAATTCCTTGTGGAGGGGTACAGTCAATAAATGTAAACCAATGTGTTTTCAAACTTCTATTTTTATACATGGGAGTCAAAACCAACCATCTTATAAATAAGGGGGCTGTTCAAACCTGTGTCACAGGAAGGTAAACAAATTCACAAAGGGTGCTTATAACTTCATTAATGTTTGACTCAAGGAGAGCCATCCTCAAAAACTAGAAAACTGAACAATTCTGGGCAAATGTCAAATACTATTTTCTGCATAGTCAAAAATTCAGAGAGAATCAGCTTAGAGAGTCTGAAAGCAGTCCCAGAGGAGGTGCTATCCATCCATTCTAGTTTGGAAATAATTGGTTTTGATCAATCTTACTGCATTCTCAAAGTTTATGAGTCAATAACTTATTGATGGTACTTCTGTGGATTTCTCTACATTATTTCCCTGACAAATACATGGGAAGTTCTTGGGTAAGAGTCCCATTTTAAGGACCTGATTTTTCTCAATCTGTGGTGTGACAGACTTGATGCTATATTACAACACAAATAAACATGAAAGAACCCAAGCTTCGTGTGTGTGAATAATCAGCATGTAAGGCAGAAAAAGAGAAACCTTGGTATAATCATTTGAGAACATCAAGTTTTGCTTGGGGAACAAAAAGCCATATAGTAAAGAAGGTTTAAGTAAATGCTTACTTTGTTTTCAAATTTATGGGGTCAATTAAAACTTTCTACACAACTCCTGGAGTCAACTATTATAATAAAGTCCCAGCAGAACCAATTACTTTTCCTACCAAGAAATATCACTTCCAAGTATATTTTTCTCTTCAGTTATTTTCAAGTGATTATTAAGAAATACATACAATTTATCTTAAGCAAATATACCATGCAGACGTATTTTTCAGTTCCCTTAGAGGTTTGGGCAGTTTGTAAAAAAACGTAATTTTTTAAAATTACTTATAATTTTTCTTAGGCAACAGCCAAGACACAAGATCTATTTAGCACTTCTACTGCCTGGCTTAGTGATTCCTACGTAGCTTTGGGAATCCTTGGGTTTTTCCTGTTTGTACTCCTGGGAATCACATCTTTGCCATCAGTTAGCAATATGGTCAACTGGAGAGAGTTCCGATTTGTACAGGTAAGGGCTTCAAGACTTAATCTCCTTTATATTGCACAAGTCCAGCTTAACAAATATTTTCATTTTTCTCTCATACCATGCATAGATTTTCATTTTGCTCCTTCACTTCCCTAGCAATGTCACAAAAATAGCAAGTGAACCAAGTTCAAGGGAGAAAATGCTAAACTCTAGCACCAAAAGGCCTAGCATAATAGTTTTGTTTCCTAACTGGGCATCACTTGCCCAGATCACTGCCTACTCCCAGGGCCACAGGTAAGAGTAGCTAGTGAAAAGTACCAACGACTAATAGACTTTGTGCATAGGGTTGTGCTAAGCACAAGGTGAAGAGAAACCCAGAGACAAAATTTCTACTTCTGAAAAATCAGCCTTAGAATACAGATATATTGATACAAAAAGGCATGTATTAAACTCAAGTTTAAAACCATCAAAGCAAGCTATGTTAGACTGTTATACCAGGCTCAAGGCCAATCTGTAACAGGGAAAATTGTTTTTTTCCCACATATCAACCACCAGACATGTCTCTAAAGGCATTTAGTTACTATTCTTATGAACTAATAGTATTCAAAATGTGTCCCTAGAACCCCAGTATCACCTGGGATCTTATTAGAGACACAAATCCCCAGGCTCCACCCAGACCTAATGAATCAGAAACTCTGGAAGTGTGGCCCAACAATGTGTTTTAACAAGCCTTCCAGATTATTCTGATGTATGCTCATTGTGAACCAGTATAAGAGAAAAGACCTTTAGTAACTGAAATTAGATTTGAATTTTATAAAACTATTCAAATTTCAGAAGTCTTGCAGTTTTTCCCCAAGAACAAATACAGTCAACATTTTCTCATGTTAACACCTTTAGTCAAGGCATTAAGACAGAAATAAATGTTGAGCTTTAGAATTTAGGCCAAAAAAACACATAAACAAAAGTAAAGTTTTCTAATTGTTCTTTATTGTGATAGAAATAATCTAGCATCTGCTTTTAGTCAGTAACACAACCTAATGTGGTGCTTCTTGAGGACATATTGTGTCTTATTCACCTTTGGCCTCCAGAAAAGTTGATCAAGGAAAGAGTTTTCCATTGGGGAAGAAGCCAAAGTATATTATTTATTCTAACTCAAAAGAGTTTACTCTTAGCAAACTTTCCCATCCAGCCAAGTTAAGATAAAACCACCACTTAATCCCCTTCACCTATGTCACCCATCCTGGGAATTAAAAGTACAGCAGAGGGAATATAGTCAATAATATTGTAATAATGTTGTATGGTGATATCTGGTACCTATGCTTATCATGGTGAGCATACAAAATGTATAGTATTGTTGAATCAAGCTGTTGGACACCTGAACCTAATACAACATTGTATGCCAACTCTACTTCAAGAATAATTTTTTTAAAAGTATAAAACCACCATATCATTTGTAAGCACAATCTTTTTTTAATGAAATATTTGTCATCCCAAAGGAGGGTTAATGCTTTCTCCAGTACTTAGAAGAGTGTTCTAAATGGTACAGATGTCAAAGGTTTGTGGTTGGTAATAAATATTCTTCATTGGCTTAGAGTGTTTCACTTTAAGTTATAAATATAGTGTTAATATATATGTATTTTTTCTTTTTTTATATGTATTTTTTCTTGCTTATATAGTCCAAACTGGGTTACTTGACCCTGATCTTGTGCACAGCCCACACCTTGGTGTACGGCGGAAAGAGATTCCTCAGTCCTGCAAGTCTCATATGGTATCTTCCTTCAGCCTATGTGATAGCGCTCATCATTCCCTGCACCGTGCTGGTGATCAAGTTTATCCTCATCCTGCCATGTATAGACAAGACCCTTACACGAATCCGCCAGGGCTGGGAGAGGAACTCAAAACCAACATCAGATGGACAATATTTAAAGCAAAGCTCAATTCACCTGGACTCTCAATTATAGTATTGTATATTTAGAGGAGACTACGTAATGCACACAGCTAAGAAAGAATTTTTCTCCCACTATGGCTTAAAGTTTGTTAACAGAGAAGGAACTGCTGCCTGACTTTTAGAAATTGACAGGAATAGATTGCCATTTAATCTCAGGTTAGTGATGAATCTATGGAGGTCCCTGCCTCTCTTCTTCCCGGAGGCAGCGGGGCTAAGGTCACAGTTAGCTTTGTGGTTTCACACTAAAAAGTTTTTTTGCAAAAAAAAAAAAAAAAAAAAAAAAAAAAAAAAAGTTTTTTTTGCTTTGGGCAACATGCATGACCTAATGTCTTGCAAAATCCAGGGGAAATACATGCAACTTCCTTTTCTGGTTCAAGAGCTGAATGCAAAGAAAAAGAAACAGTACTGAGATACATCTGAGAAGGAGGACCAAATGAAGTAAAAGACATGAGAATTTTTCTTACTGTTCTTTGTAAGTGAAGGTGATCATAAGCATTGCCATAGTGAATTCTGTAGTTAATGTACTCTTTGATTTTGCTTTTGCCAACATGGATCTGTACTGTGGAGAACTATTTTATAACACCACAAAAATATCACAACTGATTGGAAGTAACCATGGGTTGGATATATGCAAATCTATTATTCTTGTCATAAGATCCTTTCTCTAAAAGGAATAGGTGTAGGGAAAGGTGTACACTGAGTTAAAATTGAGAGATATCCGCTTGGATTTTCTCAATATACAATAAGCAAGGAAGGGTTGATAAAAGCCCTTGCACAAAAAGTTGAAAGAAAAAAAAAAAACAGAATTTTAGATAGCAAGCTAAATGAATTTTGTAAAGTTGCACTATACTAGGATTGCATGATTTAGGTATTATGGTATGCTTGGTGAATAGAATATTCCAAATATTGTTCAATACTAATCATCTATGAAATGGATTTCTAGTATTAAAAAGTGGCTTACTATATCAAGGCTTACTATAATTTTAAGCAGTGAAATTAAATGAATAATGAAAGTATATATTTGACCAATGCATAGATGAAAGAGAATTATTTAAAATCTTAGGGTTAGAGAGGTATGAACAGTAGCTGCAATATGAGACTTGGTTCATTCTCAAATCTTTGCTGGAATGCAGGATGGTTTCCTCCATCTCTAATGATAGTGCCATTTCCAAGATGACCTTCAGTAGGATTGGCCTTCTTGGCTCATGCATGGAGCTGAAAGGAGCCTCATGTGCCCTCTTTCCACAAACCGAAATAAACAAAAGGCTTTGAGATTGACATTTTTTCTGCCTGCCTTATAAAGGCCATCTATTTTTTCTTTTTTTTTTTCAACTTATCATATCTACATGATGCAAAATGATTAAAGTATATTAAAACATCACCCACCATCTAGGATATTTCTCTATAAAACTTTTTGAAAATAGTTCCATCTATATTCAATTTTACATCCTTCCTTTTTCACTTAATGTATCAGTGGTTTTATTCTCTGACTTACATGATATATGTATATTATTAGTGGCTGAATTATATTACATCAAATGGGCATTTATTCAACCATTATACTAAACATGTAGGTTATATCTGTTTTTTACTAAAACAAATAACATTTCAGAGAATATCTTAGCACTTATAACTCTTTTCCATTTTTAAAATTATTTCACTAGAATACTTGGCAAGAATTGAGATTACAAAATTAAGGAACTTTTAATATCATTTAATATATATTGCCAAATTATTTCTAAATTAACCTTGTCCATATCATTTGCATTGGATGAAGGCACTGGTTTCATCATACCTTTCATAGATTTTGTCTTTCATATCAGTTCATGTACACTGAGAAGGTACACAGAACACATGCTTCATTCATTTATCCATGACCCACCTAAGCAAGGTTACGAAAATCCTGGAAAACTGTGAGCAGACCTGTGGTGTGTGATGCTGACCCTAGAGCATCAAGGGAAAAGACAGAAAATGTTGCTACTCATCTACTCCATTTTGTGCAAAACAGCCATGTAAGTGTTCCAGAGTTGAAGGCTGCTCTTTTTCTAGAGAATGGTTGCTTCAAAATTAAATACTATCCAGGTTGATGTAAAGAAAGCCTCTGGGGTTAGCCATGCTTTTTGGTAAAGAGCTTTTACTGGGCCATAGTTTGTCAATAAAATTGAAATGCCACACTGAGGTAAAACCAAGCCTACCTAGAGTAAAACTCTATTTTTATAACCTAGTAAAAATGTTCTGCCTGTGTAGTTAAGAAAAGCCATCCATGAAGCCAGAAGTTGAAGAACACCTCCAGTGGTTTTGGTGTTTTACAGTGCCAAGCCTGACCCTTGGCCTCAACCATAAGGGCTCCAAGCCTCACAATGGACCAGGGAAGCCAATTTCCTCCTCTTGTTCCTCTCCAAATCCTTCCTCCCCAAACCACCAAACCAACTTGATTATCCTAACACAGCTGACTCCTCTAGTTTACATTGGGTTGGAAAGAATGAGTTTGGAGTAGATGGAAATAGTGAACTGTACAGCTTTTAACAAATCCAAACTGTTTTGCATAAAAAAGTTAGACTAAGCTGCACTGTATTCTAGGAAAAGCTTTAAGCTCATAGACCTTTTATTTTTGTATGCTCTCCCCATGTTAAGGGATGACTACTTTTGTAAGTTTGTATTCATTAAATGTTATTTTAAAAATATGTTCCAGTTTTGTTTAATTCTTGTTTTGACTCATTGGCATTCCAAAAAAAAAAATGATTAAAAGGTTTTAAATCACAGTAGTTCCAGCATCTGGAAGTAAAAATACCTCCCTTCAGGCATAAGGAAAAGGAGAGGCAGTACATGAGCTCTAAAGCACATTAACAGATTTGCAGTTTTATGTAATACATACTTGAGCTCAGCAGTAGGTACACTCCAATATCCTATGTGTCTGTGTTTTGCTCTCAAAGAGGGGAGAGCATTAGCTGGCCAGAGGGAGGGGTGTATTATCCCACACTGGACTTTGGTGAGAAGTAGGGGGGAAATAAAGCTTTCCTTCCTCCAGGTAGATACCAACAGGACGAGGCTAATGATTTCACCAATGGATGACTTCAGGTTGGATTTCAGCCAGCAGACCAGACATTAAACGCCCTGCACAACTGGACAGCAACAGCCCTGATGGGTTGATCATTCTTTCAAAAGCAAGATAAAAACTGATAAATAGAGGCTATAAATCTGGAACAAGCTAGAAGCAAATAGAAAAGCCCCTACTCACAAGCTACTTCAATTACAAATTGCACTTAAAGCTCTTCATGCATTAATCGTTCAGGGACCAGAAAAGAGCCACGACAATGATGAAAGTATATAATGAATTCTACCTCCAGGAACCCCAAAAGATTCTGGACCTCATCCCAAAGTCAAGGTAGAATGGCAGTCCAGGTGTTGGTTTTAGTCTCTACCCCTACTAACAGCATCCATACCACCTGTCCATCACACACTCACACGCCAAACATATCCTTGCATGATCCTGCTCCAATTCTCTATTATGAGTTAGAATTAAAATGTAGAAAAATCCTCCACTCTTCTAAAGATTTGTTTAGGAGAATAAAGGAAAAAAGAGTTCTAGTTACTCTCCTCTACACTGCCTTTCCTCAAGCTCAAGTCAAAGCCCAGAGAGTTCCAGGCCGACATGGCAACTGAGGAGGCTCCTCCCACAGACACTCCAAATTTATAGCTGCACACAGTGTAATTCCCTCTGAAACCCCCTGAACTCCCAGCTAAGAGGAAGGAAGAAAAAGACCACAATGAGGAGGAGCAAGGCCAAGGTTGAAAGGGAAAGGAATTGACATCAGAGAAAAGGGGAGCAAGGATGATCAGGACAGTGCACCCCTGCCCTAGCCTAATAAGACAGAAGCATCCAGTTCTACATGTTTCCTGCTTCAAGAGGATCCTGCAAGTCTTTTAATAATAATGTTCGTTGTTTAATACTATAGGAAAACTTGTGCTAAACTTCACATAATCTTACTTAATCATCATACCAATTATCCCCATTTCTCAGAAGAAAAAACTGAGCCTTAAAAGCATTGAGTGCCTTGCCTGGTAAGAGGCAGAGCTGCAATCAGAACTGGAGACAGTGTGCCTCCATAACCAGTCCCTTTCAACATTACCAGAGATTGGAGGACACTCACGCTGGCTTCCAAAATGTTCCTTCAAATCCATATATTAGGCTGGATGGACTGAAGCACGGTTTTTGAAAGATTGCTTAAAAAGGAAGTTCATTAGCACTTTCAATATTCCTGACTGCCCGTCCTTAACACTCCACATTTGCCTAGTATTGATTTTAGTACATCCTGTAATATTGTAGTGACCTGAAGTTTGCAGTGTCAGCATTGAGTTCAACTCTGCTGTAACTGCCATGTTAATCTTTCCATTCCAGTCTGACAAGCTGTCCTATGCATCAGGGAGAGTTTGGTTCAGCTGGAGGCCGACTAAACCCCTAACCTGAAGAGTAGCCGAGGACAGTGGAATTCTTTTCCAGGAGCTCAAAGACAAATGTTTTCTTTCTCTCTGGTTTCACTCTAGTGCTTTATGCACTGAGTGAACATATTTGTTCTTGAGATCTAGTGACTCACCTTGGAAATCTCATAATACTTTTCACTTAGTATTTCAATACCAGTTGAGAAATTTTAGTGTTTTTAAAAAAAAAAGATTCAGTACATGACCTAGTTGACAGTTTCTCAGCTGTTGAAATAGAACTCACAGTACACCAAAAGCTATCAAAACAGGACCAACTAGAATTAAACTTTCCCTGATCATTTTCAAATAGTCAACAGGTTTTTAAAGAACACAACCAGCATATTGATTCCATTTTCTTGTAATCCTTTCTCGTAAAGAAAGAGAAGGGAAAAAAAAACACTAGAGCAAGCAAATAAAATACAAAACCTAAGAGGAAAGACTACTTAAAATGAAGATAGATGAAAATGAGAGAGAAGAAAAGGAATGAGTTACTGCTCAAATTTCATTAAGACAGAGTAGTAGAATCTATTGAAATGGAAGAGCTCTGCCACTGAGTACAGGATTCTTCAGTCTCTACAGCTAGCCAGCTAAACAGGCTCACTCTTCTCATAAGTGTTGACTGCCATCTCTTCCTGTTCTAGGCACCCTAGGCAATTAGAAAATTCTCTTATATGTAACCAAAATTTTTCCAGTTGTACTTCCACCCATTGTTCTTAGTACCATCATATAAAGTAGTGCCATTCCAGCTATCTGAGGTAAAAGCCAGATCTTTTGTTTTTGTTTTTGCCAATTCACCGAAGATTCTGTGTTTGTGTGCCTGCATGCACCACAGTGTAAAACACAAAATCACATGCTTAAATACTGTGGTAACATCAAATTGTTATAAAACTTTCTTTAAAAAAAAAGATTTATTTAATTTTCAGAGAGAAATAGTGTGTGGGAGCAGGGGCAGAGGGAGAGGGAAAGAGAATCTCAAGCAGACTCAATGCTAAGGGTGGAGCCCAAGGCAGGGCTCCATCTAGAGACTCTGGGATCAGGACCTGAGCTGAAACCAAAAGTCGGACGCTTAATCGACTGCACAACCCAGACAACCTGAAAGTTTCTAAGGTTTTATGCTCAATTTCTGAATGTATCCGATGGGTAACAAGCAGGTCACAAACCAGCATCATCTGCAGACTACCCTTGGAATAGCACTCAAGGACAGGACTACATGGTTTGGCTTGGGTTCCTCCAGAAGCCAAGACTGAGGCAAGAATTCTAATACAACTAGGTTACTTTGGAAATGAAATCATTAAGTACTTGGAATGGAGTAGGAAAGTAGAGAAGGAATAAAGTGTGGGTTTTCAAGCCATTTTCCACTGTGGGCTCAACTCCACAGCGAAACTCTGGAAGACAGTGTTAAATAGATCTCAGATTTCTCCCTATCAAGAGGAAAGGAAGATGGGAGTTTTATGCACCAAATCCCTGTTTGTTATTGGATCAAAAAAGCTTCTAGGGCATTAACCTCTGGCTCTTCTGACTTTTGCTGTACTCTTGCCCCATATGCCACTGTGGCCAGAAAGCAATGCCTGCAGGCCAAGCATCACAGGTGTTGACACAAGTAGCTTCCAGTCTGCAGAGGTGAGTGCCAGCAGAGCAAGGGTGTGACACTAATGGCCGCTACACAATACAGTGCAAAATTGTGCAGAGGGCTTGAGCATAGAGTTCTAAGAGGGAAAAAATGGCTCCCCAAAATGTGAAAAGATATTCTCCTACAATTATAAGCAGAGACATATAGAAACTGAAACTGCATTGAGATGCCATTTCTCACCTAGCGGGTGGGCAAAGCTCCAAGAGTTTGAGCACATTCTGTGTGGGTGAGGCTGTGAAGACAGGCATTCCCGTCTACTGCTCTCTTGAAATATGCAAACTGGGACCACTCCTATGGACAGCAATAAGGCAATATCTTTCAGGTTAAAAATTCATAGTTAGGTTTTGACCTGGGGCCCCACTTCTGAGAATTTGTCCTATGGATATGCCTGCACTAATTTGAGGTGAAAAATCAGCATTGCTGCTCATTTCTTCTTGTGTTTTTTTTTCCTGTGAATAACAACATTGTAAAAACAGAACATGGGCAAGAACTCAAACATTGATTTTTGTGCCTGATTAAGTTACGTGTGATGCTTTCACAGAATGGGATTGTAAACAACTGTTTAAACTACAAATGAGGCACCTTCTTTATATATACGGAAAGATCTCCAAAATGTATTAAGAAAAAAAATTAAGTCGCAAAATAACATACATTGCTTGATTCCTTTTGTATATGTGTATTTGCTTGCCTAAAGAAACACTGTGGGGGCACCTGGGTGGCTCAGTGGTTGAGCATCTGCCTTTGGCTCTGGTTGTGGTCCCAGGGTCCTGGGATTGAGTCCCACATTGGGCTCCCTCACAGAGAGCCTGCTTCTCCCTCTGCTTGTCTCTGCCTCTCTCTGTGTGTCTCTCATGAATAAATAAATAAATAAATAAATAAATAAATAAATAAATAAATAAAAAAAATCTAAAAAAAAAAGAAAGAAAGAAAGAAAAAGAATCACTATGGAAGGATTCAAAAGAAAGGAATGAAAAATCATACCTAAACAGGATAGAGGAACTGAGTAGAAACAGAAGTAGAAGCACTGATATCTTTTACATCACTTTAATTTTTTGATTATATGAGTCATTTACCTAGGTTTTTAAAATAAGTTTAATTTAAAAAGTAATTGGTTGCTTGTTTCTGCTAAGTCTTCTCTTGTTCAGGCTAAGCCTCACCAACTCATCCAGTCTTTCCTCTTATACAATAATTTTTAAATTTGTTGTCATACCATTCCATCTTCTTTGAGCCTCCTACAAGCATTTCAATGATCCCAAAAACAATCTAGATGAGGTGTAGTCACACTGGAGCACAATATGATTGCTACTTCCCTTTTCCAGATCATTAATGTAGGTAAGCTTGTATTAGGTTGTCATTGGGAAGTTTTTTGATAGTCACACAACACCAGGATTGCATCACATAACATGCCTAAATTCTTTTCACATAAAATATGAAGTCCATTCTCTCCACGATCTGCCCTATTGGCCTCATCTCAGCCCCTTCCATCACCAAAACCACACACACCGAACACTGATTGCCACAAATATTTTTAAACTTAAGTGTAAAGCAAAAACAAATAAGTACTCTTTATTATCTTTGCCATAATTCTGTAAATCTAAAACTGTCCTAAAATAAAAGGTTTATTTTTAAAAATTGACAAACGGGCAGCCCTGGTGGCGCAGCGGTTTAGTGCCGCCTGTAGCCCGGGGTGTGATCCTGGAGACCGAGGATCGAGTCCCACATCGGGCTCCCTGCATGGAGCCTGCTTCTCCCTCTGCCTGTGTCTCTGCCTCTCTCTCGCTCTCTCTGAATGAATAAATAAATAAATCTTTAATAAAAAAAATGACAAACAATCTATCCTATTCTTATTAAAGTGTATTTTGTAGAAAATAACCTATCCTTCTGGCCTGGAAGATTGTTTTAAATATTAATTGAATTTTCCAACATGTGTGCGGTCTACACATTTCCTAAATATAGCTTCCATGTCCTTATTTTAGTTTTTGATAACAAATATAGAAACATTTTATCCATAACTTCCAACTTCAACCGTGATATTTCATAGGCTAGATGAAGCCTAGAGATTATCTAATCTAATAAACTCATTTCACAGATGTGGAAACTGAAGCCCAAGGGGGTGAAGTCATTTCTGCAAGGTCACACTGCTACATTGTAACAAAGTAAAATTAGACCACAGATGACCTGATTCCCAGGCTCAGAGTTTTTCTGGTCCTTTTGGAAGCAGATGACTCCACTGAAAACAAATTGGCTGGAGATCAAAATCAAAACGGTCAAAAGGACAGATTGATCAGAAACAGGTATATCCAGCTACCAATTTTGGACTTTTCAGGCAGTGATGAGCAGCTTTACCTTTAGAAACGTGACAAATAAGACTAAAAGAACACCATTATACAATCTAGTGGTTTATTTATATTGCCTATGATTATTAGAATGTTAAATAATGCTAAATGATATTTTAACTCCTTTCACATTCTCTAATTAAGATATCAGAGTCTTAGTAAACATTTGAGAGATACCCAGCGATAAAAGTTATACATTATTAATCTCTGTTGGAATCTTTTCCCCATAGGAAGATGACGTTGTCAAATTGCTTTAATATAAAAGAAATTTATGGTAAAAGTGTTTTTTTTAAAACTGGCTAATGTATCAAGTAGACATCACTGGCAGCCATAGAGATGACCCACTCCCATGGCCCTTCAAGAGAACCTGCTGACAGCCTTCCACTGCCATATCTTGGAATGCATCACCCCATGCGCTCAATCCATGATCCACGTTGAGCCTGGGCTGCTCCTGGTCTGTACCTGTGCATGACATGGGGACTGGAACCTTGCCTCATGCAAGATTTTTTTAATGGTCAAGTTTTGTTTGAGGATTTCCCATTGCCCTGCCTCGCCATGAGTGAGTTTTTCACAACTGCACAGGGATCCCAATCCCTTCCCTTCTTTAAAACAAGAAAACAGGCCACGGCTGCCAGCGCCGCCCTGCGGGAGCCAAGGAGACCCGGACCGCCGCCCCGCAGCGCCTCCTGCCGGCCGCCGGCTCCCGCCCGGGACTCACCCCAACAGCCTGTTGAAACACCGTGGGTGACTATGAAGTTCTAGGCGTGCAGGGGACGTGCCTCAGCTGCGGATATTAAAAAGGCATGCCGGAAACTGGCCCTAAAGTGGCACCCAGATAAAAACCCTGAAAACAAAGAAGAAGCAAGAGAGGAAATTCAAGCAAGTAGCTGAGGCGTATGAGGTGTTATCAGATGCAAAAAAAACGGGACATCCAGGACAGATACGGCAAAGAAGGACTAAGTGGTGGAGGTGGAGGTGGAGGTGGAGGTGGAGGTGGAGGTGGAGGTGGGGTGGAGGTGGGGTGGAGGTGGAGGTGGGGTGGAGGTGGAGGTGGAGGTGGAGGTGGGGTGGAGGTGGGGTGGAGGTGGAGGTGGGGTGGAGGTGGAGGTGGAGGTGGAGGTGGGGTGGAGGTGGAGGTGGAGGTGGAGGTGGGGTGGAGGTGGAGGTGGAGTTCCTTTTGACACTCCATTTGACTTTGGCTTCACATTCTGTAACCCAGATGATGTCTTCAGGGAATGTTTTGGTGGAAGGGACCCGTTTTCCTTGGACTTCCGAGAAGACCCATTTGAGGACTTCTTTGGGAGCCGAAGAGGCCCCCGTGGGAGCAGGAACCGAGGCACGGGGTCGTCGTTCTCCGCCTCCAGGGGATTTGCGTCTTCTGGAGGAGGCTTTTCTTCTTTTGACACAGGATTTACTTCCTTCGCATGGCCAGGTCGCGGGGGCCTCACTTCATTCTCCTCCACGACATTTGGTGGTAGTGGGATGGGCAACTTCAAATCTATATCCACTTCTACTAAAATGGTTAATGGCAGAAAAATCACTACGAAGAGAATTGTGGAGAATGGTGAAGAAAGAGTAGAAGTTGAAGAGCACGGCCAGTTAAAGGCCTTAACCATAAATGGTAAAAGGAGCAGCTGCTGCGCTTGGATAACAAGTAACAGCGCACGCGTGTAGCAGAAATGTTAGCTGTAACGGGCACCACGGAGCACGGACAGGAACGCTTTTTTTTTTTTTTTTTTGAAGATTTCAAACGAACTCAACTTTCAGTATAACTGTACCTAATCTAAAGTATTTATACACAGCTCTTCGGAGCCCTATTTGTCATAGACTTTTGAGTTTATTGTTGGGACCACATAATAGGACCATTGTTTTGGGGTTTCTTTGTTTTGTTTTGTTTTGTTTTTTGTCTTTAAAATTGTTGTAAATCTCTGTATGCACTTTGCTTTTTTAGTCAACATAATCCAAGGTGGCCGTGACTCTTTCCTACACTGACACCAGCACGGACCTGCTTTTCCATTGTGTTTGAAACGTGAGCCAAGTAGAGTCAGCCTGCTGTGAAGTTAATATTGCCAGGATGAATCTTCCACAAAAATAATTTCAAACTTTTTCAGTATTTAGTAGTGAGAGATATTAATGCATTAATGGTAATACATTTCTCGTTTAATATAAATTGAGGCTGTTTTTCTAGTTGTGCATGAACACTGGCAACTTAGTAAGATTTGACAATTGTTTAAATATGTAATGTTAAGCTTAGGTTTAAAAAAAAGTAAAGCTGGTAAACTGGGTCTTTGTCATTTGCTTAAAAAAATGCGAATGTGGATCCCTGGGTGGCGCAGCCGTTTGGCGCCTGCCTTTGGCCCGGGGCACGATCTTGGAGACCCAGGATCGAATCCCACGTCGGGCTCCCGGTGCATGGAGCCTGCTACTCCCTCTGCCTATGTCTCTGCGTCTCTCTCTCTCTCTCTCTCTCTCTCTCTCTGTGACTATCATAAATAAATAAAAATTTTAAAAAAAATGTGAATGTGGTGCATTCAAAAAAAAAAAAAAACAAGAAAACAAGGGTATACCTGGGGAAGAATGCAGAATGGAAGGTGCTCCAAGGCACATTGGAAAGCGCATTCATATACACACAAGAGTGTGTTATATGGGAAGAGCTTCCCTGCCTTTTCAAGTTAATAAATTTGTACAATGTTTTGAGAAAATGCCAAAATCCAAAATAGAAATATCCCTTCCAATCTTACCTGTCTAGAATATTAGCACTATTCTTTCTCCTGCGTGTTCTTCCAAGCATAAACACACATGCTCATGGATACACAAATACATTTTTTTAAAGATTTTATTTATTCATTCATGAGAGACAGAGAGAGAGAGGCAGAGACACAGGCAGAGGGAGAAACAGGCTCCATGCAGGGAGCCTGACGTGGGACTCGATCCCGGGTCTCCAGGATCAGGCCCTGGACTGAAGACAGCACTAAACAGCTAAGCCACCGGGGCTGCCCACAAATACATTTTTCTTAATAAGATTATCCACAAGGTTTCCAGTCAATATTTACGAAGCAGCTTATGTTAAGATAAATTTTTGTAGCCACCATGTTAAGAACTGCCTAGAATTCTACTGTGCCATGTGTATTTTCGTTCCCGTAGGATGGCCAGCTAGGCTGCTTTGTGGTTGAAATTTTGTCCTTGGAAGTATCGCAGTGAACAGACTTATGCTTGCGTTTTTTCCTATCTGACCTTTCCCTCACTTTCACCTTTAAAGGTGTAAGACCTGTATTCCCATAGGAAGGCTCCCCACTGCATTATCCTTCAAGAAGTTTCCTCCCATGTATCTCTCTTTCTACTTGCTGTCTGCTTCTTGGAGGATCTAACTGACAAAGCATCAGTGGCTGAAAAGTCACAAAGTTAATTATTTTTTATTATGATGTATCTTCAATATCATAACATTAATTATGTCTTTCATTAAAATAAACCCTTCAACAATGAGTTTCACTAACACATATATTAAGGTAAGACAGGCATAAATAAGCCAAGATGTGTGTAACAGAATGTGTTAGGAACGTGCCACTAGAGGTGGCATTGACTTTTCCAGGCTCTAATCCTTACCCATAAAACAGAAGATAACATATATTCCTAAAAAGGATATATCTTTATATCCTTAAAGATATAAAATACCCTTCAAAACACACAGAATATATATCCTTTATAAAGATATAAAATATCCTTCAAGACACACAGAGGAAAAATAAGTATTTCTATTTCACCAAAAATTATTAAACTGATGGTCTCAGAGAGAGGCTAAATGTGTTGAGGGGGGTCATGAAGGGAAGAAGCTTGGGCAACGGAAGTTGAAAATGGCCAAATTTGAGTGAAACATATGAGTTTAGCCCCTCCTCTGCCCAGAGACTGGGGTGGCCAGAAGAATGAGGCTTATGGAATAAAGCAACCCAAGTGATAAGACATGTCTTACTGAGTCTTAGTAAGACACAAAAGTTTTGGTAAGAATCTTCTGAGAACGTAGTGAAGTGCTCTCAGAAACATCTCTAAGGACACTCAAAGCAAGGAGCCTAAATCAGGCCAAGTCTTAATAGCACTGTCATGGAGCCAGAGGAGCCAGAATAAAGATGCCAACCACCATGGACACAGGACCAGACCCTTCCCCACCATCCTCTAGCCACAGCAATGATCAGCTTCTGTTTTGATTTAAAAAGTGAAGGAGCATAAGCCACAAAGAGTTACTTAAGTTGAATCTTCTATTGGCTAGTGGAGTGGTAGCTCCATGAACAGTTACTCAGATTTAAAGAACTAAAGAATTGTAGCGTTTCTTATACACAGGAGTTGTGTACCAAAAGTTATGGAAAGATAGAAAATGAGAATTGACTGATGTCGAAAAAGAATTGGGAAAAGAGAGCAAAAAAAGAGAAAAACTAAATCGAACACACAAATAGATGCCATAAGTGCATAAAAAAGAAAGTGAAGGAACTCAAAGATGTTTTCGTTGTTGTTGTTGTTGTTGTTGTTGTTGTTGTGAAGACTTAGGAGAAAGTACTAGAAATAGCCAGCAAACAAAGGAGACCTGCAATTGCAACAAAGGAGGATGCAATTGGAGAACTGTAAGATAACACCTAGGAAAAGGAACAAATAAAATACTTATGACTGTAATTCAAGAAAAGTTTCCTGGAAAAAAAAAAGAAAAAGTTTTCCTAAATTTAAAAAGTCTTAGATCTACGTATCAAAGAGAAATGTATATTAATCTATAAATGATATATTTTATTGGACATATCTTAGTAAAGTTATTAAACTTCAAAGATAAGGAGAAAAAATTCTTTAGTTTGTCAGGAATAATGAAAATCAGATTGTCATCCATTTTCTAAGCAGCAACATTTTAAGGTAGAAAACTCTGGAGCAATATCTTTAAGCTACTCAATGAAAGAAAACATAAACTAAAGATTTACATCTAATCAAATTACTCTTCAAATGTAAAGACCACAGGGGTGCCTGAGTGGCTCAGTCGGTTAGGCGTTAGGCGGTTAGGCGTGGGACTCTTGACTTCAGCTCAGGTCATGATCATGATCTCAGGGTCATGATCCATTGCTATTCCCCCACCCCACCCCCCTCATTAGGCTCCACTTGAGTGTGAAGTGGAGATTGCTTAGGATTCTCCCTCTCCTTCTCCCTCTGGCCCTCCTCACTCCTCTCATTCTCTCTTTTTCTCTCTCAGAAAAAAGGGGAAGGCCACAGATAAAAAGCTATTAACACACTAATGCTCTTCCTGAAGAAGGTAGTAGAGAACAATCTAGCACAAGAGGATTACAGAAGTTTCAGCATAAAGCTGACAGGTAAGCACTGAATATATCAAACTATAGAACAAAGACTAGAAGATAGGAATAAGAGTGACAAAGTAGCATATAAATTCCAGATGTTCTGACAACCTGTGAATAATCTATACAAATAGCAAAAATGGGAAGGGAAAGAAAAGAATACAAGGAATGTAGAACAGATATAGGTGTGAACTTCCCAACTATACTCTTTAAGATACCCAGTGAAAGAAAATGTGAGCTAAGGATATCTCCTGAAGCTGATAAGCCAAAAAATAGTTGTTTAATTGTACTTAAGAATAAACAGACTAAAATTAGATAAAACTACCATGTTTTGTCTTTTTAATATTAAAGATGAAAATTAAAACAAAAAATAAATTTGAATGGTGGGAGAGAGGAAGAGCAGAGGAGAGGTAGCAATAATCAGCTATTTTAAGTGCCGGATCTCACAGGAAGTCAAGGGAGAGGATCTAAGACAGAGAAGCCTAAGGACATTAGCAGAAAAGTAATAATTAGAATAAAAATGAAAAGTATTTCTAATTATCACCAGATATTAAGGCATATTTTACAGCCACTATAATTAAAACAGTGTAGTATAGACAGACACATAGAACAAAAAAGAGAGTGTATAAATAGACACAGGGTGTATAGAAACCCAGTATTGGATAAAGGTAGCATCTCAGATTGCTGAGGAAAGAGATGAACTATACTAATAAATTGTGTAAGGACAACCAGACATAAGTTTAGAAAATAGAATAAAATCAGGTCAGCACTTCATACCAGGAAAAATTCCAGATAAATTGAAGTTTAAATGTTAAAAACTGAAAAACATACTCAAAGAAAACATAGCAGAACTGCCTTATTACCTGAGTTGAGGAAAGCCTTACTAAATCAAAATCTAGGGACGCCCGGGTGGCTCAGCGGTTGAGCACCTGCCTTCTGCCCAGGATGTGATCCTGGAGCCCTGGGATCGAGTCCCTTATCGGGCTCTCTGCATGGAGCCTGCTTCTCCCTCTGCCTGTGTCTCTGCCTCTCTCTCTGTCTCTCATGAATAAATAAATAAAATCTTTTTTTAAAAAAGTCAAAATCTAGAAGCTACAAGAGAAAACAAGAATAAATCTAATCATGTTCCTTTTCCTTAAAATGTTAGCATGATATGACATAACATAAGGTAAAAGCTAAAGGTAAAAGACAAATGAAAAACTGAGAAAACATATTTGCACTTAAATGGCTAATATGCTTAATGCATTAAGAGTTCTTACAAACTGAGAGGAAACATGCTAATGACCTAATGGAAAAGTGGCAAAATATATCAGCAGCCATTCTCCAAAGAAGAAACGAAAATGGTCCCTAGACATATGAAAAGATGCCCAAACTCATTCTTAATCAGGAAATGCAAGTGAAAACTACAAGCTACGATTTCTCATATATCAGATTGGCAAACATCCCAAAGTCTGCCAAAGTCTCTATCGGCAAAGTTCTAAAGAACAACTGTACGTCCAGGCAAAGGAGTTTGATAGGATCTTAAAAAAAGCAAAAAAACTAGCAACCTATCTAGCAGTGGCAGTTCTAGGAATCTACCTCCAAAATATTCTCGCAAAAATAAAAAATGATTTCTATGAAGAAACTAATATAATACCATATGTTAGTTAATTAGAATTAAAATAAAAACTTAAAAAATGACTTATATGAAAAGTATATTTTTTCAATGGCAAGATACAGAACAACATACATAGTATGATAATATTTGGATAAGGAAAAAAGGAGATAATTAATATATACATAATTCTTTTATATTTGCAAAAAGAGAAACTAATAAAAATAGTTATCATTAGATCAGTCATCCTCAAATATTACATAAAATTCTCCTTCAGAGCTTGACTCCCAAAGTTCCTGATTTAGAAGTTCTGATATGAGGCCCACAAATTTGTGTTTCTAACAGGTTGTCAAGTGATGCTGAAGTAGCTACCACACTTTGCCTCCAAACTTAAAACAAATGAAAACAATCAAATATATCAATGTATCAAAATAATGACATCATAACACAAATGATAGATTTATCTCAAGTGACTTTTAAGGACTTCTCATCTTAAGTGGAATGTGTTCTAATTAAAAACAGAGCTTCAATTAATCTTAAACTCAATTCAGTATCTATTGGTATCAGTATCATTAATTTGGAACTAGTATATACACAAATATGCATATACATTTGTGCATGAAGATAAATTTTTAAAAGTTCAATTTTGCTAAGAGCCAAAATTATTAGTGTAAAAGAGTTTAAAGAAATTACATGAAAATTCTATGATGTTAACTTTGAATTGAATATTGATATGAAATTTCAGTATTATTTCATTATTTTTCTTTTCAAAATATGTATTCCTTAGCTTTACAACTGCAAAGATCTTGAGGACAGTGACCACCCAAAAACAAGAGAGCTCCCAATGTCCACATTCTGGTCTCTAAGTGCCATTTCCTACTAACAGGAACCACAGACCTGTTGCAGAATTCTGACTCTAGGTTTGGGGAAGAAAATGCATTAAATGAGTTTGTGTCAAGTTATGCTAGAAAAGAAAGAGGCAATCAGTAATGAGACATATCAGAAGCAATATAAACAGGTAGGAGCAAATATAAGGGAAGAATGCCGTTGGCAAAATATACTAACAATGAAAAATAGTAACTGAAATTAATTAATTAGCATTTATTATTTCATTCCATCACTTAAAAAGAAACCCAATGCACACACATTTTGTTGGTCACCATTGTGTTTAGAATGTTTCCTTACTTTGAAAATTGGCAGTAAAAAGAAAAGAATTAGGCATTTATCCTGCCTTCTCTGTTCTACCCAGTAACCAAAGAGTGGTAGTTGAGTGATATGAAGTTCTCCACAGAAAAATATCCAGTTAATGAAAGTGAAAAAAAAAAAAAGAAAGAAAATTAGAAAAGTGCCATTTTGCCTAATGAAATAATTCAGGTGGCTTTCATCATTAGATGAAATTTCTATACTAAAGCTGATGGGTAATTGTAGCTTGTTATTATCACAAAAGTGTGACAACTAGACACTAATATCATGTGCTTTCTATCAAGCACCAGCACCACAAACGTTTGCCAGTAGAGTTGAACCTGAATCTCATCAAGCAGTGCCAACTTCAGTTAACAAGAAATATAAGAGATAGAGCAACAAGTTAAATGTCACCAACAGAAAGCACAGAGACAAATCCAGAATATGGAACATACTACAGGACAAATAACCCAAACTTTTCAATAAATCAACAACAAGGATAATGTGAAACCAGATCTAGAAATTTAACCAAATGCAGAGTATGGTACCTGGTGTGACCAAATCAAATGGAAAAAGATTTTTGAAACATGTGAAGAACTATAAATATATTAGATGATATGAAGAATTGTTAATTTTGTTGGAGTAATAATAGGTTTCATATTTTTTTTTCAAATCTATTTTTAAGCAGTAAAGACTAATATCTGTCAGAGTAAAATAACATAATGTTTGGAATTTGTTTTAAAATATTTTAGCAAAAAAGAAGAATGGATGAAACCAGTGATGCAGAATGTTGGTGGCTATTGAATCTAGGATATGGGTATTCATTATACCATCCTTCCTATTTATATATATTTTTAAAACTCTGAAATACATTTGAAATAGTGAAATTGAAAAAGTGGACCCAAAGAACTCTGTCAATTTTTTAAAAGTATTTCATGTTACTTTTACAAAGTACAATGGAAGAATTTATATCATAAATAATTACTCCTTTCTAATCATTTAAGAATTTAATCTAAATCCCAGTGTAATACAAAATGTCCTTGAATAAAAGTCCAGAGGGAAACCTGGGGCCAGTTCCTGACATTAATCTTTTGAATTTGGACAAGTCATTTATTCTTTTCAGATCTGGTAATATGTAAATTTAGGAAATTAAATAAGATGACTTTAATTCTTTTATTTTTTTTTAAAGATTTTATTTATTTATTTATTTGACAGAGCACAAAAGCAGGGAAAGCCACAGGCAGAGGGATAGGGAGAAGCAGGCTCCCTGCTGAGCATCAAGCCCAACACAGGGCTCGATCCTAGCACCCTGTGATCATGACCTGAGCCAAAGGCAGACACTTAACCTGCTGGGTCACCCAGGTGCCCCAAGATGACTTTAAGTCTTCCTTCAAATCCAATCACCAGAAAGTAAAATCAATGTACTTTTACAGGTAAGCGAGGGCACAGAATGAAGTTATCAAAAAAGCATGAAAGAGCAGTTAACCAGAATAACTTCCTTGAGTTCCCCTATGTGAAATAAGTGGGTTAGATTACATTTTTCTAATATGTCTCCTACTTCTAAAATTCTATGAAATATAGCAGCTATAACCATAGTCCAGATCAAAAAATGGAGAGTTTTATATCAGATTCTAGTGGCTGATGTTAGCACTCAGTATCAGCAAGGCTGTTGTTTCTGTACTCTAGATATCATGCTTATTTATCAACAGCATAGGAAAACAGGAATCAAACAGTTGGTTTCCAACTTTCTTATCCCTGGATCAAAAAAAAAAGAGCCTATTAATGTTGAAGAGGGAGCAAGTTAAATTTTTTAGTGTTGTATTATATCTCAAGAGACAACTAGTGCTGTAATCCCAGATGAGCATCCTTAAACACAGGTTCTTTTGGAAAATCAAAAGCTAGAATTAAGACAGAGATTGAGGGGTGCCTAGGTGGCTCAGTCAGTTAAGCACTGGACTCTTGATTTCAGCTCAGGTCATGATCTCAGAGATGTGAAATCGAGCCCTGTACTGGGCTCCACACGGTGCATGAAGCCTGCTTAAGATTCTCTTTCTCCCCATCCCTCTGCTCCTCCCTGCTCGCATGCTTGCCCTCTCTCTCTTTCTCTCAAAAAAAAAAAAAAAATACAGATTGAGATTGAGCTGGAAAGTGTAGAGTGTCAGCACTCAAAATTAAAGCAATCTTGGTAAAAATGATTGAATCTTAAAATATTACATCTGATGAGTTGTTGTAATATGTGAAAGGGGTGAGGGTAAGCAGTTGGCCATACCTGAGACTGATGAATGAACATTAGAGGTGACACTGTTCCCTGAACCCTGGGGATGAAAGCATTCTTGTAAGGACCACTGCTGTCCGAAGGTGGAATGGATCATTTTGAGAGTGAACCAATTGCCCCTGGAGACTGTTTTACCAGAGGCTAGTGGTAAAACATTTTTAAAATGTTTTTATAGGGATCCCTGGGTGGCGCAGCGGTTTGGCGCCTGCCTTTGGCCCGGGGCGCGATCCTGGAGACCCAGGATCGAGTCCCACGTCGGGCTCCCGGTGCATGGAGCCTGCTTCTCCCTCTGCCTGTGTCTCTGCCTCTCTCTCTCTGTGACTATCGTAAATAAATAAAAATTAAAAAAATAATAAAAAAATAAAATGTTTTTATAAAGTGATTTCAAGCATTAGATATAGTGTAATATATAAAATTTTTAAATTATAGGGGCACCCCGGTGGCGTCTGACTTCAGCTCAGATCAGGATCTCAGCATCATGGGATCAAGCCCCCAGTTGGGCTCCACTCCCACTGGGGGAGTCTGTTTGTTCCTCTCCCTTTGCTCCTCCCCCTGCTTATGTGTGCTCTCTCTCTCTCAAATAAATACAATCTTTAAAAAAATTATAAATTATAAAAGAGTGGAATTGAGGCTCAAAGAAGGTACTCCACCAAAATTTTTAAAATGTTATGATTCTGCAGAAGTATAATATACAGATTTATAGTACAAGTAATCACTATTTTGTTTTCACTTGAGAAAATTTCAACTCCCAATTAATGGATTTTATCATTGGAAGTTCTAATTTGTCTATGCCATTTATACAAGAAGGAAATGGTTATCAATATTTGTTAAATGAGTGAATACTTAGGAACTCATTGTGAAATTTAGGAGGAAGATCAATTCAGGCAATCATTCAACAAAGAGTTTTTGAAAGACAGTTATGTGCCAGAAATTGGTAAATTCCTTGTTTTCATGGAGTTTTTATTCTACTAGAAGTCAGTTAATAAACCATTTTTAGGCAGGAAGAAATAAGATGATAATCAGGAATGAAATTACAGTGGTTTGGATTGGTGGTGTTGCAGGCAACACAGGGAGGCATGGTCAGGTGTGGGAGGAACAGAATTGGAGGGAGGAATCTCATTTTGGACATGTCAAATGTGGAATGGGATTGAATGAACCACTTGAGATGTGAGTGAGAAGAAATCAGGTTTCATGACTGAGCCATGATACATCCTAACTCTTTAGACAGTGGTAACATGAGCAAGATTCAGCAACGGAGACTGAGGTAGACAGATAGTCTTGAAAGAAGAGGACCTGGAGGCCACATGGACAAAGTGTCAAGTAGGCAGGACTGATGACTTTGTTAAGGACTTCTGATATGCCCAGTATGAGAGAGGCTGATCATTGGATTTGGCAATATGGAAATCATTGGTTACCCTGAAACCTGAATAACTCTGTATCCCCGAGAATGTCTTACACATAGTATGTCTAAAAAATTTTTTGGAATAAATAGAAAGATAAAGATATACACTGTAATTCTGAAGTTTCTATAGAATTCTGGAGTTGAGCTGCTTAAAAATACAGGATAAAATAAGTTATTTCTCTGATTTTGCAAGAGGAAAGTACAAAGGAAATAAACTCTACAAAAACAGGTTGCCCAAATGCTAGAGATGCACCAGTAAAATTCTTCACATATGATTTAAAATAATTTGTAATGCTGACTGTTGTGTTTATTTATATGAATAGATTTTTTCGGTTAAAAATAAATAGAAGCAAAATTCACTAGATAGCCTGCAGGAGGAGATAGTAATGTGTATGATTAACATAAAAACATTAGCTTCTAAAAGCTACAGAAAGAAGTATCCTGCTTCCAGGGTGACCAATCAGCCAGAAATCTCAAGGTAGACTTCCCAAATACCTGGTTAGAAACTGGCTTATTTTCTCCCATATTTTCCTGTGGTTTTAAGCTAAAGATCATATGGCTTACTCTATGTCAGTTCATTCTGGGAAGAGGTTTAACACCAATACTGAGATGACGGGGAAATGGGACAAGAGTGGATATGAGAACGAGATACTGGACCTGAAAACCGCTAAAGATTTTCCTAAAATATCTTCACTTTTGACCATGTATGCTAAGCACTCTAAAAATCAGAATTTACATTTTGGCAGTAACAATCAATCAAAAGTATTTGAACAACATACAATAGAGGATATTAAGAAATATAAGAAATGATCAGTTTATAATCACCTGATTTAGAACTAACAAACTGGGGATCCCTGGGTGGCGCAGCGATTTAGCGCCTGCCTTTGGCCCAGGGCGCAATCCTGGAGACCCGGGATCGAATCGCACGTCGGGCTCCTGGTGCATGGAGCCTGCTTCTCCCTCTGCCTATGTCTCTGCCTCTCTCTCTCTCTGTGTGTGTGTGTGACTATCATAAATAAAGAAAAATTTAAAAAAAAAGAACTAACAAACTGTACAGCTGACATTAGTGGCAGTAATTTGAATTTGACTTAACACCTTCTAAGCATCTTATATAGGCTGGAAATGAAACCAAAATGTGTAAGACCTTCCTGCATCATGCATTTTATGAATTAGTAATTATTTTTCCCCCTTACTCCAAAGTAAGAATAGGTTAGTTGAAATTGCTGATTAAGGTAAGTTAAACAATTAGGCAGCAAGTCAATTTTGAGGGTTAGGAAAGGCCTTCCATAATACCCTGGAGAGAGGACATGGGAGCACCATTAGGTTTTGTGATCGACAGAATTAAGAAAATAAAGGGGGAATGCAATGCGTAAGGAATAATTAGGCTAATTTGAATACAGACTGGGTATTATAATAATACATAATTATTAGGAAGTTAATGTTCATTTTGTCATATGGGACAATGGTATTGTGTTTATATAGAAAATGTTCTCATCATTCAGAGATGTCATATGACATATTTGGGGGCAAAACATCATGATATTATTTATCTAAATCACTTCATAAAATTAAAACACATGAAGTAAATGCAAGTTTATCAGATACTTTTGCCTATTCTAAATATTCATCAGGGCAACTGAGCTGGCACAATAGGTTAAGGATCTGACTCTGACTCTTGGTTTCAGCTCACATCCTGATCTCAGTGTCAGGGACTTGAGCCCTACATCAGGCTCCATGCTCTGCCTCCTGAGTCTGCTTGAGATTTGCCCTCCCTCTCCCTCTGCCCCTCCCCCTCAGATTCATGCTCTCTCAAACAAATAAATACATAAATCTTAAAAAAAAAAAAGTATTTGCCATGCAACTTCAATCCATGAAAATTGGAGGAATTTTTATCTCTGTCTCCCTACACAGCACATACCCATCTTCTGAGAACCAATGTCACAGGACACAGTCACAACCCAGCTGAGAACTAAATGTGGTTTTAGGCTGCTAATCACATTGACAGAATATGCCATATAAGCAGATCTTTCTCTCATATGCAGTATTAGTCCTCATGATGAAATAGATCTCACATTAAAAAATATATTTAACTATTGGGGCACCTGGGTGGTTCAGTCAGTTAAGCTTCTGACTCTTGATATTGGCTCAGGTCATGATCTCAGGGTTGTGAGATTGAGCCTGGAGTTGGGCTCCATGCTAGAGATGGAGCCTGCTTGGGATTTTCTTTCTTCCTCTCCCTCTGCCTTTCCCCACTCCTCTCTCTTTCCCTCCTATCTTAATATACATTCTTATATATGTATATATATTTAACTTTCATATACAACTTAAAAATATGCACTCAGAATGAGATTAAATCTATATATTAATTTCGGGGAAAATTGACTTTTTTATTATTTGGAATGTTTCTTTTTTTAAAAAAGATTTTATTTATTCACGAGAGACACACACAGAGAGAGAGAGGCAGAGACATAGGCAGAGGGAGAGAGACTCCAGGATCACGCCCTGAGCCAAAGGCAGATGCTCAACCGCTGAGCCACCCAGGCATCCCTATTTGGAATGTTTCTATTCTTAAATATTGTATGTCTCTATATTCATATTTTTAAGTCTGGCTTTAATACCTTTTTATAATGTTTTACAATTCTCTAGAAAACGTCATTACACCTCATTTGTCAAATTTATTTCTAGGCAGGTTATTTTGTTGATAATGGTGGTGCTGGTAATTTTTATTTTTAAATTTTCTCTTTGATGCCAACATATAAATAGCGATCTATACATAGATGTAGATCTATACATGTATGCAATATATTATGTCAATCTTATATCTAGGAACCAGCTAAGCTCTATTATCTTTAGATTCTTTTGAGTTTCTACATAAATGATGATAGAATCTATGATTCTAATTCTTATATGTGTATTTCTCTTTCTGGTCTTACTGCTCTAGCTAATGCCTTTACTGCAATGTTAAATAAAAGTGGTGGCAGCAGGAATTGTTTCCTATTCTTAATTTTAGACAGAATTTTTTCTAAAGTAAATAAAATCTGCTGTGTGTATTTCATTTTCTTTAGATATCCTTTATAGGTTAAGGAATGACCTTCTATATTTAATATTAGAGCCTGAATCATAAATTAATTAAATTGTAGTGACTATGAAATTATTCTCCTTTAATCTACTGTATTATTATGGTGATTTACAGTAATAATATTGCATTCCTGGAATATTCCAGGAATATTGGTCAAATTGTATTATTTCTGCTATACCTGGATGGATTTGATTTGCTAATATATTATTTAGGATTATTGTACTGATGTTATGTATGAAATTGGTCTAAAGTTCCTCTCATATTTTCTTTATTCGGTTTTGTTTACAAAATTATACCAGCCTAATCAAATAAAGTAGAGAATGTTTCCTTCTTATATCTATAAGTGGGTTCTAAGATTGGACTTTTCTGTTCCTGATTTTGCAGAACTTGCCAACAAAACCCACTGAGTGTTGAGGAGACGAATGATTTTTGACTACTGATTCAACTTTATAATGCCTTAGCTGCATCCACAAGTTTTTAAGATGTAATGCTTTTTTTTTTCACAGTATTAAGTACTTTCTAATTTCCCCTATAATCTCTCCTTTGAGCAAAAAGTTGGTTTAAAATGCTTTTAACTTCTAAACATACAGTAGCTGTTTTGTTACAGATTTGTAATTTAATTGTATTGGTATGAGAATGTGGTCTCCACATCAGCTCTTAAAAATTTGTTGAAACTTGCTTTATAGACTGACGTATTTTCCACTTTTATAAAAGTTCAATGTGTTCTTAAAAAGAATTCTGTGGTTGGCAGCAATGTTCTATATATATCCATTAAATTAAATTTGTTGACTCTGTTCTTTTTTTTTTTCATTTTGTTCCTTTAGGTTTTCTGTTTCCTTGATTATGTTTTGTCCACTTGACTCATCAAATACTGAGAGAAGTGTGTTAAATTTTTCAAATTTGTGGATTTGGTTTCTTTTGTAATTCTGTTGGTTTTAACTTTATATAACTTAAAATTATGCTCATGGGGCATACACACTTGCAATTACTATTATATTACAATTATATATATATTACATATATCAGCCTATTTAAATTGATTGTGACAACGAATATATTTGCATTTATTTCAAATGTTTTATTTTGTTCTTTTTTTAAGATTTTATTTACTTAGTCATAAGAGACACACAGAGAGAGGCAGAGACACAGATAGAGGGAGAAGCAGGCTCCATGCAGGGGACCCCATGTGGGACTGGATCCCAGACCAGGGGTCACACCCTGACCCGAAGGCAGATGCTCAACAACTAAGCCACCCAGGCGTCCCTTATTTTGTTCTTTTTTTTTTTTAATTTTTAATTTATTTATGATAGTCACACACACAGAGAGAGAGAGAGACAGAGAGAGAGAGAGACAGAGAGAGAGACAGAGACACAGGCAGAGGGAGAAGGCTCCACGCACCGGGAGCCCGATGTGGGATTCGATCCCGGGTCTCCAGGATCGCGCCCTGGGCCAAAGGCAGGCGCCAAACCGCTGCGCCACCCAGGGATCCCTATTTTGTTCTTTTTATTTATATTGTTTTATAATAATCCTTTCTCCTCTTTCTTGCCTTCTCCTGGAGTGATGGATTATTTCCCTTCATTCCATATTTTCCTTTCTCCTGCTTTGAAAGTTATAGTCTATTGTAGCCTCACAGTAAGTACACTAGAGATTGCAACGTGCATACCTAACTTTTTAAAAAGTCTAAAGATAATCAATCTTTTCACTCATCTTCTGAATAATACAAGTACCAAAAATCTTTTAACTCCAACCGCCACCCCTTTCTACTTATATAGTCTTGTTTCTTGACTTATTCATGCTCTTTATTTATTTACAGTCTTTAAGCTCTACGGCCAGTTTTTTCTACTCTGCTCAAGGCTGAGAATCCACATACTGTATTTCCCAGACTTTCTTGCCTGCTGACTTCCTACTGTGCTATTAAAAGGATGGTAAAAGGTCAGGAGTGAAGAAAAAAAGCATTCCTTCCCATTTTTCAGTTTCTGGGCAGCATTGCCCACCAGCAAATTTGTTGGTCCAGCCCTCAGCTTTTACCAGAACTCCCAATACCAGCCTTAGCAGTCTCCCTCAGAGCAACCTGCAGCCTCCAGGGGGACTCCCTCTGAGAAGCCCAGCTTATTAAAAATGGAAAAATTAAGAGTGAAAATGCAAGGCAGATTCCAAAATAAATATGATGTTACAGTGACACCTTGTGGTTACTGGCAGTATAACACTAACCCATCAGTGAAAAGTAGCGTTAGGGATGCCTGGGTTGCTCAGTGGTGTAGCCCTTGCCTTTGGCTCAAGGCTTGATCCCAGAAGGGAGGGAGGGGTTGTGGGGAGGGACGGGGGGGGGGGGGGACTCTCTGTAGGGAGTCTGCTTATCCCTCTGCCTGCGTCTCTGCCTCTCTCTGTGTCTCTCATGAATACATAAATAATTTTTTTTTTTAAAGTAGCATTAGATCTACCGGCAGCTATTAGGTATTTTGGAACTTAAAAAAAAACAAAAACATGTTTTAGTTAAACTAGAAAAATGAAAAACAAACACAAAATAATAGAAAATACAAGTTTTGTACTTGTACAAGTTGGTGAAATCATGTTTCTATTCCTCATGTTGCACAACACTAAGTCACTTCCTTTAAAAGACCAACTTGCTCCAATTCAGTTTACTGTGATTTTTAATTTCTCAAGTTTAAAGACCTAATTATTTTCTTCAAATAAATCAATGATCTTCACCTTTTTCTCATATAAATTTTTTCCTATTTATTGTATAATTTTTCTAGTTGTATTCTGCAGATTTCAACATTTTTCATTAAAATTTTCAACCTGTCAAAAAGAAAAACTGAACTATTAGAAATCTATTCTAGAAAATTAATTGTGTTTTTGTGTGAGATAAAGACATTAGACCTGAAATAATCATAGTTCATCCATGAATTTTCTAATTTTTCTAAATTTTCCCTTTCTTAAATAACTTTCTGGTTTTTAAAACCATCTGTTACTATAAGATGTATGCCAGCTATAACTTCAACAGAATATAATCACTTTCATGTTTTAAAATTAAATTAGTATGGAAAGAAGTTTAGTAGGCCACATAACATATTAGAAAACAAGATACTGGGGTTGAGAAGACCTAAATTCAAGGCTAGCCTTTCTATTTATTTGCAAGACCAGGGCAAGTTATCTAACTTCATTAGCCTCAATATAATCATCTGTAAAATGAGGATTACAACATGGCTCACTAAATTAACAATACTAAATAGGAAAATGTACATAAAATACCTGTATATTGTATTTTGCAGATTCAAGTAGTTGAGGTAACATGCATTATTCTCAGTATTTTTATTCACAAGAGAATACTTATTTTAGAATTTTGTCTGGAAGAAATTTTAAGCAGCCCATTACATACATCTGGCAGATAATCATCACATAATTACTGAGAGTCTATTTTTTGCAAGATACTCTGAGAGATATAAAGGCAAATAACTTCCAGTGACTCCCGTTAAAGTTTTATCATTTTTTGGGAATTAATGTGCACCTAATAATCTAAATTACAAAGAGATTTAGCCATTCTTAAGGTGACATCACAAAAAGTATTCATTTGTGTTTGGTAGAACAGATGAGGAAGGACATTTAATGATGGAAAAAATGCTGTGCAAAGGAATACTTTGATTTTCTCTGTCTTAGCATTGCTACAGTATTTATTGCTAATAAATGCTATTATTAACTTCTGCCTCTTAACTATATGTTCCTTTAAAATATAGTTTTGGTTATTTACTGTAACTTTGGCTTCTGTTTAATTTAGGATTTCTGCATGAATGTTCAATTAAGCTTGGTCAATGATTTCTTTTTCTGTTCTAATACTGCATTGTTACCAATATCACATTACCTTCATTACCTCTTTAAAAATGAATTATATAGGGTCTCATTTTTTTCCATGTTCTCTAATAGTTTGTATAAGATGGGAATAATCTGTTATTTCAAGATTTAGTATCACATGCCATTTGATAGTGGCGAAACTTTCTAATATCCACTTTTCTTTTGTGGCAATTTCTCTATTCAGACTTTCTATTTCTTCTTAGACCTATTTTGCCCAAATATATTTCTAGAAAATTTACCTGTATTTTTTTCTCAAATTTATTGTCACGATAATATGCTAGTCAGCATAGCTGCAATAATGCCATGCAAAAAAACACTCCAAACTTAGTGGTATAAAGCAACATTTAAGTGAGCTCACATGCCTACAAGACAGTTGGGCATTCGCTGATCTCTCGGTTTGGCTGAACTTGGCTCCATTTCTGAGGCTATCTTTCACATCTTTCTTGGACCAACTGGTTACCTAAGATAAGTCCTTCTCAGAGTAATGGCAGAAGTCCAGGGGAAGTAAATGGAAATAGATGATACCTCTTAAGACCTAGGTTCAGAACTGGCACATTGTTATTTCTGCTCATCAACCAAAGTAAGTCACATGGCTCAGCCCTGTTTCAGAAATAAAGGTGGATACACTCTGCCTTTACCAAAAAGAACTACAAATTTATGTGGCACAGAGCAGTGATATAAGGAAGGATGAAGTGAGAACAATTATGGAAAATACCATAGATTGTATTGTGTTTTGTGTTAAGCTGTATTTTTTAATTTCCTGTGTCTTTCTTTTTTTTGCTCCTGTTCCTCTCTTCTCTTCTAAAAATCATACCAAAGAGTTTTATACAGTATTAAGCTCCATCAGAAATCAGCTTTTAATTTTTTTAATAAACTCATATTGGGGTGCCTGGGTGACTCAGTAGGTTAAGCAACTACCTTCAGCTCAGGTCATGATCTATGGTCTTGGGATGAACCTTGAGTCAGGTTCCCTGCTCAGCAGGGAGTCTGCTTCTCCTCTCCCTCTGCCTGCTGCTCCCCCTACTTGTGCTCACGCTTGCTCTCTCTGTCAAATAAACAAATAAAATCTTTAAAAATACATATCCTTTTGTTGTTGATTCCTTTTTAATTCCATTGAGGTCAGGAAACAAGGTATGTATGTTATGTTTGGGGTTTTGGGGGCATTTGTGGAAAACTTCCTCTTCAATTGATTCTCAGAAAATTCTATATTAAAAAGGACATGGATTCCCTTTTTTCTTGGATGCAGAGTTGTACACGTGTATTACATTCTGCTTGTTAATTATCCTAGTTTTCTCTATTCTTATTTTCTACCTACCTAATATTTCAGTGTTGGAGCGATGTATATAAACTCCCAGAAGGCTGTATTAGGCCATTTCTCCGTATACGTCTTTCGGTTTTGTTTTATAAAGTCTCACATCATGCTACTCCTGTATAAAGGTTAATGACTATTATGCATTCTTGGTAATCTGTTGGATTTTTTTTTTATAAATTAATTTTTATTGGTGTTCAATTTACCAACATACAGAATAACACCCAGTGCTCATCCCGTCAAGTGTACCCCTCAGTGCCCGTCACCCATTCACCCCCACCCCCCACCCTCCTCCCCCTCCACCACCCCTAGTTCATTTCCCAGAGTTAGAAGTCTTTATGTTCTGTCTCCCTTTCTGATATTTCTCACACATTTCTTCTCCCTTCCCTTATATTCCCTTTCGCTATTATTCATATTCCCCAAATGAATGAGAACATACACTGTTTGTCCTTCTCCGGTTACTGTGGCCAAGTTCAAAAAGGGTGTTGCCTGAGTTCTTCTCTGGGATTTTGATGGAATCTTGTCTCACATTTAGATCTTTCATCCATTTTGAGTTTATCTTTGTGTATGGTGCATGAGAGTGGTCCAGTTTCATTCTTCTGCATGTGGATGACCAATTTTCCCAGCACCATTTATTGAAGAGACTGTCTTTCTTCTAGTGGATCGTCTTTCCTCCTTTATTGTATATTAGTTGAGCATAAAGTTCAGGGTCCACTTCTGGGTTCTCTGTTCTGTTCCATTGATCTATATGTCTGTTTTTGTGCCAGTACCACACTGTCTTGATGAACACAGCTTTGTAGTACAACCTGAAATCTGGCATTGTGATGCCCCCAGATATGGTTTTCTTTTTTTAAAATTCCCCTGGCTGTTTGGGGTCTTTTCTGATTCCACACAAATCTTAAAATAATTTGTTCTAAGTCTCTGAAGAAAGTCCATGGTATTTTGATAGGGATTGCATTATACGTGTAAATTGCCCTGGGTAACATTGACATTTTCACAATATTAATTCTGCCAATCCATGAGCATGGAATATTTTTCCATCTCTTTGTGTCTTCCTCAATTTCTTTCAGAAGTGTTCTGTAGTTTTTAGGGTATATTTTGAGAACCATTTGAATGGTAAATGGTTCTCCAACCTTTTATTTTCAGGTTGTAGGTGTCCTTCTGTCTAAAATGAGTCTCTTGTAGACAGCAAATAGATGGGTCCTGTTTTTTTATCCAGTCTGAAACTCTGCGCCTTTTGATGGGGTCATTAAGCCCATTCACGTTCAGAGTTACTTGAACTTCTTCTTAAAGGGGAGTTTTAAGAGTCCCCCTTAAAATTTCTTGCAGAGCTGGTTTGGAGGTCACATATTCTTTCAGTTCCTGCCTGTCTTGGAAGCTCTTTATCTCTCCTTCCATTTTGAATGAGAGCCTTGCTGGATAAAGTATTCTTGGTTGCATGTTCTTCTCATTTAGGACCCTGAATATATCCTGCCAGCCCTTTCTGGCCTGCCAGGTCTCTGTGGAGAGGTCTGCTGTTACCCTAATATTCCTCCCCATGAAAGTCAGGGACTTCTTGTCTCTTGCTGCTTTAAGGATCTTCTCTTTATCTTTGGAATTTGCAAGCTTCACTATTAGATGTCGAGGTGTTGAACGGTTTTTATTGATTTTAGGGGGGGATCTCTCTATTTCCTGGATCTGAATGCCTGTTTCCCTTCCCAGATTGGGAAAGTTTTCAGCTAGGATTTGTTCAAATACATATTCTGGCCCTCTGTCCCTTTCGGCGCCCTCGGGAACCCCAATTAAACGTAGGTTTTTCTTCCTCAGGCTGTCATTTATTTCCCTTAATCTGTCTTCATGGTCCCTTAATTGTCTGTCTCTTTTTTCCTCAGTTTCCCTCTTTGCCATTAACTTGTCTTCTATGTCACTCACTCGTTCTTCCACCTCGTTAACCCTCGTCGTTAGGACTTCTAGTTTGGATTGCATCTCATTCAACTGATTTTTAATTTCTGCGTGATTGGATCTAAATTCTGCAGTCATGAAGTCTCGTGAGGCCTTAATGCTTTTTTCTAGAGCCACCAGTAGCTGTATAATGGTGCTTCTGAATTGGCTTTCTGACATTGAAGTGTAATCCAGATTTTGTAACTCTGTGGGAGAGAGGGCTGTTTCTGATTCTTTCTTTTGAAGTGAGGTTTTCCTTCTAGTCATTTTGCTCAGTGCAGAGTGGCCAAAAACAAGTTGTATTGGAACACGGGGGAGTATCACTGGTCCGTCTAGCTGGTCTTCTGGGGGAGGGGCCTGCTGTGCTGATTTTCAGGTGTTAGCACTTGGGGGAGCTGCTCTGCCCCTGCCTGCTGCCGGGCTCAGCGGGGTTGTTTACCCCGTGGGGCCCCAGGAGGTACAGTAGCAGTTGCTATGGCAACTCTGGAAGCCTGGATTCAGCCTCCACAGGAACTACGGGGCTCGGGGCTCTCGGTTCTCCGTCCGCAGGGCCTGGAGGCTCCGGGGCGGGGCCGCTGATCTGCTCAGCTCGGGGCAGGAGCGTCCTTGCTGTCCTGGGCCCTCCCGGCCTCTGCCTGTCCCGGGGGAGGCCGGATCCTGGGCTGTGTCCCGGCGCCCTGTGCTCCGGGGCCTGCGCTGGTGGATTCGCGCTCCCGCCCCGCAGCCCCCTCCCTGGAGCCGCTCCCGAGCCCCTCCGAGCTGCTCCGGTCGGTCCCGCCGTGCGCGCTGCAGCCCTTAGGGAGCTCGGAGCACTCTCCTGCGCTCGAGGTGTGTGTTAGTGTCCCCGGGAGCCCGAGGGCATCCCCGCCCTCCTGGGTCCTGCTCCAACTCCCTGCGAGCCCCTTTCCGCCCGGGAAGGTTGGTGCAGCTCCTGCTCCTCCGGGACGGGGCTCTCCTGTCCTGGGGACACTCGCCCCGGCCTCAGCCCGGCTCCTCGCGGGGCCCCTCCCCCTCGGAGGCCTTTTGTTCCTTTATTTCTTTTTCCCCGTCTTCCTACCTTGATAGAAGCGCGGACTCTTCTCCCTGTAGCATTCCAGCTGGTCTCTCTTTACATCTCAGGCCGAATTCGTAAATTTTCAGGATGGTTTGAAGGTTATCTAGGTAACTTGGTGGGGACAGGTGATTTGGGGACCCTGCTCTTCCGCCATCTTGCCCCTCCCTCCTGTTGGATTTTTTTTCATATAAAATAACATTCTTCAGCCTTTTGATCTTGAGAGATTAAGAGTCCTTTGGTACTCAGAAGAGCAAATCCTGGTGCTCTCAGGCATCTGTACTGAAAGCTGTAGAATAAAGGAGACTAGGAGATGCCAAATAGTGGCCTGCAAAGTCAAGTAAGAAATCCTTCAAATTACATAGCAAAAAAATAAATAAACAAAGAGAAAACCGCAAAGAGATTCAAGAGGGGGAAAAAAGGTGAGGAAAGAGGGAAACAATTAGAGAATTAGAGGATAAATCTAAGAAGTCTAATATGCAAACAAATATTCCAGAAATAAAAGAAGATACAGAAGCAACAGGTTATAATTAAAGAAATAACAGAAGAACTTTTCCCAGAGCTGAAGAAAGATCTAAAGTTCCCAGAAGGGCTGATTAATACACACACACACACACACACACACACACACACAGTACATTCTAGAAATTCCTAGATTCCAAGGGTAAACATAAACATTCAGACAGAAGAAAAAGTTGTCTAATGAGACTGGCAATGAATGTTTCACCTGTAATATAAGAAGACAAAATGGAGGGAAAAATGGTGGAGTGGGAGGACCATATACTCACCTTGTAGGGACCATACACTCACCTAGATAACACCCACATCAGTGTAAATAACCCAGAAAATGATCCAAAGACTGGCAAAACAGACTCCATAGCTAACTACAGAGAAGAGGCCACATCAAAGAGGGTAGAAGGGATAAGGATACAGTTGAGAACCCAGCTGACATGCAAGACTGTACACAAGAGGGTGGGACAGGACAGACATAGAGAAAGGAGAGGAACAGACCCCATATCAGGCACTTCAGGCACAGGAGACCCATATGCAGAAAACGACCCTCCATAACATTTGGCTATGAAAACCAGAGGGGCTTAATTTCACAAGTTCTTACAACCAATAGGGCTTAACATCTGGAACTTTAAAATCAGCTGGCTTGGCTCTGGGAGAGCAAGGAGGGAGACAGGAAATTTGATCTTCTCCGTTAAAGACAGCACAAGAAATAGCCCTGCTCACATGCAATATAGGAGCAGTTTGAAAAATGCCTGTCTTTAAAAAAGAAAATTAAGAAAGAGAAATGCCTGGGGTATATTGGAGGGAGATTTGTTTACTAATCTCAGAGCACATGCTAAAGGGGCAGAGAGCTCTAGGAGACTTCTCCAAGAACAAAAAGAGCTGGTAGGCACCATTTCCACACTTCATCCCAACTCCCCCCACCTTACCCAGATAAAGGAACACCTGCAGGAAATAGTGCAGCACTGACACTCTCCACCTAGCAGGCCTCACACCCTTCAGCGGACAGCCCAATCCACCCACTGTCAGTAGTTTACCAAAGCGGCTCCAGGTCCCCTCTCACAACAGACCTATGCAAACCTTGCTAACATCCAAAGCTCTGTCCCCTCACTTTCTGCAGACTCGCCCCATCCAAACCACCCTCTTCAAGACTCCATTCAAAGTGGGCACCTCAAGCATGGCAGTATGTAAGCAACCCCAATAGATGCCAGCACCACTCCAAAGTGAATCCTGCCCTGGGGACAGGGAAAGATAACCACACCCACCAGTTTGCAGCCCCAGCAGAGGACTGGGGGCAGATATTTGGTCTGACTACAGGCCTCACTCACCAAGGAAAGCTTCTAGAGGATAACACAGGGAAAGCACTCTGCAGTTTGGTGCTACTGCAGCTCTGACAAATACCAGGTATGACCCAATTCAAACGCAAGGTGGCCCCAGTCTGGCCTATTCACAAAACAGGGACCAAATCTGCCCTCCCACAACAGGCAAAGAGCCACTGCAGACAACTGGACTGAAGGAAAATGCAGCTCAGCCACAACAGCACAATGAAGAAAACATACATAGGAGAAGTACCAAGTGCTGGTGAACAGGGGGCATATCACAACTGGGTCTCTTCTTCTAAGGCCACTACTTTCAAGAGCAGATGTAGCTGACTTTCCTAACACGTAGAAACAGACAGAAAGAGTTAGATGAAGTGAAGAGACAGAGGAATATGTCCCAAATGAAAGAAGAAGACAAAACCACAGCAAGAGAGATAAATGAAACAGAGTTAAGTAATATACCAGAAAGAGAATTTAAAGTTACGGTCATAAAGATGATCAGTGGACTTGAGAAATGGGTGGAGGATCTCAGTGAGATGCTCAACAAAGAGACAGGAAACATAAAAAAGAACCAATCAGAGATGAAGAACTCAATAACTGAAATCAAAAATACACTAGGTGGGGGCAGCCCCAGTGGCGCAGCAGTTTAGCGCCGCCTGCAGCCCAGGGCGTGATCCTGGAGACCCTGGATTGAGTCCCACATCAGGCTCTCTGTATGGTGCCTGCTTCTCTCTCTGCCTCTCTCTCTCTCTCTCTCTAAATAAAATAAAACATAAAAAAATATACTAGGTGGAATAGATAGTAGATTAAGGGAAGCAGAAGAATGGATGACCTACCTGGAGGAGAGAATAATGTAAAACAATCAAGCTAAATAGGAGAAAAAAAGAAAGAAAAGTAAAAAATTAGAATAGACTAAGGAACTCAGTGATACTACCAAGCATAATAACATTTACATTATAGGCATCCCAGAAGGAGAAGAGAGAGAAAAGGGGGAACAAAATGTATTTGAAGATATAATAGCTAAAATCTGGGGAAAGAAACAGATATAATAGCTAGATATAATAGATAGAATCTGGGGAAAGAAACAGAACTCCAGATCCAGGAGGCACAGAGTCTCCAACAAAACCAACTCAGGGAGATCCACACCAAGATACATAGTAATTAAAATGGCAAAAGGTAGTGATAGAGATTTTTTAAAACAGCAAGCGAAAAGAAAATAGTTATATACAAGAGAAATCCCATATAGGGTATCAGCTGATTTTTCAGCAGAAACTTCACAGGCCAGTAGAGAATTGCCTTATATATTCAAGGTGCTAGAAAGTAAAAATCTGCAGCTAAGAATACTCTATCTAGCAAGGCTATCATTCAAAATAGAAGGAGAGATGAAGAGTTTCTCAAACAGAAGTTAAAGGAATTCAGTGTCACCAAACCAGCCTTACAAGAAGCATTTGGAAAGAAAAGACTACAAGCAGGAGTAAGAGAAGTAGGAAGCACAAAGACAGTGAAATTAAATATATCTATTAAATCAAAGGATTTTTACGCTAAGGAATTTACAGGAAAAAAAGGATTTAAAATGACACCATATACTTAAAACATGTGGAGGAGAGGAGAAAAATTTAGTGCTTTTAGAATGGATTCAAATATAAGTAATCTTCAACTTAATATAGGTTGCTTTATGCATAAGATGCTATATAGAAACCTAATGGTAACCACAAATAAAAAAAAACAGTAACAGATATGTCAAAGATAAAGAGAAAGAAATCCAAGCATATCACTGAGGAAAGCTAGCAAACCATGAGAAGGGAGCAAGAGAAGAAAGCAACACAGAAGAATTACAAAACAACCATACAACAAGTATCAATAATTACTTTGAATGTAAATGGATTAAATACTCCACTCAAAATACATAGGGTAAGGGGCCCCTAGGTGGCTCAGTCTGTTTGGCTCAGGTCATGATTTCAGTGATATAGGATTGAGCCCTGGGTTGGGCTCTGTGCTCAGTAAAGAGTCTGCTTAGGATTCTCTCTCTCCCTGTCCCTATGACCTTTCACCTACTCATGTTCTCTGAATAAATGAATGAATGAATGAATGAATAAAATAAAATCTTTAAAAAAATACATAGAGTGACAGAACAGATAAAAAAGCAAGATCCATCTATATGCTGCCTACAAAAGACACATTTCAGGCCTAAAGACACATAAATAATGAAAGCAAAGAGATAGAAAAGCATTTATTAGGCAAATGGAAGTGAAAAGAAAGCTGGGGTAGCCATACTTACCTGGGACAAAGTGGACTTTAAAACAAGGCTGTAACAAGAGACAAAGAAGGACACTATATAATCATAAAGAAAAATATCCCACAAGAAGATATAACTATTGTAAATATTTATGCACCCAACATGGGAGCACCCAAATGAATAAAGCGGCTAATAGTAAACATTAATAGTAGGGAACATTAATACCCCACATACCAAAGAGATCATCCAAATGGAAAATCAACAAGGAAACAGTGGCTTTGAATGACACATTAGACCAGATGGTTCTAAGAGATATATTCAGAATATTCCATCCTAAAACAGTGGAATACACATTCTTTTCAAGTGCACATGGAACATTCTCCAGAATGGATCATATGAGGGCCAAAAACAAGTCTCAACAAATTCAAAAAGATTGAAGTCATACCATAATCTTTTCTGATCACAACACTATGAAACTAGAAGAAGCCAACCACAAGAAAAAATCTGGAAAGACCACAGATGCATGCAGGTTAAATAACATGCTACTAAATAGCGATGAGTAAAACAAGAAATCAAAGAGGAAAGCAAAAAAAAAAAAAAAAAAAAAAAAAAAAAAAAAAACATGGGAACAAATGTAAATGAAAACACAATGATCCAAAATCTTTGGGATAGAATAAAATTGTTCTAATAAGGAAGTTTATAACAATACAGGCCTAGGCAGCCCAGGTGGCTCAGCAGTTTAGCACCACCTTCGGCCCAGGACGTGATCCTGGAGGCCCGGAATCGAGTCCCACGTCAGGCTCCCTGCATGGAGTCTGCTTCTCCCTCTGCCTGTGTCTCTGCCTCTCTCTCTCTCTCTCTGTGTCTCTCATGAACAAATAAATAAAATCTTTAAAAAAAAAAAATTAAGGCCTATCTCAAGAACTAAGAAAAATCTAAAATATCCTAATCTAAAAAAAACCAACAACAAAAAACCTAATCTTACACCTAAAGGAACTAGAAAAAGAACAAACAAAATGCCAAACCAATAGAAAGAAGGAAATAAAAACACTTAAGAGTTAATGCCTATTCTTCTCAAAGTACTCCAAAAAACAGAAGAGGACAGAAAGTTTCCAAATTCATTTTATGAGGCCAGCATTACCCTGATACCAAAACCAATAAAGACACTACAAAAGAACTACAAGCCAATACTCTGATGAACATAGATGTAAAACTCCTCAACAAAATATTAGCATAACCAACCAAACAATACATTAAAAAATTATTTGCCACCATCAAGTGGGATTTACTCCCAGGTTACAAGTGGAGCTCAATATTCACAAATCAATGTGATGCACCACATAAATAAAAGATTAAGAACCATATGATCATTTCAAAAGATGCAGAAAAAGCATTTGACAAAGGATAACATCCATTTATGATAAAAAAAAAACCCTCTGCAAAATAGGTTTACAGGGAAAATACCTCAACATAATAAAGGGCATATATGAAGAACCCACAGTAAACATCATACCCAATGGTGAAAAATGGTGAGCTTTTTCCCTAAGATTCGGAGCATGAAAACAACCTGCACAGCAAAGGAAACAATCAACAAAACTAAAAGGCAACCCACTGAACGGGAGAAGATATTTTCAAATGACAAATCTGATAAAGGGTTAGTATCCAAATATACAGAGAACTTATAAAACTCAACACCCCAAAAAGAAATAATCCAATTAAAAAATGAACAGACATTTCTCTGTGGAATACATACAGATGGCCAATAGACATATGAAAAGATACTAACCATCACTCATCATCAGGGAAATACAAATCAAAACTACAATGAGAGATCACCTCATACCTGTCAGAATGGCTAAAATCAAAAACACAAGGGGAAAAAAAAAACAAGAAAGAACAGGTGTTGGTGAGGATATGGAGAAAAAGGAACCTCTTGCACTGTTGGTAGGAATGCAAACTGATGCAGCCACTGTGGAAAACAATAAGGAGGTTCTTCAAAAAGTTAAAAATAGAACTACTACATGATCCAATAATTCTACTACTAGCTATTTCCCCAAAGAATACAAAGAATACAAAAACACTAATTTGGAAAGATATTTGCACCCCTATGTTTACTGCAGCATTATTTACAATAGCCAAGATATGGAAAAAACCCAAGCATCCATTGATTGATAAATATATGAAGATAGATTCACATATATATGTATGTGTGTTACTCAGCTATAAAAAAGAATGAAATTTTGCCATTTGCAGCAACACGGACAGAGCTGGAAAGTATAATGTAAATGAAATAAGTCAGAGAAAGACAAATACCACATGATTTCACTCATATGTAAAATTTAAGAGATAAAACAAATGAACAAATAAAAAAAGAGACAAACCAAAAACCAGAGTCTTAACTATAGAGAACAAACTGATAATTATCAGAGGGGAGGGGGATGGAGTATGTCTGAAATAGGTGAAGGGGATTAGGAGTACTTATCATGATGAACAGTGAGCAAATGTACAAAATTGTTGAACCACTATATTGTACACCTGAAACTAATATAACAATGTACATTAATTATATTGGAATTAAAAATGAAATTTAAAATTAATTTTTAAAAGTCTTTTTAAATTTTAAGATGAAGATAGAATCCACAGACCAGTGAGAAAAAAAGAGCTGTATTCCAATTTTCCCATGGTGACCATAGATTGGTGGATATGCAAAATTTTAGAAAATACATCTAAGGAAAGATTTCCAACAACAAATGAATGTGAACAGAGTAATCAAGATAAGAGCCTATGAAGAAGAGAGGAAAGGAGTAATGGGCAACAAATTTCCCAAGTAACTATCTTTAAATACAGTCAAATTTAAATTAATAATGATAAGCTGAGAATAAGGAAAATTAATAAAAACAAGGAGCACTGAAAAAAGAGGAGACACAATGCCAAAGATATTCTAACAACAGTCAAGAACAGAAAGCACTAAAAGTACTCAGCAATTCCTAGTAACTGGTGGTTTGGACAGGAAAGAAATAAAAGCATAACAAATGGGACCAGGCTGGCTGCAGAGAAAGGATGATAAATTATTCTAAAGATCTCATCTAATTGCAGAGAACATTGAGGAAAGTGACCATTCTGGTGGGAGAAATATTGGTTATCATATTTCAAATAATAGCAGAGAAATAGATGTCTAATTATAAGTACTGAAAATTGGAAAGTAGAGTGGCATTCACAAGTTAATCAGGGGACAAGCAACAGTAAACACCCAAGTAAAAATAAATAATAAAGAACTATGGAAGGGATAGCAAGAATATTGGCCAAGATATAATACTCCTACAAATACTATCAGCAAAGACACTTAGCCAGATTAAATGAAACAAAACCTCGCTATAGGCTGTTTACAAGAAAAAAAATAGAAAAGTGGTAAAGAGATGCCAAAAACGAAAGGAGGAGCAGAAAGCACCAAAAATATATTAATTAAGTAAAATAGGGGTAGGACAGGTAATACTACAATCAGGAGAGATTAGTTAAAAGTGATATAGTGGTAAGTCATGTGTACATATGTAGATATGGATATAAATATACATATAGACAGAGATATACACAAATTCTTACAACTTATAAAAATGAAATTTCCAATGGGAAAAATGTCATGTGTAGAAGTTGAAATTTTCACAAAGAAGCAAATGGAAACAGCCTATAAACATTAAACAAGGTCTAAACTCTTCCAGTCAGGGCAATACAAGGTAAACTATTAACAAAACATCAATTTACTCCCATCAGATTTGCAAAGAAGTAAACAGAACAATAGCACATTTCTATCAGGAATCTAGGAGTACAAGATTTTGGTTTTGTGGCCTTCCCCCTAACAATATGAATAGAAATGTGAACCATTATAGCTTTTCTAGAAACCTGTCCAGCAGCAAATCTCTTAAAATTTGAAATAGCCTTTGATCCAGCAATTTCATTTCTGGGAATCTCTGCTGTAGAAAGAAGAGCGTTAGAAGGTAAGGATATATGTACATAAATGTTTATCACCACATCATGTTAAGGCAAAGAAAGTTAATAAAATAATGGTACATAAAATATAGTTTAATTACATAATAGAATACTGTTATTTTAAAGTATAAATTAAAGCTTCATTCATCTTTTTGGTTATCTTTCCAGGTAACAGGTAATATTGTTAATCGAGAAAGGCAAACAAAACAAAACAAAACAAAACAAAACAAAACAGAAAAGTGTGTAAAACATCATCCTGCTAAAACATGTGAACATTCAATCCTATAAGTATGTGTACAGATATAATTATATGCATGATTATGCAAGCATGGATGAATTAGAAATAACAAAGAAACAAACAAAAGAAGAAATTTGAGTCCAGAGAGTTATATTGACACAACTCACACTGGCAGCTTCCCAGAACCTATAGGAGAGAAGCAGCTAGAATAATTGTTCAGGTCATTTGCAGTGTTAAAAATGAGTGTTTGGGTGGAGCAGGGGTGAGTAGGGAGGGAGTGGTGTTAACCTTCCAAAAGAGAAATAATCTAGAAGCAGTCTCCCAGAGTTTTAAGTCCTAGATAAAAATAGCAAGTCAACTTGTTGTCAACTTGCTGTCTTTACAACAGCAACAAAGAATAAGATTTTGAGTTTCAAATTTGTGGAATATAAGGGCATTTGTTATCTAGGTCATTGGTTCTTATCTTGGGTGATTTTGCTTCCCAGCTACATTTGGCAAGGTCTGGAGACATTTTTTATTGTGACAACTGGAGGTGGGGAGTGTTAATTGGTATCAAGTGGGTAGAGGCCGTGGGTGCTGCAAATACCCTACAACACACAGGACAGTCCCCCAAAACAAGTTATCTGACCCACCACGTCAATAGTTTCAAGGTTGAGAATCTTCCTAGGGTGATCAACTATCCTGGTTTCCCCAGGACTGGAGAGTTTCTCAGAACTGAGGATTTTCAGCTTGAAAACTAGAAAAGCCCCAGGTTATTGCAAATAAAAACTACAGGCAAAATAATGTGACTATGTAAAGTGTACTTGTAGGCACTCAAGATACTGATCTAAGTCAGATTATCTCTATTGCTACAGAATCCTTCACAGCTCCTTTAAAGTTAATTCGGAGTTACAAATATAAAAAGAGTTTTATTCCATTTAGAGAAAAATTTTCTTCTCGAATAAAAGCTGAAATCAAGACAACATCCTCATTCTTTTTACATGGTAAATGGGCATAGAGACTAATCCATAAAGAAGTATACACTTATCAAAATAAAAAACTATATATTTAAAAAGTGGGATTTTACTATTTGTAAACTATATCTCAATAAATTTGATTTTATAAAAAGAAAGTCTTCTGTATAGTTTTAAAATAAGTAATCCTAATTTATAGATTAATTCCTAGGTCTAATGTAGGTTTATTTAAGATAACTTGCCAAAACAAAAAAACTAAAATTATGCTTTAGAAATATTCTGTTTTTTTATGGAGGATGTTTCTGTGCTGTAAGTAACAAATACTGATTCAGAAGTGTGACAACTTTATAGATGCAGTAATTCAGTGGTCTCCTTATGTGCCCTGAGAGTCTGCTGGTGGGTTTGTCTTGAGAATAACAATAAAATAGATGTAACAATTATGGACAATCATTTTTACTTACATCACTTTCTTTTTTTTAAGATTTTATTTATTTATTCATGAAAGACACAGATAGAGAAAGGCAGAGCTGCTCAGAGGGAGAAGCAGGCTCCATGCAGGGAGCCTGATGTGGGACTCAAGCCTGAGACCGTGGATAATGCCTTGAGCCAGGGGCAGGTGCTCAACCACTGAGCCACTCAGGCGTCCCTTACATCACTTACTTAAAAGCAAGCAAATATTTTCTAGATGCCTCCCCACACACACACACACATGACTTCCCTTTCAATCTTGCTGCCAGAATTAGGTCACATGTTCAATTTTTTAAAAAATGGTCAAAAAAATACACACAGGCAAAAGACAAAGGTGCCCACTCTCACCACTCCTATTGAATTGACATAGTACTGGAACTATGTACTAGCTAGAGCAATCAGGCAAAAAAAAAAAAAAAAAAAGAAATACAATGTATTAGAATTGGAAAGAGAGAAGTAAAATTGTCTCTATTTGCAGATGACATGAGTTTGCATATGTAAAATCCTAAAGACTCAACCAATAAAACCTGTTAGATCTAAGCAATAAATTCAGTAAAGTTGCATGACACAAAATTAACATGTAAAAATCAATAGCATTTCTATATGCTAACAACAGATTTCTAAATAAATAAATAAATCTATACCATTTGCAATAGCATCAAAAACAATAAAAACTTAGGATAAATTTAACTACAGAGGTGAAAGATGTCTACTGTGAAAATAAAACATTGATGAAAGAAATTGAAGGAGACACAAATGAGAAAGAATCCCATGTTCATGGATTGGAAGAATCAATGCTGTTAAAATGTCAATATTATCAAAATCCATCTATAGATTCAATGCAATCCCTATCAAGATTCCAGTGGCATTTTATTATAGAAGTAGAAAAAAAAATCTCCTAAAATTTATACAGAACCACAAAAGACCCTGAATAGCCAAAGAAATCCTGAGAAAAGAGAACAAAGCAGGAGTTACACTTCCTAATTTCAAGTACACTCTGAAGCTTTAATCATCAAAACAGAATGGTGCTGGTATAAAGCAGACAAATAGACCAATGGAACAGAAATAAACCCAAGCATATGTGAGTCAATTAATATTTGACAAGGGAGGGATTCCTGGGTGGCACAGCAGTTTAGCGCCTGCCTTTGGCTCAGGGCACGATCCTGGAGACCCGGGATCGAATCCCACGTCGGGTTCCCGGTGCATGGAGCCTGCTTCTCCCTCTGCCTATGTCTCTGCCTCTCTCTCTCTCTCTCTATCTGTGACTATCGTAAATAAATAAAAAAAAATTAAAAAAAATATTTGACAAGGGAGCCAAGAACATTCAATGGAGAAAAGATAGTCTGGAACCAGACCCAGATCTTATACTACTCACAAAAATTAATTCAAAATGGGGACGCCTGGGTGGCTCAGTGGTTGAGTGTCAGCTCAGGGCATGATTCCAGGGTCCTGGGATCCAATCCCACACTGAGCTCTCTGTAGGGAGCCTGCTTCTCCCTCTGCCTATGTCTCTGCCTCTCTCTCTCTCTCTCTCTCTCTCTCTCTCTCTCTGTCTCTGTCTCTCATGAATAAATAAATAAAATCTTTTTTAAAAATTAATTCAACATGGATTAAAGACTTATATGTAAAGACTTGATGCCATGAAATTCTTAGAAGAAAATATCAGAATAAAGCTCCTTGACATGGGTCTTGGTAATGAATTTTTGGATATGATACCTAAAACAGAAGCAACACAATAAAAAATAAACAAGTAAGACACAACAAACTAGAAAGCTTCTGTGTGGGAAGTGGGTAGGAAAATCAACAAAAACACAACCTATAGTACAGGTATGGTTCATGACTCATTATCACCTACAGTGTGCCAGGAATGCATTATATACTTTTTATGCAAGCACTAAAACATCAATGATGGAAGCTTTACTATCCCTTGAAAATACTTACATAGTTGCATGATTAATTGAGCTCTTATTCTGGGCAATGAGAGAAAAAGGATATCTTTTATTCCCAAGTGAAGATCCTACTCTTCATCTTTTTTCCCATCAATCTTTTTTTAAAAAAATGAAGATAGTATTTATTGGCTCCTTATGTTAGTATCACAGAATCATTCTTACATTTTTTGAGATATGAGTTCTAAGGCAGAGATCTTTAAATCATGAGGTAACACGCTCAGATTAGAGTTAAAAGAAAGTTGAGACCTTAATCCAGCAAATGTTATTGCTCATTTCTTCCTGATACATTAGACATGGGCTTAGTTCAACTGCAGGAAATGAGGAAACAATAGCAGTTACTGAGCTAGAGTGTTTATTTCACCCTGCATCTGAGCAAAGAAATACCACCTGAATGCTCTACAGAGTACTTTATTCTTTTAATAAAGAATAGTTGACAATGTTCCATCAGTTTCAGGTGTACAACACAGCAATTGGACGGCTCTATACATTATGCTGTGCTCACCACAAGCATAGCTACCATCTGCCACCTTACAACGCTATTACAGTACCATTGATTCTATTCCCTATGCTGTGTGCCTTTTATCCCTGTGACATCTTCATTCTATAACTGAAATCTACACAGTACTTTATATTACATTTTTTTTCCAGGAACAAAGAGAGAGTCCACCTGTCTTTTGTCTTAAAAACAGAATAAAGATGGATTGGGGAGGGTATGCCACAAAAGAACAATAATTTCTCTGATAAACATTATTAGATAACACCACAGCTTTAATCAGAAAAAGTGATATATTTGCATCAGGCTAGGGTCATACCTTCAAGATCTTGGGCCAGTCATTTACAGTTTCCCACCTTTTCCTACCTTCTTCATCTTTTTCACAAAACAGCATGGTTGGAGATGATAGCCCAGGTATCTGTGATTGCAGTGACTTGCCAAAATGACTATGACTATGACTCATATCCTATCTATAAACCTCATATAGCTCTCCCCCTAACCCATGCTATTGCCACTCCCCTCAACCATTGTGGTATGGCTGCCTAATTTCCAGCCTTTTTCTAGCAATACTGTTAAAACAAATAACAGTATTCTAGTTCCCCACACTGCCCATAGCAGTCAGAAATCCTTCTCCTTTAAAAAAAAAATATATATATATATGTATTATTGAGAGCACAAGCAGGGGGTAAGGGCAGAGGGAGCAGGAGAGAGAGAATCCCAAGCAGACTCTGCTGAGCACAGAGCTCAACTCGGGGCTCTCAAAATCATGACATGAACCAAAATCAAGAGTTGGTAGCTCAACAGACTGAGCCACCCTAGTGCCCCAGTAAACCCTCTTCTAACTACACAGCTTGGGTGTTCTGTTGCTGAGTTTCTCTAAACTTGGGAATTGCAATGTCCATATCCAGGACTCTGTAACTTGAGGGTATAAGGATGAGTTCTTATTCCACTGGGGTTTTTATTGGATTCAAAATCAAAGACATAAGGAGCAGATTTGATTTCTCCAGGTTATATTTAGGAAATGAAGGAAATAAGTAAACATCACTCTGACAATCTGTGCAGTTGTGCCCAAGGCTGACACTTATGAAATTTGAAGCGTTTTTCTACCTTTAAAAATTCTTTTCCTACAGTCCCTCCTCTGCCCTAACTCCTCAAGAAGCAGTACAATGAGGAAAAAATTATAAGTTTGGTTGAATATCTTTATGATTTTTCATATTTTAAAACACCAATGCTTCAGAGTTAGGTAGATCAGAGGTCAAAGATGTGGTATGTAACCTTGGGAAAGTTACTTATGCCTCCATTTCCCTGTCTATAAAATGTGGGTAATTGCAACTCCTTTTGAAAGCACTGTTCTTTACATGCAATACCAGAAGGAAGTATCTAGTACAACACTTGGCAAGAACTTCAAAAAGTTGCTTATTTCTCCCTCCATCTTTACCCCTTCCTTTGTAATGACTGTCAAAATCATACAAGTAAATTGCTTGTATTTACTTCTGTTTTTGTGGAGTTCCTATTCAGGATTTTTTCCTAATTTGGGGGAGGATTTGACAATTCTCAGCCTATAAATAAGGGAATCCATGTTACATGAATAAACATTTAAAAGCTGGCTTTGCATATAGTTTTGTCACTGAACAGGCCCTCTAGCTACTACTACATAGAGTGAGACTGACAAGTCAGGGTTTCACAGTGTTCCTTTCAGTACTCTTACTGGATGGACTACAGGGAAGACTCTGAAGAAGCCATTTTATACATCAGATCCTAATCCAGGGAGGTCATTGCTCCTCAGTGTGACTCAGGCACTGCTACCCATAGCTCTATCTTAAAAGCAGCAAATCATTTGCTAAGGTGCTATTCTCCCAGAGCCATAGCCAGAATCCTAGAGGGGTTTTTAGCAGTGGTTTGCAAATTTCTACCCAAGGGCCAAATCTGGCCTACTGCTTTTGCATAACAGGGAGCTAAGAATGGTATGCTCATATTCTAATAGTTGAGTAAAATAAAATGATGTTTCATGATATATGAAAATTACATAAAATTCAAATTTTAGTGTCTGTAAATATATTGCATTGAAACACACCCATTCACTTGTGTATTATCTATGCTTGTTCCCATGCTACCACGACAGAATTGAATAGTTGCTACAGAGATTACATGGCACACAAAGCCTATTATGTTTTTATCTGGCTTTTTACAAAGTTTGCTGTCTGCTAGTATGGAGCACAGACTCCAGAGCCAAGATGGCTTGACAGCATAGCTCAGCTCTGTGTTCCTTCCACTTGGGTAAATTCTCTTATCCATTCTGTTTTCTCAATTGTATAATGAAGATGATAATACCATCTATTTCATGGGATTCTGTGAGGATTAAGTAAATATGTAAAGTGCTTAGAAGAGGGTCTGGTACATATTAAGTTCTATGTTATTATTAGTTGCCACAGTTTTTTTGATAAATGAAAGAAGGAGCAGCTTACCAATTTGTTAGCAATAATTGTAAGAATTTCATCTGCAGCACTCCATTAAATTAATTCTTTAGCAGCAGAGTAGTAGGAAGATGTCTAAAGATGATTGAAATGACAATTAGCATAGTTGCTCATCCATAAAGCTCATTCTGCATACTTACACATATTTTATATGCTATATGCTCTTTCAAACTTGAGTCTTGAGAGAGCTTACACTCAACTTTGAGTTCAGTCCTCCCTATCTATTCTTTATAGTTACCTCTTTCTTTTTAAAAAAATTTTTTTTAAAGATTTATTTATTTATTCATGAGAGACCAGACTGAGAGCGAGAGGCAGAGACATAGGCAGAGGGAGAAGCAGCCTCCTCGCAGGGAGCCCGACACGGAACTCGATCCTGGATCCCAGGATCATGACCTGAGCCAAAGGCAGGCACCCAACCGCTGAGCCACCCACGCATCCTACTTACCTCTTTCTGAAGAAACAGATTTAACAGCTGAGGTCAAGTAACAAGAGAGAGCCCCAAAATAAATCCATGCATATACAAGTAACTGATCTCCTAGGAGAATGCCAAAAATATACAACAGAGAAAGGATGGTCTCTTCAACAAATGGTTTTGGGAAAATCAGATACCCACACACAAAAGAATAAAATTGGACTCTTCTCTTACTCTATACATAAAAATCAACTGAAAATGGATTAAAGACTTAATATAAGACTGAAAAGTATAAAACTTCTAGAAGAAAACATAGGAGAAAGTCTTCATGACATTGTTTTTGGCAATGATTTCATGGCTGTGGCTATGATACCAAAAGCATAAGTAACAAAAACAAAAATAGGACTACATGAACTAAAAAGGTTCTGCAAAAAAAAAAAAAAAAATTAAGATTTATTTATTTATTTATTCATGAGAGACACACACAGAGACAGAGAGAGAAAGAGAGAGAGAGAGAGGCAGAGAGGCAGAGACACAGGCAGAGGGAGAAGCAGGCTCCATGCAGGAAGCCTGATGTGGGACTCGATCTCGGGTCTCCAGGATCACACCCTGGGCTGAAGGCGGCGCTAAACCACTGAGCCACTCGGGCTGCCCTCTGCAAAAAAAATTAATAAAATCAAATAAAAAGCTCCTGCACAGCAAAAGAAACAACAGAATGAAAAGGCAAACCATGGAATGGGAGAAAAAATTGCAAACCATATCCCTGATACGGAGTTAGTCTGCAAAATATATAAGGAACTCCTAGAACCCAACAGCAACAAAACTAATAACCCAATTTTAAAATGGGCTAAAAAAGCCAACAGACACATGAAAAGATGCTCAACATCACTGATCATCAAGGAAATGCAAATCAGGACCAATGAGACATTACCTCACACCTGTTAAGAATGGCTAATGTCAAAAACAGAAGAAACAGTGACACCTGGGTGGCTCAGTTGGTTTAAGTACCCAACCCTTGATTTTTGCTCACGTCATGATCTCAGGGTCATGAGATCGAGCCCTGTGTCAGGCTCCATTCTTAAGATTCTCTCTCTCCCTCTCCCTCTGCCTCTCCTCCCCTACTCGTTCATGTTCTCTCTCAAAACAAAAACATAAACACAAGAAACAAGTGTTAATAAGGATGCGGAGAAAAGAGAACCCTCTTGCACTATTGGCAGGAATGCAAACTGATGCAGCCATTGTGAAAAACGGTATGGAGTTTCCTCAAAAAATCAAAAATATAACTACCATATAATACAGTAATTCCACTACCGGGTATTTATCCGAAGAATACAAAAACACTAATTTGAAAAGATATTTGCACTCCTTTGTTTATTGCAGCATTATTTATGATAGCCAAATTATGGAAGCAACCCAAATGTCCATAGAAGGATGAATGGATAAAGAAGAGGTGAGATATATAGGTGATATAGATATAGATATAGATATAGATACAGATATAGATTTATAGTGGAATATTACTCAGCCATAAAAGAGAGTGAAATATTATCATTTGCAATGACATAGACGAAACTACAGAGTATTATGCCAAGCAGTCAGAGAAAGACAAATACCATATGATTTCACTCATATGTGTAATTTAAGAAACAAAACAAATGAACAAAGGAAAAAAAGAGACAAACCACAAACCAGAGTCTTACTGGTGGCTACCAGAGGGAAGGTAGGTGGGGGATGGCTGAAATAGGTGAAGAAGATTAAGAGTACACTTATCGTGATGAGTACTGAGTAATGCATAGATTGCTGAACACTATATTGTACACCCAACATTAATATAAACTAATTTAACTATACTGGAATTAAAATTAGAAAACATTTAATGGGCTAAAGAATTTAATAAACATTCTCCAAAGGAGATATACATATGGCCAACAAGTACATGAAAAAATGCTCAGCGTTTTTAATTATCAGGAAATGCAAATCAAAACCACACTGAGATATCACCTCACACCTGTCCAGGTGACTATTATCAAAAAAATAAAATAAAAAACCAAACAGACAATAAGTGTTGGTAAGTATGTGGAAGAATTATAATTCTAGCACTTTGCTGGTAGAAATGCAAAATTGTGCAGCCACCATGGAAAATGGTATAAAGGTTCCTCAATTAAGTTAAATTTAAATTTGAAATAAAACTACCATATGATCCAGCACTCCAACTTCTGATCATATACGCAAAAGAATAGAAAATGAGATCTCAAAGAGCTATTTACTCCAGCCATGTTCATTGGAGCATTAATCACCATAACCAAGATGCCAAAGTGACCCAAATGTCCATCTAAGGATAAATGGATTAAAAATGTGACCTACTCTTACAATGGAATTTTATCCAGATTTATGAAGGAAATCTTGCGATATGCTGCAACATGGATAAATTTCAAGGACATTACGCCAAGTGAAATAAGCCAATCACAAAAAGACAAATACCTGGTTATTGTAATCATACGAGGTATCTGAAGTAATCAAGCTCATAGAAACAGAAAGCAGAATACTGGTTGCTAGGGGCTGGAGGAAGGAGTAAATGGGGAGTGGCTGTTCAAGGGGTATAGATTTTGTCAGGCAAGATGAAAAATCTTAGAGACCCTGCGGTACCACACTGTGCATGCAGTTAACAATACTGTATCGTACTCTTAAAAATTGGTTGAGAGGGTAGACAGATCTCACGTGCATTGTTCTTACGTACATACATACATACATACATACATAGAAAAAAAAACCCACAGAGGTCAAAGGACTCATAAAATGTCTAATCTATCTTGATAATCGCTTTGGTATTTGAAAACAATAGTCTACTTCCTAAATCAAATATAAAACAGGTAATCCAGTGCAGCCCCAGGGGTCCAGCGGTTTAGCGCCGCCTTCAGCCCAGGGCCTGATCCTGGAGACCAGGGATCTAGTCCCACATCGGGCTCCCTGCATGGAGCCTGCTTCTCCCTCTGCCAGTGTCTCTGTCTCTCTCTGTGTCTCTCATGAATAAATAAAATCTTAAAAAGAAAAAAAGAAAAAAAGGTAATCTATAGTTTATTTGATATGTAGCAACGTGGATTATTAAAATTGTTCTGACAGGTCAGGACTTTCACTTTTGGAGTCTGATTATCCAAAAAGGGGACTTGGAAGGAAGAGAAAAACAATGACCCCAGTGGGAACACAGCCCGGGAACTTGGAGGGGAGGAACCCCGTCTACCATGCTGAGCAAGCACATCACCACACTCTGCAGGTGATCCAGTATTTGTTAAATGTTGATGACGCTCAGTTTTTCCGTGCAATCGCCATAGCAAATACCCTGAATGTTGCTCATGAATGCATTGCTTTTTTTCCCTCTTTTTTTAATGAATGCATTTCTTAAAACGATAGAATTCAGGGGGGAAAAAATTCTTTAGGACTGACATTACATGAGACGAAACCAAACGAAACTCTGCCACCTGAATTGCTCACATCGGGCTGTTCAACCAGGTGAGAAAGGAAAACGTATGCAGAGAACCATTTTCCGAATCTACCTCCGGGACGAGTTCTAACCTCTCGCCTTCCGATTTACCAGCACACTCCTAGCTGTAAAGTTTCCTCGTATAAAAAAGTAGCTGAGCAATTTTTTGGAAAGAGTGATCGTATCGCCTGAATCATGGAGATAATTCAAACAACTCCCTTCCCAAGAGCCTGGGCGGGGAGGCCCTGCCAGGGAGTGGCCTCTGTCCTCCCTGGGTGTCACCCGCAGCTGAACCAGGGCCGGACTGGGTGCCCTCGCGGTGAACTGTGCAACCGCAAGCCGAATGCTCTTTCGCACACAGTTCCTGAAGCTTTTTCCTGTTTTCCGAGGGCGTTTCCACGTTTTGCTCTTTCCGCGTCCCGCTCTCTCCCAGGCGCCAGCGCGGGGAGCCCGGGAGGCCCGACTGCCGGAGCCGTCCGAAAGGCTCCGGAGCGTCAGAAGGGAGCGAGCGGGGAGAAGCCAAGCCTCCCCGGGCGCCGCCCTGGCGTTGGGACGTGCCATTCGTTGCGCGGGGGGGAAGGCCGCGGGGGAGCGCCGCGCCGCGGGCCCCGGGCAGTCGCGGGGCGGGGCGGGCGCCCGCGGGGCCGGGACAGCGCGGGGGGCGGGGGGCGGGGGCGGGGGGCGGGCGGGGCCGGGACAGCGCGGGGGGCGGGGGGCGGGGGGCGGCCGGGGCGCGCGTCCCCCGCCGCCCGGGTGGTGCGCTCCGGGGGCGGCCCCGGCGGGAGGGAGGCGGCGCGGCGGCGCGGCGGCGGCGCAGTCTGCACCATGGCGTACCCGGGGCACCCTGGCGCCGGCGGCGGGTACTACCCGGGCGGGGTAAGTGGAGCCCGCGCGGACTTGCAGTCGGGGCGCGACCCCGGGGCCCGGTGGACGCCAGAGGCCGCCCTGGGCCGCTCCGCGGGGCGGCTGCCTCGCCGCAGGCCCTTGCCCCTCGGCCCCGTCCTCAGGCTCCCTCCTTCCCCCCGCCTCTTCGCCTGCGGGCGGCCGCGTGGGGGCCGAGGCGCGGGGGGGTGATGGCCCGGGAAGCCCCGCACGCCCCCTCCCCGGCGCCTGGGGTGCGCGGCGCGTAACGGTGCGACTTGGGTGTCGGCTTCCTCCCCCTCCCGGTTTCTTCCCCTGAGCGCAAACAGCCATTTTAATCTCGAACGGTCCGCAGAGCCACCTCCCCTCTTTGAAAGCAAGTGAGAGATTTTTAAAAAGTCGGGGAACGCCCTGGCGGAGGGAGGCGTCCGCTCGTGGCGCCGGGGACGCGCGTCGTGCGGCCCCACGGCCCAACCCAGCCCCCGAAGCCTGGGCTGCACCTGCCCCGGAACGCTGTGAAAGAAAGAAGGAGAACACTTCGCGCCCCGCGCTGAAGTTGCCCGTCTCGGTCGCGTTTCATCAGCGACCTGCAGGCCGGTGGGGCGTTTTAGAGCTGCTTCCCTTAGGCGGATGGCACGATCCGGACAACTCCTTGTGGTCCCAGCTGCCGGTGTGTGAATTCTGGTGGGGTGAGAACGGAGGAAAGGGGTGGAATGGTTGCAGGTAAAGCGTGCCCGGTGCTGGGGAGGCGAACCATCCCTGTGGAGGGCGGGCAGTTGCCTGCCTTTGCACAAAAGCGTTCAGTGGTGAAAGAATAAAACTGGATTCAGCGGAATGATGCTTTTGTGTTTATTGTTTTACAGTATGGAGGGGCCCCCGGAGGACCTGCGTTTCCCGGACAAACTCAGGATCCGCTCTATGGTTACTTTGCTGCTGTAGCTGGACAGGTTAGCCTTTCCCCTTAATATTCAGGAATTGTCAGCGTCTGCCTCTGTATTAGCCATGGTTAGAGTGGGATGGAAAAAAGAACTTTCCTCTGGAAAAGAATCCCTTTGCTTCTGTAAAAGAGAAAAAGAGAGAAGGAAATGGATAGCTACTTGTTTCTGAATATTCAGAACAAATAGGACAAAGTGTTACCTGTATTTATGTTAGTTCAATTCAAACTAAACATGTGATTGAATTAGGGTCAGATTAAACAGGAATAGGGGGTTATAAATATATTGTGAAGATCTGTGAAGTAGAAAGATGTAATTAGGACAATGAATTGATTGTCAGGGTCCATGGTGGTTTCCAGAGGAGAAATTCTAGATCTGACGACCACAAGCCCTTGTTTGTACAGCTTAAAGACACATACCGGTAATTATGAAGTCAGATTCTAATGAACACTTTTTTGGGTTGAATTCGATTGTTAATCAGTTACCCTCTAAGAAATAGGTTCTTGTGTTAGACTACCAGCTTCAAAATAAGAAAGTTATTACTGCCTTATTGTGAGGAAGTTAATCTTGTGAGCAGTTTGGTTTCTCTTTAAGGCTGATGGCTATTCTAGGTCAGCTCTTCCATGTCCTTAAAAGGTGTTGTGGCCTGTTGACCGAGAGAGACCCAAGTGTTAGCTCCTGGAGACCTTTCACTTCTCTTGGTTGAGCTGTAGGACGGGGTGGTGTACGTTGAGGGAGGACACATCCCTACTTCACCAGGATACTGTGTACAGTAAATACACTGCTGGTATAACCCAGACATGTCCAGAAGGGATGTTTAGTCTTAGAAATTCGATTTTGCTTTGTTTTGATCAAAAACAAGAAATGACATAATCTTCATGTGAAGATGCTATCAAATGTTATGGGATAAAAAACCCAAGGCCGCCTTTCAGAACAGCATTCTGAGAAATATAGTTGAAGAAATTGAGTGGAAAATTGTGTCTAAAACTGAAAGAGCTTCCCTTGAAGTATCTGCTTAATCTGTTAGTGATCTGTATCTTTGAAACCACAAGACAGGGCAAAGCTCAAGACTTGAGTTCTTAGATTGCCTATCCTTCCAGTCCTGTAAGTGACCCCACCTGCTTACCTTGCAGCGGCCCTGGCCTACAGCAGCATATCCATTGTCTTTCACATTATTGTTCCTGCTCCTTGGTTAGAATTTATGATACACCTGGACTTGAGGCTTGGGGTATTTTATTTTTTAAATCCCTAAAAGTAACATCTGTCTATTTCTGAACTTGATCAACCCACCAATAGGCACCAGGAACCTTTATCTTCCAGATGAAATTGTGATTCTGGAAAACCATTATGCCTCATCAGAAGCCTAGGTGATCAGGAAGGCTTCTCTTTGTTTCATCCAAGCATTTTATTTATGGATATCAGGTGTGTGCCCTGTTCTGCACTCCCACCAACCCCCAAAAGCTAGAAAGAGGAGTAAGACTTTTAAGCAACTATATAAATAATTTTAAGTGCTTAATGGGCAGTTTCCCCGCCGAGGCTAAAAGAAAAGTAGTCCAAGACAGAGACTAGTTTTATTCATACATTTAGAAATACTAGGCATCAGCGGAAGAAACTGAATTCCCCTCAGTGTTTTATTTAAAAAAAGGAATCTTGTACCTGAAAATTTAATGCCAAATCTAATTGAGGGATTTAGAGGAAATGATGAAAAGATACTGGTAATACTAAAGTATAGATGTGAGCAGCTTTCCGACTTTGTAAATTCTTATGTAATAATTATTTAAAATAGAGTCTGAAATTGAATGCTGACTTTATTTTAGGTATCAAGAAATGCATTTTTTGTTTGCGTCCCTAATTATGCATTTGTGGAAGAGAACTTAATTTGTTTTTCTTTCATCATTAAATTATTTTTGAAAGTGGAATGGGGAAAGGAATGCCTGTTTTTGGAAGGTATTCCATTTTAAAGTGTCATGCATGAAAATGCTCATTTTCTTTATCATTATTGCTGAAATAATACACTGTGAAAGTGAACAAAGAACTAAAAGGTACCAATCACTATTGTAATTCCTCTTCCTAATTTATTTTTTTTTTTATTTTTTATTTTTCAAAAGGATGGGCAAATAGATGCTGATGAATTGCAGAGATGCCTGACACAGTCAGGCATTGCTGGAGGATACAAACGTGAGTTGACAGTCCCAAAGTTTCTCTAGAAGTACTCTTGTGTTTCATATTTTAACTGTTATTTATGATATAGCCTTCAAGGACACTGGGCTTTTCTGACTTAGCAAAAATTGGACTTTCCAAAGCTAATTTTAGTTATTACAAAATGTTAATTTGAAAATAGTTGTTGGGGATCCCTGGGTGGCTCAGCGATTTAGCGCTTGCCTTTGGCCCAGGGTGCGATCCTGGAGTCCCGGGATCGAGTCCGGCATCGGGCTCCCAGCATGGAGCCTGCTTCTCCCTCCTCCTGTGTCTCTGCCCCTCTCTCTCTCTCTCTCTGTCTATCATGAATGAATGAATGAATGAATGAATGAATGAATAAATTTATATAAATAAAATATAAATATAAATATAAATATATATATATATATATGTATATGTATGTATGTATATATAAATAGTTGTTAATCATTCTACACTACCTGCCTGCCAGTTGATTGGGTCTTTTGGATTTGGATTCGAAGCAATGAGCCAGTCTGTGTGGCCTCCTTCACAGTAGGGTGCTGAAATGAAATCCGCCAGGTCAGGTGTCATCAATGACAGGAACTAACATTTACGACTATTTGCCAAAAGTCGACTCTGTCCTGAGCCTGATGGCACTTAGGGTCTGGGGTGGCTGGTCCTGTACAGCTGGTCCCTGAGTGACATGTCCTGCACTCCTGGTTCTGAGTGGCTGATCCTGTCCACCTTCCCCACAGTAGCTGAGCCCCACTCTCATCCCCAGGGAGCCACTTCTGCACTCCTATTTCCTGAGTATGGTGCTGGCAACATGAATCCTTGCCATGACATCCCCCAGGTCTGTCTTCATTTCTCATTTCACTTCAGAGAATGTGTGCGGGCTAAGTTGGAAGTGCCCTTCCTTATTTCTAAACTCTTTGCACTAGTCTTCCTCCACCTTGCTTCCTCAGTTCCTCAAAGACTGGATCTTCTGCCTTAAAATTCAGTGCTTACGCCACATTCCTGCCTTTTGAAAGAGCTCTTTGTCAAGGGCTGCAGATAAGGAAGTATTGCAGAAGTGCTGCATCCCAACGGTGCTTCTCATCATCCCATGCACTATACCATATGCTTCTTTTCAGATCAGAGCTTGACCATGACAAATACTCAAAGTAGAGAATAGTGTCTTGACTTGCTGATATTGCCAGTGGTTAACTGAGACAGAACATCAAATCAAAGCCTTAGCTGTTGGTCGACTGTGTATTAAAATGCCCAAACTAGAAGTCACACCTGAAGATTTATAATGGCATCTTTTAGCTGTTCGACGTGGCATATTTACTAGATGGCTCTCTTTTTAAACTATTTGCACATCTAATTACCCTTTCTTTTATGTGACTTCAGATCCCATTAATATTTCCTAGTTGGAGAAATATGAAAGAGGAACCTTTTACATTTGTCATTTAATCTGGTTCTTTACAAAAGAAACACTTTCTAGATAGGGGATTTTTTTTTCCTGTTGTAGGAAATACATTTAAATTATTAATTGTTAACCTCAAGCAGTTGGGGCTAGTGAACAAAGAAGGTTTAATAGCAGGGTTTGTGAAAGTGAGCTATGTCCCAACATAAACTATTATTCTGTACCCTTTTGGTAGAAGACGTGTGGCAGGTTTTAAGATCTGACTAAGAAATGAATTTATGTCCTTGGAGAATAGTCCTTTGAAACATTTCATATGAGAAAATCATGTTTAGCAATGGCCTTAGATCATTGAGTTATGGGGAAGATATTTCCTGAGTCATCAGAACCATATGATTGAATTTATTTCCTTACTGTCATCTGGTTGTGGAGGCAGTAAGGAACCACAAAACCATCCTTCTTGTGAGGTGTCAGAGTGAGTTTTATAATACAGAAATTATACAGCCATTGAGGGGTGTGTGTGTGTGTGTGTAAGGTTTTGTTTATTCATGTAAGACACAGAGAAAGAGAGAGGCAGAGACATAGGCAAAGGGAGAAGCAGGCTCCATGCAGGAAGCCTGATGTGGGACTTGATTCTGAGACTCTGGGATCATGCCCCAAGCCAAAGGCAGATGCTCAACTGTTGAGCCACCTAGGTGTCCCACCATTGGTGTTTTTTAAACCCAGCTTCCAAACCAAAGAGCACACGTGGTGGGGGAGCAGTGCAGAGGGATATTCCAACCCAGTACTTACAAGCATCTTCTCCAGTTTAAAAGAAGCAGTCATACCAGAGGTGGAGTTGATAAGAGAAGTTGCTCTAGTCTATAAGCTAGTAATTCAGCTTTTTTTTTCCCCTTAAGTGTAGTTGTTACTCTGTGGTAAAGTTGAGAGAAACAACTGAAGGTAGGGTTTTCCTGCTAGGTCCATTACATTGTGGATTTCTACTGGAAGAAAAGATGTCTAAAGCATTCCAGTAGAATGAACAGGAGAAGGGAGAGAGTAAAGTAAAATTATAGCTAAGGTTCCTTTGAAATTATTTAAAATATAATTAGCATTAATAAAAGCTATTTCTGGGGAAAAATTGAAATTAAAATTGAGCCAGAATTTTCCCTTTCCAAACTTGTTAGACATCAGTGTTCTAGTTCATTAGAACTGTCTGAAAATGTGAATTTTCTGTTCATTCACTTTTGTTCACTGCACATCTCATTCCCTCTTTTAAATCCTTCTAACAAAAGATGACCAGATTTCTGGGCTTCCTGACATACAACTGTAACCTGTCACTCTCTTCCCCTAAAATTCTTAGTAGCTCCCTAGTGCCTATAAAGCAAAAGCTAAACAGCTTAGTAGTAATTCAAGATCTTCTACTGCAGCCTCATCAACCATACATACTCCCATTCCCTTTGCTTGACCTGTCCTGCTTCTCTTTGGTTATTCTGGTCCCTAGCTCTACTTGGCTGTCACCAGATGTCCCCCATCTTTCCTATCATTCAAGGCTTGACTTAAATGCTCCTTCCTCTGTGAAGTCTTTCTTACTAGGAAGGAGCCTTTCACTTCTCAATACTTCTGATACTGCTTGGTGTCTCCATTATGGTTCCCCATTCTCTGCCTTGATTAGAGTTGTATGCACACATGACTTCTCTCTTCCTTAGACCATCAGCTAGAGCAGGATCCAGTTTTGCATTTGTATTTCCAGTATTCTTGGTATCCTGGGCCCTGCACATAATGAGTACCTAGTAGGCATTTATTGAATTAACAAGTATGGAAGATTGTCTAAAATGGGAAAAAGCATAGCCCTCTACCCTTACTGGTATTTTGACTATGATTTGTCTTCAGGGATTATACATTACTTTTAAGTATTGGTAAAAATTAGATTTTATTTAAAAAAAAAAACACAAAAACAAACAACAAAAAACTATCCTTAAAAAAAAAAAACAAACCCCAACTATGCTTAGACTGGTTGAGAGGAGTAACAGCTTTCTACATAGGGATGAGAAGTTCCATTCAGTCAGTCATATCACCAGCACATTTTAATGGATGCCCACCATGTGCAAGCGGCAAGGATATGCACCCACAAACAGTGCCTGTGGGACATTGTGGAAGGCGCTGGGATAAGTGAAATATAGAGGCTGTGGGATCACTTAGGAGAGGCACACAACCCAGAAAGTGGTCAGGAAGGTTTTCTTTGCAGAATCGATACTTAAACTGAGGAGAAATGAAAGTCAAGTAGAAATGAGGCAGACCTAGAAGCAAGTGGGATAGGGCAGGGCAGTTGTGTTCCAGGCAAATAGAGCAGCATATACTAAAGACTCAGGAGAGAGAGCATGTGCTTGTGCAGTCAAGGAACTGAGAGAAATTCACCGTGAAGATAGAATATGGAGGTTAAATGAAGAGCCAGGAAACTAGCTGGATTGTGAAAATACAGGTGTGACTTCAGATGCCACTTGGGTGCTTGGACTTCATGCTAACAGCAGTGGAACATCTGTACTGGGACATCTTATATAGAAAAGCACATACTATCCTGGATATAGGATAAAGACCAACCAAATTGGGGGGGCATGGATATGGGAAACGTGGAGAGTCAGGGATACCTGTTAAGTGGCCATTGGAATCATACAGGTGACAGAAATACTAATTAAACCAAGGAAATGACTGTGGGCTGGAAATGGATGGGTCCTAAAGCCATTTAGAAGGTGATTGAATATCAGTGGACAAGGAATTTGGGACACTCCCAGGTTTCTGGCTCCTGTGACTAAGTAGATGGTGGTGACATTCATAGCACTGGGATAGAGGGAAGGTGTTTGCTTCACGGCCCCTCAAAATCCTTGATTTAAGTCAAACACAGGTGTGTCTGTGTCATGACTGTCAGGCCTTCTCGAGCACTGGTTCTTAAACTTTAGCTGCCTCAGCATCACTGGATTGCTGAGTTCTGTCCTAGAATTTTTCATTCAAAAGGTCTGAGGTGAGACCTGAGAATTTGCATCACTAACAAGTTTCCAGATGATGGTGGTCCAGACCGACCAGCTGTTTTTATGTGAATATAAATCACCTGGGGATAGTATTAAAATATAGATTCTGATTTTGTTGGTGTAGGTTAAAGGCTGAGATTCTGTAGTTTTGAAAGCTCCCAGATGATGTTAATGTGGTTGGCCCAGGGATCACACTCAGAGAACAGTGGCCTCAACCTTGGCTATTCACTGGAATCATTGAGAAACTTTAAAAAAAAAATAGTCATGCTTGGGTTCCATGCTCAGGTATTCTGATTTAATTGTTCTGTGTAGATGATGACTATACCTAATACTGTTTTGTATACTTGAAAGTAGCTAAGAGAGTCGATCTTAAAAGTTTTCATCACACATATGAAAAAGTTAATCATGTGAGGTGATGGATATGTTAACTTACCTAATTGTAGTTATCATTTTGCAGTATATACATATGCCAGATCTTTATATTGTATACGTTAAATTTACCGAATGTTATTTGTCAACGACATCTCAGTAGAGCTGAAAAATTATTCTGTGGCTCAGCCCCGATAGCAGGATCTTTTAAACCTTCTGGGTGATTCTGATACACATCTAGAGTTCTCCCCCTAGCTTAGAGAGACTTCATACCTCCACACAATTGAAAAGCTAGAATGAAGAATCAACTAGCTCTTTCTCAAAAGTGTGGGAAAGTGTTGCTTCCAGTCACCTCAAGAGCTGTATCTGTGGATTGGATGGAGTCTGAAGGGCCAAAGTAGGAATAGTCCCCCACCTTTTATTTCAAGTTCCAGGATATACCAAACATAGGAATCTGTTAAAAGTGGAAAACAATTTGAACTGTTTGGAGACATTACAGTATGAAGAATTAGCTCACATATGTTTTAAATTCAGTTTGCTTGGAGATAAAAACAAAGCTAGTAAGAGCTGTAAAAATGTTATTTCTGTGTGCCTCTCAATACACTTGCAGAGTTTATGCCAGCTTTGCCCATGTGACCCTGTCACTTCTGCCTTCTAGCCTTACATTCCTTGTGCCTATGTTTTCCAGTCATTGATATCCATGAACACAATGTAAGGTACAAGGAATTCTTTATTCGTAACCTGCTAATGCTTAGGTAGTTCATCAGTAGGCCCATTAACCAACAGGTAAGTTCTAGTTTGGTTTTCTAAGTGAGGTATAGAAATGCCCTCAGAATATGCTCTAGCTGTATGTAAACTCAAGAGGCTTCTGAAGAGTGGCCATCCCTGAATGGGTCATTGTATCTTACTCTACAATGCTCTTACTAAACACAGACCTGGCAAGCATAGTTAGCAGTTCCATATATAAACTTACTGTATATGAAACCTGGTCATAGGCTATTTCAGGTAGGAGGTTACCATTCAGTGTGTGATATTAAAGGGGAAAGAAAGAAACTAATGAAATAGAATTAGCAAAATCAGCTGTTTATAGTCTGCTAGGTATAGGAACAAAGCAACCCTCTCTTCCTACTCATCATGGTGAATTGAGCTCACTATATTATAGTTTCAAAGGCATGAAAATTATAGACCTTTAAAAAGATTATTACATAGAAAGTGTTATACCTATCCAAGAACAGAGGTAATTATGCAGTGAACTTGTGTGCACCTGTCACCCAGTTTCAGTAATTATCAATGTGTTGCCATTGCTACTTAGTTCATCTGTAATTCTGTCCATTTTCTTTTGAAGCAAATTCCATATATCTTACAACATTCATTTCACCTAGAAATAACTTAAGTGTTTACTTTTCTAAAAGATAAGGACATTCTCCCCTCAATTTCAAAACCATTATCATACCTAAAAATATTAATACTTTTTAAATATTAATACTTTTTTTAAAAAGTGCAATACTTTTTAAAGATTTAAAGTTGTTAAAATCAAGTTTGTGTTCATTTTTTTGTTTTTAAGATTTTATTTGAGAGAAAGAGCATGAGAGTGGGTGAGGGGCAGAGGGAGAAGCAGACTCCCCACTGAGCAGGGAGACCGACATGGAGCTCAATCCCAGAACTCCAGGACTATGACCTGAGCTGAAGTCAAACACCCAACTGACTGAGCCACCCAGGCACCTCTCAAGTTTGGGTTCTACAAGGAATCCCCACTACCTGGAAAAAAATCTGCTTCAAAGCTCCATGTACTTTAGTTCTACATAAATTAAGTAGTATATAAGAGTACCTAAATAGTCACTTTCCTAATTAATTTGAATGTATGCAATGTAATGTGAATTTTTGAAACTGTATTAATATGTATGTACTTTCTTTGATTTAACAGCTTTTAACCTGGAGACTTGTCGGCTTATGGTTTCAATGCTGGATGTATCCTTTGATTGCTGCTGGAAGGTTTTTTCCTGACTGCCCCTCCCCCAAAAATTTTCTCCTAAAAGAATTCATCTAAGAATTAATACCCAGTAAATATAAGGTAACAAAGGACCACAAAGTTCTTGAAATCATTAGCTTTTAACATGTAATTTGGTGCAAAAAGGGAAGAGAGTTTAGTAAATATAGTGTTGGTTATTCAGGAATTCAAGGAAGCATCTGAAGAGAACAAGTATAGAAATCAGGGTGAAATCAGGGTTTATCGTTGCTTTATCGTTGTTTGCCCCACGTGATTCACACCTGACCTTCACACTGTGGAATTTCTCACATCACAGTTATCAGACTCACTTTAGCCTGTACTGATCCTGCAGTGCCTTCCATCCCACCTCATTTTCCAAAAGTGAAAGCCCCAGGTCTGGAAGGGCCTGCCAGGGGAATGCCTGGACCCCAGCAGCAGTGCCGAGGGCACTCAGAAAGTGCAGTCGGGTTCCGGTAAGCAGACCCCTTTCCACATGTGGCCCACAGTGCCCACTTTACTCCCTTGTAATCACATCTCATAGGTGATCTGTACTCTGAGGTTTTTCACCATAGGCTCTTTTCATTATATGGTTAGAGTATCCTTTCATTGTATCACATCAAGAGGGACTTGTAACATTTTTAACCTTTTTAGCAGAAAGAATGTTAAACTCCCTTACCCTTGAGCTTTGGCTTAATCATTAGAAAATGTTGCCAAATAAAGGTGCTCTAATCCTTAATTACGGTTCAGAGAGATATGTCAGGCACAATGGGTTTCAATGAATTTAAAGAACTCTGGGCTGTGCTGAATGGCTGGAGACAACACTTCATCAGTTTTGACAGTGATCGGAGTGGAACAGTGGATCCTCAAGAACTGCAGAAGGCCCTGACCACAATGGGTGTGTATGGCTGACTCCAGCCACCGCAGACATCATTCTCCTTTCATTTCCAAAACCAAGTGTTACAGACTCCTAACTCTGGGAAATGAACTAGGGGTGGTAGAAAGGGAGGTGGGCAGGGGGTGGGGGTGACTGGGTGATGCGCACTGAGGGGGGCACTTGGATGAGCACTGGGTATTATTCTATATGTTGGCAAATTGAACACCAATAAAAAATAAATTTATAAAAAAAAGGCAGTTTCTGTTTTCTAGAAGTAGTATATGTTCATAATGAAGTACATAATACATATGTAATTCCTAGTGTATATTCATAGTTAAAAATGAGTACTCCCAGACTGAAAAAATTGTGATGACTTTTAATGATCTTTTTCTTACACTTTACCTTTTTTCATTCCTCAGGTTTTCGTTTGAGTCCCCAGGCTGTGAATTCAATTGCAAAACGATACAGCACCAATGGCAAGATCACCTTTGATGACTACATCGCCTGCTGTGTCAAACTGCGAGCCCTGACAGGTGCGTTCTTTGAGGTGGTGTTCACCAGGGTGTTTGTAAAGTGTTTCTGAACTTCTGTTGCCCACAATCTTCCCCCCCCCCCAACCTCAGTGGCTTTTTAAACACTGCTAGTAAACATATCTAGCAGAATAACTATTTTTTTCAGAAATCCTTTCAGATTAGTGGTAAACTGCTTTTAAAATAATCTTAACTAGGGGCGCCTGGGTGGCTCAGTGATTGAGCATCTGCCTTTAGCTCAGGGCGTGATTCCCGAGACCCGGGATCAAGTCCCATATCAGGCTCCTTGCGTGGAGCCTGCTTCTCCCTCTGCCTATGTCTCTGCCTCTTTCTGTCCCTCATGAATAAATAAATAAAATCCTTAAAAAAAAAAATCTTAACTAAATTTCACAAAAATGTTCCAAAACATGATCAGCTAATTTGTGCATTTTTTATCAGCATATGAGCGGTACTCTGTGATTCCTCCCTAGAATATAAAATATTTGAAGAGAGTGAAATTACTCATTAGCTCTCTCTCCTAATTCCTCCTGTTAGAAAGTAGTTTAAAGCGGTGGTCATCTGTTTCAAATGTATGGACTGCTTAGATGAGGTTATATCAGTAATCTCTACTTTTTTATTTCCTTTGTTCTTTTTCTTTTTTCTGTATATTTTTCTATTTTTCTTGTTCCATTCCTCTCTTTAGTTTCTCTCTTTTTTTTTTGTGAGGCTTGAACTCAGGACCCTGAGATCAAGGCCTGAGCTGACATCAAAAATCAGATACTTAATTGACTGAGCCACCTAGGCACCCCAGTCTTTACTCTCTTTAATACCTGGGTTTGTAATTTTTTTTGCATCCTAATAAAAATATGAGGCCAGGTTTTTTTTTTTTTTTTTTTTAATTAAAGTAAATCCTTTTCAATAGCACAGAGCTCAGAGGGGTGGAATATTTTTTATAGCCCATTTGCCATATTAGGAACTCCATCCATCCATTTTCCTAAACACTATTTGTGTTATTAAGAAGTTTGTAGTTTGGAGGCATGTGTGATGGAACAGTATCATCTGTTATTTCTGCATTGTATTACTCTTTTGTATATTAAATCTATCCACATTATTATAGTTGGCTTCTTTACTGTGGGCTTTTGTTTATGTTGGCTGGTTTTACAACTCAAATACTACTGCAGTTTGAACCCAATGCCAAAATAATTTACTGTTGTGATGTCAGATGTTTAAAAATAACCATAGATTTTACTGTGGTGTTTTATAGACAGCTTTCGAAGACGGGATACTGCTCAGCAAGGTGTTGTGAATTTCCCATATGATGATGTAAGTCACTAAATTCGGAACTGAAAAGATGAATAAGATGTACGCCAGTTGGGCATCCCTTGTGAAGTTAGCCATGAAGAGCATCTTAAGGATGCTGAGTAATCAAGGATTAAATGATTAGGAGTTACCATTCAGAATTTATTACTTTCATTTATTACTAGTCTTACTCATATAGTTCACTTTGACTTTCATTAAAAGACTTGGTTCGGAGCCCAGCTGGTCCCACTTACTGGCTGGGTCACAGAGATAGGTTTCATCATTGCTCTGAGAATATTTGAGGAGAGAAAGTAGTAATGCCTCCTTCTTTGGGCTATTGGGAGATGTCAATCAGAAATGTCCTTGGAAAACACCATTCAGATGTTGTGTCTGTTTCTGCCTTCATTGAACAAGTATCTCTGTCACCGAGAAGTAAATTTAACAGCTCAAAACTGTACTTAACACACCTATGTTGTTCATTGAGGACATAAGGCACAGATTTCATTTGTTTAAAACAATGCATTTACTAACCACACTGGAGGAGGTAGGACAATGCCAAAGACTCAGTGGGAATGCAGTCACATGCCATCTTGGATGACATTAGTTGGATATACATAACAAAGCTAGGGAAATGTTTCATAGTGTTTCTATTTTTGCTCAGCCTTGGATGTAAAAAACTCACTTTCAGAATGGAAATCACTGTGATAATGATGATTACAAACTACAAGGATGACATTTTCAGTTTGGCATCTGCCACAGTTCTGATAATTTAAAAAGATTTGTGTGTAAATTTGTTTATTCCTTCTGCTTGAAGGTGTTTTCATTATCGTGCATTAGTTTCTCAGGTGATGGCCCTGTCACTGTTTCCAGAGATGGAGAGGCAGCCTATGGAGTGGAATGTGCCTCCAACGGGCCCCCTAAGAGATTTTAAATATCTTGATCCTGGGTTCCCCCTTCCCTGAAAGGAATAGTCAGCTTGGCTTTGTAGCAGTGCTGCAGGCATTAGCAGTACATAGTGCCTCCCTGGCGTCAGAAGAATGAAAAAATTGGTAGAAAATAGAGCCTATTGGTGTTTATAGTCAAGCAGACATTTCACAGTGAATATTGATGTTTCTAATACCGGGTTTCTGAATTGCTGAGGAAAGGTCCCATATTCTGTCTCTGGTCATATATAAAGTTGCAAACTAGGATTTATTTTAGCGAAGCAGATTTTAAGGGAGTAAACTGTTGAAGGTGCTCTGTGAGTGGTGGGATCACACTGTAGTTTGGAGGCATCTGTGTGATGGAACAGTATCATCTGTTATTTCTGAGTAGGAACCTTTTACCATGGCCATTTGTAGAGTCTGGGATAACTGGAATTTAAATAATTCTTTATCCATTGAAGTAAAATCTCTTTGTAAGAAGAGATATCCACTGGATTTTATACTAGACTGCTTCCCCTACAAAATGAACCCTTCCATCCATATACTCTTATTTTAGAACGGGATCATTCTCAATCCTTAATTCAAATTAGAAAAATAAAATGTAAGCAGTCTAAAAATCAGCTGTTGTTGCAGTGTTTGCAGGATCATGTGGATTTTTCTCTTTCAGTTCATCCAGTGTGTCATGAGCGTTTAAACCAAGAAGCCGTATGAACACAACCAACAGCATTCCGATTGGAGTTCTCTCTTGCTCTTACTCTTTGCCTTCAGCCACTGTGTGTAAACTTGCAGCGCTGCTTTTCCTTATTAGCTGTCATAAAGATTTATTACTTTATGTACAAAGTTTTTAGCGTTGATAATAAATTCGTTGGAATTTTACGAATATAAAATCAGGTCTCTTACCCCATTTATAACTTCCTAAAGCCATTGTCAGTGATGCTTTATTTTCTCACTAAACCTTTTATGTAAATTTTGGTGTACAAAATGTTTAAATCACTAGCCCAAATTTTTCACTGTAAGATTCTTAAAAACCTTTTCATTAGACCACAGCTCGTCTTTCCTAGAGGAGCTTTTACATGGTAGTAAAAGCTTTATGTTTCTTATGATTTATTCTCACTTGGATGCAAACAGAAACAAAAACCCGTGGTAATTAATAGGGTTCACTTGAGTGGGAACTTAGTACCAGCTTTTTAAGGCTTACACATTTTTGATGGCCTCATGATTGGACAGGGAGCAGAAATGATTATTTTCTCTTGAAAACCTGCATCAGTTGAATGGCAAATATGATCTGTCACCAAGTTTGTTGTCGTCAACCACCTAGACCTTTGTTAGCTCTACTTAAAAGTCTTATAAATTATGAACTTAACTGTATAAAAAAAAACTGATAGAAAAAAAACTAAGGTAATAATATGAAAATATTAACTATGGTCATTTTTGGTTTATGAGATTCCAGGTGACTGGAATTTCTTTTATAGATTTCAGTACTTTGCAAGTTTTCTATAATGTGTGCACTTTCCTTTTAAAATCAGAAGATGATAATAATCTTTTAAGTGTGTTCACACTTTAAAAACTACATGGCAGAAGGACCAGACAGGACCACAATGTTGGTGCTGCTACCCCTGGGAATCAGGATAAATTCAGGAACCGAATTTCTTCCTTCCCATGACTCTTCATCTGATAAATATTACTCTTGTAGTGGAAGACTTTTTTTTTTTTCTTTTAATTTTTAAATCATGTGCTTTTAAATAAGATCTGGATTCTCATGCTGGCTGTGCCTCTTCCTGAATATGTGATTTTTGTCATCTCAGATACTCTTAGCTTCCCCACCTTTGAAAAGTAGATTAATACTCCATGGGGGTAGTTCTGAACATGAAAAAGTGTGTTGGTATAAAAATAGTATTTCTGTTTCTTAAATTTTAAAACTGGCCTGGTTTGCTCTTTTCTGCAAGAGAGCATAGCACATGAAACCATGAAATTCACCTGTTTTCTCCCTGCCAGCAGAGTATGTGTCTTACTTCAGGGCATAGTGTGAGAGTTATAATTCAGATGATCAGTTAGTTGTCAACCAATGAAAAAATAAAACATTCCTAAGCACCTTCAGCCTCATTTCACTTGGTTACGTTTTTTTCAAATATTGCTACAATACATTAATTTTATAAATATTTATACAACCTTAGCTTATGCATCCACATCAAATAGTCACACTGGGGCTTGCATATCAGACCGTGATGCAGCCTGCTTTATGTTACATGGTGACTCTAGGTTTCATTTTACATACACAGCTTGGCATGAGCCAGAGCTGTTCAGAAATGGGCCAGAGAGGGAGGGAATTCATCCTCAGAGTTGGTTTTAGTCTCACCAGAGTCCCATAAAGAAGGGATAGTTTGAGGAAATGGTGACCTCCTGGGTCACCCTAATGTGGTAAGGAGGAAGGCCCTTGCTAGCTCATGATTATGGACCATATTTGAAATATCCTACTGGTTAGGTAAGTCCTAAGGTATGCTGCATCAGTCTTGGTTCTGGATTTGCTTTTTGGATAAATGCTGAAGCATCAACAAAACTGTGTCTCTGGAAATACTCAGTTTTAATTATTGATACTTCATAGCAAGGCTCTTTATCTCCTCCATTTCTGCTTTCACAGTTTCTTTCTGAAAGCACAGAGCCTAGTCTTCAGGATGTCCCTGCACTTAGAAATTGTTTCCTTCCTCTTGACAAATTTAACATATCCATCCCCTTTCTTTAATTACAGCCAAAGTCTTCATTACAAGTGAATCTTGGGTTGCATTATTTGTTTTATGTTGGGTTCTGTGTTCCATTCATTATAAACTTTTAGTGCAGCCTTGCCTAATTCTTAAAACTGTTTCTTGGTCTATTCTTCAAACAGCTAGCTGGAGCATGGTCAAGCTGTGAACCCAAGCTGGACTAGTTCAGTTATTTGGAGATTAAGTTCCTCAAAAACTGCCAGCTTAAGCTTTAGCTTTCATTTGGAGATATGTGCTTTTAGTACTGTGTTGCAAGAGTTAAAGTACCTGTATGTAACCCTTTTCAGGCACTCTGTAGGAATGTGGCTACAGGAAGCCAGGCACTTCCTTGAGGACAGCTGGCGTAGATTTGCACCACAGCAGTCATAGATAATTAATCATAGCCTGCACTCTCGTAGAGCCAAAGTGGAGGTGAGACTCCCATTTCAGCATGATGTTCTAGGTGGTACCATCAGCCCATGAGAGGCAACATGAACTAAAACTTGTACTTATCCCAACTAGACTTTGCTTTTTGCTCAGCTGAGTGTTATTCTTTCAGTATTCATCCAGATGATTCTGTGCCTAAAATATTATAAATACAACAAATGCAGCTATATGTAATCACCCCGAAGGTTTTTTTAATCTAATAAACATACAAACCTTGTCAATGACTTCTGTTTTTCTCACGTTAAAACAGTACTTTGACTACCTATAACTATTTCTTTCCTCAGCACACTGAGCTGACAGCAAGGAAACTAAGTGCCAAGGTAGAGACCAGAAGATGAAAGGGCTATGTGAGAGGCAGACAGCTGAGGGGGCTAGTGTTTTAGGCAGTGGACTCCTGAACCTAGGTGGAGTCCATCCAAGGCCCAAGGCCTTAGAGTCTAACCCAGGAGAGCATATAAATAAGCACTGCCACCACTACCAGCACCACCACCAGGGCGCTCAGTCAGGATACAGTGACTGATTCAGTCAGGGCCAGGAACGAAGTGCCTAGAAGACAAGACCACGCCTGCCACCCACCTGGGGAAATTGTTCAACAAAGTGAGTGGGCCATCCTTTACTAAAGGATCTCTGTGCTCCTCATTGTGTTGATGGCAGGCCTTCCAGGGCAGCATGAAGGGAAAACAGAGCCCCTAACAGCACTACCACGAAAGCTTCTTAAAGAGAAACTGATGGAGAGAAAAGCAGGATTAAACGGAGTCGGGCATCAAAATAACATAAAATCTTTTATTGAAAGTCACTTTATTGATGTTACAATGAGAGTAACATAGAAAACTTGTATCTTTTTAGCTTCAGAAGTGAATTACTAATAAAATTGTGCCAGAAATTTGAACAAGTTACAGTGACCTTTAAAAACAGTAAGACTTTGTTTACCTACAATATAAGAACAAGTTAGTAACTTGAACAGCCATCAAACACATCACGGTTGCTCAGGAAAGCAGTTGCCACATATATATCAGTTGGTGACTGCCAAAACCCAGTTATTTGTAAAATAGCTTAAGAACCTGAAGTGCAGAGGAGCAGAGAATATATTAAAATGAAGCCAATCTTAGGTATATACACAGGATTCCTTGGTTACCAAAAGTGAAATCATGCTGCTATGAACACTTCCCTATGAAGTGGCTTCCGCCGTTGATGGACATCACCCCTTATAGATGATGATTGTGGGAAACACTAGCACAGACCTACCTTGGCTAACATAGACTGCTATGTTTAGGTGAATGCTGTTTCTAAAAGAAGTTGTCTTTTTGGGATGCTAGATTGGAGAGGCACGTCTCTTCCAGCAGATTAAAAAAAGGACATACATGCTTAATTATCCTGAATAAACCTTTTGTTAAGCACTTTTGAAGTTAGTGTTTTAAAAAAAAAGTTTTTACAAAACAAAGGTGTTGGGTCTTTTTTGCCCATTAAAAACACTGGCTATAGAATCACAGTTGGATATTGTGCTGGATTTGAAAAGAAAAGTGGGGTTTCTAATCAGGCAGTGATACACATGTGTAATTTAGCAAGAACTCTTGTATTATTACTGGATAAATTGTTAATTCATATCAGCACTTTCCGTAGTATGTTATCTAGTATAACTTAGCACCGCTTGTGTTTAAAGATTGGGGGCTATTCGTATTATTTTAGAACTTGGAACAGTAAAACACAAAAATCCACCTCTGAAACTTTTTAACTTGAGAGGAAAATGTCCCTTCCTTCATAAATTCTTTGAAAACTTTATTGATGATTTTGTAAGTGCGTTATCTTAAGATCGCTAGTCTCATTGTATGCCTTTTTGCAAAAAAAACCAAAAATACCCTACATTTTCTCTGGTTTTGATTTCAAGGATATCTAAAAACACAAAATAAGGATGCCCTGGAGCAAAAACCTTGCCAGCCTCTAAGCACCTTTCAGTATGATACAGGTTTTATGAACAATGCAGCAGGGACACAGCAGGCAAGAATGACTGGCCCATTTGGGACTGGCCCAAGAAGTATTTACAAAGCCAACCACTCAGTAAAACTGCAGAGCAGATAGGTCTATTGTTGGCCCTCTAGGAGCCCCTCTGCCTCCACCAGACTCCCAGTGACCACCTTCTGCATACCTGGCTTCTGAGTTCATGTGGGTCTCCATTCCACTCCTATGCCAGGGCTGAATGCCCTCTGATCTCCCAAGGGCGGCCTTCTATCTCCTCTCCATCCTGAAACAGACCTGAGGACCAATCTCTCAGTGATTACTAAAGTTGTATAATTCACGCCCTGTTGCCAAAGGGAGAAGACTGCAGGTGCCTCTCTCCCCGCTACTGGGTACCCCTATGGTTCTCCCCAGTGCCAATTTAGCCAAAAAAGGGGGGTACTTCCCTCCATGCCAGTGAAAGTTCCTAGTCAGGAGAAAAGGGCTGACAAGCCACTGAAGGGGAGCAATTTGGGAACCCTACCCTTCCAGGAGGGTCTGGAAGTATCTCTCAAGCTCATAGGGAGGATGCTTACTGTTCGTCAGGGCCTTGATATAAAAATCAAAAATACCAGGCGGGTTTTTGTTTTTGAATGTTTTGTTTTTCTACTTACAAACTGAACCAGATGGTGCTCCATTTTGGGGACTCTGAATAAAAAGCCATGAATAAAATGTGAACAGAAATATTATGCCCTGATTTCTAAAGTCTGGCTGCAACTCTGCTCCACATCTGCAGGTGTGGTGGGAAAGCTCCCCTCAGAATTAAAAGCACCTGCCCATAGAGCATATGCTATGAGCATGCATGGTTCCAGCAGGTATGTGCACACACACAGGCACATCCCTACCCCCCAGATGATGGGCTGCTGCCCCTTAACTGATCACAAGAGTGGTCTGGGCTCCTCACAATCTAACACACAAGGGAAGCTGCTGATGAAAGTCCTTAGTGCCTCCTTCCCAGAGGGAAAGCTGCTGCATCCAAAATCAGAGTAGTTTTATCCATTCAGAAAATAACTGAGGAGAAAAGCAAAAATCCCGAGGCTCAAATTAAGCCCTATTCCATAGAGATGTCTGCTTCTTATCTATCTAAGCTAGTAGGATGAGAAATTCACCTTGATTCCATTGAACAAAACAAAACCTTGGGTGACATTTTCAGAGAAAAACCTAAGAAGTGAAAGGAAAAGTACCATCAGGACTCTGAAATGTAGACGTTATGCCGCCAATGGGAGACCATTTCTTGGAAAACTGATGGCAACTTACCCACTTGCAGGACGATATTTATAATACACTGCCCACGGGGGCGCCCTTGACAATGGTGTCCTAGTCAGGCTGTAGCCACACCCGGCTGGCCTCTCTTCATTCATGTAGCACCACATCTGTTCCCCCTTCCCATGTTCTCTGCCAGTCACTTGGCATCCTCCCAATGAACTACCCTTCCTTTATGTTTAAGGAGAATAAAGTAAAATAGTCTTCTCTTTAGGTAAGGATTTATTATCATGTTGAATAACACAAGGAAATACTTAAAACACTAAATATATAAGTTAAAATAGAACTACGTGACAACAGGAAATGAAGAATGGATGAAATAAGCTTTTGAAATACGTAAAGAAGTGAATAAAAATACCGTATTTCCTTTGACCCACAGGTAACTATAAAAAGAACAAAATCTTAAAAAAGCAGAAGGTTAAGTAGCCACAAGAGATCTGGAACAATGGACAGGATTAAATTATGCAAGTCTACAAGGGAATCAACAGATGAAAAAAAAAAAAGAAATGTAAGGCTGTTATGAAATTCAAATATAAATAGTCCTTTTCTGGAAGTGCACAAAAGATCTAATTTTATCAGCAACTTCTTTTAGAAACCCTATCAGTCTTATGTTCAGAAATCTATACCAGACTGACCGTATTTTTAAAGACAATTTTAAAAGCCTTTTGAAAGCAAGGGGAAAAAGAGAGAAACTGTAGTATTACTTAATAAAGCACTTATCTCAAACTAAAAAGTATGTTTGGCATTTTAAACCTACATTTACTTTATCGAATTTTTTTAAGGACTAACACTGGGTTTCTCTAAAATATAGAGCAACTACACTACACTGAACACTCTGACTATGCTGCACTGTTTGAGTTTATTCCTTTCCACAGATTTCATGTCACCCGGGGATCATTTTCTGGCTGGCAGACTCCAGAGGAAGATGCCACTTCCTGACTAAAGAAAGGGTTGGCTGGACACAGACCAGTCTGACCAGTCTGTACCTTCAGGGGCTCCCTCTTACCACCCCCCTTGTTGGCATTCTTAATAAAGAGATTTAAATGTTTCCTTAAATCTGAGTTTGCTCTACTGCAATGTCTATGGATAATGGAACATCTCAGGCAGCGGGGATTGTCAATCTGAAGCTTTACGCATAGAACTTTAGAAAAAGAAGAAAAAAAGGCATACAATGGAACAGAAAGGCCAAATAACTGCTCCTAGAGAGGAGAATAGTCCTATATTGTCTAGGGGCTATCAAGATTAGTTGCATGACACAAACTGCTATGGTGACTTCAAAGTTTCTCTCCAATATAGATATTAAAAAAATAATAATGCTGTGCTTGTGTTTCGTGCCATAGGTCCATCTTCCCTGGCTCAGTGGAAGAAAAGTCATAAGCATTTAGATTTAATACATCTAAATACCAACCATGACTACTCACATTTCTCAAAACTATCCATTGAGATTATGAACTTGTCAAAGAATTCTGCAAATGGCTGTAAGAACGTTCAAACATTCTTAGATACCCAGAAGAGAACATTAAAGCTACTATAAAATCATAGTCTCTCTGCAAATAAAACATATGCTTTTCATTTGGTTTCGTATGAAGGTTATTATCAAGGAGAATGACTATAAACACTCATGTCATCCAAAAGACATGTAACAATGATTTTCACGTGGGATAATAATTTTATGTAAAAATAACTGAGAAAGTGAGGAAAGAGGGGTAAAGGGTATCTGTGGCGAGTAGCTCACCATTTGTGAATTCTTTCAAATGAGGGTTTGTGTAACCATAACTACGAGGCATATTTACACAAAGTACCTTACATTCAAATCTATAAACTCTTTTATAGTCAAAATAAACCTTGTAACATTAGCATTTTTATACACTCAATACCAGAAAACATTCAGTGCACATTAAAGTGATCTTGGTCAAAAGCCACTTTGTTTGCTACATTTTTAAATCTGTCTACTCTCCTGACCTTCACTTGAGCTGTGTGGCATGGTTACCCAACACTCACCCAAATCTTAATCTGATGGATCATTTTATTTTAGAATCGACTATCACATCACTTCCTATCATGAGAAAATGATGTTTACACTTTATAGCTTTGAATGATGAAATTGCTTTTCAAACATTTTAAAAGACTTTCAGAAGAGAGGGCCATTACAGACGACGTAAATACATAGAGTATAAAACACTGCCTCTAACATGGTCCTTCACTGTGGGCATCTAACATGACTACACATGGAGATGAAATGGATTTTGACCATAAACACTACTGGGAGAGATCAAATTTAGAGGATATTTTTGAAATCTTATCTGCAGATTCCATTCCTCTCAAGAAAAAGGAGAGAAAATGAGGAAAATCAAAGCATCCGATTAAGCCCATCAATTTCTGAGTTTGCGAGAGTAGCCTCCCCAGTTTCTTTTAGAATGACAGAGCTGCATCAGAACAGCCATCAAACTTTGGTTTTTAAGAAGGAACTTTAACATAAATTTCTCACTTTTCTCTGTATTAAAAAAAAAAAAAGAATTCAAAACAACAGATTCTCCTCCCTGCCAGCTGTTTGTGTAACGTTTCACAGCTGCCGCACACCTGTGGCTTTAGGTTTCTTCAAACCCTCTGTGGCCTGGTGAGGCTTCCCAGCCCAGCTGGTAGAACCCTCCACTATCTTGCTTCCACATCAGGGTAGAATGACCTGTTGGACTCACATCCTCCTGATGATAAGTATCCTTAATGAACAGTGTAAAAGTTGGTTTTATTAAAACAAGTCATTCATTTTACAGGTAAGGGTGGCTAAAAAGTATTGTCAAAGAACAACAACAAAAAAAGAACAAAAAGGCCACAAAGGGTTAGAGTCTTAGCAAGTTGGAAGCTACCAATGTATCAGCGGCCCATGGACTCGTGTGTCTTTGGTGCACTTGCTTCATTTCAGGATGTGCTGCTGAGGGGCTCCCAGGCCTCCAGGGTGAAACTAGCAGTGCTCTGGTACTGAAAGCTGACAGCTGCTGGGGCAGGCACCTTAGCCCCCAGAAGGGAGAAAGGGTAGCCTGGAGTTCCCAGGGAGCAGCCATCAGCATCTGAATGCCTGGAGGCAAGAGAGCAGTTGCAGGGATCAACTCCTGCTCCAGCGAGCTGTGGAGGCCCCAAGTTTGGCTGGGCATTTTGTTCCCTGGTTCAATTAATTACTCAATAAAACTCCCTCCAGACTGTGCACAGCTTAAAGGGGTATCACATGTTTTGGATGAATACCAATTATGGAGAGACACATTTATAGCATTGACCACTATATTTACAATGTCATCTGCTTATAATCTTTAAAGACCATTTGATGGATGGTGATGATGTGACTGTGACTATTTTTAGGCATTTGGCAAAATACACTTGTGTGTAACAGCTGCTTTTTTTTATTTTAAAAATGTTTACATATGTACAATTGTCCTTGTATGCTGATATAAATATGAAAAGTAAAAAAAACAAAACAAAAATAAAGATACATGTTTAGAGTTAACACAAGGGATATTGGCCTCTCAAAGCTTTAAAGTCCTGCAGAAAAATCCTGTATGCCTTAGCCCTGCATGCTAGTTTCTATTATGGGATGTTGTTTCCTTAAATGTGGAAATTGCAATAAACAGAAGCTTCATGCACTAGCATTACTGTCTACATGAGGATGTGCTTCAGAATGTCAGTTCTGAATCCACCATTACCCCTTAGGAAACTTGCTACATTTGGGTCATGTGAGTTAATTTTAGTGATATTTCTACATGTATCTGTCATGCGGATTATCCATTAACATACCAGTACCTTTATTGTTCCATGTTTTAGTGTAACATTTCAGTAGTTCTTTTCATGGTTTGGATAAATCCTAAACCAATGACAAAAAGAAAATGGTATCCAGATGTGAGACTCGGCTTCCTCTCTCCTCTGTGTTATCTCAGAGGGTCTTTGTATTGTCTGAAGAGCAGATAGATTTGTAGTGATTCCGTGAGGCTGGGTTTCTATAAAAGTTGAAGTAAACAGTTTTGATGTATCACATGTAAACAGTTGATCTTAAATGGATGTCTCCCATAGCTGCACAAAGAAAAGCAAAATTGCACATTGTGAAAGCAAGGAACAGTCACATTCTGAGCTATGAAGATGAAAAAGAGTTGATGATTCCATCCATTCTTATGTGGTTGTGGAAGCACACACTCTCTTGTCAAGTCGAATGAATGGATAAATAAGTGCTCTAATTTTTAGCTTTCTCTTTCCTCCAAATCTGTGTCTCAACCTTTTTAGCAACTGCCACCTTTTAATACAAAATCCCTCACACTAATTTAATGCTACTAAAAAATTTGAATAAATTAAATATTATGTCTCCAATGAAATAATTTAATATACTATTTTAACCAGGATTCTGCTACAGCCCACTAAGAGCAGTGGTTCTCAACCCAGCTGCACATTTCAAAGATCTGGGGAGGCTTTAAAAATCCTACTACCTAGATAGCACACTAGATCAACTACATCAAAATCTCTGTGGGTGGGACTCAGGCGTCAGCATAGTTTAAAAGCCCTTCAAACAACTCCCATGTAGAGCGAACCCTGAGGAGTACCAACCTTGCGGAAGTGTGATTCCATCAATTCCACCATCACCCACTTAGAAATCTCTGCTGTGTGCCTACAACCAGGCCATCCACTCTCCAAATCCAACACTACCTCCTAGAAGATTGTCCTCTCTCAGGACATGAGAGTAGAATGATGCATCTGTGGCAGGATGTCAATTGTTTAATTCTCTCACCGTTTCCTTCTCCTTGCTTCTGTCACCAGTCCTGCACACATTGGTACTATTCATATTTGCTTTCTACAATGTTCACTAATTGCTTTAATGCACTATAAACAACTCTGGCATGATCAAATATGAATACAACTCAGTTCACCAGAGGATGGCCAATTAAAAAAAAAAAAAGGAAAAAGATCAAGCCGACAATGTATTGTTTCCAGGCAATATGATGTGGGTACACGTTTACAAACATGAACAAAGAAAGTCTAAGACCAGTGTGACTTAAGCTGCATCCAAATTCCATTCAAATTCCATTTTTACTAAAAATCTGGGGCAGGTCATTGTATACCTTTTGAGTTTCTGGGAAAGAAAAAGCAGAAAGAGCTAAGTGTCTTGTGGATGTTTCTACATAGGTTCCATTAATAGGTTCCTTGGAACCTTCATGGAAATCTTGTTCTGAATACCCATGTCAGCTACTCCACAAGGACTGTGGTAAAGCTGACTCTGTTCTCACCCTTTGGAGACTAAATCTCTCAATTGTAAGGATGTTTGTCTGTGAATGACATGTGTTGGTGGAGACTAGTGAAGATGAATTGGCTAAACAGGGGGTCCACAGGGTATCTGAGGGAAAGAAGATCCAGATCAATGCTCAGTTGATGGTACAGAGTGTGGCCATTTCTAGATAGCTGTAATGGAGGAGTGCTCATAACAAGATCTGCTTGTTTGATTCTCCACGTCCCACAAAGACAGCCAGAGACAGGGGCTGCCTATTCTGCAGGATTCCACTGTATGTTCATGCGGATGTTCCATGGTGGATGGAACCATCTGATCTTTCACAGAACTGTCCCAGGAAAGAGGCCATGGGCCAGCCACTTCTTCTGGGGAGCTGACATTTTCATGGGCTTTATGTGGGATTATTAATAACCTACAGCCTGGCATGACAACAGCTGATAGAATGTCCCCAACTAGATGGAATGCCATTAGCCTTGGATTTCATTATGATACACTCAAATCATGAACAACTGGATGCCTATTAACAATTATGTTTTTTAAGACCAGAAAGCTGAATGCTGGGAATTTGAATTTTCTTTTTCCCTGCCATCTTTCACCATTACCCATAATCACATGGGAAGGTAATTTTTCATGTAATTGACAAAAACACCACTAACTGGTTTCAAGGTGTTTCTGATTACAGTAATATAATCTGTTTTAATAAGTTGTGTTCTCTTGTTGACTATGAGTTGATTGAGGTAAAATTTGAATGATCTGTTACCTTGAACCCCATTATATAAGTTCAGGATCAAATAAGCTCTGAAATATCTTCCAAACCAAAAATCCCAGAAACCCAAGACCCACTAGCAGATAAATCTGCACAGGCTTTTAAAGCTTTATTTTATTGCAAAGTATTTCCGAGAAGAACAACTTTACACTGTAAGTGACCACAACAGAGTTTAGATATCAAAAAAAGTAATTATTCTTTGGTTGTATCTTTCACTTACACCTCTGAGGGCTGGCCTGCTGCTCTTAACTGGACTATATCGCAAATTTCACATAATGGATGTGTTCTGGGAACACTGTGAGGCTGAGTAGATTCATAAAGTAAAAGAAGACTCAGTATTTAAGGAAACTTCTGGCACATCAGAAACTAATATAACACTGTATATAATATTATGCTGAATTTTCACTATATTAGACTCATAAAATACTTCAGTGAGAAAATAAAAGGAATTGGTTCTTCTATGTGAAAAACTAATGACAAGCTAAAGAAAAGTAAGTATGTAAATAAATAAAATTTCTGGTGAACCATATTTTAACATAAATAATCAGCTCTTCTGTGTTTTTAAATCTGGCTTTTTAAAATATAAAAGGTTGCTAAATTTTACCATACCCTTTGACATATATTTTTTAATATTAGTATCCAAATTCCATCCTTGTATCCATTCCATCCCCATCTCCAAGATACTGGTCTAACTTTCTGTCACAGGTTCTTTTTTTTTTTTTTTTTTTTTTAAATTTTTTTTTTAAATTTTTATTTATTTATGATAGTTACACACACACACACACACAGAGAGAGAGAGAGAGGCAGAGACATAGGCAGAGGGAGAAGCAGGCTCCATGCACCAGGAGCCCGATGTGGGATTCGATCCTGGGTCTCCAGGATCGCGCCCTGGGCCAAAGGCAGGCGCCAAACCGCTGCGCCACCCAGGGATCCCATCTGTCACAGGTTCTGATTCCTAAAGTCTTATTGGGTGTTATTAGCCAGTAAAAAGCCTAAGTAAGCAAATTAGACATGGAAATGAGGCTACTTTTTTGAATCTCTGGCATTTTTGGCTATACTAAAAAACTGATAAAGCAAAATACTTTCTCTGTTTCATTTACTTCAGACTGTAATATATTAGCTACAATGTATCATACAAGATATAAACATATAGCAATGAATGATCAAATTATATCAAATTATCTCTAGCATTTATGAATGCAGTAGTTAAGCTCATTTGCAAATATAAATCTGAGCCCCCCAAATCCTCCATTTTTTAATGGAATATTGAAAATCTTCCATTTTTTTTTTATTTTTTGTAAGCAGAAAAGGAAAAATGGCTCTCTCTTTTAAACTATGAATTAGGGCAGCCCCCGGTGTTAGAGCTGCCTTCACCCCAGAGTGTGATCCTGGAGACCCGGGATCGAGTCCCACGTCAGGCTCCCTGCATGGAGCCTGCTTCTCCCTCTGCCTGTGTCTCTGCCTCTCTCTCTCTCTCTCTCTCTCTCTGTGTGTGTCTCTCATGAATAAATAAATAAAATCTTTAAAAAAATAAACTATGAATTAATAAATAAATGATAATGATCAAGGCTGCTAGCATATGGCAGTTTCCACCTACCCTGGCACTTTGTCGGTTCACTTTCTTTTCTTCATCAGGAAGTGGTGGCATTGGGTATGGGTATTTTCTGCTAGAGGCAATAGACCCAGTTGATGAAGAGGGAGACTTGGCAGGAGACAGAGTCCTGAGACGTTGAGAACACATGAAATAAATATTATGTGACTGCCTAACATCTTTTTCAAATATCTGAAAAGTGGGTTTAGAACAAACCCTTTGATTCCTATTTTCATAGGCCACTATTGCAAAGGTTTAAACTAGTGGGAGATTCTCTGTTCTTTCCAATCACTGGAACGCTGGAATCTTATCTTCCTAATGTCATAACTGAATGGACTGTTCAAACGTTAGCACACAGAATCAGACTCCTCAACTACAAAGCAAATGATGAAGTTCCCTATACAATAGATAAAAAAGCTAAAATGGAGAAGGGATAAAATCATTCTAAGAGCTCATAATGGTCAATTAAGTGTACGACATATTAATATACTGCCTTATTTTTACCACTTCATGTAAAAATGTTTTAGTATAGTAATTCTAATTATATTTTACTATCTGAAAATATAATACAATTGATACATTAAGTTGTTGAGTCACACACCAGTTTACACAAAACTCATGCATTCAGAGGCCAGTGTGTTAGTTGTGAAAGAACAAAGGCAAATACAGGGGTTTTAATAATAAATTAGTAAACATGCAAGCAGTAAAGAGTGCAGAGTTCCAGCCAAACAAAGAGTCTGATGAGAACATACAAAAATGGTCTGATTAGTCCCTACAATCTGCATTTCCATACAGGTGAGGATTCTGTACCATAGAGGTAGATCTTGATGACTCATGTAGGGTACACTTATTATGTCATTAGGATGGCTACATTTTATTGACTGGAATGTTACTGAAACTAAAACAAAACACAATAAAACCTTTCCTTTTTAGATAACATCTCCATCATGAAGATACTCCATATGAAAGATATGTGTAAGCTGTGGTGTATTATGCTGTTCTTGATTCTGCACATGTAGTGGTAATATTTGCGACAAAGCTGAGCTCACAAGAAGAGCCCACATCTGTTATCTCGTCCTCCAAGTAAAAAACAGAGCTGAAGAGTTTTTCACTCACACCTTATCAATGGGAAACAGACGTGCTAATTCAGCAATAACTACCCATTCACAAATGTTACCACAACATACCCATGACTGCTCAATTGCTGGGGCAGGGTGGCTGTGAGCCACATTGCCAAGGGGTTACTTCATAAATGGGCTTTTATTTCAGGGGGATGCAGCTCATCTGCTGGGAGTGACTGACAACCTGCGAGCATTGGCAGCAAGGTGGCACTGGCCAGGGGCAGATCTACTGCACTGCACATGCAACAGCATAAAGAGGTCTCTTTTTTTCCCCCGTTGGTTTCCATACATATATTATGCTTCACTCTAGTTCTGTAATTTTCAAATCAGTTCCCATCTTTTGGACACCAAATTCAAGCTAAATGTTGAAAATATTTTTTCCTATAAGCCCTGAGCTCCACATGAACATTCTTGCTCAATTTGAAGAATCAACAGTGGCTTAATTTGGTTTTAACCTATAACTCCTAACCTTTCCTCTATTTTTGGAAAATGTCTAGGACCACTTCTTAGTGTGAACTGTTAGAATATTATATTTTTTGTGATAATGCTTTCTACTACAGAGCAGATAGGTCAAACTAAGAATATAAGTACTTCAAATCCTCCAAAAGGCTATTAAAGCATATATACTACTGCATATGTTTCTAGTTAGAAATTAGGGAATTTTTAGTTTTAAGAAAACATTTCCAATATGACTGTGACCTTTAGGAAACAAATTCAGTATGTGTAGAATGAGGATAAACTTTTGTATTAGGTATTTAAATACATCTTTCTAAAACAAAGGACAGTAACCTGACTTCATAATTTTAGCTGAATCACTACTGGTAAGATGTCCAAGTTCAGGAAAGCTAATCAGGTATATAAAAAAGAACTAAATCTTGTTTACTTTAGGGGATCATGCAAAATGAGTCTTTTCAATTTGCTACAGAGTGTATGTGTCCATAGCATAAGCTATTGGCTTATAGCTTCCCAGAGACATGCCAGCCATTCACTTGGCCATGAGTCCAGGTCATTCTAATGAGGGGTACTGAAAATCTGGTCTTTCCTCTAAATATTCTTCCATGGTGGAATCCAATAATGATTGAGAACAAAACCAGGAGATATTCTCCAGACACACCCCGCCCAAGAAACCTGCACATATACTACCTCTCACATGAATACCTCAGTTAGCTGACACTTTGGACTAACACTGAGGGGAATAGAAAAGCCAAGCAAGATGGTCTGATTAGCAGCAAGGGACAATGGGTCCTGGAGGTTGGGTGGTGTGTGATAGCATAACAGGGATTATCTTGAGGGGATGTTCAGTACCAGAACAGGAATCGGAATAAGAGCAGAGAACAAGGTAGGGTAATTCATCTTAGGGAAATAACAACAAACTAAAATTTTGTCACAAATGTCTATGAGGAGACATTTCTCTAAAACTGCCTCCAGGCTCTTTTCTGACCCTGGCTACTGGCTATGTGCCTGCTAGTTCCAATCTGGCTTTCACTGAAAACTAGTCACTGGCCCAGCTCATTCACTTACAAAGTAATCTTTGAACAAATGTTATCCATTGTCATTATAGCACTTTCAAAAACCATAATAAGCATAATAGGTACCATTTAAGGTTACACAATGGAAGTGTGCCTGTGTGCCAATGGATTGTGGGCTCTCTTGGGGCTACAAAGACTTGCTGGGCTGGCCTTTTGTAGACATGCCTGTAAGGTCAAACTCATCTCTGTTCTCCTCTCCAGAAGGGGCTGAAACCAGGGCAGTCACACATGAGGGGAACAGGTCCACCCTTACTCACGTATCAGTGTTCAGATGCGAATTTTATAGTAGCCTCATCCTGGAGGATTTATGAAGTGTCTCAGGATAGGATTTAAATAGTCCATATCCAGCCCACTATTCTTAAGTAATTACAGTGAAGTGGAAAGGAACAGATTTTGGAGTCAGAGCCACACTGGTAATTCTGGTTCTGACATTTACTGGCTGTGCTACCTTCTGTTACTCTGTGTGCCTCAGTTTCCTCAATCCATAGAAAGGGAGTAAGAAGGCCTACATTTCATGATGTGGTAAGAAATAAAGGGGACATAGTAGGCACTCAATGTAGGAAAGTTATTATTAGTTTCTTTTCAGAGTTATTGCATTTTCCATAAAATCAGGGAAGTGGGACTCAACAACCTGATGAAGAGAGTAATCAAATGCATAATACTCAAGAGTAAGGATACCTGTTGAGAGCTTATAAAAGCACTGTCACCAAAAGAACTGCCCCCAAGATCTAGGTGTGGGGAAATAATGCTCTTACGCTGCTTGATGTGACTAAATGCTGGCAATCATTTGAGCAACCACTGTCTGACACAGAACTGGCACTATCATCACTCAAAACCTTTTGGCATTTGCTTTTTCATAGTATGGATATAATATTTTAAATAATGGGCTATACTTTGGACCAGTTTCCACAGTCACTAAGTCCCCACTGTATTTTGATAAGGATGCCACAAACCTCACACCACATGAGTGATTAATAAAATGGCCTTTGCCCTCATCAGTGGTTTTAGCAGGAGAGGTAATCCTGAACAACCTGGTGGCTGAGGAAGCAGATTTGAACTGAAGCACAGTGTTGGCAAAGCATAAACCAAGCTGAGGATATACTCTGGGTCTCCTATGTAAGGACTGGTTTGGATGAAGGGTGGATGAAATTCTGTTGTGTGAGACTCACTGTGTTAAAAGCTCTGGGGTATCTTAATTATGACTTTCACCAAATTTGTGTGTTGGTTTTCAAGTCTTAACCAACATAACCCCCATTAATCCTAAAATGATAGTTACATTATAAACCTCCAGTGAATTATATGTAGCCTTTAAATACTAATATGGATTTTAATAATTAATTCTTAACGTGACTATCCACTGTGGGAACTGATCTCTCATATTAAAAGAGGAGATAAAGGAACCCTCTAAAATTGCCCTTGCAGCTTTGCACGTGCAACCAGGGGTTCTAAAGCATTTCCCCATCCAAATTGTGTTTAGTCATGCAGCTTCTGGGCAGACCTGGGTGCTGATTTTAAGAAATGTGAACTCTTCTCTAGGAGCCACATAAACTACTCAGCTGACCCAGGGAGGTGAAACAACTCTTCCGGGGTACCATTTCACAAATTATTGATGCAAAAATGCTAAGTCCATTTAGGTATAAAAGCCCTAGCCCATATGGGACCAAAGTCATTCTGTTTTGGTTCCATGGCTAATACAAATTACAATCTGCCCACAAGCCTAAGGAAAGGAGAAATAGGACTGCGGGTGAGCCAAGATTCCAAATAACATTCAAAATAATCTTACCTGTCTTCCTGACGTTGGCCATCTTGAGAGCTACAGGTGAGGGTGGGATGTTTGAATGTGAGTGTATGTGTATGAGATTCAGTGTGGGGAAGTGATATAAGCAGAGGAACAGGGCAGGAGGGAAAGATGGGGTATAAAAGCAGGATATATTGTCGTGAGCAGGCAGGGTTATGCTTTCCTTGGGGTATATGCAAATGTATGGATCAAATTAAAATGCAAGTAGGTCTAATCATTTTCTCAAACTATACATGTCTAAACTAAATGGTACACTGGAAGAGAAAGTCCACCTTATATGGGTGCTGAGAGTTAAATACATATACATATTTTGATATCTGTTAAATGCTGACCCAAGTCATAGCAAAAAGTAATCTGAAAGCCTATTATTTTCAGAAGAGGTAGTAACTAAGTCATTTCTACTTTACATTAGTTGTCCACAAAGTACTCATATATAAACTGGACATTTACCTCTAGGAAATCACTTTGATATTATTAAAGAGTGAAATAATGCCATTAAGAGCTCTTGGAAATTCTCTCTGACCTCTGAAGTTAGACTGAGCTACAGTGGATTGAGTAAATTCTAGTTTCTAAAATGTAGGGATACTCGGTCTGCTCTTTTGTGAATCAAGAACATGTTTTCTCTCTCCTTCCTGCTGTCTGAAGTGTTAGACAACAACCATCTTACTAGCATAAAAAAGCTCCTTGGATGTTTTGTTGAGAATCTGTAAAACACTTCTCAGCACAGCCTTTGTCTGGTGCTGAAAGCTTGTATTGAATAAACAAAACCTAAACTCATTCAATCCACTCTCTTGTGGTCAAGATTCTCTCAATAATTTTAAACTCCATTAAATCACTGTTTTTACTCGAAGTAAAATTCCACTACATTTCATTTGGTTTCTTTTCATGTTTTCCCTTAGGTTTTCATGCGCACTATGCACTTGTAAAGCAGTAAGTAGGAAAAATGCACTATAAAACTGCTAAATTCTAGAAATTGAATTGTTCAGGTTAATAGTGCTTCTTTATTAGTGGAAAGTATGTTTCATGCCCATAGAACACTACATAGCATAAAATGAAGAGAAAGCTACTAAAAAGCTCAAGATGGTGATGGGGACATGCACTAAAAGGCAACCCTTTCAAATGGCTTCATTTGAAACATTCAGAAAAGAACTAGACTTGCTCACGAAGCCAGAAACAGAGATCAAAAGGCAGCAAATAAACAAGGACCCTTTCCATCTATGGGAACTTGTATTGGGAGATACAAGATAGAGAGCCAGTCACACTACAGTATTTGTATGTGCTGGGAGAGTTTGAAAAGGATATAAAATTAATTTATAAAATACCTAAAGTATGGTCCTTCAGTGTTTTTATTCACATCTTCTACCCACTTAGCTACATTATAGTCTCTTTTGAACCATGGGTTTAAATACCTGCAGAAAGCAATGGAAGGAACAAAGAAAGCAGAACAAGATAGAAAATCTGAAAATACACAGCACAAGCTTAGCAAGGATGTTCTTCACCCTCCAAATGCAAGTGACTATGGCAAATAAACCAGGATGGATGCTGGGGGTTATGAGGCAGTCTGTACCATGACATGAGAATAAACTCAGCTACAACAAGGCTTGAGGCATTCTAGAATGTATTCAACATTTCACGGAAAGCCTTGCCAGTGGTTTCCCCAAGGGAATCAGAAAGTGTCTTCCAATCATAGTACTGACAGAGGTCCCATTCACCCACCTCCAAAGTGGCTTTTTCCAGGCCACCTCTCATTTGGTTCCTTGGTTTTCAAATGATAACGATGCTTTTTGAGAATATTCAGATGGCTGCAATTCCAACCTGGTGTTTGGGTATATAACACCCCAAGAAGAATTAAAAGGAGCAAAGTTCTCTTTCCAATATGAAAAAAAAAAAAAATAAAGACTTTATATGGCCCCTGTTTCACTCCAGATAGCAGACCTTAAACTGGAGTTAACAAGAGAAGTGCTCCAGTTGGCTCTATAAAGAGCAGAAAGGATCCTGCTCTTCTGATCCTGGAGCTCCAATATACATTATGCATGGGCCAAATAGGTTTCTGAGATCTTTAAGCTGGGTTCAGCAATTCAGTTGTAGCTGCAATATTCCTTCCTCCTTTTATGCACTCCAGACTAAAGCGTTCATGTTTCCATTAGGAAATGGACCTCAGAAGTTACCTTCTTAATGTCTGATCATGAATTATGTGAGTGACTGCCAGAGGATACTAACGACCTTAATTAGCACTTCCCTGATGGATCTGGCAAAGTCTCCATCGGAATTACTGCGCAAAGGAAAATTTAAAAGGTGGTAAATTGAGAGTGCAAGTTGTTGATGTTGTTGTTTTTTCAGAGTTTCCCTTCATTTTAACCCAGGGAACCAAGCAAAGACACATCCCCTTTTAGCTCTCGTAAAATAAATAGATTCAACAAATCCAGTGTTGGAACAATTTGGAGGTTTTATGGGATTTTTTTTTCTTTTAAAAAGTAACTTATAGAGATATAGAGAGAATGAAGATGTAAGGTCCATCAAACTCTGCAAGCTATTTGGAAAGAAAACATGGGAAAAATAAAATATGCTATTCATTTGGGGTTAAACTTTGCTTCTTTCCACCATGTTTGGTTTCGGCTTCTAAATATATTTAAATCATGACTACATTTTCAGTTACATAAACAAAATTAGATTACCTTTTCCATAGCCCTTTCCCTCATTTTGAGCTATGGCCAATGTAATTCCCTCAAAAGAGAAGGGTCTGGTTGCTTTTTATGTCTGTAAGACCATTTTTGTTAAGACAGTGTCCCCTGAACAGGAACAACTCACACTAGTGTTGCCTTTAGCCACAACCATTGCCAACTTGCACTTTTCACAGAGATAGCCAATTAAAACTTGCATAAAAATTTCCATTGAGACTTTGAACCAAAAGAAAAAGTCAAAAAGCAAGTGCAGCCACAGATGAAGGCTAGTGAATGCTCTGGCCTGGGGAATACTGTAGAAAAAGCCCATGCAGCTGTTATCAGGTGAAACATAGCCACACAGCAAACTGAGTCACCCACAGGCAGCTTCCAGGAGGAGACGTATGTTCCTTTCACTGACAATCTTAGAAGCTCAAAGGGCTGATGCCATGGCTGTTCCATGAAACCTACAGCTGCATGGCTTGGCTTGCACATGATGGACTTTTTCCTCCATTTCAAGGAGCATCTCAGAAGGCTGTGATCACTTCACTAGAGGTCACTGAAGAGAGCTCTCAATGGTTTTTCCTTCTGGGGATCTGCCCGTGAAAGTCTCTTCACAGCGGGCTTCCTAGCATCTCTAGGTGGTGGTGGCAAAGTGATGGTTTTTTTATCAAACTGCTATATACCTGCCTATGTGGCTTGACGTGGCTTGTAGCGCAACATGCAAAAAAAAATGCGTTAGACAGGGTAGGAGAGCTCTTTGTGTTCTCCAGGATGGAAAGGCAGAGGAAAAGTAGCTGGTGCTGGCTGGACCAGGACCATGTCCAAGCAGACGTAGGAGGTCAGTCAAAGATCAAATGACCCTGCTCTCAGCCAAGGAAGGGACTAGGAGGGAGATTAAGTGGCAGCCCAGAATGAAGGGGCAGGTGGAGACTGACCTGTGATCCAGACTCCCTGTCTGGGGGCTGTCAGAGCCCCCTGGGCTTATGCCTTGGGATGGGACTGTCTGGGCGAGGGAGTGCCCAGGCTCAGGTGCTTGGGGCTCCCTCCTGTAAAAACACAATATATAATACAAAGTCTAAGCCAAAACCTTTTTCACATAATGTACAACAGTGAGGAAGATGCAAAAACTTTGAGTGGAGAAACAATACAATAAACAAGGACATTTTATGTTCTTAATTAGCAGACTATGCATTTGTGGTGAATGATTTAATTCACGTCCTGATGTTTCATCATCCTTTGGGATGATGGGTACTGAAGGGGATGTTGAAATAATGGGCTCAATGATACCTTTTAATCTAAAAAATAAAAAAAGATACATTTGTCTGTGGTCATTCTGCTTCTCTTATAGTCCCACAAATTATATTGTTATATCAGAAGCAAAAGGGGTTATTTAGTGAATATGAAAGTATTAAAAAAGACTATCAACATAATTCCTGATACGCTATGTATTAGAATTATTTACAAGGAAAAAACATATATATGTACATAGTGCCCATATAGTAAAGTATGTGAGAATAGTGGTCAACTTCACAGACTTGGTTCCATTTAATTAACATGAGTCATGTAACCCAAGTCTGAAAAATCTGAGGGAGTCCTTAATACTTCTTCCTCACAAAGATGATTTCACTATGATGTCTTATTAAGTATTATAGTGTTATCTCACAGGCAAGAGACTCCTTAAGGGCTATCTGGTATTATAGTTTTTATCACATGACATGAGTGGGAATTTTACAAAAAAGTTTTAAAAATTAAGTGACCATGCTAGTATATACTGTATGAATCTTGCTAAACACCAAGTGTTGTTTGGGTCCTAAATATATAGCTTTAATATAATGTTGATTTGCTTTCACTCAGGAGTTTTCAAAGCCTTATTATAGGAAATACTGTTAAAATGCTAACCAGTACACAAAGGAAGTTCTGAAGAACATTTTGCAGTTTTATCTGTATTCTTGTGAGCAACTGAGATGAGCTAAGGAGCTCTTACCAGGTGACCTCATGCAAAACAAATCAAACAACATTCCAAGAGTTTATCCACAATGAGCCCTAAAGCATCCAAGCGCTTTGGGAATGTATAAGATAAACTCTAACAGATTAGTTATTTATGATGGAGTTCTATGATGCCATTCTGGACCATGCAATGGTATTACTTAAACCTATCTAGTGTTTCTAAAATAAAGTATCCTCTAGTAAACTTTGACAAGCCACTTACAAGACAATACCATCAGCAGGAAGGTCCAAATTTCAGGGCACTGTTTTTATTCCTGGACTGAAAAAGGCAGGGTATATGATGGAAAAGCTAACATAAGTTTCTGACAAGCAGTTAACAAACACCTGCTATTCAGATTTTTTAAGTATTAAGGCATGAAGAGGCAATAGTGATCTTGAAAACAATAACTAGCACTGCAATGAGAAAGAAGTTTTAAAAAATTTAGGTAGGTCAAAAAAGTATGGTTAATTAAAACCTGGTGGCAAGGTCAGAAGGATACCGAGGGTGTGTTTTATTACTGGACATGAGATAAAGGTTTGAGGAAGCTTGGTTTTGCTGTACTTTCTTAAGTGAAGAAACAAAAAAAGCATGGTGTTTACCTCATTAGGAATAATTTAAATGTAACTTCTGATCCCACCCCCCACCCTCTGCTTAAAAAAAAAAATAATGCGTGGCTATCATTTAAAACAGATAGTGTTGCATTTAGTGACAATGATTCCGTTAAAGAGCAAGTTTTGTAAGTGCCCTTTTAAATGTCCTCAGAAGGAAGATTTAAAAGGGAAACGTATTCCATTAGTCTGAGAGAATGCTTAGATTGCAGCCATGAAGCTCTTGGAGCGGTGGTATCACACTGTGAGCAGTATCATGCTCTGGGACAGTGGGAACTTTCCCTTGATGCTTCTAGACTGTGTGAACATTGGGAAGAGGAAGGGTGATCCCTCTGAAATGGCTGGACCCCAGGTGATGAGAAGAAAGGAATGTTATCAAAATTCCCTTCAAAAGGAACCAAGACACCACAATGGCAGGTTACTGGAGGGAAAAGCCTGCAGCAAGGGTGTGACCCCTGCTGTCAGTGAACATTGGTATGGGCACAGTTGCGGAGATGCCTATGTAAAAGAGAAAAGCCATGGTTAATTTTAAAACGGCAAAAAGGAATTAAAAAGACAAAACCAAGACCAGAGGCATGGTTTCTACAGTTCTTTGATGATCTCGTTAATTAACTTTGCACACTAATTGCACAGGACCTTGGAATGCCTTTTTCCATTAGAGGTTTAGACTTACTCAGTTGAATTAGACCGAGGTCTAAATCTTTTGCCTCTGATTTTCTTTCTGTTGCCTCCCAGGTTACCTGAAAAAGACGGTTTATGGCTAGATTTGAATATAAATAAACAATTGCCATATGTCATCACAGGGTTATTTCATGTGGTGTACTCCCAGCCCCTCCCAGAACAGAGGGCTGTAGAGTACTGTACAGCCTTCTCAATTTGTCCTGTGCACCAGTGCTACTGAATCCCATCATTTCCCATCCAAGAAAAAAGAACGGGGCTCTTATAATAAATGCCCTCTTCTCTGTTGGGAGAAGAACTAAAGAGCAAACAGAAAAGAACAAATCTTTACAACCAAGAACCATAAAACACTGAATTTGGGTTGTGCAAAAAGATGCGCTAGCTATTCAGAATGCTACCCTATACCTTGCCAAGAGTTACTTCGAGGTCGTCCGTTTTCACAGATGTCTGAAATATGTTTTGTGTCTGGAATCCTTTCACTCCAAGAATGAGAAAGCCCATTTGACCTGAAATTAAAAATGTATACGTACTGTTCAAAAACATAATCAAGTGTTATTTAATTTTAAAATCAGTAAGCAAAATCTCTAAGCATTACTGTGCATTAAATAAATCAAGAAAGAAAAAATCTGAAATGAAAGAATGAAGAGAACATGAAAGTCTTCATGAAGAAGGCAGAATTACACAACATTCAATTTAAGAAAAGTCAAATACAATGGAACCCCATTACAATAGTTTACAATTGAAAAGTATCAGCATACAGTACGAGCCAATTACATTCCCAAAAACCACAGACAGCAAATTCGCTTCATATTTCAGTTATATAATTGGAGTAGAAGAGTTATAATGGGGTCCCACTATAAATGTTTCTTAATTGTAAAGCAATGGTTTTCATTCAAATATTATGAGAACATGGACTTCCAAGAGATTTCACTAAGATCTGTCCAATTGAACCTGGTCAACCTTTATCAAAGTAATATTTAGGTTTTTTTTTTTAAACAATAAAACTATATTTGAGAATTGGCATTTTCTCCACAAATATGGCTGGCCCAAAATGTAGTATGTTAGTTAACTGCTCAATACCTGAACTGAATCAAATGTTTATCATGGAAGCATCTCTCATAAAGCCCATGTACCATTAAGCCCTTGTGCTATTTGTGCCCTGCCATCTTAAATATTCTACAAGAAGCAAAGTTTATACACATGCCTGTACCACATATGAAAAGTATTTTGACAAACTACATGTATTTAGGAGGAGTCACATAATTTGATATCATTTTTAACTGCTTAAAAGTTATAACCCATTTTTCTAAAATCTAGGAATGATTCAAATCAGCATTTTAAGTTCTTGAGGAACTTTAGAAAATATTTAAAATCTTTCCCACATATCAATCCAGTTAATTGCTAATAACGTCTATTTTAAAAGGAGCCTTCTACTGATGAATGAAAATAAATGGAACTCAGCACAATTATAACATATTAATTCCTCAGGTTAGGAGTTTTACAACAGAATTTGCTAATTATAGAATGAATCCTATTTTCTGCAGAACAAAAAAAATCTGCTGGAATTCATTGATTTTTCTACCTTTTTCTCGTGTTAATTTAAAATTAAATATTTAATTTAAGGTTAAATTAAAGATTAAATATTTGACCTTTTTCTCATGCTAATTTAAATATTTGACCAAGAAAATATGTATATATGGAACCTAGATAAATCTTATTTTCTTAGCCAAAAAAAACCTCAGTAATTTAAAAGAATAAAAATTTTTGAAAATCCTTCTACAGATCTATACTCCTTGTGCAAAAACTACTTTTGCTCTAAGCTGTTATCTGAGTAAAAACAATCCTTCATGCATAAGACACTTCCACATAAAGAAGGGTTCCCAGATCTACTGATCCTTTCTTTTCTCCTTTGTGATTGCTTATAGAGTGAGATCCATTGCAGAATTTTTACATATGATTCACTCTATGTAGAATTTCAGAAGAGATTACATTTCTTCTAAATAAGCTAGAAATTCTCCTTCAGTCTACATGGTACCTACTCTGCCCAAAGCAATCAAATCTTTTGTACTGGGTTATCAAATCTTCTTTTTCTATACATTACATCTCTATTAACAATTTTAAAGAAACTCTTCCACAGGAATATTTTAGCTTTCTTCAATGTGAATGTAGGTTTCATTTCCTAAAACATTCCAACTATTTATTTCTTCTACCAGTTTATTTTATTAAGCAGTTATAAAGCATGCAGAATTTTAACTGGTCTTATACACCTTAAGATCTTGGAACAAAAATATAACATCAAGGTTTAAAACATAAATATTATATTAACCCCACTTGTCCTATTATAAAATTCAGGTAAATATTAAATATACTTAATTTTGCAACCAAGCTCTAAATTATAAAGTCTAGATAGAAATAATCATTCCAGGAATAAAAGGCAAAATCATAATATTCAAATATACGATTCACAGAGAAGCAAACTTTTTTTCACAGCAAGCTTAGCTTTGGTATATTTAAAATCTTAAAATATTCAACGCAGCATTTATAGTACCATTTTAACAACTGCTTTACTGAAGCATGACAGTAACCTTTTTCTTTGACTACCCAACATGACATAAAGCTCACCATTTAAAATATTATAAAATACTATGTATAGTTTCTTAAGCCATATAAGAGCAAGATTGAAAAACCCTAGGATTTCTACATAGATTTAGGATTGTTATTTGTTTGGTTTAATTTTGGTTCAATTTCTGGCCTGATTTAACAAGTGGTTTTGAGCATATGGCATTTGGAAGCATAGTAATCAAAGAACAAAGGATACTATTTTTTAACATTCAAGAAAGAAGGAAGAAGTAATCAAACCTGCTGCAAAATAATGAAATGTTCTGACTAATGGAATAATGTGTGATGGAACAGGTAGAAATCTGAAAATGCGACAGAAAAGCAGACCTCTTCTTAGAACTAGATGCTGAGTTTGTGCTGACTCCGGGAGGAATGTCGCTATAAAAAGAGTCGCCATCTCCAGGCTTTTTTACATAATCTCCCTGGGGTAACTGTCTAAGGCATAATAAACATTTCAGAGTCAGAAAACAAGACACACACATGAACACAGACATATACAAATATTATTTTAGGAAAAAAGTGGTAGGGATAATGATCTACATGAATCAAATCTGTAACAACATGTAAGATTATTAATAAATGTGACAAGTTAAAGTCATTCTAACTTGTAGAGGTCAGAAATGCAATCACTGAAGTCTATACAATCTGGATGAATAAAGCCTTGCTTCAGGGGAAAAATATGGAAAGATGAGGTTTTTCATTGTTAACTTTATTATACTTGGAGATGTTGACGGAAGTTTTGACTTAAAAAAAAAATGGTGCTGAAGGAGACATGTTGGGACAAACAGTCCTTGCCCCAAATAAGGCATAATTCTTTCACTGTGGCTGGCCAATAAACTATTTTGAATTCTAACCATTATATAATGTAACCTTAAGACCAATTAAGTCTTAAAATAACTGATTTCTAAGCAATTTTCTATAAGTTAATCCAAATAAATTCTTATTGGAGTAATCTGTTCAATTTGCAGCTTCATTGTTCATTTAGGAGAAATATGAAGCTGAAAGAGAGTCAAACACCAAGCAAAAATGTAATTCTACAACTGCACAGGAGAATATGTAAAGGGAGATCATTTAGCACAAGGAAGAAGGGGTTGAAATAAAACCTGAATTCTTGTTGAGACTATAGGAAGACAGTTGCTGGGTGACCTCGGTTCTCTATCTCCACAGAAGGAACACCACAAAGGATGATCTGTTTAATCTGTACTATTACTGACCCCATGGACTCTGATTTTGAATTGGCGAAGATCGCAACAGATTTTTATCACTTTCCCTAAGGAAGGAGTGTAGAAAACTCAGTGATGGACCACCTTGTCAACCTCAATAGCTAATCTGATCATCTGCCAATGCCTGGCCCCCAAAGAGCCACCTGCATCCAAAATTTGATTCAGTTCCATTCGATACTGTTGTGGGAGGTGCCACAAACCGGTGCTGGATTGAGAATTTTAAACAAATTTATACTTCAATGGGCCTCTAACAAAGGCCAAATTTGCTAACTCCTTTTTCTACTTAGTTTTTCCTTAGTTTCCATGCTTACCTTGGTTACTTGCTGATGCTAAATTCTATCTTAAAAAATGCCACTTTCAGATGTTTGTTTCCTTGTACCAGTTTCCATTCTGTTTGAAATGTTAACAATACTTGGTCATTCCTTCTTTTGAATGACTCAATACCTCTTTCATATTATTTCAATCCTATGTAATTATACATAGCCCCAAATCTAAAAAAAATTTTCAACTCACTGAAGCACATATATTAATTTGTGTGATCCTCCCCTTGAAGAAAGTCAAATTTCTCATTTGATCTATAAGTCTAATTTTACCTAGAACCCTGTGATATGTATTCTTTCAAAATATTTTTAAACCCTTAAGTGGCTTCCGCTCATAACTAACTTTTTTCTTTTTCCCAGTATATTATGAAATATTAATTTTATATAAAAAATAATACAACTTCCCCAAATTCATAGTGTTAATACAGGACAAATCATATATACTGTTATGGAAGAGATCTTTAATCTCTGGAATTACATTTCCTGCCTTGCCTCCCATGAGTCCAATATTCTGTCAATGCTTGAAAAACAAATGATCTCAAGAAACTCAGAGTTCCATATGTCATTTCAGGGAGGAAACTTTCCTTTCAGATCATGTTAATATTTATAAAAGAATGCCAAAGATGGGACACCTGGGTGGCTCAGCGGTTGGGCATATCTGCCTTTGGTTCAGGGCGTGATCCCAGGATCTGGGATCGAGTCCCACATTGGGCTTCCTGTGAGAAGCCTGCTTCTCCCTCTGCCTAGGTCTCTGCCTCTCATGAACAAATAAATAAACCTTAAAAAAAATAAAAAGAATGCCAAAGAATATCTCATCAACATCACATTTCCAACAATATAATCTATGGTTAACAAATCCTTTCTCATCATTACCTTTAATGATAATCTGTGTAAGCTGATGAGATATGCCTCACTAAATTCAAATTAAATAAAGACAAGTTCCAACTACACTTGACCTTTCTATTAATCTATCTCCCGAATTACCTTCTCTTAATGTGGTTCTGGCATTTGCGTATTTACCAAAGGCTCACTTGGCTGATGCTGCAGGCTTAAATGGACTACCTCTCATGATGGATGGGCCTAGTTTTGTTGTTGGTTTTGTTTTTTTAAAACTATGAACATTTTATAATTCCTTCAGTGTAATTTCTCTGCAGAGCATGATCATCTTTTACACAATGCACAAAAATCCTAAATGCTAAACACAATATAAACTGTGGGCTTCAGTCAAAGGATTGGAAGGGAGTTCAAATTCAATGAGCTTCTGGGGCATGGCTTTATTTTTATAATGATGGGCAGATTAGATTCTTAGCTATCATTAGTTAGACTCTAAAATACAGAAACTAGTTTGCATTCTCCTTAAAATTCCATAAGGAATGCATTTAACTTTCTTCACATAGTAAATAAATAAAAATATCAATGACATATTAAGAATTTTGTTAAAGATCTCTTAAGAATAATTATTTAACATTCTTCACTGTCCAGAAATGTACCTCTTTTTCAATATCCATTGCAGATTATAATGAAGTTATTTCTTCTTGTTTAGCCTTTAGTGAAGATAAAGACTATCAGGTCCCCATGATCAATAAAATAACATTTCATCATTAGTTATATAAGATCATAAATGACTAAGTGATTCTTTAATTTTTTTTATTGAATTTATTTTTCTAGTCTTTATGGCTTTCTTCTTAAATTTTGCTTGTTTCATGGAATTTTGAATCAAGAAGTGATTACTACATTAGGTGGCCTGACTGGTGCCAAGTTTTGTCATGGAATCATTACCTCATATTTCCGAAATTATATGCAAATATTGTAGACACGCACATGAATTTTTGTAAATAATGACCAAAGATAATAAAAAGTTATTTAACTGAATTCTTTTTCCTCAGAAAGGAACTCTGTTATGATGGAAATCTGGTCTTTCCTTAAAGGGTCCAATGAGTATTAATATAAATTAATATTTTATATTATATATACATTATATTTATACTTACATAAATATATATATTTAACTTAAATCCTTACACAGACTTAAAATGAGAATAAAATGAAAAAAAAAAAGTCTTAACCTTAATGCTAAAGGAGGCATTTCTCCAATGCTTTGCTGGTGTCTGTCTGATATTAGAATTATTTACTGTTTTAAGAATATTGTGTAATGTGTACCAAGTCACACTGACAGATGCATGAATATCACTTAAATAATAATATAAAAACAAACTAACATAGTTTTGAAAAAAAGGAGGGAGGGAGGTTCACAAGCAGAAAATAGACTGGCTAAAACAGGTGAGAGAGAAAAGAAATGGGAAAGTGGGTTTCTGCTTAAGGTAGAGATAGGAAGATATGATCTTAATTATTTATTCTATTTCACATTAATCATAATGTATGTTCATTTCAGACAAAAAAATATTTCAGCTGAATATGGATGTTTTATAAATCCAAGGTCAAATTAATGTTTTCTTACTCTATTGCTACTTGCAAACCTATCTGAAAACTAAAGCTCAAACTTGTAAATCTTGTTACAAAGTATACAGCAGTTCAGGTGCCTGGCTGGCTCAGTTGGTGAAGCATGAGACTCCTGATCTCGGGTTGTAAGCTGCAGCCCCATGTTGGGTATACAGATTGCTTAAAAATAAAATCTTAAAAAAAAAAAACATACAGAGTAATACAGCTGCTAGATCCTAAAGCAATTATGCTAAAATATAAATGATAGCATCAACTGAAAATATTATGAAAGTCTTCTTCCCTGAAGATTCTAAAGAAAAAGATCAATAGCCATCCTTTCTAGTAACTACATGATTAATAAAAACTCTCCATGGTTCCTGTTACATGGTTCAATGCTTCATAAGGTACCACTGGAAGATATAAAGTGATACCATTCAAAAAAAAAAGTGATACCATTCATGGATGGGGTACTGCCTCTACTGTGCCCAGAATAAGACTTCTCTTTTTATCAAGCACTTTGTAAACCAAAAGAAAACAAAACAAGTGGTTTGCTTCTTGTCTTCTTGCAGACTTGCAATTAAACCTATCATGCCAGGTTATCAAGCTCCTTCACAGAATTACTTGCCTGACTTCTCCAATAATTTGAATGTTACACCTAATGGCATTTGAGCCATTACATCAGTAAGAATCTGATAACTGGCTACATGTTTAATACGGCCTTGCATTTAATATCAAAGAAAACCTTCCACCAGGTCCACCAATATGTGTGGGCCTCATTCATGTCAATGAATGCTTCCTTTCTCTTTGAGACCAAACACATCCACCTCCTTCATTTGAAGATTAGAGAAACACAGAGTCTTCAGAGACCACACACTAATAACTTCCCTTACTATGATGCTTTACAGATTACAAAGAGCTTTATCTGATTTTAAAGTTAAGTAATTTCCCAAGAAATCATATCCTAGCAAGTGATTTTCTGATTCCTTGTCACTTGGTCCTCCCACTATGGAACCTCAAAGGAAAACCTTTAAATTTAAAGATAAAGACAACTCAAAATCCTTATTTCTATTCGTAGCATCCTTTGGAACTGAACACATCTCTATCTGAACATCTGAAAATACTTTTATTAAGACTATACATTTCTGAATGCATGCTTTGGTCCATTGGCCTTACCACCTGTTCTATAACCGATATATATTCTTAAAAAGGAAAATCCTTCAGAAATGTATACATTCACAGGGCATCTGGGTGGCTCAGTTGGTTAAGCATCTGTCTGTCTTTAGCTCAGGTCATGTTCCCAGGGACTTGGAATGGAGTCCTGCATGGGGCTCCCTGCTTAGTGAGGAGCTCGCTTCTCCCCCTCTCTCTGCCATTCCCCAGCTTGTACTCCTCTGACTCTTCCTATCTCTCTGTCAAATAAATAAAATCTTAAAAAAAAAAAAAGAAATTTATACATGATTTGCTGATCTAAAGTCCATTATTTGCTACTTCTCCATTTTGAGAATTATTATACAAGTATAAGATTCATTAGCTATGGACAAGGGCAAAAATAAATAAATACTGTAATGAAATATATCAAAATACATAAAATAAATCTGTCAAAGACGTGACTCTCTCAAAATATGAACTAGATTCCAAAAGAGAAACCAGGTTGATAAAATGATGATACAGTAATATCAGGAGGCATGAAATTATATCAGACACATAAAGGAAACAACGCAAAAATGTTCTCAACTGTACCTATGCAGATATTGAGTTAAAATAAGAAGTTGGTACACAGTTTAACATATTAATAATTTTTTATAGTACTCCAGGTGAGAATGTGTCTTAGAGCACTGTTTTAGGTTTGCTTATGTTACACATGTGACATTTCACTTTCCTTTTTATATGTCAGAAATATTAAATTACCTTATAGCCTTAGTTGCTACGGCAATGGCTGAGTCGTCAATATTTGATCTTATTAGTCTAATTTTATTTTTCATTGGAGAAAGCCACCACTTAGATTTTTGATATAACCGGTCAAATTCTACCCAAGAGAAAACTTATATGATTCCAGCTCTTCTCCAGTGGTTCTAAACACAAGAGTTTTAAACACATCAAAAAGAAATCTAGTTTTTTTTAAACTTAACTAATTTTGTCTCAGATTTATTTTTTCCATTAATGACAAGTTATTTAGTTTCCCCAGAGCTAGATGAATATTTTCTAATATCTACGTTAACTGTCTAAGATTTCAGTTAGTTCCCTATGAGCACATTTAGAGAGACTGAAGACACTTATGCCTAAAGTCTTAGAGGGATTTTTTTTTTTTTTAGGGATTTTTAAATTACAAGATGGAATGAAAAAGAATAATAAAGTTCAAAATTTTAATTTGTGAAAAAATGAAAGCTGGTTGGGGCCTAAAAACTGTTATGTTTATTAAATTTTATTCTCAATCTGCCTGACATTTAACGGAACAGTGGGGAAAGTTAAGTGCGTACGAATCTGCACAGATATCTTGAGAACAAAACTAGTACTCTATGAGGTGCAAGATCTGGTCTTCCAGGATACTTTAATGTTTTGTGTCAGTAGCTAAGAGCATTAATAATTGTTTAAATGTGAAAAGTGTAGGGAATATCTCAATACAGGCATTTTTATAAATCCACATGAATGCTCTGTATATCTTTTTATGCTGTTAGTTAAACATAGATTTTAATGTTATGATGAAGAGGGTGTCTGATTTCATGGGCTTTTTATTAAAAAAAAAAAAAGTACACCAGACAACCTGAGATTCCAATAAGCAAATTATTTCCTTACCTATGAAATTACCTAATCAGTACAAAAAATTTTCTTATGCAGAGGTAATAAACAGGTCCCTTAAATACCAGGACTTCTCCTCATCCCAACACTGTGCCCATATATATTTTATCATTTATGAGTGGAAGTTATTAATATAACAGTAACAAAAAATAAATTCCTTCAGAAAGTACTAGGCAATAAGACTGCTCAAAAGATGAAGAAAAGCCAATTATATAAACATGAGTGATTCCCTAACATAGAGGAAGTTTGTTTTAGATGGGGAAAAAACTCATTTCCATTTATATTACCATAAAAGTAACACAACTTCTATTATTATGGTATTGTTGGATGAAAGAACCATTAAAATTAAATAATGATATGTCTATGTTAAAATGCTACATCCCACAGCACTGTTATTAAAATTATCCTTTCAAGGTCATGAGAAACAAGGTTGCTATATGATCACTACAGCAGAGTAACAAAGTCAGCATGATTTATAATTGCATGTATGAATTCCAAGGATGCTAGTAGGATTTAAACCTTTCAGTTATGTGTTCAGATTATTCTCATCACATACCTCTGTTCTCGATAATTTCTTTTCATGGACAAGAAGAAAAGGGAAAAAAAGAAGAATTAGTTACCTATAGAAGTATATTCAGAGAGAGCAGTAAACATGAAAGCTCTAGCATTCGCTGAAAGGTCTCCACTAGAGGATTTTGAATTGTAAAACTAAAATGTGGAATACAAACACAGTCACACACACATACACACATACACACACACACACACACAGACACACATCTCTTTCTCTCCTTCATCTTTGTAAGTGATACCAAAGGGTTAGTGACAATATTTTCAAATAACTATTTTTAATAGCATAAATAAGCTTCAGTTACTTAAGAATATCTGCTTTTGCAGTATCAATTGTACCATATTAAACCTTTAGTTAGTAAAGTTCTAAAGTCAATTCTTATTCAAGTTACTTATATAAATTAACCCCTTTCATAGAAATAAAAATCATAATTCATTCCTTCTGGAATATATACCTCAAACTAAAGCTCTTCCTAAGAATTTCAAATAGGAAGATATGATTGGACACTAAGACATCTTATTTCATCATGGATGATATAGTAGAGAATTAATTCACAACTCTTAGGGACCTTGTAAGTTATCACTACTTCCTGAAATTTTATACTGGAAATACTTTGTTCAAAGTTTAGTCTCTGTTTTCCATTTGGCCATACACCAAAACAAAATTACATGAGTTTTAAAACAAACTGCTATTAAACAAAGTGTATTCTAGAGGGTGCAGTAGTAAGGCATCAGTGACTTTTAACTTACAACTCAAAAGGCTTCATTTTTAATTTTCTATCATGACCTAGGTAAGTGCGAATATTTCGAAGACACGTTAGAAAGGTCCAGTAACTTAGTGGGCTTCCTTCCCAGATCGAGGATGTTTCCGTATCGGTATTATTTGTACTTACCCTGTAAGGATCTTGATTTAATGATGAGCTCATGAGAGTGAAAGTGCCAATTTGTAACTTAACATCTTTCATTCTTGAAACCATAAGGCGGGGGAGGGAATAAGCCTCAGAATCTTTCTATTCAGTATGTTTTACTTTTTTACTCCCTCAGTCTGATTACCCGACTGGTCCATCAGGTCCAAATAAGTATTCCTCACTCCCTATTCCTGCCATTCCCTTAGTCCAAGGCTTGGAGAAGGGGTAGAAAGCTTAAAAGGAAAGATTAATGAGGAAATGAATTCTCAGCTCCTAAATCCATTTTTGAATTTCAAATAGAACATGAAATTCATGAATTTAATTCCTGTAATAAAACTTCTACATTCTCATTCTATTCTTAAACATATTCTGAATAAGTTTAGTAGCATTAAAACTTCCATCATTTAGGTTCAAATTATTTACAAAGAGGATACTGTATGAATATGATTTTTGTCTTTTTCCTTAATGAATATGCAGAGTATATTCAGAAATGAAAAAAATAGTGAAATCTTAAAAGAATTTCATAAAAATAAGAAATAAGTACAGAAAAAAGTACTTAAATTCTACTTAAAACAAATGGACACAGGTAATATATTATTAGCAAGAGAAGTTTAGATTTCATATTTTCTGAAATGTAATTTTTTCCAAGATTACAAAAACATGAAATACCAATTTGCATCAGCAGGTGGTAGAAAATCACACAAAACAAAACTAATAATTTTGCCTTCCTTTTTTCACATGACCAATGAAACCACTGAGCTACTTCAAAAGAGCAAAGCTTGTGATGGCAATTACCACACAGATCTTAAATCAGGGAAGTCAAGGAAACAGTGTGACTCCAAGATGGGGCTAATTCACCTGAGGTATGAAGCGAGATCAAATGATAAATATTCAGAAAAGCCTTTCTTTCAGGCATGTAATTTTATAACTCCAAATGTTTTGATGAAATTGACTCATGAAAATAGAAATATACAATATAGTTAATGGCCTATACATCAAAGAGGCCCCTAGGTATTGAGCATCTATGAGCTGGTACACGACAAAGTACTCATTTAATCAAGACAAAGCTTTCCTACTGTGCTGTGCCTTCCTTTGCTGTCTGATGCTGTAGTTACTATGTTATGCTAAACTTTCCTGTCTATGCTGTATGTGTTATTTGTTAATATAGCCTTCCACAAACACCATTGGATATTTTAATGCTTTCAGCATACAAAATTTAGCTTGACAGTAAGCTAACTGCTCTCTCTTTTCTGCCAAAGAAACTCTTTCAGGGTTTTGACTTCACAACAAGCAACAGCCATATACACTTTCAAAGAAATTTCCTTCAATTGAGTTGGTTTAAGACCATGTCAGGTAATAATAATAATAATAACAACAACAACAACAACATCTTATAATTATATAGTGCCTAGTCTATAGAAAGGTGTTGGTGTAATTTGAAGCCTAAAATATTCTAATTCTCTATTCTTTCAGTGAAGTAAGTCTGACCCCTAGTGGGAGGGAGGGGAATGCTATAAAATGGGGTAATGGCCAGAATTTCTAGAAAAAATTGCAGGCCCTTCAAATGGAAAGAAACACCCAGGCCTAGGAGTACTGACACATCGTTATCAGAGATCAGCAGAACAATGATTTTAAGTTGAAATGTTAAACAGAACTTAATGTTCAACATATTTAAGTTTCAATTTATTAAACTTACATAAAATACTTGGATACTAAGGAAATTTTTTTACATTATAAGATTGAAGTACTTTAAAAGGAAACCAAACATATTAAATATATAAGTTTGGAACGTTTGAAGTCATCTACTTAGCTAAAATGTTCAAGGGGATTCAGTATTTAAATGTTACATAATTTGTAACTTTTTAAAATTCATAAATAAGAATCAAAAACTGATACACTGAATTTGAAGCTTACAAGTTACATATTAAAAGTTGTAACTTACAGCTGACTCCTAATTTGAACAAATTAAATCTATGAACAGTATTTTCTTCACACACAAACACCCAATATTTAACCAATAATAGTGCCTCCCTCATACTGAGTGTGAAGATAAAGAAGTTTTGCCTCTGGCACGATGTAGGGCCATAGTAAGTAGTCACAGATATGCCTCTGCTGTTCTTATTGATAATTGATGTTATCACTACTGTTGTTACTAAAACATTATGCTCCCTACATGACTGCCTTGCCTAGATTTCTGGGTATGGGTTTAAGTGACAAGAGCCTGTGTCACTAAAGAGCAAATCCACACAGCCTAGTGTAAGACATGATTTAGACTGATTTTACCTCACATAATGGTCTTAAAACAATATAACAGAAGGGAGTTATCTTTTAGAATTGAAGGGAATTATCTCAAAATCTAAGAAAATAAAAAATTATTATTACCTCTAATCATGCCAAGAATAATCACTGGTTGCATGCTGAACCAGACTGATTTTTACCGCAGGTATATTTATCCAATAACACAAAACTTTCCAGGTGCTTAATTCATTTAGACAAAATGTCTTAAAGTTTTAAAGTTTATTTCAATAGTAATAATATTGAGACGTTTCACTTACTTATAACCCCATGCAGTTATTCCTAATATGAGGGCCAGCACTAAAATGGTGCCAGCGATTATGCCTATTATGATATTGGTACCAGCAACACCTACAAGAAAAAGAAAAGAAAAGAAAACAATGGCGATCAGTATGTATTACTGAAATTTTGACATAAAATTCCTTTAGGAATTTTATTCTCCATATTTGTACTCCTCACACTCACAAAATTATTTGTCTTTCGAAGTGGGTATTTTTTCCCTTTAAGTCTTAATTTTAGAGAATACTTTTTTATTTAATTTTTTTTAGCTTATAACTGATATAAAGTTGTATAAGTTTCAGGTGTACAGCATAATGATTTGACATTCATACATGCTGTGAGGTATAAAAGTGGGTGTTTTCTAAAGGAACAAAAAACAACCATTACTTAGCAATCCCCATCAATTGTTTGTTTACATAAATATTTGTTTACATTCCCTTTTCATTCTTGTCCCAGTGCATGGTGCACAGTTTTATTTCCCATGTAATTTTCTGAAAAATAACATGAGGTCACTGGACTACAAGAAGGAGTAAAGATAAAAAGCAAAAAGATAAAAACACTACTATATTGCCATAGCACTCTTTGGACAGGAACCTGTAGAAACCCATGTTCCTTTTGACCCTGACCTCTTCCTTGGGAATTCCAGAAATGTGACTGACACTAACACTCCATCTTGACAACTAATGCAAGGTCCTTATCACTCTCAGTTGTATGGGTGATATTTTGTCTCTCAAATGCAGGCTCATAAAGAGGGAAAATGTGCCTCTCAATTTATACAATCAGTGCTCAGGTGATAGAGAATACAGGCACTGGGCCTCTAGCTCCCAGTCTTGGTAATGGTGGCTAGGGCATTGTAGAGAAGGGAAAACCAAAAGAAAAGACAGCATGTGGTGAGCAGGAGCTTGGGGCTGGTCAGGCCCAAGGGTGAGGCGGCAATAGGCTGGCAGAGGGCCAAGGCAAGGCTGGCACTTGGATTCAGAAATGGCAGCATGGTGTCAGTATCTGCTGTCAGAAAGGCCAAGATGCGATCTTTAGGGAGATCCTAGCAGTGTGAGCAGCCCAGGAAGTCGAAGGTTTGGTCAAAAAGCTCAAGTGAGGGCTCAAGAGCAGAAAAGGCAGATCAGAGGCCTGGCTGCTTCGCTGATAATGATTTACACCAGATGTTTAAATCACCCACATCTATTTCACTCAGAGCATCTCAGATCTTTCTTTGTCTGCTGCAATCCTGAAGCATCCTTTTGGATGCCAACAATCCGTAATCATGGGCAACTAGACAGACTGCAAATCCCCATGACAGAAGCAGCAGCCTCCCAGTCTGGGAGCCCTAAGCATGGCAGGGCACCTGAGGAAGCTGGAGGAATCCACCCTGCGCACATCCTCCATGGGATGGGTGGATGCAGATGCCAGAGGACTCAGTGGCTCATTGGGTTTTCCTACTCTAAGGCCAAACATAGCAGTCTTTTCTTCAGCAATTTTAACAGGGATGGATGCTTAGCCTGGTTATTTCTAAGTAACATTATGACTTTTGTCAAGTCACTTAAATCTAATGGACCTGAAAAGCCTCAACTCTGCGCATTAGCTACTGAAAAAAGCTTCACACTACCTTTGCTAAAACTGAAGATACCAGAATCTTCATCATTCTTTGACCTCCCCTGATAAAGTCATCTTGGCTCAGATTCTTAGCCTGTTTGGATGATTACAATGAACATACTTCTTTTTTTCTCACCCTTTGGAAGTGAATGGACTTCAGGATTTGATCATCATTTAATGCAGAATAGTCAATCATGAAAAATGATAAAACAGTTTAAAAGGGGACATCTACCTCTAAGGCATGTGTTCTTTCAACTATCTGCATTTAATTTCTACTTCTCCATTTGGGCCACTCTAGCTTTTGCATCTGCACCTGTTTATTATCCATGTCCTTAATCCCCTTCCAGGCACCTTGGTCAGGTTACTACTTCTAGAATTACCCACAGTTCAGTCTACAGAACTGGGGTTGAATAGAAATGAGATTCTATAATAAAAAATACTAAAGCCAACAAGATATTTAAAATTAATTCTTCAGGAGCACTTGGGTAGCTCAGATGGTTAAGCTTCTGCCTTCAGCTCAGATCATGATCCCAGGGTACAGGGATAGAAATCCACATCAGGCTCCCTGTTCAATGGGAAGCCTGCTTCTCCCTCTCCCTCTGACCACTGCCCCCCCCCCCACCCTGCTCATGCTCTCTCTCACATTTCTCTATCTCTTTCAAATAAATAAAATCTTTAAAAAATAAATCCGGTCAATTGTTTTTTTCTATTTATTCAATCCCCAAATAAAAAATTCTCCCCTTAAGTTCAGAGTTAAGAAATAGGACTATTTTCTTCATTTAAAAGAAATGGTTTGTTGTCACCCCGCTCCCCAAAAAATTGAAAAATCTCAGTCTGATGTAGGACAAGATAAAGCTAAATCATTAGACTAAGTTATATTTAATATTACACATGATTACAATAAAATGGAAAATATCAATTTCATACTGAGGATCCCAGTTGTAGATCATATTTGAACTATAAATATGATCAAAATAAATAGGTAAATAAATAAATAAAAATTATCTGAATGAAACAATCTAAATAGCAGTTCTCTTTCATTATGTGTAAAAACTATGTAACGGCACCAAATCAAGTACCTACCATTGCCAGAAAGAGTTATACCAGTCTTTGCATCATCATTGTGAGGGAAGTAAGTGCTACAGTCTGCACCTATCCAGTGTCTGTTACAAACACACTTCAGCTCATTACTGCAAATCTGAAATTCAAAATTAATCAAGAGTACAGGTCAACTCTTTGGTATAGAGGCATGAAAATTAAGCACTGATTTCTAACTGTTATATGGCTAGAATTTGATGGTGCTGAAAAATTATTAGTACTTTTTTCTTCATACCAATTACCTGATTTCCTACTCAAGTACCTAAAATAACATTTTCTAGAGACCAGCAGTTAGACCAGAAGGGAATAATGAATTTTAACAGGTGTAAACAATTCATAGTCTAAAAAGAAATCAATGAAATTATTGTTTTGAATTGCATTAACTTTATAGGAGAAAGAGTTTTAAAAGTAGGCAGAAATACAATCATTTGCCAATTATCCAATATAAAATTTTCTTTTCCCAAAGAAAGGGTCTTTATACCAAAATTGTATTCATCTTTCAGGAAGCAGATAAGATAAAGAGAAATCCAAGGAAGTAAAGGGAAGGTCTCTTACAGTGGTCTAAGAAGAAAGTTTCACAGAGTTATAGCCCTGGCACCTCAACCCAAGCTTTAGAGATGAGCGACCTCCACATCATGGAAACCACAAACCCCTCAAACAAAATGTAAGGAAAAAATTTCACATAAAATGGCAATTTTTTAAAATTATAAGACAATAATCTATAGTCACTTATACATCCAGGAAACAGAATCTACACCTAGATCTTATACTTCAAAACAACTTTGAATGGAATGGGAAGTAGAAAAGAATCCAATTAGGTTTAAGATCAGAAAAGTTCTTCAGGAGATAAGTTTTCACTGGATCACTTTCTGTCTTTGCTCTGATCTAGTGCACAAGAAGATAACATACAGCCACATGTAAACATAACTATAAAATATGATAAGAAACTGCAGATTTCAAATTAATTCAATTATCAAATTTCTGCAGATTGACAGATATGCAGGCAGAGAGGTTTAGATTTAAAGTCAAAAGGCCAGTGTGTGACTGCCAATTTCATCCCTATCTTATTAATGGACTTTAACCAGGTCAACTGCCTTCTCCAAATATCAGTTTCCACACCATACAACAGTGACAGAGTGACAAGAACAGACAGTGACTCCAGTGTACAGTGATCACAATACAGTCAAGCAAACATTTATTCAACATGCACTATGCCTCAGGCATTGTTTTAAATATTACATATAAGTTATAAGTATTAATTCACTCATTCTTCATAACAATCCTGTAAGGCAGGCAATATTATTATTTTCATTTTATAGGGGAATAAATTGAATAACACACAGGCTAAATAAGTTGCCAAATCTCACCCAGTTAGTAAGAAATAGAGATGGGATTCAAACTCAGACTGTCTGATCCCAAGCCCATACTCTTAACTACATAATGTAGAGTACATAGAGTATCTACTGTATCCTCATTTTAATTTTTGTTGTATGTATAGTTACTGTGAGTTAAAAATACATAGGATATAATATCTCTGTATGATGCATAATTATTGCAAATGATTTGAATAATATTTGCCTCCTGAATTACTTGTGTCTATCACTTTTATTCATTTGCTAAACAAATGGTTTATTAACAAAACTGTTTGATCTCTGTGTTATATACTCAGAATCTCTAGATGAAGAAGACATTGTTATCATTAGCATGAATGATCAAGTTTTTGTTGCATTCCCCCCAAAAGCATTACCCCTTAATATCTTCTCACTTATTCAAGAAACAGGACTTAGCAGGAGCTAAGTCCTTTACAGGAGCAGAACTACTTACCATGTGCCCTCTCTATTTTCATTGCCTTAAGAATTTGTATCCTTTGCCAAAGAGTTACTATTGATAAGACCTCCCTAGAAAATTCTTGGCATATTCCTGGAGGATCTACATGCAATGACCAGGATTAAAGGTTTACAATTTCAGAACCGGGATCCTTTACCTCAACTGGATAATATGACCAGTTCAAGCAAAGAATCTAATTAGGGTAAAAAAAATCATAGTGCATGCCAAAAGGAAAAAGAAGCAAAGATGATTTTATTAGTGTAGGAATTCCTAACTGAAAATGACCAAACTGTGATCACTATTAGAGCATGTTTAGCTAATTTATAAACTCACTTATATAGGACATTATCAGATATATCACTGAAAAGAATTGAATTTAGTCCTTTAAACAATGCCATTTTTTTCTATTCATCTGTGATCAACATTTATTTCCCCGACTTATTCAGTTTTTACCTCTAGGAGTTATCCTCAACTAATACACACTTGGTGTGGCTACAGCAGGTATTTATGATCTGTTCTAATTGCTCAGTGACTGGACCATACCAGTTGTTAAATATTGTGGTCAATGCCCCTTTTTACACTTTTTTTACACTCTTTTAAAATCCCTTTATAGGGAATCCTTGGGTGGCTCAGCGGTTAAGTGCCTGCCTTCAGCCCAGGGCATGATCCTGGGGCCCCAGGATGGAGTCCCACATCGGGCTCTCTGCATGGAGCCTGCTTCTCTCTCAGCCTGTGTCGCTGCCTCTCTCTCTCTCTCTCTCTCTGTGCATCTTTCATGAATAAATAAATAAAATCTTTTTTAAAAATCCCTTTATAGTTTATTAAAACTTCTCTCCCAGATCACTTGTAGAAAACTGGCATTATATTATATGAAATCACATTAACATAATATTATAGAAAGAAACAGAAGAATTTGGTTTGGAAGATTATACTTTTCCTTATTCCTAGGCTTGCACAGATTACACAACAGAAATATTCCAATGACTATGACCAAAAAACTGTTTACGTGCCAGCTAGCAACATGAATAAGCATATTTTCCATTTTTACAAAATAAGCAGGTTAGGGTCATATCTACTTCTGTGATATGAAAGAATAGAGGAGTTTCTCTATGGTAAGGTACTGAACACTTACTCCATTTCCTGAACAAACAGTGCCTTCTTTATTGCTTAAGCAAGTACTAAAGTTGAAGGAAGCTACCGGAAGACATCTGTGTTCTAAGCACATCATTTGGGGACCACAAGGAGTTCCATCTTCCACATAGCCAAGATCTACATCTTCTTCAAGCTTCACATGCCCACCACTAAAAACAGAGAACAAAAAGAAAAGAGGACTCAATTAATTCACATTCATTTTGAGAATCTGCTTAAAATCTAAAAAGTGGGGGTTCCTGGGTGGTTCAGTCGGTTAAGTGTCCAACTCTTGATTTCAGCTCAAGTCACGATCTCAGGGTCGTGAGATAGAGCCCTATATCTGGGCTGAGCATGGAGCCTGCTTGGGATTCTCACTCTCCCTCTGCTCCTACCCTCTGTTCAAGCATGCATGCTGTCTTTCTGTCACTAAAAGCAAAACAAAACAATACTAAAAAGTGGGCAATACTACTTTCTCTATTTTTCTATTTATTATCTAATAAAAACCAATAGCATAACCATTTTCAACCTCTAAATGGAGAAAGCAATTGAATCTTTTGATCTAATTCCTTTCAGAGACATTGACATATTTTAGTATTAAACACAATTATTATAACGAGGGCCTAAACTGAAACAGCTTTATCACTTTGCCTTGGCTCATGTACAAGTCAAGTGAGCCATTATTACTAGCATTTGATTTGAATAAGTAGGTTTCAAGATTTCACACATGTTTCAAACATGGATGGAAAGTGGTTTGGGTTTATATTTTCCAAGAAGACTGCTAATTTAAAAATTATATTTGAGAGTGGCTAAATTATTGTAACTTCACTATTCAATATAACAAGCCTACAAGTTATATAGGAATAAAAAAAAGAATAGGGTTAAAATGTAAACTCATAATTAATTTATTCATATGGTACCATGTCAATGTCAGCTCATAAATCTCCTTTTTATTTTTATCAAAATGAGACATGCATATAGTTTAAAGAGCCAAACAGACAAATTGGTTTTTAAAAATCCAATAAAGTGGTCCAGTGCCCTCTCCTCCATCATATATCCCTCCTTTGGAGGAAACCACTGTCTACATTTAATTGATTCTTTTGTTATTTGTGTACATATCTTTAAATAATGAGTCTGTGTTACTATTTTTTATTTTTCCATCTCAGATACTATCAACTGACTTCCCTCAATGGAATCTGACAATTTATATCTTTCTCCTATCCTCCCACCATAAATTTTGTTTAATTAATAGTCAAATCAATAAAAATGCACATTTTTAGGACTATGTTAATGTTATTCAGTTGAGTGATACAGTATGCCATAATTAAATCTTTTCCTGTACTTTTCATTTCCCCTTAGATTAGCAAGTCTCTTATTTGTTTGTTGTCTTTTTACCTAATTTTTCTAAGAATTTGTCATTAATGCAAAACTAATCAAACTGCTGGCCCCAAAATCCTCAAGATATGTCTGAGCATCAATTCATCTTCCTGTAGAAATCTCTCCTGGAGTTATTAACTGGAGTGTGCCCTGCTCCTGTCTGATCTGGCTGCCCATGGTACCTTGTGCAGAACTGTAATGTCTAGGATTTCCCCTCACCAATCACTGCAGGATTGGCCTGACTCTTCATGGTGTGCATCTTGTTTCCTATATGCCCAACCTTTCCCTTTCTTAGTTTAGTCTTTCATTTTAGTGCAGCACAATTTCTAATACCTTCCTGAGAAAGGGTATCAGGGAGTACATTTATGGGGAAAACTGTATATCTAAAAGTTGTGTATATTTTCTACCTTCATACTTGATTGTTATTTTGCCTGGGTACAGAATTTAGTTCAGAAATCATGTTCCCAATTGTCTTCTGGCCCTCAGGGCTCCTTGAAAGATCTTAAGCCTGATCCTTTTTTTATTCCTCCCTGAAAACATTTAGGATTCTTTTCTTTGTCCTAAGATTCTGAAGTTGCATAATGATAGGGTTAGACGTACCTCTAATTTCATTCATTGTACCTGTACTTAGCCTCTCAATGTAGGAACTCAAGTCCATTCTTGGTAGACAATCTAAGTCACTCACGATTTCTGCTATTTTCCCTGTTCATCATTTCTCTTCCAACTTGGTGAGATTTTCTCTATGTCTCACTCCTTTTGCTGCTTTTGCTCTACTTTCTGGGAGATCATTTCAACTACTGAGTTTAATTTCTACCTCTATATTTTTAATTTCCAACAGCATTTGTTTCTATGAATGTTCTTCATTTAAAAAAAATAGCACTGCATTCTTACTTCATGATAGATATTTCTCATAAATATCGATAGGTACCCTTTTTTCTGGTTGTTTTTATCTTTTTTTGTGTGTGTGTACGCATGTATGTGTATCAGTGTCTTCCTTCACATGTCTGATAACAGCTCATTTTGGGTTGAGAAATCAGATAAATGATAGGAAATTTTAGGGCTTTCTGGCTGAACATGGATGAGGCTAGACCACTTACATACATTCTGATATCAATATTGCCAGTTGTCCTTCAGTATGGAAATCTGTTTTATTATGTGCAGAATGTAAAGCTCAAATCTTCCATGGGAGGGTGAACAATCTCAGTTTAGGTGAGTCAGGAAGTAATCTGTTAGCAGACTTTCAACTATCTTCTTTATTTTAACCCTTCCCTGTCCCTGAAACCTTTACTCTGTCTCTCAGAAGTAGATCACGCTGCCAATTTTTGAGCCTTTGGGGAAGTGATTTGATGTACTATGTAGCTCTCCATTTTCTCCATTACTGACTCAGGTATTCAGGTTTCTTAGTTTTGACAATCATTTGCCACACATCCATTTGGCTCTCCACACTCAAAAATTTTGTAATTGTTGTCTCTGCTCCCTTTTTTTTTTTACCTCCCTGTAGATACACATGAATTCTAAAAAAAAAAAAAAAAAAAAAAAAAACCTCACTTAGTGTCATTTTAGTGGGATTTCAGAAGGGAGTAAAGGAAGACGCATATATTTAATCTGCTGATTTTACCCAGGCGCTCTTAGTCATTTTCACTGACAGGAATTAAATACAAACTAAGTCCTGTAAGATTTTCTTAACCCATTAAATATAACTCCAACAAGCACAGTCAACTAATTCTTACCTTCTTTTCAACCTTTTTGTATCAGGATTTACTTGGTCACCCCTATGGGCTAGATTCTGTTTCACCTTGCTAACACTCATGGGAACAGAAAACCAAAGTAACCCTACGTGGCATTCCTTTGAGGTAAGATGATCAATGTTCTCACAGAATGGAGATAATTACCTGCAGTTTAATGTCCTTCCCTGCTGCACAACTAAAGTAGATGTGATTTCACCATCAAGTTCTCCAAGTCTGGGTATATTACCAATATTGGTGCACAAAAGGTAACCACAAAGCACATCCCTGTGTTAAAAGACACCAATTATTTACTTCTTTCCCCAAAGAGAGAACAAACCATGTATAGTTAGAATAACCTTAGCTTATTTTAGGATTTTTTCAATCAACCATATTTTATTTGCTCAAATTATAAGTTAAATAAGCCCAAAACAGTCTAACTCTTCCTTTAAAAAGTGTATTCTCTGAACATGTTATCCATATACCAAAATCCCAATTGTTTTCTAGCTTTTCCTTTACTGTCCGTTAGTTCAAGCATTTCTTTAAAGGAAATTATTCACCAAAAATACTTCTTTTAGATCAGAATCTCTTTCCCTAGAACACATTACTGGATATGCTAAAACATTTTTAAAAATATTTGACAAGTGAATAAATGACTGTTGGATGAGTACTGGAATACAGCTCTATCTTCAAACTGTTTCGCCAGAATTAAAAATTTACACATATATATATAATATATATAAAATATATATATACTAGATTCTATATATTAGATTTTCAGCCACATAGACTCATGATCCCTTTTTCAATATAATCCACTATTTCCTCAACTATCACATATAATTCTAATTTAACTTACGAAATATTTCCAGTGGTATTAAATATTGACATATTTTCTATATCTAGCATATTTTAATTACTAAAATACATAATAAAAAACACATATACTAATAAATATTTTGTCAAGAATGATTAGCAGACTATCAAGATAATATATGGAAATATCAAACTTCATCAGCTAGAGAAAAAATAAAAATTACTGGGCAAACTTCTCCATCTCACCGTTTGTTGCACTGTATCCACGTGTCTTTGTCTTTCCCACAGTTACCCTTCTCGGTCCCTTCAATATTGAGTTTCTCATAGCAGTATTTATCTGATGCCATTACCTCTGGAGCAGAACAGAGTTTTCCATCAGTGAGGGATACAACAGAGGAGCAGCTCAAAATGTTTGTAATAAGGGAAAATAGCCATTTAAGGGCTCTTCTTTGAGACAATGTGGCCAAGTCCAAAAACTGTGTCCATGGTTCTCAAGAGTTGTCCTTTATATCCATAACTCAGTTACATTCTTCATTGGAAATTTGGAAAACAAATCTATGTAGATCTTTGATGAGACTGAGGCTATAGGTTCCAAGAACAACACCCTCAGAATTTGGCCACTAATTAGGTGAAGATGTTACCAAATTGTTCCTGGAATAAGTACTCCACATTTTTATCTCAGTGCAAATGTAAAACACAAATTTCTCACTTGGCAACTTTTATTAATTATAATGACAAGTTTATTAAAATAATGAGGCACTGTAACTAAAGATTCAAAAAAAAGTAGTATAACTTCCACCTTGTTTACTAATTCTTAACAACTATCAAAAAAACAATTTAATTTCATTCTGGCTTTAGACAAGCTTGAATTCACACTAAATCTAGGACAGTCAAATAACATTTTAAGCTATGTCAGGTTCTTTATCAGGACTTTATCTTGGCTAAAGCCAGGGCTGGTTGATGGAACTGTCCCTAGAGTGAGAACAAAATGACTTTTGCAAACTAATCAAAGATAACTGTGTCTATTTAAAAAAAAAATCACATTGTTATTTTTTTTTCTGTATTTGTGTATTTTCTCCCATTCCCCAATTATTCACAAGAGGGCATATACTTGCCCTCTCAGAAAGAATATAGCCACTATTTGTGACAATTAAAGATTTTCTTCATAGCTTACTTCTTACTACAAATTGTTTACTGAAAGAGTTCAAAGCAAAAATTGCCTTCAAAGAAATATATGGAAGAGTATTTAAATACACATTTACACAGAGATACAATTTAAATAATATGTTTGATACAAATATTAGATATTTCCCTCTGAAAATCTGACAAACTTTGAAAGCAATAAAGCTATATTTTTTTCTGACATGGCACAGCTACCTCAGCAGAAGGTGACTTGTAATTAGGAAAGCCAACTAGACTTTAAGAGAGATAGTTTAAGAAGAAAAAGTAACTCTAGCCAAGCCAGGGTGCCCTATCCAGGGTCCATGCCCATCACATATGGTTGTACATGTTTCGCTTAAGGACCTCAGCTGAGGAAACTGTGAATGGAACTGAAATCGAGGCTTGCTCTATTCCCCAGGCTGCACACCCTGGAGTGGACTTTATCTGCCCAGCAGCAAGGCACCTTCATTCTTGTCCAAAGGCACAACCAACTAGCCAACTGTCTTCTCAAAGGAGATACTTTTCCCTAATTGCCATAACAGTGCCCCTAGTAAGACCTTAAGTGTCTTTGAGAATCCTCTGGTCATAAAGTGGTTGAAAATTTACTTCCAGCTCACATGTCCTTTGACCGATATTAAACTTTGAAAAGGATCCAGGCACACTCTTTACTTACTTTGCCCCCAGATGTATTTGCATTGCCTATCCCTGGTTTTACATCTTCCTCCAAAGCAAATCCCCTAAAACGGAAAAGCATACCAATTAAAAATGCAATGTCTGCTTATGCTGGACCACTGAAAAAAGAAAATACGACTGGGAAAACTAGTAGGTGAGTATTATAAAACCTTTTGTCTTCAGAATTGATCACAAAACATTTAAATTGATTTTCCTATTTTGATAAGATTTAAGTATTTCTTTCATGCTGGTACACATGAAAGATTTAGGTAAAGATGAAGTAACCTACCTGAATACCATCACATGAATATCCATCCATTTTATGAATATTGGGGGCACACTAGGAAATGAAAACAGAACTATGAACCAAGTGCACAGCAAAATATCTGGCTGAACTAATCCCTGTAATGTTTTCATTTTTTTTTTTGAAAATAAAAGTCTGATAATATGGCTAAGTCCCTTAAAACATCTGAAAATAAAAACAAAAAAGATCAAGAGGAAGCAAAAGAAAATACAACAATTGGTGCACTTTCCCCTAAAAGTATGGATCTACCAGTTGATTACACAGTAGCAAATAAAAAGAACTGATGCTATGCCTCAGCCAACCCTAACATTTCAGAGCATCTTGCTTTATACAATATTCCTCAGAGCAAGAAAAACAAGAGCACAAAACAGAAGCAAGGAGGATGCCAACATAAATGGAGCAATAACTAGTTTCCTCCTTTTTTTTTTTTTTTTTTTTTTTTACCATGGGAAGTACACAGCCCTTACTCCTAAAATGCCTCTTGAGCAGAAGTCCAACTTAGGCACAGTAGAAAGAACCATATTTATAGCCCCATTTTTCCCTTGTAGCAATTGCAGAAAACTGCAAAACATTCTTAATAAACAGTATTTAAGATTTTATTATACATTTTTTCTATCTTTATAATTATATACTCCCTTGAGAAAATGCAGGAAATGTAAAAAAAAGAAAGAGCCTCTCAAGAGAGAGCCACCACTCAAAGACAACATCTTTTTATATTTTGGTATATTTTTTCTCTACCTTTTTCTATGAAATTTGATTTTTTTAAATACTAGTACATCATCAAGTTACAGATAATATTTGATGTCCTGCTTCTTCCCCTTATACTTTCATCACATGAATTTCCTCAGGTCATAATAAGCTTCATTGTAGGTATCATCCTTGGTGGGTATAATACACTGCATTGAGCTAACAAACCATATAACCAATATACTACAATATTCACTTATAACTGCCTCCAGGTTGTTGTTACAACTAATTCAACAAGAGCATCTTTATACATCATCTTTGGATTTTAGATTCTTTTTTTAAAGCTCCAACTTATTGTATAATCACAGTCCAAAGAAGTGGCTCTAATATACTTTCCTTCCGGGAACATATGAAGCAATCATTCATCATACCCTTTTCATCACTAAGTATTAGCTTATAAAAACAATGCCAATTAGATAGTAAGAAAATAAAATACTTCTACAAAAAAAATCTTTAGTCTCTTAGGCTGACTACCTTTAAAATAAAGCATTTTAATGATTAATGCAGATATACTATTACTGAATCCCTCTTCTCTAGAGGAAAAATATGTAGGCTGTCCTTGCTTTTCATATTTCAGATATCATGGTTTTGTGAAATGACATCGGTACCCCAATAACACAGTTCCAATTTCAGTTACCAGAGCATAATAACTGTAACTGCCTAAAGCACAAACTCTGCTACTAGCCTTTCATTCCATGCTCACTAGGTATATAACAGTTGCCCATCATGGTCAATGATGGCATGTCACTTTTTGCAAAGTCTGTCAGTGACTGGTCACTGCCTGTGTTCATTTAGTTTGTGCACAGACAACAAAGGCTGTAGGTGTGGTGTTGCCTTTCTGTCTCTGGGTAATAGCAGGTGAGTGACGTTTTATAAAACTAGATAATCCTAAGAGGGAATTGGGCAGCAAAGATGAAAATGCAGAAAAGAAATGAAAAATGATGACACTAGAATTGAAATTCAAATCAATTGTAAATTGAGTCACAGCAAAAAAAAAAAAAAATCACTGACTGGGCACATTGATACTGCTATTTGGCAAAAACAAACAAAGAAACAAACAAACAAACAAATAAAAAAACCCCTCACATTGACACTTTGACATCTCTTGGAGGTATTTCATGAAATTGAAAGTGCAAAGGATAAAATGTCAAAAGCTGATCCAAACTTAGAAGGGAGTCTGACAATTCAACAAGCTATAGTAAAGATGCTGATGATCGATCTTAAGGCTTATGGCCAGAAGGTATGCACAGCCCAAACTTCTCCTGATACGGATTTTACAAAGAAATAAAATTTGTAATTCTCAATGTTTCTGTTTTATGTTAGTGGGCTGAATAAATATCAGTTTATTTTTTCATTTCCCTATTAACTTAAAACAAAGAGTAAGAAAGGTTTTAGTAGGCTGACATTTTTTTTAAAGATGTTTTGCACTGATTATTAAGATGACTTTACATGATTTCAGCTTGATGGCCGTTGTTATCACCCTACACTACCACACAAACTGAGGACTGTCTGGATATATAATCACCATGTGAAATCTGTGAACCCTCACCAAAGTTTATCAGCTTCTCCATCTTCTCCACTTAAAACTACATGATTATTAATGGGTGAGGTGGTGCATATGATCTCAGATAAAGAAGAGTCAAGACAGAAGAACAGATCCCTCCTCAGAACTAGCGCTCTGTGGGTCTCTCTGTGTTGGCTGGCTCCTGTTTCAACCAGCTGGAGAGAAAATTAGACAAAAAGCAAATGCCTTTTACTCTTTATTTAAAAACAGAAATGAAATAGTTAAGGCACTCTTGCAGTCTGAGGTTAGTTCAGCACTGAGATAAAATGATGCTACACATCAGCTCAGGGTCTGATTACTGAAACTGAAATTCCTGAGAAGTAAATAATGGGAGAGTAAGAAGTGATGTGAAAAAGACATGATATCCTGTTCCATTACATTTTGCCTGGGGGCCAGTGCACTATAGCTACCCCTGCTCTTTCCCATTGAGTTTAGAACAATGATTCTGTAAATTACCTGGCTTGAATTTCCCGAGCATGTTTCACGAATATCGCAATCGTTTACCGCTTCTCGGCACACGGTCCCCATAGGCTGAAACTAAAATGAACAAAAATCAATGTGCAAAACTGTTGAAAAAAAAAAATCTCACACAGTACCATCTCAAAAGAAAAGCAAAATGAGTCTTCTTGGATAGGAATATCTCAAGCAATTTTAAGATGGTAATCTATGAAAACCACATTACTGAATGAACTGTTCATTTAATAGCTTTCAGGAAAAGCTTCTGGTTTATGAAATAATCTACACAGTCATCACATGTAAGTCTTACAAATCTACTAAAATAGGATGGTTCTTGATGAGCCATCTCCCCAGAAGGACAAGCCAGTCCAATTTCTACTAATTCTTCCTCTCAAAAAAGGCTTTGGATTTGCACTTTACTCTTCATTCTTACTGGCACCTTCATCATTTTACTTTTTTTTTTTTTTGCCTTATCTGCCAAGATTCTGAACATTACATTCTAGGCTGAATTGCAAAAGTTAGATTTTCTGGTAAAGTGATTTCTTCCCATACTATTCTTTGTCTCATGTCTCATTTTTATATAGATCTATGCTGTGATCTTTTATTCTTGTCTAATGTTTCTATTGTTGGTACCTGTGTATGAGAAGGGTTTTTCTCTTTTCTTTTTTTTCCTGCCTATTTGCAATCACCTGAAATATTTCTTGTAGGTGTAGGAGTTACAAATAAAATTTTAAATTCACTGAATTTATAAATTGTGAGAGTACTCATTATAAAAAAACAAATAGAGATACACAAAGTCATCATCCTTCCCCTCTCTTCAATCTCATTCTCTTTTCCTATCCAAAATGCTAATACTGGGGACTAGATCCTCCTGTGTTTTTATGTCTGCTCATACAAACATACACATTACTCAGACCCTCTCCCCCCCACCAGCTTTCATCTTCTCTCCCTTGCTCATAACCCTCCAAGCACTTAGTTTCCTATTGTCCATAGACTATGAATAGTATACTGCCAACTCTAATCGGGATTTCAACAGATATTTTTTAGAAGATCTGAACAAAATTTGTGTGCATTCATCAAGTATTTCTTAGGCACTTAAAATGTGCCAGGCAGTTTCTTGCACTGGGGACTCAGTGGAGAACAAAATACAAGAATCCTGTTTGCAAGGAATTCACATTTTAGTGGGGTAAATAGGCCATGAAAATAAAGAAATAAGCAAGACAATTTAAATTCATATACTCTGGTTCTCTTCCTTCCAACTTCTTGGGATTGCGGTAAGCCACAATTTTAGAGTCTGAGGTGGAAATACGAGCTTATTTAAGATGGAGTTTATATGAGAGTGTGAATCCTCAAGAACTACCAAGACACTTTTAAAAGAAAGCATAGTGAAGGACAATGTGCTCTCAGGGCTGGGATACAGCAGTAGATAAACTGACCCAAATCCCTGCCTTCTTGGAACTTACATACTAATGAGTGAACAAAAAAAATAAACAAGTCAATTAGCAATGTTTCACAGTAGTGGTTAGCAAATTATGGCTTGAGGGCAAAAAGTGGCTGGTCATACGTTTTTATAAAGTTTTATTGGAACACATTTGTTTCTATATTTTTGATGACTGTTTTCAAAGGCAGAACTCAGTAACTGAGACAGAGACCTTATGGCCTACAAAGCCTAAACAACCTACTACCTGACCCTTTCCCCAAAATGTTTGCCAACTCTGACTTAGATATACTTTAGCATATATACATATAGAATAAATAGAGATACACAGGATTTCTCAGCCTGTTTTTCTATTCCCCCTTCTCCATTCATTATTCTGCCTCTGGCTCCTTGATGAGTTTAGGATGGGGAAAGAGTTGGGAGTGCAAGATAGAGAAATTGGCAAAAAGCTCTTACTTGACTGCTATAGCTGCAGCTTACTTTGTGAGGTAGTTAATCACGACATTTTATTGTATATATTGTAATTCTATTATTTTGTATTTGTTACTTGAAATGTTCATATCACAAAAAGTCTAAATCAATACATCAAAATAAAAATGATATCTTACAAATGGGCAGACTAAAAACGTTGAGGATTAAAATAAAGGATTGGGACCCTTTTTATGGCAGTTGGGGAAGATGACAGACTAAACAGATGACACAATCTAAATCTTAAAATGTCTGTTTCATATTTGATTTAATCTTCCTTTTTTAGAGTACTTTCAGAGATCTCTGCCAGTGGCTTGTCTTAAAAAGCTGCCAGAGACATAGTGGTAAAGTAGAAACAACAAAAATTGCTGCCAGCAGATCTGTGATGTAACTTCACATCTATTTCTTAATAGCTGAATGAGCATATGCAGGTCATATCACTTCCCTGACACCAGGAATGCTCAACTGGAAAAATATGGATAATAATGCCTATCCCAAAAGTGTGGTTATGAGCATTATCTACAACAGTCGTCTCAACCAGCAGTGATTTTGCCCCCAAGGGGACATTTGGCAATGTTTGGAAATATTTCTGGTTGTCATGACTGGGAGGGGTGGTGCTTCTATCTAAGTGGGTAGAAGTCAGCGATGTTGCTAAATAACTTACAATACACAAGACACACCCTCAAAACAAAACAATTATCCAGCCAAAAATGTTGACAGTGCCAGGACTGAGAAACCCAGATACATGATGATATAAATTGAAAGTGTTTAACACAATCTCTGGCACACAGTAGATACTTAATATGATAGGTTCATATCCCACTCTCCCTCATTAGATGAAAGTTAGTCAATCAGCAAATAGTCAATAAGAGAGTGCTGTGCATATTTATTTATTCATTCAACAAATATTTACTAAGGAACCTGTACCAATTACTGGTTAAGTCCCAGGCAGTGCCTCCACAAAACATACATACTGAAATGGACACTAAACCTCAGAGCTAATACAGAATATTATACAATATTTTATATAAGAAGAGAAAAAAGAAATAGATTTCCTTGAAAAAAGGTAAGGATCAAATATCTTCTGTTTATGATGTTAAGCCTTAAATATTTGGGGACAGGTGTAGGATGCTATCGGGATGATGAAAACAATGTGCATAAAGATGAATTCTAAACTCTCTTGCATGGTGCATGGTAATACACATAAGATGTTATCATGTCTAAAAGTATAGCTTCTGCTCCTTCAATAGCTAATGCAAGAAATAAACCAAGCACAGCAGCAGAAAAGAAGAATCTATTGAAATATCAACTTGGCTTTACAAAGAAAAGAAAAACATTTGAAGGTTAAGAACATCTGACTTTGGTTAATGGGCATGCTCCCCAGGCAGGCAGTAATGAGAAGAAAAACCAGGAAGTAAACAAGTTCCAGGACCCAGCTGTCTGACTTAACTTGGTACAAGACCCTGGGCAACTATTTAACCAGTACATGCCTTGGTGTTCTCAGCCGTTAAGTAGGAATAAAAATAGTAATGAGACTTCAAAAGATTCTGTGAGGATCCTGTAAAGCAGGTAGCACTTAGTCATTTAATACATGTTAGACAGTATTATTATTATTATATTTGCCTAGCCTTGATGGTTTAATCAAATACATCCTCTTTTCTGTCAATTAGTCATTGCTTAATGTTTATTTACCTTGCACTTTTTACAACAAAGACCATCACTGCATTGAGACTCTTGAGTCAAGGTGCATTTCTTACAACATTCTGCTCCTTCAAGGACACACTCCTAAGGAATATAAGCATTTGCAAAACATCATAAAATGGCATCATTTTCTGAAAGTACCAGGATAATTTTTAAATAAATGTATAACCCTCCAAAAAAAAATCTTTCTTCCATATAGCCTATGAAATTTCCAGACATAACACCAGCTCTGTATGTCTCAGTGTGTGGACTTGAAATGACCCTGAATAACCTAAAAAAAAAAAAAAAATCATCAAAACACCCAGAGACTTACTGCCGGGGTCCCACAATCACACTCTTCTCCAGTTTCAATGAAGCCATTGCCACACTCAGGAGGATCGAGAAGCTGCGGGATGAAATCAGACAGAGAACTAAAATATGGATAAATCAGGATCAAAGACCTTATAAGAGACCATAAGTGCCACAATTATACATCCGGTATACCTGTCAGTCATTTCCAAGTATATTTTTATTTTCCCAAACTTGAAAGCTAACTCTAGAACTTTAGAACAAAAGTGTCTACTTCTGTTTCTATTTCAGATTTAATTATATTTACATATATAATATACATATGGAGCCTGGTAAATGCCACCAAAATAAAAGATGATCTAGCAAGGAGTGAAGCCAAGCCAGACTGACTCCTGAAAATTCATTTCAAACAGGAAGCAAGAGATTTGGAGACAGAAAGTGTGGGTTCAAATCTTGAATCAGCTACCTATCTTGGACAAATGACTTGTCATCTCAGAGCACAAGTGCTTTAATATTTAAAGCAAGAATAATAATAATATTAGCTGCCCATTTACATCACAAATTGTGAGGATCAAGTTCAATCATCTGTGAAAGCCCTTCACAAACTATATATCTTTGTGAAATAAAGTTATTTAATAGTTATGAAAACATCATACAAATTAATAAATCCACTTATTTAATATAAAATATAGTTTCCCCTATTAGCATAGCTTCGCAGAGCACAGTAATAATAATTTGCCCCAGAGATGAAAGCAACTTTTGGCCTATACAAGAGTACATTTTAAGATTATTTTATTTTTAAACTCTCCATTAATTTCATTATTTTTTGAGCATAACTTATCTTATGATAAGTGATAGGTAAAATTAATAAGTAGCTGCTATATCCCAGTTATATAATATTCATTCAGAAGTTCATCAAAGTTTACATATTATAGAATGGAATGGAACACATACCTATCAACAGACAGATACCCACACCCACACTTTCTTAAATAACTAGAGGGAAAAAAAAACAATAAAAGGAAAAAAAACAATAAAAAAAGCAGCAATGACAACAAAATCCCCTCCTGATTTCAAATATTCTCTCCTCTCCTACAAATAGTCAATATATCTCTAGATTCTATTTTCAGTTGAAAGGGATCATAATAAATGAAACAGCTTTGAAAGCCAAAACTAAAACTTATCCAGATGAAAAATACACTTATTCTTCTACTCCGAACTCAAAATAATCAGTCATTTTGGTAAAGAGACTTGAATTGTTTTCCATTCATAGCAGCAGGATTGAGTTCAAATATCCCTTCTGAAGCTTTTGCAAAGAGTCTTTAAAATTGTCACTTTTATTTAAGATTTTACCCATTTATTCATGAGACACACACACACAGGGGGGCAGAGAGAGAGAGAGAGAGAGAGAGAGAGAGAGAGAGAGGCAGAGACACAGGCAGAGGGAGAAACAGGCTCCATGCAGGGAGCCGGACTTGGGACTTGATCCCAGGTCTCCAGGATCATGCCCTGGCCTGAAGGCAGCGCTAAACCACTGAGCCACCCAGGCTGCCTGTCACTGCTTTTCAAAGCAATATGATACACTTCCTACATTTCACTGGAATAGACAGAGAATGAAACCTGGTAAATGATTATAAAGGCAATGCCACATATTGCTGTAGTACACACACAGAAACACGTAATATTTCACATAATTAACAAGGACAAAGCATTCTGCTTTAACCTGCAATTTTCCAAATACATGAGGAAGATCTGCTTTCAAGTCAGTAACCAGAGACTGTTCTGCAAGTTGGAAATGCCTCTGACAAGGTCTAAGTACACAAAGACTTTCTCCTTTTTTTGCTTTAAGCAGCCTTGGTTTTCATACTGAGAAGTAAAAGTAATTTTAATCATGCTGCTCATTCTGAAAGGCAGTGGGTAGAGAGTAATGAAGAAAGAAATTCCCCTCTTTCCATCAGTTTGAGTTGTGATTACATATACAAAGAACCAAGAAAATGAAAAAGGAAAATAAAACCATCTTTGCAAGCTAATCATTTTTTTTAGAAAACGCACTGTCTCATTTACACCTGTTTTCTATTCCCCTCAGAATAGCCTCAAATGCCAGGTGCCTGGGTGGCTCAGTTGGTTGAGCAACTGACTCTTGATTTTGGCTCAGGTCATGATCTCAGGGTCCTGGGATCTAGCCCTGCATGGGCCCTGCATCAGGCTCTATACTCAGAATGGAGTCTGCTTGAGATTCTCTTTCCCTCTCCCCCTGCCCCTCACCCAGCTCACTGCATGTACATATATGCATTCTCTCTCTCTCTCAAATAAATAAATTAGAAAAAATAATAACCCAAAATGTCTAAGATTAAAGTTGACTTTAAAATACGGTTATTGGGCAGCCCCGGTGGCTTCGTGGTTTAGCCCAGGGCATGATCCTGGAGACCCGGGATCGAGTCCCACGTTGGGCTCCCAGCATGGAGCCTGCTTCTCCCTCTGCCCTTCTCTCTCTCTCTCTCTCTCTCTAATAAATAAATTTTTAAAAAATCTAAAAAAATTAAAAATAAATAAATAAAATGCAGATATTTCAGGGATGCCTTGGTGGCTTGAGGTTGAACATCTGCCTTTGTTTCAGGGCATGATCCCAGCATCCTGGAATCAAATCCCACATCGGGCTCCCTGCAGGGAGCCTGCTTCTCCTTCTACCTATGTCTCTCTTTCTCTCTCTCTGCCTCTCATTAATAAATAAAATCTTAAAAAAATAAAATAAAAATGCAGATATTTCAAGTATCTAATATAGGGACATAGAAGCCAAGTTGGAAAGTTTTCTTTTGTAAGAGCCAATGACTAAGTAATACCTTAGAAAGATTAATTACTAATAATTCTGATCACACTTAGTACCTTAGAAGGTTTGTTGAAAAGGCAGGCACCACCTCCACTATTCAGAAAGTCATGATACTCTTCAATATTACACTGGGTGAACTTTTTAGGAAGATAATACCTGTAAGACAGAAAAAAAGCAATAACTAGGTACAATTTTAGTCTCCCTCATCTATATGCTAGTCTTAAACCTGAACATTGTTAAAATTGTAACATCATCCTTACAAATGAAAAATAAATTTCACATATGTACATTTGTGTTAAATCCATAAAACTTTCATTCTACCAGTATATTTCTAAATTCTTCATTTAGTGATTGATAGTGACTATGCACTGTTAATTATTAGGATATACATTCAAAAGAAACACACGCATACCTCTATTTTCAATCAACATTTGGAACAATTTATTTCATAATGAGTCTTTCTTAAATATAAAAACTGGGCTGGATCCCAAATTGCAGAACATTTTACAAAATAAATGATTTTATAATCTATGAATGTGTCAGTCATGAAAGTCAAAGAAAAACTAAGGAACTGTTTCAGACTAAAGTAAGATAAGAGGCATAAAGACTAAATGCGACACTTGATACACTTGATTCTGAACCATCTTGTTAAGGAGGCATTTCTGGAATACAAGGCTATCTTAAATGAGGGCTAAGAATTAGATGATTTTATTGGTTGCACTTTGGTTCTGTAGGAGGATGGACTTGTTTGTATGCAATGCACACTGAGGTATTTGGGGGTGATGGGGTATCACATTAGCAAATTAGGATTCAGAGGACAAAAAGATGCTTTGTTACTATTCTTGCAACTTTTCTTAAGATTACGTCAAAATCCAAAAACGGGTAATAAGGGATCAGAAGAAAAAGAAATGTAGCTAGAGAACAATTTGGCAATATGTATTAAGAATCTTCAAACAGAAATATTCTTAAATCTAGTAATTCTACTTTAAGAAATTTTTCTAGAGGAAATAACTAGCTATGGGTACAAAGACATAAGAAGAAAGAAACTTTTGGTAGCATGATTTGTAATAGCAAATGCCATAAAAATCACATGAATGTTTAGAAGAAAACTGTTAACTAAACTGTGATATGTTAATAAAACAGAATACCATGGAATTCTTAATAATTATGGCACTGAAAAATAAAGACTCAGAAATGCTGACTATATAATGTTAACTATAAAATATACAAATGACATATACAAGATCCAAATTTAATAAAACAATGATAAAATGGAAAAAAGAAAAAGTACTGATTAGCAGTATTTTACCATTAACCATGGCTATTACTGAATAACAAGAAGTAATAAAAATTTAACCTTCTCTATTTGTTGAAAAACGATTGTTTTACATTGAGCTTTTATTAAAGTAAGGACACAATTAATAACAGATGGTTTTTATAAAGTCTCTCCCACCAGCCTGTAAGTACTATGTCCTATTACATCCCTACTTTTTTCTAGCACAGACATTAATGCTTTGTGAATCAATGAATAGAACTTACAGTGATTATTCACCTTAAACTAATTTTTCAAGTGTTTTGTGCCAAATAAAGGTATTCTGGGTTTACACTATCTGAATTATTTTACCTCCTTCATTTCATCTTCCTAAAAGGTCATGAAATTTATTCTTTATTTAAAAAATTTGTTATGCATATTACTTCTAATTTTCCCTTCAAATGGCACCCTAGCCAATTTTTTCTTGCCTTCTCCTCTAATCCATCCTACATATCTCTAAGTTACGGAATTTACATAAGGTTTCTTCAAGTTCCCTCTTTATTCTACTGGTCAAAACTCAAGATGATTCCCCTCGTGGCAAAGGAAAAGTGAATAACTCTTTGTGTTGGATTCCCAAGTCTAGTTCAACTCCTGCCCTGCAAAGGAGCCATCCGGGGTCTCAGCCTGGCCCAGGCTCCTGCCCACTGTCCAGCTGGGCATTCAGTCTGCTCTCAACAGTGATAGGAAACCCACGACCTCACAGGAAAGCTCTTCTATATATAAACACTTGGAATTTGTTCTTACCTTCACCGTGCCACATCAGACTTCCTATAACTGTCCCACACAGTTCTTTGAAGTCACCTGTACCAAATAAGATTAATTCCTCTACCATGCCATGGCTCTTCAAATACCTGAAAGCAGATCTCCCTAGGCTCTTCCTAAAAATCTTTTTGGCAGGAAAATGTATCTATTATATACAATGCTTTCTCAAAATTCTAGTTTTTATACCTTTAAATAGGATTGCTATTAATTCCAACCTGCTTTCCAACATGTAGCAGTAAACAGAAAGTTCATAAAGTAGAAACAAGAGGGCAAGTACCCACAGGAAATACGTGTCCATAATTAATAGTCTGGTGATGTTTGAGACAGCTCAAATTATATATAGCATCATGTAAGACAACGTTTTATTTTAAGTTTTTCTCTTGCACACATCTACTTGATATCAGAGGAGTTCCAACAGAAAGAGCTATGTTCATTTCTGAGTGTTGCCATTTGATTTAGCTACACATTATGCTTAATCTAGGCAGACAGTCTACAAATTTTTTTTAATTTTTTTTATTTATTTATGATAGGCACACAGTGAGAGAGAGAGAGAGGCAGAGACACAGGCAGAGGGAGAAGCAGGCTCCATGCACCGGGAGCCCGACGTGGGATTCGATCCCGGGTCTCCAGGATCGCGCCCTGGGCCAAAGGCAGGCGCTAAACTGCTGCGCCACCCAGGGATCCCCAAAATTTTGTTTTTAGTAATTAAACAGAATAATCAAACATAACATACCAAATAGCTTTTAAAAGACAAGGACTTCTAGCTTGTAATTTAGTAAGTGTTGGAAAACTGAAACTATGGATAAGGACTTTTAACATTTCCTTCTATTACTAAACAGAAAGTCCAAAGATATTTTGTAAAATATTTTAATACATGCTTGCATATACAGTCCCTCTATCATTTATCTTCCTTCTCATACATTTCTTGGAAGTTCAAAATTACAATATCAATAAATATTTATTGAAAATCAAGTGTGTCAAGATATTACAACGTAAGGTCAAACAGAAACACCTATTAGCTAAGATGTAATTCTCAAAAATTCACAACGAACTAGTGAGGCAAAGCATAAGGACATACAAAATTAAATTACAAATGCAGGAGTTAAAATTATGATAAATCTCAAATGGCTAGAAATGCAGTTAGAGCAAAATGAGAATTCCAAATCAAGAGAATATATCGAAGGACTCAAAAGAGGCTGGAAATTAATGTACATTTATGATGAGCAAATTTTTAAGAAGCTTAAAATCCATGTAGGATTATGTTAGAAAATCAAAAAGGCTGGAAACCCCTATATAACTATGGTAATAAGCAAATGACCATGAATAGCAGTGGAAAATGAGATTATAAATAGGATGAAGAAAGATAATGCACTTCCTCCAGGTGCTGGCAGAAGAACGTTAAACCTTATTCATCAGACAAGAGAAAGTCACAAAAGTTTTGAGCAGAAAAATGATATGATTCACATGCATGAAGAAGAGAAGGGAGAAATCTGTGCTGAATACATTCCATGAACTAGAGCTATATATTTACTAGCATGGATAAATCTTACAAACATAAAGATCAAAAAAAGCAAATCACGGAAGAGTACATATAGTACAACTCCTTTTATATAAACTAAAAACATGCAATCAATGCTTTGTATTACTTCAACGCATACATATAAGTAATAAAAGTATTAAAAAGGGTTTGTGAATAATATGAACCAAATTCAAGACAGCAGTAACTTGGGCTGGGGAGCAGTATGAGAGAATACAAGGGGGATTTAACTATGTTGGTGGTATTTTTTTTTTAAGCTGGGTGATGATATACAAGGGTTCACTCTTCTACTCTTTATACCTTTTCAATGATGATGGAAATAGAGTTCAGGAGGGGAGAGAGGGAGGCTGAAAGTTGTCTGAGTATCTAGAATGTTATTAGGATAAGAGCTCAAGATGATAGAAGTTTAAAGATATAGTGATTGAGCTTAGCATGAAAGGAATGGTTGTACAGTTTCTTAAGAAGAAATAAATACAAGATTGGCATCTGATAGTGTATGAAGGGCATAAAAAATGAAAACCCTTCTCAGGAGAACAGAATGTATACTTCTATTTCCTATTCCTTGTTCGGTGCCCTACTACTGATAGCTTGAGATCAGTCATTGTGTTTGAGCCACAAAAATCTGAGAGAGCTACAAATCCAGGCTCTTTTCTTGTTTTTGATTTTGAGAATCAGCTTACCAGCACAATACTTTTTACAACCCATTTAATTGGAATTGAAGAGTCAAAAGAAAAGAAAATTAGTAGGTAATTCATGAAGAACAAAGCTAGTCCTTGCTTCTTACACTTCTAGCCTAGATTAAAGGCTAACAAAGTCTTTGGTCTTCTATTTTAACTGACGTCAATTGTTTTTATAAATAAGAGACTATTTTATGAAAATATTTTATAATACAGAGCCACTGAGAAAATCTACACCCAATTTTCTTTTTAATGTCTGTAGTGAGGTTCCACGTACAAAGTTGTTGGTGTCATACTCCTAAGGAGACAACAGCACAGCAGGGAAAGGAAAACTGAGTTATTTTCAAAAGATGTGGCTCACCCAGTGTCTCCCATTATGCATCCAGACCACGTGTCCTCACATTTACACTCACCTAAGAGAAAATGAAAACACATGCCTTTTTACAGAGTGAAAACAGGTGCAGTATAGTAGTCTATTTTTAAAAGTATATCTTCACCTTATTCCTTAAGTACATTTTAAAAAGCAATACCCACTTTCTAATTTTCCTTATATTCAAAGTTTTATATGCAATGCATAATAACAAAAATCCACTTTGACCATATCAAGATTATATAATTTTTACTAAAGTAAAATCTTGGTATTTTAACAAGTGGCCTTATTTTAAAACATTCATTAAATGCTTTAAAATGGCTTAACAATATAATACCAATGAAATAGCATCACTATAGGGTTCTGGTTTCACAGTCCTTTATGGGAATTCTTACAATTTCTTGTCCAGTCCAGATTTAAAACCTCTGCACCAAGGCTGCCGGCTAGAAGACAGCACAGTAAACTGGTTAGGCAGAAAGGTTTACAATACCTGGCCCCCAAATCTGGACTTGCCACTTAATATGTGAGTAATTTTGGAGACATTACCCTTTCAACATCCAGGCACCTTATTCTGTAAGATGGGCTAGCAATAGGTCTTGCAGGATTACCTTGAGGATTAAATGAGTATCTAGATGTAGGTAATACTGGCATTCAGTTATCTGTCATATAATGGGCACTTCATAAAATGGTCATAGTTATTAATATAAACAATCATATTTATATTTGTTATTAATAAAATAAGAGACTCCTGGGTGGTTCAGTGGTTGAGCATATTCCTTTGGCTCAGGTCATGATCCTGGGGTCCTTGGATCAAATCCCACATAAGGCTCCCCATAGGGAGTCTGCTTCTCCTTCTGCCTATGTCTCTGCCTCTCTCTCTGTGTGTGTCTCTCATGAATAACTAAAATCTTTATTAAAAATTTTTAAAAATTTATAAAATAATGAAATAAATATGGTTCTAATCAGATTACTCCAAATATTTGATGCTTGATTCCCCTGAGGGGGAGCCTGATGCAGGACTCGATCCCCGGACTCAGGATCACATGCTGAGCCAAAGGCAGACACTCAACCACTAAGCCACCCAGGAGTCTCAAGAGATGTTTTAAATAAACCATAATAAAACAGCATGCCTTAAACTGACATGCCTAGGATTCTCTACGAGGCCACTTAAAATTACCTGAGTTTATTTTGTCCTTTTTTTAAGTCAAATTCAACAATGAATTTATCATCGCACAGTTTTAAATGTTTATGACACATGGAAAGATTTTCACCTCCAGGGCAAATATCACCTTATCACTTTTGAAAAAAATATTGTATGTCCCAGCTGTTTATCTTATGCTATCACCCAAACTCTTTTGATCAAGTAACTGAATTTAAAATCTCATTCTCCAAAATATTTATAGGTGGTCTATTTTAAATACAACTAAACCACAAGGCTGAACTTACCACTTGCTAACTTTCTTTTGTCTGAGATAATACCAATATTATGGGCTAATGACTGGGCAAGTGTAACTGCCATTAAATCAGTTTTCCCAAACTGAAAGACAAAAACAAAAACAAAAGACATGTAAACAAAAATTATTTTTTAAAGATGGGCCAGAGAAAAATGTCACAATATAATTGGAAATAAGTAATTTCTAAGCATCTTATTTAGCAGAGGTTAAACATACAGTAGCTAAAGCTGAACTACGGAACATTTGGGAAAACACTGTAAGAAATAAATCCATGTTTGATTCAATCTTATATGGAAGACTAGAAGCCAGAGAATCACCACCTTTTGGGTGTAGAAATTTAAGCCTAATTCTGAGTCCAAATTTCACTAGTGACATTTCTCAAAAACCTATACTTGTATATACTTAAATTAGCCTTTCAGATAATAATAAAAATAAATGTCTAAATTATTTGAAACTTGTTCATTTTTGTGTGTCCACTTGCACTCCTGAAATTTCCCCAAATTAAAAAGGATGTGGCTTCAGCAAACAAATGGTATGAGTAATAAGACATGGTAATGATGTGTGGGCAAAAGAAACTTGAGAAGACCTATAGATATTTTTTCAATATGCAGACTCAAGTGTTTTTCTTTTAGATCACTTCCATCAGACTTAGTACCTGAGGGGTAAAAGGAACTCTTTGGAAAACTTAGTCTATTTATTTCTCCAAAAATTTGCCAAATATTGAAGAAGGAAGAAAATTTCCAACTGAGTTGTTAGATAGTAAGCCAGTGCTTTGGGAATTATTCAATTCTCTAGGAAATCAGCCAAAAAAAAGGGACTTATTTTCAATAAAGTTAAAGACTTTACCTATATAATCTATAAATAGCTATATTTGGAGATTATTCTAGGTAGAATTATGAAGAGAATTATCAAATATTATCTTCCATTATTTTCTTATCCTCTGTCCTCCAGTCATTTATAGTAACCATACTGATTTTGAATAAAACAACCTAACATTTAGGGAATATGGAATATGAGAAATTATCTCTTAAATATTAGGAAAACATTTTCAGCCATCATACCACTTTGTATTGTACAGATGTTCACACCTACTTCATTCACGCCTCCTCCTTTCAGCAACGAGCAAATCCCACCAATATAAGCTGCCCCGCTCCGGCTACTCTCAAATTGACTTCCCCTTTTAGAAAAGGAAATGAAAAATGCTTACTGTTCAGAGTTCAAATATCACCGTACCGCTCATTATTAATTTACCACACTTATTTTCTCAATGCAAATACATTCTTATACTGTATATTCCTAAGGTAAGGGAGGAATGTGAATATTGTTTACACACATAACTGAAAAAAAAAGAGTTTCTGAGGGATATTTCCCCACGTGAGCAATAATATCTTCAACAGAACTATACCTGTTTTTAAAAATTATTAATATGATGTACTCTGAGAAGGATACAAAATCACTTCTGATCAAAATGCCTAACTTGACTCTCTTAATAGGAAAACATCAGATATCCCCACAATGGGGCACATTCTATAAAAAAGCTGACCTACATTCTTCAAAAATGTTAAGCCCACAATAAACAAAGAAAGGCTAAGGAAATCTGTCAAATTAAAGGAGACTAAAGAGACAGGACAAATGCAATGCATGACCCTGACTGGCTCCTGAATGTGGAGAGGGAATTAGCTATCAATGACATTATTCAGACAATTGGAGAAAGTTAAATATAGAAGATGGGTTACTTAAAAGTATTGTATCACTGTTAAATTTTCAAGTTTTAATAATTTACTTTCGTGATATAAGAGAATGTCTTCATCTTTAGGGAACATACATGTATTTAGTAGTGAAGGCTCAATAAGTATCTCCCCCCTTGCTCTCAAATGGTTCAGGAAAAAAAAAGATAAATGGATGAAAGGAAAAAAGGAAGAAAGGGAAGAGAAAAAGGGAAGAAGGAAAGAAGGAAGAAAACCATAAACAAATGGGGTAAAATGTAAATTGATGAATCTGGGTAAAGAGCATATGATATTTCCTTGTAGTATTCCTGCAACTTTTCTATAAATTTGAAATTGTGTAAAATGCAAAAGTTACCCAAGATACTCTTTTACTTCCACTTATAACTTCCTTCAACAGATCTTTACATAATAGGTTTCTTTTTAAATGCTGTTATATCAACTATGCATTTTATCCCCCTAAAAAAACCCATGCAAGTGAGAAAAAATTAAAAATAAACTCCAGAAATACTAAGATCTCCCCTTAGAACCAAAGCAAAGGTAACATTAACATTTAAAATGTAGAAGCTTAAAAGAATATAATCTGTCAAGAATATTCTTTGAGAATTAACAGTACTTCTACTCAAATGCTGATTGAATCTCTTGAAAATTAAGTAAAAATATGCATGCAATAATAAAATAATTCAAAATTAAACCTCTTACACTTTCATGACAATTTCAAACAATCTATACTTTAAAACTTCTTCCAAATGTATCTGGCATGTCAAATCCTAATTGCATTACACAGGAGAAAGGATACATCTCAGTCACAAGTAATGGAACATTCAGCAGGGAACCAAAAAAAGTAATAAATCATAAACTACGTACGAAAAAAGGTGAACTGCATCACTCTTCTCTTTGATAAAATCCCTCCTGTATTTCATAAACTCACGTAGCGTGATCAGTGGATTTTCAGATATGGCGAACTTGTTGTCAGCTGCCCAGGTTTCCATGGCAACCAATACTATCCTTGTCTTCAGTTGGTCTTTATATATCTGATATATTAACAAAATGAACACACCGGCTATACATGAGGTAAAATCAAATGATTTATGAATAAGTCTATAAGGCTCCTTTTATGAAAACTCTTGAGTTTTAGTTAAATGTAAAAATTACATTGTTTTTAAGGGAGATAATTATTTTTCTAATTCACATGCATTTTCCTTGAGTAACAGTCAAACCGTTTACAACTAATACCCAAAGAAAAGAGCACTAATTAGAAACAAGAGATCACTTCTTGACAAATATTTGCACCCTTTTTCAAGGATCTCCCTGAGTCTCTTGTCTGGTACCCTGGAGAAAGAATTTATGCATTTTTGGGTTTCCCAAGCAAAGAACAGGACAATGAAGAATCCTGAAGGATATGATTTCTATGTAACCTGATTGGCTCCAATTAAACTTGTGGAGAAAGTACCCGCATTGCCTTGTCAAGAAAAGATTCAGAAAGTAAATACAGTAGGATTACTTAGTGTATCGTTCCCACAGAACCAGGCACTCTCTTGAAAATAGCAGTCACTGTATATTTCTCTGATGTTGGAAAATATATCATGAATATTTTTGTTAAGGGCTAGGACTCAACTTTTTATTTTTCAATGTGAAAAATATAAGGAGTAATTTCAAGCATAAGTTCATGGGTAACTTTAACCACCTCCTTTTATTATCTTCCCAGCCAAAGATCAAAATCAATGAAGTCCACTGCAAGGTCACTAGGAACTTATGGGACACCCTGCCTGAAGAGCAATTCAGAGCACCAAAATTTTAAGAACCATATTATCCCGTCTGTTAGCAATCAGAAGATGAAATTCCTCTATGACAATATTGAATCCAGTTGATACTTACTAAATCTGCCATGTTCACTACAGATTTCGCATATGTATTGGTGTGTACAACAGAAAGCCGATGTTTTTTGAACTGAAAACAAAACAAACAAAAAAGCAAGTGAAGGGCTTCCAAAGTCATCAGTAAATAATCACCTAAGCAGAGAAAACAGTGTAATTGAAACATCTCTATGCCTTTCTGTAAAAAGCATGAATTGAGAACTAGTTCTTTATAATGCTGTGCAGTCTGAGGCAAGACTCTTAAAAATTTGAGGCCTCAGTTTACTCAACTGTGAGATGAAGTAAAAAATACCTATTCTATCCATTTCACAAGTTTATTTTTAACACAAAACTGTTACTCAAAATGATAAAATATATGAAAGTTGTCTACGAATGCAAGACATACAAATTTAAGTAGGGTGGATAGAAAAAGTATACATGAATACTGCTATAAGTATAAAAACTTACAAGTTCTACAAGACTTAATTAGTAAGGAGAAGAAAGCCCTATAGCAAGGGTCACAAAGAGTTAGCTTAAAGACTAGATGTGGATGACATAAACCTTTTGTTTGGCCTCAACAGTGTTTTTAAAACCAGGAAATATCATGTAAAACCTGATTTCTGGATTCCCTTAAAATTAGCATCCTCCCATGTTGATAACTAGCAGGTACTAAGAGGCAGCCACTCCCACTAGACAGGCCATGTGTCTCTTCCTTTGCCACAGGCCTCATGTCTCCCTACTGCTTTACATCTGGCTTACTTCATTTGGGTTACCTGCCTACAGATCTCTATAGACATCTGAATGTGCACTATCCTAAAATGTCCAAATATATGTTCTTAAAACTTACTCTGATCAAGAAAAAAATCTCAGGAAACAGTAACATTCACTGACTTCAAAGAAGTTAGAAAGATAAAACTTAGTTTTAGCCTGAACAAAGAAGCAGCACTCAATCTAGATTTATGATTGTTATCATTAGCAACAGTAATAATAGATGATCAATATCTGTTTAATCATATGCAAACAAATGGCACATTTTCCCTCAAATCACTCAAAGCAAATTAAAGTGCATTTTTACCTGAAATTAAGTAAAATTCAGCAATGTGCAACACTGAACATGTTTAGTTTAAAACGGTGGCTACACAGAGTAATTAACATTATAACTCACTGTTAAGTGCTCAATGTAAGCTACTTACTGCAACATGCCCATAAATTGAGTATGCACACTTGGAGTCAAAATAAATGACTCATCAAGAAGGAAGTTTTGCCAGAATCCTATCCCAAAATCTTCACTGCTTGCCTATATAAGCATTTCCATATGGCTTGCTGCAGAGTAGGTCAGAAATTGAAAAGTTGCTTTTCTTTTATTAGGATAAAGTTGTACACTGCAAACCAAAGCATCATACTACTGGTGCCTCACTGATTTCTCCAATATTAAAATATTCATTTAACAAATCCAAAGGGTTGACTAATTTTAAGTCAAAGAAATATTTTTGGGATCTTACAAAATACTGCTAGTTACTTCCACCTAAGAATGTTTCCAATTTAGAGGTTGTTACTGGCTAACAAATATATTTGGCTACACAAATGTCTTCTCCAAATTATAATTTTCTGGGATTCTTGTTTCTTCCAAAACCTACTTCTGCACACACCAGTTTTACCTCTAGGCACAGACAAATTCAAACAAAAGACTCAGCAAATCCTACCATTAGATGATCATTCACAATCATCAGCTCAATATATTTGGTCTCCTCCTCTACGTTACGAGGATGTCGACGAAGCTGCAATATGGTAAAGGAAAAATAGCACCTAAATAAGCCCTCTGAACTTGGCTGTGGAAAACTAAGAAATATGTTATACATTATGTTACACATCACACTACCCTTTTTCCAAACTCTGCTTATTCCCCATTCTCACAGCCCTTGGCAACCATTTTTCTACTGTTTTGTGAGTTTGACTTTTTTTTTTTTTTGGTTCCACATATAAGTGATACCATGCAGGATTTATCATTCTTGTCTGACTTATTTCATTTAGGATAATGAACCTTCCAGGTTCACCAATGTTGACAAATGACAGGATTTCCTTCTTTTTAGAGGGTGAAACTCCATTATACGTATATAACATATATAACATATTTTCTTGATACATTCATTTGTTGATAGACACTAACATTGATAATGCCGTACTGTATAATCAAAATTTGCCAACAGAATTTAAATATTTTCATTAAGATAAAAGATAAATATGTGAGGTGATGGATGTATTAACTCAATGGGGAGTTCCTTTCACAATGTATATCTACATCAAATTATTCCACTGTACATTTCAAATACCTTATAACTTTGTCAATTAATTATACTTCAACAAGGTTGAAAAATGTTTTTAATTTTAAAAAACTAAAACATGAGAGAAATAAACAAAATTTCCACTTTTATTCCTTCAGAATTTTTTTCATTTTTGTCACTTTTACTCAGTTTTTGAATAGGTAATAAATTCATATGATTCAAAGATTAAAGAACTATAAAAAGGTTCAGAATCAAAGTCTTTCTTCTTTTTTTTTCTTTCTTATTTCTGTTCCCCATCTACCTAGTTGCTAACCCTTCACCCACAATGGGTATACCACAGTTACTGGTTGCTTCCAGAAATATTTATGCATATAAAATCAAATATAACATTTTATTTAGTACTTCCATTTATTTCACTAGCTTTTGTATCAGGTAATTTTCATTTACCAGTCTATCTTGGAGATTATAACACATGAAATACATTCTTTCTCATTTAATTTAAGCTTCTGAGGATCTTAAAGGGATGCAGCAAGTGTTTAATGGACATTTTTATTTTATAACCTCCAAATCTTAAATTGAGAATGCCCTTTCTTCCTCTGGTACAGCTCAAGGGATCCCCCAAATGACATAAAAGCTTTGTTCTGATAGTTTTGAGAGCTTCTAGGCAGTTCTGGGTTAGCTAGTACGGCTATAATATATCTGTCTATTCAATATTGAATTTTCTCCACCTTCAAAATCATGATCAGTGGATGCCACGGTAGGAGACACTAAGGCAGTGTCTTTGTATCCTGCAGTTCATCTATAATATAATCTTTAACAAGATCTATAAAATTAAATTTTTCCATTACTCCATGCTTTGATATACATTTTTTCAGTAAATCTTTTTATTCACTTGTCCAATGGCCATTTTTGTGAGGGGGTATACAATCAAACCTAAATCAATACATGAACATTTGCTTTGAGAGATGCATTTAAAATAAACAAAACCTGCTGCCACATGGATTTTGCTTCAGTACTAAATGTATTTCCGAACTTTTAAGCTTTTTTTAAAAATTCAAATCCCGTATTACACCAAGTTGACAAGGAATAATAGTCTATAATTCTCGGTCTAGAAACCAAGAGGTAATATAAACTGCATCCAATGACACGAGCCTTTTTAAAAACAATGCCTAGGATGATAGTATCTGCTTTGTAATTGTGGAAGAGACCAGAACCTTACCAGTTAATACAGCAGACTTTCTAACAAGACTCAACATTTTCTTAATGTCAGAGAGCTGCTATACTAGCCATACAGTTTTATAGCACTTCACCATCATGGGCAGACAGCTGTCTCAGATAAAGAAATCCAGTGTTTGCCTGCCTTCAAATGATGGGGTATCACAGATGTTTGTGAACAACTTCAAGGAACGTGTTAAAAGAAAACTATCCTATTCTCTGATCTCATAATTCATGAAAATAAACACTATTTCAAATTAATCTTTTTGGCAATCTTAATTTATTTAACTTAATTTATTTCTTTTTTTTTCTTTCTTATTTCTGTTCCCCATCTACCTAGTTGGGCTAGGTAGATGAGTAACTAGCCCTCAGTATATACATATATTCACAAAATATATAAAGCTTGTGGTAGCAATTCATGGAACACTAAGCCTTCTGAGAGGCAGTACAAAGCATATGTGGTCATAAGCACTTCTCTGAGACCAGACTTTCCAGGTCAGAATCTGAGCTCTACCATTGAATAACTCACTATAACCCTGGACAAGGTTCTTAAGTTCTTACACTTCAATGTCTTTAGCAGTAAAAGGGGATAATAATAATACTTTCCTCATAAGATTTTTATGAGGATTAAATGTGTTAATACAATTAAAATTCTTAGAACAGAGCCAGGCACAGGTATCTGTGCCTCAATTAAAAAAAGCAATTATTACTGACACTAGAAATGACCCTATACACGTATTTTATTTTATACTTACTAAAAATATTTTAAACAGAAGATAACTCGTTTCTTTTTTTTAAGATTTTATTTATTTATTCATGAGAGACAGAGAGAGAGAGGCAGAGACACAGGCAGAGGGAGAAGCAGGCTCCATGCTGGGAGCCTGATGTGGGACTTGATCCCAGGTCTCCAGGATCACACCCTAAGCTGAAGGCAGCGCTAAACCGCTGAGCCAACCGGGCTGCCCAGATAACTGGCTTCTTACTAGAAATCTTAATAGAGGTCTATTTCTCTCGGCTTGTGTTTTTTTTATGCCAACACACATACATAATATATGGTATCTTAATTCTAATAACCAGAGTTCTGTTCATTCCTTTCCTTTCCTTTTTTGAGTATAGTGGACACACTATATTCCATTAGTTTCACATGTACAACTTAGTGATTCAACTTCTCCATCCATTATGCTGTACTTACCATAAGGGTAACTGTCATCTGTCACCAAACAACACTATTACAATATGGCTGATTTCCCTGTGCTGTGCCCTTTATTCCTATGACTTATGCATTTCCTAACTGGAACCCTGTGTCTCCAATTCCCCTTCACCCAGTTTGCTCATCCCCTCCACTCACTTTCCTCTAGCAACCACCAGTTTGTTCTCTATATTTACAGGTCTGATTCTGCTTTTTGTTTGTTTATTCATTACTTTTTAGATTCCACAAATGAGAGAAATCATATGGTATTCTGATGACTGGAGCTCTTATTTCACCTAAACCATTTCCCAGCTCTGTTTCTAGCCAAGTTATCTTCATATTTCAAAGATATCATTTTTTTTCCTGCAAAGGAGATTAACAGAACCTACTTCATGTGGTGTAAAGCATCACACAAGTAATTATTTTTGCTAAGTCCAAGATCCGCTGAACATTCATAAAGCTGACATCCTGAGTTTACATCCCAGACTCCAACATAGCTCACGTGTGACAATAGCATTTTGTGGCTTTAAAACCTGGTGGATTCATTCTTAAGAGGGTATCTTTACAAATAGGCTCCATGATGTGGTACAACCCAGGAAAGGAAAGAGGCCTGATAGAAAGAACCTAAGATGCCACTGCAAGGGCCATAATCCATCTGTATGATGAATAACCATAACCATATTAGCATCACTATCCCGAGTCCCTTTTGAGTCTATGAACAATATGGCCCTCCTTCACTGCTCCTACAGATCTGTCACCTTACTGTTTACTACAGCCTGACAAATGCCTGAACTAATACCTAACCTTCCTATAGAGACTTAATATAGATTTAAACGAATAGCAGTTGCCAGTGTCTTCAAAACATCATGGAATATACCTGTGTATACATACCTGCCGTTTACTTCTTTTTGGTCTTGGCTTCAAAGTAAATTTTGGTGGAGTGATGTGTACTTGTTGAAATTCTAAAAGGAATTAAAAATAAATTAACTTAGTGCATTTGTCAGTTTTCTTCCAGATAGGGCAATCAAAGTTTTACTATCCCTTCCTAATATAAATTGTATAATAATACTTCAGTTATTAACTATTAGCAATTATTATAGTTATTAATAATATAAATAACAAATTATATAAATAACTATATGGTTACTATAAATTTTATGATATATGTTATACTTAAAGATAATGTAGAACATTAATCAAAATAATTGTGTTCATATTAATACTAAAAATATATCATAAATGAATAAAATTTTTAAAATCTCAATACTATTCCTGTTCTAATTTACCTAAAAATTTTTCTCATATTTCTCCTATAAATACCATCATATTCCTTATTAAGAATCTTCTGAATAGCCAATCTAGCCTTTCACTACTGACTTTCAATTAAAGAATAACACACCAAATGCCAATGAAGATGTGAAACAATTAGATCTCCCATATAGTGCTGATGAGAGTCTAAAATGGTATAACCACTTTAGAAAAAGGTTCAGCAATTTCTCAGACAACAGTAGTTCTCAGAGTACCATCTATACATGAGTGGCAACATTACCTGGGGACTTGTTAGAAATGCAAACTCTAATAACCCATCCAAGACGTATTTAATCAAAAACTCTAGAATTTGGTACAGCCACTGTGGAAAACAGTATGAAGGTTCCCCTCAAAAAATTAAAACAGAAATACCATATGATCCTGCAATCCCATTTCTGGGTATACAGTCAAAGGAACTGAAATCAGGATCTCGAAGAGATAGCTGTACTCCTATGTTCACTGCAGCATGATTCATAAAGGCCAAGATACAGAAACAACCGAAATGTTCATAATTGGATGAATGGATAAAGAAAACGTGGTATTAAATGCAATAAAGTATTATTCAGAATTAAAAAAATAGAAATATTTCAATTTGTGACAACATGGATGAACTTGGAGGACATTTTGCTAAGTGACACTAGCCAGATACAAAAGGACAAATACTACATGATATCACTTATATGAGGAATAGTCAAACTCCTAGAAGCAGAAAGTGGAATGATAGTTGCCAGAAGCTGAGAAAAGGGGGAAACAGGGAGGTATTAGTCTAAGGCACAAAGTTTCAGTTGTACAAGATGAATGAGTCCTAAAGGTCTACTGTACAGCAGAATGTCTAGAATTAATAATACTATGATGTATAGATTTTGCTAACAGTGTATACTTTTCACCACCACCACTACCACTACTACTGTAATAATAATAATAAAGAGGGTGGAAAGAAACTTTTAGAGTTAATGACATAGATTATGGTGATGACTTCAGGGATGTACACTTTTCTCCAAACTCGTCAAGTTGTATACATTAAGTATGTACAGCTTTTCTCTAATGTCATTCATATCTCAATTAAGTGGCTTGAAAAAACCCTCTAGACATGGGATCCAGCGGTCTGTGTTTAACAAGCTTCCAGGTGATTCTCTGATACACTCTGCAGTTTGAGAGCACTATTGTACAAACACATATCTACCCAGTAATTCCACTGCCAGGTATTTGACAGAAGAAATGTAAACATGTGTCCACAAAAAAGATTTTTATAAGAATGTTTATAGAGTTCTTTTATTCATAACAGCCAAAAACTGGAAACAACCCAAATATCCATCAACAAAATGGATAAAAAGACTGTGGTATCTTCAAACAGCAGAACATAATAATTAAAAAGAATAAACTGTGGCTACCTCTGACAACACTAATCTCATAGGCATATGCTAAGTAAAAGAAGCTGAACCCAATGTGTGATTCCATTTTCATGAAGATCTAAAACAAGCTAAACAATGGTGGGGGGGGTGGGCAGAAAAAGGACTGCAGAAGTGGGTGGTTCGTGGCACAAAGGAAGGTACTGGGGTGATAGGAATGTGCCAAATCTCACCAAAGGACTTACACATGTGTCAAAACTCATCTAATGGTATACAAGATTTATATATTTTATTATAGTAATTTTTAAAACAGACTGTGCTAAGGGGTCTGAAGGAAACAAACAAATGTTTTCTTAGGGAAACTAGTCCTAAGAGATGTGTCATATAAAACAAAAGGTTCTACAGTTAAACAAGTTTGGGGAACACCTGATTCTATTCTATCTCTGGGAAATACATAATGCACAGCAAGACAAGGGTACTGATAACCCAAGGCCCAGGATAACTTTATTAAACCTAAAATAAACAAGCTTATTCTTAAGCTTCACAAGAATTTTTTCTAACCTATCATAATAAATCCAAGCATTTAGAAAGAAAAGTAACACTCTTAAAATTGTGCCAATTTCTGATGAGAAAAGGAAACCAGAAACTGAGACAGATCTGAGTTTTAGAAGATGTTCAAAATTATTTTTAATGACAGCAAAACTGTCAAGTTATCTTTAAAGTTTCTGCGGAAAAGAAACCCTGAACAAAGTTTAAAAAAACAAAACAACTGTATGATTCAATCACAGTAAAGTCCTTAGGGGGATTTTTATTTATTACTTTAAATTTTAATTAATGTTTATTGCTTCCAGTAAGACCTATTAGATTGTAGCTTTATTCTCAGGCAGCTAGTCATGATTTACTTTCCTTCCATCACAGGGATTGTAAAAGTTTCATAAGATAACTGAAGGAACAGTCTAAAGTATCTGCGTAAAGTAAGAGCATCTTTATGGTTATTAGCAGATATTTCAAAATACTGAGTTCTATAAAACAGCATCCCCAATCCCTTTGGCAGCAGGAGAAAAGAAGTGCAGATCAAGGAGTTACAAATCTATTTCAGAGAAGGGGCATTAGCAGACATTCATTTCATTTTCCAATGAAGAGACAATGTAAAGTTCCTTAAAAGTTTATATTTATTGGGGACGCCTGGGTGGCTCAGCGGTTGAGCGTCTGCCTTCGGCCCAGGGTGTGATCCTGGAATCCCAGGATCAAGTCCCACATCAGGCTCCCTGCATGGAGCCTGCTTCTCTCTCTGCCTATGTCTCTGCCTTTCTCTTTCTGTGTCTTTCATGAATGAATATACAAAATCTTTTTTTAAAAAAGTTTTTATTTATTGAAATAATCTCTACATCCATTGTGGGGCTTGAACTCACAACCCCAAGATCAGAAGTCACATGCTTTTCCAACTGACCCAGCCAGCTGCCCCAACAATGAAAATGTTTAAGTGGTTTTCCTAAGCAGTAGTTTAGGATATGCTCTCAGCCGGATGATTCCTCCATTTCCCTCTGCTTCTCTCCCAGCACACATTCTTACAGGGGCACAATGCAAACCCCTGCTCAGTCCCTAGCTAGCTGTGGGACCCTAAAAAAGACAAGCTAGCTGAGCTTATTTCTTCTTCTGTAAAATGTAAATAATTCTATCAATCTTACAGAGCTGTAGCAAAGATGAAAGTGAGATTAAAAATTAGAATGTACTAAGGCCATAGGGCTCACTAAATAGGAAAGGAAGCCCCTCCACACTAGATATTCAGAGTGTGTGCTACCTTCAGAAGGAGAAAGCCAATGAATCTTATATAGCCAGAGGCAAATGCACTCTATACAATCACTGCTCCACTACTGAGAAGAAAGTATAAGTATGCTGCCCTACTTGTCATGTGAAGATTTGGAAGCAGCTCAAACCAACAACTATAAATAAATGTGCCTGTAAACAAACACATATGAGAAGGAAAGGCTATTTTCTACGAAAAAAAAAAAAAAAACATAATAAAAAGAATTAGGGGAGCCTGGGTGGCATAGTCAGTTAAACATCTAACTCTTGGTTTCAGCTCAGGTCTCAGGGTTGTGAGATCGAGCCCCGAGTTGGGCTCCATGCTCACTGAGGAGCCTGCTTGAGATTCTCTCTCTCTCTTCCTCCCCCTCAGCCCCTCCCCTTGCCTCTCTAAAAGAAATAAATGAATCCTTTTTTAAAAATAAAAATAAAAAGCATTAATCTATAATCATCCTTTCTTAAAATGCTGAGGCAAAAAGAGATGAGGAAAACAACAAATGGGAAAATGATTACAAGTTCATCCCTGTTTACAGAATCAGTATCTCATCAAAAGTGAAGTTTATATTTTGTCTATGCAGTCCAATTTTTGCTCTAACTTATTTCTCCTTTCAGAAATACCTTACTCTGATTTTTCTAATTTTAAAAAGTCTTTCAATGTGCTCAAGCTCTATCTTTCCAAATTCATCCACTATAAACATGAGGTCAGTTGGCATTTTATTCTCCCTCTTGATGTCCTTGACTTGCTGTCACTTTATCTCTAAAATTGTTATGAGCAGTCATGAGCTAAGGATATTCCACATAGAGATAAGCTCCACAGCATTAAAATGAATTATTAAAGTTGACATTTTTTTAAATCATAATATGAATGTCATACCAGATGGAAGATCATCCAAGGGAAATTCTAATAGTCTGGATTTGTAAACCGAATGAAAATGGAAATCCTCCTGAAAGAAGACAAACAACAGAGATTAAGCACGTGGGACTGACCAGTTATCTCCAACCTCAAGCAATGAGAGCTGAAGCAGCTAAGACACCTAAAAGAATCCTAGCTTGATTACACACTCTTCTGGATTTGAAAAGGCAAGGAGCCACCACACAAGCCTCTCCTGCTCCTGGATTCCCCTGGCACTGGAGAGATCTATTAGAAACAAAATGCTTTTGCAGACAGAGAAGCCAAAGCCTGTAGTAATGGAAAATAAATGAATGAACCTATTCCCCCAAGGAGGAGTAAGACATCTGGGAAAATGGACTAATGCTTTTTATAACTGATTCCTTTCCATGGATCCCTGCCCCACTTTAAGAGGCAGATAACTAACTTTTGTTAGGCAAGGACTGCAGAGCTAACACTCTTCTAGTATCAGGGAGTAGGATGACAGGTACAAGTAGATGCTCAAACGGATCCTGCTCAAAAATTCAAATATCATACAAGTTCTGTGACAAACTAACAGACAAAAAGCCATATTTCATCTAAGAAAAATTAATGAGCATTCAAATAATTACTTCTGGCTCCTTTCTAGTAAAAAAAAACAAACAAAAAAAACCCAAATGTCATAAACAGTCAAGTTTCATGATATTGCTGTAAAAAAAAAAAAAATCACCTCCAGGTAAAGTGATACAATAGCCAGCAATAGGCATCCAGAAAGTAAAATACAATACAAATAGCTGCACTTTATGGGTGGCAAAACAGTGTGTATTTTTAGAAATTACTTGCCTAAGTGTTTGAACAATGTTCCATGACCCAAGGAAGAATATTTGCCTGCACAGAGCTAGAATGGAGGTGTATTATGTTTCTCTGCAGTCTACCATATAAACTCAATGCTTTTTTCACTTATGGAAAATGAATATTTCAACTAAAATAAATCAAATAATTTAAAAAATTTAGATTTCTCTACATTTCATCAGCAGAAGGCCCTACAGACAATGGGCAACATAGAAAAATCTGAACTCTAGAAACAAAACAGAGGTGGAAAATCACATATCTATTGATTTGGTCTGTTATAAACTGAATGTCTGTGTCCTCCCTGAAAAACTCATATGTTTAAGCCTAAATTCCCAATGTGACTGTATTTGGACAGGACCTAAGAGAAGGTGATAAAGGTTAAAATAGGTCTTAAGGGTGGGGTTGGGCTGGTGCCCTTTTAAGAAGAGACACCACAGTTCTCTATCTCTCTGTCATGTGAGCACACAGCAAGAAAGAGGCCATTGCAATCCAAGGAGAGAGCCCTCATGGATCCTGCCAGCATCTTCATCTTGGACTTCCAAGCACCAGAACTATGATAAAATAAATTTGTGTTATTTAAGCCCTCCAATATCTTGTTCCTGCCTGAGCAAACTAAGACAAATCCTAGCACATGATGGTGGAGACAGAACAAAAATGGAGGTTTCAGAACACCTCAGAAGAAATTTCCAATACACAGAGTAAAAGGCTAAAAAGACAAAACAAAACAACCTTGTGAGTTTGACTTATTCAATATTTTATATATATGTATATATTTATATTTACTATCCTGACTAAGAAATAAAAAATATTTTATTTATAAAAATAAATATTTAAAATATTAAAATATATAAAAATATTTTTATTTATAAAAATAAAATAAAAAGAGGAAAAATGAAGGGGAAAAGCTCCCAATATCAATTTTTACATTTGCCACAGCAAACAGAGGGAGCACTTACTTGAGAGGTGTCATTTTCTTCTGGTTCAATGAGATAGGTGTGGTTCCCATCATAGAACATCCCACTGCCAAGGACAAGAAAATAATTACGCATGGCTATCGACTCTTGCCTCAGAACAAGATCATTTTAAAATCAGTAGCTGCCAGAGGACCAATTTACTTTTCAACACTCACTTCCCAGTCCCATCCATCACCACCAGATACACACCACCTACCATACACACACAGACATACACACACTCCCCACATACCATACCACACCACATATACATTCCCCACATATCACATCACACAGATTACACACCACATATTGCACACCACACCACACATGCTTCCCAATACATCCCACATACACATGCACACTGCACCATATCACACATGTGTGCATACACACACACACACACACACATCTACTAAGAGGGAAAGACCCATCCCTCTGACTTCCCATAAGCAGCAGTGTCCCCAGGTTCAGGATTATCATTCTTTAATCCTCCCTCCAACACATAATTCTAAAACTTTAATATGCAAATAGTTCATCTGGAGAGCTTGCAAAAGTGTTAAACTTTCAGGGCCTTCCTCAGATTTCTTGGCTAAGGCCCAGGGAGCTGCATTTTAAACAATCCCAGGTGGTTCTGATGCAGACTGTCAGGGACTATCCTGAGAAATGCCTACCTACCACACACCTGGAAGATGCTCTCGTAACAAGAGCTGACACATTCCAACAGCTTACCATGAACTAAACACTTTACACTCATTTAATCTTCTACTCATTTGTGGAAATGTATGAGGGAGGTACACCATATACTTGCCTATACTCATTTTACAAGGAAGGAAACCAAAGCCCAAAGAGATGAAGTAACTTGCCCAAATTACATAACCAGGAAGAACTGAGGCAGGACTAGAGCCCAGGCAGATTGGTTCCTGAACTGCCCATCTGCAATTGGCGGCCTCTTCATCCATTCACTCATTCACAACACATATAAGCACCTACAATGCACTGCCCTAGGTGCTTGTGATACAGAAGTGGACAAAACTGACCAATGCTCTGCCCTCATGGTTCTAATGTGCATTCTAGGGTAAACAGACAAAAAATACAATCAACAACAAAATAAATATACATGTGGTGGTGAAAAATTCTAGGGAGGAAAACAAAGAAAGTTATGGGTGATAAATGGTGCCAGAGGACTGGTTGTAGAGACCAGGGAGAGAAGACTGTTGATTTATATAGAGTCTCAGAGAAAGGCTTTCTAGAGAAGATGGCATTTAAACAAAGATCTGAAAGTGAAGGGATGAGCCATAAGGATATCTGTGCAGAGAGCATGTCAGACTCTAACCCTAAGTGTGCTCCAGGAACATCAAGAATGCAGTGTGGCTGGAGGAGGGTGTGGGTGAGGGGAGAACCGTAACATGAGATCAGAGAAAGAGTGGGGCCACATGAGACCTCCTGAGGGCTGTGGCTTTTACTCTGAGAGACACGTGGAGCCACTATGAGGGCTTAAGCAGGTGGAAATACAATCGCTCTTAAATTTTAAATTAATTGCCCTAACTGCTGTGTTACAATAGTCTTTCAGATGGCAATAATAGAAATGGAGAAGTTATTGCAATAATTCAGGTGAAAAAAGATGGTATTTGCCTAGATCATAGTGGCGTTGGTGGAGATGGTGAGACTGGTTAAATTCTGGGTACTTTTCAAAAGTAGAAACAATAGGATTTATTGGCAGATTTGAAATGGAGTACATGAGAGAGTCATGTCCGTGAGAACGCCAAGGTTTTAGCCTGAGCAGCTGGTGAGATGGAATTGCCATTTAATAAAATGGGAAAAGCCACAGGAAGGACAGAAGGGGCTGAGCACATGGAAGCAGGATGCAGGGAGGAGAGCATAAATCTGAAGTTGGGTTTTGATCTGTTAGGCCGGAGATGACTATCAGCCAACTGAGGAATTCTCCGGAGGGTATTTGAACCTACATATGGCCTCACCTCCCACCCAGAGAGATCCCAATGGCCACTCGTTTTAGGAGAACATGTCCTTCTCCTAAGATCAAGCACCTTATGATGCTGAAGAAATGTGTCTTATCATTCAGGCATCTGAGAAGGGACTAGGCGTAGTTTTCTGGGGTCATTTTTCAGTGTTCTATGGAAATGCTGCATGAGACCCCACTATTGCACATAGAATAGTATTTATCTCTCACTGATGGTGTAGTGAAATCAGTTGGTTTCCCTGAGCTATAATTATAATGGCCTCTAGCTCTGCCTCTCCAAATTCTTTCATTCCTACTGTAACATCTTCCACATGTCCTCTGCTTTCATATACCCTTAGAACTTCTACTCTCACATCTGTAAGGTTTTCAACCATTACACTGAATTTGGATGACACTGCATTTCGAATTTAAAGATAAACAGATGCACTTTTTAAGGTATTACTGAGAATACATGTCTAAGGAATCAGAAGAGGGAAGCCTTTTCAAAACAGTAGACCAAATGCAGCAGTAGACATTCTCTTTGCCCCTGAGAACTGGCCAGATTCACCCAGAAAATTGCACAGAACCATCATCCTTTGCCAAAGTTCACAGAGTTATGCTGATTAAGCAGCAGATTATTTTGTTTAAATACAAGGTATCATTTCCTTTTGCACTACATCAGTGTTGAATGTGAAAATAAGTGATTTTTATTGGGGTTAAACATCATGATACACAGTTTAAAGAAAGCAAATTCTGACACCATATATGTCTAGAAGATTCTGGCTCCCTATATGACAATGTGCCATTAATTAATTCTTGAACTATTGAAAAGTATATGTTTTATTGCTTTGTTTGAGGATTGACACCTTTGTTATATTTGTATAAATTCCAATAAGTGCGCTGTATCCACATACAGTATATATTTGATAAAAACCTACAGCTAGGACCTACTTATTATAGGTCAATTGAACTAAAATTTTAAAAGGCTGGATCAAAACAAGATTTTGAAAAGAAACAGCCATTCTTACAAATTGCCACAAGAGGGCAATAAACTTACATTTGATGCCATTCTTTTAGGTTCCCATAGTTACAGGATTTTATCATAACATCAAACGTACCAGGACCAAAATATTATCCATTAGTCCTTTGAATTTGAAAAAAAAAAAAAATGTGCGTTTTCAGGTTCTTTATGAAAAAGACATAAAGCTGATTATTTTCCCCTTTATGTTCTTCAACTAAATTTAGTAAATTAAGAAAAATGAAAAATCTCCATATGTATTTGGTAATTTATAAAAGATGAATCATGGATGAGATCATCTGTTTCATACCCAAATCACTATAATTGAAAAAACATAGATTAATTAATATTTAGTAATATCCTCTAAAATATTTCTAACAAAAATAGTTTTTGTTCAGAAGGTAAAATCAACATGAGAAGTATTGATTAATAAATAATAAAAAGGAACAATAGTAAATTTATCCAACATGCTCACAAAAGTCCCAGAGCACCCAACATGCTTATATACAATCCTCACAGTGTTCTTAGGCACATGGTGCATTTTCTGTTACTTTTTGCTTAGTTTTAAATGAAAAGGTTTCTCAAGGTAGAGGTAAATTTTACTTCATTAAAACAACTGAAGCTGGCTCTGAGTTCTACTCTTGATCTACTCACTAAAATTTCCTTACAGTTTATTTTCAATCCTTCTTCAAATGCCTAGCAAGCTCTTGGTCTTGGGATCTCAGGTCTATCAGAGCCCTCAGAAGGCAAGGATGACTTCTCACTGCTTCTCACAATATGGTATCCTCTTACAAAACTGGAAAGCAACATGGAATAAGTACTGGGCAAGATGCTTAAACGACAATTTGAGATTTTAAAAGGAAGAGAGGGGGGAAAATGCCTCTTCTTTTTTATATCACTACCATACATTTGCTGTCACAAACATCAATGAGCCTAGGGTACTCTTCTTAGTGGAAAGCTGGGATTATCTTGAGATCAGATGTAAGAATTTTATTACTGAAGGGCACTTTAGTGGTTCCTTTTCCAGATAAGAAAACCAAGGCTTTCAGATATGAGGCATGGATTCCTGTTTGTAAAAACATCTCCAAGAATTTATTTAAAATAAGTAGAAGTCTTTTAGAGTAAACAATAAGCAGATGGAAGTTTTCCATGCTCTCATGAACCTGGCCTCCTTCCTCTGCCTACCTAGGTGTTCCTCATACTCTCTTCTGCCTCTCACAACATACTAATTGCCTGAGCCTAACGAGGCACCACTAGGCAGACTAGCTCAATTTTCCAGGTTCATCCATTATATCTCTTTCCTAGCTTGTCTGCCTACCCCTCTCTCTCAGAAAATTCTATCAAAGCCTGTTGTAGGGATCACTAGGTGACATTTCCCTGGAGCCCTCAAGCACTACCTCATTGCTCAATGCCCACTCTCTGCTTGCATTATTCTGTTACTTTCTCTCTCAAAGAAAGAAATATTCCTATCATATTCCATAGCAGGAAGCTGAGCTAGCTTCAGCTGCCCCCACTGGACTGTGAGCTATTGGGGATGGGACTCAAATTCTCATGGCCTTGATTTTCCTTGTGGCTGGCCCACAGCAGACACTCAGTAACTGCTAGCTACATGGAAAAGCCAGATCTCTAACCTGGGAGCGGGATGCATTTTAAAGTTTCCAAACAAAAATTTAACAAAACTAAAGTGCTAGCTTGTTCTGTGCCCCCAAAAGTAACACAAACAAGAAAGAACTGAGATGATTTAGCTTAGAATGCAGAGGAATGACACGGTAGCTTTATAAGGCGTTAACAAAACAAATAAGAGATGGCCACCTGTGTATCACCATTAGCGACAGAACAGAGGAAGTAGATGTATTCCCATGTTAAACATCAGCAAACATTCTTTGATAATGAAGGTTATGAGAAAGGAAGCAAGGCCCTGAGGAAGGATGAACTCCATTCCTTGGAGATTTCTGAGAACAGATGGACCCTCCCACAAGTTTGTTGTGGATTTTAGGTGGAATTCTGGCTGAAACACATGAGCTCTTGAGGTGACTTGCAGTTTGTCATTTTTGTGCAAGGAGTCGAGAGATTCCACCTACTAAAATTTCTATTATTCCATAAAACTATACAAACTAACATCAAGAAGAGGTAGGGGCAGAACTGGGTACCAAGGGGCTAAGCGTCTAGAGAACCAGCATAACCCAAAACATCCTTGTCACAACTTAGATGAAACCAGAACATCACTAAAGGGTATCATATCATAATACCAAAGACCTTGGTCTGTTTCTGCAACTCCAATTTTAAAATCAGCTTGGTTTATACACCTTGAAAAAGAAAAAGATCAGATCCATCACTGATTTAAAATTATTTCTTGACATAAAGATTTTGACTACAGTACATTAAAAATAAAGAAAACAGTGATTGAAAGAATGGATGGTACAAAAATTTGGAGGACACTTACTGAAGTCCATGGCATGTTGACAATGCAACAAATGAATCAGGGTTTCCTCGGATGTGGCCCTGGTAGTAGCAGTGTTCTCCTCCCTGGAAACAGAAACAGCATAAGCCTCTGCCCTTGCCAGGAGAAATCACCTGCATCATTTCACAGATTCCTGCCACACCACACCTCCATGTATAAAGCTCTGCAGAATATTTTGTTATTCAGATTAGTGTTATCAAACCTGTTCTAAAGAATTATTCATAAACACTTCTAGTGAGCCAACTAACTCCAAATTAAAGCCAGGGAAATAAAAGTTGACTTAATTTGCCTTTTATGTAGGTGATGATAGAAAGAACAAAGAAACAGATACTGAAATACACATGTGGCCCTTGCACCAGGATCAACTGAGTCATCCATTTGCCCAGTCATGAGAAACAACGTTGAGCAGCAGCAAGAGGATGCTTTTTCACATAAAGCTGAGTAAAAATGTATATAAATCATTTGACAGTCACTAAATTAAACAGATAGAGAAAAACACTTATTTTTATAGTGTTGATATCAAAACTTGACAAGTTTATACTATTCTGTTCTCCAACTATGAATGGCTTTACAGTAAGCACATTGGGTGAAGTTTTAAATTCCAATGTTTCTTCTAGCAGCTGGTTACATTAATTGCCAAGACACTTATTTCTTTGGATTAAATGTTCTTGGAAGAGGTAATAGGGTAAATCCTCTGCCTTCTCAGGGTGGTGCCTCAGTCTTTAAATATCTGCCATTCTGAGTGTGGTCTAGAAACCAATGGTGTTGCTGAGACACTCTGGAACTAGTCAGAAATGCAATCACAAGTCCCAGCCCCAATCTACCCACTTACTATAATTGGTACTTTAAACAAGGTCCCTGGTAATTCAGATCCACATTAGAGTTTGAAAGGCATTGTTCTAAATGGCCTTTGCCATTCCCCCACTAATCTCCTATTTCTTCAGAAGCTAAAAGCTGCTAATTCAATTGACCCACTAGGATAGGAAACAGTGAAACAAAAAGATTCAAAGGAATGTTTTAAAGGGGCAAACTCGACCTGCTTTATACTGTGCCTTAAGGATTAATCCTACCTAAAATATTCAGTGCTTGACATGTGGAGGGGAGAGAACAGGAGGACACGGGATATAACAAGACTGAAGGCATTTTCTCCCCTGGAATTCCAAGAAGGCACCCTGGCCTGTGACTGCTGCTCCTCATGAGATAATCCTATAGGGCTGGGTGAACCTCAGTTCTGGTGAGGTGGCAGAGAACACCCAAGATGGCACTCAGTGAAATCCCTGATCCTGTGACACCTCCAAATCCTCAAGGGAGTCATTGAGCATCATGAACTGAGGACTATGGTTGGATGTGATGGAAAATAAGAAAGAACAGGGTGGTAGTCCACCTGTAAGCCTGAAACAGGGTGTAACCCAGTAGGCCATATGTTTAAGAACAGAAATAAAGCCAGACACTGACTTTCTGGGTTGAGCTGGTTTTGTAAAGATGTTAAGGGCATGAGCTATCAGCTCCTTTGTTTAAACTAGCTATGCAGTCTGCAGCAAGTTCCAGAAGGTGCCTATGTCATCTGTCAAATCAGGGTAACAATTTCACAAGGTTGTTCAGGTGATTAAAGAAAAGTAAAATGCATTTAGAGCTTACAATAATGCATGGCACTTAGTAAGCCCTCAATGTTTGCTACTACTATAATTACTCTGTAGAGGGGCACCTGGGTGGTTCATTGGGTTAAGCATCCTACTTTTGATTTTGGCTCAGGTCATGATCTCAGGGTTATAAGACTGAGCCCCATGTTGGGCTCTATACTGGGTGTGGAGCTTGCTTAAGATTCTCCCTCTCCCCACTTGCTCATGTACTTGCTCATGCACTCTCTCTCTAAAAAAAATTACTGTGTGTCAACTATTGTTCTATTTAACTTAAATACACAATTTCCCTAAATCCTCACATCAATCCTATAAAGAAATATTGCTACCTCTCTTCTATATAGGTCACAATCTCCAGAAGCCAAAGTTGTCCACCTGGAAAGTTGCCAAGTAGGGATGCAGACCTTGCATGAACATGTAAATGCAAGGCCTGTGTCATTTCCCCTACACTACTTATGAGTTGGGCCTAGAACCTATTGGGTCTAGTGTAAACCTAAACTTTCCCCCCAGCTGATTCCTAGGGGTTTTTAATTTATTTTTAAAAAAATCGTATTTATTTATTTGACACACACAGAGAGAGAGCACAAGCAGGGGAGTAGCAGCAGGCAAAGGGAAAGGGAGAAGCAGCCCTTCGCTGAGCAGGGAGCCCAATGCGGGATTCAATCCCAGGACCCTGGGGTCATGACCCGAGACAAAGGCAAATGCTTAACTAACTGAGCCTCTGTTTTAATTTACTTTTTGAGTAGGGCTAGGAGTATATTTAATAGAGTTTAAAATATCCTCTGTTGGGTTGTTGGACTGAACTGTCCAAAAGATTAGATTCTAAATTAGAGGTCATTATGCTTAAAAGTCCTTCCTGGAAACATCTAATTGGACCAGAAATCAACACTCTAGCTTTTTACTAGACGACACGAGGGGCCAACACTCAATGAGGTGACCTGGATAGAGCAAGAATTCTATGTGAAAATGTTTCCCTCTACTGGACAGTGATTAACCTCATCAGATCTCTTTCTGAAGTCTAAGACTTACAGTGAACAGCACATATAAAGATAGTAGAAACAAAAAAGATAATCACAAGAATTATGGTATCAAATTGGGGAACAATGGAAGTCAATGTATGTGGGGAAAATATGTCATAGGCAAAAGCATATAAGAAATGTTTTATAAGCTACTAAAGTTTTCTTTAAAATACCAATTTTGGAAACATGTTATATTAAATCATAAAAAGAAAGAATTCATGTTTCACTTTTTTGAAGATTTTATTTATTCATGACAGACACAGAGAGAGAGAAGCAGAGACACAGGCAGACAGAGAAGCAGGTTCCATGCAGGGAGCCTGATATGGGACTTGATCCCGGATCCAGGGATCATGCCCTGAGTCAAAGACAGACTCTCAACCACTGAGCCACCGAGGTGTCCCAAGAATTCATGTTTTAAAACAAGCTTCCAATATACGGGGAATAAACAGATGATTGGATAACGAAAAACAATCTTTCACTAATTTCTGATTCTGAAAAATAGGAATCGATCCAAAACCAGCATATGATCAAGACCCATCTGCACAAAAGCCTAACACTGCAAATGAAGTGAAGAACTCAATATGGTTGACTCATTATCAAATGTTTCCACGACACTTCAAGAGAAGCACAAACAACAGGGGAGGTGGGTAAAATCTCTTTCAGTTGAGTTATTAGAATTACAATTCTGAGGCTCTCAACTGGTGGTATATGTAATTCTTCTAAATAATGACAGGAATTAACTTCTGTGTTGTGGTTTTTTTAAGGGATTTACCATATGTCAATAATTATTTAAACCAAGAATTGAAGAAATGAAATTATTACATTAAACTTTATTGATATATTGATTATTAAAATAAAAAATAAACAAATAAAATTTAATAGGTATTGAGTTTATATAACTTTTGATCCCATATTTTAAAAATAGTAAATGCTGATGGAAACATTTCTAAGAATTCAGGATGCACATGGTGAAGAGTAAAAAATATTCTCTTCATACACATTGTTCAGGCTACAGCTGACTCCTGAAAAGCAAACATTTGTGACTCCATGTACCATGTCAGGAATGGCCTAAATGGTATAGTTAAGGAAATATATACATAGGTACCTGTTTCAGTGCACAAATGGATTTACACTGTGCACACTCTTCTGCCACTTGATTTTTTTTTTCCTTAAGGTAACCTTGACCTCTTTGTATATCAATATCTCATTCTTTCAGTGATAGCATAATATTCCATTATAGAGATGAACCATAATTCATTTAAACATTCCTGTACAATGGACATTTAGATTATCTCCATTTTTTGTCATCATAAACAATATTGCAAACATCCTTTTACAATATTTTTGTGCAATTCTGTTGATATATATGTAAAACACATTACTAGAAGAGGACCTGGCAGGTCAAAAAATATGTGCCTTTTAAATTTAATACACATTTTAAATAAAATACGTATTTATTTTAAATAAAATATGTATTAAATAAATAAATAAAATTATTTTATTATGTATTATTTATGTATATTTAAAATAAAATTATTTATTTACATATTTTAAATAAAATATGTATTAAAATAATAAAATTGTATCTTTGCACTTATATCTGTCTTAAAAGATGCACTGCATTTCAAAATAATAAACTGCATTTTATTAAAAATTGTATACTACAAAAAAGACCACTACTTAAGCCAAATTTCTTGAGTCTTACCAATTATAATAGTTCTCCATATCTTCACACAACTTTCTGGAGGAACCAGATGCTTTATGAAAATAGCTATTATATATAATAATCTAAGACAGATGTAGGGAAAGAGAAAAGCTAGCAGCATATCTTAATAGAGTTCAGCTCTTTATCCAACAGCCAACCATAGCTTTAGTCCTTAAAGTCTCTTGTTCCAGAGATAAATCTGCTGTCATTGAAACTTTATTCATATTCCTTGATTCAATAACACAACCATAACAGTACAGATGTTTATTTTTAGCTAATTAGGTAGAGCCAAAAAAATTATCCACCTCTATATAAAAATGAGCTGTATGATAGTTCATACGTCTACTGGTTTATCTCCCAATTGACAAAAGGCTTATTACAGTTTTTATTCTAAGGAAGTTAAAATAATTATTTCTTTGCAAAATTCAAAGACAAACCACATTTTTATTAAAGAGCCAGAAAGATCTCAAAAGAAAAACAGAATTTATTATAAATATAATACACTGAAAGCACAAAAGAAGCTACAGAGACTAGGGTATAAAACTATAAAAATCCAATAAAGGGAACCAGTTAGAGCACAGCAGGGAGGCCATAGTCATCTGCCCTCCATTCAGACCCTCAAAGAAAATTCTACAACTTTATTATTTCCAAGATTAGCCAGAGCCACCTCCTCTAAAGAGTGTCCTCTGATTTCCTTCTTCTCACAAATTACTTCTCATCAACCCCTCTTTCTTTGAATTTTCATATACTTTCATGTCTGTACTGCATCTCTTTACACCTGCATTCCTGTTTCTGTCTTATGCCCTCCACTAGCCTATGGTGTCTTTTCAGGGAACCACATGTACCTAATCTATGCTTGTATCTTCAAACATGCTATTAGGAAACTGAGAATCTCAGTTTCCTCATCAATAAAATAGGATTACTATCTATTCACACTGCTAACAAGAGGATGCAAGGAATTCCATGAGATAACAAAGTCAAGCCTACTGTAAACTACTATGTAAGAAGGAAAGGGGTGCAGTCAGGGAATATTTAATCAATGAGGGATTCTATCATGTCCCTTGAGCTAGGATTCTCTTAATTTATTTGCTAAGACTAACAATTCAGGGCACTGATTAATAATGCAGATTACCTATGTTTCTTGCCCTGAGAGTTTGTTTACACAGCTCAGAAGTGAGACCAAGAATCTGCATTTTTACAAATACTCCATGTTTTTCTCACTCGAGGAATATACCAGAACAGTGGCTCTCAAACTTGGATGCCTATCAGAATCACCCAGGGAGCTTTTAAAATCCCAATAGCCAGGCCACCCTCCAAATAAAATAAATCACAATCTTTGGAGATGGGACACAGGCATCAGCATCTTTATAAATGCTTGAGGTGATTCAGTGAAACCGCAGTGGTTGAGAACCCCTGCACTAGAGAATGGTTGCTCAGTAGCAATGATTCCCAAAACTATTCCCCAAACTAAAGCCTTATTGTGATGGGATTTGTAAACCTATGATTCCCAGGCCTTCACTCAGACCTACTGAATCAAATCTTCAAGGAGGGAGGGCTCCAGGGTTTTCAGAGATGCAAAAAGTTCCCCAGGTGATTTTGAATATTGCGTTTGGAATAACTAAACTAAAAATACTCAGTCCAATACCAAATTTTCTCCCTGTAAAGGATACCAGAAAGACTGGGATCTTTAAGAAAATGAAAGTATCTACCATAACCTAGGCAGTTCTGCTTAGTGATCTTGGTGATTTATGAGAGAATTCATAAGGACAGATGAGGTGAATATTTTGTAAGTGAGAAAACACAGATTAAGAGAGAACCTTCCTACCTACTTAAACTTGGGTATGCCAGATGGCAAATCAAGTCTCTCCCCTGGCAGTAATCACAGGGCAGTTTCCAGCTCAGTAACATGCACTTGTTAGAAATTCAAATTCTCAAGCCTCACCCTAGGACTTCCCAATCGGAAGGTCTGGAGATGTGGTCCAGCCACCTGTATTTTAGTCAACCCTCTAGCTGACTTCAATGCACTCTAAGGTTTGAGAGCAACTACTTTACACCACAACTGTCCCTGCATTCTGGAGCTCCTCACTGCTGAGCTCCCTGAAATCCTACACTAATTCCTCAGCAGATTCTTAACAAAGCGGAAAAGACATAAACAGTCACAGCTCTTCTCCATATCTTTTCTTGTTGGACTCAGGACAGCCAGCTTTATCAGAAACAATATGGAAGGTAAAAGGTGAGATAAGAATATGTGAGAATTCTACCATGTACAGAGCCCTGAAGAGCCATGCTACTTGTAGGAGCTAGTCTGCGGGATGCTTCTGGCCTGCATTAAAGGGACCAGTGTGATCAACCATCCTGGTTACTCTCAGACCAAGGGGTTTCAGAGGATGCAGGTTATTTAATGCTACATCCATGAAAGCCACAGGCAAATCAAGATGTGTTTACCATAAAAAGGATAGGGCCAGTGCAATACTTACAGACCAAATCTTCAACCCAGTAACCCTTGTGTTCCTGCTCTGCTCACTGGGTAAAGCTCTCTTCTGCTCCATGGGGACCAATCCTAGGACCAGCCTTCTGCCCTGCACACTGGAGTTTATGCCAGTCATCCTCTTCCACAGGTAAGATCCTGGTCACTCTAGCACAGTAGTTCTGAGCCCTGAATACACATTAATATCACCAGGAAAGTATTTTTAAAATTAATAAGCCTTACTCCATATCAGTTATATTAGAATCTCTAGGGGTGGGACCTGGCATATTTAAAATCTGTCCACATGATTCCAATATGCTACCATGTTTGGGAAGCTATGCTCTACCCAGTATACCTTTGAAAGAACTGAAGCCATACCCTTGAACTCTACTGTATATTAGATTCCTTCTGGGCATGTACACTGTCCAGACTTATGTTTGTGGCCACATGACTGAAGTCCATTCCACCAGACATTCTGGTTCTGTAGAACCAGAAGTTCTACAATAACTTCTTCCATTTCCTCTTAACAGTGACATGAAGAACCGACATTTTCTTACCTTTCCCCTCCCTCCCAATGGTAACAAATGGCATTTTCAGACATTACTGAGTCAGGAGTAAACCAAGTCTCCCTGGGGCCATTTGCATCAAGGAAATTCCTAAAAAAAGCAAAATCTTATGTTGGAGAGGATCCACCAATCTACCCTGATTAAAATTCATAACTTGAGATTATAAAGAATCAGTGTAGATTCACAGAAGGGACATAGGCTAAACATCAGTTCAGGTACAAAGTATAAGAGTATCTGATTCTACAAGCTCTCTAAGAAAAGTGGAGAAAGACAATCTCACTTCATTTTATAGTAAATTAAAATTAAATAAAGCTACCACATGGTGCTTTCCAAATGCCAGTAATCCTTGAGTCTACCCATTCATGCCAAATAAGAAAAATAAGCACACTGTAGTCAGTCTTTCATAAAGCTAAATGTATTTCATTTTTATACAACTGCTCTTTGTTTTAAGATTAGTTCCTTCATTCTCTTACATTATTATCTATTTTTAAATTTTTAATAGAATGTTAGACTCACAAAAAAGTTGCAAAGATGATACACAGAGTTCTAGTACACCTAATTACCCAGTTTCCCCTGCTGTTAACATCTTACATTACCTGAATATACTTGTAAAAACTATATTAACTGCAATGCATTACCTTTTACTAGACTGTGAGCATTCAGATTTTAATAGTGTTTCCATCAATTTCCTCTTTCTGTTCTAAGATCTAATCCAGGGTACCATACTGCATTAGTTGTCATATTCATTCTCTCTATGGTAACAATAATAAGTAGAATTTAGATATTTTGAAAGGGCTGTTTGCCTATTCGGTAAAAATAAAAAGACTGGCAACCCTATATTAATTCCTAAAATTTGCTTGTTGTAGGAAAATTTGTATATTGGGCTATGAAATATGACTCTAGTCAAGAGTATCAGTTAAGGGCAGCCCCACTGGTGCAGTGGTTTAGCACTGCCTGCAGTCCAGGGTGTGATCCCGGAGACCCGGAATTGAGTCCCACGTCAGGCTCCCTGCATGGAGCCTGCTTCTCCCTTTGCCTGTGTCTCTGCCTGCCTGCCTCTCTCTCTGTCTCTCTCTCTCTGTGTCTCATGAATAAATAATATTTTTTTTAAAAAAAGTATCAATTAATACTTCCTAGATTTTAATTTCACACTATAAATTTTCAAAAGATTTTTTAAAAACATCCTTATGTAATCAGCTTAATTTAAGTTATTGGTTAAAAATGTAAGTTTTAGGGACCCCTGGGGAGCTCAGTCAGTTTAGTGTGTGATTCTTGGTTTTGGCTCGGATCATGATCTTGTGGTAGTGGGATCAAGCTTTGAATCGGGCTGTCCACTCACCATGGAGTCTGCTTCAGATTCTCTATCTTGCTCACCTCTCTCTCTCAAATAAGTAAATAAAATCTTTTTGTAAAGTGCAATTTTTAGGGATGCCTGGGTGGCTCGGCAGTTGAGCATCTGCCTTAGGCTCATGGTGTCATCCTGGAGTTCCGGGATCAAGTCCCACATCGGGCTCCCTGCATGGAGCCTGCTTCTCCCTCTACCTGTGTCTCTGCTTCTCTCTGTGTCTCTCATGAATAAATAAGTAACATCTTTTTTAAAATGTAATTTTTAATATAACAGAAATAAATTCTGAAAAATTCATCAATAACACTTCGCTATAATAAAAACCTAAGACTTCTTGTTTTCTGAGATTGTTCTGGACTATCCTTTCAAGAATGTCTGTATAGTGGACAGCCTTCAAAGAAAGAGCTATCTCCCTCTAGAAGAAAAAGCAAAGCAAACTTACTATTAAAAAGATTTTGGAAAAAAAAAAAAAAGACTTTGGTTTCCTAAATTCAGAATTTCTCTCTAGTAACACAATACACCAGGTATGCAGGTGTCACTTAGTCCTTCCCTCTGTTAACCTCTGGAATCAAGAGACAAGTATAAGAAAATACTGATGTTCTAGCTACTGCTATTGCTATGAGTATTAAAGTCCTTTGTCTCTGACCCAAGAGTTTCCTGTCTTCTGCCAGCACAAATGAAATTCCAGCAGGCTAACTTGTTAACCTGCAAGTAAGATAAAATCTCAGACCTTCATAGTTCTGGAAACTTAGATTTCCATCTTCCCCTGAAAATTAGGAGATTTGTTAACAGTAAGCCTCTATTCCCTTATTTCCATCTTCCTAAAGAACAAAAACCAGTTGAAGATGAGTAAGGGCAACACTGCCCATTTTACCACAACTAGCCAGTCTCTCATTTATACTACTGGTTAATAACTTTGGATATTTGTGTTTGCCACTCTATTCAACCTGCAATTATTTAAGCTGCACCAAATTATCAGCCTACTCCAATGAGCTAAAGCATCATTCAAAATCTCTGCACTATTATATATTAAGTGATAAGCACTAGGATCTTATAGCATAGTCATCAATTAAAAAACATCTTAAGGGACGCCTGGGTGGCTCAGTGATTAGGCATCTGCCTTTGGCTCAGGGCATGATCCTGGGGTCAGGGATCAAGTCTCACATTGGGCTCCTTGCAGGGAGCCTGCTTCTCCCTCTACATATGTCTCTGCCTCTCTCTCTCTCTCTCTCTCTCTCTCTCTCTATGTCTCTCTCTCTCTGACTGAATGAATAAATAAATAAATAAATAAATAAATAAATAAATAAATAAATAAATAACATCTTAAAAACTAATAGGGCAGCCCCAGTGGAGCAGCAGTTTAGTGCCGCCTGCAGCCCAGCGTGATCCTGGAGACCCTGGATCGAGTCCCATGTCGGGCTCTCTGCATGGAGTCTGCTTCTCCCTCTGCCAATGTCTCTGCCTCTCATTCTCTCTCTGTGTTTCTATGAATAAATAAAATCTTAAAAAAAAAAAAAACTAATAGACAAACCTAGTTGACAAAATAAAGGGGATAATTTCATTTAAAAGTCGCATGGTGGGATCCCTGGGTGGCGCAGCAGTTTGGCGCCTGCCTTTGGCCCAGGGCGCGATCCTGGAGACCCCGGATCGAATCCCACATCGGGCTCCCGGTGCATGGAGCCTGCTTCTCCCTCTGCCTCTCTCTCTGTGTGTGTGACTATCATAAATAAATAAAAATTTTAAAAAGTCGCATGGTTCCTGTGAAAGAGATGTATAAGAATATTACTGTAGCAAAAGTTTCTACAAGAAAAGGAACAAAGAGACAGAACTAGAAAGTCACTGGATATAAATAAAGGTAATAAAGAAAGAGTCCTATTGGAAAATGAACACCACAGAAAATGAGGGCCATAACTGTCTTATGAGCTCTCAGGTTAAAAAAAAAATCCCACTGGGGACCTAGTAAACTTAAAATCTATTTTTATTGTTATGAGTCTTTCCTTATACTGATTTCCCCTGGGTAATGTCAGCTAGGGAAAACAAAATATGAAAACTATGGTAAGTTTCCAGGAGTTCCATCTCACAAGCACCCTAAGCAACAACTGTTAGTCTTGAAATGCATTTTCAAAATGTACAGACTTACTCCTTTCTCCCCTTGCATATCAGCCCAGGTACCCCAGCATATATTCTAATTGATTTTTATATTAGTTATAATCAAAATGCCTTCTGTATTAGTTTCCTAGGATGGCTGTGACAAGTTACCAAACTACCTGGGTGGCTTAAAACCACAGAAATTGATAGATACTCTCACAGTGCTGGAGGCTAGGTGTTTGTAATCAGGGTGCTGGCAGAACCATGCTCCCTCTAAAAATTCTAGGCAAGAATCCCTCCTTGCTTCTTCCTCACTTCCAGTGTTGCCGACAATCCTCTGTGTTCCCTGGCTTGTAGACACATCCTCCAATCTCAGCCTTGTCTGCACATTGCTTTCCCCTTGGGTATTTGTCTCTATGTCTAACGTTCCCTTTTGAAGGACAACAGCCATTGGATTAGGGCCCTCTTTGTAATTTGATTACAGCTAAAAAGATCGTATTTGCAAAAAAAAGTCATATTCACAGGCAAGAAGGGACCTGAGTTTTAAAGGAACACTATTCAACACAGTACTTCTCATCAAATGAATTTTTAGATTTCTAAATCCAGGGATTTTGCTTCTAAGAAGATTTGCTTAGTGGAATAATCTAACCTATCTTTATTCGCCTAATGAGATTAAGGTGTATCTTAATTACTTCTAGGCAGCCATTCATTCTAGTTCCCCTTAGCTTCATTTAAAAATACTCATCAGTATTTTTACACAAATAATACAGTAAGTTTGATCTTCAGTTCAGAGCTTCCCAAATTGCTTATTTTTAACCAGAAAATAGGCAAGAGTAGTTATTTTTCAGCAGTCAGGTAATCATGACAGACTCATCAATATAACAATGACAATATAGACAATATAACGATGTCTTTTTTTTTTTTTTTTTTTTTTAAATTTTTTTTTTTAATTTTTATTTATTTATTTATGATAGTCACAGAGACAGAGAGAGGCAGAGACACAGGCAGAGGGAGAAGCAGGCTCCACTCACCGGGAGCCCGACGTGGGACTCGATCCCGGGTCTCCAGGATCGCGCCCTGGGCCAAAGGCAGGCGCCAAACCGCTGCGCCACCCAGGGATCCCCTATAACGATGTCTTATTGGACTACTAAAAAATTTTAAGTTCCCACAAAGTGCTCCACTGCAACAAATTACTGTAATACAGAGAGAGTACTTACCAGGTGCTCTGAGATGCAGTTCTAAATTGGGAGAATGGAAAATCAATGTAGCCTACATACAGTGACTATATAATTACAAACTCATGAAATTATAACTCTTTCCACAAAATTATTACATCATTGTATCTTTTTACAAATAACAGAAGTTCAATGTATTTACTGCTCCATATGAATTTTTTAGCATAAGAGATGTATATTATCTAAAACCTTATTCTGTAATGTTGGAACACTAATGGGAAATATAATTGATTAGAAAATACTTATACAAAAAAGAAAGTATATTTGGCATTCCTACAACAAAGGAAGAAAAAGATTATGTTCCAACTGAAAAGCTTTTTGTTGTTTTCTTGCCTTTTTTTTTTTATTTTTTAAAGAAAATGTAACTGCATGGGGATCTGGGGTAAGGAAAAAAAGGACTTTTTTCCCCATTTCTAGCATGAACTCATCCTCCTTTAATTTCACTTCCACTCTATCATTCTCCCATCCACTCCTTTTCTGAAAAAGCGAGGATAAATAGGGAATACTTCTAGCTGTCAAAAGAAGACTGCACTGCAACATCTCTTCTCCCTCTTTCACCCAAACCTCAAACACTATGCTCAAGAGTCAACACCAGTATGCAGCATTTCCCCCTGGATGATTCTGAACTAGCCCAGGACTTATTTAAACATATGAACAAAAGGTTGGCTTTCTAAATGGGAACTTCTCAAGCAATGTCCTTTAGAGACACAAACTAGTATTTTAAGGCTGTATCTGATAAAAAGTGACAGACTGGAAAAGTACAGTGCTTTTTTTTTTTTCCAGCAACTGTTTCTACGGACACAGGTTGGTCATTTGCCATTTTTTGTTACTTATTTTCTTGTAAAATGAAGGAGGGAATTAAATTTGGTGGTATCTATGATTTGCTAACTATTTTTTATTGTTGTTTTTTGTTTTCTGCAATCTGCTCTTAAAAAAAAAAAATCAAAGCTCATCAACTTTTTTTTAAAAAACCCAGGCCATCTTCCAAAAAATCAGTATCTTATACACAGCACTTAGCACAGAGCAATAAAATTGAAAACCAACAACAAAAACACTCATATGTTTAGAAATTTTTAAATGTTTAACATAAAAACTTGAAACAAGTTATAAATTGTTTCTAAAATATAAATAATTTGAGTCATATGAAAGTCATGTATAGATTACAGAAAAATGATATATGAATAACAAAAAAAATTTAGGGATCAGAACTTCAAGGATGGTGCTAAAATACTACTAAGAGTAAATTTTACACTCCTAGATATTTGTAGAAAACAGAATAAATAATGAGTAAGTTAAACATTTAACTCAATGAGTTACGAAAAGAACACAAGCCAATTACTTTTAAAGTAAAAGAAAATTGGGCAGCCTGGGTGGCTCAGCGATTTTGCACAGCCTTCAGTCCGGGGTGTGGTCCTGGAGACCCGGGTTGGGTCCCATGTCAGGCTCCCTGCATGGAGCCTGCTTCTCCTTCTGCCTGTGTCTCTGCCTCTCTGTCTCTGTGTCTCAAATAAATAAATAAATAAATAAATAAATAAATAAATAAATAAATAAATAAATAAAATCTTTTAAAAAATAAAGTAAAAGAAAATAAACATTAGTAACAAAGGTAAAGCTGATTCTTGGGGGGGGGTGGGAAATAAGTATTTTTTAAAAAGTTACAGGACTGACCAAGTAAAAAAGCAAACGTGTTAATAAAGTAAGTAGAAATGAAATAGGAAAAAAAGAAAAACAGAAAAAAATGAAATAGGAGACACACTGATACAGAATTAGGCTTTAAAACCCCTGAAAAGATTTAAAATAAATACAGCAAAAGATAAACATGTTAAGTGTACACATGGTTATGTTATAATATTATATGGAATTTTGAATGTTTTATATATTTCATATTGTAGAAATTTCTCTCACAGGTAATTTGCTGGTATTTTATGACTTGAAATTTAAAATGGACTTCAAAGGGGCTCTAAAATACCTTGGAAAGTAAACATATGTGAATGTGAGCTTCAGCACAGATGATGAACTTAACAGTAGGTGAGAAGATGTGAGGCTTATTATCTGTTTGGATTTTTTTTTAAGATTTTATTTACTTATTCATGAGAAACACAGAGAGAGAGGCAGAGACACGGGCACAGGGAAAAGCAGGCTCCCCACTGGGAGCCCAATGTGGGACCTGATCCCAGGACCCACGGATCTCCACCTGATCAAAAGGCAGACACTCAATCACAGAGCCACCTAGGTGCTCTCACTATCTGGTTTTTAGGTTTCCTGTTTATATTTACTGCATTTTCTATAGCAGGGGGAACACTATGCTCTTTCAGGCCTGTCCAAACCTGATTTGTCCCCACACAGTGTTGGGTAAACAGCAGAAACTACCCAATTTCCTGATGATAGGCTTAATTCATTCACTTATTTATTTTGTTATTGTTGTTCAGATATTTATCATCTTCTCAGTGCACATAATGCTTAATGCTACATATACAATAAAAATTTCCCTAAGAGCCTACTCTTGGAGTAACTTCTCATGGAATGTATAGCCTCTAGGCACAGATGATTGTTTTAGTAGGAAGCAGAAGTGAAGGACATCTTTTGTTGATTCTGTTGTGCCTCCTATGTCCTCAGTTGGATCAGAAATTAGCAGTAAGAACGGGCAGAAGCCACCAAAGGCCTAGCCAGAAATTCTTGACAAACTGCCACTTTACCTTAATAATAATATCAAAACTACTGGGCAGCCCAGGTGGCTCAGCGGTTTAGCACTGCCTTCAGCCCAGGGCGTGATCCTGGAGACCCGGGATGGAGTCCACATCAGGCTCCCTGCATGGAGCCTGCTTCTCCCTCTGTCATGTCTCTGCCTCTCTCTCTCTCTGTCTCTCGTCGATAAATGAAATCTTAAAAAAAAAAAAAAAAAAATCAAAACTATTTATGGAGCACTTCCCCTACCCAAAGCTCTGGGCTATCTGTCTTCCTCATTTAACAGATGTGGGCAATGAAATGCAGAAGGAGTAGGTACTGTCCAAGGCCATACAAATATGAAGTGGCAGAGTCAGGATATGAATTCATTGGTCTGTCTAGCCCTAGCAATACTGTCAGTCTTTAAGTTTTATTGCCTTCAAACTACACACCTGTCCTGGACTTCAAAACAAAAGAAGTGCTTAGTTACATCTGTTAACACTACTCAAGAAAAATCTAAAAAAAAATTTTTCTTAATCGGAAAGATAGTATGAAAAAGCTAAAGGAGATAGCACTTACTCGGCTTAAAAATCTAATTGGTATGTGGCATACCTATTGACACCCCCCAGCCTCAGAATTACCAAAGCAACTACTCTGCCTTCCAGTGATGGTTAGAAGTACACTTCCAGATTTTTTGAGAATATCAAGAAAATAGAAAGATCAATGTGTGAACTCCAAAGGTGGGATTGGCCTGATACCTGTCATAGCGATTTCCTTGAGTTGAGGCTCTGGTCAAATACCATGCTCCTGCTTCGATCCCATCCCCTCTTGCACTGCTGTCTCTACCTCTTGCTCTATCCACCCTCTCTGGTTTCTATCTATTTCTCTCATGCACCAAGATCCTACATCAAGGCCTTTAGACCCTTATGCATACTAATTTCACTGTCTGAGAAGCTGTTCCCCTCCCACTGTGGGACCCAAGGAATTTAACAAAAATCCCCTACCCCTGGAAAAGCAGAGCAGGACTAACTCCATTTTGTGTTACACTCGCCATCTCCTGTATGACCCCCACGTGACCTGCTTATTGCTTAAGGCGCTCCCCCACCCTAGTCAAGCCAACGAGCACACCCTTACCAGAAACCAGCTCATTAGAATGTAAACCCCACCTTTTGCCCACCAAACCTCCCCGCCAATTCTGACCGGAGTGATAGGCTAGTTCAAACGGTCACCATAGGGTAAACTGTAATTCAACTGGCCACCTGCGTGTGGACCAACATGACTGTGCAACTTTCTATGTGTGTTATAATCCCATTGGCCACTGGCCCCTATAAAACTGCTATGCGTCTTAACCTCGGGGTCCAAGTCCCTGCTCCGCTGTGTCGGGTACACATGGACCCAAGCTCAAGCTTGTAAATAAACCATTGTGTACTTGCATCGGTGTAGGCTCCTTGGTGGTTTCTCGGATTCGCAATCTTGGGCACAACACCACTTAATATCGTTTTCCTACAGAATTCTTCTCTGACCAAGTAGACTAGGTCAGGTCTCCTATCAAATGCTTTGCTTTCAGAACAATGTGGACTTAATTCCCTTTACAGCACTTTCATAACTGTCATTAAAAAGCTCTTTTGGTAGCTATTTTCATTATGCCTGTCATACCTATTAAACTACAAGTTTTATGAGAGTGAGAATTGCATCTACTATTCATAGCTTCATCCCTGAGCTAATGGCATGTATTCAGTACACATCTATTGAATGAAGGAGGACTAAGAACACAAGTTGGGTATCTGAGAATTTAGACTTTTTTCTACTCTGTCATAAATCTCTCATGTCAGCTTTCCTAGACATTTAAACCTCAGTTGTCTACATTTTTAAAAGTTCTTTTTATAGGAATAATCAAGTCCACTTGCATCTATCTCCTTTCTACCTTTTATATAGAACAAAAAGGCTGCTATGATAAAACATCAGTGAAGCCCTGAACAATTACCCTCAAAATGGCTGTAAACACTCAAACCACTCACATCGAGGTACTTTATTCTCTGGTCTTTATTATGTTTTGTTTTGGTTTGGGGAGGAAGGGGGAGAGGGAGAGAGAGAATCTTAAGCAGACTCCACACTCAGCATGGAGCCCAACACAGGGCTCAATCTCACGACCCTGAGATCACGACCTCAGCTGAAATCAAGAGTCAAATGCTTAATCGGACTAAGCCACTCAGGCTCCCCTACCTTCTTATTTTTATAGTGGTCACCTATTCACTGGAAAATAAGTTTTTTAAGAAAATAACACTAATTTAAGACAACACCAGGGAATAATCTATGATTTTTTTTTTGCTTCAAATCATTTTCAAACTTTTCATAAGCACTTCTACAACTTCTTGTTCAATCATAATTACTTTAATGGCTCACCCTAATTTCAAAAAAATTTGCAACAGTAGATTTTTATAAGATACTATATAATGAAAAACTAATTCTATAATTAGAATTAAAGTAGGAATAATATTCTATTACAAAATAGTTGATTGGTTCCAAACATAGAATATCATGTTAGTGCTATTTTAATTTTGTTTTAACTTATGGCTGAACATGTCTTTTTAAGTTTATGGATAACACCTTGAATATTAACAGATGAAATAATTATTTAGATACTGAACTGGAAGAAAATCTTACACTAAAAAGAAAATAGAATTTTCTACTCAAATTGGTTACAAACAGAGCTTTGAAACAGAACTCATGCTGACACCAGCTGTCATTTTTCATTTTTCCCTGCTCTCAGCACTAAGATACCTGACCTGTATAAACTAGTAATGGGCCAATATATTTTCTTCAGGCTATAGAGTTAAGACTACTTGGAATCTTAACAGTGTCAATAAGGTAGCTGATACATTACACATGATGATGGACCTAGAGCAACCTTGCTTCGGTCCCAAGGAAAAGCAAAATCTACTTCATCACCAAGGAATTTTCTCCTATAATGCAAAGAAAATCAAATCATGAAATCTGAGACCTTCCTGAAACCACACTGATTACAAGATGGCAGAGGAGCATATGTCTGCATAAGCCTGCCAAGGAGAAAATGCACACACTGTCCAGTTCATCAAAAAGATACTAAATAGATGACTAGTCATGGCCAAAAAATAATGTTGGGAGACATACTTGGAAGAACTACTACATGTGAGGAAGAAACAACACTCTACCAATTTTTACATTAAATTTGTGTAACTTTTATTCTTCCTGTGTGTGTATGTGTGTGTGTGTTTGAGTGTGTGTGGGTACATGCATGCACATTGCGGAAGAAAGGGGATGGGTACTTTGAAGTACCTTGGCAGAAATATAACCAAATATCTTCTAGTCTGTTGGCAGGATGATGATGTTTTAGCTTAGTTACTCTTGTCCATAAAACTTCACATTTCCTCCAGATGAAAATAAAAATACGCATAGGCAAAAGATGGGCATAAGCACTGAACCATGTGTCTGCCATGTGCAACATATTTCAAACAGTTGTAGTTTAGAAGCCATGGCAATTCTCCATGCCGCTCAATACTCAGTCCAACCTCTATGGAGAACAAAGAAGAACTAAAAATAAACCCCAAGAGAAAAATGACTGAAAAAACGTGGCTTCCTGAGAAGGCATTTGGTTTTCTTTAGAATAACAGAAATTTTCTACTTAGAAATAATCAAAACTCACCTCAACCAAAAAAGGACATCTTTGCAATGTCTTACTAAAACAACTGCTAATGGAAATGTAACTTAAATATCTGCATTCTGAATCCTGTTATTGTGATTCTTTGTTTCCAAAGAGAAGGTAGGCTACAGTGGATAATAGCAGGAATTCTGGCACCAGACTACCTGGCTTCAAATTCTCAGGCAGGTTAAGTTAAACTTTCTGTGCCTTAGTTTCCTCACTTCAGAATGAGAATAACAATGGTACTACTGGAAGACTAAGTAACCTACCAAACATGGAACTCTTACCAGACTAATACCCGGCACATAGTACCCTTCCAACATCTGCTACTTCTCCAACCACCACTAGTACTTCTACTCTTTTATTCCTCAGTCCAGTTACCAGTATTGATCTGATTGGGATATCACTATGATTCAGATAGAATGTATGAAACAATAAATTCCTGATGGTAAAATGAGCACTTATGGGTTCATAATAATTAATTTGCAAAAATGCAAAATTTTGAGAATGATATATAACAGAAGCACAGCAAGTCATTTTTTTTTTTTAATTCCATTAAGGTGAACTCAATTAGCTGGAAAGAACATACCACCAATAGTTTTAAGGAAGCAAAATGAGTTTGGCTTTGTAAGGAGAATTGGTTGACTCTTCCAAGCAGCTAACATTAAATCCCTGGTAGTGGTTATTTATCACTAAGATTAGTCCAACAGCAACAAAAACAGACTCTCAACAGTATAGCAACATATGGTAATTATCAATCAACAAAGCCAGATGAGCTGACTAGGATTCCCATACACTCACCATCAGATATATGGCTTTTCCAGCTACATTTTTATTCACGAATTAAAATACTTTAAAATACTTATGTGCAGATATTATGGCTCTTGCACTAGTAACAGAGAAAATAAATGAGTCTTCATTCTGATATAATTCACTACTTAAAAAATGGAAGTATTTAAAAATGAGCAGCAGCTCAAACCCACTGGACCAGAAGGACAAGGTTTCCTGTGCTGAATCTATATGCAATTATAGAATCATCTCTATACCAGAAGATCCTAGAATTGAATCCCCCTACCATCCCCCATTACTCACTTCAATAATTTCTTATTTACTGGAAGAGTAACCATATATATATGGTTATATATATATATATATATAATATATATATAATATATATATATATTTCTTGTAGAATCCTGAAATCGTGATGTTTTTAAAAACTATGTCATCAGTTAGAAGCTAATGAAGGCATTAAATATAATAAAATTTAAAACTAGTTTAGCCACGGTTGGTTACCAAATATTCATGTTTCAAGAAAATATATAGAACAAAAAATTTTTAAAAGTCATTCTGGTTTTACTAGTCAGACTGATGTTAAGTCATGGCTAAACTTTCTCAGAAAATTGAGAAGAAATTTCTTGAAGTCATCTAATTTTAAAAATTGTGTATTTGTGGTGAACTTGGTTTTTATTAGTGTAAAAAGTTATCATGTATGTAGATATGACATCTTAAATTTTCTCTTTTCGTGAAGAGAACCAGTGTGAGGTAACTGCACATCCATCCCACAACCTGTAACACCTGTACCTGAAACCGCCCTTCATCCTGCACCTGGAATTCTGCTCTCAGAGCAAAAGTGCAGTGGTGAGTGTCTTTAACCTAAATCTTCCAGGCAGTTTGGCAAGAAGAACATAAGTACACATTCTGACTTATGGGTAGTTGCATCTGCCAAACATACTATCATTGCTTCATTAAATTGTTTCTCATATTCTATTTCCACATACTCAGTTTAAATATCTCCCTAAAGACAAAATCAAGACCAAAACCCACTTTGGTTTATGGCAAATGAACTATATCTCAAAAAAGCTGTTTTTTTAAAATCCCAGTTACTGTGCAGCAAAAGCCCCCCACCACCACCACCGAAGGACCAACTAACTAAGGAACTTTGGTTGATAGTCTGCCACTCAGCCATCCTCAAAATCCAGATCACTGAGTTACTTTACAAGATAAAGGTCTTCCCCCACTTTCACGAGCCAGGGGAAATGCCTGAACCTTGGATTTCAAATTAAAGGTGATTCAACTAAGAGCTTACATGACAACTTCTACAAATAGATTCATTTAAAAAAAAAAAAAATCCTCTCTAAAAGCACCTTCCCAGACCATGTGATTTGATTACTGTCTAAGTAACTAAGTATTATTCCCTTATCCAAGAGGCTCTGAAAACACTACTGTGGCGAGAATTCAAAATAGAGAACATGTTCCTCAAATGTAAGGAAAAGTTATAAATAAGAAGTGCATTTTGGAAGAGCAATGCTGTGGTTGGGTTCTCCTAAAAAAACAAATGGAAAACAAGTTTTTAAAAAGCTTGTGTATAGATTACTTGGCAACAGTGGCTGTTGCTTGCATTTCATGTCAAAGCCTCAAAATCAAGAGATTACCTAAAAGCCATTTGAAAAAAATACTAGTCTCCATTTCAGAAGATGCATCACTGATGGAATGGCATGGATAGCTCTGTATTAATGCATATAGCAAAATTTACACACCCACACCTGGTTTTCCTTTTCTTCTTTATCACTTATTCTTCTTGCTTCTATAGAAAGAACCAGGATTCTGGATGGTAATGCAGTTTTGAGAATCAATAAGGAAACTTTATACCCGGGATAAGCAAAAGTGGATTAACCCCTTTGTTCATAGCCACAATATATTTATAATGACACTTTGGCAGTTTAATAGCTATTTTTGTGCTCTCATGGCCGAAAAAGAAATAGTTTCAGCATTTAGGTACTATACAATTTTATGCAATGAACTTAAGAAAAATCTCTATGTCATAAAATGATATGTCAAGATCTTATCATTAAAGAAAAAGCAGACAATGCACAATGTAGTCACTAAACTCTAAACTATATTTTAAGGGATCCCTGGGTGGCTCAGCAGTTTAGCGACTGCCTTTGGCCCAGGGTGTGATCCTGGAGTCCCGGGATCGAGTCCCATATCAGGCTCCCTGCATGGAGCTTGCTTCTCCCTCAGCGTATGTCTCTGTCTCTTTCTCTCTGTGTGTCTCTCATGAATAAATAAATAAAATCTTTTTAAAAAATGAATTAAAAAATAAACTATATTTTAAATAAACTAAATTCTGTCACTAATAACAAATTGAGAACATTTTTTACTTAGGAATAAAGTCCACAATATTTTATACCACCGTATAATTATCTAGGGAGTATTTTTTACAAACAAAATAAGTTAAAAGATATCTTAAGAAATATGATTTGTTTAACATGTCATACGCCTTTTAAACTATTCAAGTGTTGAGCATTATGTTCATCATGGGGAAATAAGAAAATGAGACATGAGAAAGCTTGAATACAATTCAAGATAACATGCAATTTTCAATGGATTCTGTTCAAGTTTATAGAAGCTACAAAGTTATCATAAGCCAGGAAGGTCTTTGTTGTCCTGACAGTCAACATATTTAACGTTTTCTGAGTGAGCTCTTAAGGCTGTTCTCCACTAGAATTTTATTGCTGTCTTTGACACATTCATTGTGGAAAACAAAAAGATTAAGGCAGGATAAGAAAAAAAGTATCTCTTTTTCAAGGAAGTAGAATGAGCTAGAAATCTGACTTAGAAAAATGAGTGCAAAAGGAATCTAGAGAATCTGCGTTAAAAAGTCATTCTGGCAGGCAGTATCCTGCTAAGCTGGAAATCTTTCATGGAGCTTCAACCCCAGGGAGGGAAGACAGATGTGAACAGCAGGAGAAAAACGTTTTAGTTAAACAACAACAACAACAACAAAACCTCAGGCTTTCTCCTCGCTTCTGAATCAACTTCACAGACATTCTATTTCCAGAAGTAACAATAGCCATTTCAATTTGCTTAGAAATATTTTTAATGAAAATTATACTGCCATTCCACTAGAGTAAAAAGTTCCCTTGAGTCACAGTAACTTCTCCCACCCTCAAGGAGACACTTTCTCCTCTAGCACCCATACTCCAACACATAGCACTCACTCTCTTCGATTCCTTTACCTATTTCTAGACTTCAACCTTGATCCACACTCCTTTGCTTTCTTACCATCTTTCCACTGCTTCTATAGACATAATTTGAGACAATGATCCTTGAGTGCACTCAATTCACTTAAATGATGGGCAGTAACCAGTTGATTGCCAGTCAAAATCAATGCTGTATAATGCACATATCTGTACACACCCACCCTCAAGGATTAGGATCTTGATCCAAAGACAAGTTGAGAATGCTCACAGATAGTAGACTAGAAATAATTTGAGCTAATTAGACATTTAGCAGCTCTTACTTTTGATTATTATCATAAGCTCAAAAAATTTAACAGAAAAAATACCGTTTGAACAAATGATACTGATAACTGGTCATGGCCTTTCACTGGCAATAAATATAAGAAATCATAGCTCCACCAAGATATCTATTTTTACTTTTTCATCCAAAATAAATCTGCCTCATTCCACATCTATACATATTCTTGGTATGTATAATGAATTTAGCCATTCTTTCCTAATGTTCTAAAACTCTTACTATGGCTATTTTCCTGAGATGTGAAAAGTAAAACAGGCTTTGTGGTGGATGTGCCTCTACCATATTTTGCCCAAGGCAACTGACGTTACTGAAAAACTACCCAAACACATAACCAAATTTGAGAGAAATACATAAAAGGCTTTGAGTAGACCACCATTTCAGTTTAAGAATAAGAAAATAACAGTAATTGTTAGGTACATCCAAAATCAGGTATATATAAAATAAGTCTAAATAACATACATTTCAGTTTTCATGGCTATTCTATCTTACATAATATAGAATATATGGTAGATAACAAGGTGTAGAATCAGTTCGGGAATTCAGTAACCTAGATTTTAACTGTGGCTCTACTACCCCTTACTGTGTTATCTTCAGCAAGTTATATAACCTCTCTATACCTCAGTTTTCTGTCAAGTGTTTTGTGATAATTATATTTATAATCACAGGTCATTTGAGCAATGAATACATATAAATTCATGCGCCTGTCACATCATGAGCAATGATTTCAGTGATTATTATTATTAGTATTATAATACTGATTATCTAGAGCCTATATAACTGGCAACCAATGAAGCTGAATACTGGCAGCTTTCATCTTCAAGACAAAAAAAAAAAGGTAGCTAACAATAAAGCAGTAAACTGCATGGTTTAGATTTATTTGCTAATTCATCTATTCCAGTTGACTTTGTCTTAAGAATCTAAACCCACAGTTTGTCACAGTCAAAATAAAAAGATTTGGTTCCCAAAATATTCTAATCAATTGAGGCTTAATGTTAAAAAATTCTTTTAAAAGTTCATATCAAACACATAAGAGTTCTTCCTAAACTAAGAGGCAAATTCAGAATTTAATTTTTAAATGAACTGGAAATAAATGTAAGTGAAAGATGAGATTAATATGTTTTAGTAAAGGAACAAAAATCTTTTTTTTCTGCTTAAACCTTTTATCTTTGTATCCTTTGAAGAGAATGTTTTAATAGAACTTTAAAATTAGGACTATGTATCTATCTAACTGGAGTAACACTACCTTCAACAAGGCATAGAACATCCCTGCAGATAATACAAATCACTATCTTAAGGAAAGATCACTAACATACATTTCATTTTACTCTAAATATAAAATTGCGGTCAACAGCAAAATCCAGACTGTGAGAAAGCACATAGGATAAACAATTCATTTGGTCTTTCTTCAACAAATAAATTGTAAGGGAGAATAAAAAGAGAAAGATATGGGGAAACCAAGGGAATAAAAGAGATTTTTAAAAACTCATTAAATAAAACTTCAAATAGGCAAATTAAACTGCAGGGATACATGCTCAGGTGATAAAACCATAAACCAACGTGAGGAAATAATAACCATAAAAGTCACAATAGTATTTACAAGTCTCTAAGAGGAGGAGGGCAGGGCTCGGGTTTGCAAAGCAGCATACGGAACAGCTGCTCAAACTCTATTTTTTAATTGGATAGCATCTATAGGGTATTCACCTCAGTAATTTTTGTGCCAGTGTTATATTTTATAATTTAAAAAGTTTTTAAAAACATAATTGCAATCTAAAAGATTTACTAAAGTAGCGATTTTATATTTTTTCATGCAAATGCATTCCTTTTCCTACATTCATAGTCATACTCTTAAATAAATGCATTGCACCTGAGTTTCACAGATAAAGGTTCCATGACACCTGAGCAGAGTCATTTACTAGATTGGTATCTAGCCATTATTTAAATCAGGCATAATGATTTATTAAAAGATTTTATGTATTTATTTCAGAGAGAAGCAGAGAAAAAGGACCACAAGCTGGGGGGTGGGGGGTGGGGGAGGGACAGAGGAAATCTCAAGGAGACTTCTCCCCCAGAGCAGAGCACCTTGCAGGGCTCAATTCCATGACCTCAACATCACAACCTGAGCTGAAATCATGAGTCAGATGCTTAATGGACTATGCCACCTAGGCACCTCAATCTGGCATAATGATCCTTTTTAAGATTTATTTATTTATTCATGAGACAGAGAGAGAGAGAGAGAGAGAGAGAGAGAGAGAGAGAGAGGCAGGCAGAGACCTAGGCAGAGGGAGAAGCCAGCTTCTCGCAGGGAGCCCAATGTGGGACTCAATCCCAAATCCTGGAATCAGGCCCTAAGCCAAAGGCAGATACTCAACTGCTGAGCCACCCAGGCATCCCTGGCATAATGATTTTGATTTTAATTTTATATCATCATAAAAAACACAGACTTTTGTCATGATTTCATATACCTTTTATTTATTTCACTTCCAAAAGAAAAGCCAATTAAAAAAAAACACAAGGAGAGCCAGTGTGGCACAGTCTATTAAGAGTTGGACTCTTGGTTTCAGCTCGGGTCGTTATTTCAGGGCTATCAGATAGAGTCCCAAGTGCGGCTGGTGAAGTCTGCTTAAGACTCTCTTTCCCTTTCCCTCTGTCCCTCCCACTCGTGTTCTCCCCCCCCCATTCTTCCATAAATAAATAAATAAACAAACAAATCTTAAAAACAAAACACAGTACTCTTAGGAAAGCTGTTATGGGCTTAATTAACAAGGCAGGAAATCACAAATGTTGGAGAGGATGTGGAGAAAAGGGAAACCTCTTGCACTGTTGGTGGGAATGTGGACTGGTGCAGCCCCTCTGGAAAACTGTGCGGAGCTTCTTCAAAGAGTTAAAAATAGATCTGCCCTACATACGACCCAGCAACTGCACTGCTGGGGATTTACCCCAAAGATACAGATGCAATGAAACGCCAGGACACCTACACCCCAGTGTTTATAGCAGCAATGTCCACAATAGCCAAACTGTGGAAGGAGCCTTGGTGTCCATCGAAAGATGAATGGATAAAGAAGCTGTGGTCTATGTATACAATGGAATATTACTCAGCCATTAGAAACGACAAATACCCACCATTTGCTTCAAGGTGGATGGAACTGGAGGGTATTATGCTGAGTGAAGTAAGTCAATCAGAGAAGGACAAACATTATATGGTCTCATTCTTTTGGGGAATATGAATAATAGTGAAAGGGAATATAAGGGAAGGGAGAAGAAATGTGTGGGAAATATCAGAAAGGGAGACAGAACATGAAAGACTCCTAACTCTGGGAAACAAACTAGGGGTGGTGGAAGGGGAGGAGGGCGGGGGGTGGGGGTGACTGGGTGGCGGGCACTGAGGTGGGTACTTGATGGGATGAGCACTGGGTGTTATTCTGTATGTTGACAAAATGAACACCAATAAAAATAAATTTATTTAAAAAAAAACTCTCTTTCCCTTTCCCTCTGTCCCTCCCACTCGTGTTCGCCCCCCCCAATTCTTCCATTCTTAAATAAATAAATAAATAAATAAATAAATAAATAAATAAATAAATAAATAAATAAATCTTAAAAACAAAACACAGTACTCTTAGGAAAGCTGTTATGGGCTTAATTTTATTCCTCTGAAATTCTTATGATGAAATCCTAACCCCTCACTACCTCAGATTGTAACTGTATTTGAAGATATAGTCTTTAAGAAATAATTAAATTAAAATGAGGTTGTTACTATAGGCCCTAACGCAACATGAGGAATGGTCTATTTAAGATGAAGAAATCAGAGGGCTGGGTATCTGCCTTTGGCTTCTGCCTTCAGCTCAGGTTGTGATCCCAAGGTCCTGAGATCGAGCCCTACATAAGGCTCCCTACTCAGCGGGGAGTCTGCTTCTCCCTCTGCCCTCCCCCCCTGCTTGTGCACTCTCTCTCTCTCTCTCTCTCTCTCTTTCTCTTTTTCAGAAGAAGAATAAGAGGAGGAGGAGGAGGAAGAGGGGGAGGGAGGGAGGGAGGGAGGAAGAAGAAGAAATTAGAGTACAGACACACAGAGGGAAAACCACATAAAGGCAAAGGGAGAAGACACCAGCCACAAGCCTTAGAGGAAACCAACCCTGTTGACCTTGGTCTTGGCCTTCTGGCCTCCAAAATTCTAAGGAAATACATTTCTGGGGGCGCCTGGGTGGCTCAGTAGGTTACGTATCTGCCTTTGGCTTAGGTCATGATCCTGGGGTCCTGGGATGGAGCCCGCATAGGGCTTCCTGTTCAATGTCAGTTTGCTTATCCCTCTTCTTCTGTCTCTGCCCTCAACACGTGCTTTCTCTCTCTCTCAAATAAATGTTTTAAAAAGAAAATACATTTCTGTTGTTTAAGCCACTCTACGGTACTTTGTGATGGCCTTGGCAAATTAATACAGATGGTATGAAAATAATTTTTTGGAAAAAAAATAGTAGAAAGAAGAAAAAAGAAAAAAAATGAAATGCTACAATTTTAGTTGATTTCTAACGTTCAGTAGAAAGAAAACCTTGAAAAAATTCTGAGTCATTAGTAAGGAAAAGAGAACAGATTCGATGTAAAAAGAAACACCCCAAAATGCTAAGCACAAAGGGTAAGACACAAGGGAACCAGCAGGAAGTAAGTGGCTACTAAGTGAACTGGTGGGGCAGGATTCAGAGCTTTCAATGTGGTTCCTGGAAAAAACCCAGAGGAGAATTTTGAGTTAGGTTTTTAAATAGACTAGAAACAAATGGAGGTGATGGGTGACATCCAAGTGGTTTTCTTAAAGGGAGAAACGTCTTCTGGCAGAAGGGTTTGAATGAAGGTTGAATTTATTATTGCCCTAGTTTAAAAGGCTTGGGGGTTTTGCAAACCATCAATGAAAACAATGCAATTCTCAGACTGGAAAAAATCAGCAAAACTGTACAGAATGTCAGAGCTCTTGGTGTTACATATCCCATGGAGCCTAATGATCTCAGAGTGGAGAAGCTTTGTTGATTAAATACAAATTTCCTGAAAAGGGATATTATTGTAGCAACAGCAGATAGCTTTTTGTTAGATCTGCCCTCCACACTCATATGCATTTCATTATGCCACTCACAGGCATAAATAGAAATAGATGAACTGCCTGTTTCTTTCCCTCTTTAATTTGACAAAGGAATGAGATACACTGTGCATTCACAAAAGCATCATGCAAAATAGACAAGTGAAGCCAAATAAACAGGGAAGATAAGAGAATCCCAGAGATTCTAAATCTAGTTAATTTTTTCCAAGTCCAAACAAAATGGCACCATTTTCCTAAGTCATATCTGGAAGAATCCTGACATCCTTTCTGCAGTAAGGCAGTGAAATAAACTGACCAACCATTCAATCTGTCAGTCTTAACAAGTTTAGAGTAACTTTCTGGAGAGACTGGCATAAATATTATAATTACTTTACATGTAAAAATCAACAGATTTTAAGTCTTTATCAGAGATGCCTATGCATGATACAGAAATCTTGCTTGAAAAGCAAGATACTGGGCAGCCTGTGTGGCTCAGCGGTTTAGCGCCGCCTTCAGTCCAGGGCCTGGTCCTGGTCCTGGAGACACAGGATCGAGTCCCACGTCGGGCTCCCTGCATGGAGCCCGCTTCTCTCTCTGCCTCTCTCTCTGTCTCTCATGAATAAATAAAAAAAAATTAAAAAAAAGAAAAGCAAGATACTATAGTACATGTATATATGACAGCAACTATATAAAAATTTACAATATGTGCATAGGACAAAACAATACTAAAAGGAAATACAATAAAATGAAAACAAAGTTTACCTTGGTGATGAATTTAAGGGTGATTTTTCATTTTTCCCCACTTTTCTCTATTTGTAAGTTTACTAACATGAGTCTATTCAGAAAAATCTATTTTTTATGTTTTTTATATTCAGAAAAAGAAAGCAAATCTATATAAATGGCATTATAATTCTGATAAAGAAGAGGAAATCTGAACAGTGTTCAGAAGAAAATAAACACTTGACTAAAATGTATCATACCACACATGGGCCTAAAGAAACCCTTGAGTGGGATTCGATCTCACATGTCCTCAAGTTACATCATCAGTAGACTGGACAAAAATACACATTCCTATGCCTACAATTGGAAGAGGCTTTTATTTACAAGTCATCTTTTTCAGAGCTTACATAACAAGAACCAGTATCTGAGATTTCTCCCACCAGGTATTTAAAATCCCCAGGACTTCCCCGTAGACCTAATAAATTTACCATTTTACCAAGACAATGTCTTTCCCAACTGAATGCAAATCATGTACCTACCCTGGACCCAAGACTTCACTCTTGGTTCTCAGAGCTAACCTTAAAAAGGCAAATTTCAGAAATGGTTTTCTGTGACATATTCTAAAAAAACCCTTTGCACTACATTACTCCCATAAAATAGAACTCCAACAATTCCCACAGTACTAAGAATTCTTTTTCTGGTAACTGAAGGTTTATATTCACAAGTGTAATACAGTTTCTTGAAAAAATCTGAAATATAAAAACCCCAAAAGTGTATAATAGAAGTATCACTGTAAACTAAAATCATAATTGATATTTTAAAAATTCTCAAGAAATTTCCCCCAGAGGGAGAAAATTTTACTTACTTTAACTTCCACTGTCTTCCCTCCATGTTCAACATGTCTCTCTATGTATTCAGAGGACAGCAAATCACTGTAACAAACAGAAATGATGATTAAAAAGGATTTTGAAAATGTAAATCATTCGAAAATTGCCAAGTTTGTACATACAGCTTTAGCCCATATTTGAAAACAAAAGTAAAAATTTTTAGGTCTCCTTCTCTCTCTCCCTCTGTCTTTGTCTCTCTTTCTCTCTCACTCTCTGTCCTACATACATACACCCTAGTACTTCCAAAAAAAATATGAGGTAAAATCACCTGTCACCCCATTGCTTAGCAGAGCTTATTCTACTGATGTAGTTCAACAGTTCTAGGAAACTACCATTATTTGCAAGACATCTTATTCGTTCCATTTTTACTTTAGCTTTTATCAAATAGTTCTGATTTGCTACCATACATTACCATTTTTAAAGTGTGATATTTTAACCTAATATTCCTTTCCATCACAAAAACAGTGAAAGGGGCAAAAGAAGGTAGAAGAAATGAGAAGGAATATGCCTTGAGCATTTTTAAATAACCCTTTTGAAATCTCTAACGACATTCTTTTTTTTTTAACCATTTTATTTATTTATTTATTTGTTTGTTTATTTATTTATTTATTTATTTATTTATTTATTTATTTATTTATTCATGAGAGACACAGAGAGAGTGGCAGACACACAGGCAGAGGGAGAAGCAGGCTCCATGCAGGGAACACAATGAGGGACTCCAGCCAGGATCACGCCCTGAGCCAATGTCAGGCACTAAACCGCTGAGCCACCCAGGGATCTCCTCCTAACGACATTCTTATACAATTTTAAAATGTTTATATTTTCTTAAATATGCTTCCCTTTAATTCCATATATGTGAAAAAATTCCCCCTTTAATGGTGGTTCCTCAAGACACAACTTCCATGAAAGTCTCAAAGTGTTAAGATTTTTAAAGCACTAAAACTTAAGTAAAATTTATATTAAATAAAAATTTAAAAATAAGCTATAAATTTCTTATTTTAAGATTTTATGTATTTGAGAGAGAGAGTATAGAACGAGAGAGAGAAAGAGAAAGAGAGCATGAGCATGGGAGAGAGGCAGAGGGAGAGGGAGAAGCAGGCTCCCAGAGAACAGGATGCCCAGTGCAGAGACTCAATCCCAGGACCCAGCATCATGACCTGAGCTGAAGGCATATGCTTAACTCACTGACCCACCCAGGTGCCTCGAAGGTATAATTTCTAACTCTGTCAATAGATACTCAGCCAATTAAAAAATCTTCTTCACAATGCTCTGAAGGTCACCATACCAAAATTATCCCAGTCATTTAAAAAAATGTGAATTTCTGGGGCACCTGGGTGGCTCAGTGGGTTAAGCATCCAACTCTTGATTTCAGCTCCAGTCATGATCTCAAAATCATGAGACTGAGCCCTGCATCAGGTTCCATCCTGGATGTGCAGCCTGCCTAAGATTCTCTCTCTCCCCCTCCTTCTGTTCCTTCCTGAGCCCCCAACCTGCTTTTCATGCACACATGCTCTTTCTCTATTAATCTGAGTGCAAAGGCCTTCCACAGTAAGCACCATGCCTATAGTTGCTTGAAAGGTAAACAGAGTGATCAAACACTTGTTATTATTAACACAAGTACCATAATCAATTTCCTACAGTATCTGATCCCTACATTACCACTTAAGAAACCTATAATCACAGTCTAACTCCTTGTTTCACTTGTCTTTGGAATACATTTTCCTGCTGACATTTTGGAGGAACCAGCTAGGATGCTTAAAGCTGCAAGATGCAGAAAACACAACTAAATCTGGCTTAAACAATCAGGACATTTAAATCTTATTCCTTGTTAGAAGTTCTGGGACAAGTGTAATGTGATTTTTCTTCTGAAAATCTCTATATCTGTTAGATGAATAAATTTGAAGTTCACAAAATATATGCAAACACTTCTAAGATGACTTAAATATAGACAAGTAACTAGTAAACAAAATTTTGTTAGATGTGGCAGGATGCATAGGATGTGTAAAGTATAACTAAGAAGATCATGTATGTGTTACACATACATGTGTTACACGTGGATAGAAAGGGTTGGGTGACCAAATGATATTTGATATTCATGAGGCACCTGGGTAATAAATGCTCATTATATCACAAATATACAAAAGATACTAAATATCCAGGATACACTATTCATAAACACTATTAATGAGGTCTTAATTCAATCGCCTATTGGTGACATCCAGGGCTTCTCAACCTCCACACTATTGATATTTTGGGCCAGATAATTCTTTGTCTTGAGGAGTATCTTATACATTGTAGCATATTTATCAGCCTCTACCCACTAGGTGCCAATAGCATCGCACAGACACATTGGTCATGACTATCAAAAATGTCTCCAGACATTGCAAATGTAGACTCAGGGGTAAAACTGCTTTGGTTAATAAACACTGCTGACACCCATTTCTGCCCCAGGTTTTCTTTGCCCAAAAAACACAAATGGAATTCATGACTGTTCATCAAGCTAACTGGCAATGAATACCTCCTGACCAAGAATACTTATCTCTGTGTAACTCAGATACAGCAAATGAGTGTCATTAGCTTGAACTACCTTCCACCTATGGAGCTTGCCCAAACCTCAGCTCTAGTCTTTGAAATCACATCATCAGCAGGTAAGGTAGATGCAGCAGAGAGAGAAGGAGAACTTGGGAACACTGTGTGAACTGATCCTTCATTCAACCTGTACCCTATACTAAGTCTGCTAACCTACCCATTTCTTTCTTCTTGCTTCTCACCATGTCCTTTGTCCCTCAAATTAATCTAGCAAGCCATGTGACTTGAAGATTTTAATTTAGTCTGTGGGGGCTAGCTTGCCTGGAGGTACACTCCTGGGCTACTACCTATTACATTCAAGTAATTTCCCAAGGGCAGTTCCAGAGTTAGTTCATGTGGCAGCTCAGCATATATATGTGACCAGGCAAAAGTTCATCTTTCTGCTCTGCCACCAGTATGGTGAGCGACCTGTTCTCTTAACTGGTTTTGTTAGGGTCACGATGACCCTAACATGGTTACTACAATTCGAAGCATCTCACATAGATAAAAATATCCTAAGGTAGAAAAGCCCTGTATTTTTCTTTCTTTTTTTTCTCTTTTCTTTTCCTTTTTCTTTCTTTCTTTCTTTCTTTCTTTCTTTCTTTCTTTCTTTCTTTCTTTCTTTCTTTCTTTCTTTCATCTATCATCTCTCTACTTATTTATTTGAGACACAGAGACATAGAGGCAGAGATATAGGCTCAGGAAGAAGCAGGCTCCCCACAGGGAGCCCAATGCAGGACTCTATCCCAGGATCCTGGGATCACAACCTGAACCAAAGGCAGATGCTCAGCCACTGAGCCACCTGGGTGCTCTGTATTTCTTTAAAAGAATCAGTAAACTCTTCACTGAAAGCCCCTATTATTCATCTTCTCAAGTATGTTTTGCCAAAATTACCTTACTGAACCTCACCAAAACAAATCCTTTGACTGGGACATTTGCCTTTGAACAATCAAGTTCTCCTTCTCCAGAGCCTGGCATGAATATCATGAGTACTCAGAGCTGAACAATGTTAGGGGGAAGGAGGGTGGAGGAAAGAAGAGCCTTTGTGCAGCCAACCAACAGTTGTCTTTCTTGTCCTTTCTTTCATTATTTTCCTCCTTCCCTCCCTCCCTCCCTCCCTTCTTTCCCATGGGGATATGAGATAGTACTTCACAAATTTCAAAGGATTTCTAACAAAAGTGAAGCCCCATGATAAAAATCTGCCTTGTAAGCAAAACAGGTCATTGTTCTAGCATCCACATCTCACCCAGGTACCAGCAGCCATACCCTAGACAGGAGAGGCATCAGCCAGATGTTTACAAAGGACTGGCTCCCGAACTTATATCAGTCTCAACTTTCCAAAAGTGAGAAAGGAAAACTGCCATCCACAGGGAGTGTTTATTAGCAGAACAACTATTATCCCCTCTCTTGGGAATCTGAACAAGTAAATTCACAAGAAATCATTCAAAGAAAGAGAGGCAGAAAGTCAGAAATAAGCAGACACTTGAGAGAAATGGAGTTGTGCCAGTGGCGAATACCAGAGGGAAAACCCCAAATCTCTGCTGCTTAGGTCCTGGGATCCAGAATAGCCCATCCCTGATACTGAGTATCTGTGGGATCCTTTCTCCAACCGTCACATAAGTAAATTCCCATTATGGGAGCTAACATGAGTGAGATTAAAAGCAACTAGTTTATAACATCACTTAAAGAAGTTATGGTAGTAGTAGTAATAACAACCATAATTTTTTAAAAACAACTTTTGAGTTTTCCAGGTTTTCTTTTTTTTTCTTAAGATTTATTTATTTGACAGAGAGAGAGAGAGAGAGAGAGAGAGAGAGAGAACACAAGCAGGGGGAGTGGCAGGCAGAAGGTGAGGAGAAGCACGTTCCCTCATGCAGGACTTGATCCCAGGACCCTGGGATCATAACGTGAGCCGAAGGCAGATGCTTAACTGACTTAGCCACCCAGGTGCCCCTGAATCTTCCAGGTTTTCAAAGTTCAAGGAAATATTTTCCTTTGAATTATAAAATCTAGAAATTAAGAGAGTATGAGTCACCACATGAATGTAATTACAGCAAAGAAAACCCTCTGCTTAGAAATTATGCAGCTATTTCAATCAAGCCTCTACCTACAAGTAGTGTTGGAAAGGGCTCCATGTAATTTAAACTAAAAACAGCCCAGGCAATTGGGTTTTGTTTGTTTGCAGTACTGTGGAAGTCTGTTAAGTATTGTTATTTTAATTATTAGGCTGAAAAACATTCCATTTAAAATGTCACTTTTCCTCTACTGAAGCATAAAATCTTTACTACCATCTACTTAGAACCTAAGCAAATGTTCTTGAAGCCTCCTAAGGTAAAGATAATCAAAATTACCTTAAGCACTTTTCCTTAGATCGTCATTGTTTACTGTTAAAATAGGATCTATTTAAATAATTTCAAGTGTAGGAAAATGGAGGATGATCTCCTTAATGTTGAGAAATTTTACTTTACTGTAAATTGATAAAGTAGAATTTCCTCCATGATACTATGTGTGCACGCTAACTGTGAATTTTGAAAGATGAAAGTGAAAATCATTTTTAATCAAATTTTAAAGGCCACTTGTTTTACAAAGAAAGTAAGTAAATGTACTTAAAATCAGAAATGTATTCTGAGGACTTTTTTTTTCATTTGCATGCCATAATAAGCCTGAAGTAAGCAAAACAAAGACAATGTAAACATTCTCAGTCATAATGATTACTCTTTGTCTAGGGGACAACAGTCACGAAATATGAGGCACCTGGTTTAGTACAAAGATTCTGGAGTTTAAAAACAAAACTGGTATTTTGATTTCTTATCTAAACTCTGCCACTTACCTGCTGTGTAACCTTAGTCAGGTTATTTAATCTTTTTGAACATAATTTGCTCATTTCTAAAATGGAGATAATATGAAGTTAATAGGTATTAAACCAGTATGTACATGAAAATTAAACCAGTATGTATATGAAATCCCTCCCACATCAGGATTTCAACTCCCCTCCCTATTCACCACCTCCTATCCATCTTTCCCTACAACATTCACTTGAACTATTGGAGAGTTTTAAACCATGAACTTTTTCACTGTCCTTCCCTCCCTCCTGCCTACCCAATTTAGCTTATATTCCATGCTCTGTCATGATAATCACTCCCTTGCACACATTCTAAACTTCCTTAGTCCTCTTGCTCTGCTCTCTCCACTATGCTCACTTGGCCAAACCTCAACTATGATAGAACTTAACTCTTCTAATAATCAGTCTGTTCTCAAAGAGCAGAACATCCCAAAAGATGATGTGATGAATTTATGAGCACAATTATCAAGTGGTCCTGCTTATAGCAAAGCACTGCCTATATATCCACTAGATTTTCCTAGTCAATTTACTGTAAGAAGACCTTCCCAAGCTTTTCTCTACAAAGTATCCCTTCATCATCACTCTGTGTTGATGTCCTCAATTCTTTATTTACTGAGAAAATGGAAACAGACAAAGACTACTTCATCTTTCCTATTGACATACCAACCTGGACCCATTTCTGAACCAGTCTCTACATGGATGTAAAGAGGCATCTCAAAGTCAACACGGCTAATGCAGAACTCTCTCATCCAAATCCCAATATTCATTTCTACATTCAAAATATTAATTCAAAACAGTAAAGAAAACTGGGGCACCTTTACCAAGTGATCACTGCAAATCATCAGTAATGGAAGAAACCAAAATCTTATGCTCCTGAAGTGATACACCAAGAAGGACACACCATTTATGGTTTTCCCACTAAAAACACCAAACCAAGAAACAAATGGATGAAGAAACCTGAACCAGCAACAGATTTTCAAAAATGGCCTTAGAACAAAGATCTAACTGAAGGTACTACCAGTAAAATGTGACCTCAAGGTTAAGATCAAATCAAAGGATATGGTTTTAAGACCCTTTGTTAAGACCTCAGAAAGACCTAAGGCTGTTTTGCTAGGACTGTATCATCTATATAAAAGAATTTGTAAGATTCTCAAGGGCCTGCCTACCAGATCCTCAATTACACAAAAGAATTTTTAAGAATCTTAAAGGCAGGGGATCCCTGGGTGGCTCAGCACCTGTCTTCGGCCCAGGACGTGATCCTGGAGTCCCGGGATCCAGTCCCACATCGGGCTCCCTGCATGGAGCCTGCTTCTCCCTCTGCCTGTGTCTCTGCCTCTCTGTGTGTGTTTGTGTGTGTGTGTGTGTGTCTCATGAATAAATAAAATCTTTAAAAAAAAAAAAAGAATCTTAAAGGCAGTGTCCCAAGCATCTTACCTCAAAGTCTAAAAAATAAGGAGGGGTCTTTCCCAAAAAGATGTGTGGCTATGGTTTTGTCTAATGGGGTAAATCCTAATGAATTCACACAGAACCCACCAATGGAAAAACCACCAGCTTGGGTCAAAATGGACAGTCAACTCAAATTTCTTACACTCAGGAAGCAGACGGAGAGATACTTAGATTAAGGCCTAGGCCCATTACTTATGGAAAAGAAATGTTGACTCAAAGAGTACAGCCAAGAACCACAGGCAATCCACTCCCAGGAAGTAAAAGAGAGCCTTAACCTACACATTCGCTTTCCCCAAAACAGGGGAAACTGGTGATATACACTTGGTTGAATATCAGAATTTCAATAGACCAATGAAAGCTAAGTACTTCCTAGTTCTTTCCTTTGTAACTAAATGTGTGTGGAACCAATAACTTGTTTTTCTAGTTCAAGGGTCTATACCTGAGTCACTTCATCTAAAAAGTAGATTAAACACCAGGACCTGATTCAGATGATGACAACCTGAGCCCCAAAGTTTGAGCCTAATACTATAATGGAATGAGATTTTTCAAGAGTGTTTGGAGGAATTTACTGCATCTGCAGGAAATATAAATAATTTGTGATCAAAGGATGGCTACAAATTCTTTGTCACTCCTCTTACAGCCAAGTGAGGCTGTTTCTCCCCCCCCCCCCCCTTGAATCTGAGCTGGCCTTGTAGCAAAGACAACGAACATAAGTGAAACTGTATAACATCTGAGATTCCCAGTTTTTACTTTCATATATGTACTTTTCTCCCATCTTTGAATCTCTGAATCCAGCCATCAAGCTGTAAATAAGCCTAAGCAACCACATAATAATATACTTTACACTTGTAGAGAAGAACCAGAATCCCTAGCTTATAGCCCCAGCTGAATTTCCAGCCAATGCTGGCACCAATTTCCAACCATGTGATTGAGACCATCCTGGATCTGCCAGATTTCATAGTGCCCCAGATAATACTATAGAAAGCAGAACTGCCCAGTCAACCCACAGAATTGTGCAAAATAATATACTAAGGCAATAGGCTGGTCATGCCTGCTTATTCTAACCATTCAGCAATTGTTAATAACGCAGGGATGCCTGGGTAGCTCAGTGGTTGGGCGTGTCTGCCTTCTGCTCAGGGCGTGATCCTGGAGTGCTGGGATCGAGTCTCACATAGGGCTCCCTGCATGGAGCCTGCTTCTCCCTCTGCCTGTGTCTCTGCCTCTCTCCTTCTAGGTCCCTCATGAATGAATAAATAAAATCTTTAAAAGAAAAAAAAATTTTTATTTGTTAATAGTCCACAAAATTAACGTCATGTTTTCCTTGGAGCAGGCTCCAAATAAGCCCAATGTAACTGACTTTGAATAATACAAACACAAAAGAATCATAAAAGTTTCAAATATGAGTATAATCCATCCAGTAAAATAGGTAAAAGCTCCATTGAGTCATAAAAGAAAATGAGAGATTTTGTTTCATTTCAAAGCTTTTCAGAAGAACAGAATTGGGAAAATGGAAGATTTAAGAATTCAAATTTCATCATCTTATATAAGAGGTATAAGAAATTATAAGCTTAGAAAAAACTCACTCCTCTAATTCTCTCCCTTTTATGCATCTCTCCCCCCACCACACACATTTCATATTCTCTTTCCTTACTCATCTAGTCAATAATTAACCTTCCAGATCTTTTTTGAAAACTAACGTCTTTGCTGAGAATCTTCGATACAGAAAATGGATAAATGTCCTACATCTTTCTACCAGTGAGAATTAATCATCCATTCATCAGCCCCAGAACTGCTGTCTACATCCTCTATATGTAATAACTAGTATTTAAAATTCTTATTTGGGGGTGCCTGGGTGGCTCAGTGGGTTATGTGTCTACTTTCAGCTCAGGTCATGATCTCAGGATCCTGGGATGGAGCCGTGCATCAGGCTCCTTGCTCAGCGGGGAGTCTGCTTCTCCTTATGCTCTGGCTTGCCCTCTCTCAAATAAATAAATAAATAAAATCTTTTTTATTTATTTATTTTATTTATTATTTTTTTAATAAAATCTTTTTTAAAAATAAATTTCTTATTTTGTTTGAACTAAAGGGAAACAACACAATTAAAAACTTACTTTAAGATCTGCCTTTTGGAACAAAGTTTCATTTTCCTTCTTTCCAAATTATAAATATGAAAATTCCTTCTTGCTTATGCACATATAAGGGACTTTCTGTACACTCTGTGCCTAAAGGTAAGACTATTTTAGTTATGCTCTGCTAAGGAAGTCATAATCTGATGGAAATTTTCAAGGAGCTTTCAGTGTATATGTCAGGACCAAGGCACTTAGAGTAAATGTGATTACGTGACTGCTGAGTTGGGCACTATTATTACTATTACCTCTTTTTATAGACTCCTTATTCCTACTAAGGCAAAGGTTTCCAAGCCTGGTTTTGCCCTAGAATCACAGAATTTTTGTTTTAAATTCCTGGGAACCACCCTCAACCCACCTACCAAATCACCTACCTCCTAGCTATCTCGTGACATACAAAAAATGGTTACCAGGGCATAGAAGTATAACCAAATTAAGTCTACAAATATTCTAGTAAAATTCTATTAACAGTATGTTGGTATATTTTGATCATTGTGAGTCATTACCACACTGAAAGTCAAAGATAGTAGGGAACACCTCACAGCAAAGCAATAAAAAGGAGTCCTCAGGGAATCTTATGGTACATTATCAACAGAGGGAAACATGTTCTTGCCCATTAAAGCCAAATCAAAGACTAATTTTTTTAAAAGAAAATTGACAGATTTACTTCAAAATTTACTTAGATTTCCTTTGAGCACCCTAGAAATGAAAAGTTTTGGTATTTTTAAAAAGTTATAGTTCTTAGATGTGGTTCAAATAAAGATTTCTGTTTTATAATTTTAATTGCTTGAAAGTCACACTCAACAAGGTAGAGCTAGCCCCAAATTCCCTATTGCTCATCTGCATAATCAGAATCTTTGCCATCTTTGACTCCTTTCTCTCCATATCCATATTACGGGAGTAAGACCATATCCCTCAGCTAGACTCCACTGTCAGAAATAAAGAGCCCAGTGCTAAAAGTGAGATGTTTCCCACCCCTATCTTTGTGACCTCATGAGATGGAGTCAAGTGGGTGCTCTAGTTCTGCCTGTCTGCAGCAAGATGGATCTACCTGCCGTCAACCCACAGGACCACATCAAGGCAATACACTCCCCAAACCATCAAGATTAACTTAATCAGGCCTATTATCCTAGTTTACATCTGTTACCTCATGTCTGTTGGGCTCCCAAGTCATCCCTCATCTTCAGATCTCTAATCCCCATAACGCTCTGTCCCCTCATCCCACCACTCCCCACCTCCAGATGCCCTTTGATGATGCCCTCTGGAACTCACACATGTCCATCAGCAAAATCTCCAATCTTTTCCTTGAACACTTCCTTCACCTCTTCCTCTGAGAATCAGCTCTTCACTTCAGGAACTGTGTTTGCTGCACCCACTTAAGTGGGGACTGTACCTAACTAAAGGGATCTGGTAAAGAGGGGGAAAGATATCCTCCATGTTTCTCATTGCCATGTCAGGCCACTCTCGCATATACTGGCACTAAAAATCACCCCGCTTTGTATCTCCTATCATCAGACTATCATTGATCCTCAACAATAATTTATTGATTCCTGGTCACTTTCCCTGAAGATTTTAGCTTCTAGTTTATGTTTGCACACTCAAACACCACTCCTGTTGTAATTATTGGTGATTTTGATATTAGGTGACCCTTATAATTCTGCCTTCTCAGGTCCTTGACCTCATCTCTGCAAATGATCTTCTATATTCTTTCTCCCATTTACAAAAACAAAAAACAAATAAAACAATTCTACCATTCAAGAAAATTACCCAAAGTCAATATCTTCCTTTCTCTTCTCTCTTACCTCTTGAACCCATCTAATCAGATTTTTACCACACTACTTCACCAAAACTTCTCTTATCAAAGTCACTCATTACCTACCTCTGTTTTGTTAAATCTAATGACTGATTCAGTCTTTATCTTATTTGACCTAGAAGCAGCATCTGGCACAGCTGATCACCCCTTCTCTTGGAAATATTTCCTTCAATTTCCTACCAGGCACCACATGTCCTTTTCCTGTTTTTTTCTCCTACTTCTCTAGCTCCTTCTTCTCAATCTCCTTTGCTAGTTTCTTCCCATTTCCCCAATCTTTAAATAATGTAGTGGCTGCAGAGGTCAGTCCTTGGTCCTTTTTTCTTTTTATACTCACTGCCTTAGTGAGCTTATCTAATGACTTCAGTTAAATGACAAGTATATGTTGATGACTCAGGATTTATATCTCCAGTTTAGAATTCTCCTCTGAACTTCTTATCTCTAACCATATAGTCAACATCTCTTCCTTAACAAATAAACATACTGAACTATGTCCAAATTTGAGCTCCTAATCTTTCTTGACTATCATGATTTTCTCATAGTCTTCCCATCTTCACAAATAACCACTTTCCAGTTACCCTGGCCAAAAACCAAGGAGTGATTACTGACTCCTCAATTTCTCTTATATTCCATATCCAACTGATTATGTCAATTCTGTTTTCAAAATAGATCCAGAATATGAGAACTTCTACTGCCACCAACACGCTCTGAATCACCACGATATCTTGCCTGGATTATTATAATGCTTAAGATCTGTCAACCTGTCAATATTTTCCTAATCATTTGTGTGAAGAATACTAGTCCTTTCTTTAGAGAGAACACAGATTAACAGGCTTTATTATCCACTGGTAATGATGGTCAATTATTGCCCTTTTTTTTAATTGAAATATAATTAACATGCAGTGGTTATATTAGTTTCAGGTGTTCAACATATTGATTTGACAATTGAATCCATTACTCAGTGCTCACCACAGTTAAGTGTAGTTACCATCTGTCATTATAAAACGTCTTTATAATATTATTGACTATATTCTCTATGCTGTACCTTTCATGTCCATGACTTATTTTGTATCTCTTAATCCCCTTTACTTATTTTATCCATCCTTCTACCCATCTTTCCTCTGGCAACCACCAGTTTGTTGCCTGTTTTTAAGAGTTTGGGGTTTTGTTTGTTTTGTTTCTTATATTCCACATATAAGTGAAATTATTTACTCTTTGTCTTTCATTCTCTGACTTATTTTACTTAACATAATACCCTCCAGGGTCCATCCATGTTGTCATGAATGGCAAAATTTCCTTTCTTTCTATGGCTGAGTAATACTCCACTGTATGCATGCACCACTTCTCTATCCATTCATCATCTATTGATGGATATTTAGGTTGCTTCCATATCTTAAATCATTGCCCTCTTCTGAGAAAGCAATCTTTCAACATTTAGTAAAAGTCTTAAAATTCTGATCTTTTTGGCACACAGATGAATCTAATGAAGAAAAGTAACTATAAATATAAAAGAGATTTTGTGGCATTTTAAAAATGGTTATTACTTAACCTAGTGTTCACAGGGCTACTAGGAAAACATTAGCACACTGTGAACACAGAGTTTTTAAAAATTTTCAAGGAGGTTAGATAGTACATACTGAATGTGAACGTGCAATTCTGTTTCTAAAAATTTAACCTAGGGAAATAATTTGTTACTGTGCACAGGTGTTTAGCCATAAAGACTAATACAGTATCATCAAGGAGAAACTGGAAATAACAAGAGAGTAATTAAATACATAGGGTACAAAAACTTACCACTGAACACTAACACTAACATGTCACTGAAGATGGTAGAGGATGCTCATAGTGTTCATATTAAAATATGTTCATAAGATGTCTACTTGAGAAAAGCTCCAAGGGCACCTGGGTGGCTCAGTCAGTTGAGCCCATGACTCTTGAATTCAGCCTAGGTCATGATTTCTGGGTCATGAGACTGAGCTCAGCTTCAGGCTTCACGCTCAGTGTGCAGTCTGCTTAAGATTCTCTCTCTCCTCTGCCTCTGCCCCCACCCCTGCTTATGCACTCTTTCCCTTATTCATAAACTAAAATAAAAATAAAATAAAATAAAATAGTAAAATTAAATTAAATTTAAAAAAATAAAATAGAAAAGCTCCAAATTTTGCAAGAGAAAGAAAAATATGTATGTATGAAGGAAAAAGAAATAAAGCACAAATTAAAATGGTAGCAGTGCCAGGTGGCTACATGGCCCTGTCAGCTAAGCATCTGACTCTTGATTGTGGCTTGGGTCATGATCTCAGGGTTGTGAAATCAAGCCTCATGTTGGGCTCAGTGGTGGGTATGGAGCCTGCTTGGGAGTCTCTCTCTCCTACTTCTTCTGCCCCTCCCTCCCCAATTCTCAATGTGCTCTCTCTCCAAAAATGAAAGGTAAATAAATAAAAATACAAAAAAAAATGATAGCAATGTTTACCCTGGATATGTACCACTGCTACATTAATTTTACTTGTTTAACCTCTACGCATTATCTAAGATTTCTATAATAAACATGTACTACATTTAGGAAACTAAAATGTTATATCTTTATAAAAATAGGGAAACTAAATTTGAAATGGATTTCTCAAAGCCAAATAACCCAAAGTTATTCACAAAACAACCTAATCATACAAAAATAGATGACTGGTTGAGAAATTACTTTCTATCCATTAAGTAAAAAAAATAGTCAACAAAAACTTTTAAGAATTTGTGTTAATTGGAAAAATGCTTAAGTTAAAAAAGAAAAGCAGTATATGAAATTATATAGAGATAACATAATAATTATACAGATAAAACAATGCACAGGGAAAAAAAAAAAAACAACTGTAAGAAAATGTACCCAAATATTTTTTTAAAGTCTCCTTTGAGTGGTGGAACTCTAGGTCATCAAAATCAAAATTTTTTTTTATATTAAACAGTTTCTTCTGGGTACTTATCACCTCATTTATCAGGGGCACCTGAGTGGCTCATTTGATTAGGTGCCCAACCCTTGGTTTAGGCTCAGGTCATGATCTGATGGGTCATGGGATCCAGCCCCATGTCAGGTTCTGCATTCAGCAGGGAGTCTACTTAAAGATTCTCTTTGCCTCTCCCTCTACTTCTGCCAGTGCTCTTGCTCTAAGTAAATAAATCTTTTTTTAAGAAAAGTGTGCTCAAACTAGTATTTCTCTATTGCTTTAAGTTTAAGTTCATAGCAATAATAAAAATAACAGCTAATAATTTGGGGTCCTTACTAATATTACTGACCTAGTAGCTTCACATGCATTAATTTAATCTTTATAATAATTCTGTTAAGTAGATATTACTACTTTCCCCATACAGATGAGGAAACTGAAGTACACACAGGTAAGTAACTTAGTCAAGGGCACTTAGGTAGTAATAAGTGATAGAGCCAGGATTCAAACTCAGATGGCCTGACTCCAGCCCTCAGGCCCTTGACCAACGAAACCCAACTCCAACATGTACTTTCCCTTCTCCAATATTTTCTTCTATTTTTAATTAGTTTTCTATATATGTCACTAAATTAGCCTCAAATTTTCCCACAGAACTGTAAAGCCTTCACTGTGGTCAAGCACATCAGGTACTCTGTCAATTTCACTTTTTTCCTAGCTGTATCATTCCGGTGGCCTTCTTTCCTCCTGCTCCTAGCTGGACTAGCTGCATTTTAGGCCTGTGGCACAGATGGAATTTGGACTTTCTCTTCACCACAATCCTCAGAACTCCCTTTGATTCTCTTATTGTAAATCTGTTTCCTATTTCTCACATCCTCATCTTTCTTGATGATCTCTCATTTATTTTGGTGGGATTCAGTCTCCAAAGAATGCATCATATGATGTCCATTTATTTTAGACCTTTCCTGTACATTTTTTGAGAACTTGCCTTTGATTGATGGTTTGAATTTGCAAGTACAGAAATCCTTCAGAATTTACACAGCATTGCTCTACTTTCTCTAGCACCTAGCACTGCTAATGAAAAATCTGATGTTATTCTGATTCTGATCCTTCCACTGTGACCTGGTTCTTCTCTTGAGAAGCTTTTTTGACCTTCTCTTCTATTTCCATTCTAAAACTTCAAAATTGTGTGTCTTTATGTGGGCCTTCTTTCATTCACTGACCTGGGCAACTCTATATTCTGTTTCAATCTAGAAACTCATGCCCCTGAGTTATGAAGAATAATCTTTGCTAATTTCCATTCTCTTGTTTTGTCTCTACTTCCTTATGGAATTCCTACTACTCAGCTGTTTAAGCTCCTGGATTGCTCCTCTTACAGTTTTTATCTTTTCTCTCCTACCTTTCACTTATCTTTTGTCCTATTTTCTGGGAGACATTTTCCCCCTAACTTTACCATTCAACCTTTCTATCGATTTTTACTTTTTCTAGTGGCTTTTCTCTGGATTTTTATTTTTTTAATTTTTTAAAAAATTTATTTATGATAGTCACACACAGAGAGAGAGAGAAGTAGAGACACAGGCAGAGGGAGAAGCAGGCTCCATGCACCGGGAGCCCGACGTGGGATTCGACCCCGGGTCTCCAGGATCGCGCCCTGGGCCAAAGGCAGGCGCTAAACCGCTGCGCCACCCAGGGATCCCTTTTCTCTGAATTTTTAATACCATTTTTTTGTTTCCTAGATGTAGCATTTCTCTCTCTTAATATTATTGGGTTGGGTTTTAAAAGATCTTCTTCTATTATCTGAATATTTTTATTTCAGTTGAATTCTTTTCACTTGTTTGTTCTGATCTCTTTTTTGTTAGATATTCTCAAATATCTGGTAATCCATATTATGAGCTTCACATTTTTCAACCCTGCTTTTATTCCCTAACTATTGGAATTCCAACATAAGCTTTGACATAAGCCCTTCCAACAACAGCTGATCCTTGAACAACACAAGTTTGAACTGCAGGGGTCCACTTAATTTTTGGATTTTTTATCAAAACATGTAATACTATGTATTTTCCTTATGATTTTCTTAACACTTTCTTTCCTCTACCCAATTTTATTGTAAGAATACAGCATATAATACATGCAACATAAAAATCTGTGTTAACCGGCTACCAGTCAATGGTAGGCTAATAATAGTAGTCAAGTGTTGGAGTCAAAAGTTATTAGCAAATTTTTGACTGCACCCCTAATTCCTATGTTATTCAAAGGTCAATTGTATTGGTGAAAGAAAGTTTTTCAAGATAAAAAGAAACATTCCTTCTTCTATAGTAGCAAGAAAGCAAATATTAATCTATGTTATAGAACAGTTTTTGAAAACATTATTTCCAATGATAGATTATTATCCAAAATCCAGACACAAAGAAGTGCTCTATGGCCTCTGAAAGTAAATATAACCTCTCAAAAGTCTGTAATTCTATTTGGTTTCCTTACTTAAATGCTACTCTATTAATAATTTTTAAATACACTGTTTTTTGTAAAGCATAGTTGTTAAGCCAAAAGAGTGTTTTGTTGCTAGCATTTCTATGATCTCCCACATGTTAGAGATGTAAAACAAAGTAAAACTATGACTATCTGATTTCCCATTTTAAAACAGAGTTTTAAAGTTTAGTATCTTTTTAAGTTAATATAACCTATTGTTTCTTTAGGTATCACACCATAGCCCAGTTTCCCAAGATATCTGGTGCTTCCATTTCCAGAGCCCTTCCCCTGTTCTGCTTCTTACTGAAACTAGGAGGCACCTTTCTCCACTCAGTTACATCAGTTACCCTTTATCCATTTTTGTGACATCTTCAAAATTTTTGAATTTTGATGTCACTCATCAACCTTGTCTTTTGAGTTTATTATGCCCTCACTGCTATGATAATGGAGGAAAGATGCTTGTGAGCATTCAATCTACTATATCTAACCCGAAATATGGAGGTCATTTTATTTTATTTTTTATTTTAATTTTTTTTATTTTTTTTAATTTATTTATGATAGTCACACACAGAGAGAGAGAGAGAGGCAGAGACATAGGCAGAGGGAGAAGCAGGCTCCATGCACCAGGAGCCCGACGTGGGATTCGATCCCGGGTCTCCAGGATCGCGCCCTGGGCCAAAGGCAGGCGTTAAACCGCTGCGCCACCCAGGGATCCCTGGAGGTCATTTTAAATGTTTATTTTCCAATCATGATCATATAATTTTTATAACGGAAAAATTTAAGATTAAACCTAAGCCAAGGAAATCTAAGGAATATGGGCACAAAATAGATACCAGAGAGTAGATAACTACATCTCACCATTTTCTCAAAACTCTAGCAACACTTCTTAATGGTGCCCTTTCTGCACTCACAGATTCCTTCCTATTCCATTAGCTGTCATTTCCTTATATCCCTTATATTCAATTCCAAGGGCCATTTATAGCTAGTGTCAGCCAATTTACAATAAATTTTTACGAGCAAATGGTAATCGCACAAGTCAAACTATCTTGGTTTCACTAAAATGCTTCTGTTTCTTCACAATGCCAGAATGTTACAATTAAAAATGAGTGGTTTTTAAAAATTATAACAGAATTAAACAGCCAGCTGAATTTTGTCACTTTCAAAACCATCATCTTGAGATCCTCTTTGCCTATGCCAGCGATAACTGCAATTGCTCAAAACTCTGTTAAAATTTCTCCTTCGGAAATTCCTTCAGAGACAATTTATGTGACACATAAGAAAACCAGTCTCATTATTTCCTAACCATATCTTCTAAATAATAAATAGGCTCATTAACCATATTAGTGAAAAGACAGTGGAATGTCTGTCACCTGTGTCCAATACTCAAATAACACCCTTAGTTACTAATGTTATGCCTACATTTAAAAGGTTCAAAAAATATGCTATAGACTTTGATAGAAATCCTTCTCAAAAGATCTAACATTTCTTTGAGCAATAGAGTTGTTATTGTAATAAATGCAATGCCCTCCTACAGCAACAACTTTGAAGGGGACAACTCACTCAGCTGTTCAAGTTTTAAAAAGTTTGTTAAAAGAGAGTTTCATTATGTCATTATCACTACTCAAACTCGCTTAAGTGAGTAATAAACAGAAAGAAAACTAATTAAGATCTTGACACTCTGACCTGACCCTGAGTTAGTTTCTACATTTTAAAAGCCAATAATCAAAACATAAAACTGCAAATATAAAAGTTAAATAGGCTTTGCTCTCATAGTCTCATAGTCTCATAGATTTCACAATATTAGCTCTAGGAAAAAATTTCAGGAGCAGATATTTCTTGTGGAAAATTATTGAAATTTTTGTATTTGAAAATCTGCAAAAGCAGACAAAAGGAAAAGAAGAAAGCATCACATATATTAGTGGTAACTACCTACACTCCAGACACAGAGGACTGATTACCTAAGGCCTCTATGTGTGGTACCTCTTTCCATAATTATCTGATGAACCACTGTATTCCTCTCAATCTAAATTCAGCCACCAACACAGGAAATGGCAAAACAGTGTTTTCACTGCTGCTTTTCAAGTCATAAATTTCAAATTGTGTTTTTACAAAAGAGAAATCAATGCATAATGTAAGGATTCATGTTCAGCTACTGGGAAATAAGCAGAGATCCTGAAACAAAATAACCTCTATTATTACAAAACATCTAGCTGAAAAGGACCCAAGCTGTATCTACACGACTTGATATTCCTCCTGATGGGGTTCAGGGCAGGCTGCCCCAAAATATGCCATGCTGGCATACCGATTACTTTGAATTAAAGCTACTTAAGAAACAGCCAGTGCAAGAAGGTCATTCTGACCCTCCTCTGTGCCTGTGAAAGTAGGAAATAAATCTTCCTTGTGAAAGGTACCTCCCCTGTATCAGAAGGTAAAGAGACATACTCACTACCAGAGAGACAGAGAATTTAGAAACGAAAAGGCTCTATAAACAAACCCTGTTACTTCTTTGCTATTTTACTATATGCCATACTCAAACTTCTTTGTCTTGTCAATTCTTCACAAATTGATTGTTTCTTTGTCTAGAAGGTCTAAAAACTGCCTGCTTGGGTCACTTCTTTGAGTCTCATATTTCTATGAGCTCCCATATGTACAAAATTAAAATCTGTTGTTTTTTTTTTTTTCCTGTTAATCTGTCTTGTGTCACTTTAAGTATTAGACAGGCCAGAGAACCTAAAAGAGAAGAAAGGAAATGAATTCCTCCCCTACATTCCCATGGCTCTCTCTGGGTTTTGCTCTAATTTTAGGTTTCGGTATCAAATGAATTAGGCATTCTGGGGCAATGTTTTAATAAAATCTAAGCATTTCTCTTGCCTATTAAATAAAGAGGATGGAGAAGAATCTATCAATATTCTATGCAGATGTACCAAGAAGTATAAAACTATGAGAGTTAACAGGGACTCTATAAATATTTAAAAACCTCAATGAATTGAAATGAAATTGAAGTGGGAGCTAGGGGTTGAATAGGACTAAAAGAATATTTCCCAAAATGCCGTCAGTCATATACAGTTTTTCTCATATGCAGATTCCTGGGCTGAGGACTGTAATGAGAACTGGGCAAGCCTAAGACAGCAAGTAAAACACTTATCATTGTCATGACAAGAGGTTGGAGACTAAGGAAACTGGGTTATTACAATTCAAGAAGATAGAACCCAAGGATGTGGTGTAGAACACAGAACACCTAAAAAAAGATATGTGCAACAGACAGAGCACACAACTAACAAGGGAAGGGTTACAAAAAACACAAGAGGGAGCCTCTTTTCCCTATAATACACCTTGTTTTCATGTTGGAGGATTGGCACTGGATTCTGTCTTGGATTCCTAACCTTTTCCCTGTCTGAAGGAATGAGCTGACCTGGTTAGGAGCAATAACTGGCCCACATTTCTGAAAGGGGTACAATTAATCTTTTAAATGTTTGTAAACTCTGAGGGCTGTCTCTCTTCTCCTCCCTGCTCCAGACCAATGTAAATATAGAGATTATGAGAAACTATACCCGCTCTACACAGCCAATGTTCCCTAAATACCAAAGTCTAGACTTTACAGGAGGAAATGGAGACAGGAAGGACAAATAGGATCATTTGGCCTTCTCATGAAGGCATGATGTTTTTCAACTGTCTTATCAGTAAAACAGTAATCTTTTGCTCTCCAAATTCCTGTCTATCTCTCAGTGTTTCCAAACTGGACAGGTCATGGGAAACTTGTTCTAAGCAAGGTCCTAAAAACAAAGGATGACTGAGTAATAAAAGAAATGTTAAGAAACAAGAGATATGTCTTTGATATTTGTGGAGTTTGAAGAAACAACAGCATATTCCAGTATAAAAAAAACCCTACAAATCAAAGACTAGAGTACTGGAGTACTGATTTGAACCCAGAGAAAGAATCAGCAGTAAGTTAAAAAAAAAAAAAAAAACTGGTTTTAAATTTTTTTTTTCCTTAAAAAACAATGAACTATTTATTTTTAAGTAGGCTCCACATCCAGCATGGACCCCAAGGTGGGGCTTGAACTCATGACCCTGAGATCAAGATCTGAGCTGAGATCAAGAATCAGACACTTAATGGACTGAGACACCCAGGTGCCCCATGAATTGCCTAATTTCTAATTTAGAACATTAAAATTAAGAATGCTATTTCTCACTAATAAAGTAAAAATGTTGGATGAAATGATTACTAAGGTCTCGTCCAACCTAAACTTCTGACACTGATTTATTTTAATTCATTCAAAAATACATTTACTGAGCTTCAAAAACATGTTAGCATAGGAAAGTGTTTTGAACAAAGAAATGAAAATGGCAAAGTCTAGAGATTCTAGACTGAATGGAAGTATCAGCAAAGAACCACTGAGGACAATTCTGGGTGATGAGCACTGTAACACAAGTATGCAGGAGAAATCTGTTAAGTTTATGGAGGAATCACACACACACAAAGAAGAGGGCATCTAGAAAGTTCCAGGGGAAGAAAACAGAATAGTAGTAACAAGGGAAGGATGTTTCGAGAGAAATTTATAGTAGAACTGAGTCTGAAAGGAAACGAAACACTAGAGGAAGGGAGGGTGCTATGGTGGGACAGGAATAACTTCCCAATGGCATAACAAAGTACACACTGAAAAGAAAAGCATGAGAGGACATGATTCCCCCCAGATCCTCCGGGGAGCTCAAAAACAGCTAGAGGAGAGCTGCATGTGATGGATACTAGTGCAAGAAAACAGGCACTCTCACATGTTTCTGGTGAGAATATTGTATATTCCCTTTGACTCAGCAATTTTACTTCTAGAATTTATTCTACAGAAATAATCTCATACATTCAAAAGAATATGCTTGCATGACTTATCACAGTACCGTTTGTAATAATAAAGAACTTGATTATAAAAAAAAAAATAAAGAACTTGAAACAACCAAGGAGCCCTCAATAAAGAATTATTTAAGAAATTATAGTAGGGGAGTCTGGGTGGCTCAGTGGGTTAAACATCCAACTCTTGATTTTGGCTCAGATCATGACCTCAGGGTCATGAGATTGAGCCCCCTGTGGGGCTCAGCCCTCAGGGGGGAGTCTGCTCAAGATTTTCTCTCTCCTTCTGCCCCTCCCCATGCTCATACACTCTCTCTCTCTGAAATAAATAAATAAATCTTTTAAAATAATATAGTAAATCCATCCAATGGAAAACTTTATAAAGCACTTCAAAAGAGTAAGGTAGCTCTCTCTATATATATTCATATGGAAGCAACTCCAAACATATTGATAAGTGAGGAAAGAAAAGTCAGAAGAATACATTTAATGTGCCAACAACTATGTAGAAAATATACAATTATATATGTAGGCATACCTCATTTTCTTAGAGTTCAGAGATACTGAGTTTTTTTACAAACTGAAAGTTTATGGCAATTCTACATTGAGAAAGTCTATCTCCTCCATTTCCAACATCAATTTCTAACTTTGTATGTCTGTGTCACATTTTGGTAATCCTTACAATATTTCTAACTTTTATCATCATTATTATATCTGTTACAGTAATCTGTCATCAGTGATTATGCCTTAACGAAAAGATTTCTTTTTAAGATTTTATTTATTTATTTATTTATTTATTTATTTATTTATTTATTTATTTATTTATTTATTTATATTTTTATTTATTTATTTGAGGGAAGGAGGGACAGAGGAAGATGGAGAGAGAATCCCAAGCACACTCTCCACTGAGTGGGGTGGCAGAAAGGGGCTCTACCCACTACCCTTAGATTATGACCTGAGCCAAAATCAAGTGCCTGATACTTAACTGACCAAGACACCCTGGTGCACCTAAAGTATTTTTTAATTAAGTTATGTACTTTCTTTTTTTTAAGGCAAATTACTACTGTACATTTGTGAGACCATGGTATAGTGTAAATATGACTTTTATATGGACTGGGAATCCAAAAAATTCATCTGATTCACTTTACTGAGATCCTGACCTTATTGCAGTGGTCTGGAACCAAACCTGCAAGATCTCTGAGGTCTACCTAATGTGTATGCATGTTAGTATATGAAGATATGCAGAGACTATCTCCGAAAGGACACACAATAAATATAATAACAAATGTTGCAGAGATGGGAACTGGCCAGCTAGAGAACGATGTAAAAAAACCTTTTTTTTAAATTCTGCACCATATGCCTGTATCACCTATTCAAAAGTGGGTGACAAAATATGAGAGACTCCTAACTCCAGGAAATGAAAACAAAGGGTAGTGGAAGGGGAGGCAGGCAAAGGGATGGGATAACTGGGTGATGGGCACTGAGGGGGGCACTTGATGGGATGAGCACTGGGTGTTAAACTATATGTTGGCAAATTGAACTTCAATAATAAAAAATTAAAAATATATATCATACTTGGATTTTATTTTATTTTTTTCATACTTGGATTTTAATTTTGTACATTATTAAATTATTTTATGAATTAAAAATATATTTTAAATATATTTAAATATCTTATCCCATGACTCCCACCCCCTTGGCACAATACAATCAGGTGTGATAAGACCCTGTCACTGGTCAACAGGAAATGATATTGTAAAAGGGCCAAATTAAAAGCCAAGATTCAGTAAATTTTGTTAACAAAAAAAGAAAAAGGAAAAGGAAAAGATAAAGAAAACAGACTATTGGAGATACATCCATGTTCTTTTTGTAGAAAAATCAGATAAGCTAAGGTTTTCTCCAGTTCTGATTTCAGTGACCATATTAAACCATCCAATCATCTTCTTTACCCAATTCCTTTTTTTGTTGTTGTTATTTTATAATGATCTCTAGGAATGACTCTGGATATTTTCTCTTCTGTTTAATGCTTTATAATTTTCTCAAATATTTAAATTACACTTAATAAATAAAAATCATTTGGAGACAAGAGCTTTTTAAATGGAAATTCAAGACGCACCTGGGTGGCTCATTTGCTTAAGCATCTGCCTTTGGCTCAGGTCATGATTCCAGGGTCCTAGGATAGAGCCCCATGTCAGGCTCTTTGCTCAGGGAGGAACCCATTTCTCCCTCTCCCTCTGCCTGCTGCTCCCCCAGCTTATCTTCTCTGTCTCTGTCTCTCTCTCTCTAACAAATAAAATCTTTAAAAAAATAAATAAAAATAAAAAGCATTTTATATAAAATATCATATTTCATCAGTTTAAAATAACATCTGCTGGCCAAAAATAAAAGTTAAAGAGCACTCACCAACTCTAACCTTAAATTTCTCACTTTATGATCAATGTCACAATAAACAAATCTCATTCATCCCAAACAAGTATCCAAATGGCATGTGAAAGACTGTACACAGAAAAGTCCTATCACAGATCTAATAAGATGTCAAGCCCTGGACAAGTTATTTAACCCATGGAGATGAGATAAGAAATAATTTAGCTCCCTCTTTCATAAATGAGAAAACTGAGACTCAGAGAACCTAAGCGAAATGTTAATAGTAGCCATTAAAACTTTAGGTAGAGTTCTACACCCAGAACAACTGGCAGCCTTTTTGAAAAAATTAAACTGGGACAGTACTTCACACTAAGACTGGGTTAAAGCATCAATTATTATAAATAAAATTATAAAAGTAGAAGAAAATTTGGATGACTGTTTCCTCAATGAGTAGGACCTTTCTAAAGCCAAAGCCAAAGTGAAAATAAAATATTTAATAGATCTGGCTACATAAAAATTTTCAATAGTCCCTTCGACAAATAACAGCAAGTTCAGTTAATGATAAGTGACAGGGGGTTAAAGAGTGAAGGGACAATTATTTGTAGAAAATAAGGTGGCCATAAATATGGAAAAATAGACAATATTATTTGATCATTAATTATGATACCTATAAGTCATTTATTATGTATTCTCCTGTGTTTCCAGACTTGATGATGACCCCATATATCAAATAGCTAATCAGCAAGAAAAAAGCAAACATCCCAATTGAAAATGGTTAGAGTACCCGAAGAGGTGATACCTAAAAAATACCAACAAATGGTTAGTAAAAATTTCAAAAGATATATTCAACCTTTCCAGAATCAAAAACAAGGAAAAGAATATTGAAATAAAAAATGTTTAATTTATCATAGGCAAGGGTTTTAAAAGATTAGGTATTAAAAATGTATAAGAACAGGGTAATCTTGAAAGATTAAACTGGTATAACCTTTATAGAAGGCAGTCTGACAAAATGCATCATAAATAAAGGTTGTATTATCAATCACCCAAGTGCTCCTTCTAAGGAGAGGTCCAAAGAAAATAAGCGGCCAAGAACACTAATACACATAAACAAGGATATTCCTATTAAGAAAAAATCTAAGGGGAGCCCCGGAGGCTTAGCGGCTTAGTGCCGCCTTCCACCCAGGGCGTGATCCAGGAGACCCGGGATCGAGTCCCACGTTGGGCTCCCTGCATGGAGCTTGCTTTTCCCTCTGCCTGTGTCTTTGCCTCTCTTTTTCTCTCTGTGCCTCTCATGAATAAATAAATAAAATCTTGGGAAAAAAAAAGGAAAAATCTAAATATTCACTAAGAGGCAATTAAAGAGCAAATATATATTGGCATACCATGTACATTAAAAAATGAGAATATGGATCTACTTATTAACGTGAAAATATTTATAAAACTAATGGAAAAAAAACAGGCCACAGATCAGAACAAATACTATGTCTTTCTTTATATGTAACAGGGAACACAATTATTTTTTTTTTTTACTTGGTAACAGACCAGAAACAGGGCAAGACATGAGGAGGAAACATGGCCAGAGAAAAATTCCAAGAGACAGAGATGTTTAAGGAACTTCTACTTCTACTTTTGTTAAAATATCAAAAATATCTGCACTCCCACTTCATTGCAGTATTATTTACAACAGTCAAGACATGGAAACAACCTAAGTATCCAACGACGGATGATTGAAGAAGTGGTATATACACACAATGGAATATTATTTGGCCATAAAATAAAAAAGAAATCCCGCCATTTGCAACCACATGGATGGGCCATGAGGCATTATGCTAAGGGAAGTAAGTCAGACAGACAAAGATAAATACTGCATGGTGTCACTTCAATGTGTAATAAAGCAAAAACGAAAACAAAACAAATTCTCTTCTCCCCATTTTTATCTTTTCATCTTTTAAAAAATGTATTTAATTTTTTCTTATGCATATGTACATACATAATTTTAAGTACATACAGTTGATACATTTACCTGACCTATTTATTTATAAGTACACAGCGCCCAAAGGAATTTTTGTAAAAGACTCTTCCAAAATAAATTACAAGACATTTCTATATCTATATATATATATATATGATTGTATACTCTAATAAAATTTTTAAGAATTAAAATATTTAGTAGAATATTATTTTCATTTGCAAATATAGGCAGTTAATGATAAATAACACAAAATCATTAAAAAAGAAAAAGGAGAGTTGAACTCATGTTCTTATATTCAATTCTTAGGTAGATATGAGAATTTAAAGGGCACATGATCTCATGGAACTTCAAGTCTTATTTTGGAAACCAAAAAATAGAACAAAGCTCAACATGGTGTATTAAGAACATGATATAAGTACACAGAATCCACAAAAAGAAAAGACTCTGAATGAGAATAATCAAGTCAGGTTCATGAAGGTATAAGACTTCATTCTTAGACGACAGATAGAACATCAGCAGGTTGGAGAGGGATCCTCAAGAGAAGAATAACAAAAATAGTTGTAGCAGGGGAAAAATTACAAGTGACTACAGAGGTAATGAGAAGATAAGCCTGCCTAGAGCTAAGGGTTCAAGTTAAGGAAATTATACCAACAGCCAGCATTTGTGGAGGATTCACTGTGTGCTAGGCACTGTGCTAGGTACTTTAAATGCATTAGTAGCTCAATGAAGTACACAACCTATCAGTAAGGCAGGTATCAACATGATCCTGTTAGGTAGACAAAGAAAGAGAAACCTAAAGAGGTCAACTGATAAGCCTAAAGTTACTCATCTGGTCAAAGAGAATGGCAAGCTCCAAGTTCCCCAGCTGGTCAATGACAGCACTAGATTAATTCCCAGGTAGATCCTGAGTTGGTGCTCTAAAAAACCACCACAACCCTCTATTACTAGAAAAGTGTAAAAACAGACTGCTGAGGACTGAATCCTATAACAACAATATGGCAATGAACATGAAAGGATAATTCAAGATGAAAGCCTACTAAAAATAACCTAACTACAATAGGTAGAAAGGATTAGCAAAGGATATTCACAATAAAAATGTCTCTAAATACATGAATTAGAATGAATTTCTCTAACTTCAGGGTAGATAAGTGGACAATTCCACAAATCCATTCATCTGGGACACCTGGGTAGCTCAGCAGTTGAGCATCTGCCTTCCGCCCAGGGTGTGATCCTGGGGTCCCAGGATGGAGTCCCACATCGGCTCCCTGCATAGAGCCTGCTTCTCCCTCTGCCTGTGTCTCTGCCTCTCTCTGTGTCTCTCATGAATAAATAAATAAAATCTTTAACAAAAAAAGTCCACTCATCTGTATACTAATATGAGAACATCTAACAGAGTAGGTAACATGGTAGTTCATAAGCATTCTAAAAAAGCCATCATCCCCACAATCACAGATGATATGTAAATGAAATATCTGTAATCCAAAAGGGAAGAATATCTTCTCAGTTAATTTTAAATAACTTTCTTCAAATAACTCACCAATCGCCTTTATAAGAAAATTACAGCATAATATCTGAGAGTTGTAAAGGGCAGTAATAGGACTAGTTTTGACAAACATTTAAAATATCTACTTTAAACAGACTGCATATTGTTTAGATTCCCTATTTTAATTTCAAAAAGAATTACTTCTTTTTGGATTTAATATAAGCCATACTACAGTGATGAAAAGAATGGTATATTTGATTTATATAATGCACATACATAAAATAGATGAAAGAATTACCTTTGATGCTAAGAATGAAATTACTTTTCCTGAGATCTGTTGTACTTTTAAATAGAATACATAGTGATGAAAAACTCTGCACAATTTCTACCCACCATATCAACTTGTATAGATGTACATGGATGTATCTGAGATCATGTCGATGGTCTTCTTTTTAAATATTTTTCCTATACCTTTATTCAGTTTTTTTTATTTATTCAAAAAGGAAACAAATGTAAATTTCTAAGTGTACTTTTTTTTTATAATACAGAATGCTATAAACTTTCCCATTAAGAGTAGAACATTCCGGGGATTCCTGGGTGGCTCAGCGGTTTAGCGCCTGCCTTCGGCCCAGGGCATGGTCCTGGAGTCCCGGGATCCAGTCCCATGTCGAGCTCCGTGAGTGGAGCCTGCTTCTCTCTCTACCTGTGTCTCTGCTTCTGTCTCTCTCTGTCTCTGTGTCTCTCATGAATAAATAAATAAAATCTTAAAATAAAAAAAACATTCCAAAAAAAAAAAAAAGAGTAGAACATTCCTTATCCATAGGTTCACGTATCTGTGCTAATGTGCACATTTAATAAAATAATGAACTGAATCACTCATTACTTTCCAATGATTACTTCCCTGACATCTATGTTTAAGAAATAGCAATATCATTTGAAACTGAACACTGGAAATATGCAACTAGCTTCGAAACATTCATGAAAAGAAAAAAATAGGTTAGTGACTTATAAAGTGACCAGTGTGCAGAGAAGTGTGCCTTATTCACCTTTCTGCTACTGACTGCAACAAATTTTCCCTTCTACAAACTGTGGTATATTCCTTTCCTCAGAAGGCTATTAATATTGTCAAAATTCGATCTGGTATACCCACGAAGTAGGAAGAAACATTGATGGATGAACAAGATAACGAGGGCCTAGGACACATCAAGCACCTTGAGATTGGGTTTAGAAGCACATTTTAATCATGCTCAAGAACAAGACATTATCTTGTGAATTCATCTATCAAGGCTCCTTTAATTGAGGCAAAATGTCAACCTGACCAGAACAACTTTAAGAAGTTCAAGAAGATTTGAACTGAAAGGTGAATACAAATACTAACTGAGCCATGAATCTTTATTTTTTTCCTAAGACAAGAGATATGCTAAGTCAATGAAGAGAAATGAGGACTGAATGCATAGGTGGGCAGAGATAAGCATACTTCCAATTTCATGTTAAATTCCTTCAGATCCAGCACAGTGCTAGAAGGTCTAAAACAGAATAATCTATGAATATATATGTAAAAGATTGTTCCACATAATCATCTTGACAGCTATAAGCACCTCCAAATTAAACAAAAAAAACAGGTAAGTCTTCACGTGTCAGTATTTAATTTCCTATCAGCTAAACACCATAGCAACATAACCCACTGATTTGAAAATAAAACCAACATTTACTTCTTCCTTTTGTTTCTTACAAAATCCTCTAGCTAATTTACCATATTTGTAAAACTCATGTAAATTTTTGAATCCCATCCTCTGAAAAATAAAAGTAAGACTGAATATCTCTCCTTCCTACAGCCAACTTAATAAATAGGCAAAAAAATGGGAAGAGGCTCCAATTTATGCAAAATGAATGAAAAAGAGTGGCTCCCCCAAATGACGCTTTCTTCTTAGACTGGGGAAATGGTTTAGGCACTAGAGCAAATAATACAAAATAGATATGACTCAAAGAAAAGCTCTATCACCACTTTTAGCAACACAAGGAGAAAATAATTAACAACAAATCTCTGTATTTATGTAGAAACAGATGCTATTTATAAGTATATTTTAGGAAACCAGAACAGAAACACTATTCTTTTTATTCAAATAAGAAATCTATAGTTTTATTTCTTTTAACAGATTTGTCCTAAGAAAAATAACATTTCAAACGCAGTTTGGCACACACACACACACACAGGACAACTAAAAAATGAGAGGAATGCTGTTCCTCCAAAGGTCAGAGGGCCTAAGTAGAATAAAAGCCATATTCACCACAACAGTCACCTCACATTATACCTTACCTGGACTAGCTAGGGGAAAAAAACACATATAATTAATTGTCCAGAATTTTATAATGAAGAATAAGGGCAAAAACTACTCCTAGATCTCTCAATAAAAACATAGTTCCAAAAATAATCTTAAATTTCACATTCAAATATGGTTGAATTGTGGGATATATGTACTAAAAAGCAGCAAAGACAGATTTAAGATAGAACTAGAATGTAGATGAGTAATTAGTAAAACATTTCTAGGTATGTTCTTTAAAATATATACCAGTATAGATACATTTATTCACCATAATTTTTCATAAACACACATACACATATGCTAATGAAATTTATTTTATCTATTTATTTGAGAGAGAGAGAGAGAGAGAGAGAGGAAGAGAGAACTCATGCACAGGCCAGCAAAGGGAAAGGAAGAAGCAGCCTCTCCACTGAGCAGGGAGCCCATGGGAAGCAGGGCTCCATCTCAGGACCCTGAGATCTTAACATGAGCCACTCAAGCTCTCAATACATATGCTAATGAAATTTTAAACTGGTATTCTACCGGCAGCACCTATGTAAGCATAACTCTCTTAATGTCATCAATTAAATAACTAAAGATGGCACTCTTACCTTCCTTGCTTCTACCTATGCCCTAGTTAAGCAGAAGTCTCAAATGGGCCCCGGGATCCCACCCCATGGTGTATCCCACCCTGGGTGTTAGTGGGACTGTAAATATAATGGGATTTCACTTCCATGATTATGCTACCTTGTATGGAAAGGATTTTGCAGATGTAATTAAGGTCCCTTATCAGCTAGGAAAAGGGAGATCCTAAGGAGTAGGTCTGACATAATTAGATGAGCCTTTAATCAGGTCAGAAAGCATCACCCGAAGCTCTCCTGCAGGCCTAGAAAAAACATGTTACGAACCTCATATAGATGGGATTATGTAGCCAGTACTTGAGAGTGACCTCTAGGAATCAAGAGGAGAGTAGACAACAGCTAACAAGAAAACAGGGACCTCAAGTCATATAATCACAAGGAATTCTGGATTCTCCCAACAATCGGAATAAGCTTAGATGAGAATCCTCAACCTCAAATGCAATTGCCTTCCCACCCAGCACCCTAGGAGAGGTCTCAGTAAATCTGAAAATGGTCCTCTGACCTACAAGAAAAATGAGGTAATAAATCTGTGTTGTTTCAACCCACTACATTTAAGGTAATTTGTTAGACAGCAATAGAAAACTAACCCTAATCAAAGTTCTAACGTTCTCTTCACCACATTTGCAACAGATAATGTAAGGAGCCAGGATATGTCTGTGGAAGCAGTAGACTCACCTACAGATATGTGAAAAATCTTATAAAGACATGTCCAGGGGAAAAGCTGATGAGTTTAGCAATGGACATGTTGATCTTGAAGTGACTGCAGAACACCCGTCCATGAAGAGGTATGCAAGAGAAACTGGAGAGACAGGAAGAAGACTGTGAAAGAGGTCAGACAGATGAAATATTCACAAAAACAGAGCTGAGCTCTGATGGTGCGTGGGAGAAAAAAAAAGGGCATTGACTCAGGCTTGGATATGCCCACATTCAGAGAAAGAAGTTACATTTTTTAAAAGATCTATATTTATTTTGTTAGAGAGAGAAAGAAAGTGAGAGAGTGTGGAGGGGAGAACCAGAGGGAGAGAAAGAGAGGGAATCTCCAGCAAACTCCCCACTGGGCTGGGGACCGGAGATGAAATCAAGAGTTAGACACTCAACTGACTGAGACATCCAGGCGCCCTGAGAAAGAAGTAATAGTAAACAAGTAGAAGGATGAATTAGTATTAAGAAAAGAGTTTTGAGGGACACCTGGGTGACTCAGTGGTTGAGCATCTGCCTTTGGCTCAGGGCTCCCCGGGAGGGGGGGGGGGCCTGCTTCTCCCTCTGCCTATGTCTCTGCCTCTCTGTCTTTCATGAATAAATAAATAAAATCCTTTAAAATAAAAAAAAAAAGAGTTTTGAGGATGAGAGAATCAACTCTTTTGAGTACTTAGAGGGCAACCGAGGACTAAAAAGTTCATTAAATTTGAAGATAAGTATGTAACTGGTAATGTGGGTAAAAGCAGATTCAGTAAAAATAACACTGGCAAAATCCAGACACTCAGAAAGTGAAAAAGTAGTTCATTCTTTTTTCTTTTTTTTTAAGACAGGTAATAAATACTGAATGATAATCACGACTGATCATTCTAAAAATGGAAATACAGGGATGCCTGGGTAGCTCAATGGTTGAGCGTCTGCCTCCGGCTCAGGGCATGATCCCAGAATTCCGGGATCAAGTCCCACATCGGGCTCCCTGCAGGGAGCCTGCTTCTCCCTCTGCCTGCGTCTCTGCCTCTCCCTCTGTGTCTGTCATGAATAAATATTTAAAAATAAATAAATAAAAATGGAAATACATATGCACCCAGAGAACAAAAGAATATTTCAAGTATAATCCTGTTATTTATTCCAGTTCTTAAATTCTTCATTTGGAAACAAAATCAATTTCAGATTATAGCTATCTTGTGGGAAATCATTTGTCTTCTAATTTAGAATTCCTTCTCATAAAATTGATTGTGGCTACCATCCTTTGCAGAATCACAGCCCTGGGAAAAAAAAACTGGAAGTCCAGTTGTATTAAGAAATGTGTGTACACAATTACTGGTAGAAAAACAAAGATGCATCTTTATGTGACTTTTTTGGAGCTAGCTTAAAAATGGAAATTCTAGTCTAAGTTTTCATGCAGCGATTTTATAGTTCACAGTCAATGAATATGTCTGGCAATCATAAGCCAACATTTTCTGAAACTTATACTGTATGTTAAAATTTTTGGCAGAATGAACTAATTTTTTGTCATTGTTTATCCTAAGTGAAAATAAGCCAGTTGTTCATGGAACTTGTCCCCTTAGAGTCTAAATTCTGTCCCACAGAATACAATGGAATATACTTATCTCTCTGTGAGACGTGGAGAACGCTAAGTGACACTTGCCAGCAACTGAGCTAGGTCCCTGGGACACAGACACACACACACATACACAATCATCTGATTTCCCAAGACTTAAAATCAAGTGGCTCACAACTCCTAAATATTTCCATGCCAGCTGAGATATATTACTATGTTCACTGGCAACAGTGGAAAAAACTTCTAATGAGGTACAATGTTCACAATTAATCCATAACTTTTGGTTTTCTAAGGTGTCCAACAGGCAGGACTTCTCTGAATATTGACACAAAATTTCCCACTGAAAGTGCTAAAGGGATAGTATGTATGATTATACTCATCACAGAAAATTAAAGAAATTTAGTTTTACAAAGAATTCCCAGGACAGAGTGTGTATATGAAAGGGGTGGGGTGCCAGGTAATCATCTAAAAGCTTCTTATAAAGGGAAAGATGGTGGGGAAATATCAAACCATCATTCTTCACTGACCATGACTGAGTTTAAAGGTTAATACCTACAATCATGAAATAAGCTTTTATCAATAGTTACACACAAAAAGAGTTACACACAAATATATATGTTCTAATAGAATCATTTATAAAGTTCAAGACCAGAAATAACATAAATGTCCAATAAAATGTTAATTCTTTTGCAAGTTATGGAACATCATCAAATTAGATTTTATGTAGCCAAACCATGTGCAAAACATGGTGATGTTTATGATAAATGTTAAATGAAATGGACAGAATACAAATGCTAAATATGATGACAATGACATAAAATATACACATCCCCAATGGGAAAAGACAAGAAAGAAGTGAAGAGGGAAAAATCAGTTGTTTTCTTTAGATGGTAAGATTTTGTAGGAGAATTTTCTTTTCTTTTTATTTCTGTTATTGTTGCCATAAATTGTGGATATCTTTTATAAAATAATCCTTCAAAAATGAGTGACTAAATCAAGAGAATTTTTCATTTTATCCTAATTTATTTCTCATCCTGTAGGTAGAAAGGAAAGATGAAGTTAGGAATGGTTATTAAAATCAAAAGAAACTAAGGATGAGCTCAATTTATCCAAAGATTTTTTTTAAATCAAAAGAGAGGAAACAGATATGGTATTATCTATTCTAATGAACTGCTAAAGTCACAGGAAGGAAACTTCTCATAGCTTTACCCTGTGGTCATTGTGTATACGGCTGATTTTACTGATGTATTGTTAATGTGTCACAAGTAAAATAAATTACAATAATGTGGTGATAAAATGAATTGCTATATTGAAACTGGGTTTGTGAAAAATACTATGTACCTTTATTCCTTCTAGCATCTGTACCTAGGCCTAATTAGAAGGCTGCAGAAGAGAAAAGTATTATTAATTTTTCCCATTGAAAGAGTTTAAGAATTAAGACATTAACCCTAGAGGATTTCTGAACTTTGGTAGAGGCACCAAACCTTGCAGCAATTATAAGTCTTGAGTCTTTACTCTTTAGGGATGGTTTTTAGCAATTTCCAAAAGGAAAAAAAAAAAAAAGCACTATATGGAGAAATGAGCAGTGCCTTTTGTATTCAAAATACCCACGCAAAAATTATTTCCAAATGTATCAGAAGCATAAAACATAATGTGCTAGTTATTTTTCATTTGCATTCACTTTTAATTTTACCAGCCAGTAAGCAACTTAAAAGCCTTCTGCAACAATAAAGATTATATGGTGATTTTATTTAAGTATTATCTACTGGACTTCCTTCTATGGAAAGACCAAGACCATGTGGAGATCAAACGGATTCATATTTTTCCAGACTTCATCTGTTCCTTTATAGTTAAAATAGAACAAGCAGTTTAATTCTTAACTTACAGAGTACAGAGGATGAGTATTCTAGTTACTAATTCAGCCCAGGATCTTCTGACACATGTATACACTAATTCATTGTGATGGATAGGCCAACCCAGCAATCCTGCCTACCTACTCAGTAAGAATACGCCTCCCCTTCCTTTGGGAAATGGCTCCATCACTGAATGAATTCACTAGTAGTCATGGGATAGGCAGCTGGTATTATTTGATGATCCAACAACTGGACATATGACCCAAGCAAAGCCAATCAACTTCTATTCCCTGGATTTTTATATATTTTTAAGTGAGGAAAAAGATGTTTTTTCTTCCTACTTGTTTGCTGGCTGGACTGTTTTAGGTCTGGATCTTTCTATAACCATAGTGTCTTCACACATGAACAAAAACTGAATTAAAAGAGAATGAAAAAAAAAATAAAAGAGAATGAGACAAACTGTAAGAGACTCTTAAGCAAAGAAAACAAACTGAGGGTCACTGAGGAGAGGGGGTGGGGGGATGGAGTAACTGGGTGATGGACATTAAGGAAGCATTATATAAGACTGATGAATCACTGATCTCTGAAACCAAGAATACATTATATGTTAATTAATTGAATTCAAATAAAACTTAAGACTTAGAATAAACTCAGAACAAGTTGGGAAACATGGGTTCTATTTGTGGTATAAACTAGCTGTATGGGGGATCCCTGGGTGGCTCAGCAGTTTGGCGCCTGCCTTTGGCCCAGGGTGTGATCCTGGAGTCCCGGGATCAAGTCCCACATCAGGCTCCCAGCATGGAGCCTGCTTCTCCCTCCTCCTGTGTCTCTGCCCTCTCTCTATATATCATAAATAAATAAATACATAAATAAATAAACAAACAATAAATCTTAAAAAGAAAAATAAATAAGTAAACTAGCTATATGTTCTTAGATTGTCACTTGTCTTTGAGTGGGTTTCCCAATCTGGAAAAACAGGCATTGGGGACCATGAATACTAGATCCCATTTCCTCCCAATCTATATTCCCTCTCAGTATTAGAAATTATTCAAGGTCCAGAAATCTGAGATCATGGAATGCAATGTTTTCAGTGTCATAAAATTTTCATAAACTGAAGTTTTCATTCCTCCTAAAGACAGGCTGATTACTGTACTCTTATTCAACAGCCAAGATGAGTTGTGAACAAAGAGTTTGACCTGGTGGCACTTCATCCAGATAACTTATAACCTAAAAGAATGTAATTGTAGCAAATTAGTCTAGAAGCATATTCATTGTTTATTTAAGCCTCTTTGAAAATGAGTTTCTCTAGTGAGCTTGAAAGACATGATCATTGCTCACTTGTGAAACTGACATGTTTGTTCTTGGGTAGAGTATGCATTTTGGATGAAGGCCAAATTTAATTATTCCTTTTAGAAAACACCTCTTTTAACACAAATGACAAATTTTCCCCTAAAACAAATTGCTGTATTCACACACCTGCTCATTGCAAATTGTTTCAATTTGCCCCCAGTCAAGGAAAAAAATACTTATAAGCAAAGACAGAAAATACATTTCTCTTCTCACTGTGATTAGGCTGGGCTATCTTCTGGGTATCTGCCTCATTTCAGGCACAACTTTAAAAACTTTACAAAGGAAAATACTAGTTATTGTGAAATCATAAGACAAAAACCAAGGACAACCAAGGTTGTAACAATCCCAGGAATTCATAAAAGACTTCATAGCACAGACGGATACAACATATCTTTGAGGAAAACCTGACACAGCCACTTCTATGAAGTCATAGATGTCATTTATTAAAATTCTACCTTGTATATGGCAAGATTTCATTCTTTTTTTGTGGGTGGGTGGTATTCTATTGTGTGTGTGTGTGTATATATATTCTATTGTGTGTGTGTGTGTGTATATATATATATATACCACTCATCAGTTGATGGACACTTGGGTTGCTTCTGTATCTTGGCTATTGTAAATAATGCAGCAATAGGCATAGAAGTGGATATGCTTTTTTGAATTCATGTTTTCATTTTCTTTGGGTGAATATCTAGTGGTGAAATTGCAGGATCATATGGTAATTCTGTTTTAATTTTTTTGAGGAACCTCCATATTGTTTTCCATAGTGGCTGTACCTGCTTGTGTTCTCACCAACGGTGCATGATGGTTCATTTTTCTCCACATCCTCACCAACACTTGGTATTTCTTGTGTTTTTTATTTTAGCCATTTAGGTGTGAGATGACATTTGTACCAATATGGATAGATGTAGAGGGTATAATGCTAAATAAAATAAGTCAATCAGAGAAAGACAAAAATCATATAATTTCATCCTATGTGGAATTTAAGAAACAAAACAAATAATGAAAAAAGAGACAAACAAAAGACTCTTAATTATGAAGAACAAACTGATGGTTATCAGAGGGGAGGTGGGAGGGCATATGGGTGAACTAGATTATGGGGATGAAAGAGTACACTTATGATGAGCTCTGAGTAACATACAGAATTGTTGAATCATTATACTGTACACCTCAAACTAATACAACACTATATGTAATTATACTTGAATAAAGAAAAACTTCTACCTTGTGAAAAAAAGAATGAAGCCAAAACAGAAGCAACAAAAAACAAAAACGAAGAGACCTGATATAACTGAGATCCTAGCTCTAGCCATGCCTGAGGTGAGTCTATCTCCACTGTTATATATGATTCATATAAATAAAAATAAATAAATTCCAGGATCCCTGGGTGGCTCAGCAATTGAGCATCTATCTGCCTTCGGCTCAGGGTGTGATCCTGGAGTCCCGGGATCGAGTCCCACATCAGGCTCCCTGTAGGGAGCCTTGCTTCTCCCTCTGCCTATGTCTCTGTCTCTCTCTCTCTCTCTCTCTCTGTCTCTCATGAATAAATAAATAAAATCATTAATTAATTAATTAGTTCCCTGTTTTGCTTAAGTTAATTGGGTTTCACTCCCACCCTATGTGACTCCCCTCTCTTCTACCTGCCCCTGTAAATATCCCCCTTCTCTCAATAAAACTTGGTGTGTGTTCACATTTATAACTAGAATCATAAATAAAAGTAAAAAGAGTATAAGTAAAGGATTGACTCATTGAATCTAGCTTAACCATGCTTTAAGACCATGCAAAAGGAATTATTTTGTTGCTAATTGTTTTAGCAGTTTGTGTATGCCTTATGAGAGAAAAAATTCCTTTAAACTCTGTCAGAAAATGATATCTTGAACTCAGTCATTTTTAATATTAAATTAAAATTTTTTTTCTTAGAAAAATATTTGGCTAGAGGGCCGAGTACATAAACCAGGAATCCAAAATATGGTAAATCTTTGAAATCGTTCACATAAAAGAACAATAATTTAATGATAAAAATCTTAAATATGAAAGTACTTAGTTTAATTTATCAAGTTTACGGGGAGCCCCGGTGGCGCAGCGGTTTAGCGCCGCCTGCAGCCCGGGGTGTGATCCTGGAGACCCAGGATCGAGTCCCACATCAGGCTTCCTGCATGGAGCCTGCTTCTCCCTCTGCCTGTGTCTCTGCCTCTTTCTCTCTCTGTGTCTATCATAAATAAAAATAAATAAATAAATAAATCTTTAAAAATAAATAAATAAATCTTTTAAAAAAAGTTATCAAGTTTACTTATGGGTATGATGAACATCAATGACAATTTTCACACAAAAGAACATACTATAAAATTTCTGGACTATTTTATGTGGAGAAAAAATAGTACACAACTTTTTCTATTGATCCAAATTTTCTCTCCTATTACTTAACCAAAACATTTTTCTCTTGCTTAAATCCAAATGAAATATTCTCATTGAACATAAATCATCTTATTAGCTAGCCATAGAGGGATTTCTTGAGCAGGATCACACTGTTTTCTATTTCAAGGATCATTAGCACGTATCAATCCCTCACACTGGAAAATTCTCACTTGCAAGTTACTGAGGGCATTTAAATTTCAATGTCACAAAACATTCGTTATCATTCATTTCTCCAGGCTACTGAACCCTAAAAATGCAGAGGTCATGTTAAAAATATGTAATGAGAGGAAGAAAAAAATTCCAAATGAATCAAACTTCCTTTTAGACCAATGCTTTTAGTCTTTTATTAAACAAGGACTTCTATGAAAATCTGATGAAAGCCATGGCCCTACTCTCCTAAAAAATTCACGTTAAATGCAATTTCAGAGGTCCCTAAAATTCAGTGTTCATCCTGAACAGCAGGTTAGGAAAACTGTGTTTTGGATCCACTGAAAAGTCTGTTTAAGAAAAAATGCTATAATCACTTGTCCAAAAAGAGCCAATATATTTTTATGTGTTTTATTTCTGAGCCAGATCACTAATAAGAAACACAAGGCAGCAATACTTAACCTATTTAGCATTTTTAAAGCCAAAATGGACCATATAAAGCACCCAGAACACAGAAACAGGATGTGTGTCATATCATCTTACATGACCCTCAGCAAACCTTTGGCACACATCAAGAGATCCTTCCCAGCAACAAGATTTGCTCTAGGCGAATTTTGAAATCTGTAAAAATAATCCATATCACCTCAGTCTATTTATAGAATAACAGGACGTAAGATCTCTGGAAGTGCTGGTAAATGGTTGTTCTTGCACTGGGGAACTAGGTGCTGCAGCAAGAGACTCTTTTCCCGATGTATCTTTTGTGCTAGGTATATTCTACTTGCTCCTTGAGATCCATGTGTCACCCTGCCTGTAAACCAGGAGGCTGACTGATATGGTTAACATCAAGGGTTTCCTGCCCTCTGGCTGAGTTGGACAATGAAAGGAGGACAAAAGATCAGTGGGAGGGAGAAGAATGAGGACAGAGTATTTATCTCAACCAAGATCCCCTGGAGTTGGCTGTCTCTCTCCAGGAGGTTATATAGCTTCTCTCAAGGGCAACTCTACAGTAGGACTTACACCCTTAGTTCTAGTGCCCACTCCCTTCTCTTATCCCTGAGCTGGCACTAACATCCAGGTTACTGCATTAGCCCTCAGAGTCTCCCCTTTCCCCAGGCTTTTGTAAATGGTTTCACTGTAAATAAACCCTCCTGGAATAATCCTGTTTTTAATGTCATCTGGTGCCTTCAAAGCCCCTCACTGATTCACTCTTTTTCATACTCTATATGAATACAAAATAAATTTTAAATTTTTAAAAATATATGTCACCTCGTAGTAAATATATATCTGCAGGACTTGATGACTACCTAAGTCTACTGCATTGGGAAGCTGTGGAAGGAGTCAGATTTAAAGAGAATTCATCTGATTTCAGCAGTAAATTTCAGCAGCAGTGCCAAGGTAGGTGGGGATAATGAATGAGGAAGTGAGGCTAAGATCAACACAAAATGGAGGAAACAAACCAGGACAACAGTGTTGCCTCTACTCTCCCAATGGAAGCCCAATGACTAGAAGCATGAATTACTAACTCATGGACTTGGGAGGCAAAAGCACTCCTTTAATAAAAGGTGGAGATGCACTGTGAGAAACAGTGCCACATGAGTGTTGTTACGTGTGGTTAGGGCACCAGCCTCTCCTTTCTTGACACACCACAGGCAGAACCATTTAAAACCCATTGTGTCAGGTTTAGGCAGTTATTACCAACCTTCAACTGAAGGAGACTATGGTTCTGACATAAATGAGGCACCAGGAGAAAAGATACTAAGAAGTCTGTCATCCTCGTTGTCAAGTTCTTTCACACTGGCAGATAGAGAGAATACCCTGGGTAATAATGTCTGTTCATTAACACCATACCAGTACTCATGACAATGTGGTAAGTCATGGGTACAAGAGCAGAGCCTTTTCTGATTACCATTTATATTCCCCCAGAAAAATTTACTATCCACATAGAGAAATGGCTTTCACTATTCTTTGTGAACTCTTACAAAGTTCCAGGAACTTAACATTTATTTCATTTTTGTCAGTATTATGGAAGACAATAACACTAGTTTTTTCATGGTTTAATCATTCAAAGAACAAAATATATTTAGAAGTATCTTACTCCTTTAAAAACTTCAAAATCATTATGTTGATCTTTAAAAAGTTTTAGTGTCACTATAGAACTGTATGGAGGTTCCTCAAAAAATTAAAAATAGAAATACCATTTGACCCAGTAATTCCACTGGAGTATTTATCTAAAACAAACAAAAACACTAATTCGAAAAGGTATATACACCTTGATATTTACTGCAGCATTATTTACAAGAGCCAGGGCATGGAAGCAACCGAAGTCTCTATCAATAGATGAATGGATAAAGAAGATATGGGGTGTGTGCATGTGTGTGTGTGTATGTAACGGAATACTACTCAGACATAAAAAAGCTTGAAACCTTGCCATTTACAACATGGGTGGACCTAGAGAATATTATGCTAAATTAATAAGTCACAGAAAAAGACAAATACTATACTACTTCACTTACGTATGGGAATTAAAAAAAAAAAAAAAGCAAATGAACAAACAAAACAGAAACAGACTCATAAATACAGAGAACTGGTAGTTGCCGAGAAGGAGGAAGATAAGGAGATGGGTGAAATAGAGGATTAAGAAGTACAAACTTCCAGTTATAAAAATAAATAGATCATGGGGATGAAAATTACAGCACACACATTATTTTTCAGTAATATTGAAAAAACTTTGTATGGTAATTATACTTACCATAGTGATTATTTCCTAATGTTATAATTGTTGCATTACTATGTTGTACACCTGAAACTAATATTGTACATCAACTGAACTTCAACAGGAGTGACATAGGAGCAGAGCTAATGCATCTGGTTCCCAGCTCAGTGCTACACTGCCTGAAGTGCTATGTTTTTTTCCCCACCATATAAAAATGGAGTGCTACTAAAGTTAATTATTTCCTGTTTAGTAGTTACACATTTTTAATAGAGTTCAGAAAAAAAAACCATTAGGTATGACATACCATGCTATATAGTATACCACAATATATATTTTGATATTATAGCTAAGTTCAATCTTTTATATCCAAAAAAGCTATAGGGCTCATATGAGATCTATCAAAAGAAATGTGTACTGATACTACCTTTGTCCAAAGCTTTATGTAAACACTATTATATCCAATCATTCCTTACAAAGTAATTATGCAGTTTGCTTTCTAAGATTACTATGTAAGAATCAGAGATAGTTATTGCTAAGAAGGCATTCTTCACTGCTAAGAAACCATTTAAATAACATTTGACCTCCAGAGGTTTTCATGTTCCAAGTTTGTGTGCCTGTAGCAGGAAAACAGGAAGTGAACACACCATTGGGAGTCTTTATGAGGCATATTGTCAAATACATGTTGCAGATAAAGAAAAAAAAGCAATGTTTTAAATAGACTCCTCTATAATGGACCTTCTATTTTATAAGTAAATTCTGTTAGCTAATTTAGATTTTTTCCTATCAGAGTCCATTAATGACACTACTCTGTAATGGTTTTTGACCAGGTTTTAAGGGGGAAAAGGACACACAAACAGACCATGGCATCTAGAACAAACTGAAACAACAGGTAAAATGGTGGTTTGTGGGTGGTACATCTGGATCCTTTACTTTCAGAGGACAAAAGGGAGGCGAAATTCTTTTTTGGGCACCTGGCACAAAAACTGTTTGGATCATATACATATTAGTTATCACAAAAACAAACATAATATGCTGTGTTATTTCTTAAGTCTTTCCCAAAAACATAAAGTATCAAGTACCAACCCTGGACAACAGGTCTTTATTAAAGAGTCCAGTCTGGATATTGGAAACAAGAGAACCTGAGAACAAAATGAGCTACTAAGCTCCATGGAACTATCTTAGAGTCTTTGGGGAGATGGGAGAAAATGGAAGTATATAAGGCTTCTCCACGATATTCATGATATACACGGAGGAAAAAAGTGTGGGAAAAAGATACAGAGCAAATGTATTATATATATTTTTTTTGTTTAAAAAATCTGAAGAAACAAGAATATATATATATATATATCTATGCTTTCATTTATAAAAACAATGAAATGAAAAGGAAAAAAGCCAAAAATTAATAAAAATCATGTACATGAGGAGAGCAGGTAGGAACTAGTAGAGAGAACGTGCAACTTCTCTGAGCATACACTTTATATACTTACACAGTTTTAAACACATATATGCCTTACATATTTCAAAAATTAAATTACAAAAAAAAATGCTGGCCCTATTTGAAAACAAACTGACACAAATGACCTACATGACCTACAGATATACCAAACTGGTAACATAACTAAACAGAAAATAAGTAAAGTGAATTCAGAACATAGTACTTTGACTGTACTTCCTTAATAAAAAGTATTCTAAGACCCAAAGAAAATATAAAGAAGATATATAAATATCTCTTAAACATCATTAAGCAGTTTTATGACTAGCAGGAAGTAACCGTGTTACTGTTTGTAGGAACTATGAATTTTAGCATAAGAAAAAAAAAACATATGTAACACACCATTGTAAACTTGTTGTTATTTCTAATTTAAAAATAACACAATTTTTAAGTCTGTCTACCAAAAGGGCCTTGAAGCAAGACCCCAACAGCAATATACACATCTAGGACACAGATTTTAGTCTTGAGAGCCATTCCTCACTGTTATAGGAAAAGTGAACTTGCTATTTTGTCCTGTTTAAGTTGTAGTCTTTGTTAGGCAGGATGCTAACCACCTGACAATAAATAAGAAGATAGAAATACAATTAGAAAATGTTATATTCCCAGGGTGCCTGGGTGGCTCAGTGGGTTTAGTGTCTGCCTTCGGCTCAGGTCATGATCCCAGGGTCCTGGGATTGAGCATGAGAGTCTGGCTCCCTGCTCAGTGGGGAGTCAGCTTCTTCCTCTCCCTCTGCTCCTCCCCCCTACTCATGCTCTCTCTTTCTCTCTCTCTGATAGAAACAAAATCTAAAAAAAAAATGAAAGAAAGAAAGAGAGAGAGAGAGAGAAAGAAAGAAAGAAAGAAAAAGAAAGAAAGAAAGAAAGAAAGAAAGAAAGAAAAGAAAGAAAGAAAGAAAGAAAGAAAGAAAGAAAGAAAGAAAGAGAAAGGAAAGGAAGAAGGAAAATAAAAATAAATAAATGTTATATTCCCTGGGAAAAAAATCAAGAAATCTTAGGAAAGTGATTTCAAACTCTAATTTGCATCACAATCACTTACAGGTAGTTTAAAATAAAGATGCTTAGGCTGCACACTCCAGCAAAGCAGACTTATTAGGCCTGGAATAGGACCCAGGACTTCTCATTTTTAATAATCATGCCAGCCAATTCTGGTGATACTGACCAGAGAACATATTTGGAAAAACACAGTTTTAGGGAAAAGCATCACAGACAGTTATATCATTCCTTCTATATTTATTACGTATGAAAAAGTAAGAAAGAGTTGAAAATGGTTGCTTTGGGGCACCTGGGTGGCTCAGTCAGTAAGTGTCTGACTCTTGATTTCGACTCAGGTAATTTGAGATTGAGCCTCGAGTCAGACTCCCTGCTTCTCCCTCTCCCTTCCCCTCTGCCCCTCTCTCCACATGCTCGCTAGCTCACTGTCTCAAACAAACAAAACAAACAAACAAATAAATATAAATAATAATAAAAATAAAATAAAATCTTTTTAAAAGGTAGTTGCCTTTATGGAAAAGGAAAGTGTATAACTACTAAATTCACTAAAAATGTATATATGTATAATATACGCACATGCACACACACACATACACACATACACACACAACTTTGATCAAAATCAAAAACTCAAGGGGAACATGGGTGGCTCATTTGGTTAAGCATTTGCCTTCAGTTCAGGGGTCCTCGGATCCAGCCCTGTGTCAAGCTCCCTCTCTCCACCTCCCACTTGAGCTCTCTCTTGCTCTCTGTCTCGCAAATAAATAAAATCTTAAAAAAATAAAAATTATAAAAAAGATAAAAACTTAAAGGGAAAATCCAATACCTCTGCTCCACCACAAAATTTCACAAGTGCAAAATGAAGCACAGATTTTTGGATTACTAATAAAAAACAATACATGAGAATACTAAACTTCATCATTTGCCGGGACATGGTGCTTGCAGAAAAATCCAAGCTGCCTGGCTTCAGAAGTCAAGCTTTACTATTTCCTGGGCTTTGCTTGGCTTTGGTAGGAAGACATTTAATGTACTAAGACGAAATGTGATGGTTGGAGGTCTGGTTCCATTTCCTCCTGCAGTTTCATCATGCGGCTGTTTTATTTGATCCAACTATATTCCTTTGACCACTTAGCTTCTCTGAATCTCTTTTCTCAAACCAAATGCTTGCAGTTATGCATGCCTGTGATGATTGATTCCACATGTACAGTGAAGGGTGTTAGGGATGGTGGAGACAGCCTAGTTATGTGGACAGAGACAGAATCCACAGTTGCTTTACTCTGCTATGATATCACATAATATGAGGATTATTTATGTATTTTATTACTCTTTCTACCTCTTAAAAACAGGACAAGACACCTACTTCATAGTTAATCAATGTTTAAGTACTTCTCAATGTCTTCCTTAGTCTGTTCAGGCTGCTATAACAAAATACCATAAACTGGGTGGCTTGAACACCAGACATCTATATTTCAGTTTTGGAGACTCAGAAGTCCAAGATCAAGGTACCCACAGATTTGGTGTCTGGTGAAAACAACTTTTCCTGGCTTGCTGATGGCCACTTCCTTGCCATATCCTCATGTAGCAGAGAGGGAGAGAGTTCTGGTTTCTTCTTCCTGTTATGAGGGCACTAATCCCACCATGTGGCCCCACTCTCGTGACCTCATCTGAACCTTATTATCTCCCAAAGGCCCAATCTCCTATTACTATCACATTGAAGGTTAAGGCTTCAACATATGAATTTGGGAAGATACAGGCATTTGGTCTATAACAACAATACACAGAAAATATTTATTAGGGTTCAAAGCAATTCAACCAACTTTAACCACTAACTTTTTTTTTTTAAGATTTTATTTACTTATTCATGAGAGACACAGAGAGAGAGAGAGACAGAGACAGAGACACAGGCAGAGGGAGAAGCAGGCTCCACACAGGGTGCCTGATGCGGAACTTGATCCCGGGACTCCAGGATCACGCCCTGAGCCAAAGGCAGGTGCTAAACTGCTGAGCCACCCAGGATCCCCTAACCCTTAACTTCTGAGATAGTTTCTAAAATTTTTTTGATCTCCCCAAGAATGGTATATTCAGTATCCACAATCTATTTCTTTTTCATTAAATGTTTGGTACTTTATTTAGAAGGAGAGGAAAAGAGTGTCATGTGTACGTTGAAATAATGGATGAGATTTCTGCCCCATTCCCATGATCACTGCATAAACTAGAACATACATAATCATAGCTCTATATCAGAATCACCTGGGGAACTCTACAAATCTGCAGACTCCTAGGTCTTCCTCACCAGGTCTACTGAATTAGAATCCCTGCGGGTGGGACTTGGACTGGGAATCATTTCACCTAAAATCTATACCAATAAAAAAAAATAAATCTAAAAATAAAAAAAATGGGCAGCCCCGGTGGCTTAGTGGTTTAGCGCCGCCTTCAGCCCAGACTGTGATCCTGGACACCCGGGATTGAGTCCCACGTCAGGCTCCCTATGTGGAGCCTGCTCCTCCCTCTGCCTGTCTGTCTGTCTGTCTGTCTCTCTCTCTCTCTCTCTCTCTCTCTCTCTCCCTCCCTCCCTCTGTCTCTGTCTCTAATAAATTTTTAAAAATCTAAAAATAAAATCTATATCAAGTCTTAGCCTTACCCACTACAGTGGACAATTATGGTTTTGTCTTTCCAAAATGATACTCTGCTTCTCTGGGGAACCTGCTCCTCCCTCCCACAATCACATGCCAATCACAATATCCCACACCTTGCTAGTCCCATGGGGAGGCATAAAAAAGTCATTGGTTCAAGAATTGTTGGCCTCTTGGGTCCCAGAACCCGACACTGCCTGCAATCATTTTTCAGAAAGAGGCTATTTTCAGCTAAAGAGAATGAAACTGACACAGAGAAAGAGATGGGGAAAAGAAAGAAATCAAGGAAAAGATATGAAGATGTTTAAATCCCTAGATCCAGGTGACCCTCAGACTACCTCCAACCTGCTCACCTTCAATAGTTTGTTACATGAGCCAACAAATTTTTTCTACCAAAACCATGACCAATCAAAACTGGGTGTCTGTCACCTGTAACCAAAACAATCTTAAACCAAATTCATAAATATACAATTCAGACTAGAAATCTCCCGTAATTTCAGTTGAAACACATTTGAAATTAGGCCAGTTTCTGGCACCCTCTAGCCACACATATAGTGTCAGACTACCTCCAACCTGCTCACCTTCAATAGTTTGTTACATGAGCCAACAAATTTTTTCTACCAAAACCATGACCAATCAAAACTGGGTGTCTGTCACCTGTAACCAAAACAATCTTAAACCAAATTCATAAATATACAATTCAGACTAGAAATCTCCCGTAATTTCAGTTGAAACACATTTGAAATTAGGCCAGTTTCTGGCACCCTCTAGCCACACATATAGTGTCCTATAATGTGTCTTTTCATGGTTCCCCTCTGTGATTTGTCCCAAGTGAAGTACAGCCAGAGGCAGGTTTACCCTGAACCTAAGATCCCTTTCAAGCACAATTCCCTTCCAAGTACTACAAGAGACTCTTGCAGTATGTTCACATGGTTTTATGTTTTCTGTGTTTGTGAAAGATATTTAATCACAATGGGCTAGAATAGCTGTAGGCACTTTTGGCATCCAAAGGGAAAGTTGGAGAAATACTTATATGATTCACATCACTTTTGTGTATAGCTAAGTGACTACTAGGCTTAGTGGTTGAGGAAGGGCATCCAGGTACACCCTACAGCCCACTGCACCAACTTAACCACCAACATGACAGGAAGGTGCATGGTCAAAGTCCTATCACCACAGGGATGTGCCCTATGATGCCTGACACTGAAGGGCACTGGAGATGAAAGGTTTGAAATAAAAGCTAATCTGTGTGAAATTTTTCCAGCCACCAGATGCCTGAAATCATAATCAGAAAATTCCATTATCACTATTGCCTAGTCAAAATTCAAAGTGCTCTCTTGTCAGAAATATATTCAATATAAATGCACTATACCTTTTTTTCTTTTTAAATGGGAATGGCAGATGTAATAAAGTTTGTCTACAGCCTTTTAATTGCAGTTTAAAAAGACATTTCAATAAAACAAGTGAAAAATGATGATGCTTGATTTGGATATATACAAAGAACATCATCCTCTTTTGTCATTTCTAAATTTATTAAACAACTAAAAGGAAATTGAGATAAAAAAATTAATGAATCTGAAGCAAAAGTGACAAAGAACAGTCATGTAACCAATTTAAATTGTTTTGACATTGAGAAACAATGGTATAATTTTTTCAGGTTGTACCAAAAGCAGCAATCCATCAAAAAATAAAAATAATGAACAGGCTCCTGGGCTCCTTAAAAAAAAATCTAATTATAAAGAGGACTTAAGCATATGATATTAGAAAAAGATTTAAATTTCTTACTACTTTAGCATAAAATAGTGGTATCAGTGAAGGTAACACAAAGCATCCCTCTCTGCCTTATCCGTTCACCCACACACCTTAGCATCTGCATATAATAGAAAATCACTGGCAACCATGAGGCCATATCCTAGTCCTAGAACCAAGATCTGAGCATGTTAACCAGTACAATGAAACAAACCTCCATAAGAACAAGTTGGGTCTCAAAAGAGACCTCTTCTAGTGCCTTAAAGCTGCAATTGTTTAAAAGCACCGGATCCCATGGTGATGGTGACAATATTGAGAATGTAGCCTCCAAAATCTGCCTTCTCAGCAGGAACTGTCTGCTTATCCAGACAGCTGCTCCCACCTGCAAAGCCCCCAAATACTCCCCACTTCCCCAGGCCTTGACATCAAGAAGGCAGCCACAGTGTATTGGTGTAGGTTAAAGAGCTGCCCTCTTCCTATCTCCTACTTCCATGCCCAGTTTCCTTGACACATGGTCATCAACAATTTCCTGGCTAACATCCAAACATTATTCAATCTGAGCCCACTATTCACAATGTCCAAAGCCTTGAACTATACAATTCTGGTCAAGGACTTCCATTGAAGATGAGAATGACCCACCCAAATAGAGATCTGGCTTTCCTGTCAGAGTGATTTTCTGCATTGACATATCCTCAGAATATGCGGATTCCCTTCCCTTAGTTCACCAACCTGGCAACCAGCTCACAGGCAATCTCCTATTCTTATAATATGTGAATTAAATAGGAAGTGAATGGGGGAACAGAGGATACAATTATTGTTTTATAGTAATATAGCATAAAATTTTCACATTTAGTGTTAGATTATCCAAACATCAAACCACACTGGTGCTCAGGGCTCTAGAAAATCAAGACCTCCCCCTAAAAAAAAAAAATAAGACTTTTAACTAAGAAGCATCCAAGTTATTAATCTAAGAGATAGAATTTCACCCTCAAAGAACATAAACTCTGACAGCAAACTGCCTCATTTTGAATCTCAGCTCTACCACAAACTCTATAGGTGGCCTTATGCCATTTATTTAATCTCACTGTGCCTCAGTTTACTATTTTGAGTATTGAACACATTTATATATGTGAAGTGCTCACTTGGCACGCAGTAAGAGATAAGTGTTTTCATCATTTAGAAAACTAGAACTTTGTGGGATTTCCTTATTTTATAGCTCAGTGTTTTTATTTTTTATTTTTTGTTGTTGTTGTTGTTGTTGCTGTTTAGTTATGCTCCATGCCCAGTGTGGAGCCCAACATGGGGCTCAAAGTCAAGATCCTGAGGTCAAGACCTGAGCTCCAACCAAGGGTCGATGCTCAACTGAGTGAGCCGCTCCAGTACCCTTCAGTGTTTTTATTTTTAATTACATTTCACAAGGCCACTGTCCTTCAGTGCTTCAGGCATGAAAGCTCATAATTTGACACTAGTCATACCATGGGTCTTTATTCTCTTAACTGTGATCCAGGATATATTAATAGGTGTTTTCACACACACACACACACACACACACACACACACACACAAAAGAGGGAGAGAAATATAATACATGATCAAGAAAGTTTGAGAAATGCTGAGTCAAGCAAGTTTCTTTACCTCAAGGTTTCTTAGAGCCTTTAAAATGTGGATATTTGTCACTGAGCTGACAGACAGATACCAAGTACAGGAAAAAGATTCCAGGTCTCCACTGTATGAAAAGGCTTCTCAGTATAGGCTATGCAGCAGGACTCTCAGGAAGGGAAGTCGGCCTCCCAGGCCTTCAAAGCCACAAAAAAGCCTCAGCTGCTGAAATTTCTCCTTGAATTGTTAAAGATTCATTGAGGTTTTCAAGTCTTTTTTTTTTTTTTACATATATATTTCTTTCTAGACTCTTACTATTCTAACTCAGACCTTGTGTCTGCCATTCACTAGGTGCAAGCAACCAATAACAAGTCCATATGTTCCTCAATGCTCTCTTGATACTTGGTGGAACAAAGGGTGACTTCTCAGGTGCCACATGTTTAATTTATATATGAATTCAGACATAAGGCAGATCATTTCCCAAATTTCTCTGATCACAGAAACTTAACTTAGTTAATTGGGTATGTAACTCTGTCTTTTGGAAAAATTTTAAAAATGATTCTCAGGATATATCTAATCTGAGTGAACAACCCAAACAAATACTGTCAGTTCTAATTCCTAGCAAGCTGTACCTAATACCTGAGTCTCACCTATCCATCTGATTGCCAGGTAAAGCTCCACTTCTAATATTGAGCAGCTATAGATCCTTGGGCAAGTGATTTAATTTTTCTCAGCTTGAGTTTCTCCATATGTAAAAAAGAATTATCATGAGGTTTAAATGAGATAATGAATATAAAGTTTCTGGAACAAAGAAAGCCATTTTAAATTGTTGATTTCTTTCCTGAGTTAATAGCTGTTTAACTTTCTGCCTCTGTACGTCTCCTTAAATTTGTTTTTTCCAGATTGTTGAAGATTTTCCATTCTCCACAGCATGCCTCTTGCAGCTGTCTGCCTTTCCCCAACAAAATTTTGAGTTTTCATAATTTTTCTGGTTTCACCTCTTTTCATTTGGACGCCACTAAGTCACTGAAAATCAGCATCAATTTCACGACCTGTATAGCTACTTTTCTGGCAATAGCATGTACATTTCAGACAAAGGATTACTTTTTCTAACTAAAGGTCCCAACACTTCACAAATTACTTCCTCCTCTTATTTCAGCCAAAGATGAGCTTTTCTCAATCTTATTCCTTTGGGCTGAGCCCAACCTCTTTATTTTTTTTTTATTTTTTATTTTTTTATTTACTTAGGATAGTCACAGAGAGAGAGAGAGAGAGAGAGAGAGAGGCAGAGACACAGGCAGAGGGAGAAGCAGGCTCCATGCACCGGGAGCCCGATGTGGGATTCGATCCCGGGTCTCCAGGATCGCGCCCTGGGCCAAAGGCAGGCGCCAAACCGCTGCGCCACCCAGGGATCCCTGAGCCCAACCTCTTTAAAAATGAATTGTTTCTTGGGTTAGGATCAAGAAGGGAGGGAAAATAGTCACATAAAATGACCATCCAACAGGAGGCTATTATCAATAGGTATGATCATTCTCATCCAAGTTGCATAAAGGAGGTGGTTCTGCCTCACTCATATCATTGTACTTATCTGTCTTCAATACATTTCTGGCTTTTTCCTCTCTGGTCCACTACATTAAAGTTCCCTTTGAAATCTGGTTCGTTCTTGACTTTTATGAATGCCCATCAATTATTTCTTAACTTTCCTCTTAAGCCATTAACTATTTTCTTCACAGAGAAGAAAATAACAGTATCTTGTTCAGTGGCAAGTTGTTTTCCTGACACAGTATACCTTGAAGTTGAGAAGTGTGCCCTGGAATCCTTTGCAGGAATCAGCCCGCCCCACATGGGGGCCATGTGCCTTGGGAGAGATCCATTCCACTCCCAGCTCCAGGGGTAGGTCCAGACTGACCTCCACCACTGGATATGTCATATTTCCTGGTTATGATGCCTCCTTCAGAGATGGGCATGTGACTCAATTAAAGCTGATGGAAGACAATGAGTGTCACTGGAGACAGAGGCAGGCAATCCTCCCTAATGGACTGAACTTGAAGGCACATCACCTATTGTGACTAGAGAAAGATGTTGGGTTAGAAACTCAGGATGGAGAGGGGCAGGGCTGAGAATAGCCGGCAGCCAAGCCCTGATACAAATTCAAGCCTGCCCCCGGTCTTTGATAAATCCCTTTTTCCTTTCCCTCTAGAGCTGAATTAAATTTCTGTCATTTGTAAATGAAAGATCCCCAACTGATACACATCATATTTGAAGAGGTGGCAACATTTATAACATAAGTTCTTCACAAAAACTCTCCCAGATCAAGCATAACAAGAACACTTGTCATTTTAAAGTCAAGGAACTTGACCTCCAGAAGGATTACACAGCATAACCAAGGTTACACAACTAGTATTACAGAGCTATAGTTCAAACCTGGGTCTTTTGAATCCCTGCTCTGCTGTAAATTTTTAACTTTTCTACAAACCTAAGTACAGAAACTTCCAATGGGTTTGCTCCTGCTTGTCTCAACTTGTTAGTTCTTCACCCAAGTGTTAGAGCCTAAAAGGCTCACCTGTCGGTAATTAAAAGAATCACAGACATTGTTAGGCAACATAGGGGAACAATAAGGAAATGATCACTGTCTGGTACACTATAACTCTGGCCTTAAAAATACAAAGTTACTAAGTGGCAGCAATACACACATCAATTTTACCATTAAAACTCAAAATGCTATCTCTCTCAACCTCCACCCCTGGCTTTGGAGTGAGCAGGTATAACCCTCAGGTATAAACACAAGTTGATAAAATCAGGAAATCAGAGAGCCTTGGTCCCCTGTTTAAAGAGACAGTGAGATACTAGAGCTCTAAACAAAAGAGATTTATTCTTAAATATCTTATCCTTTGAGTTTTCAATGTCTTTCATGCATATATTTCTATACCTTCTGGCTGAAAGACAGGCAGGACCCAGAGTATAAAGTATATTCTTTAGCAACTGATGAATCACTGAACTCTACTTCTGAAACTATTAATACACCATGTTAATTAACTGAATTTAAATAAAATTTTAAAAATAAAGTGTTTTCTTTGGATTCAATGATATAAAATCTAACCAATCTCAATTTTTCTGAGCCCAAAAATGATAGAAACAATTCCAAGATAATACAATCATTATTCCTGACCTGGAATTTTGTCTATAAAACAAACAATAAACAGCAAACAAAAGAGATGGTGAGTAACCTTCCTCAAGACCAAGGTTAAAATCAAAACCTAGTTCTCTTCTCATTCTACTTCTTAACTTCCCAAAACATCACAGTCATCTCAAACTGTATTCCTACTGAAAGAAATATGAAAGTAAGCTTTAGTCTAAATAGATACATATTCAAATAGTCATATTCAGTATAAGCATCTATTTCAAATAGTCATATTCAGTATAAGCATCTATCTCAAAGCTTTATTTGCTAAGTAACATTTTTGCTAATCCATGTTATGTAACATAAAATTTATTTTGTTGAATCCATAAAGTTGGTCCTTAGCCAAGATTTTAAAAATTTTATCTTAATAAATCATCCTAAACTAGAATATTTTCTTTGTGGATATAAAAACAAAATAGGGGATCCCTGGGTGGCGCAGTGGTTTAGCGCCTGCCTTTGGCCCAGGGCACAATCCTGGAGACCTGGGATCGAGTCCCACCGTCGGGCTCCCGGTGCATGAAGCCTGCTTCTCCCTCTGCCTATGTCTCTGCCTCTCTCTCTCTCTCTCTGTGTGTGTGTGACTATCATAAATAAATAATAAAAAATAAAAATAAAAATAAAACAACTCAGGGCACTTTAAAAAAAATAAAATAAAAAAAACAAAATAAAAGGAACAGAATGAAAACATTAGGAAAATCTTTAGTCTTCGTTTGATATTTACTTTTCAAAGTAATGCACAGTCATGAATATGCATGCCTATTCCAGTTTTTTCAATCCCCTGTGACAATCATAAAATGGAAAATGATAAGATTATTTTAGTAACATTTTGAAACAAACTCCTATTCAGACACTTATTACAGCTGTGTTTCTTGCATCTTAGCTAAAATACTTCACTTGAAGACTACACTGCGATCTGTTCTAATTAATGCATATTTTTATGTCTTTGTACAGTTGCTTTCTGTAAACACTTTACTACACAGAGAAAACAGCGAGGAGGAGTTTAAAGAGAATCAGCAGGGGAGCTCTTTACTTTTCAAAAGAGAATATTTTATAGAAAAAGAATACCAAGCCAGATATCTAAACACCAAATGTTATGAAATGTTCCAGTATCAGAAAAGTGTATTTTTATTTCTAACACTCAATAATGACTGTTAAATTGATAAACAGTGTCATTTTGAGAGATGGCAACTTACGGCAAATAATTTTTAATAAGAAATTCATCTAAGAATAAAATATTCGGGATCCCTGGGTGGCGCAGCGGTTTAGCGCCTGCCTTTGGCCCAGGGCACGATCCTGGAGACCCGGGATCGAATCCCACATCGGGCTCCCGGTGCATGGAGCCTGCTTCTCCATCTGCCTGTGTCTCTGCCTCTCTGTCTCTCTGTGACTATCGTAAATAAATAAAAATTTAAAAAAAAAATAAAAATTAAAAAAAAAAAGAATAAAATATTCAAGAGATTCTACTCTTAAGTTTTAACCAATAAAAAAAATGATCCTAAAATACTGGAAATTTTTAATCTGTTATAACTGATACCCTAAATTCAAATTAATTTTGGCAAAAAGACAAGCACTATAAAGTGCCCCTGAAGTTTCAAAATGTTTTAAAGATTTCAAAAAATGGGGAACCTTGGTGGCTCACTGGTTGAGTGTCTGCCTTTGGCTCAGATCATCATCCTGGGGACCTGGACTAGAGTCCTGCAACTGGCTCCCTGCGGGGAGTCTGCTTCTCCCTCTGCCTCTCTCTCTTTGTCTCTCTCATGTACAAATGAATAAAATCTTAAAAAAAAAAGATTTCAAAAAGCACTTGTAAATCTATAGTTATGGATCAAAAAACAACTATTTTAACAGAACAGAATAGGACAGAAGGCTAATGTTTAAATCCCCAGATCTGCTTCCAAATAGATGCTTCTTTGATGAATGGAGAAAGCTGACTTTGAAGTCAGAACCAACTTTAAATTTCAGTTCCACAACTAGCTATGTGACCTTGAGCAAATTAAATTAAACATGTGTGTAATGTTATGCATGTGTGTGTGTATTGTGTGGGTATACAAAGTTAATAGTATAGGGTTTGATAAACATTATTATCTTCCATCCTTTCCCTTCTTATCTGTAGTATAGATGCCTCCTTCTGAAACTTCAAATGATTTTATCTCAAAAATCCCATTTAGTTCTCTAAGTACGAACACATTCATTTCCCTGCTCTCAAGTACTGACTGTTACATATGTACCATTTCACAATATTTTAAAATATAAATATAAATTATTTTAAAAAATATCTTTCAGGGGATCCCTGGGTGGCGCAGCGGTTTGGCGCCTGCCTTTGGCCCAGGGCACGATCCTGGAGACCCGGGATCGAATCCCACGTCGGGCTCCCGGTGCATGGAGCCTGCTTCTCCCTCTGCCTATGTCTCTGCCTCTCTCTCTCTCTCTCTCTCTCTCTCTCTCTCTCTCTGAGTATCATAAATAAATAAAAATTTAAAAAAAATATCTTTCATCGATAACTTTGTATTATAAGTCCACAATCTCTTCCACAACCCCAAATCCAGCTATTTTAGAGTTGAGAGATTTTTTTATTTTTAGAAATGTAACAATGTGCATATAGTGCCTAATTCTCCCAGCAGGATCAAGGGCAGCAAGCTATAATCAAACATATTTATATTTCTGTACCAAATGATATTCACACTATAAAGATAAATAAAGACTACTAAATAGTTTAATGCATTGGGCAGGCACAATTCTCATGATGTCCCCCAAGATTTCCATTATCCAGTTGGATCATCAAATGCTAATCTAGGTCATGAAGAGACTTTGCAGATGGAACTAAGATTACTAATCCACTGGCTTTAAAATACAGAGATTATCCTAAATTATCTGGATGGACCCAGTGTAATCACAGGAGGGAGCCCTTAAGAGCAGAATGGGAAGGCAAAAGAGTCAGTCAGAGAGATATGATAGAAGAGAATGGCAGAGAAAAGATGAGGCAGAAAGGGGAGGTTAGAATGACTCAAAGGCTGAAAAGCACTTGGCTGGCCACTGATACTGCTGCAGCTGGAGAAAGGGGCCACTAGCCAAGGAATGTGGCAGCCTCCAGAAGAACAATCTATGGCCACAAGCCTGCAAGGAAGTGGGACCTTAGTCCTACAATCTGAAAACACTGGATTTTGCCAAAAACCTAAAAATACTTAGACATAAATATTTCCCCAGAGTGTTCAGGAAGGAGCACAGCCTGGATGACATGCTGATTAAGGCCTGGGGGACTGAGCAGGGAATCCAGGTGGGCTGAGCGTTACCTGCACATCTGACTCATGGAAAATGATGAGATAATCAATTTGTACTGTTCTACGCCACTAAATTTAGGGCAATGTGTTATGGCAGCAATACAAAACGATATGTGTATGTTTAAGTAAGGTTTCTTGTGGGTTTTTTAAGATTTTATTTATTTATTCATGAGAGACACAGAGACAGAGGCAGAGACATAGGCGGAGGGAGAAGCAAGCTCCATGCAGGAAGCCCAATGTGTAACTCGATCCCAGGACCCTGGGATCACACCCTGAGCCAAAGGCAGATGCTCAACCACTGAGCTACCCAGGCATCCCCCAAAGTAAGGTATTTAATGCTAAATGAGTTACTGCAAATTTACAAAACCTTTCTGTGTTCAGAGTTGTGGGGGTTTCAGAACTCTATTTCTCTTATTTAAATATGTTCAGTGACCTAATCAAGTCAATGAATACTAATAAGGCTTTGGAACTTTCACTAAAACCTTGTTATTAATACCATTATTTCATTCATTCATTCATTCATTTAAAAAGTGGTGGGGAGGGGCAAAGACAGAGGAAGACAAAGTCTCATGCAGACTCAGCACTGAGCACAGAGCCCACTGTGGGGCTCCATCTAAGGACCCTGAAATCATGACCTGAGCTAAAACCAAGAAGTGGACGCTTAATAAATCATACCATCCAGCCACCCCACTGTATTTATCCTTTAAAAACACACACACAAAAAAAAAAAACACAGAAAACAGAACAAAACAAAACCTCCAACAGTAATCTCAGCTTATAACTCCCTTTTACACGATAGTTTTCAAAGTCAGCCAGCCCCTTCAAGACAGCTGACCTCACAGCAAATTTTTAAAGAATGTGCCTCCAAGGACTGCTGGGTCCTCAGTTAGTTAAGCATCTGCCTTCAGCTCAGGTCATGATCCCAGGGTCCTGCGATTGATCGAGCCCTGCACTGAGCTCTCTACTCAGTGGGGAGTCTGCTTCTCCCTCTCCCTCTGTCCACTCCCACCCCCCATTCATGCTTGCTCTCTCTCAAATAAATAAAAATCCAAATGAATGAATGAATGAATGTGCCTCTGTTAGCTAATAATATTTAAACATTTGCAGAGCACCTCTAGGTGCCAGTCATTGTGGGGTCTTCGTATACACTAACCCATGCAATCACCAAAGAGATACTACTATTACCCACCCCTGTTTTACAAGTTAACTCACTTGTCCAAGACCACAGAGCTAGTAACTGGCATAGACTTTAAACCCAGGCAGTGTAGCTACAAAGTCTATGCTGCCAACTGTTTGACTATATCGCCTCTTCGTTGGTACAGGAACCATTTAGTCAAACACCCACAACCAGCTTAACAAATACAGAATACCTGCTACTCCAGAATTTAGACAAAATATTTTTCTGTACAAATTTGTGCACTGATCCCTCAAGGTCTTCAGGGAACACAGTACTTATTAACCAGCCAACCAGCCCAAACTGCTACCCAGGGTTTCCCATTGTGCTACCTTTCTCTCCTATTTTATTGTGAATTTCTGGAATGTCCTGTCTACTCCTGGATTTAAAATCCCAAACAACCTGGTCTCATGGTCATGTCCCTATTATTGCAAAATAAATTCATGGTGACTGACTGAGTGACCAAATCACCACTTTTCCAGCTCAACTTTCCAGCTCTGACCTCAGGTCAGAGCAAGCTACCTCGGGCCCAGTAGCTTCTTCAAACTACTTTGTATTAGTCAAGCTTATTTAAAAAGGAAAAAGAAAAGGAAAAGGAAAAAAAAGGAAAAAGGAAAAAAAAGGAAAAAGGAAAAAAAAGGAAAAAGGAAAAAGGAAAAAGGAAAAAGGAAAAAGGAAAAAGGAAAAAGGAAAAAGGAAAAAGGAAAAAAGAAAAGAAAAAAAAGGAAAAAGGAAAAAGGAAAAAGGAAAAAGAAAAAAGGAAAAAGGAAAAAAGGAAAAGGAAAAGGAAAAAGAAAAGAAAAGAAAAGAAAAAGACAGTAACAAAAATGGTGATAGTTTTCAACAGGAATTATCCAGAAAACATTATCTTTTTTATAATATGAGTGAAAATAGTCTTGAATTACTGAGAAATTTCACCAAAAAAGCTCCTCTTGAGATACATGTAAGGGGGTAAGTGGCACCTAAGTACAGGGTTGGGTTGGGGGTATGGACTATATCAAGATCGTGAGAACAAATTAACGGTACGAAGTAAATGTCAAAGAGGAAAAAGACACTAGATGTGGTTCCCAAACTTGAATGTACATCAAAATCACCCAGAGGGCTTGTTAAAACAGTTTCCTAAGCCACCCCCACCAGAAGTTCTGATTCAATAGGTTTGGGTGAGGACCCTGAATGTTCCTTGCTAACAACTTCCCAGTTGATAGATTCTTTGGTCCAAGGACTACACTGGGAAACCACTTAACTTGTTGGTCTGAGGTGGAACCTAGGTACTGGTAGTTTTCAAACTCCCCAGTAATTGTAATATGCAGCAAGAGCTGAGATCACTGTTTCCTAAAAGTTAAGAAAACTGTTAATGAGGAAGACAATAATGCAGAAACTGATTTTACATAGGTGGGATAACCTTGGAGGTAAGATGTCCTTGGGAGGGTGGGTATGCAAGCTAGTTTATGACCTGTGAGAAGAGCCCTTTTGACATCAAAAGGAGCGCTCTTATGGACATTGCCCAGTAGCAATCGACAGTGGACATGAGGAAAAACCCTAAGCCTCTCCATCCAGGCCCTGTGATTCCCAAGATCATTTCTGCAGAGGAAGGAATAAATCCACATCTGTTATTTCTCTAAAATCCTCTGGTATTCATATCCATAGCCATGTGTTACTAATTAACTAAAAGGCCTGTAAAAACCCACTGTCAAAGGGCTGCTTCAGAACCACTTCACCACTTTGGCTTTGAAGACTATGCACATGGTAATTTTTAATTAGCAAGTCTGTGTGATCATGCACTTTAAATATATGGTACATAGCAAAATGAAAACTGGTATTTTCTGTGATGTCTACTGAGCTTTGTTTTCTACTACAATCTGAGCCACAAGCTTTAGAAGAGGAACCAGAATGGGATCAGAGTCAGAAAAAGATATATATTTTTTTTAAATTTTTATTTATTTATGATAATCACAGAGAGAGAGAGGGGGGGCAGAGACACAGGCAGAGGGAGAAGCAGGCTCCATGCACCGGGAGCCCGACGTGGGATTCGATCCTGGGTCTCCAGGATCACGCCCTGGGCCAAAGGCAGGCGCCAAACTGCTGCGCCACCTGGGGATCCCAGAAAAAGATATATTTTTAAGAAGAGATATAAATTAGATCCACATCAATATTAGATCCAGAGAGACAGAAAATAATGAGGCAAAAAGAATACTCAAATGACAAGAGATACTTGATCATAAAGTCTGACTGAAGAATGACAACCAATTCACTTTAATTAATAAAAAACTACTCAATTTTTGTAAAAAGAGGAGCAATATGTTATTGCTTATCAGAAAACTTAGAAGCTTCCATTGTTAAAATAATGTTCTTCCTCTAAATGATTATTGTGTATTTGGAATCTCTCAGTGAAGTCTGGTACAAATCTGGGTTCAGGGCAGCCCAGTGGCTCAGCAGTTTAGTGAGGCCTTCAGCCCCGGGCATGATCCTGGAGACCCAGGATCGAGTCCCATGTTAGGCTACCTGCATCGAGCCTGCTTCTCCCTCTGCCTGTGTCTCTGCCTCTCTTTCTCATGAGTAAACGAACAAAATCTTAAAAAAAAAAAAAAGGAATCTGGATTCATGGGTTCTAACTATCCTTTGAGTGGGGATAATTCTGTACATATCATGCTTTTTTTGTGCAGTAAAATTTTAAGAGATATCGCAGTGCTCAAAATCATTTCCTGTCTTCCTAGCTGGCCTGAAATGTCAACTTTCAGAGTCAATCCTTTGAGCAACCCCAAAGAGGCAGGAATACCTCTAAAAAGTCATATGCATGGGCCAAGAATGGAACTAGCACCAGCCAACACATAATCATGGACTAATTTATCGGTGAACAGGTGATTAATGGACCAAGGCATCTGGATAACCACCCAACAGGACATACTGCATTGTGACCAGTAAGGTAGTGGAAGGAGCAAAGCAAGGATGTAAAGGCCTGAGGCATCCTGATTTTCCTACAGAGAGAAGCTACTGGCTCAGGTGCGGGGCAGAGCCCAGTAGCTAGAGGCCTAAATTTCACAGCACGCCTAGGACTATTCTTGGGCAACCTGACATTCAATACTTCTAATCTGATTATTCAGCTACTTTGGCAAAAGTTACTAAAATGAGACAAAAATTAAAGCAATTTACTACAGGGTCTCAGTGGATATGAATAATAAGATACACATGGAATTACCAAAACCAATGAATAAAATCCAGTAAGGATTCATAGGTTTTACTGTCACATGACAAATTACTTTTTTATAAAAGAAGCTCCTCTCGGATCAAATAAAAGGGTATGCATTTAGATCAGAGGGTTCTCAATTCAACAAGTCTGTGGAATGAACTCAGTAGCAGTATTACAATAGCACTGCAATCTATTCTTTGAAGGTCACCTTCAACAAAGAATTCTTTGGCAGATCCTGTTGGCTATCTCTCCAAATCCACCCCAAATGCCACCAGCTAACAGAACCCCGAATCGGTCAGATATCCTACCTTCTCCCATGTGACAGGGGGAAGATGAATTCACCCTACCTCCAAGGTGATCCTGATTAGTATTAACTAATCAGAGATACCTTTACCTTTGCCAAAGACTGGATTAGCAAAAAGTTTAACCCAGTTCTGACCAAGAAGACTTTGGAAGTTTTAGTAAAAAGGTTTTCTGGTTCTCTACAGAGAGAAAGAGGAAGAAGTTGTCTTTTTGTATTTTCTGTACCTGAGAATGGCAAAGCAGCAAAGCTAAAGTCACAGAGATTGGGGTTGCCCAGCCTTTGGATTTAGAATTAGGACAGATAATCTTTTTTCTATGTGAGACTCTTTGACATTTTTCTTTCACTTTTATCTCAAAACATCCTAACTAATTAATTATCAAAATGTGATATAGGAAACAGTTTTATAGTACAGTAAGCAAAATCACCATGTATGGTAAACCTAAAAAGTAATACTACCTATGGGAGTCAGTAATTATTCTGAAAATCAAAACCACTAACAAAAGAAAACCTACTAAGTTAAGCTCAAAACATACCAGGTTTTTGTTTTCATGATCAATCCATTTTCCATACTCACATCAAAGTTTTCTTTCACAGCACTAACTTTAAGACTGAATCATGTATAAACCTGACAGTTCTCCATTACCAATCAGATAAAGTCTAGTCTTTAGGGTAGCAATTCAGACTTCACTTAGTTAAGCCCCAATTTAACAAAGCAGGTGGCCTCCTGGCCCTCCTTGGCTCCCTGAACTTGATGCAACTCTGCCCAGAGCACTTCCGTGTCACCATATCATTGTTTTCCTCTTCACTGCTTTATGTAATCCCTGTCCTTGCAAAATACAGCTTAAAACTCAGGGAAAAAATATAATTTTTTTCTATGACGTTTTCCCAGAAGTCCCTTCTGGGCAGGATTATTCATTCTCTCCCTGGGTTGATATCACTAGAAATGGCTTTGACCATCTTGCAGTAAATCACTGGATAGGTCTTTGTTTCCTCCACATGGTCAAAAATTACCTTGAATAAGATCATTTCTCTCATATGAATTAAATCTGATTAGGGTGTACAGATCTCTCATCAAATCTCTCTTGCTTGAAAGAGAAAAAGACATTAAGAACTTCACTTTGGGTACGGAAACAAATGTAGTCCCTTTTAAACGGAATGTTTCAACCTTGCGGATACTAAGAACTTAGCTCCTTAGAACTCTGTTTCTTCCAAATCCTATCACTTCAACCTCCTCATATGATTAATGACCATAAAACTTTGAAAAATGCTGTATCCGAGAACCTTTTTCTGCTTAATTATTATGTATAAGGCAATCCTCCCCAAAGACATGCACTTGAATTGCCTCTGTCATTGATTTGTGTGTTGGTTCAACATTTGATTAAAAATAAGAGTAAGTGATAGTTGTCAGTTTTTGGCTTTTTTAATGTAATAAGATGTTGGCATACAATTGAAATAGCAAAATGAAGACAAGTGTCAGTCCATAAACTAGTCACCATAAAAAAAAAAAAAGGACACCACAAAAATCCGTTTTAAAGTTAAAAGTGAAAAAAATAAAATAAATAAAGTTAAAAGGGAACCTGGTTGTCCCATATGAAAGAAAACTTTCTTGTTGTCCCAAAAAGCAAAGAAATCCTTAAAAATTAATGGAATCATGTCAAAAAGACATAGTTGGCTCCCACTAGACAACTTTGGGACAATTTGTGCATTACAAAGAATAATAACTGTAGCTGAATGTAGACATTGCATAAATAAAAATACACATCCTACATTCGAAAATTTTAAAAAGAGAGGGAAATGTACCTTTGTGTTTAGGTATACGTAAAGAGATGATAAAACTATAAAGAAAATCACTGAAACAATTATCAGAAAAGTCAGGGTGGTTGTTTCCAGTGGTGAGGGAAAGAATATGCTACAGGTCTGGAGAACACTGGTAATGCTCCACACCTGGGTAGTGGTTAAGCTGGTATTCTCTTTATAATATTTTTAAATTGTTTATATATGTTATTTGGACTATTCTAAAATGTGCATTACATTTCAATATTTTAAAAGCACTTAAAATAAATAAAAATTTTAATCAGTCACAATGTAAAAACATGAAACTAGGCAAGAAGGGTTGATGTCTGTAGAAAAATTATGAATGAATATCTCCAGCAAATGATATCCTTTTGTTCAATAAAGTTTCATCATACTACTATTGTCACTGTCCATACCTGTGTCATGCCCTTTCATCTCCACCCACTCTAGTCTGTAATGTTCTTGAGGACAGGCTCCTTATCTTCTCATTTCTCTATCCTCAAATCTAACAGTGTCCAGCATGTTGTGAGTGCTCTATAAATGCTGGACAGACATATCAATGAATGCATAAATAAGTGAATAAATGAGCAAACAATATAAAACAAATCCTCTTCTGATACTTTCAAGCTTCAAGTCACATATACAGACAGGTAACAATCAGAACTGATGGACTAACTGGAATAGAGAGTTCATTTTCTTTTTTGAAGATTTCATTTATTTATTTGAGAAAGAGAGAATGAGAGTGGGGAGGGTCAGAGGGAGAAGATTCCTCGCTGAATGGGAAGCCCAATGTGGGGTTTGATCCCAGGACTCCAGGATCATGGAGCCAAAGGCAGACACCTAACCAACTAAGCCATCTAGGCACCTCAAGAATTCATTTTTTTAAATGATATATTATCTCTGACAATGATATTAATAATAATAGCAAAGAAAAATAAATGTAATTAGTTTTTGATTAACCAGGGAATAGCATTAAAAGGAGAGTAACACTATATTTAAATATATTAAAACAATAAAAATATTTTTAAAAATTTGTGAGCAGGTGCCTGGCTCAGTCAGTAAAGCATGTGACTCTTGATCTCAGGATCATGAGTTCAAGCCCCAGGTTGAGCGTGGAGCTTACTTAAAAAAAAAAAATTATATATATAGTATGATATATGCATCATATATATATGCATCATATATAAAATTATATATATCAGTATGATATATGCATCACAATTGTGATGCATATATCATACTGATTCCCTGATTCCCTGTTCATGTTTCATAAAATAAACAGGACTCAAAATACAAAGCTAATAGAATAATTGTTTTACACATTATAGGAATAATCTCAGCTCTACAGTCAAATATGGAAAAGATGCTATGTGTGTGTATGTGTGTTTATGAAACATAATAATAATTTAAATAAAGTCCAACTTTAGGTGTTTTTATCTGTTTATCTGAGAGAGAGAGAGAGCACAGAGGGAGAGGAAGAGAGCACAGAGGGAGGAGAAGCAGAGTCCCCACTGAGCAAGGAGCCTGATATTGGACTCAATCCCAGAACCCTGGGATCATAAGCCGAAGGCAGACGCTTTCACTGACTGAACCACCCAGGTGCCCCTTTAGCTGTTTGTATGCATAAATAAATAAATAAATAATTAATTAATTAATTAATTTAAACTTTCCATCTGTTTCTATTTAATATACATGCAAACATCCCATAACTGTTGTTTTTTATCCAAAAGATATTTTGATTAAAGAACCCATTCATAAATGAAAGCCTGATGGTCTAAATTCACTGAAATACCCTATGTCATATACTTCACCTTAAAGAAGCAAACATAAAATCTCTGTGGAAACACATCTGATTATCAAGATGTAAAAAGTTTGACTGCTTTTAATCTTTGACTCTGGCAAGAAAGCATAAGCAAACAGCAAGATTAATCATTCATTTGCTAATTCTTCTTCCCTTGGGACATGTGCAGTGAGAATACAATAAACAGATTTTTTTTTAGGGCAAATCTTCCATTTTTATTTTTGTACAACTGTTTCTCTTTTAAAAGAATAAATCAGGGAAGCTAAATTCTCTAGACTAGAACTAAAAGGAAGTTATCTGTAACACCTATTTTACTGTGTCTACTGGAGAGGGAGGGACATGTATGTTTGTGAATTGAAGAGGCCTATCTGCTGTTTCAACCATTACTGAAAAAGTCTGCTAACCCACTAAGAAGCAGAGGAGGAGAAAAGAGGCAGGCAGCACAAAGAATAACCTTGAGAGAGGCTGTCTATGTCCTATGCTTCTATTAGTCTCACCTTTCCAACACATCTGAACTGGATAATATTGAAGTTAATATGAGCTAATTACCACAGTAAGTCACCATAAGGTTTTCTTAAAACAAAATATGTAAAGATTACCTGAATTTAAATATTGAATATTGAATTCATATTGAAAACCTTGCCATAAACACCAACCTAATACACATCCTACCATAAGGTTCTAATTTTCTTCCTTGAGAGCAAGGGATGCAGCCCAGGGAAAGGTCCTGCACCAGGTTATGCCAGCACAGTCCTCATAAAGGTATACCCCAATTGTAGCAATGTTGACAACACTGATTCCATCTTTGGCTCTCCGTCTTGTTCATGCCTGTGCTGTGACCTCCCTCGGGACATGTTCCAGGCCTCATGGAAGTTAATGTATGCCCTGACCAGGACACCAGGAGGCTTGTTCAGGACTTCCCTAAAGTGATGTACAGAAGGGGTGCTTCAGGTAAATCGTAGAGATGGCTGGAGTATAAAAGACCTCACTTTAGATAACAAGTTAGATCTTCTGACAGATGGATGACACCACTTTAGATAACCATACTGTGACCTCACCACCATGCCCTTTACTCTATAAAAGCCGAGAATTAAGGTCTGGACTTGAAGGAGAATAGGGGTGGAGAATAGCTGTGTATTTCATGGATCATCCATCCACCCAATTTCCCCATCAGTAAGTTACCCTGAATTAAACTCTGTGTAAGTGCTAGGGAGTGGCTTCCCTCATTTTCCAGTCTCCAAATGCCTTCTTACTTTGGAAGATAGTGACCCTCCTCCACCATCTTAACACCAGGGCCTTTCTCTCCAAATCCCTAGCTTTATAACAGGCACCCAGGTATATAATTCCTCCCAGCTACTTCCATACAACTGCAACTAGACACCATGCTGCAACAAAATTCATGACCCCTTCCTATCATCACGTATGATGCCATTCCTTGTTGCCTGTGCATTCTTATCCTATGATTCTGGAGCCCTTTCCTTGAAGGAAGCTCAAACTGATCTTTATGCTTTACTAGTTTCCAGGAAAGGCCTTAAGCCTCAGTAAAACCCTCAATAGCCAAGCTATTACCCTTTCTTAGTATAGCATGCCTAGCACTATCACTTGTATACCATTAGAAGTCAAAACTGGGGGCACCTGGGTGGCTCAATCAGTTAAGCATCCTCCTTTAGCTCAGGTAGTGATCCCAGGGTACTGGGATCAAGCCCCATATCAGGATCCCTGTTCAGCGGGAGTCTGCTTAACCCTCTCCCCCTGCTTGTGCTCTCTCAATCTTTCTCTCTGTCAAATAAATAAATAATTTTTTTTAAAAAGTCAAAACTGTTTTGTTTTAGACTAAATGAAAGAATTGCCAGGTTGGGGGATGGGGTTAACTGGGTGATGGGCATAAGGAGGACACATGACGTGATGAGCACTGGGTGTTGTATGCAACTGATGAATCCCTGAACTCTACATTTTTTTTTTTATTTTTTTTTTTATATAAATTAATTTTTATTGGTGTTCAATTTACCAACATACAGAATAACACCCAGTGCTCATCCCGTCAAGTGTCCCCCTCCGTGCCCGTCACCCATTCACCCCCACCCCCCGCCCTCCTCCCCTTCCACCACCCCTAGTTCATTTCCCAGAGTTAGAAGTCTTTATGTTCTGTGTCCCTTTCTGATATCTCCCACACATTTCTTCTCCCTTCCCTTATATTCCCCTTCACTATTATTCATATTCCCCAAATAAGTGAGAACATACACTGTTTGTCCTTCTCCGATTGACTTACTTCACTCAGCATAATACCCTCCAGTTCCATCCACGTTGAAGCAAATGGTGGGTATTTGTTGTTTCTAATGGCTGAGTAATATTCCATTGTATACATAAACCACATCTTCTTTATCCATTCATCTTTCGATGGGCACCGAGGCTCCTTCCACAGTTTGGCTATTGTGGACATGGCTGCTAGAAACATCGGGGTGCAGGTGCCCCGGCGTTTCATTGCATCTGAATCTTCGGGGTAAATCCCTAACAGTGCAATTGCTGGGTCGTAGGGCAGGTCTATTTTTAATTCTTTGAGGAACCTCCACACAGTTTTCCAGAGTGGCTGCACCAGTTCACATTCCCACCAACAGTGTAAGAGGGTTCCCTTTTCTCCGCATCCTCTCCAACATTTGTTGTTTCCTGCCTTGTTAATTTTCCCCATTCTCACTGGTGTGAGGTGGTATCTCATTGTGGTTTTGATTTGTATTTCCCTGATGGCAAGTGATGCAGAGCATTTTCTCATGTGCATGTTGGCCATGTCTATGTCTTCCTCTGTGAGATTTCTCTTCATGTCTTTTGCCCATTTCATGATTGGATTGTTTGTTTCTTTGGTGTTGAGTTTAAGAAGTTCTTTATAGATTTTGGAAACTAGCCCTTTATCTGATATGTCATTTGCAAATATCTTCTCCCATTCTGTAGGTTGTCTTTGAGTTTTGTTGACTGTATCCTTTGCTGTGCAAAAGCTTCTTATCTTGATGAAGTCCCAATAGTTCATTTTTGCTTTTGTTTCTTTTGTTTTCGTGGATGTATCTTGCAAGAAGTTACTGTGGCCAAGTTCAAAAAGGGTGTTGCCTGTGTTCTCCTCTAGGATTTTGATGGAATCTTGTCTCACATTTAGATCTTTCATCCATTTTGAGTTTATCTTTGTGTATGGTGCAAGAGAGTGGTCTAGTTTCATTCTTCTGCATGTGGATGACCAATTTTCCCAGCACCATTTACTGAAGAGACTGTCTTTCTTCCAGTGGATCGTCTTTCCTCCTTTGTCGAATATTAGTTGACCATAAAGTTCAGGGTCCATTTCTGGATTCTCTATTCTGTTCCATTGGTCTATGTGTCTGTTTTTGTGCCAGTACCACACTGTCTTGATGACCACAGCTTTGTAGTACAACCTGAAATCTGGCATTGTGATGCCCCCAGCTATGGTTTTCTTTTTTAAAATTCCCCTGGCTATTCGGGGTCTTTTCTGATTCCACACAAATCTTAAAATAATTTGTTCTAAGTCTCTGAAAAAAGTCCATGGTATTTTGATAGGGATTGCATTGAACGTGTAAATTGCCCTGGGTAGCATTGACATTTTCACAATATTAATTCTGCCAATCCATGAGCATGGAATATTTTTCCATCTCTTTGTGTCTTCCTCAATTTCTTTCAGAAGTGTTCTATAGTTTTTAGGGTATAGATCCTTTACCTCTTTGGTTAGGTTTATTCCTAGGTATCTTATGCTTTTGGGTGCAATTGTAAATGGGATTGACTCCTTAATTTCTCTTTCTTCAGTCTCATTGTTAGTGTATAGGAATGCCATTGATTTCTGGGCATTGATTTTGTATCCTGCCACGCTACCAAATTGCTGTATGAGTTCTAGCAATCTTGGGGTGGAGGCTTTTGGGTTTTCTATGTAGAGTATCATGTCATCGGCGAAGAGGGAGAGTTTGACTTCTTCTTTGCCAATTTGAATGCCTTTAATGTCTTTTTGTTGTCTGATTGCTGAGGCTAGGACTTCCAATACTATGTTGAATAGCAGTGGTGAGAGTGGACATCCCTGTCTTGTTCCTGATCTTAGGGGAAAGGCTCCCAGTGCTTCCCCATTGAGAATGATATTTGCTGTGGGCTTTTCGTAGATGGCTTTTAAGATATCGAGGAAAGTTCCCTCTATCCCTACACTCTGAAGAGTTTTAATCAGGAATGGATGCTGTATTTTGTCAAATGCTTTCTCTGCATCTAATGAGAGGATCATATGGTTCTTGGTTTTTCTCTTGCTGATATGATGAATCACATTGATTGTTTTACGAGTGTTGAACCAGCCTTGCATCCCGGGGATAAATCCTACTTGGTCATGGTGAATAATTTTCTTAATGTGTTGTTGGATCCTATTGGCTAGTATCTTGTTGAGAATTTTTGCATCCATGTTCATCAGGGATATTGGTCTGTAATTCTCCTTTTTGGTGGGGTCTTTGTCTGGTTTTGGAATTAAGGTGATGCTGGCCTCATAGAATGAGTTTGGAAGTACTCCATCTCTTTCTATCTTTCCAAACAGCTTTAGTAGAATAGGTATGATTTCTTCTTTAAACGTTTGATAGAATTCCCCTGGGAAGCCATCTGGCCCTGGACTCTTGTGTCTTGGGAGGTTTTTGATGACTGCTTCAATTTCCTCCCTGGTTATTGGCCTGTTCAGGTTTTCTATTTCTTCCTGCTCCAGTTTTGGTAGTTTGTGGCTTTCCAGGAATGCGTCCATTTCTTCTAGATTGCCTAATTTATTGGCGTAGAGCTGTTCATAATATGTTTTTAAAATCGTTTGTATTTCCTTGGTGTTGGTAGTGATCTCTCCTTTCTCATTCATGATTTTATTAATTTGAGTCTTCTCTCTCTTCTTTTTAATAAGGTTGGCTAATGGTTTATCTATCTTATTAATTCTTTCAAAGAACCAACTCCTGGTTCTATTGATCTGTTCCACAGTTCTTCTGGTCTCAATTTCGTTGAGTTCTGCTCGAATTTTAATTAACTCTCTTCTTCTGCTGGGCGTCGGGTCGATTTGCTGCTTCTTCTCTAGCTCCTTTATGTGTAAGGTTAGCTTTTGTATTTGAGTTCTTTCCAGTTTTTGAATGGATGCTTGTATTGCGATGTATTTCCCCCTCAGGACTGCTTTTGCTGCATCCCAAAGATTTTGAACAGTTGTATCTTCATTCTCATTAGTTTCCATGAATCTTTTTAATTCTTCCTTAATTTCCTGGTTGACCCTTTTATCTTTTAGCAGGATGGTCCTTAACCTCCACGTGTTTGAGGTCCTTCCAAACTTCTTCTTGTGATTGAGTTCTAATTTCAAGGCGTTATGGTCTGAGAATATGCAGGGGACGATCCCAATCTTTTGGTATCGGTTCAGACCCGATTTGTGACCCAGTATGTGGTCTATTCTGGAAAAAGTTCCATGTGCACTTGAGAAGAATGTGTATTCAGTTGAGTTTGGATGTAAAGTTCTGTAGATATCTGTGAAATCTATCTGGTCCAGTGTATCATTTAAAGCTCTCGTTTCTTTGGAGATGTTGTGTTTAGAAGACCTATCAAGGGTAGAGAGAGCTAGATTGAAGTCACCAAGTATAAGTGTATTATTATCTAAGTATTTCTTTACTTTGGTTAATAATTCGTTTAAGTATTTGGCAGCTCCCACATTCGGGGCATATATATTGAGGATTGTTAAGTCCTCTTGTTGGATAGATCCTTTAAGTATGATATAGTGTCCCTCTTCGTCTCTCACTACTGTCTTCGGAGTGAATTTTAGTTTATCTGATATAAGGATGGCTACCCCTGCTTTCTTTTGCGAACCATTTGAATGGTAAATGGTTCTCCAACCTTTTATTTTCAGGTTGTAGGTGTCCTTCTGTCTAAAATGAGTCTCTTGTAGACAGCAAATAGATGGGTCCTGCTTTTTTATCCAGTCTGAAACCCTGCGCCTTTTGATGGGGTCATTAAGCCCGTTCACGTTCAGAGTTACTATTGACAGATATGAGTTTAGTGTCATCATGATATCTATTTAGTCCTTGTTTTTGTGGATTGTTCCACTGAACTTCTTCTTAAAGGGGAATTTTAAGAGTCCCCCTTAAAATTTCTTGCAGAGCTGGTTTGGAGGTCACATATTCTTTCAGTTCCTGCCTGTCTTGGAAGCTCTTTATCTCTCCTTCCATTTTGAATGAGAGCCTTGCTGGATAAAGTATTCTTGGTTGCATGTTCTTCTCATTTAGGACCCTGAATATATCCTGCCAGCCCTTTCTGGCCTGCCAGGTCTCTGTGGAGAGGTCTGCTGTTACCCTAATATTCCTCCCCATGAAAGTCAGGGACTTCTTGTCTCTTGCTGCTTTAAGGATCTTCTCTTTATCTTTGGAATTTGCAAGCTTCACTATTAGATGTCGAGGTGTTGAACGGTTTTTATTGATTTTAGGGGGGATCTCTCTATTTCCTGGATCTGAATGCCTGTTTCCCTTCCCAGATTGGGAAAGTTTTCAGCTAGGATTTGTTCAAATACATATTCTGGCCCTCTGTCCCTTTCGGCGCCCTCGGGAACCCCAATTAAACGTAGATTTTTCTTCCTTAGAGTGTCATTTATTTCCCTTAATCTGTCTTCATGGTTCTTTAATTGTTTATCTCTTTTTTCCTCAGTTTCCCTCTTTGCCATTAACTTGTCTTCTATGTCACTCACTCGTTCTTCCACCTCGTTAACCCTCGTCGTTAGGACTTCTAGTTTGGATTGCATCTCATTCAGTTGATTTTTAATTTCTGCCTGATTGGATCTAAATTCTGCAGTCATGAAGTCTCGTGAGTCCTTAATGCTTTTTTCTAGAGCCACCAGTAGCTGTATAATAGTGCTTCTGAATTGGCTTTCTGACATTGAATTGTAATCCAGATTTTGTAGCTCTGTGGGAGAGAGGGCTGTTTCTGATTCTTTCTTTTGAGGTGAGGTTTTCCTTCTAGTCATTTTGCTCAGTGCGGAGTGGCCAAAAACAAGTTGTATTGGGAGAATGAGAGAAAGAGAGAGAAGGAAAGAAAAGAGAAAAAGAAAAAAGAAAAAGAAAAGAAAAAGGAAAGAAGAGAAGAAAAAGGGAAAGAAAAAGAAAGAAAGGTGAAAAAAAAAAGGGGGTGGGGGAAGCAATCAGAAATCAAAAAGAAAAGAAAAAAGAAAAGAAAAAAAAAAAACACGGGGGAGTATTTCTGTAGAGTTTAAGTCCCTTGACTTCCCCTGGAACTGGTCCGTCCAGCTGGTCTTCTGGGGGAGGGGCCTGTTGCGCTGATTTTCAGGTGTTAGCACTTGGGGGAGCTGCTCTGCCCCTGCCTGCTGCAGGGCTCAGCGGGGGTTGTTTACCCCGTGAGGTCTCAGGAGGATCAGCGGCAGTTGCTATGGCAACTCTGGAAGCCTGGATTCAGCCTCCGCAGGAACTACGGGCTCGGGGCTCTCGGCTCTCCGTCCGCAGGGCCTGGAGGCTCCGGGGCGGGGCCGCTGATCTGCTCAGCTCGGGGCAGGAGCGTCCTTGCTGTCCTGGGCCCTCCCGGCCTCTGCCTGTCCCGGGGGAGGCCGGATCCTGGGCTGTGTCCCGGCGCCCTGTGCTCCCGGGCCTGTGTTGTTGGATTTGCGCTCCCGCCCCGCAGCTCCCTCCCTGGAGCCGCTCCCGAGCCCCTCCGAACTGCTCCGGTGCGTGCTGCAGCCCTTAGGGAGCTCGGTGCACTCTCCTGCGCTTGCAGGTGCCTGTTAGTGTCCCCGGGAGCCCGAGGGCATCCCCGCCCTCCTGGGTCCTGCTCCAACTCCCTGCGAGCCCCTTTCCGCCCGCCCGGGAAGGTTGGTGCAGCTCCTGCTCCTCCGGGACGGGGCTCTCCTGTCCTGGGGACACTCGCCCCGGCCTCAGCCCGGCTCCTCCGGGGCCCCTCCCCCTCGGAGGCCTTTTGTTTCTTTATTTCTTTTCCCCGTCTTCCTACCTTGATAGAAGCGTGAACTCCTCTCACTGTAGCATTCCAGCTGGTCTCTCTTTAAATCTCAGGCCGAATTCGTAGATTTTCAGGATGGTTTGAAGGTTATCTAGGTAATTTGTTGGGGACAGGTGATTTGGGGACCCTACTCCTCCGCCATCTTGCCCCTCGTCCTGAACTCTACATTTGAAACTAATGATGTACTATGTGTTGGCTAATTGAATTTTAAAAACAAAAAAGAAAAAAAATCACCAAAGAATAACATGGCCACACTCCCTGAAAATGGTTATAGTTAACACTCAGAGAACAAGAGTGTACAGTACAAGCTTCCACAACAGATCCCACTAGCTGAGAACTTAGGTCAACAGCTGAAACATGAGAAACTGTACACATATTCAAAGCGAGTGATAACAGACTGATACATATTTTTTCACACATATAAAAAATATGTATCAGTCTGTTTTATATATGTGAAAAAATATTTCAGAGACAAAGAGCAACAAGTCAGTTCTGTGGAGATGGCATCACCTGGAGTAAGCATGTACTTTATACCTCACCCTAAAACAGTCTTTATATAAAACAAATATTGCTATTACAGAACAAGTGTCCAGTTGCTCAAATTGAATCAGCTTGCAAAGATTTTGTTCATCCAATATTCTAACAGCCATATCTTAAATTTATATATTAAATATGTCTAAGGAACCCAATTTTTATACCTGCAAAGTTCCCTGTAGTTGGACTATATACCACTATCACTGCTAGATAATTTAGCAGAGTTCAATAATTTGGCAACTAGGAGAAAAATAGAAGTGAGCACTGATAATTTAATCTTCGATGTGTTTCATAATCACTGTAAAAGCCCCAAGGAGTTTCTATGCAATTATGCAAAAACATTTATTATAAGTTTCACTATTGCACATTAAAAGTATATGCTTATATCAAGAAATCACATAAATCTGTAACACAAATATACAGTAATCATTTTAACTATAAAAATAGTATTTATATGGTTATTTCCCTTTGAGAAACTACAGACCATAGTCTTGCTTATTGAATAATTCAGTAATTATTCTATTTACAACTTAATATACTCATAAATGTGTTGAAATCTCAGGATCCCCCTATTAAAAAGAGCAGGTCATTACCTAAACAATGCTAAAAACATATCAAGGCCATACTAAACAATCAAATGAAAGACAATGAGTCTGCACTAAGGCTGTACTTAAATAACAAACCAGAAAGCAAAAACCTTAAATAGGCCAGTAATATATAAGTGTATGGAACCTGATTCCTGTCTGCTTAGCTCTGATTTATTTTTATGAAAGGACTAACTTGAGCCTTGCACACAGCTATTTTCCCAACCATGAGTTTGGCCTTCTGAAACCTATAAAAGGCTCCAGCCCTTGGGGTCCTGCTTCCTCTAGAATTCCTTCCAGATGCCCCCTTCAAAATAATTTCCAAGGTCTTATCCTCAGTAGTGGATCACTTTCTGGCTGGTGGCCAGACACATCCAATACCCTCTTTACCCCACCCAACCACACAACCATTCTCCTCCGCTGCGGTCTTTGCAGCCAATGTCTGTCCAACTAACAAGGCCATTCTGGGCTGAGCCCAGAAGACTTTCTGCCTGTGAAAGAAAGTGATAAAGCCTAGTGTTAGAAGTCATAGTTTAAAACTACCATTTTTCAATTCAGAACAAAAGAGCAGAAATGAAATAAGATTCAGCTGTGGTAAACAAATGTATAGTCTACATAAACTTCCTATACGAAGTACTAATGGTAGAAACTTATCCCTTAAAAAGTGTCAAAAGTTCAATATACATTCCAAAGGTAGAGTTTTATTATGAATCAAAGGGCATAAGATCATAACCATAACAAATATGCAGCTATTTCCAGACTTGCAATGGACATGGAACTGAAAACCTGAAAGCTTACCAACTATTTATACCTGACACCACCCTTCCTGCAAAATAGAACTTACAGAAAAACAGCTATTACTGTACCATTAAAAAAAACAAAAGTCCACTTTGGAAAAAAGTTTAGGATTTCTCAAAATAATTAAACATAAAACTAAATGGAAACTTAAATCCACATGAAGACCTCTATGTGAATGTTCATAATAACATTATTCATAATTGCTAAAAACAACCTGCATGTCCATCATGAGCATGGATAGACACGTGATATATCTATAAATGAAATAATACTCAGCAATAAAAAGGAATGAACGGTGGACACATGCTACATCAAAGATGAATTTCAAAATATATCAAATAAAAGAAGCCAGACTAAAGAATGCATTTTGTGCGATTTCCTTTACATGAAATGCCCAATAAAGGTAGTTTTATAATGACGAAAAGCAAATTAGTGATTGCCTGGCCAATCACTGGAGACAGGACTGAGGATTAAGTTTAAATAAGAATGAGGGGTCTCAGTGGAGAATTTAAGTGTTTTAAAACTGATTTATGGTGATGGTTGCACCACTCAGTAAAGTTATTAAAAATTTTTTTTCATTAAATTGTACACTTGAGAGGAGTGTATTTTATGACGTAAAAATGCCTCAATAAAATTGTTTTTAAAAATCATGTTTAGGGGCACCTGGGTGGCTCAATTGTTTGAGGGTCCAACTCTTGGTTTCAGCTCGGGTCATGATCTCAGTGTGAGACAAAGCCCTGCACTGGGCTCTGCACACAATGGAAAGTCTGCTTGAAACTTTCACCCTCTCCCTCTGCTCTCCCCACACCTGCTCACATGCACTCTCTCTCTCCCCATCTCTCTGTCTAAAATTCTTTAATTTTTTTATTCATTTATGATAGTCACACACACACACACACAGAGAGAGAGAGAGAGAGAGAGAGAGAGAGAGAGAGGCAGAGACACAGGCAGAGGGAGAAGCAGGCTCCATGCACCGGGAGCCCGACGTGGGATTCGATCCCAGGTCTCCAGGATTGCGCCCTGTGCCAAAGACAGGCGCTAAACTGCTGCACCACCCAGGGATCCCTCTCTGTCTAAAATAAATTGATAAATCATTTTTCTAAAAAATCATGTTGTTTATGTGATAAATATGTTCCTAAAAGTTTTTGAGGTTATATACTGGTAAACACAAATAAAAGTAACATTGAGAAAGAGGATATAACAATAGGTACAGAAGAAATTTTAGAAGTTATTTTCTAAAAAGTACACACAAATATACATTAAAAAAAACTGAAACAGGGGATCCCTGGGTGGCACAGTGATTTAGCGCCTGCCTTTGGCCCAGGGCGCGATCCTGGAGACCCGGGATCAAATCCCACATCGGGCTCCTGGTGCATGGAGCCTGCTTCTCCCTCTGCCTGTGTCTCTGCCTCTCTCTCTCTCTCTGTGTGTGACTATCATAAATAAATAAAAATTAAAAAAAAAAAACTGAAACAGTCCATGATGTGGACAATTCTTTGGGAAAATATAGTGTTTCAAAGTTGGCTTAAAAAGAAGTAGGTGACTATATCAATATCCATCAGAAATTACTGTTTACCAAAAACATCTCTTTAAAAGGTTGCTGGACTAAAAAAAAAAAAAAAAAGTTGCTGGACTAGCCAAAATAAAGATAAGGCCTTTTAAACACTAAAAATATCTATATATATGACTCATAGTCCACAAGATAATGTTTCAAGGAATTTCTTTGTAAGTTAAAAAAAATTATTTTATATAGCTTTTTAACTGATACAATCCCATTCATTATTGCTGATATAAAAATTCTAATAATATAACAGCATATCTATTTTCACAGTTAGTAATGAGGTACCTAAAGAAACTGGATCTTAAAATTCAAAACTAGAAACTCCCTTAAAATCAGCTGTAATATCCTAAAATAGAAATTAGAATTTGTAATTGGGCAACCCTCCCCTTTTGGGGGAACAAATCCCAGCCCCCAGTAAACCCCTGCAGTTATGTGAACTCTTCCCAAAGTTTGAACCAATAGAGAAAAGCAATTACACTCTCAAGATGTTAATTGCAGAGTCATGCCACAACATGTCTGTTGTTTGTCAACCACCCCATTCCTGAAAACTGTCTATCCTTGTCTAAGCACTGGATCAGAGAAAATTAGGAGCCAGAGTGAATGCAGGAGGGCTGTACAGCCCTAATTTATTCCTCACCTCTGCAGGAGGAAAAATACTGTGACAAGGAAATGTACTTGGTGTTCTGGGCTGTAGTCACCACACATGGAATATTGTTTGTAATTAAATAAACCATACTTAGGCAAAGATACTATCAAGCCATGGCAGTCAGGTCAGATCATAACTCTGAGAGTAGGCGTCCAATTTCACTTTCTGAGAATGGATGTCCCCACTGTTTTCATGTTGAGATAGAATGTAAAATGTCCTGGACCAGAGAACGAAAGAATGTGCCCTTTCGTCTGCCTGTCCTTGAGCAGAGGCTATGCCTATGCCCTCCCACCAGTGGTACTAACCCTCCACAAGAAGGCCTGTGGATGGGTTTGTGTTTGTGGGTTATGAGATAACCACTTCTGGCCAATGTTAGCAACCATTACTGGTGGCTGGCTTTTCAGACAGCTAATCACGAGGCTCACTGCAGGGAATCTATCAGAGGCAGAAAGAGTAGCAAGGTAAAAGACAACAAATCTCATAAACAGTTGAGGGACACACTTGGAGATGGAGGTAACTTATAGCAAAAAAGTCAGCAAAGGCTTGTGCATAATAATTTAGATAAAAACAGGAAGTGTAATTCCATTCTGTAGTCACAAATAGAAAGACCAACAACAGCATATGGGCTACAGTGAGGAATTATGCAACATGACAAAGTTGTCAAATAAGAAAATGTTCACTCAAATTTACTAGAAAGGGATTCAATAAAATCTAATATTCCCTTAAAAACAAAAAAAAAATATTAAATAAGATGTGGGATATTGTTTCATCACGATAAAGACTAGCTCTCAAAAATCAACAATCAACATTCTATTTAGCAGTGAATACTAGACTTATGCCTATTACCCAAAGAACCAAGACAAAAATGCTATTATGACAAGTAATAAGAGTTCAGGAACTTCTAGAAAAAGCATTAAGGTGGGGAATAACAATTGGAAAGGAATAGGAAAGGAGTAAGAAAAGGCTTTCATGATTTTCTACTTATGTTACTGTCAAACTAGAAAACCAAACAGAAACAAAGAAAAACCACTAGTATTATTAAGGAAACTAGTAAGGTTCAACACAAATCAATGACTTTCCTATATATGATCAATAATTAAATTAGAGAATATAGAAAGATACCCACAATAGCAACAAAAGCTATAATTCCCATGAAAAGGTTCTAAATGAAATGTTCAGGACCTATAAAAACCAAAGTACTAAACTTTACTGAGACAAAATAAAAACTAAAATTAAAAAAAAAAATACACAATGGTTTTGGATGGAAAGACTCAGTACCTATAAAAACATGTACTTTTCCCAAATTAAAGTTTAGTGATAGTCCAATTAAAATTCCAAAAGGAGAATGACAGTTATTCTAAACTTCCATATGAGAGAAGGCAAAAATAACTAAGAAATTTTACAAAAGAAAACTAATAGTGAAAGAGTTTACCATGCTAGATATTAAAACACTTATAAGGCTGCAATAAATAGCATGGTGGTATCAGGCCAAATAATTTTTTTTGAAGATTTTATTTATTTATTCACAAGAGACACAGAGAGAGAGACAGAGACAGACACACAGGCAGAGGGAGAAGCAGGCTCCATGCAGAGCCGATGTGGGACTTGATCCCAGATCTCCAGGATCACACCCTGGGCTGAAGGCGGCGCTAAACTGCTGAGCCACCCAGGGCTGCCCAGGCCAAATAATTTTAATGAATATATCTTCAAAAGAGATTGCTTTGGGAAGACATTAAAATATACAATAACTAAATATGATGAGTGAAGGATAAGTCAGCGGGGAAGGGAGAAAGAAGTAAATAATGCAAGATACAGTGTGGGGAAACCAGTAGCCTCTGCTTGGACTATCATCTAAAGTCTTTCCTGTGGCCTAGGAGGTCTTACATGATCTGGTCCAACTATCTTGGACTCACCTTATTCTTATACCAGCTTCCTATTTTTCATACATACCAAGCTCATTCCTGCCTTGCAACCTTGACACTTGCTGTTCTCTCTGACTGGGGGCCCCTTCACTTCAAATGTCATCTCTTCAGAGATCTCCTGTCTGCTCAAACAGCACCTTCGCCTCCACACCAGGCACTTATTATTAATGACATCATCATCCTCTGAAATTACTTTGTTAACACATTCATTGTCTTTCTGACTAGAATACAGGATGCCTATGAATAGGAAGACTACTTCCTTGTTTCTATCAAGTCCTCAGAGTCTGGAATAACTCTTAGCACTTACTGGAGGCTTAGAAATTTACATATATGTGTGTACATATGGATGTGCAAATACATATATGTGTATGCATATATTGTGTGCATACATATACATATGTATGTGTATGCTTATGTTTAAATATATATATATATGTATGTGTGTGTATAAAATGAAGATAAGGACCCTTATCGGCAAGGACCATTCAAAACAGATTTATCTTCTACACAATAATTTTGCATTAAATGTACATATAATTTATTACATTTAATACATAATTTAATTACATTAAATGTACAAATATTTGCCATAATGAATTTAGCTGAACAATAAGATATTAAATTACAGATTTATTAAGAGTTGTGAAAGACAAACTGTATTTATCATCATATAACATCATCATTTAATTATAATCTTATCCTTTTGCTTATTTTTATCCACACTGTAAATAGAGCATACTCAAGGAAATGAGACTTCCAGACCTAATTTCCAATTCCAGTTCGAGTCATATCCTATCTTTTGCCCAGTGTGATTTCTACTTTTCCTGTGAATTCAAGAGTGCTAGTGGAAAGAAATCAAAAGGTAACTGGAAAATGATTTTGCTAAGTGAGAGAAGACAAAACTGGACTTGCTCATTTGAACAGAATTTGAATGTTTCCGGCCTGACCTTGTCCCTGCTTCTCCGCCTCCCCACACTCCAACTCTATCTCTACACCACCTCCCATGCAGCATGAGCAATCCCATCTGCTGACAGCTGTCATGTCTGAGTCCCTACCTGTCCTCCCCATTCCTTAGTGTGAAACAGGAAAAAAAAGACACTGATATAAGGATCCTAAGTTAGAGGAACTATTTTTGTTGTTACTGGAATAAGAAGAGGGAGAGAATGTATAAAATATAATCAGAATTTAGGAATAGGATCATCTAAGATCTATGAGCTGTACCACAGAATTCCTTCCCAAGAACAGGCTATAAAAGATGGGTTCTTTCTTCCTAATTAAGTGTTTCACATCCTAAAATAACTAGCCACATCCATGTGGAGTATTTGCTTCTTTGTAGGGTAAGTGGGGATGGGTATGTGGGGGTGCAAGTATGCTGGCACATGTGTAGTTTGTCAGGTTATCTACTGTAAAAAGATCAAGGAGTACTGAAAGAAAATCTTTTCAGTATCTGTGTATCACTTTAGGCAGTTAAATTATCCACTTTTTGAAGAACAGGAGAGAGATTTACAGGAAAATAATTGCTCCAATAATACATACATAGGTTATATATTATCATATATGTAGTATATATATTATATATAGTATAAAACATATCCCTTGAGTCTTTCTCAATACCAATTGCTGATCTCTGAAAAGGTCTAATGTGGCCTCAGGACTAGTTTGACCAGGCCAGGTTATATGTTTGGGTTTTTTAAATATATCTGTCCTAAAGAGTGAATTTTCACAACTGTGTGACCCCATGAAAGAATTAAAAAGAGTTAAAAATCACTCGACAAAACAGGAATTGGTTGTGTTTTTCATGTATAAACATTCCATATTCTTTATCTGCCTTTTGTAGAAATTACAACCCAAAGGCTGAACTCCTATAATTTAGTCATAGATAATTTTGTTTACTGGACATTCAGAAGGAATATTATGTAATGATACTTTCCTTCCATTCCAATCTAAAACTATATATTCCTGGGTCTATTCTGTAACTGGAATCTAAGCTACACATAGACTTACTTAATTTGCCTCCAGATTAAAACAAATAAACAAAAAACTCTATCAGTTCCACAGTCTAAGAATTACTTTTTAAGAAAAATAGCTTTTAAACAGTATATTCAATTTTTCACCTTCCTGCTCCTTAACCAACACAACCACAAGACAATATATAAACTGAAACCATGAAATAAAAACATTCTTCACAAAAATAAAAAAAAATCTTTGTATCAAATCATCCTGGCTCTTACAGCATATAGCTACTTGCCACCTATGTGTAATAAAGAACTCAGGGAAAAAAAAAAAGTACTTTGTATATTCCCCAGCCCCAGAACCTCCATTTATTTTGTATTCTGTACTTCTTGCAATTTCAAATTTCCGTTGTAATACAATGAAAATTGTCCAATGGAGGTTTTTGCCAGTATCTCAAAAGAAATTCTACTTTACCCTTAGTATTCCAGAGTATCCATGCTTTGATAAGTATGGTCCATAGTGTTTCTCCTAGGAACAGAATATTTTGGAGCTGAGATTTCCCCAAAGGAAGTGAGGTGGTTTAGGGTAGAATGTACATGAATAAATATCCCTTCTTAGTTTGTGAACTGAAAATCAAGGCTTCATGAATGTCTGGAGCCAGAAACCAAGCCCGGGCTATCCACAGGAATAGTGATTTAATGGAAGGAATGGGAGGGAATTTACAAGTTTACACAGACTTCCCCTACTTATGCTATTAAATTTTATTTTCTCATGTCAAAAAAACTAAATAAAATTTTAAAATAAATTTAAAAATAAAGGAGGGATAGGAAAGGGTCAATAAACTAAAAACCTAGGAATCTGACTTTCCAAATGAACCTACATATAGATGCTTAGCTTTTGGAAGCTAGTTTCACTTATCCTCTGTTTCTTTTTCTTTGCAGCTTGCTTTCCCCCATTTGACAGCCTCCATCTTTATCTGGTCTTCTCTGTATCCTGGAGAATTCTAGTCTCTGATTTCTAAGTTTATATGGCTTCTCAGCCTGGAACTTAGCACCTATTCTGCACAGCAGAGGAAGGAAAATATGGCAAGGAAGGAAAGAAAATCTCTGCCCTCAAGTATTCACATTCTAGTAGGAGGAAAAAGATAAAAAACAAAATATAAGTAATTAAAATATAGAACATTAGTTGAACATATAACAACGCTGGTATTTGAACTTTTGGATATACACAAATGGCAATTTCATATGAGTCAACCTATATATTAAATAGCGATGAATATTATTTTAAAAATGAAGCAGGGGAGAATAGGTAGTAGGGTTGATGATACAGTGAGGGCAGAGAGGGTTACAATTTAAAATAGGGCAATCTGGGGTCCCTGGGTGGCTTGGGAGGTTAAGTGTATGATTCTTGATTTTGGGTGAAGTCATGATCTCAGGGTCATGATTTCAGAGTCCAGAGATCAAGCCCCATAGCTGCTCTGCACTGGGCTTGGAGCCTGTTTAAAATTCTCTTTCCATCTCCCTCTGCCTCCTATTCAAGCTCTCACTCTCTTTCTCTAAAAAGCATAAAAATAAAAAAAAAAGAGCAATCCATTCCTATGTGATATAATTATTTGAGATTGTTTTTGCTACATTATTATTTTTCTAAGGAGCATGCATTCCTTTATAATGAGTTTTTTAAAACTATATAATATCAAAGTTGATGAAAAACCACAATGAGTCACTTAAACATGTAAATTTTAGGGCATTTACATCAAGCAGGAATATAAGATACAAATCATATTAACATAGTCTTATACTCTATGAAATTAGGTTAAATGCCATGTAGTACAAAGCATTTAATTATATATGCTCTAAGCCATTAATTTTAAAAACAAGCAATGAATTCTATTTTAATGAGCAAAGTAAAAACAGTTTGTTACTTTTTTTTCTTTTTCTTTTCTAAGGATTTATTTACACATTTTAGAGAGAGATGGAGAACATGTGCATGCACACGTGAGCAGGGGGGATGGGCAGAGGGAGAGAAAGAACCCCAAGCAGACTCCTTACCAACCATGGATTCTAATGTGGAGCTGGATCTCATGACCCTGTGAGATCATGACCAGGGTCAAAATCAAGAGTAGGGAACCCAGCAGACTGAGCCACCCAGGTGCTCCCCTATGTTATATTTCTTTTTTAATTTATGTTACATTTTTAAAAGGTACACAACCAAAGAACAAACAACTTCTATTAATGGGTCACCCAAATAGTCAGTTTCCATCTAACACAATGCTTTTCAGTATTTAAATTGTTTGAGAACTATAAAAATGTGAGGAAGGGAAGAAATATTTATGAAAGGTACCTATGACACAGCTTAATTAAAAAATAAACTAGGGGCGGGGTGCCTGGGTGGCTCAGTCAGTTAAGCGTCTGTCTTCGGCTCAGGTCATGATCCCAGGGTCCTGGGATCAGCCCGGTATCAGGCTCCCTGCTCAATGGGGAGCCTGCTTCTCCCACTCCCTCTGCCTGCCACTCCTATGTATGCTCTCTCCCTGTGAAATAAATAAATAAAATCTTTAAAATAAAACAAAACAAAGTAAAACTGGGGTACCTGGGTAGCTCAGTCAGTTAAGCGACTGACTCTTGGTTTCTGCTCAAGTCATGGTATCAGGGTCATGAGACTGAATCCCACATGGGATCTATGCTCAGAGAATCTCCTGCTTGAGATTTTCTGCCTCTCTCCTTGCCTTTCTCCCTACCCCTCTCCCTGACTGTCTCTCTCAAATAAATTCATAAAATATAAAAAAAATAAATAAAAATAAACTAATATGTGGCTTAAACATTAAGACAACACAAATGGTATTATTATACTTTTTAAACAAATTCCACAAAAATTAGGAAACTAGTAAGACTAATTATTAAATTAATCCACTGGACATGGCCTGCTACCTAAAAGGAAGATGTGACTTCTCCTTCCAAATACTGATTGACCTAGTCAATAACCCAACAGTTTATATGTGCCCAACTCCCAAAAGAAATCTAAGCCGGCACTGCTCAACAGAACCTTTTGCAGTGATGGAAATGCTCTGCCTTGGCCCATAAGGTAACCAACACTTGAAAGGTAGCTAATGAGGGACGCCTGGGTGGCTCAGTGGTTGAGCATCTATCTGCCTTTGGCTCAGGGCATGATTCCAGGGGCCTGGGATCGAGTCCCACATCGGGCTCCCCACAGGAAGCCTGTTTTTCTCTCTGCCTATGTCTCTGCCTCTCTCTCTCTGTGTCTCTCATGAATAAATAAATAAAATCTTTTTTTTAAAAAAAGTGGCTAATGAAACTGAAAGACAAAATATCCAAAATTACATCATATTTACAGAATAATCAGAGTACTCTAAATCTCAAAGAAATTGACTCCCCATTCAACATACCTAATACCATTATTAGGAGTCACACATCATGCAGCCAATCCTCCGAATCACTGAGCAAAAGTGGTAACTCTTTTCTGTTCTTTAGAAAAACATTTTAATGCCCCAAATATTATTTTCACAATTTATTGCATTCATAGGAACTGAGATCACATATATTGTAATGCAAAATATTAAAGTCTTCCCCTCCACATTACCTTCTTATATCTATTACAGCTGTTCAAATTCAAATGGATATCCATTTCCTGTTTTGCCAGACTTCATAACTTAAAATCAGTAGATAGAAAAGTTTTAAATGTAGTATTTAATTGATATGGGAAGATGAAATATAGTAAGATAACAAAAATTTACAAAAGGTTATAAAAGTGGATTGAAAAAAAAAAATATAAAATAAAAGTGGATTGAATGTGTATCTGACAAAAGGAGTGAAGCTCAACAAAGACTTACTGGTTTAGCATGATGTCAAGAATAAAGGATGTTCCAAAGGCATCAACCTGGAAGCTTGCCTGGTCAACATGAGTCAACTGCAACATCAAAAAGATAAAAGGTACTTATTATTCAGCCATAGCAATGAGGTAATAAGCATTTCTTAGGATGATTCAAAAAGGTTTAATATCATAAATTGGAAAACCAATTCAACACAGAGATTAAACGACAAAAAATAAAATCTGCACCTTCTCAGAAGCCAAGCATTCACCAATCTGAAGTACCACCTAATCCAAGAGGGCAAGTACTATACTTTTCCATTTTATCTCAAGTAACTAAACAGTCCATTTCCAAGACTGCACTTCATTCATTTTATTCTATATTAAATGACTGGCTCCTTTAAAATTAAACGTTGTACATTAAAAAAGAAATACAGAAAAATATGTTCAAGAGTAAAATAATAAGAATATGAACTATTTACAAGGAAGAGATCTAAATCTCAAAAAAAGCCCTTTATCATTCTACCTGAAATACATACTTTAAGAATAATATTTCAGTTCTAATTTGCCAAATATAATTTCATAGAGGTTTCTATGTCTTCCTAGAGCAAAACTTAGCCTCTACTATCTATTGCAAATATCGCCTATGGAAACTTTGTTTGGAAAAAAAAAATCACTATCTCTTATGCTATTTAGGAAGTCCCAGAGAAATCACAAGGGACTCTAAAAAATGCAATGTTACCAACAACACTAATATTAACATATTAAATAACCATGTGCATTAACTGAAGAGAAGGAAGCAAAAAACTTTTTATTCTGTTTGATTCTCCAAATATTAACTGTAGTTATAGCTAAGCAGAACTATGAATTAAATTTTTTGTTTATGTTTCTCTAGTACCCAAAATTTCTAGAATAAACACGTACAATTCCAACAATGAGAATAAAACAAACACTATTTTATAGATAAAAACCATCTGAGCAACCGTATTTAAGTAGTATGTGAGGCAGATGGTGTTACTGTTCTCAGAGAACAAGCACATTTAAAAAAAAAAAAAAAAGAAACACCCTAGGATTCTGTGGGGCATAACAGGCACCTCGATTATTCCTGGGATTTTCAAATAGTAAGCTTATGGTATTATGTGAAAGGAGAGAGCTTAATCAATAATAATAATAAAGCTTTTTGGAAGAAAAGGACATTCCTTGTCTTTTTTTTTTTAAGATTTATTTATTTATTCATTCAGAGAGAGCGAGAGAGAGGCAGAGACACAGGCAGAGGGAGAAGCAGACTCCATGCAGGAAGCCCGATGTGGGACTTGATCCCGGGTCTCCAGGATCACACCCCTGGCTGCAGGCGGCGCTAAACCGCTGCGCCACCAGGGCTGCCCCAATCCTTGTCTTTTAAAGTGTCTGAAAGAAGAAGGGGTAGGAGAATGCCAAACTTCAGTTGCTAACACACTCCAATCCCCATGGAACCCCAAGAATGAAGAACTATTTGGATACCTCTCAGCCTCATTACCTCATTCAACTTTAACTCTTGGCTCTTCCCAGGTAACACCCAGGCTATCATCTAACTCTGGCTTTTTTTCCTTTTAATAATTTTTGAAGCCATACCTTACTCCTCATTTCCATATCTGCCACAAATCATATTCTCATTTGATCTAAAATGACTCTTTACAAAACCCCAAATGTAAGCCTCAGTTTTTTCAGTGTGTCAAATACAAACTTTCTTTCCCTGGATATCAAGATCTTCCACAATCACCTCCCTCCATCCCAGACATAATGGCACACAAGTCCCAAGGGACCCACCCATATCCTATTCATGCTCAATTTTCTCTTCTATTCTGTAATTCAACAAGCTGTGTGAATTCCAACTTTGTGTGGCTTTCATTCATCACTTCTGAGGAGTGCCTTTGTGAACCAGACCCTTGGATAGTAGTCTTCACCAAGGACATTTCCCAGAAATGGCCCTATCCATCCCTCAAGATGTAGGACAAACTCCTCTTTGTGTCAATCTCTTAGGGCTGTCTTTACAAAGTACCCAGACTAGGTGGCTTCCACAACAGAAATGTACTTTCTCATAGTTTTGGAGGCTGAAATGACAAGATCAAGGTGTAGGCAGATGTGGTTTCTCCTAGGACCTCTCTCTCTGACTTCTCACTGTCCTCACATGGCCTTTTCTCTATACATGTGCACATCTGGCATCACTCTCTCTCTCTTCTTATAAGGACATCAGTCGTACTATATTTAGGGCCCACTCTAATGACCTCATTTAACCTCAGTGACCTCTTCAAAAGTCTTAACTCCTGACTGGGAAAAATTAGACAGGGAGACAAACCATGAGAGACTCCTAACTCTGGGAAACAAAGGGTTGCAGAAGGGGATGGAGGAACTGGGTGACTGGCACTGAGGAGGGCACTTGATGGGATGGGCACTGTGTGTTATATTGTACATTGGCAAATTGAATTCAAATTTTTTAAAATGTAAAAAAAAAAAAAAAAGAAAAACATTAACGGGGGATTCCTAAACCTTCATTTTGTAATGGGAACAAAATACAGTTCACTGAGTATACTAATATACTAAAAGCCATAAAAAAATGTCAAAAATAAATTAATAAAATAAATAAATAAAGGCCTTATCTCCAAACAGGTTCACAGCAGTGGTTAGGGCTTCAACATAGGAATTTTGGAGGAGACACAGTTCAGTCTAAATACTCCTCTTGCATGAAATCTTCTCATTCTTTTCCAATCTCCTTCTCACCTCCCTCAAAACTGTTCAGTTTGATATGAGGGTCTCAGTACTGATCAGCATCAGGTACTCAGTAAGCACTTCCTGATTGACTCATTTGAGGATTTGTTTGATATCAGTCACCTGGATACATAAACAACAATTGAACAGCTATAAATTACCTGCTTACAGAAATGCACTCCTTCCATCAAGGTTGTTCTTAATGCCATGTCAAAGGATAATGTCTTTCCTGTTGTCTAAAAGCTTTTTGAGTTTCCTGAAGTACTAACAACCATGTTTTGGAACAGCCTGAGGAAAGCTCTGTTTACCAGAACTGATGTCTCAATTAAAACCTCTCTTCCCTCCATTCTTTCTTGGCACTTACTGTGGCGAGCAGAGCAGAGGCCCCATGTTATTCATCCTGGTATTGGATTCAGTGTAGGGATCAAGATAACATTACCAATCTTTTTCAGTATGTTTACTGTTTATAATAATTTCATCTAATTCTTGCTTTGTTTTTCCTGCAGCTTCAATTTACATCTAGTATCTTACTTTATTGATCTCCAATGTGTCCCAAAGAGAAACGCATTACTTAAAATTCAAAAGAAAATCTATTGACAGAATGTTTAACTACTGTTGAGTAAAAAACGTTTGCATTATTAATAGTAATAGAAACAACAGTATATTAAAATTGTTTTAACCTAAGGCATGCTTCCTTAGACTGTATACAGACTGATTCACTTAACAAATATCTTCTAAGAGTCTAGCAAGTGCTGCAAACTTTTGATTTGGTAGACAAGGTGTTTAAGAAAACTGACCATGTTTCTCTTTTAGTGGAGCTTATTTTCTAGTGGAGACAGAAAATGACAAATAAAATGACAGAAAATGAACAATAAAAAATAAATCCAGAAATAAATACACCACTCTCAGATTTTTTTCACTCTCAGATTTAATAAAACAAGGTCAACAGGTGATCATGGTAGATGGGATCCTAGGTGATCCTGGAAGCCTCTCTGCAGAGGTGGCATCTAGGGGACACGTGAATGACTAAAAGGAATCTGTAGTAGATAGAATAATGGCCCTAAAGATGCCCACACTCTAGTTCCCAGAACCTATGAACATATGACCTTACATGACAAAAGGAGTTTGCTTATGTGATTAATTTAAGGATCTTGAGATGTAGAGATTATCTTGGGTTATCTAGGTGGGCCCAATCTAATCACAAAGGTCTTTATAAGACCAGAGTCTTAGAAGGGTCAAGGTCAGAGAAGGAGATATGATGATGGAAACAGAAATTAGGATAAGGTGAGGCAAAGGCCATATGCCAATGAATACTAGAAGCCTCTTGAAACTGGAAAAGGCAACAAACAATTCTCCGCAAGAACCTCCAGAAGGAACACAGTCCTCCCATCACCTGTATCTTAGCTTTGTGAAACCTATTCCAGGCTTCTAATCTCCAGAACTGTAAGAAAATAAATTTTTGTTGTTTTATAATTTTAAGTGTGTGTAATGTACTACAGCAGCAATGGGAAACCAATACAGCATCACTAGCAATGTCATTTAGAAAAGCAGTTCCACTAAAAGAGTTGATTGCACTAGTGGTTCAATGTCATTCTCCTGGATTGGTTAAAACCAAGGTACTCACAGCTGTAGGACTGGAACTCATGAAGGCACAAGGATCAAACTCCAAACACAAGACTTCCCAGCCAAACAAAACTCACAGTGGTGATCACTAAAGTAAATGTGAGCATGGTTTCCTTGCATTCTGTGTGGCCTTCTCTCTTCCCAGAATATACCTTCCCCAAGTTTGACTTAAAAAGCAGGCCAAAGAGAATATGTTTACATCTTTAGGTTATCTTGGAGAAATAATTAAGTAAAACTACACTGACACGATGCTATATTAACAATCCAGCTTCTTAGCCAACACCACCAATGTGAGCCAGGATGGGTCTCAGAAAGTTAATCTTAGACTCTGCTTTTTTTTTTTTAGTTCAGAGGAAAAGAAAATGTTTGAGAAGAGACAACTTGTATAAGATCAGGATTTTCTCCTTTTGGGGAGGGGAAGGTGATAACATATATTGCTAAACAAAAATTCTCATATTCATTAATTTTCATTTGAATGTTAAAAGGCAGTAATAGCTCTCAGAGATATTTTTTAAAATGTAATTTTGGGCAGCCCTGGTGGCGCAGCGGTTTAGCGCCGCCTGCAGCCCAGGGCATGATCCTGGATACCCTTGATTGAGTCCCACATCAGGCTCTCTGCATGGAGCCTGCTTCTGCCTCTGCCTGTGTCTCTGCCTCTCTCTCTCTCTCTCTGCATCTCTATGAATAAATAAAATCTTTTAAAAATAAATAAATAAAATAAAATAAAATAAAATGTAATTTTGCAGAAATGCTTTCTTCCAAGTTACTACATTAGAATGATTTGTGATTTTAAAAACTATTAATCAAACACTTCAGTATCAGAACAATACGAAGAAAACCCTTAAAGCTCATATAATACAACATCCTTATTTTACAAATAAGGACACTGAGACTAGTGTGGGCAAGTATCATTTGCAAAGACACATTACTTGGTAACAGAGGCCATTCCAGCACCCTTCATTTGGGTTTCATTCTGCAGCTTGGAGGTGCTTGCAGGTTTAACTGGGTCCTTATGAGTAATTACTATAATAGGAGCATTTTTAGAGTATTAAAATGCTCTAAAGAGCATTGCTAAAGCACCTGAAAAGAAAATTAAACAATGAAAAACAGTTTAGAACTGTTTTCACCCGAATAGTCAATAAGTTACCACATCTGACACAAAGCACACGTTCTGAGGCCAACTTGATTACAACTTAAGAAATTAAGAATTAATGTAGACATGGAAATCTATTTTTTTAAGGAAAAAATTACATAGGTATGGTAAAGTGTGTGTGTTTTAAGGACTAAGATAGCAGTGAGGCTGACATCTACAGAAACTGTGAAACAAAAGATTGAGGGAAAAACATGCACAAATATAAAATAACTATCCAGATGGCAAGAAAACTTAATAAATCAATAAAATTATATAAGGATGATTTTAATTTCAAATTTCAAAAATGAATCACAGGATTTTAGGACCAGAAGAACCTGATATAAATTCCCAGATTGAGGCCTATTTATTATTCATGGGTAACAGCTGAAATTTAAATGTAATGCTAACATAACCCCATGCTCCTGTGCATTTTGCCTCTTGGCAGCCTTTTTCTCCTTACATCTCCTTGAGCCAAAGAACCAGGGCCAACCTATATATCCCAAAGATCAAATAAGTACAAATGAACTTTTCAAGACTGCTTTATTCATAACCATTTTTTAAGGCTAAGTTGACACTAAAACTTATTTATGGTAGAATCAAAACTTTGACACAAAGAGAAAGACAAGGAAGTTTGGGTTTTTAATTAAGCCCAACTTGAATAATGAATCAATGAATACCAATGTTGGGAGTATTATCAAACAGCATTGTGTAATCTGGTAACTGTGAAAATAATTAACATTATTAAAAAGAAGTCTTTATGCATTTAACAGAATCTTTAGCTTTTCTGTATCCTAAATACTTCTTTACTATTTTATTGCTTCAGGTTAGTTAAAAAAAAAAAAATACAAGTGTAATTCCTGGCATCTAATACACCTTGAACTCAGTAAAAAAGCAAAATACCAATAATCACTTGCATATATTATCCCTTTTTCTCTACAACAGAAAAGGCCAAGTGAAAAATCACCACAATCTCACTATAATTACTCCACTGCCTTATGTAAATTTCTGACAAAAGAGCTCAAAGAGACACATCTATTAAGAGCCCTCATTCTACAATTTGTTTTGGCCACATCCGCAGGATAGTGTTCCCCTGGCTGGTTAGTTAAAATATGGAAATAATCTGTGAAGTTGAATTCTGTGAAAAGTGAACATGTGTAGCCTAACATGCAGCCAATTCCCATGGTTTTCCCCTCCAGACTTACTCTCCAACTCAAGTGCCAGTTCTTGCATGGACTTTATTTGATGTGAAAAATTGTACAACTGATGTAAACATGTTCAACTGATGTGACACCCTTGTTTGGGGATGGATGACCCAAGGAGAGATATTATGCCATAATAAATCCCCGTACCTAGGAACCTCTAGATGAAGCCATACGTATCACAAAATGAAAAATTTTTCATTTAATATATATATTTTTTATCATTGGCAATACTTTGCAGAACCAATATAATTTGAATTTCAGTCACATTCATTTGGCTTCTATATTGAGTCATAATTTTAAACTGAAGTTTCATCTTAAATATTCTAAAAGTGGAAAGGGCTGCTACTAGACTATTAATCTATTTACAGCACGTGTTTATTAATCATAACAATAGGTGCAAGTCAAAGCACCTGTGGCAGTAATGGATTTTGAATTATTGTAGATTAAGAAAGAGATAAAGAACATATTTAAAAATCTGTACAAGAGGAGGCTGTCAGATTCCTTTAGAAACAGATGAACCCATTCCTGCTGATTTACCTAATGTGTGAATTAAGAAAAATTCAAGATTTATTGAGATAATCATAGAGTAGTCAGGCATATTAAGCACTTTTTCTCAAAGTTGAGGATGTGGTCTATGTTCTTTGCCACTAACTCTGAACTAGCACGGTGAACTGCATTGCATTTTATTTAATCTAAAGAAAAATATTTTCCTAATTTTGATCAGAAAGATAAAGAACTATAAAGACGAAGGAAAGTGACCAAACTGAAGGATGTTGAAAGACTTTCTTTAGGTGAGTTCTTGACAAGTGTTCTCTGAATTTGCCTGGGTGAAGTTTCCATTCTGGTGGCACTGAAAGCCCCAAGGTCTGTGATTCCCTGGCAGGCAAAGGCCCTTCTCTCCAGGGTCCCTGGCTTCCACGAGCTGCAGGCAGGCGGAGAGACTGTGCTGATACAGGCAGCTCTGATGTTCTCATCTCCATTCAGGAAGTCAGGCAGCCTCATTACCTATTTATGCTCCAGCTATCTTCTGATAAATCAGTCTCTCCATCATGGTGGCCATTAACCGCCCATTATGAGGCCTTCATTTAAGGCCTGAACAAGAAATGCTTACTCGTATAATTCTGAAGTCAGAGCAGACCTTTCAGATCTTTAGTAGTCAGAGAGCCATATCATATGTAGGGATATTGAGCTGTAATTAAATCGGAGTGCAAGAAACCCCAACATTTGGATGTGACAAAATCAGCAGACAAAATGAACAAAAAGACAAATCAGGCCTAGAAAACTGATATTCTTCCTTAATGCAAGAACATTTGGGAGAAAAATGACAGGTCTTTCTGGCCCCACCTGTGACTTGATACTTAAGAGTGAATTATGTAACTTTTCTATACTTCATCTTGCCTTTCCCCAAATGTGAACTGAAAAGAGTATCAATTATAGAACGCTGTGAGAAAAATACTTAAAAATTTTTGTTTATGGTGAAAGTATATAAAAGCTTGTTATAAGGAATAAGGTAACTACTGAAAGCTAAGTAAAAGACAGGCAAGAAGAGCAGAGGAGGGAAAGTGAGTAAACGATTAAGCTATTACATTATCAAATTAATAACTAGTCAGTTCAGATCTAAATCAGATCATTTTAAAAACAGGCCTCAAAGTAAGGGTTGTCTCTGCCAGCTGGGTCACAGTCTCTCCTGGAGGCAATGTCGGAAAGAACAAAGAATGGTGAGTTCTTCACACCAAGATTCACTTCACTCAGTGCTAGTATGTCAATAGACTTTTGTTTGCTTGCTTGCTTAATGTCATCTTCATTACAAAGATATTATAGATGTCTGAGAGCTATGGCTCATTTCCACTAAAGGGCCAGCTCCAAGTGTTCAAAGAAAGAAAAATCAGGGATCCCTGGGTGGCGCAGCGGTTTGGCGCCTGCCTTTGGCCCAGGGCGCGATCCTGGAGACCAAGGATCAAATCCCACGTCGGGCTCCCGGTGCATGGAGCCTGCTTCTCCCTCTGCCTGTGTCTCTGCCTCTCTCTCTCTCTCTCTCTCTCTCTCTGTGACTATCATAAATAAATAAAAATTAAAAAAAAAAGAAAGAAAAATCAGAAATAACACTGGACAAAATCCCATGATGAATAGCTGGCACATAAGAATTCCATAGCATTTTCCTTGGGAAACAAATTCACATGAGATAAAAAGGTTTTTCCTCTCCTAGAACTAAAGACTAAAACTACATAACTCTGGAGGGCTTTCTGCTCATGCATAAACATAAACATACATTTAGTAAACTTTAAAAGGACCAGATTCCTAACTTCCTAACATACCTCATCTGTCCAAAAACTTTCCAAGAACATAGTGAAGAAATAATCAAGTAAAATACCGTAAGAACAAAGCTCCTGCTTAAAAGAAAAAGAAGAAGAAAAAAAAAAAAGGCAGTAAGTTTCTAACGGCAGAGATACTCAAAAGATGTTTTTATCTATAACCTGACAGTCCCTCACTAAGGACTTTCTTTATTAGGATGTAAAATGATGGAATTCCAGAGACAAGAACCCTTGCAAAAATATTCCATTTTTTTGTTTCTCAAGTCAGCTAGAATGAAGACTGATATGAAGAACACATTAGCTATCTTACCACACCTATGAAGGAAAGGAAGAAATGCAAATTTGTGTGAGAGAGAGAGAAAACATTACCAGCCATCTCTGAGGAAACCATGTCTCAAAACCATAGAATCTTTTCATGCACACATAAGTTACAAGATAGCAAGAAGCTGTTAGAGAGATTCAGTATGACATGAATCTGCCCCCCATATTCTTAAATGGATGGGCTTCCACATACTATTAGCTGGCATCTCCAAGCTGCTTTGAAGAATAACTCCTTGCTCTTAAATTAGAGGAAAACTGAAAGAATCCATCCATGATGTATGTTTGAGAGAAAACACAAACACCCAATAAGAAAAATTTTGTTACGTATGCTTCATTACATGTACCTGGTCTATAATCTTTCCGGGATGTTAACTTCAAAAGCATCAAAACTTTCTATGTACAAGCAAAGTAAGTACAATTTTTCAAACATATTACTAGGAAAAAAATCAAAGGTGTAGCGAAATAATGAAATTATTTTGTTGGATAAGGGTAATGAAATTACTTTTACTTGCACTTCCTTTATTTATTGGAGCCAGGCATTATTTGTCTTAGCAATAAATAGATCATTCTTGTCACCTAATCTTCAGCACTAAACATTTTCCCTAGAAAAGTGAAATGCCTTTTAAAAATACACTGTAAATAATCTCTGAAGGTAGGAAATTCTAAAAGGTACTGTTATTAGGAGAGACAGAAAGCCTCAATGAATCAAAAATAGAGTCACATTATCCACTGGGCATCCAATAATGCTTGCATGTGTCTGTTTCTGTGCATGTGTGTATTATGTTACAGCAAGGAAAGTTTGTAGCCAACTGTAACCTAGAAAATAATTACTACTAGATATAAGCAAATTCTATAAGCTGATGAGCCTGACTCCAAAAAGCCTGAATAGAAGGAATAACCACTGCCCTAAAAGAGGGAGATAAGACACAGATCATCACTAAGGGGTCTTCTAGACAAGGATGAGCTAACAGTGTCCAATGATAGAAAGTCAGAATCGAGTATAGAGTATCCCTTAGCCCTGAAATATATCTTCACACAAGAAAAGAAACACACACACACACACAATGTAGTCTTGGAGATATTTTTTTATGGCTTTGTGTCTAAACACAAAAAGAAATAAAATCCTTATTTTTATTATTTTTATGACTTTGTGTCTAAATACAAAAAGAAATAAAATCCTTAGTCCCACCACTCTATTTCAGTGGCATACACGCAGCTCTTGCTAGAAACAACTTCATGTCAAAGACATGATACAACTTGACTCCTTCTATGTAAAAAACAGAAAGGATAAGCAAACAGTCAACAAGCAGCCATGGCCTCCTTAGGGTGGGTTTGTGGTGCTGGGGAGCCACCAGCTGGAGTAGAGCCATTTTTTCTTTCCTCTTTCCTCTGTTTAAACTCGGCCTTAACAGAGGAGCACACATGCAGGGGCCCTAGAATGTTTTTGATACATACATGACCTGGGTCTCTATGTTGCTGATGTGTTTCCATATAAAGCTGAACAAACTCTAATTGTTGCCTCCACTGAGCACAAATTGGAGCATAAAGAGCACTTCGTGCATCTGACACGCTGGGTTAGAGAAAGGATTTCTACAAGACATCTTGATTCTTTTTACAAAGGAAAAAGCCTGGGCACAGTCTCTTTGTCCATTTTATGATAGTTTTTTACTGGCTGTTTCTCAGAAGCCAATTAATACTTTGAAGTAACATAGAGTTCATTTTGTAATTAATTTATGATACCATAGGAGAATGTATTCATTTCTGAGAAGTATGTAGCTAGTGGCTCTGAACCACACCCACTGAGTTTCTGGGAAGCTGCCTCCTGGCAGGGACTCCTGACTGAAATGTTCCCCAGATCAGCATCCTCAGCAAACTGCCACCGAGCCATCCCCTTTGTCCTTCTCTGGCCTTCCCTGCATGGGTATACTATCTCCACACCACCACCACCTCCTGAACCCTTTCCGTGGGCACAGGACTCCATGAGAACCACAGAAGACTCTGTCCACAGATTTTAATTGTCTGCAAAGACATTTTACTACTAGGTAAGGGAACAATCCAGCGCTAAAATGTTTTCTCCTAAAGAGTTTCCCTGTTTTAAAACTGTGAGCAGTTTCATTTGAAAAGCTGCAAAGGGTATCTGCTAAGACTCTAGATTCCAGAGCCAAATTTCCTGTTTCAAATTCTACCTCCACCCCTTCCCCAAGTTAATGATCTCGCACAAGTTATTTAAACTCTCTATGCCTCAGGTACTCCATTTAATAAGTGGGAACCACAGGAGCAATCTCAGGACTGCTGGAAGAGGGAGTACATGTAAGGTTCACAGAACAGTCTAGCCCCACCAGTACTGTTTATCACTGTATCACATGAGTAGAAAAGTCTGAGTAGGTGTAATAGAATTTTGTATTACAACCAGGACTCAGAAATTTTCTTCCTTACTGTTGTCACTTCCAGATAACAATTCCTCTGTCCCTCTATCTTTGAGGTCCATCCCTTACAGCTACATCACCCTCCACTCTATACCAAGTGCCTAAGTGCAATATAGCACCTTGCTTGGCACAAAGTATATGCTCACTTATGAATTTAAAATAAATGTGACAAATGTTATCTGACAATAATATAAATAAAAGTTATTTTGTAAATTGTAATTAGCCAAAAATGGGAAGTAGCTCTTAGGAATATAACCATAATAAAGGTTGCTTTAATTTAGTTTAAATTATTTTATTGGCTTCTTTTAGTTCTCTAGTAGTTACAAACACTACCATCGTTAAAGAGGGTACAACCCTTCTTAGCATGTGCATTCCACTGATGGTCCTTGAAAACTTCTGACCTATATTCCATGCTCAATTTAGTCAACTAACATTTGTTAGTGAGTGTGGTAGTCATTTGACTACATGACTTGAAATATGTATTATCTATAGGACAGAGGGAGAAAGATGGGACTTTGAGCTTTAGAAAAACTCAATGATTTAAGCAATCTCATTTCCCACCAGTTAGGAAAAAAATATCTATTCAGAACTACCCCTGTGTGGCACAGTCCATTAAGCATCCAACGCTTGGTTTCAGCTCGTGCATGATCTCGGGGTCATGAGACGGAGCCCAGCATTGGGCTCTGCTCTTAGCATGGAGTCTGCCTGAGAGTCTCTCTCTCTTCCTCTGTGCCTCCTGCTCATGCTTTCTCTATCTCTATCGTCTCTCTAATAAATAAATCTTTAAAGAAAAAAAAACTATTTTGAAAAAATGATTATTGAGCCTATTTTATTAGCTTTTGAGACAGCTCCTCAACCCCTATTTGTGGTCTGTTCCAATGCTGAATCATCTTATTTTCCCTCTTACATACCTAACAAAACTCTCTTAATGCAATTTAGGCCTATTGCCTCCATTTGTGAAACAGGATATGTTCAAAGATAGGATGAAAGCATGCATCTATTAGACACAGCAGAAATTATGTACTACTTTGTAAGCTTTACAGCAGGCTAGCACTAAAAATATCTACCAACCACACAAAATAAAACATCCTGCAAAGAAAGTAAACCATAGCCATGCATGTACTAAACATAAAAGAGAAGTACATTTAAGGGCACAAAAGTAATGCTGCCTGCAAAGAAGAATCCAAATGCAGAATATTGTGGGGAGATGGAGTGGGATGGATTACATTCAGACACCAAAGTGAAAATCTGTATGGTCTTCTTTGGCGAGAAAACGGAATCCTTTGAGAATGCAGGATAAAACTGAAAATACTTCCAGACATGTGGATAGTTCCAAATATTTACCCTGGTACAGTTTTCAATGAGACCTTCCAACACAAATCTTTGGAGTAACAGCCCTGTTATTCATACTTTACAGACACGCTAGTCTTGGGGTCATTGTAGTGGCTGTCCTTTCATCCTGGAATGCTCTTCCTGATACATATGCCTGGCTCACTCCCCCCTTCCAGTTTTTCCCAATGTCCCTTTTCTGTGAGACATAGTAGACCACCCTATTAAAAACCTACCATACCGATACCCCGCCCCCGTACTCCCAATCTTCATTACCATGCTGTAATTTTTTCCTTTTCCATAGTACTCACCACCTTCTAATACACCTTCTAATATACTTCTAATAATGATAAATGATATATCATTTATTATGTTTTTCATCTGCTATAAGTCCCATGAAAAAGGAAATCTTTTTTTTTTTTTTTTTTTTTTTAGTTCACTGTTGTATCCCAAGGGCCCAGAACAGTGCTTGCCATGTAGTAAGCCCTCAATAAACATCTGTGGAGTAAATTTTTAAAATGTCAGCCCACAAATATAATCACAAGAAATAATTCCATCTCTCTCTCTTCCTCTCTCCCTCGTTCTTTCTTGCCTACATACACATACACATATATACACACACCTGCTATTAAGCCTTAATCTGAAAGAAAAAAAAAACTGGAAAAATTTTAATTGTGAAACCAGCAAGTTAAACTCCATAAGAAGGGCAGCCCAGGTGGCTCAGTGGTTTAGTGACGCCTTCAGCCCACAGTGTGATCCTGGAGACCCGGGATCGAGTCCCACCTCAGGCTCCCTGCATGGAGCCTGCTTCTCCCTCTGCCTATGTCTCTGCCTCTCTCTCTCACTATGTCTCTAATAAATAAATAAAATATTTAAACTCCATAAGAGGGGTAGCCCGGGTGGCTCAGCAGTTTAGCGACACCTTCAGCCCAGGGTGTGATCCTGGAGACCAAGGATCGAGTCCCAAGTCGGGCTCCCGGCATGGAGGCTGTTTCTCCCTCTGCCTGTGTCTCTGCCTCCGTCTCTCTCTCTCTCTGATGAATAAATAAATTTTAAAAATCTCAAAAAAAAAAACCTCCATAAGAAAAGGAACAAGAATCAAAGTCTATTAAATATTTGCAATCTCCTCTGTTCCCTCATTATTCAAAGATAGGATGACGAAAGGAGAAATCAAGAATCTCTAGTTCTAGTGAAAACATGCTGTAGAGAACATGAGCTATAAAAAGTTATGATTAATAGCTTGAACATAACTAAAATACCCAACTGCACAAGGGCCAGAAGGTGCAGAGACAAGTGTAGCTGTTTCTCTCATCAAGAGGAATATGAGAACTAAAACTGACCCAACGGCCCTGTGGAGACGGTATGGTCCACAAAGACTCTCCACACAGACACACATCCTGCTACTACAACCAGCAATGATATCTGTATTTGGAGTTCTTCTCCTTCTGAACATTTACTGCAGTGAGCATATGATGCTAAAATAAAAGCATACGGACTTCTTCTAATCTAATTATTTCTTGAGAAAGAGAAATAACACAATCAACTCTGAAATAACAGATTTTGGAAAGACTGTTTGTTGAAAACTGTTGGAAATTCAGAAACACATGCTTGATTGATTAAGTGTTAAAATATTTATTAAATACGGAAATCCACTGCAAGAAAATGGAAGTTCTTCCATTGCGCTGAAGCCTATGTCTAATGCCTGGTAGAGTCATCTCAACAAGAAGCTCAGCAAAGGTACTTAGGATCACAACTTATTTAAAATGGGACCCAAAACAATAGAATGATCAAGTGAAGAGCTAGAAAATTTAAAAAAAAAAAAGAGAGAGAATTGAGAATGACTAAATATTTTTAAAGTTTTTTTTTTAAGATTTTTGTTTATTTATTCATGAGAGACACATGAATAATCCTAGGGATCCCTAAAAATGTTTTTAAAAGCCACTGCTGGGGATCCCTGGGTGGCTCAGTGGTTTAGTGCCTGCCTTTGGCCCGGGGCATGATCCTGGAGTCCCAGGATTGAGTCCCACCATCAGGCTCCCTGCATGGAGCCTGCTTCTCCCTCTGCCCCTCTCTCTCTCTCTCTCTCTCTCTCTCTCTCTGTGTGTGTGTGTGTGTGTCTCATTGATAAATAAAATCTTTAAAAAGTAAATAAATAAATAAAAATAAAAGCCACTGCTAAAAGAGTGAATTTTACATGCTAAAAGGTACATGAATTATATAGTACCTGAATTATATGTCAACAAAGCTGTTATTAAGAATTATTATAAAGGACACCTGGGTGACTTAGTTGGTTAGATGTCTGACTCTTGGTTTCAGCTCAGATCATGACCTCAAGGTCCTGAAATCAAGCCTCACACTGGGCTCCATGCTCAGCATGGAATGTGCTTGTCCCTCTCCTTCTGCTTCTCTCCAGCCCACCCCTGCTTGTACATGCTCTCTCTCAAATAAATTAAATATTTTTAAATTTTTAAAAAATAAAATATAAAAATTGTATTAAAAATTAGGATTATGTTTGTCATAAACATATTTCAAATGCAAAGTTTTCACAGAAGCAAAATGGACTTTTCTAAAAACTGTTCCTTTTTATAAAATTTTGGGAGCCATTTTTTCCTCAGTGATCTCTTCCCTCTAGATTTTTGCCTTCTGAGGCTCTTCAAATAGAACATGTTTTTTTTTTAAAAAAAGAAAACAAGCTATTAAAATAGAGCATCTTATCCAATTCAATATATAGATTCCAACACTCAGCCTGGTTTAGGAACCTAGAGTCCAACCTTTATTTTTTTTAAGATTTTATTTATTTACTCATGAGAGACACAGAGAGAAAGGCAAGAGACATAGGCAGAGGGAGAAGCAGGCTCCCTGTGGGGTGCCTGATGCAAGACTCAGTCCCAGGACCCCAAGATCACCGCCTGATGCAAGACTCAATCCCAGGACCCCAGGATCACGACCTGAACCAAAGGGAAACACTCAACCACTAAGCCACCCAGGCGTCCCTAGAATCTAACCTTTAATCCCATTACCTGTTAGCCCTTTCATGTCCTGCTCTCCCTTCTTTTCCTCACTTTCTGGCTGGGAACATCTCTGTGGAGGTTATAGACTACTGAGATCTCAGCTGATGCAGAGAGGTCTCCCATTCCAAAGTAATGAAGCTGCATTGTTACTTCTTCAATTTTAAGGAAACAAATCCCATCTGATGTTTGAACTATTGTGTGAGGGGGCGAAAAAAAGAAAATTACACAGCACAGAGAGTATAGTCAATGATATTGTAGTAGCCTTCTACAGTTAGAGATGTTAGTTGCCTTGTGAAGGGAACAGAATAGTGTATAGACTTGTAAAGTCACTATGTTGTACACCTCAAACTAAGCTAACATTATGTGTCAACTATAATTCAATTTAAAAGAAAGAAACAAGGGGCACCTGGGTGGTTCAGTCAGTGAATCGTCTGCCTTCAGCTCAGGTCATGAGCCCAGAGTCTGGGGATTAAGCCTCACATCGGGCTGCCTGCCCAGTGGGGAGTCTGCTTCTCCCTTGGCCTCTCTCTGCCCCCACCCAACCCTGCTCACGCGTGCTCAAAAGTGCACACTCTCTCTAATATTTTTTAATTAAATTAAAAATTAAAAAAGAAACAAGATTAACTTGTTTTGTTAAATTACCCAAAAGAATCCAATAACACCAAAGCTGGAACCCAGCATTACCACCAGGGTCCAAACTGTTCTACTTTCCAGGAAAATTTGAAAGGAACCACAGCTCTTACGAAACAATCCAAGAAACCCGGTGATTTGTGTACACAACAAAGTGAGCACTGATTTCATACCAAGAAATGATCATTATGGAAGCTAAAAAAAAAAAAAAAAAAGAGCTAACATTTATTGAGCTCTTACTAAATGCTCAGCCATAAGCTTTATGTGTATAATCCCCTTTAATCCTTGCAACAACATATGAACTAGGTACTGTTCTTCATTGATGTAAAAAGTTAGGAGTCTGCCAAGTTCACACAGTGAGCTTGTGGCAAAGGCAGGCTGGGAAAGCATACAGCCTCATTTCAGGCCCCCCAACTCTTAAATCACTATCCTATCAAACTTTTGTAAAAAAAAAAAAAAAACTGTATCAGGCACTTACTTCACTAAAAATTAAGACACATTCTTTAAAAATCATGGATTCAAAAAAAAAATTTTTAAATCATGGATTCTATAGTGAAGTAATACACAAAGAATCATAAAGAACTGATATGAATAACATAAAGTTAATTTTGTAAAAGATACCATGAGAATGAATAGATAAGCCATAATAATTTTTAAAGTATTTATAATAATCAACAATAGAAAAGAATCCAGAATATATTTAAAATGTCTATATATTAGTAAGAAAAAGACAACCCAATAGAAAAATGGGGAAGTATATGAATAGACCATTTAGAAGAATATGGTCACCAAAGATGCTCAATCTCATTAGGTTATCAGGGAAATGGAAAGAAAAATAATCAGATGCCATTCATATCCATAATATTTTTTATAACTTTTAAGTCTTAGAATTCCAAATGATTATGAAGACAGAAATATACAGAAGTCCTCATGCACTGCTGGTGAAGTGTAAACTGGTGTATCACTATGTCATCTGGCATTATGTAGAGAAGTCAAGAATGCACAAGCCCTAAGAATTAACAAATTTCACTTAAAAATATATGCCCCACAGAAACTCATGCACATGTCTATCAATGGTAAATTCTGCTTAGAAGAGTGAAAATTTGAAAACATTCTATAAATACCATTAACGTAAAAAGAAATAAATGATGGTAAGTTTATAACATGGAAAGCCAGACAACAATAAAAAGAAATGAATTCCACTATTTTACCTGCACCAACACAAGAAATTGAAAATCAATGTTGAGTAATAGCATAAAGAATATATATGATACCAAAAATATACACATATATGATACCAAATATATACATGTAAAGAACATACAATATAGTAATATACATTGTTTCTGGAATATTTATATAGTTAAAGAATTTAAAAAAAAAAAGCCAGGAAGGATGCAGACTAATTGCAAGATAATGATTTCCCCTGAGAAGGATGAGGAAATGGAAGACAGGAGAGCATCAATTGAATCATAATGTTTACTTCTTAAAAACAAAACAAAACACTATTAAATTTGTGTTGATTCTGTGTGATGAGTAAAAGAGTATCTGTCACATTATTCTATCTACCTTTTTTTTATGTTTGAACTATTTCAAAACAGGAGCTTTTTTTTGTAATTTTTATTTATTTATGATAGTCACAGAGAGAGAGAGAGAGAGGCAGAGACACAGGCAGAGGGAGAAGCAGGCTCCATGCACCGGGAGCCCGACGTGGGATTTGATCCCGGGTCTCCAGGATCGCGCCCTGGGCCAAAGGCAGGCGCTAAACCGCTGCGCCACCCAGGGATCCCAACAGGAGCTTTTTTAAATTAAAAAAAAAAAAAAAAACGTACTAAAGTTGTCCTAAAGAAATTTTCATAAGAACCTTTCACATGGTTGATTTTGTAAATATCACATAACAGTTAAGGGATAAATAACACAAGTGTGGAGATGTCTCTAAACCTGTGGCCAGCAAAATTACAAAAAATAAAAATTAATGGCTGAAAGCTGCAGGGAGGTTCATGTTGACTCAACTTTCTAAACCTTTTAAAGGGATGTCTGGGTGGCTCAGTTGGTTAAGCACTGGACTTGATTTTGAATCAGGTCCTGATCTCAGGGTTGTGAATGAGACTCTGCTCAACAGAGTCTGCTAGAGATTCTCTCTTTCCCTCTCCCTTTGTCCTCCCTCCATTCTTCTGCTCAGGTACGTATACACACTCCCTTTCTCTCTTTCTCTAAAATAACTAAATAAATCTTTTAAAACCCGTTAAACCAGGGATCCCTGGGTGGCGCAGCGGTTTGGCGCCTGCCTTTGGCCCAGGGCACGATTCTGGAGACCCCGGATCAAATCCCACGTCGGGCTCCCGGTGCATGGAGCCTGCTTCTCCCTCTGCCTATGCCTCTGCCTCTTTCTCTCTCTCTCTCTGTGTGTGACTATCATAAAAAATAAATAAAAAAAAAAAAATTAAAAAAACCCGTTAAACCAGAGCTTCCCAAAGGAAGAGGTGCCCTAGTATTAGGTTAGGCTCACCTGCCAGGAATCCTTAAGACAGTTTTATTTATTTATTTGACACAAAGAGAGAATGTGAGTACAGGAGGGAGGGACAGAGAGAGAGAGAGACTCTTAGGCAGACTCTGAGCTGAGCTCAGAGCCCGAAGCAGGACTCCATCTCATGACCCTTAGATCATGATGTTAGCAGAAACTAAGAGTTGGACACTTAACGAACTGCACGACCAAGGTGCCCTGAAGTGATAACAATGTTTTAACATTGACAGCGGGGGTGGCTGTATGACTGTTCAAAAATACTAATAAACTTGGAGTTGTAAACCCTTTCTAAATGGGTGAATTCTATAACATGTAAGTTATACTCCAATAAAGCTCTTATTAAATATATATATATATATATATATATATATATATATATACAGGGGGATCCCTGGGTGGCTCAATGGTTCAGTGCCTGCCTTCCACCCAGGGCATGATCCTGGAGTCCTGGGATCGAGTCCCACATCGGGCTCCCTGAGTGGAGCCTGCTTCTCCCTCTGCCTGTCTCTCTCTCCTCTCTGTGTGTGTGTGTGTATGTATCATGAATATTTTTAAAAATTAAAAAAATAAAAATATATATACAATTAAAATATACATAATTTTGCATCTGGGTCAGCTGAAGTCATGAGAACTGTTAAAGTTCATTTCTATGGGCCAGCTACTTGATTCTATTTTTTTTAAGACTTTATTTATTTATTCGTGAGAGACACAGAGAGAGAGAGAGAGACAGAGGCAGAGACACAGGCAGAGGGAGACCAGACTCTATGCAGGGAGCCTGACATGAGACTTGATCCCGGGTCTCTAGGATCATGCCCTGAGCTGAAGGCGGCGCTAAACTGCTGAGCCACCCAGGCTGCCTCGATCCTAATATTTTGATGTGGGACCTCCTCACCAACCTATACCCTTACTTTCCTTTCTGATCTTACACCTTTCAGATCCTTCATTCACACCAAGATGTAAGTGCTTAAAAACAGCTCAGAGTACCATCCTTCCCTGAGTTCTCTACTTATAATGAAGGAACTATTTTCCTGCGGTGTTTATTCTGATTTAAATCAGATGTGCAGATCGTTTAGCGTCACAGAGATTTCAAGGAGTAAATAGTCTATGTAGGTAATATTTACCTCCTAAGAAATAAAGTAAATATTTTATATTAACTTGTTAGGCCATAAAACAGTGGTAAAAATTGGAGAAAATAAAGTATTAGAAAAGAAAGCACCTAGGACTTAAAGGGGAAAAAAAATGTTGTACTTAATTCAAAACCCCAGTTAACAAAACAATCAAAATTCTAAGAACAAACACCAAGGGAACTTCTTGGTTGAATATGTCATACAAGCTCAGATCCATCAGAAATACTACATGTCACTCTCCCAGAAGACATGCGTCATTGCCTTAAAGAATATGCAGCTCCAGGCACCAAATGGCAAACTCTGGTGAATAAAGTCACACACAAAGGTTAAATAGCTTGGATTTATTTTTTGGGGAGAGATGAGGCTATAAACTGACATGAGTGATTCTGTCACAGTGATTAAATTGGCAGACAGACTGCAAAGCAGCCCTGGGTGGTGGAATGTCAGTATGCCAACCAGTGTTTGAGTTCCCACTGCCTTCCCTGGTGTTATCCCTTCTTACTCTTATGGCCCCATCTTTCCTAATAATAAACTCTGCCTCAAATCTGAAGCAAGAGGGATTTCAGTTCAGATGCTCACAGTAATGGGATCCTCCCAGAACCTGGGCGTACTGAATACAGGGTGTCTCTGTTGGTTCAGCAAGAACAGATGTGGGAGGAAGAAGAACAAAGAGGTCAGAGATAAGGCAAAGATGTGGAAGGAGGCTCATGCTGCTCTGGAACTCATCCCAACAAAACATTTTAATAATCTTGAAGAAAGAAATACTATAACTGTTGGAAATATCAACAGTATATAAAATAAGGGGCACCTGGGTTGCTCTGTTGGTTTAGTGTCCAACTCTTTGATTTTGGCATGGGTCATGATCTCAGGGTCGTGGGATTAAGCCACATTTTGGGCTCTGAACTCAGTACAGAATCTGTTTGTCCCCCTCCCTCTGCTCCTCTGCCACCCCTGCTCTCTCTCTCAGATAGATAAATAAAATATTATTTAAAAAGTACATAAAATCAGTAACATAAATGCTCACAGAACTGATTTTCATCTTTGAGCCAGAAAATTAAAATAAAGGCAGACCATAAATATTTACTGAGCATCAAGTATGCATCAGGCACAGCACTAAGCAGTGAAAAAATAGTGAGTCTCACTAACAAAGTTCCAGCCCAACGTTGCACAGTCTCTCAGGGGGGATACCTTCTATTAACACACTCAATTGTCAGTTGTTCCAGTCCCTCCACACCAATATACACAAAAGCAGGAATAATTTTATGACAAGCCTCTGAGACAAGTTTTACTTTTACTATGCCTGTAAAAGTGCCTCGTCATTTCTTAATACTGAGGCTGAATACTGTAGCAATGGAGCAGCAGATCAGATGAGAAGAGTTTGAGAAGAGACATGCTCAGCAAATGCAGAGGGTGGACTGAGCACATAACTCAGAGTTTTAATCCAGGGAATGATGAACAATGAGAACAAAAAAAAAAAAAATGAATTTAGGAAGGCAATTAGTCCAGCCCTAAAGAACAGCAGAGACATGTCATTCCACATCCAAACAAGATAAGGAATGAAGGACAACTGAAGGGGAACAAAAGAAACAAACAGAAAAAAAAGAAAAAGAAAGAAAGAAAAACCACACACACACCAAACAAACAAACAAAACACAGGTTTAAAGGTAAGTGGTAAAATGAGAAACTTGTTGAACTATACCACATTTTCCAAGTTACAAAATAATGAAGTCCAGCAATGTGCACCCTGGATAGTTCCCAACACTGAATGTAAATAATATTTCAGAGACTTGTTTTTTATTTTAGTTGCTAAGAGAAAAAGAGGAACTTGACAGAAATAAACCAAGGGTCACGGGGAAAGTGAACAGAGCAAAACTATGCCCATAGGAGAACAACAAATGGAAAGAGGCAACATGAAAGTCATAGAACCTGTAATGAGAGATGAAGAGAAAAGAACTGACCAGGGAAAACCTGACATAACAAGAGGAGTCTGGGGACACGAGAATGGAACAAGACTCTGCAAAAGTCATGGCATCAATGACTTCAACCAGTCAACATCTGCTGTTGAACACTTGCTACGTACAAGGCTCTGGGTCAATGCTGGGAAGAAATGAAAATGAAGATGAGGTTGCATGCCTTCACTCCTTGTTTTTCTTTATGACTAAATTAAAATAATTTTTACCCCATCACCCTATGAAAACTGAAAACTCTAATGATTTCATAACAAGAACATTTAGGAGATATCCTAAACAACTCATTAACCAATAACCTCAAGTAGATTTCACATGAAATTGGTTAAGCAAAAATTAATAGCATTCTCTCTTCATTAATTATGAGACCCTAGGCCAGATCATTAAGAACTGTAAGAACACCATGCCAAGTCATAAAATGTGAGAACAATTTTGTGACCCTGAATAAATTCATCACCTTCAGTGATGTTCAAGTTTCTACCAAAGTTAATAATAGTCTTCCTAAGAAATGACTTAATTATTTAACAATAAGATAAATTTGCAAATGCCATCTGTAAAAAAACAAATTCCCATTCTTCTTATTAAACATTTACCTAAGGTTTTCTTGGAAAGTGCATGAAAGTACTGAAAGTCACATAGAATCCTAAACTCACCGCGAAAATAACCCACTATTTATGGTAAACAGAGACTGATACCATCACTAGCATGACCATACATGACTGACCTCAAGACCTGATCTTTACTGCATGGATCCACCAACCTTTGTCCCACGTTTTCCTTAAGTCTTCTTTCTAGCTTATCTTTTAACTTAAGCAACAGACCCAACAGGCCAAGCATCCCATCATGGAAACTCAAACTACTCTCTCAAGCAATAAGGACTGCCCTAAGAGCTCCAGCCTGCCAGACCACCCAGATCACTTTGAGCTCAACCACTGGTTCACACCTGTGTGCATGGACCATGGAGTGAGTGCAGTTACCTCATTATAATGCTAAAATCTCTGCCCAAAAGGAGCACAAACCTCACTAACATAACACACAACATATGTATAGGCATGTTTCCTTAAGGTACATGCACAACCTTATGTCTCCACAAATAAGGGCAAGACTCCCCTTTCTGTATATTCATCTTAACCCTGAACAAAAGAAACCCAGTCAGCAAAGAAATCTTTGCTCAGGGGGTCATGGCTTTGGAACTTATTCCCTGTGACCTCCTTATCTGCTGCAAGTAAACTTTCCTTGGTGTAACAACTCTGCTTGGTGTGGTTCCTATCTGTAACTCACCCAGGAGTGGACTCATGTTAGTTCGATTACAATCCCAAAATTATCCAACTAAATAAAACTTTCCAAATTCCTACTTAAAAGGACTCTTTTAAGGACCTTTAACATACCTTTACTGAATGTATACAACATGGCATTCAAAATGAGCCTGCTGCTCATTTAGTACAAACTAAGTGTTATTTTTCAGAGCATGAAAAGCCATCAATCTTTCAGTAAGCCTCATTTCCTGACCCAGGAGAGGCAGAGTCTACAGTCTGAATTACTACACAGGGCAAAGAGTGGGCCAGGTAAAGTCCTCTCCCACTAGCCTGCAGACATCTCAAAATGACCAACTGAGTAAAATAGAGGAATAAGAAAGGAGGAAGAATGAAGAAGAATAATAGGAAGAAGAAAAAGAAAAGGAAGAAGAGGAGGAGTGGGAGAAGAAGAAAAATGTTTCTTCCCTCTGAAACACTGAAAACTCATGGGAGGATGAAATCACAGGTACCATCAGAGCATGTCAGGCTAAAAAACACCAGGTGTCCTTAAAAATACAAGATCTATTTTTTGTTTCTTTGCTTCAAAACACACAAGATCTAAATCAAGAGTAGAGCTAATCACTAAAACCTAGCTGTCTAAGATTAAAAACTTAGATTGTGCCTCAGACTGTTTCAGGGAGCTCTAGTTGAGCCAGGAAGATATTGGACCCAACATAGTACCCCCAGTTATCTTCTCCCTAAAACTGCTTTGTGATCTCCCAGAGCCTTACCTTCCACCACACTTTTATCCACACCCTGCTCCTGCCCATGTTCTGATGACCCTAGATGACTGTTCAGCCAGCTGCTCTTCCAGCCCACTTTAGTTTAATACTACCATGTGTAACCTTGACAGTTCATTATGCTCATGAGGATCCATAGCTGGGTTTTGGCCAGACCCCTGACAGTATGTTCTACAGGCATTAAAAATACACTAGGAGATTCACAAAAAAAATCTACAGAACCAGGTTTTGTGAAGTGCCAGCTGCATCTGCAGCATCTTACTATCTAGCTCAAAGAAAGAGAAACCACATAAAGCAAAGCGTGAGCTGTGACCATGAGTACCAAATCACGTGTACCAGCCTCTTGACCTCACTAGTGGAGGAAATGAAGGCAATTTCTCCCAACCAAACCTATTTAAAAGGAAAAAACAACAACAACAAAATAAGAAGAGCAACTGACCAACTATAGAGGTATAGGCTACAGACATGAGTCAGTGCCAAGTCGAATAAGTGATCAATCAGGACTTCTCCTGCCTCAGGTAGAAAATTTTAAAGCCACTTGCAAAACGTGAGCTCTTGAAGCCCATCTTCAGGAAAGCCTCATTGATTTCTCTTCAAACAGTTATCTACTGTTCTTTACTTGGACCAAAAAAATGCAGCAAAAGGACAACTATTGCTCTGGAACAAAATTGATTTTTAAAAATGAGAAAAATGTTGATTTACCCTTGCTGGTACATGAATATGATTCTGAAAAATCTCTTCAATATAAAGAAACAAATTGCTGACAGTGTGGGGTCAGGGAGTGGATTAAGTTGTTTATTCCTCCTCTTCCCAGTTGTAACTACTGATGCTTCTGGGTCATGGTATGGCATTTTTTTATTTTTGAAATCAAATTACATATAATAGTCTGTTCTAGGAAAAACAAAACAGATTTTGATCTTAAAAGCAAATCAAATGATGAAATTCGAAATAAAGGACCACTAGAAGTCTAAAATCATTTTTTCATATATGAAGTATTTGTATTTTTTAAAATATAACACATTGAAAAATAAGTAAAACAATAAAAATACAGCACATTGAACTCTATTTTAAACATGTGTAAAATAATTATAATTATCCAAAGAGGCTATGAATTCAATATCTGAAGACTAAAATTAATTCATATATTCATTCTTTTATATCCTATCCAGTACCAAAGAGGACTTCAGGATGTTTACATGGACACTTACACAATAAAATACAAATTTTAAGCAGATGAGGAAACTGGGGAGAAAGGAAACTTCAAGAAATATTTATTAAATACCTACCCTGTGCTAGCAGTGGAGATGTCGTGAACAAACAGACAAGATCACTATTCTCATAGTTTTATATTTTAGTGATGGTACACTGGAAGAAAGACAATGAATAAGTCAAACATTAAAAAAAAAAAGGTCATGGAGGGGTGCCTGGGTGGCTTAGTTGGTTAAGAGACTAACTCTTAATTTCGGTTCAGGGTATGATCTGATGATCGTGGGACAGACCAGCATGGGGCTCCTCGCTCAGTGTGGAGTCTGTTTCAGATTCTTTCTCCCTCTCCCTCTGCCCCTTCCTGCTAGCATTCACTCATACCACCACCACCCCCCGCCAAAATAAGTAAAAAAAAAAAAAAAAAAAAAAAAGGATGGCAAGTGCTGGCAAGTACTAAGAAGACAACAATGTAACATGCTGTGAGAAGAGGGAGTGGGTAGGAATTCTTCAGAAAAGTAGATGGAGGAAACTTGAAATTACTTTTTCTATGCTTATTTTTTTTTATTTTTATTTATTATTTATGATAGTCACACAGAGAGAGAGAGAGAGAGAGGCAGAGACACAGGCAGAGGGAGAAGCAGGCTCCATGCACCGGGAGCCCGACGTGGGATTCAATCCTGGGTCTCCAGGATCGCGTCCTGGGCCAAAGGCAGGCGCTAAACCGCTGCACCACCCAGGGATCCCCTATGCTTGAATATTTTAATCTATGTATAGCATGCATAATGAAAATGTGTACAGATATGACTTTTCATATTGATAAATTATCCCAAGTCAAAGGATACTTCAGATGACTTGAGCTGAAATGGGGATGATGCAGAGTACACTGATGAGCTCAGATGAAGCTGGAAGGAAAACTCATGTTGTGACTTTGGCTTTGGAGGACAGCACAATTTGCCTCTAAACTTCTAGCATCCAACTCAAGGAAAGAAACAATTACATGACAAATCTTTCCTCTTGGTCCTGATCTGGCACCATCCATAAAGTTCCCCAAGACTTCAACTAATACTGTAATTGAATTCTCAGGAATATTACTTACAATATCCTTCAAAATATCCTTTAGAAAAAGTCTGGTAAACTACTGAAGAGTTCACGGATGCAAATGAGAAAACTGATACTGATTCAGATATGAAACTCTTATGACTAACTTAAATCCAAAAAGATTTAAGAAAAAAAAGATCTCTTAAAACTTAAGGATACACAGAGCTCCTCAACCCTGCGTACAAACTGGAAATCCACTGGGGAGATTTTTTAAAAAAATACTCTCACCTCAGAATCTCAGTAGGTGAGGCCAGCATTCTATGGAGGAATAGAGGATAATTCCCCATAAACAGTTTCTCTTTTTTTACCCCATAAACAATTTCTTGTAAGTAAGCTTCTGGCAGATAAAACTCCAACAGGTACTCAGAGTACAGATATTCTCTGCTGACATTAAGATGCAGATTCAAATATTTCTATGCGGTTAAAGAATATCTGAGGTAGAAGTAGAAAGTATACCCATTTCTCGAAATGATGACACAAAATAAACATTAAACATGACATCAATTCACCCCTGAATGAAATTAGCAACAGAGGAGACTTGAGCAGGACCAAGAGTTCTTAAAGAAATGTTGGGTTGACTCCAACACAAAGATGAATGGGTTAAATAAGCAGTATATATTACAAAAGGATTATTTTACTTGGATCTCTAACATTTTGAGAATTCCTTTCTCAACTCTACTGCTTATTGGTTATATGACCCTGGGCAGGTTAATTAGCTTCCTAAAGTCTCAGTAGCCTCAGTGATAAAACGGATATAATATCTACTTCATAATGAAAGATAGCGCATAAATCACTCAGCACAGCACCTTGTACATGGTAACTATTCAACAAAAACTAATTCTATTTTTTCAATTCTTTCCCTCAATATTTGCTTTCTAGGGCTTTTATTGCCTAAGTAAACACATCCAACTAGATGTTCACAGAAGCTATCATTTTGGTTATTACTGATTATGTATCTCTTTCACCTGAAGGCTTTGACATTTGGGACTGTGGAGCTAGTTGCTCTAGGAAGCAACAAAAGATATTCTCTTTTCTTCTGAAGAAAGGAATATGGATCCCCGTTTAGCATTTAAAGTTTCTGTTTTATGCAACTTTGATCACAAAAGGGTATACATAATTTTAGTATTGACTGATGAATATTAAAATCTTCAATTTACAAAAAAAAAATCTTCAATTTACAAAGAAAGATATAACAATAAGTATACATATCCGATTCCAAAACAGAATACCAGCACTTCAAGAGGTGTTTTTCACCTTTTAAATATAAGTATCCTGGGGATCCCTGGGCGGCTGAGCGGTTTGGCGCCTGCCTTTGGCCCAGGGCGCAATCCTGGAGTCACGGAATCGAGTCCCACGTCGGGCTCCCAGTATGGAGCCTGCTTCTCCCTCCTCCTGTGTCTCTGCCTCTCTCTCTCTCTCTCATGAATAAATAAATCTTTTTTAAAAATAAATAAATAAATATTAAGTATCTTTATGTAGTCGGGTTTTTTTTAAGATTTTATTTATTTATTCATGAGAGACAGAGAGACAGAGAGAGAGGCAGAGACACAGGCAAAGGCAGAAGGAGAGACAGGCTCCATGCAGGGAGCCCGATGTGGGACTCGATCCCAGGTCTCCAGGTGGCACTAAACAGCTGAACCCAGGGCTGCCCCTATGTAGTCATTTTCAAGTTAGTAGATGTGATGCATTCCTCCTGTGTTCTGCAAGTTGCAAGAAATATATACTTCCAATGGGACAAATATAAGAAATCTTTGACCTCACTGCCATTGAATGACATCTAAACAAATGTTCTGGGCCTCCTACCATAAGGCCAGTTAAGCACTGAGGTTAAGCAGAGCCAGTGCAGTGGAGTTAAAGTGCCAGGATTCAAATCCCTTCTCAGCTACTTACCAGCTTTGTGGTCTTATAGCTGGTATTACCAGTCATATGATTCTTACAGGACTGCAGTGAATTAATGTGTACCATATACCAAGAAGTGCTGCACACATAAAAAGTAACCGCATAAGTTACTGTATATTAAGTATTTTAGTGTCTATTATAACATAAATGATAAAAGTACTATAAGCACTTCTCTTTTCCTGTTTTCTATTTCCTTCCTCCTCACCATTCTACTTAATGTTCCTATCTCTACTGCTCTCCTTCCTCCTTTAATTAACATCCTTTTCCATTTGGATCTTATCCATGAAACGTAATGATAGATGTGGCCTTATTTGAGTACACTGACCTTACAGATTCTTGCTCTCAATGAGCCATGACAAGAAAGCAGGCCTCTGTCCATGTACTTTTAGGAAGCACCCCTTCATTAAAAATGATAGAACTCTTGGTATTCTTTGAAATTTGAGAAAGCAAATACAACTGAGAATGATTTTTATCAACCCATAAGCTCTTAGAGTCATTCATAGTTTTCCAGGTATCGCTGTAAACAAGTGATGAAAGATGGGTTCTTTTGATACACAGTGAGATCATTAAACAGAACTTCAAAGATGCCCAAAAAACATATAAACAAATTGGGATCTCATAGAGTAAAAACAAGACTTAAAGAAAACTCCAACAATCCTCAATATCATTTTCTTTTAACTATTCAATTTTAAGAGATGAATGCTGGTAGGAGAATAAAAATATGCTGGAAAATGTTTCCTTCCTATTTATAGCAGCAAAACAAAGTTTTGATTGGTGGCAAAACTTTATCAATATTGAGCTACTTAGGTTTAACAAATGCACATTAAGAAGAAAAAAATTGTTTGTGCTAACCTTGCAAAATACTTCCAAAACTGTAATTCCTAGGAGCCCTTTTCCGCCAGAGAAGCAAAGTAGTCCCACAGACAATTTACCGTGAAGCTGACTCAGTGCTCCCAAGTGAAACAGCACAATTTTAAGTACAGCTCATGCATGCTTAGGCATATGTATAAATATATTCATAAAAATGGAGCACACTAACTTGCCATCTTGCATTACTGATTATCAAAACTATGATAAATTATAGATCTGTTTTTGGTACCTGACTACTTGAGAAGCTACAACACTATCAGGAAAGAGAGAAGTAAGTAGCCTATCTATTCAATGACAGCAAAGACTTCTGACAAAAATAAATTCTGCTACTTGTAGAGAAATATAATCAACTGGATGAAAAACAACTGAAAATCTAGGAGATGAACACACATCAAAATAAACCACCCAATAACCTATCTTTGATGCTACAGTAAATGTCATGCTTGGCTAGCAATAATTTTTTAAAAGTAGCCATTAGGTGCTTTTTCTTAAAAATAGTAATTAAGTGATTATCAGTATGAAACCATCACTAAGGCTCAGTATGTACTATGTTGCCCATATAGATGCCCAATTGAAAACATTTTATCCATTTATCCACAAACACACAATTCCTTCAGCACAAATAACTTCAAGTCAGAAGAATAATAATTTGAATACTCTAGTTCTGAGTGCTATTTACAGGACTGAAATTACTTCAGACTAAGTAGACAACCCTGAGGACAGCAAGGTTACCCACAATCAAATATACTTTCTTTGACTATCATTTCTGGAACTTTATGGCAAAATAACTTTCCTAACCTTGGGATAAAAATAAAGTATGCATTCAAGTAACTGGCCATGTAGTAAAGAAATCTTTTATCATATGGACTATTATCATCTGTTATTTCACACCAAATTATCCATATTTCCCTAAAAGCAAAAGAAAAATTTCTTCCAAACGTACCAAACATATAAATATTCTTTTTTTAAAAAGATTTATTTATTCATGAGAGACACAGAGAGAGAGGCAGAGACATAGGCCGAGGGAGAAACAGGCTTCCTGCAGGGAGCCTGATGCAGCACTCGATCCCAGGACCCTGGGATCATGACCGGAGCCAAAGGCAGAAGCTCAACCACTGAGCCACCCAGGTGCCCCCCCATAAGTATTTTTCTCTACCTAGTACTGAAAATTGAAACTAGGACACATTAAGAGTAAAATTAAGGTGTTTTATACCATAATAGTTCTTGTGAGCTTTTTGAAACATTAAATAATACATTCCTGGTTTCCTTACTCTAGGTCAATGGCTTTATCCTACTAGGTAAGAAGTAGTTCCTGAATTAGGTTACATGACCTGCGAGGTCTCTTCCATCTCTAGGACTGTTAGATTCCACTTAGTTATGTAAATTTTAGTAATTGTAACTTACTTCTGGGAATGTGTTAAATTCGGATAATTAGGGCACCGTTTTTGCATTAAAGTGATGTCATAAACTTTCTAAATAGTACTCGAACGGCCTGAGGGAGTAAACGTTATTTAATAAAAACTCATATAGTGCTTACAATATACCCAGCATTGTTCTAAGTGCTTTATACGCTCATTTATACAGTATTTTCCATATATTTAGTAACTAAACTCTTGTGAAGCTTAATGAGTATGTGAATTAGCATTGACCAATGAACAGAAGTGAACAACCACTTTCACTTACTCTCTGAAATTAAAATTATTCATTTTTAACAATTAGGATTATCCCACAATATTATGAATTTGGTCAGTTAATTCTTCTTCCTCAAGTCCTTCAATTGCTCCCAGGACAAACCAAATTCCTCCAAAAATCATAAAGGTACTGCAGAATCTACTCCCTGCTTTCCTGTTTTGGCTCATCTGTACCTTAAATCCTAACTATGTGCACTTAACAAAAATGTGTCCTGCTCCCTATATGTCCATCTACTTAGTGCCCCTTTGATTTGATACGCCCATCATCTTCCCTTAATCTGGCCAATTCCTACTTACCTTCAAACCACAGCTAAGATAGCACCTCCCCAGATAGAGCCCCCTGACTGCTCACCTGGGTTAAATACTGTGTTTTCTCTGCTTCCATAGCTTCCTGTGATCACCTCCAGAAAATCACACAGAAGGGCAGAGGATAACTGCTTATCCATTCATACATCTTTCCACTTGTCTATAAATTCCTTAAAGGCTTGAACTGTGTCTTTTATCTCTAAATCCCCAGAGCCTTGTACAAAAATTGATACACAGTATGAGCTCAAGTAAATAAATGCCTTTTAAATACACAAATCAACAAATGAATATGAGAGTTTTGTGAAATGATAGAAAGGCATCCCAATTTTATTTCTGAAGAAGAAAGGAAATTGCTAAAAATATCTATGGGTAGCTAAGATGCCATAATTTTATCTATGTAATTACCAAGAAATAATAAAGGCCATATATAATCACCTTGAGTTTTTAGGTCCAATGCCAGCCCTCAATGAAACCAAAAATGGAGGAAAACTTAGTTCCCTAATCATAGGAAAATTTGGCATTTGGCAATTGAGTCTTAACAACTGGAACTGCCAGATTCAGACCCAGTAGTCAGCAATTTCTAACTGTAGTTTAAAATGCATGGTAAACAGCAACAGTCCCCCAGCTAATCCAGACATCCAACCAGATGCTGTGAGTGTACCTCACAGGGGCCAGGCACTGAGATAACTGGCTCATAATAATTACTTTGATGAGGGGCACCTGAGTGGCTCAGTACTTTAAGCGTCTGACTCTTGACTTCAGCTCAGGTCATGATCTCAGGGTTGTGAGATGAAGCCCACAAAGGGCTCTGTGCTGGGGCATGGAGCCTGCTTGAGATTCTCTCGTCTCTCTCTGTCCCTCCCCCTCACTTGCATACTCATGAGCAGACTCTCTCTCTCTCTCTCTAAAAAAAAAAAAAAATGATGATAAGACAGTATCTTCACTTTCAATCCTGATGTGAATAATCTCTTCAACTGTTCAACCTAATTCTACCAGTTTATCTACTCCTCACCAGAAGCCAGTCATTCTTCTCAACTGTGAGGTTTATTATTGTAAGAAACAGAAATTGCACAGACCCAAAGTATCTTCTGCCCCAATGGAAAAGCCTATGATCCAAAAACTGCCAGAGTAGTGCTCCATAATTGGAGAGAAAAGAAGGAAACTGGCCAAAGATGGTGGTCTTTCACAAACACAGTGAAGGGCAGAGGGTACCTAAAGACACCACCAGCACCAGGCAGAGACTTGGAGATTCCAGGTTCAATTCTGCAGTTTTCTTTTTCTTCATTTCTACTTCCTTCTGTTGCCCTTTCTCTCCAAGAAAGTCTTGTGATTTGTTTTAATGCACTGACTCTCTCAGCAAAAATTCAGACTGGGAAACTACAGGATGAAAGACCCCCCTATCTTCAATGAATAAATTGCAAGGAAAAAAAAAAATCAAGGAAATAGAGAGGGAAAAAATCAAAGGGATGCCTGGGTGGCTCAATGGTTGGGCGCCTGCCTTTGGCTCAGGTCCTGATCCCAGGATCCCGGATCAAGTTCTGCATCACGCTCCCTGCGAGGAGAGTGCTTCTCCCTCTGCCCGTGTCTCTGCCTCTCGCAGTCTGTGTCTCTCATGAATAAACAAATCTTTAAAAAAATAAATAGGCTCAAAAAATTAATTAATTGCAATCTATAGACATGATTTGGATCTTGGATTAAACAAACTTCAATAATAAATGTGCATTACATTTATATATATTTATCAAATATACTTACATACAACATATTTATATATATAATATACATTTATACATTAGGTATAATATGGTTACATTTTTTGAAAGAATCTTTTTAAAAGTACAAAGTTTTTATGAATGAAATCATATGATTTGCTTCAAAATAATACAAGAAGAGAAGAAAATAGGTAGGAGATAAATGAAACAAAACTGGCTATGAGTCACTAATTATTGAAGGTGGGGGTTCATTATAATCTATTTTGTGAATGCTTGAAATTTTTCATAATCAAAAGTTGTAAATGTGTGAGAGAATATTCCTCCACAGAAATAATTCTCACTGAAAAATAAGTGTCCTTTGCTTCTTGAGTTTTACTATGAAAACAAGTCAAATGTAAGGAAAATAGGTATTTATCAAACATTAAATTAAATAATGGAATCCTTCATTAAAATTTGACACATTAGATTTTCTACTACCATAATCAAACTTTGAAGGATATTACTGTAGTCCTTTAAATTAATTTCTTAAATGAAAATTTCAACAGAGCTAAGCCCTTGGCTACAAAAACAGATGGCATTTTTCTATTTTTACATATTTTATACATATAGATCAAATGCCATAACTATCACAGCATCAATGTACAGCTTTAAGATATTTATTTATTTATTTATTCATTCATTCATTCATTCATTCATTCATGAGAGACACACAGAGAGAGGCAGAGAGATAGAGGGCGAAGCAAGCTCCTCGGAGAGAGCCCAATGCGGGACTCGATTCTTGGACTCCAGGATCATGCCCTGAGCCAAAGACAGACGCTCATCCGCTGAGCCACCCAGGCATCCCCCTTTTTTTTTTTTTTTTAAGACTACACATCTTAAAGTATTAATAAAAACATTTACACATGTGAAAATGTTCAACCAGCCTTTAGATTAGCAAAGTTTACATTTTCAACCACATGAGCAAGTCCTACCACAATATGTACTTAGAGGTCAATGAACTGTTTGCCAGGTTGATGTATGCGAATATAAAAATTGCTCAGAGAGCCGGAAATAATTACCTATCTTAGCAAGTAAGTTCAAAATAGTTTTCAGGCATTAGCTCTGGGTGCGTGATATTGATCTAAATGTGGGTAAACGGTAAACTTAAAGAGTATTTCTTAAACATAGTTTATAAACGTCCAATAAACAACACGGTTCACATTACACTAAAGGATTGCTACCAAAGAAGAAATAGGGGAGGAGACGCCTTTTCTGAGAAGCGGAGGTGAATGGGTCCATCTCCGGCGTCCAGAAACTGAGTGAGTTGAGAACACTGCAGTTTAGCTTATTTTCACAGTTTTAGTTAGGGATTTCTAGGTCTGTCTCTTGATTTTTTTTTTTTCTACAGTACTAACCTTGGTTGAAATCACGTATGAAGTCTTTTCGAGGATGAAAACAAGCACCACAATAATGGTGATGCAAATCCTATCCAAAGCCTATAACCCTTCTCGCCTAAGCCCGGCTTCTGCCCGACAGAGGGGAGAGGGTCTCCACCCCTTCGCTCAGAATGCCGCACTGCCACTGCCGAAGACATCCCGCACAAACTCCGCTCTAGCAAAGCTCCGGCCTGTGGTTCTTTGGGGGGGGGGGTGGCTCCCCCCACTCCCTTCTTCTTTGCAGAGAGCGCCATGTACGTCTCGCAAGAGGACTGCGCTCGTTCAGCGAAGACGCTGCATCTCCAGGGCGACGGAGAGCAAACGAGCGGTAGGGTGGGCCAGGCCGCGCCCAGCACCCCCCCCCCGGACCGCGCCGCTCACCTGCCCGCCGGCGGGGTGGCCCCGCACCCGCGTGTCGAGAGCGTCGTGTCCAGTTTCGTCTTCGCCGCCCGAGCGGTAGAGGAGCCGGAGTGGCACGATGCTCTGGCGCTCCAGGAAGCGGTTTTCGTCCCTCCTCTCCAGCTCCGTCAACGAGGCGTCTCCTCCAGGCAGCAGAAGGGTACGGAGGGAGTGGGGAGGCAAGGAGAAAATAATGACCCTGACCCACACATACTCTCACCTCCCGCGGTCCGACGTCTCGGCGATGCAAATCCCGCCGCCCCCTCCCTCCCCGTCCCCATCTGGGGAAGACGCAGGGACGCCAGCCGAAGAGCCCTGGACCAGCTCATCTGAGATCATCCAGGATCGGGGCCCAGAGGCACAGCACCCCTTTCCCATCCTCCGCATTCCTCTTCTTCAGAAGAGGTAAAGCAGGCATTGACCGAGGGCTTCCAAGGCATCCGCGCGCCCCCACACATGTATTTTCGCCTCACTTCTCACCACCCTTCCAAATAAAAAAAATCTCCCCGCGCACTCGGGAAACGGGGACGTCCGTTTCCAGCGCGCTAGAGGTCTGCAAAGACTCCTGGAAAATGGTACGTCCCGAAGCCACGGAGGGTGGCGAACTTACCTGCCCGGCCGCAGCGCGCCGGGGGGCAGGTCCCCAGGGCGCAGAGCAGCAGGAAGGGCACGGACGCGGCCGCCGCCGCCGCCGCCGCCGCCGCCGCCGCCTGCATGGTGCTGCCGTCAGCCCGCCTCGCTCGAGACGCTCAGCTCCTCATGCCCTGCAGCGGGGTCCGGCTCCCGGGGCCCGCGCCCCCTGGCTCGCCTCGGCCGCCCCCTCCCAGTCCCGGCCGGTGCTGCGGCGGCCGCGGCGCTGCAGCCTCCGCCGCGGCGCTGCCTCAGTGCTGCATTGTGCTCCGCGGGCGCTTCCGCTGGCGGGGGGAGCGAGCGAGTGCTGCATTGGGCGGTTGGCTGTAGCGAGGCGGTTTCTAGCGCCTCCCACCTCATCCCATGGCAAGGACTCCGGCGGGCGACGAGCGCTCAGCAGGGAGCGAGCGCCTGGTGCACTCGCCCCCCGCGCGCGGGCAGGGGCGCGCGCCGGAGAGTCAGCTGGGAAATGTAGTTCCTTCCCCGCGTCCCGCTCGTCTCCGCGACGGTGCGGACTGTCGCGACCTCGTGACCTCGAGGTCCTCTAGGGCCGGAAGAAGGGGGGAAAGGGCCGAAGAGAGGTCATCGCTGGCAGGCCTCCTGGGCACCGAAGCATCCCAACTGTGCAGCTGCGAGAGCCGGTATCTTCACTCTGTGCGTCCGCAAAGAACCATTAAATAAGGTTTTCCAGATTCAGTAGTTCCTTAGATTATTGTCAGCTGCATGGCCAATTAACCATTCATCCAATGCTGATGGAGGGCCTACTGTGTGCCCAGTGGCTCACGAGGACACAACCGTGCACAACACCAGGTGTAAGAAGCACGTGCGTGCTCTTAGATATGATGAACGCCGTTGTTGACCTTACAGTGTGAACGTGCCCTGGCAATGCTTAGAGGAGGATCACTACCTCGGCCCGGCGAGTCATGGAAGGAGAACATCGCGAAGGTCTACGCAGACACTGGAAGGGGGTCTTGGATTTAGCCCGAGTGTCCAGGACGTGTTCTTCTTTCTCTGATCTCTGCCTGAAGGAGAACCCTGAAGGAACTATCCTAACCTCTGATGGGGGCTACTAGAAAGGACAGTTTTGTTCAGAGTAGCAGTGTTTCTCTTATAGGGAAATTTGGCTCAGATGCAGCCAGGGATACAAGACCATTGGACCTAACAGGCTTCACGTTTTATCATTTCAACTTAAGTACTTTTGCTGCTGATGGATGGAACAGAGAGAACTTACTATTCACCTCAAATCTCTATTAGGCTGGATCTGTACTCTACTCTCCCGTCTTGCCCTTGACCCTCTTCTTTGTGAAAACCAGACTTGAGGAACTCTATCTTCCCAGGCTGCTAATTCCATTTTTTCTCTAATTCCAACTGTTAGAAACTCTTGAGGATAAGACAGTCATACAATAATTAATTATCACCATAATTAACACTTGTGTAATATACAGTTTTTCTGAGGTCACGTTTAATGCCGTTTGAACTTTGGATCAGCAATTGAATACATAGTATTCCCATTTCAGAGAGGAGGAAATTCAGGCTCAAACATGCATCTTGCAAATACTGCAACCACTGGCTGCTTGTAGCTACTTAAATTTGAATTAAGTAAAAGTAAATACATTTTTTTAAGAGTTTCTTGGGAAATTCTGATACCAGATTCCTTTTTTTTTTTTTTTTTTAAGATTTTATTTATTCATGAAAGACACAGAGAGAGAGAAGCAGGCTCCCTGCAGGAATCCCAATGCAGGACTCCATCCCAGGATAGGGATCACACCCTGAGCTGAAGGCAGCCACTCAGGTGCTGAGTCACCCAAAGTAAACAACTTAGAATTCACTTCCTCAGTCGCATTAGACACATTTCTATACTGCCTGTGACTAGCAGCTACTGTACAGTACGGTATAGAAATATAGAACATTTCCATCCCAGACAGCTCTATTGAACAGAAGTGGCTTAGAGAATTTAAAGGACTTTTCCTAAGGTCCCATAGCTAGTTATAGAGTAGACTGGATATCTTGCTTTCAGATCTGAGTCTTTACCCACTGTTCCCTGGTCAAACCTGTGTTTTTGTAGCCTCCATCCTAATTCTGGTCTTATAAAGCATGCAGAAGAATATTACATATGATGCTCTGTGGAGATGTTTTTTCTTTCCCCAGTGGAAAAAAACTTTACCTCTGCATCTTGTGACATGTTTTCAGGTTTCCATCATGATGATTTGAAAATACACTCCAATATGTCAATGTCCCAGCTAAAGTGTGGTGTTCATAATTAAATACAACTTAGACATAGTTTTATAAGCAAACAGTAGAGAGGAGAGGTACTCTTTTCTCCCTTGAGAGAACATTTTATCATACTTAGGTAACCACATCTCAATGATCTTATTGTCATTTCAAAAAAATTTACCCAAATTTTCAAATGCATGAGATACTTAAGAATTTTATATATGGCATGCAATTATAGCCTGAATGAGGGCTGAAAGATTTCATTGGTACACTTTACACCTTAATGCAGATTTCATGGTAGCTACAGTAAAAGAGAATTGAACCCCAAGGCCCTGCAGGCACCTGGGTGGCCAGGTAGGTGGTTAAGCCACAAACTCTTGGTTTCAGTTTGGCTCATGATCTCCAGGTTGTGAGATTGACCCTCGCATCTGGCTCCACACTCAGTGGGGAGTCTGCTTGAGATTCTCTCTCTCCCTCTGCCCTCCCCCCCCCCACCCAGCTTACACTCTTTTTCTCTCTCTCTCTAAAATAGATAAATCTTAAAAAACAAAAAACAACCACCCAAGAGCCTGGAAAAGCCGATTACCTTCATCGTCTACATAATAGACCTAAATTCTTAACTCAATTCTCTTATTTGGAATAATTAATTTTACAGGTTTTATAAATATTGTGCTGTTCTAAGTATACTCCATATTTTTTATTTAAGGGTCTCTTACTGTTATAAGCAATGCCTCACTGTGCATCTGTTGTGAGCATTTCTCTAAAACAGATACCAGAATGAGGAATTGCGTAGTCCATAGGGTTTACACATTATTTTAATGAATAAATACATGCCTTTAAATAACTTCATCTTCTTGGCACAGAATGGACATCCTGAGAGGCAAAGTAAATGAGAAGATACCTGTGCTATGAACTACACAGTTTCTCCAAGGCATGTGTTGTGGTGGGGAGGGGCAGGAGTAAAGTTGTCTCAGTGACATTTCAGAATAAAGGTTCTCATCCTATACGGAGAGAAAGTCCTTTGAATCTCTTTATAGTAATGTGCTTCTGGCCACATCTTGCCTATTTTCTACATACTTATATTTGATATTATATGGTTTTCAGTGAATTTTTTGATTCCCATCTAGTTAATTAACACATTCATCACCTCACATATATTTTTTGGGGGGATGGGAACATTTAAGTTCTATTAGCAAATTTCAATCAGTTAACACAGTGTTATCAAATATAGTCACCATGTTTTTTTACACTGATTCTCAGATATTATTCATCTTTTTTTAAAAGATTTTTAAATTTATTTATTCATTAGAGACACACAGAGAGAGAGGCAGAGACACAGGCAGAGGGAGAAGCAGGCTCCATGCAGAAAGCCGATACGGAGTTCGATCCCAGGACTCCAGGATCACCCCCTAGGCGGAAGGCAGACGCTAAACCACTGAGCCACCCAGGGATCCCCAGATATTATTCATCTTATAATTAAAAGTTTGTGCCATTACCAACCATTCCTTATTACCCCCACCTCTCAGGCCTGGCAACCAATTTTCTATTCTTTATTCTGTAAGTTCGACTTTTTTTTTTCTTTAGAGTCCACATATAAGTGATGCTGTGCAGTATTTGTGTTTGTCTGCCTGGCTTATTTCACCTACTAAAATGCCCTCAAGTTTCATCTATATGGCAGGATTCCTTCTTTCTTAAGGCTAATTTTTTCCTTTTTTTTTTAAGATTTTATTTATTTATTCATGACAGAGAGAGAGAGAGAGAGAGAGAGCAGAGACACAGGCAGAGGGAGAAGCAAGCTCCATGCAGGGAGCCTGATTTGGGACTCGATCCCGGGTCTCCAGGATCACACCCTGGGTTGAAGGCAGAGCTAAACTGCTGAGCCACCCGGGCTGCCCAGGGCTAATTTTCAATTGTATGCATATACCATATCTTCTTTATCCATTCATCTGTTGATGGACATTTAGGTTATTTCTATATCTTGGCTATTGTGAATAATACTGCAGTAAAAGAACATGAGAGTGCAGTAGTTTTGGAGGAAGCCCATTTGCCCCAGCCCTGCCAGTCTTAACACCAAGAGTTAGGAGTTAGAAAGTTAGAGAAAACTAAAGCCATAGTTTTTTTGCCCCTTTATGTTAACTCTGATTTATAGGGCCGCTTGTACTTCTGGAGTCTGGATTCACAGATCAAGTTCAAACCGATCCTTATGTCATCATCAAGGTCCTTGAGTGGTTTCTTGGTATTTCCGTTAGTTTTGTACATAGCCTCTTAGTTTAGTTCTTTAGTATGCAAATGCAAATAAGTTGTAATATTAGGAAAACTTTTGTTAGTTTTAAAAGATTTTATTTGACAGAGAGTGAGTGAGCATACAAGTAGGCAGAGCAGCAGGCAGAGAGAGAGAGGGAGAAGCAGACTCCCTGCTGAGCAGAGAGCCTAACACAGGACCCTGGGATCATGACTTGAGCCAAAGGCAGACAGACGCTTAACTGACTGAGCCACCCAGGAGCCCCAGAAAACTTTTGTGATTTTTTTTTGTTTTGTTTTGTTTTTGTTTTTTAAAGATTTTATTCATTCATGAGAGACACACAGAGAGATAGAGGCAGAGACACAGGCAGAGGGAGAAGCAGGCTCCATGCAAGAAGTCTGATGCGGAACTCGATCCCAGGTCTTCAGGATCACACCCGGGTCAAAGGCGGCGCTAAATCGCTAAACCCCCCTGGCTGCCCAACAACTTTTGTTTTAATGTCAGAATGAGCATATCCAATTTCTGCCGTACAGTCTTAAAGTTTTATTCACAGAGGTAAATAAATTGTGTGTGTTCTTTGGAAAATTTTCTATTCAGTTCCTGTACCCAGTTTTTTTTAAGATTTTATTTATCTATTCATGACAGACACAGAAAGAGAGAGAGAGAGAGGGGCAGAGACACAGGCAGAGGGAGAAGCAGGTTCCACGCAGGGAACCCAACGCGGAACTCGATCCCAGGTCTCCAGGATCACACCCCAGGCCAAAGACGGTGCTAAACCGCTGGGCCACTGGGGCTGCCCCTCTACCCAGTTTTTTTGTTTTTTTTTTTTTAATTTATTTATTCATAGACACACACACACCCACACACACACAGGCAGAGACACAGGCAGAGGGAGAAGCCGGCTCCATGCAGGGAGCCTGATGCGGGACTCGATCCTGGATCTGCGGGATCACACCCCGGGCTGAAGGCGGCGCTAAACCACTGAGCCACCAGAGCTGCCCTCTACCCAGTTTTTTTTGTTTGTTTGTTTGTTTGTTTATTTATGATAGTCACAGAGAGAGAGGCAGAGACACAGGCAGAGGGAGAAGCAGGCTCCATGCACCGGAAGCCCGATGTGGGATTCGATCCCGGGTCTCCAGGATCGCGCCCTGGGCCAAAGGCAGGCGCCAAACCGCTGCGCCACCCAGGGATCCCTCTACCCAGTTTTTAATCAAATTGTTTTGCTATTGATTTGTAGGACTTATATATTCTGGATATTAACCCCTTATCAGAATATGATTTGCAAATTATTTCCTCCCACTTGGTAGTCTTTTCATTTTGTTGATGGTTTCCTTTCCTGTGCAAGTTTTTTTAGTTTAATACAGTCCTGCTTGTTTATTTTTGTTGCCTTTGTTCTGGTGTCAAATCAAAAAAATATTCCCAAGACTAATGCCAGGTAGTTAATATCAAGAATTGTGGAGGTGGTTAATAGAACATGCTTCCTTTAGAAGCAAAATGTAGGGGGAATCCCTGGGTGGCGCAGCGGTTTGGCGCCTGCCTTTGGCCCAGGGCGCGATCCTGGAGACCCGGGATCGAATCCCACGTCGGGCTCCCGGTGCATGGAGCCTGCTTCTCCTTCTGCCTGTGTCTCTGCCTCTCTCTGTGTGTGTGTGTGACTATCATAAATAAATAAAATAAAATAAAATTAGAAAAAAAAAAAAGCAAAATGTAGGGACGCCTGGGTGGCTCAGTGGTTGGGCGTCTGCCTTCAGCATGATTCTTGAGTCCTGGGACGGAGTCCCATACTGGGTTCCCCACAGGGGGCCTGCTTTTCCCTCTGCTTATGTCTCTGCCTCTGTGTCTCTCATGAATAAATAAATAATTAATAAATAAATAATAAAATCTTTTAAAAAAGCAAAATGTATGGACAATAACAAAGTCATTTTTCAACTTGCACCATTAAAATCAGCCTCAGGAGGCTGAGGGAAAGTGCTTGAAACAAGAATTAAGATCCTCTATTTCCAGACTTGAGTCAGTTTTTCAACTCAAAAACCACCAACTAAAGAAAAAATCATGTCCCCAGGAGAAGGACCCAGCATCACATGTCAAGTACACATACACATGGTAACGATTCCCTTAGCTCTTCCCTAAAAGGACTTACCTCCATTTACCTGGGTAACTGCACAGGGGAAAGGGGTAAGAATACCCAAATAACTGTTGGATGCAGGGTCTGAACTGCCAGTGATACCTGGGACTCCAAGCACCTATTATGGTGGGGCATATGGGAGCCAGGTAATAAATGGAGTCCTGGCCAAGCTTTGGTTAAGAATGAGTCAGCAATGTCATTTGCTTAGCCTCTGAATGTTTCATTAGAAAATACTTTAGTAAATCATCCACCTTGTATCTCTGACCTAAAGGGTAAGAATCATAGTGGACAAGACCAAAAGAAAAGAAAAAATTGACATAGAAATAGAAATTGAAAAGAAGAAAGAAAAAAGAAAAGACCAAGTGAGAATCTGAAACTGCCTTTCTTAGCCAAGCCCAAGTAATACATCAAAAATAAAATCTTAATCTGGGGGAATGGTGATGGAGGAAATTAATCCTCTGTTATACATCTAAAGATGGTTGATTTCCATCCTCTTCATCTGGGTTATAAACAGTAGACTGCCACAAACTGCACTAAGTGTAGCCTGCACTGCAGATGCAGTGCCAGATGTGATATTGTTTTCATTGCAAATGAACACTTCAAGTACATGATATACAGCTATTGTTTGGGTGGATGCATAGTTTTCCATCCCAGTCAGGAAAAAAAAAAATAAAAAATCAGGAACAGACTGCATGCACATGGAAGATTACAGTACACATTTTACTTGCCCTTTGTTATAATTTGAAGAGGTTGCCATTGAGAACATGTTAATCCATTATATTGATGCTATAATATTTATCAGATCATATGAATAAGTTGGAAATTTTGGTTAGGCACATGTCCTCTAGCAGGTGAGAGATGTACCCTAAGAAGATTCAGGGACTTGTCACATCAATAACATTTTTAGAGTTCCAGTGGTCAAGGTATGCCAGGACATCCCATTCAAGGTAAAACAAATTATTGCATCCTGAACTTCCCAAATAATGAAGGAAATATAATGCTGGTAAGCCTCTTCAGATTCTGGAGGGAGTATATTCCAAATGGGAGTACTGCTTCCACCCAAGATATGAAAGGCTGCCAGCTGTGAGCAAAAAAAAATAACTCTGCAGTCACATAACCTGGCAGGTTCAAAGACTTGAGAGGTACCAGTGGTAGGAAAACGACTTTATGGAAAACCCCAATAGGGAAGTGAAAACTTTCTCTGGAGGCTTAGAGTAAGGCTATGCCATCTTCAGTGGAGAATTAGGTACTTTTGGAAAAACAAAAATAGTTTGTTGTATGAAATGACACGTGGGAGACGAAGAGCCGGTCTGTGGGGCAAAAACCGTCATGTGGTCACAATTGCCAGTCATAAGCTGAAGTTCTATCAGACCTCTCATCAGATGGGGCAGGTGCACCAATAACCCATCGTAAGCTGGAATTGGCATATCCAGGATGGAGCTAGAGCAAGACCAAAGAGCTCAAGAAATGAGCCAGGGAGCCCAGGGCCCCATGTCATCCATGCTATTGCATCAGTTCCTCTCCCTCAGGTTGCATCCCCTTGATCAGATGAACTAGGAGGAAAACTCCAAACTTAAGTCAGGGGATTAGTTGCTTCTGTGGGTGCAGACTGAACATACATGGTAGCTGCCATACAGCTCCACTCAGTGGTGGCACTGAAAGCCAGTCAGTCACAAGAGAATCTTCCTCATAGGCAGAGCTTCGAGTGGTATACCTCTGGTCATTGCCTTTGTATGGGAAGAGAACTGGCCCAAGTTTAGAATATATATGGACTGCTGAGCAGTGAGAAATGACATGGCTGGCTGTTAAGGGATGTGGAAAGAAAAACATCTGAAGACTTAGTACAAGGGGTAATGGCAGATGGTATATGGGGGTGGGCATGAAGTGTAAGCATCTTCATATCACATGTTAACGCCACCCCAATGCTGGCACAATGGGTACATGAGCAAAAAGGATTATGGTGGCAGGAAAAAAGTACCGGACAGGCTTGTTAGCATGAGTTCCTATTTACCGAAGCTGAAGTTTCTGCTGTTGCCACATACTCAACCTGCCAGACACACACCTACACTGACATGGCACAATCTGTCGAGACCAGTCAAGCACAATAGATGGCAAGTTGATCATACTAGGCACAGTTAACATAAACTAAATTGCAATTTACTATACACTTAAGCACAACCAAATGAAATAAACTTTGAGGGACTTTGATAATTTCCACTTTCTTCTTCACAAAGGAATCTGTGGAATCTTTTAATAGACACGGCTGTTTGTCTTAATCTGGTCCTTACTATTCAAAGCTTATTGTTTTGGGGCCACACTATTCTCCCAGTGTTCAAAACTGGAGTACGTTTTTCTTGCTCAAGTAACACATTTTATCAGATTCTTTTTGCATTGTTAATTGCCCAGTGCTCTTCCTAGATTTTTCCTATTTTTTTGCATGGTATTTTAAGGAGGCTACTTCCTTCTAATATTACTTACAAAATTAATGCTCATTAATGGCCCTTGTTTGCCAGAGTCTACGTTTTGCTTTTCAACCTGACATGTGCAAAATTACTAGTCTGTATAGTCATGTAGGTGGGCATAATACTGCCTCTTTATGCAAAAGGCTTTTTGGTTGGAATTTGTGGAAACATAAACGCTATATTACTTTTTGTGTAACAGCATTTAACACTCCAACTAATGCAGCTAAAAGGCTAGACTGCTCTTTCATTTGATCTAGTTTTTATACTATGCCATTCCTTCTCAATCCCTGCCCCACTCTCCATGACAAACAATGTAATCACAGCATTTGGCTCATACATTATTGGTCATAGCAAAGACTTCAACACCAGCAAGTCTATTAAGTGGCTGATATCTAAGGTAATTTGGCCTCAATATCTCTTGAGCAACCTATTATGTAACCAGCATTCTTTCAGACCTTTTTAACCTGGCAATTCCATGATTTCATATCTCACTAGCCCAGTGAGGGTTTAGTTTACATTACTCTTAAAAATATTTCCATCTCCAGGGTGCCTGGGTGGCTAGGTCAGTTAAGCATCTGTCTCTTGATCTTGGCTCAGGTCTTGATCTCAGGGTTGTGAGTTCAAGCCCCACATTAGGTTCCATGCTAAGCATGAAGCCTACTATAAAAAGTTAAAAAAAAGGGGATCCCTGGGTGGCGCAGCGGTTTAGCGCCTGCCTTTGGCCCAGGGTGTGATCCTGGAGACCTGGGATCGAATCCCACGTCAGGCTCCCAGTGCATGGAGCCTGCTTCTCCCTCTGCCTGTGTCTCTGTCTCTCTCTGCCTCGCGACTATCATAAAAAAAAAAAAAAATCTTTCCATCTCTTTTGGGAGGGGAAATATCATCCTTACTTTACACTCTACTAGTGAAACATAGCATTGGAATGATTCCTAACTGAAGTGAAACAAAATTTTCTTTTGTCTCACATTCACCAAACTGTATTTATAGAAACTTATATTTAAATACATTTATTATATTATTTGGATAGATTAGTATTAACTACACATCTATCCTAGCACCAAAGTGTTTTTTAAAAACTTAATTTTTATCTGATAGCATATAATCTCATATTTCCAGAAATAAGGATTCAAGCTCAGTGGTTTTAAAGTGTTATATATAACATCCTCTTTCCTATTCCTTTTAAAACTAGATAGATTTTGTCCTGACACTCATCAAGATTCTCTGCAAAGTTTAACATTAGGATTAATAACATCTACATATGGTTCCATAAATTATTTTAATATACTAATCTACATTATCCAAAAAAGGTATTGGCTTCAAAAACCATTTAAAATATTTTTTAAAAAGATTTTATTTATTCATGAGAGACACAGAGAGGCAGACAGAGAAGCAGGCTCCATGTAGGGAGCCTGACGTGGGACTCGATCCCAGGTCTCCAGGGTCATGCCCCAGGCTGAAGGCGGCGCTAAACCACTGAGCCACTGGGGCTGCACCATTTAAAATATTCTACTGACATGTAAAATATACCTCTGCTACAACTTACTACCTTAGAAAAATAAACATTCATTTTGAAACACAAAGCCACATTGTCTTCACTGCCACTTTGTAGCTACTCCTGGAAAAAGAGCCACCAACTTTGCTACACTGTCAGTTGCCCACAGCTGAGTTAATTAGGGTGCCTTTTTTTTCTTAACACCTTTCCACTTCAATGCTCTTGTTATCAAAGAAAACCTATCATGCGCTTGCTGGGATTTGTTTGTCCAGACGCTTTTGGCAGAGCTTGTCACTTTCTATCAAGCAAACCAAGTTTTCTTTTTACTCTGCTGAGGATCTTTGAAGCTTGACTTCTGAAGATGCCTTGCTACATTAAAGATTGTGTCCTTTTGTGAACAAATCTGGGAACCAAACTAAGCGCTTAGGTAAACACAACCCGAAAGGCACCTTGACCAGGTGCCCCTGTGCCTTGGAAAAAATTAAAAAGTATTCATGCCTCTACGTGGATGCAACTTCATTTGCCAGGGTACAGTACTTACTGAGCACTGGAGGCTGAATTACTACCTACCATCTACTGCTTGGTTGGACACCCATGTGCATAACACAATCCATACAAATTCTACATGGTGATCCTGCTACCACCAACTGAAATTTAAGCATTTTTTAAAATGTAAAATATTTATTATGAAGATCTTGGGTGAAGGTGTTTTCAAGTCGAGTGTTTAAAATAGTACTTAAAAATAGTGTGAAAATAAAGTTTAACAACTCTTAACTACTGGGTAGGAAGGTCTTGAGTTTAAATCTTTTACACCACATTAAATACAACTAAGGCAAACAGTGCCACTGCAAACCAAAGAAACTATTTGGAGCAAGGATCATACTGCAAGTTTAAATACCTCTCAATTATCAGGAAAAATAAGGGGGAAAATACCTTCTACAAATAATTTCCCCCAGTTGCATCTAGGTTTTTAGAAGTTGTCTGTAAAATGTGACATAGATTTACATATACACACATGGATTTGTGATAGAAAATGGTATAGTAATTATACAACGGAAAAGAGGTTTGCATATATGCACTGTAAAGAACATTTCAGGGACACCTGGGTGGCTCAGCGGTTGAGCATCAGCCTTCAGCTCAGGGTGTCATCTCAGGATTTCGGGATCAAGTCCTGCATCAGGGTCCCCACAGGGAGCCTGCTTCTCCTCTGGCCTATGTCTCTGCCTCTGTGTGTCTCTCATGGATAAATAAATAAATCTTTAAAAAGAAAAAAAAAAAAAGAACATTTCAGTGATCCTACTTAATGTACTACTATTACCAGTAAAATTGTTGAAAAGCTAGTATTTCTCACTGAAACTTCCAAACAGTCAAAATACACACAACAAAACATATGAACTAATATGCTGGGAGCCATACAGGATTTCAAAAAATTATGACAGGTAATCAGTTAATTTTTAATAATATATTTATGTAATATTCAATGGCACCAACTTTGATTCTGAAAAATGTCAGCTGTAAATGTCTCACCCCTGTAAGAACACACTCAAAGGCAAATGCCTCTACTATCTAAAGGTAAGTTGAAATTTCTCTTATATTTGAAAATTCTCTAAGTTACTGACTTGCCAAGTGCCTGATCAGAAGCAATCTTCATATATGTTTCAATACTTTTATTTAGAGTTAAATGCTATCCTCCCTCTTTCATTTCCTGACCCAAATTAAGGGATGAGTCATTTTTGGAAGAATTTATTTCTAAAGGTAAATAATTAAGAATAGTGGAAAAAATTGTTTTGTTCCATTTAGTAATCTGGCTAAGTCTTTCCTTTATGGCTTCTATTTACCCTTGCAAATAACCTAACTCTCTCAGTGCCAATACACCAGCATGGTCCAACTAGGTCAAATATCAAATACTAAAGATTTCCAGAACCCAAACACAAAAATTAATTTTTTTCCTTTTGTATGAAAATTAGATTTTTAAAAGCAATATTCCCATGTTATGAGAATCTACTTTAATACTTTAGAATTAGATTCTATCCAAATTTATAATACTAAATATTGGTGTATTCCCAAAATTTCACTTGAAATTAGTTTTCAGTAACATTTAACAATTACTATTCATAATTCTTAAAACATAGTATGTAAAATGAACCACAAGTTTATTCTACGATTTTTCTATAATAGGTATTCAATTCTGTAGAAAAATGCAAACATTATCTTTATTGTTAACATTTACACTTGGTTCTGTAAACAAAGTTGACAAAAAAGAAAAAAACTAAGTATTTTTACACATATTTATAAAAATTTCAAGAATATGATCTTCACCACTTTCAGAAGGTATTTACTTTTTAGTCTAAAAGCCAGTAAATGTAGAAGTTGAAGGGGAAGAGAAAAACATTGACAACAAATTATTTGAATTTTCTTCTTCCCAAATATCGAAAACATCACATATACCACTGTTTTCGGTATAGCTTGTGAAACCCAAAAATTCTGACTTCTCTTCACTAGTCTGAAACAAGTCTAGTAGAGATTGTACTGGTGAACTACAAATTCTGTTTCTTTCTTGTGTAATAACAAATTCAGTTCTTTTCTTATCTAATTCCACATTTGGTTCCAGATTTTCTTTTTTATTTCTTCTTAATAATATTTTCACTTTCCGATGGATCGTACCAGAAGTTTGTAAACCATCCATATTGCTGAAGTTGCATTCGTTGGGCTCCTCAGGGGGACTTCGGGATGGAGTCTTTGCCCGAATTGTTAGGTGCTCCTGTAAACTGTTTACTGCTAACCGACCAGAATCATGACCAAATATTGAATGAAGGTCCTTTTCCTTCAGATCCTTTGCTGAAAAAAGCACAGTATCTGACTTTTGTTTTGGTTGAGATGCAGTATTATCCATACTACTGACATTAGAAACACTTACAGAGGTCTGCAGCCTACGTGGACAATGATCTACCCTTAGTTCTTTTAAGTCCTTTTCATTTGTCATTAATTTATGTTTAGAAACGTCAAGAATGCATTCCTGTTTATTTTTATGCAGAGGCAGATGTGTAAAATTTTGTCCTATGTCATTTTCAGCTGGATTTAATGTAGAACATTTACTAGTTACTTTCTCATCCAGTCTTCTCAATTCACTTGAAGGGGAGGGGACACATTCTGAAATAAACACAAACTTCTGTTCAGGTTCCTGGATTTCTTTATACAGGAAACGCTGCTCAATTACCTGCACATTATTTTCCTTGAAGTCTTTCTGAGAAATATGTTGCAATTCTAGCTTTTCTTTTGGTTCAGACTTTCTCAGGACACTTGCTGTAATAGGTGAAAGGGATCCAATGCTGTATTTTATTCTTTAAAAACAAAAAGAAAAAACTGCTATAAGAAATTCCTGAGATTTTAAAAGTCAAATTAAAAATCTTTTAAAACTATTTATGAAACCTACTTAACTTAGAAAATATTATAAAAATACTGAAATCTTAGTAGTTAGCTGAATTTGCTTCAGATGTTTTTCAAGTACTAAAGCTTTATAGACACAGCTGAAAACTCTAGTGTACCCCCTATTCTCATCCATTTTCTTCCTCTTCCTCTCAGAGGTAACCAGTATCTTAAATGTGGTGTTTAAAACTACTTCCACCATGTAATTCAAAGAAAGATGACAGTAAAGGGATTTGGTTCTGCTCTCAATTTTATTTTCATCCTGAAAAATATCCTAACTTCTATGCTTTCATTTATATCAATATTGTCTTTTTACGTAACAATGTAAAAAATGAGTATTTATTGGGAGATAGGGCAGAAACATATACTCACTTATTTATATTTAAGTACAAAATATATAAGAACAAATCAAGCCAGGAACTTGGTGTAAAGACACCAAGACACTCTATAAATGACAAAAATAGTAATCCTGAAATTTCACATTTGTATTTGACCTGAAAACCTCTTCTTCATGGAGTCTCTTAATATTCTTGGTATGCTAGTTTGTATTACACAGTCCTAAATTATATATTACCAGCTCACTACCGATGTTTTTATGTTATACATATCACAGATAACACTACAGAAATACAGAATTCAGTCTGCCTCTTCAAAACCAGCATGGACCCTTTTATATTTGTTTATACTTTCACTTAAGATTCCTCTTGAACAAATGGGAGTATTAAAAATTGAAAATACTAGTCCAATACTGCTTTAGGTGTTTAATGTCTAAAGATGTTTAGGTGACTTGTACACAGATAAAAATTGTGCAGATAATATAATTAAGGAAAAACCAGCTTATATCCAAGTACTAGTTCAGAATTTTGCAGATTAAATTTTTAGGGCATTTTATATTCTTACAGTAGCCGATATAGTTTTAATAGTTGAAAATATGCCTCCTCTCCAAATATCGTATTATTTAAGTCACCCACGAAAAACCATTCTGAATGCTACAGAAATATGAAGTTTAGAAACTGTTCTACTGAGATATAAGTCAAGACTTCCCAGTTAATTTTCAAAGGCTGTACCTTGGTATCCTATTTTCTAATCTTCCTTATGCCTTAAGATTAGTCTAAAAACAGATATAATGGGGCAGCCCGGGTGGCTCAGTGGTTTGGTGCCTGCCTTCCGCCCCGGGCACGATCCTGGAGACCCGGGATCGAATCCCACGTCAGGCTCCCTGCACAGAGCCTGCTTCTCCCTCTGCCTGTGTCTCTGCCTCTGTATCTCTCTCTGTGTCTCTCATGAATAAATAAATAATATTAAAAAAATAAATAAAAACAGATATAAGGACTGAATAACCTAATGAGTTATCATCAATTTTAGCATTTAAAATAATTTTTTTTAAATTTTGGATTTATAGGGACAATCTAACCAGGATCATTTAGTCAATGTGCAGTAAACTATCAATGAACAGCACTATATTCACACTTAAAAGCCCTGTCAGAACCATTAGTTAAGTATTATCGGCAAGTAGAACTTAAGTAAAATGTATTCAGTGAAAGTATAAAGAAGACCTACTAGAGGTTAAGTAGAGGAAGTTTATTTAAACTCCTTAAGATTAACTAAAAATTCTAGTTTTTTTAGTTCACGTAGTGGGTAAACTTTATGGTCCTAAACCAGAAGCTAATAAACTAAATAAGATATGGACCAAATCTGAAGTTTTATTGGAACACAGCCATATCTCTTCATTTACACATTGTCTGAAGCTGCTTTCGTTGTACAATGACAAAAAGCTAAGTAGTTGAAAGAAAGATGTTATGGTTCAAAAACTAAAATATTTACTGTCTGGTTTTTTAGACTCTAAGATGAAAACCTTAATCTAAAAAAAGCACTTTTGGTAGTGGAGAAGGGGTGGTGGGAATGGAGAGAAAAGAAGTAATCAGTTCTTTACATTCTGAAAATTTATTATTCTTCTTCTTAAGAACAGAAAACTTTGGATTATTTTTAGTTTAATGAAATTGTTTAATATGCCAGTACAATTTAAAACTTAGGTTGATAAATTACCTTTTCTTTTTAGGCATGTCCCTTTCATATTCCACAAAGTCAAAAATTAACTTAGATACAATATCATCAACAACTTGATAGTGACTACTCTGTGCAAAGTTTCTGTGTTGTTCACTTAGAAGATGCTGAAACAAAAAAGCATATAAGTCATATATTAAAGCCAATAGATTTCTTTTTGTTCAAGTTTTCTAATATTTTCATGCTCCTAAAACTAGATTTCTAATAACTACTCTAAAGAAATGTCCCTTACTGGAACTTCAAAGAATGTTAAGTAAATTTGTGGTTTAAATGGAATTGCCAATGAATAAACTACATCAGAAAATGAAGATAAAGACGGACAAATACAACAGTAACATTTAAAATTTACAGTGTGCTAATATTGAGAAATTCTTCCCCTTTATTTTATCCTTATACAATTACCCCTAAATATAGTAGGGCTTATAAAATATTAAATAAATATTATACTTTAACATAACAAGAATCCAGAAGGCAGTTTACAAAAACAAATGAAGTACAATGAATGTTGTTAAGTATAAAAAAAAATTTGAGGAAAATATATGAGAACGAGCAAGTAAACAATCTCAACTACCCAATGCTTATAACAGAGGATATAGAAGTTATTCTCAGCCTTCCGTTTTTTTAAAACTGAAATATAGTTGATAATTATTCTCAGTCTTAAGAATGGTGAAGAACAAAAGTAAACAAGCTCAGTGCACTGGGATAAAACTCCAAGGAAATAAAGCTCCCCCTAAAGAGGTATAGAGGCTTCAGGCTAATTTTTTTTCTTTCAGCTGATCAAGGAATTGAATCTAAAAGGCTGTACACCACTTAGAAAGCTGTACCAAGATGATCATTTCTGTTACTTCAGCTTCATGTAACTTTTGATGATCTGATTGTATTTCCAAAAACTAAATTCTCCAGTGATCACAAAAAAAAAATAGTATTCTGGATTATTACCTGAAAAATTTACCACATACAAATTATCTATGGCCAGTAATGCTAAACAGATGAGAAAGGATTAAAATTTAAAAAGAAACATTAACTTTTTAAGTTCACAATCCATTTATTCCTGTTCTTGGGAGAAATCTCCAGCTTTTGTGAAGCTGCCCCCTATTCTCAACCCTACCTCTTATCATTCATCCTTTTTTAGTCCTGATTTAAATATTACTTTTCTTAATTGAGCTTTCTATGCCCGTCATCCAACCTTAAGTACTCTCATTATTACTACTGTACTGTACACTTTACTTTTGTGACACTATCACTATCCTACTTGCAAGTGCATTGTTTTAGATCTACCTTCTCTGTTAAACCATAAGATATCTAAGGGGAATATGTTTGCCTGTTTGTTGTTGCTTAATTGCCAGTAATCAAATTTGTTAAATGAATGCCCTGATGCAGGTGGAAATGAAGCACTGTGAAATCTAAGATTCAAAAAAACAAGAGTATTTTATTCTCAGTGACTAAGGAAATATACATAAAAACTAATAAAAAATGATTTTAAAATATCAATCTAAACATCTACTACTAAGTTTCCTCCCTTGTGTCAATCAGTGACCAAGGTTTTTAATTTTTTGTCCCAATGTTTTCTGAGCATTAAATTAAGATTATAAAGTGATATTAAGGAAAACATCCCTGGGGCACCTGGGTGGCTCTGGTTGAGTGTCTGCCTTTGGCTCAGGTTGTGATCCCAGGGTCCTGGGATCAAGTCCTGCATTAAGTCCTGCTTCTTCCTCTGCCTATGTCTCTGCCTCTCTGTGTCTCTCATGAATAAATAAATAAAATCTTAAAAAAAAAAAAATCCTTGTAAATTATTCTATTGTAATAACAGCAAAGGAAGATTTAGGGACTAACCTATAATTTAAATTTCAAAATGATTTTTGGAAGGGAAATATTTGAAATAGAATTAGCTTCTGATTGAAAACAATCTTAAAATGGGATGCATGGGTAGCTCAGTGGTTGAGTGTGTCTGCCTTGGGATTGAGTCCCACATTGGGCTCCCTGCACGGAGCCTGCTTCTCTCTTTGCCTATGTCTCTGCCTCTCTCTCTGTGTCTCTCATGCATGAATAAATAAAATCTTTAAAAAATCATCTTAATCATATTTTATTATGAAAACAAAACACAAATATATTTTGAGTTATTAAAAAATAAAACTTCAATTTAGAGTCTGAAAAGAGATAGGTTATCTCCCAGATATTTATAAATATTCTCCTTAACTTCCCCACCATCTTCTTCCAAATCAAGCACGTTTTAGTGCTACTTACCTACTACACCTACCTACTAGAATGAACTTAAATAGTAACAACTAAAATTTAATAAGCAGAGCCTGCCACTGTCCAAGGTCACACAAACAGGATACCAGAATACAAACCTGGGCAGCATGGACCCAAAGCTCTTTTTTTATTTCACTTGACAAACTACAAATAGTTCGCATCTTCAAAGTGTATCTTCATCCCAAATCGCCTTCCAAATATTCTCTTTATGCTACTTCAAAGAATAATCTCTACTTTCTTCTCATCCTTCCGTTAGTAAATCATTAACCTATTTTTTAATTGCTCTGGCCTAAAGCATCTTCTACTCACTCCCAACATTGAATCCACTTGGCAAAACCTCTTTGCCCCACCTTTAGATTATATTCACAATCCGACCAAGTCTCAACACTTCCGCCAGGTCATCACCATTAGTTTAATGGTTTCTTTAATCCCATCCATCAGTTTAATTTAGCACTTTTTATATTGCTCATTTCAATATCCACAAATCTTATTCCCTCACTTCCTAGGTTTCTACTCAAACATCACTTGATCAGTTAGCTATTCCTTGTCTAAATCAATACCTATAGCCCTATTCCTGCTTGATAAGTTTCTCACTGAATACCTCTGATACTCTCTCTATATATACCTAATTATTTTCTTACCATGCGGTTAGCTATCTCTCCTTCCCTGCCATAGAATGTAATTTTCACAAAGGTAGAGAACTGGTTTCTTTTGTTCAATACTGCGTATTCCAGAGTAGTGATTGGTACAACACAGGTACTTAATAAACATTTGAATAAAAATTACTTTTCAATATACATTTTCCCACTTTGGGTTTCTAAAATTTAAGATAATACTACAAAAAAGAAATACATGCTATTTAGTCATTATCAAGTTGTAAACCACAGTAAGAAAAATAAGCTAAAATTTAGATTGTAAATATTCATAGTTTTAGAAATATCAACCCCAAATACAAAATCACATTTACAGTTTCAAGATCTTCATATTTCTGCAAGCAACATTCACAATATCCTTTTTTTTTCTTCTCTTTCAATTGGAGTTGAACTGGGATTCCACCACCTTTATTGCCATCCGTTTGGATTCTAATAGAAATATATGATGAAATAATTAAGTGCTGAACATTAAAAGTAATTTACAGAATGTACAATCCTCACGTATCAAACATGCCATAATCTACACAGATGTTTATATCAACAAACACTTTTAAATATATTTCTTTTTAAGAAATTGAGAAGCAAACTAAAAAACGTAGTGCATATTCTAGAGTATTTCAGATCACTTAGGAAGAGTAATGCATTTTAATTACTTGTAAATATTTGCAAGCCACAGTTCAACCTTAATCTACTGATCTAACATGTCTAAATGTGACATACTTAAAAGAGATTTAGACTTTTAATCCAACAAAGGGGCGTTAAAAATATACAGGGGGAAAAACCTTAAGAGTAATCACAAATACACACACACACACACACACACATATATCCCATCATGGCATTACATGAATTATTTTAAATGTTGGCTTAAAAAGAAAAAAAAATTACTTGAGGGTTAAACCAACCTTAGTTTAACCTGAGTTTGCTTTTGGATGCTAGATGGCTTATCTACATCAAATGGACTGGAGGGCTTCTGAATAGAGTAATTTATAAGAGGCATATTGGTCAGCTGAAGATAAAATGGCCTATAAAGTCTAAAAAAAAAAACAAGACAAGTACATGAAATTCTTTATGATAAAAAAAAATACAACTGAAATCTTGTATTTCAAAATCATGGAATTTATCTGGAATCTGAAATATATAATAGAAATCACGTTTCCCTTCCCAATTCCTAAATCTATTCTTTTTTTAAAACACAAATTTTTATTTAATTATGGTAAAATAACCCATAAAATTTATCTTAACCTTTTTCTTTTTTTAAGGTAATCTTTATGCCCAAAAGGGGGCTTGACCTCTGAAATCAAGAATCACATGCCCTACCAACTGAGCCAGCCAGGTGCCACTATATTATCCTTTTTTAGGACTATAGTTCAGCTGCTTTAAGTACATTCAGTGTTTTCCAACCATTAACATCATCCATATCCAGAACCTTTTTCATCTTTCAAAAACTCCATACCTATTAAACAGTAACTCCCCATTCTCCCTTCTCTGCCAACCCCGGACAATCATCATTCCATTTTATGAGTCTGACTACTCTTAAGTACTTCAAGTGGAACCATGCAATATTTTTCCTTTTATTTCACTCAGCATAATATCCTCAAGGTTTATCCACGTTGTAGAGCATGTGTCAGAATTTCATGCCTTTTTAAGGTTGAATAAGATTCCATCTTATGTATATATCACATAATCCATTTATCTGTTGATGGACATATTGGATCATTTCTGCCACTCGGCTTCCATAAATAGTGCTGCTACCAATAGGCATGTGCAAGTACCTTTTCAGAGACCCTGCTTTCAATTTCCTTGGATATATAACCAGAGGTGAAACTGCTAGATCACATCACAGTTCCAATTTTATGAAGAATATCCATACTGTTTTCCGTAGTGGTTACACTATTTTATAATCCCATCGACAGTGCACAAGGGTTCTAAACCATCCACTTCCTTGTCAATACCTATTATTCTAAAGGTTTTTTTTTTTTTTTAATAACAGCCTCCTAATGGGTGCGAGGCAATGGATATCTCATTGTGGTTTTCACTTGTATTTCTCTGATGATTAGTGATGTTGAACGTCTTTAATGTGTTTCTTGGCAATTTGTTAATCTTAAAGGAATGTAAAGTCCTTTGCCCATTTTTTAAATCTGATAATTTGAGGGGCACCGAGTGCCTCAGTCAGTTAAGGGTCGGAATCTTGGTTTCAGCTCAGGTCATGATCTCATGCACCTTGAGACAGAGCACCAAGGTGGGCAGCAGGGAGTTTGACTGATATTCTCTCCCTCTGCTTTTCCCTATACTCAGGAGTGCAAGCATGCTTTCTCTTAAATAAATCTTAAAACACAAAAAACTGATAATTTGATTGATTTTCTGTTAATGACTTGTTCATATTTCATCTTTAAATACATTAGGTTTTTATTTGAGTTCCAGTATAGTTAACACAGTCTTACTAGTTTCAGGTGTAGAATATAGTATTTTAACAATTCTCTAAATCACTCAGTGTGCCTGTTTGCCTCAGGTATTATGCCAGCTGTAAATTCTACGTTGCCTCTCCACAGGCTGCTGTCTCTTTAAGAGTAGGGATCCAGCTATCACTTGCCCTCCTAGCTTACCCAGTGCTGAGTCAGCTGACTTTTAAAGCTCTAGGATCCCAGGCTCCACTGGTTATACAAAGTCAGGAATTTCACCCCTCTGGTTTTCAACGCCAGACACTATGGGGATTCATCTTCCTCTAAAAGGCTCCCTAGTTATTTGACCTCTCAGAGCCACGGCCTACAGCTTCCTCCCTCTTGCAGGCAGCTCCTAATCACCATCTCTGCCCTTCCTAATGTCTCAGATGTAGCTTCTTCTCTACATAGTTGTGAAGTTTGTTCTGCCAGCTTTCAGATCATTCTCTGATTTATTTGGATGCAAGGGCTGTGTTAACCAGTTGTACACAAGAGAAGCCGTAAGCTTAGGTCCTCCCATTCCATCATCTAAGTTCCCCCGCATATTTTATTTTGTTAGATATATGATTTACAAATATCTTTTCCCATTCCATGGTTCCATCCCATTTCACTCTGTTGTGTACACAAATTTATAACTTTGTTGCTGTGCTTTTCACATCATATCCAAGAAATCACTGCAAAATTCAATGTCATAAAGCTTTTCCCCTATTTTCTTCCAAGAGTTTTAAACTTTTAGGTCTTTGATCTATTTTGAGTTAATTTCATGTTATAAATTAATGGTCCAATTTTATTCTGCATGTGGATGTGTAGTTTTTCCAATACCATTTGCTGAAGACTGTCCTTTCCCCACTGAATGATCTTTACATCCTTATCAACAGTCATTTGACCCACATGTAAAGATTTCTTAGCTCTTTCTTTTCTTTTGGTCTACACATTTGTTTTTACATCATTAACAAGGCTGTTGTGATTACTATAGCTTTTAGTAAATTCTCAAATCAGGAAAGTTTAGATCTTCAACTTTGTTTTTCCTCTCAAGATTACTTTGGATGATTTGGTATGAATTTTAGAATGGATTTTTCTCTTTCTGCAAAAACGTCATTGGGATTTTGATAGAAATTATTCTGAATCTGTAGACTGCTTTAAGCAGGACTGACATCTTTGCAATATGAAGTCTTCCAACCCAAGATGATGAGAGGTCTTTCCATGTACTGGTGCCTACTTTTGAACTGCATTTTTTTTTTCATAGTAATACATTTTGTATAAAGCAGCATTCAACACATCTCTGTCACTTCAGTGAGTACCCAAAAGAATTAATCACACATGTCTAAAGTAGTAACTAAAATGTCAAGAAAAAGTTACCAAAATCTCCCATGCAAAATTAATTCACCTGTAGATACAGGTCCTCATTAAGATTACCCTATAAAACTTGAGAATAAGTTCAGGAAAGCTACTAAATTAGATGTTACTTTCAAATAGTACCTAATATTTTTCAAAAAGTAGAAGCAATCTTTTAGTAGTTCTAAATCATATTGTATTATATTTACCTAGTGAATGGTTATTTGAAATGAGCTGGTCACATGACTGCTCTAGATATTTCAAGGAATTATCATCTATAGCATACTGAAACAGCTAAAAATTCTTAATTTTTGAGCAAAAAGTAGTTATGCTATTTTCTGCAACTTATGCCACCTGTATATTAAGTATAATATAAATGTAACATAAAGAGACCTAACAGTATTAGAGGAGATAGCTTAAATTTTTTTTTAATTTTCTCTTTTAATATTACATTTATATATATTACTGACTGAACTCAGATACTTACTGACACGTATCTTCTACCTTTACAAAAGGTTTTTTGAGTCTACCTGCTTGAGAACATAAAAAACATATTATTAGATATGTACAAATGCAGGAAATTAAAAAAAAAAAACTCTGGCTAAAGAAAATCTCATTAAACCATGTACAGATTTTTTCCTTAATTTACAATTAGGGTTACACTTCGACAAACCCCTTTTAAGTTGAAAACATCCTAAGTTCCAAATGCATTTAATACACCTATCAAACATCATAGCTTAGCCGTAGCCTAACTTAAAAAATGCTCAGAATATTTATACTAGCCTATAGTTGGGCAAAATCAATGAACATAAACCCACTTTATTAAAAAAAAAATGTTGAGGGCAGCCCAGGTGGCTCAGCGGTTTAGTGCCGCCTTCAGCCCAGGGCCTGATCCTGGAGACCCAGGATTGAGTCCCACGTCAGACTCCCTGCATGGAGCCTGCTTCTCCCTCTGCCTGTGTCTCTGCTGCGCGCTCTCTCCCTGTGTCTCTCATTAATAAATAAATAAAATCTTAAAAAAATTATATAAAAAAATGTTGAATATGAGATGTAATTTGTTGAATACTATATGAAAAGTGAAAAATATTGTTTGCCCTTTGACCACGTCACTGAATGAGTTGCAGTTCATTGCCAATGCCCAGCATCATGAGATTATCCAATGGCATAGTACATACCCCAAAGAAGATCAACATTCAAAATTCAAAGTACAGTTTCTACTGAATGTGTATTGCTTTTGCGCCATTGTAAAGTTGAAAAATTTTAAGGAAAAAAAAGAAAAATTTTAAGGCATACCATCTTAAGTCAAGGACTATCTTTATGCCTTATCTATTTCATTTCAATTCGCAGTTCTAAGTCTCAGGTTTGGTATTTTAAAGTATCAGTTCATTTCCAAAGTCAAAGAAATTCCATCTATACTCTTAGATTCTTAAAATGAAGGGATTCCCCCCAAAATCTATGAATAGAATTCAGGAGAATCATGAGCTAAAACAGGAAAAGAATCCAACTTCTATTTCCACTGATCCCTAAAATTTAATGCTTCCTCTAGTTATGCATAAAAGCAACAGGATCACAGGGATATTAGCAGTGCCTGTAATTCTAAAACCAAATGAAAGAAATACTTTCATATCATCTTAGTTATTAAAGATATCTCAAAGCATCATTTGTGCTCACCACTTCAAAATTAAGACTAGCAATTAGAATCACTGCTAAAACTTGTTTTAAATGTTTAAAAAAAATCAAGTATAGCATCATTAAAAATTAAAAATATTTTGACTTTATTTCACTTCCTGACTTTTTCAGTAATCTAATAATTTTTAAAATGATTTTAAAAAATTTTTTCTGTAATGGGGTCTGTAAGCTTCACCAGCGTGCCACAGAGGTCCACAGTCTTAAAAAAAAGCTAAGGCCTACTAAACACATTCCTTGAAGGGTTGTTAACATGTTACTTTAGAGGATTTTTTAAAGATTTGTTTTATTTTCTAAAAGCAAATCAAATACAGGTAAAGATATCAAAATACTTACTTCTTGCTTTCTGTGTGCCAATACCTACTCTTTTCCCCTAAAAAAAGAAAAAAAAAAAAGTGAACAGACTGGGTTTGAAAGTACAATGAAAGATTCAACTCCAACTGCTCATTTTTATCCAGAAGATAATCATATAAGAAAAGAACTGTATAAAAAAAAAAGGTGAAGAACTATATTTTAAAAAGGTGATTACTACAGTTCTGTGGGGGAAAAAAAGAAAAACTTGCTTTTAAAAATCAACTCAACCAGGACGCCAGGGTGGCTCAGCAATTGAGCATCTGCCTTTGGCTCAGGGCGTGATCCCAGTTCAGGGACCGAGTTCCACATCGGGCTCCCTGTGAGGAGCCTGCTTCTCCCTCTGCCTGTGTCTCTGCCCCTCTCTCTGTCTCTCTCATGAATAAATAAATAAAATCATTAAAAAATAATAATAATAAAAATCAACTCAACCAAGGGGGACTGGCAAGATGGTGGAAGATTAGGGGTCTTCAACTCATCTGGTCCCACAAACTTACCTAGATAACTTTCAGAACATCCTGGACACCTATGAATTGGACCTCATATGTAAAGAGAGGACAGCTGGAATGCTACAGAGAGAAAGTATTTGCTTCTAACAAGGTCGTGGTTGATAGTTTTGACTCAGCTTGCTCATTCAGCCAGTCTGCACTGGACAAAATGACTAGAAGGAATTATTCACTACAAAAGAACCAGAATCAGTATTCTCTGCCACAGTTACAGAATGTGGATTTAAATACCATGTCAGAAATTCAATTCAGAAGTACAATTATAAAGTTAATGGTGGCTCTGGAAAAAAGCATAAAGACTCTGGAGACTTTTTTTACTGCAGAACTGAGATCTAATCAGGCCGAAATTAAAAACAGTTTCACTGAGATGCAATCCAAACTGGATGTTCTAACTGCTAGGGTCAATGAGGTGGAAGAAAGGGAGTGACATCAAAGACAAGCTGATGGGTAAGAAGGAAGCTGAGGAAAAAAGAGAAAAACAAGAGCTCATGAGGAAAGGCTTAGGGAAATAAATGATAGCTTGAGAAGGAAGAATGTATGTCTAATAGAGATTCCAGAAGACGTTGAGAGAGAGGGAGGACCACAACATATATTTGAACAAATCATAGGTGAGAATGTCCCTAATCTGTGGAAGGAAACAGGCATTCAGATCCAAGTGATAGAGGACCCCCTAAAAATCAATAAAAATCATTCAACACCTCGACATTTAATAGTCAAACTTGCAAATTTCAAAGATAAAGAGAAAAATTCTTAAAACAGCTCGAGACAAGAGATTCTTAACTTACATGGGGAGAAATACCAGATTAACAGCAGACCTCTCCACAGAGACCTGGCAGGCTAGAAAGGGCTGGCATGATATATACAGGGTACTAAATGAGAAAAACATGCAGCCAAGAAATACCCTATCCAACAAGGCTGTCATTCAGAAGAGAAGGACATATAAAGAGCTTCCAAGATAGGCAGAAACTGAAATATGTGACCACCAAACTAGCTCTGTAGAAATATTAAGGGGGACCCTGTACAAGAAAGAGAGCCCAAAGAAACAATCCACAAAAACAGAGACTATAGATAATACGATGACACTAAATTCGTATCTTTCAGTAGTTACTCTGAACGTGAATGGGCTAAATGATCCCATCAAAAGACACAGGGAATCAGACTAGATAAAAAAGACCCATTTACTTGTCTACAAATTTTAGGGATTACCTCCAGCCTGAAAATGAAGGTGTGGAGACCCATTTACAATTCAAATGGTCCCCCCCAAAAAAGCTGGGGTAGCAATCCTCATATCAGATCAATTAGAATTTATACCAAATACTGTCATAAGAGATGAAGAAGTACACTATATCATACTTAAAGGGTCTATCCAACAAGAAGACCTAACAATTATGAATATTTATACTCCTAATGTGGGAGCTGCCAAATATATCAATTAACAACCAAAATAGAGAGATACTCAATAATACACAAATAGTAGGAGACTTCAAGACGGCACTCTCAGCAAATGACAGATATTCTAAGCAGGACATCACCAAAGAAACAAGGGCCTTGAATGATACACTTGACCAAATATATTTCAGATACATACAGAACTTTCCATCTGAACTCAACTGAATACACATTCTTCTCAAGTACACATGCAACTTTCTCCAGAATAGACCACATACTGGGTTACAAATCAGGCCTCAACCAATACCAAAAGATTGGGATTGTCCCCTGCATATTTTCAGACCATAATGCTTTGAAACTAGAACTCAATCACAAGAAGAAATTTGGAAGAAACTCAAACACATGGAGGTTAAAGAGCGTCCTACTTAAAAAATGAATGGGTCAACCAGGAACTCAGAGAAGAATTAAAAAGATTCGTGGAAACTAAAGAAAATGGAAGATACAACCGTTCAAAATCTTTGGCAGCAAAAGGAGTCCTAAGAGGGAATACATTGCAATACAAGCCTCCCTCAAAAAACTGGAAAAAACTCAAATACACAAGCTAACCTAGCACTTAAAGGAATTGGAGAAAGAACAACAAAGCTTAAACCAAGCAGAAGAAAAGAGATAATAAAAATCAGAGCAGAACTCAATGAAATAGAGACCAGAAGAACTGCAGAACAGATAAACAAAACCAGAAGCTGGTTCTCTGAAAGAATTAATAAGAGAGATAAACACCAACCAGACTTATTAAAAAGAAAAAAGACTCAAAATAATAAAATTTGTGGAAACCCACAAATTACCAAAACTGGAACAGGAAGAAATAGAAAACCTGAACAGGCCAATAACCAGTGAGGATATTGAAGCAGTCATCAAAAACCTCCCAAGACACAAAAGTCCAGGGCCAGATGACTTTCCAAGGGAATTCTATCAAACATTTAAAAAAATAATACCTATTCTACTAAAGCTGTTTCGAAAGATAGAAAGGGAGGGAATACTTCCAAACTTGTTTTATGAGGCCAGCATTACTTTGATTCCAAAACCAAAGACCCCATCGAAAAAGGAGAATTATAGATCAATATCCCTGAGGAACGTGGATGCAAAAATTCTCAACAAGATACTAGCCAACAGGATCCAACAGTACATTAAGAGGATTATTCACCATGACCAAGTGGGATTTATCCCTGATGCAAGGGTGGTTCAACATTCGTAAAACAATCAACCCGATGGATCATATCAATAAAAGAAAAAACAGAATCATACAATCCTCTCAATAGAAGCAGAGAAAGCATCTGACAAAATACAGCATCCATTCCTGATCAAAACTCTTCAGAGGGTAGGGATAGAGGGAACATTCCTCAGCATCTTAAAACCCATCTACGAGAAGCCCACAGCAAATATCATTCCCAATGGGGAAGCACTGGGAGCCTTTCCCCTAAGATCAGGAACAAGACAGGGATGTCCACTCTCACCACTGTTATTCACCATAGTCCTAGCCTCAGCAATCAGACAACAAAAAGACATTAAAGGCATTCAAATGGGCAAAGAAGAAGTCAAACTCTCCCTCTTCACCGATGACATGATACTCTACATAGAAAATCCAAAAGCCTCCACCCCAAGATTGCTAGAACTCATACAGCAATCTGGCAGTGTGGCAGGATACAAAATCAATGCCCAGAAATCAATGGCATTCCTATACACTAACAATGAGACTGAAGAAAGAGAAATTAAGGAGTCAATCCCATTTATAATTGCACCAAAAAGCATAAGATACCTAGGAATAAACCTAACCAAAGAGGTATAGGATCTATACCCTAAAAACTACAGAACACTTGTGAAAGCAATTGAGGAAAACACAAAGAGATGGAAAAACATTCCACGCTCATGGATTGGAAGAATAAATATTGTGTAGATGTCTATGCTACCCAAGGCAATTTACACATTCAATACAATCCCTATCAAAATACTATGGACTTTCTTCACAGAGTTGGAACAAGTAAACTGAAGATTTGTATGGAATCAGAAAAGACCCCGAATAGCCAGGGGAATATCGAAAATGAAAACTAATGCCTGGAGCATCAAAATGTTGAATTTAAAGCTGTATTACAGGGGATCCCTGGATGGCTCAGTGGTTTAGCGCCTGCCTTTGGCCCAGGGCGTGATCCTGGAGTCTCGGGATCGAGTCCCGCATCGTGCTCCCTGCATGGAGCCTGTTTCTCCCTCTGCCTGTGTCTCTGCCTCTCTCTCTCACTATTTCTGTGACTCTCATGAATAAATAAATAAAATCTTAAAAAAAAAAAAAACTGTATTACAAAGCGGTAATCATCAAGACAGTATAATACTTGCACAAAAATAGACACATAGATCGATGGAACAGAATAGAGAACCCAGAAATGGGCTCTCAATATTATGGTCAACTAATATTTGACAAAGCAGGAAAGACTATCCACTGAAAAAAGGACAGTCTCTTCAATAAATGGTGCTGCGAAAATTTCGGACAGCCAAGTGCAGAAGAATGAACTAGACCATTCTCTTACACCATACACAAAATGGATGAAAGATCTAAATGTGAGACAAGAATCCATCAAAATCCTAGAGGAGAACACAGGCAACACCCTTTTTGAACTTGGCCACAGCAACTTCTTGCAAGATACATCTATGAAGGCAAGGGAAACAAAAGCAAAAATGAACCACTGGGACTTAACCAAAATAAAAAGCTTCTGCACAGCAAAAGAAACAATCAACAAGGGATCCCTGGGTGGCGCAGCGGTTTGGCGCCTGCCTTTGGCCCAGGGCGCGATCCTGGAGACCCGGGATCGAATCCCACATCGGGCTTCCGGTGCACGGAGCCTGCTTCTCCCTCTGCCTGTGTCTCTGCCTCTCTCTCTCTCTCTGTAACTATCATAAACAAATAAAAATTAAAAAAAAGATTTAAAAAAAAAAAAAAAAACAATCAACAAAACTAAATGACAACCTACAGAATGGAGATAAAGAACTTATTAAACTCAACACCCAAAAAATCAAATAATCCAGTTAAATGGGCAGATGACGTGAACAGACATTTCTTTTTATTTTAAAGATTTATTTATTTATTTTTATTTATGATAGACACAGAGAGAGAAAGAGGCAGAGACACAGGAGGAGGGAGAAACAGGCTCCATGCCGGGAGCCCGACACGGGACTCGATCCCGGGACTCCGGGATCACGCCCTGGGCCAAAGGCAGGCACCAAACCACTGAGCAACCCAGGGATCCCCGTGAACAGAAATTTCTCCAAAGAAGACATACACATGGCCAACAAGCACATGAGAAAATGCTCCCCATCACTTGCCATCAGGGAATATAAATCAAAACCACAATGAGATACCACCTCACACCAGTGAGAATGGGGAAAATTAACAAGACAGGAAACAACAAATGTTGGAGAGGATGTGGAGAAAGGGGAACCCTATTGCACTGTTGGTGGAAATGTAAACTGATGCAGCCACTCTGGAAAACTGTATGGAGTTTCCTCAAAGAGTTAAAAATAGACCTGCCCTATGACCCAGCAATTGCACTGTTGGGGTTTTCCCCCTAAGATACAGATGCAATGAAACACCGGGACACCTGCACCCCGATGTTTCTAGAAGCAATGTCCACAATAGCCAAACTGTGTAAGGAGCCTCGGTGTCCATCGAAAGATGAATGGATAAAGAAGATGTGGTCTATATATACAATGGATGATTACTCAGCCATTAGAAAAGGCGAATACCCACCATTTGTTTCAACATGGATAGTATTGGAGGGTATTATGCTGAGTTAAGCAAGTCAATCGGAGGACAAACATTATAAGGTTTCATTCATGTACGGAATGTAAGAAATAGTGAAAGGGATTATAAGGGAAAGGCGTGGAACTGAGTGGGAAAAATTAGAGAGGGACACAAACCATGAAAGACTCCTAACTCTAGGATACAAAGAATTGCAGGAGGGGAGGTCGGTGGGGGGATGGGGTGCCTGGGGGACGGGCAATGAGGAGGGCACTTGATGGGATGAGCACTGGGTGTTATCCTTTATGTTGGTAAATTGAATTTAAATTAAAAAATGTAGAAAATATAAAAAATAAAAATCAACTCAACCAAAGAAAACAATGAACATAATACAAGTTCACTTTTACAATACATCCAACAAATACCTTGCATTTTAGCTATAATTGTTTTTGTCTTTACAGCAAGAAATCAACCAATGAGGGAAAGGTACAGTTAGTGAAAAATCTAAAAATAGTCATAAGTTATTTTTATACCCTTACTCAGTAAATTTTTGCGATGGACTGAACAAAGGAATTATTTAAACATTTATTACAGTATGTCAATTCCTGTCAAGGGGGAGTATGTCCAATATGGCCAATCAATCCCACTGATTACAACTAAAACTCTGGACAAAATACACTAAGCAACTACATGAGGACTAAAAAGTAAACAAAAGCAGGCATATTGTAGAAGGAAGTCAAACTTGAGAGGCCTCTTTAGGGGGTACATTTATCTTCTTTTTCTTACAATGTTGCCTGAAGGATGAACCTCTAATCACAGAGTTGGCAGCAATTAGTGGAGTCAATGGCTAAAACTCCTATATAAATCACTATTTCTGGCTAGAAATAAATAAGAAAGAGGTTCCTGTAGTCCAAAGAATATGAAGGGAATCCATGGACTATTATTATCTTTCTTTTCTTTACAGTTCTACCCTGAAGGGTAGAATTATGAAACTGCAGGTGCCTTTGGCAGCTAAAATTGAGAACCCTGACTTTCTGAACAGAGGAACTAAGAAAAGAGTCACTGTGGGCTGAAGAGTGAAGCAGAAATTGCAGAAAGTACCAAGCTGGAGAAGGGGATCCCTAACTCCCTATATAAACCCACACAAGTGCCAGTCTTAACTTCAAGGCTTTGAAAATAAAACTAAGATTTAAAACCACTGCCCAAGTCTTAGACTAACCTATAATGTACAGAATGCATGTACAGAACAAACAGCAGCATACAAATCTTTGAAACCCAAAACTGAGACTGGAACTGCCATGTACAGAAATTGAGAAGTAGTAACAGTTTGAACTCAGTGACTGTTTGCTAAAACAATCACACACACTCTCACACCAATCATGACAGCAACAAAATCATTATCTTCCAGAGTACTGTAATAGCTCTGAAGTCTACTTACAATAGTCAACATAATTCAAGAATTATTTGACATTATTAAGAACCAGTAAAAACATCAATTCTTGAGGGAAAAGATAATTGGATACCAACCCCAAGGGAAAAAGATCATTGGATGACAATTTTTTTTTAAATTTTTTTTTTTTTTAAAGATTTTATTTATTTATTCATGAGAATACACAGAGAGGAGAGAGAGAGGCAGAGACACAGGCAGAGGGAGAAGCAGGCTCCATGCACCGGGAGCCCGACGTGGGATTCGATCCCGGGTCTCCAGGATCGTGCCCTGGGCCAAAGGCAGGCGCCAAACCGCTGCGCCACCCAGGGATCCCCTTTTTAATTTTTTTTTAAATTTTTATTTATTTATGATAGTCACAGAGAGAGAGAGAGAGAGAGGCAGAGACACAGGCAGAGGGAGAAGCAGGCTCCATGCACCGGAAGCCCGATGTGGGACTCGATCCCGGGTCTCCAGGACCACGCCCTGGGCCAAATGCAGGCGCCAAACCGCTGCGCCACCCAGGGATCCCTGGATGACAATTTTGACGTAAAAATTATCAGAAAAAGACTCTAAAGGTAAACGTCCTTAAAATGATGGAAAGATTTAAGTTATCAACAGAAAAACCACATATATGTATACTTGTTCACACACACACACACACACAAACACACATAAAAGGAAATTGTAGAAGTGAAAAATACATGATTTGAAGTACAGAATTAACTGGATGGGCTTAAAAACACAACGTAGATGACAAAGTGAAGTGTCAGTGAACTGGAAGACTGATGAACATTAGAAATCTTTAATTAGAAGAAAAGAGAAAATAATGGATAAAAAAATAAAGAGAGTCTCAAGGACCCAATAAGTACCTTGTATTCTAACTATAATTAATAATTTTAAAAAATCTAAATTTACTGTTACTGGAAATATAGAAACAGAAAAAACAGGACAGTGAAGAAAAATAATTTTAATGAAATAGCCTAAACATTCCAAATATAAATTTACAGATTTAAGAAACTTAGGGATCCACAAACAGAATCATCTCTAAGTAAACCGTGCCTAGGCATATCACAAGCTAACTGTTGAAAACCGAAGATAAATTAAAAATATCTAAGTACAGGACAACCGGGTGGCTCAGCGGTTTAGCACTGCCTTCAGGCCAGGGCAAGATCCTGGGGACCCAGGATCGAGTCCCACATCGGGCTCCCTGCATGGAGCCTGCTCCTCCCTCTGCCTCTCTCTCTCTCTCTCTCTCATGAATGAATAAAATCTTAAAAAAAAAAAAAATCTAAGTACATAGAGAAAAATGATCATTATATATAAAAAAAAAACTGAAGGACTGTAGATTTTTCATCAAAATCATGGAAGTCAGAATATAGCTATAGAACACCTGTAGAGTACTGACCTAAATAATTTTTTATTCAGAATTTTTTATCCAGTGAAAAGATCTTGCAGGAATAAAGGCAAAATAAAGATATTCTCACATTCTCTTCTACATGACTTTTTTTAAAAATTTTTTTCTTTTTTTATTTATGATAGTCACAGAGAGAGAGAGAGAGAGAGAGAGAGAGAGAGAGGCAGAGACACAGGCAGAGGGACAAGCAGGCTCCATGCACCGGGAACCCGATGTGGGATTCGATCCCGGGTCTCCAGGATCGTGCCCTGGGCCAAAGGCAGGCGCCAAACCGCTGCGCCACCCAGGGATCCCCTCTACATGACTTTTTTGAGCAAAAAAGGATATGACACTGCCTAGTGGGTTTTTCAATAAATGCAAATTTAACAAAAATAACTATACCATAAGGACTGGTAGGGGAGGATAAAAGGGCTCAAAAAGTTTTAAGGCTTCTACATTTTATTTGAAGGGAGTAAAATATAATTCTAAATAGACTGTGAGAAGTTACACAGGTATAGTTTAACCTAAGCAACCACTAAAATAAAACAAAAAATTAAAAATGGATATGGCCAAAAAGCCAAAAAATAAATCTTCAAACAATCTGAAAAGCAGCAGAGGAATAAATTGCAAAGAACACCAAAAGAAAAATATTCGTATATTTGCAGGCCTAAATTAAATGACATTAATAATTATTAAGTATGAATTAAAACATACCAATTAAAATATAGAGATTGCTAATAAAAATAATAAATAATTATTAAAAAGACAACTTCCAACTATCTATAAGAAACCCACTTTAGGGAATGACTGGGTGGTTCAGTGGTTGAGCGTCTGGCCTTCAGTTCAGAGTATGACCCTGGAGTCCCAGGATCGAGTCCTGCATCGGGCTCCTTGCATGGGGCCTGCTTCTCCTTCCTCTGCCTACATCCTGCCTTTTTCTCTGCCTTTGTGTCCCTCATGAATAAATAAAATCTTAAAAAAAAAAAAAAAGAAACCCACTTTAAAAAAAAATACATAGGCATGTTAAATGTAGAAGGAAAAAAAAGACAAACCATACAAACACTAATCAAAAGGAAGGTGGCATGGTTATAGTGTATCTTCAGAATCTTTAGAACAGAGATACATTATATATTAACAAGGTCAATTCACCAAGAAGACATAGGAATATTAAACATGTGCACATCTAAGAAGGCTCAGAATGCACGAATCAAAAACTATGATGAGCTAGATGGAAAAATACACAAACCCACAATTTATTTGGCAACTTAATACTCCCCTCTCTTTCTGTAATGGCTAGAATAAGACAGAACATCAGTATGCAAACAAAAAAGCTATACAATCTGACCTATTAGACATCTATAGAACATTCCGCCCATTAACCTTGTATATACATTTTTAAGTGCACATGGAACTTGCATTAAAACAGACTAGGGATCCCTGGGTGGCGCAGCAGTTTGGCGCCTGCCTTTGGCCCAGGGCGCGATCCTGGAGACCCGGGATCGAATCCCACGTCGGGCTCGCAGTGCATGGAGCCTGCTTCTCCCTCTCTCTCTGTATGACTATCATGAATAAATAATTAAAAAAAAAAACTTAAAAAAAAAAAAAAAAACAGACTATATTCTGGGGGCACCGGGATGGTTCAGTGGGGGTAAAGCATCTAACTCTTGGTTTTGACTCAGTTCATGATCTTTGGGATGTGAGATCGAGCCCCGTGTTGAGCTCTACATTCTACATTCAGTGCAGAGTCTGCTTGAGATTTGCTCCCTTTCTCTCCCCCTCGGTCCTTTTCCACTCTCCCTCCACCACACATGTACTTACTCTCTCTCTCTCAAATAAATACATTTAAAAAAAAGTACGGACTGTATTCTGGACAACAATACAAATCGTGACAAACTTAAAAGAATTGAAATCACACAAAATATATGTTCTGACGAGAACAATTAAAACAGAAATCAGTAAGAGCCCGTTCATTGCCAGTGGAAATGCAAAATGGTACAGCCATTTTGAAAGACAGTTTGGCAGCTTCTTACCAAATTAAACATATTCTTACTATATAATCCAGCAATCATGCTCCTTGGTATTTATCCAAATATGTTGAAAACTAATATCCACACAAAAACCTACACATGGATGTTTATATACATAATTCTCATAATGTCAAAGCTTGGAAGCAACCAAGATGTCTTTCAGAAGGTGAATGAACTGTGGCAAATCCAGACAATGGAATCATTCAGTAATTAACCATAACAACAAAGGAGCTATCAAGTCATAAAAAAAGACATGGAGAAACTTTAAACGCCTAACACTAACTCAAGAACACAACCTGAAAAGACTGTATATTCTAGGACTCCAAAAAAAAAAATGACATTGAAGGAAAAGGCCAAGTTATGGAAAAAAGGATAAACAGTTGTTAGGAGTAAATGAGGGAAGAAGAGATAAATAAATGCAGCATGGAACAATTTTATGGGAACTATTCTGGAGGATACTATGATGGCAGACATGTCACTGTTCATTTATGTGAACCTATACAATGTACAACACAAAGAGTGAACCCTAATGTACACTATGGACTTTAAGTGATGATGACCTGTCAATAAAGATATATCAATTTACAACAAATGCACCATCGTGGTATAGGATGTTGACCGTGGGGAAGGCTGTGTGTATACTGAGAGGTAAGGGGTATATGGGAATATCCTTATCTTCTACTCAATTTTGCTATGAACCTACAGGGGCTATGAAAGAGTGTGTACATATATACAGATATAAATCTCTCTATATATAATCTATATATATAAATATATAGATAGGTAGATAAAAAAAATTAAAGTGATAAAAACTCTATCCCAAATGATGAAAGAGGAAAAAGAAAAATAATAATGATTTCAGGAATGAAAGACAAACATTAAAAGCTTAATAAGGGAATATTACAAATACTTTTGCCATCAATTTGACAGCTTAGACAAGTACGAATTCCTTGAAAAACAAACTACCAAAGTACACTCAATAAAAAAATAACCTGAATTTCTTTTATCTAATAAAAAAATTGAATTCATAGTTGAGAATTTTCCAACAAAAAAAAATTCCAGGACCAGATAACCTTCTATCAATTCTATCAAACATTTAAGAAATAAAACCGACCACAAAAACTTTTCTAGAAAATGTAAGTGGAAATATGTTCCAGCATTTTATGAGAGCAGCATTACCCTGACCCTAAAACCAAAGACATGAAAAAGTAAAAGACCAACATTCCTCATGTATATATATGCAAAAAATCCTCAAAATTTCAGGTAAAACCAGAAAAGAAAAAAAAATCCAAGCACTTTAGTTTAGCAAAATACATTCATTCAACATTTTTTAAAGATACATGCTAACTAGAGTATTAAATACAATTAATGCCTTAAAATTTGTATGTATTAGTGTGAAGATGTATATATGGCCATTCAAGACTAACAAATCCATCTTTATTGAAGAGTTTTTTAGTACTTAACCAGAAAATTTCCAGAAACATTCTTACATACAGAAAAATTTTGAAGCATTAGAATCAAATTCACCAGTTATACATTCTGGATTACAGATATTTGGTATTCTCATCCTTTCTTGTTTAAGAGAAAAGTAAGATCTGTTTCACGGCTATTTATCACACTTTAATTTTTATCTCATGAGGGCAAATATTCCTAGTGCCAAACACCTAACAGGACTGAGATCTGTTGAATATTGACAATTGCATGTGCAAAACCAAAATATGCCTGAATACTTTCCCTTTTTAAGATTTTTTTTTTAGAGTGAGAGTGTGCAAGTAGGGGGAGGAGCAGAAGGGAAGAGAGGGGAGGGAGGGCGAAATATCTCAAGCAGACCCTGGACATGCATGGGGCTTAATCTTATAACCCTGAGATTGTGATCTGAGCTGAAACCAAGAGTCAGATGCCTAAACTGAGCCACCTAGCAGTCACCCTGAACACTAAAAAAAAAAAAAAAAAAAGTATTTGAGAGTAAGCAGGGGGAGGGGTACAGAAAGAGTGGGAGAGAATGACTCTCAAGGGGACTCCCTGCTAAGTGCGGAGTCTGACCTGGGGCTCCATCCCACAACCCTGGGATCATGACCTGAGCTAAAATCAAGAGTCTGACGCTCAACCTACTGAGCCACCCAGGTGCTCCCATGAACACTTTTAAAACTATGAACTGTGACCTATTAGCAGATTTAGTATCAATTTAGAGTATTTTTAAGATGACAACAGAATAATATAGAAATACTGGCATGAATCACATTAAGGATCAGCAATATTTCATGAGACTTGTTTCAGATATACATTTATATACACAGCATACAGACAGAAATGATACACCGGTGCATTCAGAAACCATAATGTCCTTGTGAGTTTACATTTATTTCTATATACAATCCAAAAAATCTGCAAAGTGCAGTAAAGGTAGTTTATATGTATTTAGCTTATTTCAAATAAAGAATACTCACCCAACATTTTATAAAAATTTGGAAATAGACATTTGGAGGGTTTGGGTTTTTTTTTTTATACTTGTAAATAAAAACACTGAAAGTATTAATAGTTCAAATTTAAGTCCTAAGTAATTTGCCGCTTTCTACAAATTGTTCCTATCTTATATAAATGTGTATTAAAAATATAAAATTCATAAAGACTTTAAGTATCTGTGCATATAACATGCATATATATGGGGGTAATCATGATGTAAAATGTTTCTTATTGTAAAATTGCTCAAGAGTTCAAAAGAGGGATCCCTGGGTGGCGCAGCGGTTTGGCGCCTGCCTTTGGCCCAGGGCGCGATCCTGGAGACCCGGGATCGAATCCCACGTCAGGCTCCCGGTGCATGGAGCCTGCTTCTCCATCTGCCTATGTCTCTGCCCCTCTCTCTTTCTCTCTCTGTGACTATCCTAAATAAATAAAAATTTAAAAAAAATTAAAAAAAAGAAAAAAGAGTTCAAAAGATAGTCCAAATGTCGGTCTTACCAGCAAACATGCTTTATTGGCAACCAGAAGGTCTTTCATCTACCTATTTTACTAAGTTACTCTCCTATTTAATAATTTCTCAATAATTTTCCAAACCCTTTCAGATAAACTGTAACTCGTTTATATAGTGTGCAAGGTCCTATATGAACTTGCTAATTTTTCCTGCTTCATTTCTTATTGTTTTCCCACTCAAAAATGTATCATATTATAGAAAATTTCCCAAACATGCCAATTTACTTATGGCTACATGTCTTTATATACACTCTTATAAAATTTTCTTTTTAGATTTTAGTCATTTAAGGATTGAGGGAAGAAAAAGCAGACCACAAAAAAATACACGGACATGAAAACCATGAGAAAACTAAGAGATGAGAGAAGTTGCAGAAGAAAACAGGTAAATCAAAGGAGGAAATGAGCAACTACTGACAACCAAAATGACTGGTTTTAAAAACAATTCAACTCCATTTGGCAAATCAGTCAGTAGCTTTCTACCTCATAGGTTCAAGAGTGAATGGGAAGCATAAAAGTGGAGATGTGGGAAGTCAAGATGATACAAATATTGGACAGTAATTAGGGAAGGATATAGATTAACAGAGATTTTATTGCATTTAAAGAACGGAGAGCCTCGATTCTCTGTAGAGGCTTTAAGAAGGAAGCTAATGTTTGCAAAGGAAGAGACAAGATATAGCAACATTAAGTCTAACACTTACTTAGCAAACGTTTTGAGGTTAGGCCAGAAAGTCATAGTGTGCATGTGTAGCAAGATTTTGTTATAACGCTGTCTGGGGCAATTGAAAGAAGCATATTATACATACTAGAAGCTTCTCAAGATTTAATCTAATTATTCCTTCAGAATGAAAAAAGTATCTGGCAAAAAGCAATAGCAATCAAAGAAAAAATAAATAAATCTATGCCATCCTCCCAGGAACAATTTTTTACCTTGTGAGTTAAATAACAGAAACATGAACACAGTACAAAGGCTTACCCTTAAGATATTCTGGCAGTAATTATTTTCTACTTGATAAGAAACAAAACAGCCTTGATCACTTTAATTAGTTTAAAAATCAAGAAAAATAACATACCACATCTTTTATAGAAGTGCTTGATTTCTTAAGTAAATATAGTTCTTTTTTCTTCTGTTCAATGTAGTATCTAATGTCTTCATTAAAAAAAAAAAAAAGGTTAAAGATTAGCATTTTTCCTCTGGAATTAAACACTGCTATTTTCTTAATACTAGAGTTAGGTGAAAAAATTACCACTTTAGGTATCTCTTGCTATCAGAATTCTCCTTGTGTAAAACCAGGAACCAGGAGCACAAATTAATACTTTTAACAAATACTATCAAAAACTGATAAAATTCTTACCATCAATATGAAGAATTTTTACTCCCCATGATAAAGCATTCGATAATATACTATTTGAAGGAATAAAATCCTGTAAAATAAAAAAAAAAAGGTTTAACAGTTTTCCTAGAAAATTACTGATTTAAATGAGTTAAATTTTAAAAATTATTTGAAGGTTAATGTCACTGAGGCAAGTATTCAGAATAGACTCTATATAGTTACAATAGCAATCCATATATGGTTTTTCTTTTGGAATTTCTAAGTTAATCCTGTTTAATATATTCCCATATACTTGACAATTAACATTAACTGTATCCATACAATTTTAAGACATTTCATTTAAAAATGAAAGATGCCGAGGGAGGGGCAAGATGGCGGAAGAGCAGGGTCCCCGAGTCACCTGTCCCCACCAAATTACCTAGATAACCTTCAAACCATCCTGAAAATCTACGAATTCGGCCTGAGATGTAAAGAGAGACCAGCTGGAATGCTACAGTGAGAAGAGTCCGCGCTTCTATCAAGGTAGGAAGACGGGGAAAAAGAAATAAAGGAACAAAAGGCCTCCGAGGGGGAGGGGCCCCGCGAGGAGCCGGGCTGAGGCAGGGGCGAGTGTCCCCAGGACAGGAGAGCCCCGTCCCGGAGGAGCAGGAGCTGCACCAACCTTCCCGGGCGGGCGGAAAGGGGCTCGCAGGGAGTTGGAGCAGGACCCAGGAGGGCAGGGATGCCCTCGGGCTCCCTGGGACACTAACAGACACCTGCGCCCCGGGAGAGCTGCGCCGAGCTCCCTAAGGGCTGCAGCGCGCACGGCGGGACCGGAGCAGCTCGGAAGGGCTCGGGCGGCGGCTCCGCGGAGGGGGCTGCGGGGCGGGAGCGCGAATCCACCAGCGCAGGCCCCGGAGCACAGGGCGCCGGGACACAGCCCAGGATCCGGCCTCCCCCGGGACAGGCAGAGGCCGGGAGGGCCCAGGACAGCAAGGACGCTCCTGCCCCGAGCTGAGCAGATCAGCGGCCCCGCCCCGGAGCCTCCAGGCCCTGCGGACGGAGAGCCGAGAGCCCCGAGCCCCGTAGTTCCTGCGGAGGCTGAATCCAGGCTTCCAGAGTTGCCATAGCAACTGCGACTGTTCCTCCTGGGGCCTGACGGGGTAAACAACCCCCGCTGAGCCCTGCAGCAGGCAGGGGCAGAGCAGCTCCCCCAAGTGCTAACACCTGAAAATCAGCACAGCAGGCCCCTCCCCCAGAAGACCAGCTGGACGGACCAGTGATACTCCCCCGTGTTCCAATACAACTTGTTTTTGGCCACTCTGCACTGAGCAAAATGACTAGAAGGAAAACCTCACTTCAAAAGAAAGAATCAGAAACAGCCCTCTCTCCCACAGAGTTACAAAATCTGGATTACACTTCAATGTCAGAAAGCCAATTCAGAAGCACTATTATACAGCTACTGGTGGCTCTAGAAAAAAGCATTAAGGCCTCACGAGACTTCATGACTGCAGAATTTAGATCCAATCAGGCAGAAATTAAAAATCAATTGAATGAGATGCAATCCAAACTAGAAGTCCTAACGACGAGGGTTAACGAGGTGGAAGAACGAGTGAGTGACATAGAAGACAAGTTAATGGCAAAGAGGGAAACTGAGGAAAAAAGAGATAAACAATTAAAGAACCATGAAGACAGATTAAGGGAAATAAATGACACTCTAAGGAAGAAAAACCTACGTTTAATTGGGGTTCCCGAGGGCGCCGAAAGGGACAGAGGGCCAGAATATGTATTTGAACAAATCCTAGCTGAAAACTTTCCCAATCTGGGAAGGGAAACAGGCATTCAGATCCAGGAAATAGAGAGATCCCCCCCTAAAATCAATAAAAACCGTTCAACACCTCGACATCTAATAGTGAAGCTTGCAAATTCCAAAGATAAAGAGAAGATCCTTAAAGCAGCAAGAGACAAGAAGTCCCTGACTTTCATGGGGAGGAATATTAGGGTAACAGCAGACCTCTCCACAGAGACCTGGCAGGCCAGAAAGGGCTGGCAGGATATATTCAGGGTCCTAAATGAGAAGAACATGCAACCAAGAATACTTTATCCAGCAAGGCTCTCATTCAAAATGGAAGGAGAGATAAAGAGCTTCCAAGACAGGCAGGAACTGAAAGAATATGTGACCTCCAAACCAGCTCTGCAAGAAATTTTAAGGGGGACTCTTAAAATTCCCCTTTAAGAAGAAGTTCAGTGGAACAATCCACAAAAACAAGGACTAAATAGATATCATGATGACACTAAACTCATATCTGTCAATAGTAACTCTGAACGTGAATGGGCTTAATGACCCCATCAAAAGGCGCAGGGTTTCAGACTGGATAAAAAAACAGGACCCATCTATTTGCTGTCTACAAGAGACTCATTTTAGACAGAAAGACACCTACAACCTGAAAATAAAAGGTTGGAGAACCATTTACCATTCAAATGGTTCTCAAAATATATCCTAAAAACTATAGAACACTTCTGAAAGAAATTGAGGAAGACACAAAGAGATGGAAAAATATTCCACGCTCATGGATTGGCAGAATTAATATTGTGAAAATGTCAATTTTACCCAGGGCAATTTACACGTATAATGCAATCCCTATCAAAATACCATGGACTTTCTTCAGAGACTTAGAACAAGTTATTTTAAGATTTGTGTGGAATCAGAAAAGACCCCGAACAGCCAGGGGAATTTTAAAAAAGAAAACCATATCTGGGGGCATCACAATGCCAGATTTCAGGTTGTACTACAAAGCTGTGTTCATCAAGACAGTGTGGTACTGGCACAAAAACAGACACATAGATCAATGGAACAGAATAGAGAACCCAGAAGTGGACCCTCAACTTTATGGTCAACTAATATTCGATAAAGGAGGAAAGACGATCCACTGGAAGAAAGACAGTCTCTTCAATAAATGGTGCTGGGAAAATTGGACATCCACATGCAGAAGAATGAAACTGGACCACTCTCTTGCACCATACACAAAGATAAACTCAAAATAGATGAAAGATCTAAATGTGAGACAAGATTCCATCAAAATCCCAGAGGAGAACTCAGGCAACACCCTTTTTGAACTTGGCCACAGTAACCGGAGAAGGACAAACAGTGTATGTTCTCATTCATTTGGGGAATATGAATAATAGTGAAAGGGAATATAAGGGAAGGGAGAAGAAATGTGTGAGAAATATCAGAAAGGGAGACAGAACATAAAGACTTCTAACTCTGGGAAATGAACTAGGGGTGGTGGAGGGGGAGGAGGGCGGGGGGTGGGGGTGAATGGGTGACGGGCACTGAGGGGGACACTTGACGGGATGAGCACTGGGTGTTATTCTGTATGTTGGTAAATTGAACACCAATAAAAATTAATTTATAAAAAAAATAAAATAAAAAAATAAAAATAAATAAAAATGAAAGATGCCGTAAGCTTCATACATCTCCAGTAATATTTTAAAAGGCCACAAGATGGAGATGTTTCTTCATGAAAAGTAGATTCTGTTCTTTGTAAAATAAAATACACGATGATATTTAGGCTTTTCCTATTAAAAATGAGGAAAGGAAAATTTCCTAATAGTATATTATTATGAAAGTTCTTAATAACAGTATACTGTAAATTTTTAAATTTCATACTTACATGGTCCTTGATAGCTTTTTCAACTAATAATTTTCCTCTACTCAAACACACCTATAAAAATCCCAGAGATCAAACATTAAAAAGTTACAATTCATTGGGGAATAAATATAAAATAGCTAGACTAAATTGACAAAATAAATTTTAATATAAAATTTAAAATAGACAAAATTTATTTGTACAAGTCTTAATGACTATCAACACAATAAATGTATAGAAAAAGGCAATTTCCCTAGGGCCTTTATAATAGTAAGTAATAAGCTCTATTAAAAAGTTTGCTCTTTTTTTTTGGTAAAGCAACTAAACAATTGAATGATAACAAACATCAGTTCTGTAGTAAAATGTCTGTAATTAAAGAGTAAGTTTAGATTCTAATTTCATATTCAAATGAAGATGTGAGAATATGACTAAATCAGACATATTATTTTTATATGGTACTTCACATTTTAAACTCTGAAAAGCACCTAAAATGATACAAAAGCAACCATTTGGAAATAGTCACTAGTATAATCTCAGTTCTCCAAAAAAGCACTGAAGTGAAAAAATACATAAGCCTTCCTTGACTTTTCTTCTTGCGTGTATTTCTATTTTTCCCTCTCCCCAATTTATCTTTCACTCTATTTTCTAACTTGTCAATGAAGTAACAGAGATAGGGTATCAGTAACTAAAGCAGGGGCTGGCAAATATTTTCTGTAAAGGGCCAGGTAGCACATGTTTTAGACCTATGCATCTGTCCTATCGAATACCTCCTTTATAGCAGGAAATCAACCAGTTAATATGTAAAGTAAATGAACAGGTCTGGCTGTATTCCAATAAAACTTTATTTATGGATATTGATATCTGAATTTAAATGTCACAAAATACTTTCAATGTTTGCGCAAGCATTTGAAGATGTAAAAACCATGCTTAGCTCAAGGCTGTACAAAAAAAAAACAAAAAACAACTTGGCCCATGCCATAGTTCGCTTACTCCTGCTGTGAAACAAAAGGTTTCCACTTCTTACTTTAAATAATAATATGCTGTTACTTGCTAGTTGTTTGTAAATAACTCTTAAAAATAAAAGCCATCCTAAAAGGCAAAAGTGTTAATTTAGCAGAATATAACCCCAATATTAGGAGAAAAATCACCTTTCCCTAAGACAATAACCTTATTAATGATTGGAAAGCCAACCATATGTAGATACTGTTCTACGTAAGTAAACTCTGCATCCAGTCTACTCTTGAAAATCATGAGATCCTCAGGCTATATATAGCCTTTCTGAACGTCTCAAAGTACATTGAAGAGACTTACTGAATCTGGAGATTTAAATGAACTTCCATCATGGCTGGGATGAGGTGAAGTGGTTTCTGCAGTATATGCAGATTCTGGACTTGGTACAGGAGAAATTCTTCCCAATGTCTGTGCAAATTTAGCTTCCTTTTTATTTGAAATAAGGTAACTGATATCTTTGCTAAGAAATTCTTCAACTCGCTAAAGGAAAACAAAGTATTTTCAAATAAGCCATATAAACCATTAACTATTTCATATTTCAGGTACAGTGTAAAATACCAATTTGATGCATTTCAATATTTTGTAAATTAGTGTTTTTTTATATAGTATTCTGAATTTGAGTTCTGAGGAAGTACAATAGGAGTTCCAATAACAACCAGCATATGCTAGATACTATTTTTTTTTTAAGATTTTATTTATTCATTCATGAGAGACACAGATTGAGAGAGAGAGAGAGAGAGAGAGAGAGAGAGGCAGAGACATAGGCAGAGGGAGAAGCAGGCTCCTCGCAGGGAGCCTGATGTGGGACTCGATCCCTGATCCTGGGATCGGGCCCTGAGCCAAAGGCAGAGGCTCAACCACTGAGCACTGAGCGTCCCTAGATACAATTTTTAAGTATTTTATATATCCCAATTAATTTAATCCATATAAAAGGGCAGCCCAGTGGCTCAGTGGTTTAGCGCCGCCTTCAGCCCAGGGCGTGATCCTGGAGACCTGGGGTCAAGTCCCACGTCAGGCTCCCTGCATGGAGCCTGCTTCTCTCTTTGCCTGTGTCTCTGCCTCTCTCTCTGTCTCATGAATAAATAAATAAAATCTTTTTTAAAAAAAATCCATGTAACAACCCCATGGTATAATATTACTAATATCCACATTTTATGGAAAAGAAAATTAAAGAGAAGTGATATGACTTGGTTGAGGTTACATCATAGTAAATAACAGAATTTGAACACAGACATTCTGATCCAAGTCCATGCTCTAATGCACTACTGTCCAGTAAAACATACTATAATGATGTTAATGTTCTTTATCAGCAATGTCCAATATGGTAGCAACTCGCCACATGTGGCTACTAAGCACTTAAAATATAACAAAGGTAACAGATGTGATTGTGCAATTGAATTTTTTACTCAATACAGTATTCATTAAATTTAAATAGCTGATGGCTATAATATCGGGCAGGATAGTTCAAAATCAGTTTAACATCTTTCTATAAGACTTTAACAGGAAGAAGGGGACCTTCACCCTCAGAGTATAAGACTGAAGATAATTTCCCTACTAAAATGTTTGGAAATCCCTGCTTGTATCCTGAATTTATAAACACAAGTAGCAGGTGTCAATGTCATCAAAGATCATTCATACTGAATGGAAGGAAAATGAAAGCAGAAATACATCTGTTTGCAAATCATTAACTATTTGTACAAATGAAAGATTTCTAAAATATTTTAAACAGCTATATATTTAATTTCTATTGGATCTCATCACATAAAGGGTAATACTAAAAAAAATGAAGCAAAGTATTTAACAAATAAATTCCATCTAAGTGTTAAGTAAATTTGCTGCTTACACCAGTGGCCCTTTTGCTACTTCTCTTTGCTCTGAGTAGCATTTTCATCAACCAGTAAACAAGATATCCACATTTACTTATTTCAAGGATTATAAATGGGCAGAAGACGTGAACAGACATTTCTCCAAAGAAGACATACACATGGCCAACAAGCACATGAGAAAATGCTCCCCATCACTTGCCATCAGGGAATATAAATCAAAACCACAATGAGATACCACCTCACACCAGTGAGAATGGGGAAAATTAACAAGACAGGAAACAACAAATGTTGGAGAGGATGTGGAGAAAGGGGAACCCTCTTGCACTGTTGGTGGAAATGTGAACTGATGCAGCCACTCTGGAAAACTGTATGGAGGTTCCTCAAAGAGTTAAAAATAGAGCTACCCTATGACTTACAAGGTCTTAAAAGGGCCAACAGGAATATAAATGCACAATTTACACATTAAATGCTTTCTTCATTTTCATAATTATGTGGCCTCAGCACCGCCAGAGGTTCTAATTTTTCAAAAGGAACCACTCTCCCACATATCTTTTAAAAATTGTGATAAAAATACTTATTAAATTGACCGTTTTAACCATTTTTAAGTATGCAATTCAGTGGCACTGAGTACAAGTACAATGTTGAGCAACCATCACCACTACACATTTCTAAAACTTTTTCATCATCCTAAGCTAAAACTCTATTAAACAGTAACTCCCCATTTTCTCCTCTTCCCAGCCCCTTTTGTGTTCTATTTTGCTTCTACAAATTTAACTATTCTAGATAATTTATATAGGTCAAATCCTGTATTTGTCTTTTTGTGTCTGAGTTATTTTGCTCAGCACAGTGTTTTCAAGGTTCATGAATGTTTTAGCAAGGGATTACTTTTCAAGGTTGAATAATATTCCATTGTACGTATAGACATTTTGTTCATCCACTGATCTGAAGATGAAAATCAGGGTTGTTTTCACCTTTTGTCGATTGTGAATAATGCTGCTATGCACGAGTATATGAGTATCTCTTCAAGGCCTTGTTCCAATTGTTTTGGGTATAACTTGTTTTCCATAGCAGTTATACCATTTTACAATTCCACCAACCCACAAGGGTTCCAAACTCCACACATCCTTGCCAATACTTACATTTTTTGATACTAACCATCCTAACAGATGTGACATGGTATCTCCTTTTGGTTTTCATTTTTATCTCCCTAATTAGGGATGGAGAGCATCTTTTCATGTGCTTGTTAGCTAAGCGTACGTCTTCTTTAGAGAAGTGCCTATTTGAGCCCTTTGCTCATGTTTTAATTGTGTTTTTCAATGTTGAGCTATATGAGTTCTTTACCTATTCTGGATATTAATCACCTATCAGATCACCAATATAACATTGTTTCTTGCTATTTCCCTCCATCTAAATCCCAAGCTCAAGTCACATTGTAGTAACTAGCAGTTGCTCCCGCTATACATAGATAAACTTTAAATATATTCCGCCCTCTATTTAGTTTGTCCAGTCTACCTGATATATTCCTACTAGACTTTCAAGACTTAGGTTAAACTCTATCTCTGCTATGATTCCTAAAGGCAAAGTTAATCATTTTCTTCTCTGTATTCTTTTTTTTTTTTTTTTTTTTTTTTTTTAAGTAAGCTCCATGCCCCCATGGAGCCCAATGTGGTGCTTCAACTTAAAACTGTAAGATCAAGACCCGAGCTGGGAGCAAGAATGAGTCATCCAGGCACCCCTCGTCTCTGTATTCTAATGGCAATTTCTACATAACTTTTGTTAAAGCACTGACAATGCTGTATCTGTAAATTATTTAGGTGTCTGATATTCCCACAGACTGACAGCAGTAGACTACATCTTACGTATTTTTTGCATCCCCAGCAGCTAAAACAGTGCTACCAAATGAAAGACACTAGTGGATTAATTTTTTAATAAATTTCCACATGACCAAATCATAATTATTCTTCAAAGCTAACTTCAAATTGTGTTTGCACAAGAGCTTCCAAGATTTTCTTAGTTGGAAGTAATTTTTCCTTGTTGATATTATATGTTGTGTTACAATTAATTATACCCATGCAACCTCTACCTAAATCAGAAGTTAAAAGCTGTATAGACCTAAGATTCATTTTTGTAATCTAGCAAAACAATACCAAATTCCTTAGTGCTTAGTTTCATCATGGTCTTCAATTTGTCAGTTATAGTTGAATTTAGGTCTCTTAAATAAGAGTAAACCTGAAACTTTTTGAGTCACTCACAGTTACAATGAACATCAAACAAGTAACTGTCTTCAAGTTCATGATAATGCAAGGCATTTATCCTTACATCTTTGTTCTTCTGCAACTGTCTTATTTTAGCCCAGAATGTTTAGATATGGACCTAAATATGGTTGATTCCATGTCCTTTTTAAGATAACTTTGTAACAGCTACATTCATTGCCACTATTAAAAAGATAGTTCCCTACTAGGTCAAATTTCACTGCTGTGTTTTCAGTGGTTGAACTCTCCAGATAAATGGGATATGTTTTCATTAAGAGTAATAAACAAATGCATAAAGTGGACAATTACAGAAAAAGAAAACACTGGTAATAATCTGAAGATAAATTACAAAATCAATCATCCTTTCAAGGAATATCTACTCAACTAAGTATTTCTGGAAGTTGAACCCTAAAACTCTTAGTGTCTACAGGTCAAGATTCCTCTACAATTCATGTAACACATCACCATACAGAAGTCTTTTTTAACGGAGAGAGTCATGTCTGAAGAACAGAAATTAGGACATCACTGAATTATTGGAAAGATAGTGTGGAGAGGGATTATAAATCGATTACAAAAAAAATTTAAAGGGAAATTAAGAAGTACAGTTAGTAAATGAAATTCAGTTGAAAATCCACAGCCCAAAAAAATAATGTGAAAACTTATGTTCATAATATGCTCTCTACTTCAGTGGTCTACTTTAAACCATTTCAGGATAAAAATTTGAAGTGTTTATTAAAACTGAAAGGTCTCCAAACTATTATCATGTGCATAAGCGAATTCAAAACTTGTTTCTTCAGGAACTGCTGTGAGAAGAAAAGGAGGCAGGAGAACCATCTCTGTACTAACTAGAACCACTTAGTTTAGCTAGAAGTTTCCTTTTACTGGCTTTATATATTAGACTCCTGAATGATTTTGCTTGAAGGGTTCCACTACCAAAAATATAAATCTAAAATCACTGATTTAGGGGCACCTGGGTGGCTCAAGTCTGTTAAGCACCTGCCTTCAGCTCAGGTCATGATCCCAGAGTCCCAGGATGGAGCACACCATCAGGTGGCCCCGCTCAGCAGGGAGTCTGCTTCTCCCTCTGACCTTCCCTCCCCTAGTGCTCTCTCTCATTCTCTCAAATAAAAAAAAAAAAATTAAAAAAAATCAAATAACTGATTTAGATCATAAAGATTAATGGGTTATTCATCATATTTGAGAAAGCTGTGAAATTGTATCAGCTACTTTGTAGCCATTAATTGGTAGGACAAAAATGGTAGTAGCATGTTAAATCTGGGTTTTAGGAGTCTAATCCTACACTAGACCAGTCATTTCACTTCTCTGGACTCCTTAAGCTCTTAATTTCTAAAATAAGGAGTCTTTATTCAAAGGTGGCAGGCCTACAAAACATGATTTTTAGGAATGCAGTCATATGGTTATTATGATACATGTTACTGCTATGACAAATGTACAATGTTTTAAGAAAATGAGTAAAGAAGGGCACCTAGGTGGCTCAGATCATTAAGTGTCTGCCTTTGGCTCAGGTCATGATCTCAGGGGCCTGGGATCAAGCCCTTCATCAGACCCCCTGCTCAGCGGGGAGTCTGTCTCAGCCACAGGGCTGCACTGCCCCTGCCCCTGCATGCTCAAGCTCTCTCTCTCTCTCTCAAATAAATAAAATCTTAAAAAAAAAAAAAAAAGAAAGAAAAAAGAAAATGAGTAACAAAAAGTAAAGTGAACAGCTTTTCAAAGATAAGTAAAGATCACATCAATAAACAATACCAAGAAACTTTCTACATGTTCTGCAGATTTCTATTTTAGGAATGCCAGGATTCTTTCATATTCAAAGATGCTAACCTCAACAAATTCAAAGTGCAGCACAAACCTTTTTAAGAAACAGGAAAAATTAGGAAGATTGAACTCTTAACCTCACTTGTTAAAATTTTCTTTCTTAATTATTTACACAATGCATAAGGTAGAGAGTTTTCAAAATTCTTAAACCCAAATTCAGTTCCCTTAATGATATTAAGACTGTTACCACTCAGAGTAATTTAACTCTTTGTGGTTCTAAGAGGTTCTCTATGTTATGCAAATAACATTCTTCCTGTTATGCAAGTCCAGACAAATTTATGTAGTTTCCCAATAATCATAATCAAGGAGTTATTGCTATCTGGAGGACATACAAACATTACAACGAGGCAATCAAAGGTTCCACCAGGACAAGGGAGGAAGTCACATTTCCCACACTTTGTGAACTTTAGACTCCAAATCACAGAAACCTGAAAATCCTATTAGACTACAAAAGGTTAAAACAAAGTTTTTCGTTAAACAGCTGATAAAAATTTTAAGCTAGGTGGTTACGTTTCCCAAAATGATAATCTAGAATGATTATATATTAGAAAGTACTAGTTACAAATTTTCATTTTTTTTGGTCAAAGTGTATAGTTTTGACTTACCCCTCCCAGATCCTCAATGTCCTTTTGGAGTTTTTCAGATACGGCGACAGAAGGTAAGTCAATGTAAAATATTTTTCCCCACAGTGGCTTATATTTGTATTTTTCTGGTTTGTTATCAGTTTTCATAGATTTCATAGATCTGTTTTTTTCATTTTTGACTTGGATTCCACCTGTTGTTTAAAAAAAGTAGAATCAGACTATGATTGATGTGGACAGAAAATTTCTCTTTTATGCAGTCGTCATATCATAGAGGGGGAAAAAATCTTTATAATACCACCAATTAAACACTCAATAGCATTCTACTGTATTTCTTTGTAGTATCACTTAGGATAAAACCAGAATACCCTATTTGTTTTAACAGATCCCATACTGTAAAATAATCATTGTTCACAGCCTATAGTTGAAGCTGCAGGAAATATTCACGCATTTGTTCATGTTTTTATGTATTACAGTAGAACTATCTAAAACCTTTTGAAAGACTTTCCTCCTTGGGATGTAAACTCCAAGGGGTATTTACTCAAGAAATACTTATGGGACATCTGCCATTCTGCTTAACACTTACCAACACACACCCACACAAAAACCCTGTTACACATGATAATCTAGTCCTCAAAAGGTTCTAAGGCTTAGTTTCCTGTAGTTTGTCTACACATTAATGACTAAATGATCCGTTTGAAGAGCCAGAGCACCATTCACTTCATTATTTCCCTTGAAAACAGACCTGAGACCTAAACAAGTGCTTTAAAAATTAACTTTCGGAACACAATCTGTTCTTAAGCCGAAAAGCCCTATGTACGTACGACATACATATCCCAGACACATTAAAAAGAAAAAAAAAAATTTCGGAAGCTGTCGTCCTTTACCATACCAAGTAATCGAAAATGGAAATTTGTTTTCGTTTCTATCATGTTGAAAACAGACATCTTCTACGTGCGTATTTGAAAGACAATCTCTTAACCTTACGAGTGTAGAAAAACAAATTTAAGAACACGACCAAAGGCCCACCGGCCACCATGGAAGTGAATCACGGCCCTAAAGCCACGCGCACCCCTGCTTTCCAACGGGAGGATGCAGCCGCCGCAGCCTCAAAGGGCCTGCGCCGAGTCGCAGCAGCTGTGCCAGGCCCGGCCAGCTCCCGGGGCCGCACATTGTTTTCCACTTGCACAGCCCAAGCACCACCGGCAACCGGGGGCCGCGGCTGGAGCGCGAACAGCGCGAGGGGCCCGGTTGGGGTCCCTTCCCCGTCGGAGGCACAGCGCTGGACGGAGCCTTCCTTCAGGCCACCGAGAAGGACGCACAAGCAGGAAAGAAAAGGAACAGGGGCCTGGGGTCGGGGGAGAACTCTGAGACGACCCACGGTGGAACCTCGAGGCTTGGATTAAAGGGACTGCAGCGGAGGAGGCGCCTCATACCCTGGAAATGTCCTTTGCTGTGGATCCTCATGGCTCCGGAGTTCATGGCAGCCGCCCGGCACCTACATGCTGGGTTCGGGAGAGCGACGCGCCGGGCGGCCGCGAACACACACCTCGTCGGGGCCGCGCGAGCCGCCGGCCGCCGCTCCCCTTCCGCAGACCACCACACCCACGCAACCGAGCTGCCGCGTCTACCGTCCGGGTTTCCGGGGCCGGGTCGGACCCCAAGGCGCCGAGGAGGAAGAGGCCAGGCGCAAACGGGAGGGCTGCGGCGGTTGAAGATTTGAAAACGCGTCACGCGGCCGCGGCGCCCAGACGCGCGCCCCGCCCCCTCTCGCGCCGCGCGCCGCGCGCCGCGCCCCGCCTCACGCTCGCCCCCACGTGCCCGCCTCCGCGCGCCGCGCGCCCCGCCCCCACGGGCCGGATCTCCGCCCACCCGCCCCTCCCCCTCGGCGCGTTCCCCTGGGCCTTCGCCCCAGCCCTTCGCCCCAGCCCTTCGCCCCAGCTCTTCGCCCGTGGCTTGGGCTTCCTCAGCTCCGCTGGAGAGTCCTCGCGACTCCTCGTGCCCTAACGTGGTGAATGCAGTTAGCCCCGGGGGCTAGCCCAGCCCGCCGCCGCCTGGGTCGTTCCCGCCTCCTCGGGTGGCCGGGACCGCGCGCCCTCCGGCTGCCTCCTTCACCAGGTACGCTTCTGGGCCAAGGGGCGGCGGTCCCGGCGGCTGAAGGCGAGGCGAGGCGAGGCGGCTTGTGGCCGAACCGGGGCAGCCTCCGGCCGGGCGGGCCTGCTCAGAGCTCCCGCAGCGGGGAGCGAGGCTTTCCTGCAGTCACCGCGGAGCTTGCCGGCGGGAGACAGGCCGCTGAGGGACTCCGGGGGCGGCGGGGGCGGGGGGGGGGCGGGGGTCGCCGGCCGGTCGGCGCCTCCCAGCCTAGAACGAGGTCAGGGCGCCGGGGGCCGTCGGTACCTCACCGTGTGCTGCTCCTTTGACTCCTGCGTGCGCAGACTTGTTTTCGTTTGATCGTGAAGTTTATTTCAACAATAACAGGAAGTGAAATTTGAGATCTCAAGTCTTAGGGTTTGGGGTCTGGACCCACCATTTAGCAGCAGCGTCTAACTCCGGTTAAATTGCCTAATCCCATTGAGTCCCAGCTTTTTCACTTGTAAAATGGTGATGCTGATGGGATTAGATTAAGGATTACGTTAAAATATTTTGTAAAGTAAATTTTTGTTTCTTAAGTGGAGGGGGAGAAAAAGCTTCACAAGATTGTTTTGCGTTTGTTTCTGCTTATAAACTTGTGAAAGACGAAGAGGATTAGGTTTTGTACTATTTTGCATTCATTAACTTTCGGAGGTAATAGTCACTCATTGTTTAATGGTGATTTAATTAACTGATTTTTTTTTTTAAGAGAGGGAGGAGGGAGAGGGGCAGAGGGTGAGAGAGAATGTTAAGCAGGGGGTAGCCCCGGTGGCGCAGCGGTTTAGCGCCGCCTGCAGCCCAGGGCGTGATACTGGGGACCCTGGATCGAGTCCCGCGTTGGGCTCCCTGCATGGAGCCTGCTTCTCCCTCTGCCTGTGTCTCTGCCTCTCTCTCTCTCTCTGAATAAATAAATAAAATCCTAAAAAAAAAAAAAAATGTTAAGCAGGCTCTAGGCCCTGCATGGAGGTGTGTGTGTGTGTGTCCCGTTTGTGTCGTTCTCCCCCCCACAATGGGCTGAGATCGTGACCTAAGGAAAAATTGAGTCATCAGCTTTACCAGCTGAGCCAACCAGATGCCCTTAATGGTTGATTTTTAAACTCATAGAGGTCAGAGAAGTTAGTGCCGATATTAACAAGTATGTACTTTAAAGCATAGACAAGGATGTATTGTTGTAACCCTTAACCTAAATGCGGAACATAAAGAGGTAGGTGGTTCAAGTTTGCTATGGGAAATGAGAGTTTAGTTGTGAATGGCTTTAAGTTGAAGGACCTAGGGAGAGAAGCGTGGGACTATCATTTATAAGGCAGTTGGTAATATTTGTCTGTAACTCAGGAGAGGTGGGACGGTCAAGAGAGGAAAAAGATTGATTTGAGAGGCATACAGACCCCCCCCCCATGGGGGGGATGCTTAAGAGGTTATCAGATCTTGATAGGCAGGAGGAGGTGTAGTTTCTGTTTGTTTGTTTGTTTGTTTTTTTAGGGATTTTATTTATTTATTCATGAGAGACACACAGAGAGGCAGAGACACAGGCCCAGGGGGAAACAGGCTCCCTGCAGGGAGCCTGATGTGGGACTCGATCCGGGTCTCCAAGATCACATCCCGGGCTGAAGGTGGCGCTAAACCACTGGGCCACCAGGGCTGCCCGAGGAGGTGTAGTTTGAACAAAACATTCATCATTAAATGATCTATCTGGGGAAAACAAGCTATTTTCAAAATGTAAACTCCCAAAAAAGTACAAGATTTTTTTGTTCATAAAAAGTTTTAAGATTGAGAAGCGCAAATGGAGAATGTATTTAAGTCCTGGGAGGAAATAAAATTGCCCATGACAGCATGTGAAATAAAAGCAGTGATGAGCAGACGATGATGAAATAGAAAGATGGAGAAGAGGCTTTAGAGTTAGGAAGAGAACTGGGAACAAAACTTATCAGAAGTCACAGAATTACAAACGTTGGGATCCTGCAGGCATCGCTGTCTGGCTTTGGGTAGTTTTGAGTCTCCATTTTAATCTGTAAAAAGGAGGTAATTAATATTTCTCAGATAGGTGGATGAAATGAAGCATTACTGAAAGCTTAATTAGCACACAGAGTGAGAGCCTAATGAGTGCTATCCTTCTGGTGACCTCTGCACTAGCTCCTCCATCTTCAAGAGTTCAAAGGCCAAGACTTGAAAAATAGGCTTTTGATTCTGGTATTTAAGATACCATTGGTTTCCAGGTTGGCTCTGGGTTAAGCATCTGCCTTCTGCTGGTCATGATCTCAGGGTTCTGGGCTCGAGCCCCAATTCTGGCTCCCTGATCAGGTGGGAGTCAGCTTCCCTCCTACCCCACCATCATGTAGGAATGTGTACAATCTTGCTTTCTCTTTATTGAATACATAAAATCTTAAAAAAAAAAAGATGTCATTGATTTCTTTATTGAAAATTTCAAGGCAGCCTGGGTGGCTCAGTGGTTTAGTGCCACCTTCAGCCCAGGGGATCCTGGGGACCCGGGATCGAATACCGCATCCGGCTCCCTGCATGGAGCCTGCTTCTCCCTCTGCCTGTGTCTCTGCCTCTCTCTGTGTATTCTCTGAATAAATTTAAAAAAAATAAAAGGGAAAGAAAAGAAAATTTCAGTAGATGACTAAAGTGTAAGGACTAGATAAGAATAAGGGTCTTGAAGGGGAGGAGACAGGTTGAGCATAATCCTGAAAAAATCAGTCAATATAGGGAATTATATTGATAGGAAGGAAGATAGGGTCTTTGGAAGGTTTAGGGGATATGGGAAAGATTTAAACATATTTCTATTGAACAAAAAATGAAAGCTCATTTTCCAGTGAAAGCTGAGTTAACTTTTTTTTTTAATTTTTTTTAAATTATTTATTTATGACCCAGTCATACAGAGAGAGAGAGAGAGGCAGAGACAAGGCAGAGACATAGGCAGAGGGAGAAGCAGGCTCCATGCACTGGGAGCTCGACGTGGGATTCGATCCCGGGTCTCCAGGATCGCGCCCTGGGCCAAAGGCAGGCGCCAAACCGCTGCGCCACCCAGGGATCCCCTGAGTTAACTTTCTTATTTACTATAATGAGGAAACTAACATTGTTGTACCCTGTGCTTTTAGACACACCCTTGACTGCCTTATAGGTGATAATGCCAAGCTATGAATGAGAAAGTCTGTTTTACTGGTCAGTGTTAATGATTTTCTAATCTGTAACTCAAGGTTAATTTAAAAAAATACTACTGGAACTCAAATCTTTTAGTAGCTACAGGAAAGACTTAAGTCATATATCTATGGCCTGTATGCATAGAAACCCCCTTACCTGTCCTGTCAATAATTAGGACTGTTAGTAAGTTAATCAAGTTTGTGTTAAAGTATATCTTAAAGTATGCTTTAGGTGAAGGATATACATTCAGGAAGAACTGAATGGGGGAGAGGGCAGGGTTATTTATGGTGAAAAGTTTAAAAAGTTCTTTTAAACAAAGTTGGAAAACATTGAGCAGAATTATGGTTTAGTTAAGTGAACATTTGGCTGTCAATTAGGATAAATGAATTTCATTCAGTACTGGCTCTATTTCTAAGAAGTTTTATTACCTTGGGCAATTTCACCTCTTCTAGTACATTGTAAATGAAGACCGTATCTGCTCAGTCTACCACATATCTTTTTGTGATTATCAAATGAGGCCTAATCTCCTTTTTCAGACCACCTCATACATATGTCCAAATTTAAATGTTTTATTTTACAGCCTAGACAAATGAATGGATTTGTTCATTCTTGTGTAATCCCCTTCACTTCCCTCTTATCTTTTGCTTAAGCTTCTCTATCTATTCCTTTTCCCTGTTCATAGCAAGCCTAGCTTAGATTGAGCCTGTATCTCCTGCTCATTTGGAGCCTTCCATAAAATTCCTATTTGATTCATATGCTAACTATTGATATGTTATCTTCTGAAATATGTTCTCTTGCTATTTTTAAAATTTAGTTTTCATATTTTATAGTCTCAATACCCTGGTGAGTTGGAGGACAGAAGGGTTTTTGAAGGTTAAGTTGTTCATTTTGTAGGCTAAGCATATGAAAAGATAGCTGTGGCACTGAAGTGCCTGTGTCAGGTGATGGTAAGCTCAGAAACCCTGGAGAATTCAGTGTTTCAAGGTCTTGAACATAACCTCAATGAAGGGTAAAAAATGGAGAATAAACAAGACAGGAAGATTCAGAATTTGAAAGTGGATTCCCTGAGATGATCTAATTCAGAGGCCACTGTGGCATCTGTAGGAACTGTTAAAGATAATGAGCTGGTTCAGAGGTGATATATCATGTTCTGAACTAGACTAAATTACTTAAGGTTAGTAAAGAATACGTATATGCTATTTGGCCATGACTATAAAATAATCTGCCTACTTGTCCCACTTCTTTTCTTCTGCATTGATTGAGCACCTACCATGTGCTATGCTCAGTGAGATTGGTTTACATAAGATCCCATAAAAATCTCATTATGTAAATTTTAAAATTTTCTAATACGGTAGTCCCTACTTATCCTAGGTTTCAGTTTCCTCTGTCAACCATGGTCCAGAAGCAGATGATTTTCCTTCTGAACTATTGTCAGAAGGTCAACAGTAGCCTAACACTACTTCATTTACCTCACTTTACCTGATCATGCAGACATTTTATCATCTCAGATTATTATAAGGAGGGCAAGTACAGTACAGTAAGATATTTTGAGATCTATTGTCCAATAGACCACATTCACATAACTTTTATTACAGTATATAATTATAATTGTGTTTTTAGTTATGTTAATTTCTCTATGTGACTAGCTTATAAATTAAACTATCATAGGTGTGTGCGTATAGGAAAAAACATGTTGAGTTTGTTACTATTTGGGGTTTCAGGTATCTACAGGGGCTCATGGAATAATATATCCCTTGGCAGATGAGGGAGTCCTACTGTACTCTTACGGGTCTACATACAGTAAAATGGACCCATTTTAAGTGTTCATATTGAATTCTAATAAGTATGTGTATCCCATGTAATTACTACCACAATCAAAATATGGAACATTTCTGTCTTCTTAGAAGGTTATTTCATTCTTCATTTCAATTTTCCATCCCATCAGAGGTAACTACTTTTTTGCTATAGTTTGATTTATATCTGATACAGTTTTTCCTGTATTTCAGCTTAATATAAGTGAAATCATATAATTTATATGTTGTAGCTCTGAATTATTTTGCATAACACAAACCTTTTATGATTCATCGACATTGCCATATACATCAGTAGTTCATTCTTTTTTATTGCTGGGTAGTATCCCATGGTGTGAATACACTGTACTTGTTGATTTAGATTTTGGTGGTTTCTCGTATTTGGCTCTTATGAATAATGCTGGTATGAACATTTATATACAGCTCCTTTTGTGGGCCTTTATTTTTCCTAGAATTGTTGGATCATATATTTACTGAATGTTCAACACCATAGAAATTACTTAAATTTTTAACCCTCTCCTCCAGCAACATATATAAGTCCCTTTGCATCCCGGTCACTTTTTTTTTTTTTTTTTTTTTTTTTGTAGAATCTGTGTCTAGTTTTGGTATTAGGGTAATAAGGGCCTCATAGAATTTATTTGGAAGCTTCCTTTCCTCTTCTGTTTTTGGGATAGTTTGAGGACAGTAGGTATTAAGTATTCTTAAAATGTTTGGTACGATTCACCTGTGAATACATCTGATTCTGGACTTTTGTTTGTTGGAAGTTGTTTGATTACTGATTCCATTTTATTACTAGTAGTTGATTTGTTCAGATTTTCTATTTTTCATTCAATTTTAGAAAATTGTATATTTCTAGGAGCTTATCCATTTCTTATACGTTGTCTAAATTACAAGCATATAATTTTTCATAGTATTCTCTTAGAATTTTTTTGTATCTCTGTGTGCCAGTTGTTGCTGGTCTTTTATTTATCATTTTCTGTTCTCTCTTTTTTTATGATTTGGGCTAAAAGCTTATCAATTTTGTTTATATTTTGAAAGAACCAGCCCTTGGTCTCATCGATTTTCTTTTTTCTAGTTTCTATTTCATTTATTTGTGCTTTGATCTTACATATATCCTTTCTTTTCTTCTTGGACTTTGTTCTTATTCTCCTAGTTTCTTTAGGTGTAAGGTTAGATTATTTTTTGATATTTTTCTTGAGGTAGGCCCCTGTCATTATAAATTTACTTCTTAAAACTGCTTTTGCTGTGTCCCAGATATTTTGGACCATTATATTTTTATTTGTCTCTAGACGTATTTTTTTAATTTCCTCTGATTTCTTGGTGTCCATTGGCCATTTAATAGTGTTTTGTTTAGCCTCCATGTGTTTTTGTTTTCTTGTGATTGATTTCTAGTTTCATACTGTTGTAGTTGGAAAAGATGCATGATATTTCAGTCTTCTTAACTTATTAAGACTTATTTTGTGGCCTTAATGTGATCTATCCTGGAGAATTTCCCACGTGCACTTAAAAAGACTGTATATTCTGCTTTTGGATGTAATGTTCTATATGTATCTGTTAGGTCCATCTGGTATAATGTATTGTTCAAAGACACTGTTTCCTTATTGATTTTCTGTTTGGATGATCTACCCATTGATGTAAAGGGTGTTAAAGTCTGTCTTAATGTTTGCTTTGTACATTTAGGTGCTGCAAAGTTAGGTTTGTGGATATTTACAGTTGTTACACCTTCTTGTTTGAATTTGCTCCTTCATCATTATTTAAATCCCTCATCTCTTATTACAGTCTTTGTTTTAACATCTGTTTTGTCTGGGTGCCTGTGTGGCTTAGTCGGTTAAGCATCTGCCTTCAGCTCAGGTCCTGATCCCAGGGTCCTGGGATCCAGCCCCACTTCGGGTTCCCTGCTTAGTGAGGAGCCTGCTTCTCCTTTCCCTGCTGTAGCTCCCCCTGCTTGTGTTCACTCTTTCTCTTTCTGTCAAATAAGTAAAATCTTTAAAAATAAATAAAATAGTTTTGTCTAAGTTTTTACACCCCAGCTTTTTTATCTTTTTTGCTATCATTTGAGTATGGTATCTTTTTCCATCCTTCCACTTCATTCTTTTTGTGTCCTTAGGTCTAAAGTTAGCCTCTTGTAGTTGGCATATAGATGGGTCTTGTTGTTTTTTTTTTTTAATCCATTCTGCCACCCTATTTCTTTTGATTGGAGCATTTATATTTAAAGTATTGTTAAATGTGTACTTATTGCCATTTTGTTCATTGTTTTCTGGTTGTTTTTGTAATTCTCTGTTAATTTTTTTTCTTCTTTCTCTCTTTCCCTGTGATGACTTTCCTTGGCTTTTTTTTTTTTTTTTTTTTTTTTTGGTGTATCTTGTAGATTTTTGGCTTGTGGTTATCAATGAGATTCATGTATAGGCTCTAAAACATACATCATCTATATTAAATAGATGATCATTTAAGTTCAAATACATTCTAAAAGAACTTTTTTACTCTTTTCCATGTTTTATGTATATGTTGTCATATTTTACATATTATTCTTTTTTTTTTTTTTTTTTTTTTTTTTTTTGCTTTTTGCTTTTAAGTATTGCCTATTCCACTTAAAGAAGTTCCTTTAACGTTTCTTGTAAGACTGGTCTAGGTGATGACGTCATTTAACTTTCATTGATCTGGGCAACTATCTCTCCCTCAATTCTGAATGATAACCTTTCTAAATTGAATATTCTTGGTGGCAGGTATTTTCCTTTCAGCTCTTAATATCATGCCACTCCCTTCTGGCATGCAAAATACCTTTTTTTGTTTTAAGATTTTATTGATTTATTAGAGAGAGCGTGAGCGGCAGCGGTGGGGGCAGGGGCGCAGACGGAGGAGCAGACTCCTTACTGAGCAGGAATCCTGATGCAAAACTTAATCCCAGAACCCAGAGATCATGACCTGAGGTGAAGGTAGACACTTAACCGACTCAGCCACCCAGGCACCCTTGACCTGGAAAATTTCTGCTGAAAAATCAGCAGATAGCCTTATGGGGTTTCCCTGATATATATCTTTTTTTTTTTTTTTTTTTTCCCTCTCTCTTCCTGATTTTAAAATTCTCTATCTTTAACCTTTGTCATTTTAATAATTATGTGTCCTATTGTGAGTCTCCTTAGGATCATTTTGTTTGGAACTCTATGCTTCCTGATCCTGGATATATGTTTCCTTTCCTCAGGGAAATTTCAGCTGTTATTTCCTCAAATAAATTTCCACTTCTTTCTCTCTCTCTTCTTTCTGGGAGCCTGATAATGTGAACATTTGTTTGCCTATATTGTCTAGATATAGATCCCTTAACCTATCTTCATTTTTTTCTTAATTCTATTTTTCTGATGCTGAGCTTGGGAGCTTTCCATTATCCTGTGTTCCAGGTTTCATACCTGTTCTTCTGCATCCACAAACCCACTGTTGATTTCCCTGTAGTATATTTTTCATTTCAATTACTGTATTTTTAAACTCTGATTGGATTTTTTTTTTATGTTTTCTATCTCTTGGTTGAAGTTCTCAGTTCTTTTCAGTCTGGTTAGCATCTTCATGATCATTGCTTTATGATATTTATCTGGCATATTGCCTATATCTGTTCCTTTTTATGTTTTTTTTTTCTTATTCCTTACTTGGAGCATCTTCTGTCTCTTCATTTGCTTGACTTTGCTGGGCTTGTTTTTCTGAATTAGTGAAATGACTACTTTTACACTTGAAGGAATGGCCTTGTGAATGGTCATACCCTGTGTGGACTGTGTGTGCCTGGTTTCTTTGAGTGGCTGGAGCTGTGTCTGGCATGTGCTGGGGGTTTTGGAGTACTCTGTGTTGGGCTGCCCTGGTAGGATGACCAGAGCTGAAGTGGGTATGGGCCAGGGTCATCCCAGGACTCTCCATAAAGAGGCATTCTGTCAGGATAGCCAAAGCTGAAGTGGGTATAAGGTGGGGTGTCTTGTTGCTCTCCATGCAGAGGGCACCCTAGTGGGATGGCTGAAGCTGAGGCAGGGAACACACTTTAGGGGTTCCTGGAGTGTTTTATATAGCAAATAAATTGAGTCTGGGGCACAAGCTGGGGTGTCCTTGGGCACTCTGAATAGTGAGCATTCTGGCAGGATAGCTGTAGCTCAAGTGGGCTTGAGCTGGGGTGGTCTCTGGACTCTCCGCCCAGAAGGTGCCCTGGGGGGACAGCTAAAGCTGAAGTGAGTGCAAGCCTGGGTGTCCAAGGTTGCTCAGTGCAGAATGTGCCCTGGCAGGGTGATTGGAGCCAAGACCAGCATGGACTGGGGTGTCCTGGGGCACTCCATGCAGGTACTGTTTTCCAGGGTGATTGGAGCTGAAACAGGCATGAGTCAGGAGGTTTCAAAGTGCTCTGTGCCAGGGGTGAAATGGTGCAGGAGCTATATGGTGTAGGCCTGGGATGTTCTGGAGTGCTTTATATCTGTGTCATCGTGGCAGGACAGTCAGAGCTGTAGTGAGTACCCACCAAGGATCTTTTGGTGTATACTGTACTGGGGCTATCTTGGTGGGACTATTAGGTCTGGTGTGGGCTGAGGCCTGGGGCTCACTGAAACTGTAAGGTAGCTGTGGAACCCAGACCCTGCTATCCACGTTATCAGTGTGGAGGTGAACATAAACTGTGGTGCTCACCAGCCCACTGACTCAGAGAGAATTCCAGTAGCTCGCTTGCTGTTTGGTGGAATTTTGGACTGCATCTTTTATATTTTAGTTACTCTTTTAAACCTGGGCTTTTTTTTTTTCCCCCTGTGTCCCAGGGCATGCAGAGCTAGCTATAGCAGAGCTCACTGAGGTGGCAGGCCAGCTATGGTGCCTAGAACTCTGCTCCAGTCTGCATTATCAAGAGGAGAGGTGGTGAGTGAACTTAAACTGTGGCACTCACCAGCCCCTCCAACCTGAAGGGAAGTCCAGCAGCTTCCCCACTAGTGGAATTCTAAGGCTGGATCTCTTTTTTTAAAGATTTTTTATTTATTTATTCATGAGAAACAGAGAGAGAGAGAGGTAGAGACACAGGCAGAGGGAGAAGCAGGCTCCACGCAGGGAGCCCGACCTGGGACTCAATCCCTGGTCTCCAGGATCAGGCACTGGGCTGAAGGCGGCGCTAAACCGCTGAGCCACCCGGGCTGCCCTAAGGCTGGATCTCTAAAACCGAGACTTACAAACTGTTCAAGATTCCTCAGTACTATCCCTTCCGTTTTAGAAGGTCTAAATTCTACTCCAGTAGGGACAGTAAAGTCTACTCCAAACTAAAAGGTACTTTGAGACCAGAAAACAAAGCAGATGAATTTGTACAGTTTAGACAGTGTTTTATTCAGGGCAATTTACTGACACGGGAGGATTAGCTGGAAAACGATCCATAGCAACTGCAAAGTTTTTCTCTGCAAAGTTGGCCTTAGTCCACAGATTTTATAGAATACGTGGATGTGCAGAAGGGCATTGTAATGAGATTAAAGGGTTCACGTGCACCTCAAAGGGTTTGTGTGCACGTAATTGACAGTTAACCTTTAATTAGATTGTGGCACCACCTGTGTGTCAAGAATGGGAAAGAGTATGTTATCCTTAAGGCCAAAACAAGCCTTCCCCTATCCTGGCCTTAGTGGACATTTCCAAGGTACGTAGACTAGTCTCCAAGGGCCTGGAACACATAGCCCAAGAAGGATCGTTGAGTGAAATGAATAAGGTGAAGGGCCAAAGATGGAATCAGTATTGTCAGCATTCCTACTTTTCCGCTGTACTTCTCTGCGTTTCTTCATTATCTTCCCTTCATTTCTCTTGCTGTCCTCTATGTGGTCTCTCTCTAGCCTTTCTTTATATATTTTTTTGTGCAGAAGCTGTTCAGCCCTCAGTTCTTTAGGAGGAATTACTCTATAAGTAGAAGTAGATTTAAGTAGATTTAGGGTGTCCATGGAAGAGATGAGTTGGGAGTCTTTATATGTCACCATCTTGGACCAGGACTCCACCTCTTCTAGCACATTTCGGTGGTTGAGGGAGGGGTGTTTTTGCTGGTGGTTTCTGAGGTGATTACAATTAGTATTTTAACTTATAACATTCTGGTTTGGATTAATACCAGTTTAATTTTAGTAGTATAGAAAAATTTGCTCTCATATAGCTCCATTCCTTCTTTGTGCCTTTGTAGTTATACAAACTACATCTTTATATATTTGTATACTCATCAACAGAGATTTACTTTACTGTTTTATCCATTTTCTTTTATATTTATCCTTGTTACCTTTGCCAGTACTTTTGTTTCTTTATGAACTCCAGTTATTCCATGCTTGTGGATTGGAGAAATTAATACCTTTATGTTAATATTTTGTTAATCTATTAAAATGTTTGTACTATCCAAAGCAGTCTACAGATTCAATGCAATCTCTACCAAAATACCAATAGTGTTTTTTGCAGAACTAAAACAAATAATAAAATTTGTGTGGAATCACAAAATCGAAGCAATCTTGAGAAAGAACAAACCTGGAGATGTCACAGTCTTAGATTTTAAAGTATAGCATAAAGTTATAGTAATCAAAAGAGTATAGCAATGCAGTGAAACAAGATAGATCACATTGATCAGTCCAACAGCCCAGAAATAAACCTACACTTAATTAACATAGTCAATCTGTAACAAAAGAGGTAAGTATGTACAATCAGGGAATGACACTCTCTTCAGAAAATGGTGTTGGGAAAACTAGACAGGTACATGCAAAAGAATAAAGCTGGACCTCTTCTTATACCATGTACAAAGATAAATTCAAAATGGATTAAAGACCTAACTGTAAGACTTGGAACCATAAAACTTAACAACAGCAACATAGTAAACTTTTGGATAATGGTCTTAGCAATATTTTTTCTGATCATTCTTCTCAAGCAAGGGAAAGAGCAAAAATAAACAAGGCTACATGAAACTAAAATCCTTTTGTGGAACAAAGGAAACCATCAACAGTACAAGAAGGCAACCTAGTGAATGGTGGAAGATATTTGCAATTGATTTTTCCCATACGAGGTTAATATCCAAAATCTACAAATACTTACATATCAACATAAAAAAAAATAGACAATCTCATGTAGAGGGTCAGAAGACCCAAAAACACGTTTTTCCAAAGAAGATTCATGGATGGCAAACAGACACATGAAAAGTTGCTTATTGTTACTACTTAAAGTTTTGAATTGCATTTCCCTGATAGAGAACACTTTACACCAGTCAGAATGGCCAGTATCAAAAAGACAAAAAGAAGTGTTGATGAGATTGTGGAGAAAAGGAAACCCTCATGTACCATTGATGAGAACATAAATTGGTGCAGCCACTGTGGAAAACATTATGGAGGTTTTTCAAAAAATTAAAAATAGAAATATCCAGTAATTCCACTTGGTGTATTTACCCAAAGAAAAGAAAGACACTAATTTGAAAAGAGATATGCACCCCTGTGTTTATTGTAGTGTTACAATAGCTAAGATATGGAAACAACCTAAATTTCCATCAATAGATGAATAGATAGGGAAGATATGGTATATATTTACATTGGACTGTTAGCGGTTAAAAAAAATCCAAAATCTTATTTATGATAACGTGATTTGATCTATAAGGCATTATGCTAAATGAAATAAGTCAGAGAATGTCTGATATTATATTTCACATATTTGTGGAATCCAAAAAAGCAAAACAAATGAAGACATGGTAAAGAAAATCCAAAACTCATATATACAGACAACAAATTGGTGGTTGCCAGATGTGAGGGGGAAGTGGGGGACAGCGAAATAGGTGATACAAACTTTTAGTTCTAAAATAAGGCAAGATGAAAAGTACAGCACAGAGAATATAGTCAATAACATTTTAATAACTTCATATGGTGACAGATTATAATTACACTTAATAGTGGTGAACATTTTGTAGTGTATGTAATTGTTTAATTACCATGTTGTACAATTGAAATTAATATATCTATGTCAACTGTACTTCAATTTGAAATGTTTAAAAAATAAAATTTAAAATGTGATACATGTGTATGTGTATATAGAATGGAATATTATCCAGCCATGAGAAAGAAGGAAATCCTGCCATTTAGGAAGATGTGCTTGGACCTTGAGGTTATTATACTAAGTGAAATAAGACGGAGAAATATGGCATGGTATCACATGGGGGAAAAAAAGAGTCTTGTAAAAAAAAGCCTCAGAGCAGACATCAATAATCCTAATGTGGATTCAAATGGTCCTCAGAAGAAAGCAGGGGTAGAGCCATCCTTATATCAGATAAACTAAAATTTACTGCGAAGACTGTAGTGAGAGATGAAGAGGGACATTATATCATACTTAAAGGATCTATCCAACAAGAGGACTTAAGAATCCTCAATATATATGCCCCAAATGTGGGAGCTGCCAAATATATCAATCAATTAATAACCAAAGTTAAGACATACTTAGATAATAATACACTTATACTTGGTGACTTCAATCTAGCACTTTCTACACTCGATAGGTCTTCTAAACACAACATCTCCAAGGAAACGAGAGCTTTAAATGATACACTGGACCAGATGGATTTCACAGATATCTACAGAACTTTACATCCAAACTCAACTGAATACACATTCTTCTCAAGTGCACATGGAGCTTTCTCCAGAATAGACCACATACTGGGTCACAAATCGGGTCTGAACCGATACCAAAAGATTGGGATCGTCCCCTGCATATTCTCAGACCATAATGCCTTGAAATTAGAACTAAATCACAACAAGAAGCTTGGAAGGACTTCAAACACGTGGAGGTTAAGGACCATCCTGCTTAAAGATGAAAGGGTCAACCAGGAAATTAAGGAAGAATTTAAAAGATTCATGGAAACTAATGAGAATGAAGATACAACCGTTCAAAATCTTTGGGATGCAGCAAAAGCAGTCCTGAGGGGGAAATACATCACAATACAAGCATCTATTCAAAAACTGGAAAGAACTCATACAAAAGCTAACCTTACACCTAAAGGAGCTAAAGAAAAAACAGCAAATAGATCCTACACCCAGCAGAAGAAGAGAGTTAATAAAGATTCGAGCAGAACTCTATGAAATCGAGACCAGAAGAACTCTGGAACAGATCAACAAAACCAGGAGTTGGTTCTTTGAAAGAATTAATAAGATAGATAAACCATTAGCCAACCTTATTAAAAAGAAGAGAGAGAAGACTCAAATTAATAAAATCATGAATAAGAAGGAGAGATCACTACCAACACCAAGGAAATACAAATGATTTTAATAATCCTAATATGGAATCTTAGATATTTTTTTTTTAATTCAGGAATGGAATAAGGATACTCATTTTCAATACTCTGTAACACTGTGTTGGAGATCCTGGCCTTTATAATAAGAAAACTAAATTTGTAACATAATGAGTATGATGGACAGAAATTAAACTTACTCTTTTGCAGAAAAAACTTGAGTCTATAAATGAGAAATTAGAAGTAATGGCTTTTCTTTAGTAAGGTTGGCGGAGTATAAGGTTAATGTACAAAATTACTTCCATATATTAACAGCAGAGACAATATATAATTAAAAGGAAAATACTATTTACATTGGTATTAGCAACTACCAGATATCTAGGGTTGGATTGGTCACAGATACGCCACAAAGATAACTATATGACAAATTTTAAAATTTCTCACGATATTAAGGAAGGCTTGAATGAAGGAATAGACTATATTCATAGATACTTTCTCCAGGTTTATCTATAGAGTCAATGTAATTCCAACTAAAACCATAAAGAGATTTTTTTTTTAAGATTTTATTTATTCATGATAGAGAGAGAGAGAGGCAGAGACACAGGCAGAGGGAGAAGCTGGCTCCATGCCAGGAGCCTGATGTGGGGCTCGATCCCAGGACTCCAGGATCATGCCCTGAGCCAAAGGCAGGCACCAAACCGCTGAGCCACCCAGGGATCCCAGAGATTTTTTTAAGAAGATGATTCTTAAACTTACGTAAAGGACCTGAGGGCCAAGAGCAATCATGACACTTCTGAAGAACAGGTAGGGTGGACCTAACCCTAACTTATATAAGGGCTTACTGTGACTCCATAGTAGTAAAGTGTGATAGGATTTAAAGATGGATAGACAATTTGATCAGTAGAATAGAATAGAGAGTCTAGAAACAGTTCCACAAGGAAATAGAATTTAGGTATATAACAAAGTAGTGTATCAAGTTAGAGGAGAAAAGAGAGATTATTTAATAATTGGAGCTTTTTTTTGGGGGGGGGGTGCCTGAGTGGCTCAGTTAGTTACGTATCTGCCTTGGGCTCAGATCATGATCTCAAGGTCCTGGGATCGAGCCCCATATTGGGCTCCATGCCTAGCAGGGGAGTCTGCTTCTCCTTCCCCCGACTCATGCTCACTTTCTCTTTCAAATAAAATCTTCTAAAAATGGACTGTAAAGTACTTATTTTCACATGGGAAAAGATGAAATTGGCTTCCTATTACACATGCTATTTTAAAAATTCTGCATAAACTAAGGATTTAAAATTTGTCAGTGGCATAACTTTAATATACCTGGGGAGAATATGTAGGCAGATATCTTTTGGACTTTTGAGTAAGGAAAGATTGCTTAAAGAAGAATCAAAAAGGTGTTGTCTATAAAGGGAAAGATAAAACTTCACTATGTTAACAATAAGAATTTTGACACTTCTCTTACACTACACACAAAAATCAACAGCAAGTGGATTAATGACTTGAATGTAAGACCATAAAGTATAAAAATCCTGCATGAAAACATAAGGAAAAGCTTCATAACATTGATCTTGGCAGTGATTTCATGTACATGACACCAAAAGCTCTGACAGGAAAAGCAAAAGGCAACTTTGACTACATCAAACTAAAAATCTTCTAGACAGCTACAGACATAATCAACAGAGTGAAAAGACAGTCTGTGGAATGGGAGCAGATATTTACAAACCATACATCTGATATGAAATTATTATCCAAAATAGATAAGGAACTCCTACAACTCAGTAAGAAATAATAACTGGATTTAAAAATGGGTAAAGGACTTGAATAGACATCTTTCCAAAGAAAACATACAAATGGCCAACAGGAATATGAAGAGACACTGAACATCACTAATGAAATCAAAGTCACAAGATATCACTTCAAACTTTTTATGATAGCCATTATTAAAAAGAAAAGCAGAAAATAACAAGTGCTAATGGAGATGCAAAAAATCTGAAGCCTGTGCATTGCTGGTAAAATGGTATAGCTGCTATGGAAAATGGTGTCACTTCCTCAAAAAATTTAAAATAGAACAACTGTATGATTTAGCAATCCCTCTTCTGGATATTTAGCTAAAATTATTGAAACCAGAATCTCAAGATAATTGGAACTCCTATGTTCATTGCATTAGGCACAGTTCAAGAGGTAGAAACAATCTAATTTTTTTGCCCATCAATAGAGGATAATGAAAATATGTATTTATGTACATCTATGTGTATATATATAAATGAGTATTATTTAGCATTTTTAAGTTTTTAAAAAGATTTTATATTCATTAGAGTGCACAAGTCGGGGGGGAGGGGCAAAGAGGGATGGAGAAGTAGACCTCCCTGTCCAGCAGGGAGCCAACTCAGGGCTCTATTCTAGGACCTTGAGATCATGACCTGAGCCAAAAGTAGATGTTTAAGCCATCTAGGCGCCCTTGGCCTTTTTAAAAAAGATTTTATTTTAGAGAGAAAAAGGAATGATGAGCAGGGGGATGAAGAAGGAGAGACTCTCAAACAGACTTCACACAGTGTGGAGCCGGATGCTGGGCTTGATGCCACGAGCCTGGGATCATGACCTGAGCCAAAAGCAAGAGTCAGACACTTAAGCCATTGAGCCACCCAGCTGCCCCTATTTAGCCTTTTATTTTTTATTTTATTATTATTTTTTAAAGATTTTATTTATTCATGAGTAACACAGAGGGGGGGCGCAGAGACACAGGCAGAGGGAGAAGCAGGCTCCATGCAGGGAGCCTGATGTGGGACTCCATCCCGGGTCCCCAGGATCACACCCTGGGCTGCAGGTGGCGCTAAACCACTGTGCCACCAGGGTGCCCCCCTATTTAGCCTTTTAAATGATGGAAATCCTCTCATATGATATAACATGTTTGAACTTTTAGAGCATTATGCTGGATAAAAGATGCCAGTCGCAGAAGCAGGAATACTGCATGTCTCCACTTATGTGAAGTAATTAAAGTAGTAAAATTCTTAGAAGGTAGAATGGTAGTTTCCAGGTGAAGAGATGTTCAACATCTTTTACTTAGCAGGGGAAGGTAAATCAAGACTATAAGATAGCATTTAACATAAATTTGACTGAAAAGATTAAGGCAAGGTATATAAATTAGTGATACTAATGTAAGTAGTAGGACAGAGGATGGGTATAAAAAAGAGAAGTCAGGGACTTGGGAAGAAAGCTGTTGTGGAATATTTGAAGTATCATAAGTTTATAGGATAAATTAACATTAAAATCATTTCTCCCACTAGTCTGTGTGTTCTCTGGAAAGGTTAGAATAGCTGCCACTAGAAGAGGAGAAGGATGCAAAGGAAAAAGGGAAGTAGGTTGATAGGATTGCAAGGAATTTAAAGCCCTGGAGAATACATTATAAATTCTAGACAATCCACTAAGATTATTTCCTACTTTTTCTTCATCTAACTTCAAGTTTGTGATTATATTGTTCTCCCCCGCCCTTACATTATTTTTCAAATAAATTGAAAGACTAATTTTACAGATCTCATTGTAAGTAGTTACATGTTATGATTTTAGGAGATTAATATATTTTTCAAAACTATTTTTATATAAAGAAGTAATAAAAAATCCAGTAACCTTGATTCTGATTTCTAAAAAGTTACATCTAAATTTCTGACTTTTTCCCCTTAACATTCTATAATAATTGCTTAAAATATATCAGTTTTTCTGGCATTAGTTTTAGGTTTGAGCATATTCAGGTGCCAACTTTGCTGGAATGGATATCAAAATAAAGCATTGTAGGCCTTTTTAGTTTTTACTTCTGGAGGAGAAGAGTACCTATATTCTAGCATATGTATATTATTTTTCTACTTACTGTTCATATAATCAATGTTAGAAGTATTGTCCTAGACTTGAAGACTCTACATAAGCTTCATGAACTAAAAAAATTTTGTTCAAATTTTCTCATGTATAGAAAAAATATAGAACAGTAAAATAATTATGGAGTACTTAGCACCTAAATTTAGCAGATTATTAACATTGGCATATTAATTTTTTCTGAAGTATTGTAAACTACAACTGTTATAATGTTTAGCTCCAATATGTAGAATGAATGTCTTTTTAAAAAAAGACACTTCAGTATAACTGGTATTATAACCAGTATACCATTCTCTCACCAAACAGTTGTCTAATATCCATCCTGTGTTCATATTTCTTTATGTACTCGCAAACTGACTTTTAGAATTTTATTTATTCAAACCAGGATGTATTTGGTTGGTGACTCTCTGAAGATGTCATTATTATTATTATTATTATTATTATTATTCTATAATAGGTCTCCCTTCCCTGCTACCTTTTCCCCCCTGCCTTAATTTCACTTGTTGAAGATCCAAGACAGTAGTTGTATTACAGCTTCTCCTATTTTGTGGTATCCTTTACTATGTTACTTTACTCTCTGAATTTTCTATAAATTGGAAGTTGGATCTAATGGATTTAGATTAAAATTAAAAGGTTTTTTCCCCAAAAATACTTCATATATAACGCTGGAAACTTAATTTTGTGTCAGAAAATCTAGTTGACTCGTGATACTAAGATTGATCAGACTGTTCAGCTTCTAAAATTGTTTTTGTTGTGTTTTCCTGTTTAGTTTTTTTTTTTTTTTTTTTTTTTAAGTGGGCTCCATACCCCAGGGTGGAGCCCAACACTGGGCTTGAAGTCACGGCGCTGAGATCAAGACCTGAGCTGACATAAAAGGTCGGATGCTTAACTGACTGAGCCTCCCAGGTACCCTGAGAATTGTTTGTTTTTTAAGCAGAATAAATTTACTGGGACAATGAGTTTTTTTATTTGTTTGTTTTTTTTAGCACATCCACCCTGGATCCTCTAATTATAAATATAAGCTTATTTCCTTAGATCATTATCTAGAGACTGCCAGAAAGGTGGGTAGGATGACAAGGGGTTTCAGTTTGCTCCTGTTCCTTGCTTTCAATTCCTAGAGAAGGGAGGATATGCAGTGTACGGTTTCTTCCAGGCCCAGGGCACCTGCCTTCAGGGCTCTTTATTGTAGGCACCCAGACAAGCAGATCTGCTTCCTAGGGTCCTGCTTATGGTCCCCCTCCCCTCCCATGTTTCCAAGTCAGCTTTCATGCAAGACAAAATCCTAACAAAAAAAAGGTCTCTTGTCAATGGTCAAGAGTTGAATTGAGGGTGGGGGAATGGATGCATCTGAAGCAAAGAATGCAGGTGCCCAGATGTGCTCCCCTTAGATGTTTCTCTGATAACGTCCCTAATCATGCCAGAGAGACGAGCCATTTGCCAAGAACTTGGCCCAAGGCTTGAGAAGACTGAAAGGGCCTTGCCCTGCCTAGCTTCCTTAGCTCACACCTCAGCTTTGCTAAGAGCAACCCTAGGCCCCAGCTGACCACATGCATGTAGGCCAGCTCGAGAACACTACAATAACTGTCAATAAAATCCAGGGTCATGGAGAGAAAGGTTGTGGCAGATGGAATTCTTCCAGCCTGGCTTGGCAATGTGCTTGAAATAGGGGAAGTGGTCCTCGATCCAAGTATAAATGCCTTTCAAGGTCATGTGCTTCCTCTCTGTGCTGTTGATGGCGAACTGTATCATAGCCATGTAAGAGTATGGCGGCCGCTCAGAGAGTCCTGCCAGGATGCTGATGCTCCCGGGGGCTCCTCAACCTGACTTTGCTCCAGGTGACCGATTCTCCTTTTCCTCCATCTCTTGTTTGATGCTGCTGGAGCCCAGTCCATCCAAACTCCTCTTTCCAAGCCACTGAATGTTAGTCAAGCTGTTGTCAAGAGTGCAGCCTGCTGTCTCATTGCCAGCACAGCTCTCCCATCTCTGCCCGGGAAGGTCTCCAGGTGGTCTAGGCAGATTCATATCCCTAGCTGCCAGCTTGGATCCCAGGGTCTTGGTGACCACTTCTGTCCTCTTGGGATCATTGCTGGTTTGGGCTTGAGCCTGGGATCTTGGAGGGTGAGTGGGGGCTCCCCCACAGCTGATGAGGATTAATTTGTTGGGCCCAGTGCTGCTACTCTCTTTTCCTTTGGCAGTCAATGCTGTGATGATGCTCCGGATATTGGCATTGTTAGGGATGGCCACTGCTTGGGTGTTGGGCATGGTGGGGTGGTTAAGAGTCTTGATCCCAGCTGGAAACTTACAAGAGTTGGACTCTGCTGCCTCCTTGGAGGCCTGTGCTTGGCCAGGCTCTTGTTGGGCAGGGGGTCTCTTAGGTTCCTCTCCTAATGTTTTACCTGGGGCATTTTGAACAGGAAGGGGCAGCCTCTGTCCTTGGAAAGTCAGTGGCCGATGGGGGTTGGTTTTCATTATAAATCTGTGCTTTCACGTTCCGTTGAGAATCACAAGCAGGGACCCTCCCAACTGCAGAAGTCCTGGCGCTGAGCTGTGGCTTCGAGGGCGGGCTCCGGGCTCCTCCGAGCTGGGGGCCGCTGGGGGCCGAGCCAGGAGCCCGCACGGGGACTCACAGGGACTCGTGCCAGGTGCGGGAGGAGTGGGGAATCCCGGGGGGGGGGGGGGGATCCCGGGAGGGGAGGGGTCCCGAGCCAGAGGGAGGGGGGAGGGGGCGGGGGGTGTTGGGCCTACAATGAGAAGTTTTATAAACGAAGTTTAATAAATGTAAATTGAGCATTTGTGGAATGCTCTCCATATTCCTCAAAGCACTTAATAGAAGGTATTGAGTAAATATTTGTTGATTTGTCTTTTAAGGTTTTTTTTACATGCTGCTTTCCTTTAGGTTCTCCCTTTCTTGTGTGAAAAAATAAGATAGTTACTTTCATTTTTTTCATTTTTCACTACAGATTTTCAACTGCTAATGTTACAAACAACAAAATATTGGAGCATAGAGTTGAGGAAAAGACTTAAACCAGGTGAGTAATAATGAAAGTCTAAAGAAACAAACTACCATTCATTTTTATAAAGTTCATTATTGGGATAATTGATAAAATTGGGATATGAACTATAGAGTACTAAGTTTCCCCAACTTGATAATGTTACTGTGGAATATAAGGTATTCTGAGGTAATTACAATAGCAAGGTATGATGTATGCAAGCTACTTTCAAACTGTTCACACAAAAAAAAGTGGTTTATGAGATTGAGAGAGAGCTTGGTGACATTCTGGGTTAATAAGAACTAATCTATTTCCAATGGAAGTGTAAATTGGTCCAACCTTTCTGGAAAGCATTTTGGCAATTTGTCTCAAGTTTTCAGTTCAGCCTTGCAATCTTTTTCTTCTATAATAATTCTAGCAAGATCACAAAAAGTTATGTATATGGGGATATTTATATAAGAATGTATGAATAAAAGAGTAAGGAAAAATTGATAGCATAAATATCTAGCAATATGATATTGATTAAATATAGTCAAAAACTAAGTATTAAAAATGTTAATATGCATCTATGCTTACTCCTACAATGTCTGTAATACAGACATGTCTGTCTAAACTGGCTACTAAACAATATGAATTTTTTTTAAAGATTTTTACATATTTCAGAAAGTACATGCACACAAGAGCAGGGGGAGGGGTATTAAGAGAGGGAAAGGCAGAGAATCTCCAGCAGACTCCATACTGATCAAGGAGCCAGATAGTCTCACGACCCAGGGATCTTGACCCAAGCCAAAACCAAGAGCTGGATGCTTAACTGACTGAGCCACCTAGGCACCAGAATCTATTTATGTTTTTTAAACAAGACTTTTTTTAAAAGAGACATGTACACAGATCTATGAATATACATATTTGATTAGTTACATGTAATCTGCATGTACATGTGTGTCTCTGTATGTTATATACATACAGACACATATGTATTTACGTGTACATAGACATTTGGAAAGATGACACCCTTATATTACTAGTGGTTATTTTTTAATAAAAGGTTTATAAAAGTGATTTTTTATACTTTTTTTATATTAACTGGCTTTTTATGAAGGAGTATATATTACTTTTCTCACCAAAGTTTTCAAAGAAAATTCTTCTTTTAAACATTATATGTTTTTATTTTATACCTTTATAGCAATTTTTGGTATACAGTACAAATAGTGATATATTTGCTAACCCTCTATTAGAGTATCTGAGTAGTTCTTATGAGGTTAAATGCACAAATTCTGAGCTTTGTTGGCCTTCATTCTGTTACATGGCCGGAGTCTATTTTCTTATTGCTCTTAAAAATACATTGCTGCTTATACAGCTGAAGTGCATTGTCATTTTTGGAAATTAGAGTACATATTCTATTAATGACAGTTGTGTAGTGCCTTTATATAGAACTTATATTATTTTTGATAGTGGTCAACAACATATGCTTTGATTTTTAACACCAGTTTTTATAGTTTAATTAATAGCAAATTTAAGGGCATTTTCATTACACTTTTATTTTACATCTTGCTTTTTCTTAACAGATTTTTCTTCAGTCAGTTAAAACTATGGATCTTGAATCAGAGGGACCACAGATTATCAAAGTGACACCTGTTCAACAAATGCTTGCCTCTTGCACTGGAGCTATCCTGACATCACTAATGGGTAAAGTAATGTTGTAGATTATGTAACTAAATGATTTCCATTTAAGTATATCATTTGTGCAATAATACTAAAATTCTCATTCGTCCTCCGTCATGTTCTCTCTGCATCAACATAGTAACAAGAAAAGAACCTTGGACAAAGAGTCAAGAGACTTGAATTTTATTCCTTGATTTGCTGTTCTCAGGCTGAGTGCATTTTAGGATAGTCCCTAGTTCTCTCTGAACTTTATTTTTCATCTATAAAAGTAGAGGCTGAGACCAGGAGTTCTTTGAAGTTTCTATCAATATTGAAATTCTGTGACTCTGGTAGCCGTTTTGTTTGTTTATTTATTTGTTTATATATAAAGATTTTTAAAATTTATTTATTCATGAGAGACACAGAGAGAAGGGCAGAAACATAGGCAAGGGAGAAGCAGGATCACCCCCTGAGCCCAATGCAGATGCTCAACAGCTGAGCCACCCAGCTGACCCTCTGGTAGCCTTTTAAAAAAATAGAAAACAGAAACAAAAACAAAAAAAATAGAAAACAAAAAAAAGAATAAAATATTAGAATAATGAATAATATAAACTTTGGGCAACCTATAGTAGCAACAAATACAAATTATGTTTTTCTTTGCTTATATTAACAGTGAATTTCTTAAATTCCTCTGGGCCACATTTTTCTGTTTTTTTATAGTCCATTTCTTATAGAGAAAGACAAATGACTTAGGTGATAGTTGGTGTACTTCAATAGTTTTAAGGTAGCTAGTTCATTTAAATAATATAGATAATTAGAACAAATATAAACATATTGCTTTCAGATGTAGTCTCTTAGGTCAGAACGTTAGTGTTGTAAAGATTTTAGAGATCATCCAGTGTAACCTCTTCATTCTCAGATGAGGAAAAGTTTTCTTAGAACCACTATCTGGCTTTTTTTTTTTTCTTTTTTCTATTTGGGTAAATAGAATGTGGATTAAAACCATTTTTCCTTTACTGTGCTTTTCCCGAATGGAGTAACACAATGTGGTAGGAAAGATGATTTATGGCTAGCTTACTCAAATTTTCATTATGTGTAGTTTTTATTTGATACAGCTGAATTTAACAGATTAGGAAGACTAATATTGTTTGATTATTGATTACTTGTAATGTAGAGTTATTCTCAAATTTATAGACCTCCAAAACTTACTCTTTACCTTAGATGATGTATTGTCTTTAAAATACTAGTAATTGGGATCCCTGGGTGGCGCAGCGGTTTGGCCCCTGCCTTTGGCTCAGTGCGCGATCCTAGAGACCCAGGATCGAATCCCACGTCAGGCTTCCGTTGCATGGAGCCTGCTTCTCCCTCTGCTTGTGTCTCTGCCTCTCTCTCTCTCTCTCTATCTGTATGACTATCGTAAATAAAAAAAATAAATAAATAAATAAAATACTAGTAATTAGTTGTAATGCTAATGAAATTATTGTTGTAGAAGTATTATAAGTGACAGTTTAGTAGTCGTGAGAAGAGTAACTACATTGTCTTCTCATTGATCCTCTTTAAACAGAATTCAAGGGCAAAAATTAGAAAGTTACATTTAAAACCATTTTAAGGGCAGCCCCAGTGGCACAGCGGTTTAGCGCCGCCTGCAGTCTGGGGCGTGATCCTGGAGGCCCGGGATCGAGTCCTGCGTCGGGCTTCCTGCATGGAGCTTGCTTCTCCCCCTGCCTGTGTCTTTGCCTATCTCTCTCTGTGTGTGTCTCTATGAATAAATAAATAAATAAATCTTTAAAAATAAAAATAAAAAAAAAATAAAACCATTTTAAGATAATTAATCTTATTCATTATATAGTCATGAAGAAGGGTTGATTTGATATATTTTGTAATCTTTGGACAAAAATGTCTATACAATTTATAGGCATCACGTATAATTGAAATTTATCTTTCTTCATAGTGACACCCCTCGATGTGGTTAAAATTCGACTCCAGGCTCAAAACAACCCATTCCCCAAAGGTATGTGTACTAGTCATCCTGAAAATATTATTAGGCTTTTAAATACTACTTTATTCATTTTTGTTTGAATTTTTTTGTTGTTAATTTTTAAAAGTTCATACCCTTTTATCCTTAAGCAGAAATGTTTTTTCAGTACTTAGATTTACATGACGGGGTCTAGCCAGAGAACAAATATATATAAAACAGTTTTATGTGCCTGATTAAAGCATGGGGATGTTTTAATATTTGAGCATGTTGTGTGCCTCACAAGTAAGAACAAAATTATAAGTGTAAGGGACCATAGAATCTAGTTTCCTCATTAGTCCAAGAGCTGTGCCCATTCTAGAACATTCATCCACCAGCAGTTTATTCAGCAGTTGATTGAATATAGTGCTAGGAAATAATTATCTTATCAGACAGCTTGGTTCATTGTTGGATAGTACAGTTTATATGAATTTGAAAAGAATATACATTTTTATTAGATGGCAAAAATGGCAATTCCTTGATCAATCTTTTACAGTTTTATAAAGATAATGACAATCTTTTACAGTTTTATAAAGATAATGACTTATCAAACATGTTTAAATAGCAGAAAACAGACTGCTTGGACTGTAAGAATGTTGTCTCAGATATATGCTACTCTGAGGAACACAGCACTGAGATGGAATAAACAACAGTCCTATTTCAGGTGGAGGACAGATTAGATGTATTATAGGAGGAGCCTAAAAGGAAAATAATTTCCTACACATTTAAGAAATCCTTAAAAGCACAAGGAGACACTTAGACATGTATTATGAGACCCACAGATTTATATATGGTCAAACAGAAAAGATAATTTTGGCAGCCGGGGTGAGTCCAGTAATGAGAAAGAGTTACTCTTAGAGAAAGTTGTAAGTAAATTATCTGGGAGCTGACAAATGTCTAGAATGAGCACCATAAGTAAAGAGAGACAGCATAGCACGATTTACATTGATAGAGAAGAACTTGTTTTAATTCTCTATTTCTCTAATTGAGATATAATCTACATATAACATTGTATTAGTTTTTAAAAAATATATATTTTTTTAAGATTTTATTTATTGGGGATCCCCTGGGTGGCACAGTGGTTTGGCGCCTGCCTTTGGCCCAGGGCGCGATCCTGGAGACCCGGGATCGAATCCCATGTCGGGCTCCCGGTGCATGGAGCCTGCTTATCCCTCTGCCTGTGTCTCTGCCTCCCTCTCTCTCTCTCTCTCTCTCTCTGTGTGACTATCATAAATTAAAAAAAAAATAAGAAAAAAAAAAGATTTTATTTATTTATTCATGAGAGACACAGAGAGAGAGTCAGAGCACAGGCAAAGGGAGAAGCAGGCTCCCCGCAAGGAGTCCAGTGTGGGGCTCAATCCCGGACCCAGGAATCACACCTTGAGCCAAAGGCAGACTCTTAACTGCTGAGCTACCCAGGTGTCCCACATTGTATTAATTTTAAGTGTGCCACATAATGATTCAATGTATATATATGTATATCATTGATGTATCTCACCACAGTAAGTTTAGTCAATGTTCACCACAGTAAGTTTAGTCAATATCCATCACCTACACAATTAACAATTTTTTTCTTGTTAAGAGAACTTTGAAGATCTAATCTCTTAAGTTTCAAATGTAAATTAGATTTTTGTATATATGTTTATATGTGTGTGTATATATGCATATGTATATTTCACATATGTATAGTTAAAAAAAATTTTTTTGTCTGAATTTCCCTGGTGTACCATAGTTTTCTTCTTGTTAAATGGAGAAGATGTATACACATGTTCTCTTTTCAAAATAGGTTTTCCTCCTTTATATTCCCTATGCATTCCTTCAGATACTCTGAAAGAATTTATTTCTGTGTGCATATGCTTACTACATTTCTGAAAACATAAAATTCATAAATTTACTCAATTATTTTTCACCCACTTTGAGTTTAGAGACCAGTGCTCTGTCATTAAGTAAATCAATTTATTCATTTTTCATCCTAAAAGGTAAAAACAAAGTTATATTTCTTTTCATAATTTTCTAGTCCACTCATTGTACTTCGAATTTGTTCCTCTGTAAAAATAGTACAGTGTGTGAAGTAATTTTTGATTTTGGGGACCTTCTTTGTTAGGAAAATGTTTTGTATATAGTAATGGACTTATGGATCATCTATGTGTCTGTGAAGAGGAAGGCAACAAAGCATGGTATAAGAAGCCGGGACGTTTCCAGGGTACATTGGTAAGATTATATAATAATCACAGTGTATTTTCTACCTTTACATTTAATCTTATGTATGAAAGATCTTCCAATTGCAAGAGAGTAAAAAGTCCATGATATATAGTTAGCACACTTATCCACAGTTGAAACGTAGATATTTAGGCAGGAAAAGAGAAGTGCTTCTTTGCTTTTAATTAACTTGTTACTAACTTTCATCTTTTCATGCTTTTTTTATATGGAAAGAAAAAAGTCAATTTTTTTAAAACTTTTAAAATTTTTTTATTTTTTAAAAAGATTTATTTATTTGAGAGAAAGAGAGAGAGAGAGATTGTGTGAGAGGAGGGTGGAGAGGCAGAGGGAGAGGGAGAATCCAAAAGCAGACTCCCTGCTGAGTGCAGAGCCTGACTCTAGACTAGATCCCACAACTCTAAGATCATAACCTTAGCCGAAATCAAAAGAGTTGGCCATTTAACGGACTGAGCTACCCAGGCACCCCTAAATCGTTTTATTTTGACATAATCGTAGATAATACGCAATTTCAAGAAAAATATACAAACAAAATATATGTGCCTTTTTCTTCCTCTCCCTCCCCCCCAAAGGTAACATCATACAGAAGTAATACAATATCATAATCAGGATATTGACTTTGATTTGAGAGAATCTTTAATCTGGGAAACAAACTGAGAGCCTGAAGGGGAAGTAGGTAGCGAGCAGCATGGGGTAACTGTCTGATGGGCAATGAGGAGGGCACGTGATATGATGAGCACTGGGTATTATACACAACTGATGAATTACTGAAAACTACAGTGATGTACTATATGTTGGCTAAATGAACTTAAATTTTAAAAAATTCAACTGAGTAAAACTGAGGATCTAATTGGCTTTATTTAGCAATTCATGATTTGGGCAGCATTGCATCTAGCATGTATAAAGGAACTGTGAGGAGCTATACCAAACAGAAGACTTTTATAGGCAGAAAAAGATGGGGCCAGGAAGTTATTCTAACCAGGAGTGGATTGTTGCAGGCAAGGTCACCTTCTTCTGAGGGAACATGGGACTTTGTCAGGCAGATTACCTCACTAGTCTTAATTTGGTAATTACAGATTGACTGGTTAAAGGTCATGTTCTTGGGAAAGGCTGAAAATACAATTAGGTGAAGTTCTTAAATCAGTGTGCTGACATGAGGATTAGCATAAGTGACTCCATTTTAGGTTTCTCTCATCGTTAAAAGCATGCCGTTTCCTTTTTCGTTTTCTCTTTGTTTTTGTTTTAGTATTTATTTATTTGAGAGAGTATGGGTGGGAGGAGGGACAGAGGGACAAGCAAACTCCCCGTTGAGCAGGGAGCCCAATGCGTGGCTCGAATCTGGGACCACAGGATCACGACCTGCGCTGAAGCATATGCCTAATCTCCTGAGCCACCCAGGTGCCTCTTCTTCTTTTTTTTTTTTTATTTTTCCTTAAAAAAAAAAAAAAAATGTTTTTTTTTTGAAGATTTTCATCTTCAAAAAAAAAAAAAGAATTTCATCTTCATAGAGTTTTTCTGTGTATATTTCTTTGCTAAGGCTTCCTAATTTTTCATTTGTTTTGGATATGTTCATAAATGATCACTCTAATTTTTTCTGCTGACTGTTTTAAAATCTAGGTCAGATAATTTTAATATTCTTATCTCATTGTTGGAGTCTGTTATCTTTTTTCATTTAGTTTGACATCCTCCAGGTTCTTAGAATGACAAGTGATTTTTTTTTAATTGAAACCAGGAAATTTTGAGTATTCCATTATGAGATTCTGAATCTTGTTTAAACACCCTAATTTAAGTGGCTTTTTTGGCTTTTTTGACACTGTTAACTCAGAGGAAGAGGGGTGCCACTTTGTTAGCGCTGGATATAGTTGGAAGTTCATGTTTCTAACAGTCTCCATGGGACACACCCTGTAGTGGAGGACCTCTTTACTGATTGACAGTATGATCTGAATGTTTGTGCCTGCCCAAAATTCATATGTTGAAATCCTAATGCCTGAAGTGATGGTATTAGAATGTGGAGCTGAAGGTGATTAGGTTACCAATCTGAAGTTGATTAGAGGGCAGAGACCTAAGGAATTAATGACTTTATAAAAGAGATACCAGAGCTGCCTTGCCCTTCCACCATGTTGAGGATACAGTAAGAAATCAGAGACCTGGGAGAGGGCACTCTGACCTAGCACTGTGATCTGGGACTTCTAGACTCCAGAAATGTGGTAAATAAATTTCTCTTATTTATAAGGTACTAGGTTATAACAGCCCAAACAGACTCAGAGCAGAGAGGAAGTTCTGGCTTCTCTTATAGTTTCCACTGACACTGGTGGAGTGATCTCATTACTCTTGGTGACAGTGAAAGCCCTAACACCTCCTCTGCCTCTCTGACACTACCATTAGAATGCTTAGCATATTTATCTTAGTTATTTTAGATTCCCAGTCTGATAATTCTAAAATCTCTGCCATATATGAGTCTGGTGCTGATGCTTGCTTTGTCTCTTTAGACTGTGTATTTTGCCTTTGTATTTTGTACTTTGTATTTATTTTTATTTATTTTTATTTTTTATTTTTTTGTAGAAAGCCACACATGTTGTAGTAGGTTAAAAAAAATGAGGTAAATACAGCTTTATTGTCAGGTGATTTGTTTATCTGATTAGAAGCTAGGCTGTGTTTACTGCTTGTTGTAGTTGTATTGTCAGAGAATAAAATTCCCTCCAGTGTCCTCTTTTTTGTCTTGCATATTATCCTTAAGTTTTCCTAGAGACTGCTCAAATAGAGTCTGAGGCCTGTGGTTCTTTCAAAGCTGTAATCCTCTGTTGTTTTACAAGAGCCCTGTAGATGTGGTGATAAGGTATGGAGGAAGGGAAACATTCCACAGTCCTGTGACTAGGTCTTATTCTTAAGGAACAGGAGTTGGGTGTTTCCCTTGCCCCAGGTTGGTTAGATTTTCGTAAAACTGCAGGTGGTTTAAGCTCTGATAAAATAGTTTCCCTAAAATATATGCTTTATTAAGGAGAATACAGGTTTGGGGTATATTTCAAAACTGGTTTACATTTTTCCTTCACCTGCTGCAGAAGCAGGAGATTTTTCTCTGCTGTTCACAGTGAGAATCTGGTAGGACTCATAGAGCTAAAAATGATGAAGGTGTGGGAGGCCCCCTAACAACAGGCGTTTTTTATCCTCAAGTTAATATACACTGAGCTTTCAGCAATTTGTTATAGTTTAAAGTGTAGTTATTAACATTGGTTCTAACTGCAGGCTTCCACTCTAATAAGTTGTGAGTCTCTGTTTCTCCAGTTTTCAGGATAGCAGTTTGCCCTGTGACTTCAATTGTTTTGTAAATCTAAGAGGAGTTAACTTTTCATTTTGTTAAACTTTTTTCGTGTCGTGAGGACAAGAAGTGGCAACTGTGTCCTTCGGGGTGTATTCCCAAATTTTAATGTTATATTTTTACTATCAGTTGAAATATTTTCTAATTTCCCTTGTAATTTCTTTTTTTGCCATAGTTATTTAGAAATATATTTAATTTCTTAATAATTGGATATTCTCTAGAATCTTATTATTCCTGACTTCTACTTTAATTTCACTGTGGTCAAAGGAGTATACTCTGTAAATTTTCAGATTTTTGAAATTTATTGAATCTTGCTAAGTGGCCCTACAAATGATCTGTCTTGGTGAATATTTTATGTACACTTTAAAACCTATATTCTGGGATCCCTGGGTGGTGCAGCAGTTTAGCGCCTGCCTTTGGCCCAGGGCGTGATCCTGGGGACCTGGGATCGAGTCCCACGTTGGGCTCCCGGTGCATGGAGCCTGCTTCTCCCTCTGCCTGCGTCTCTGCCTCTCTCTCTCTCTCTCTCTCTCTCTCTCTCTCTCTCTCTCTCTGGGACTATCATAAATAAATAAAAATTTAAAAAAATAAAAAAATAAAACCTATATTCTGCAGTTGTTGGGCATAGTGTCTTATAAGCCATCAATCAGGTCAGGATAGCTGATGTTTCATTTAGATCTTCTAAATTCCTATTAACTTTTTCCTTTACTCTGTCAGTCACTGCAAGAGGATATAAAAATCTTCAATTAGGAATTTGTCTCTTTTCTCTTGAGTTCTCCCAGGTTTGCTTCATAGCCTTTGAAACCTTATTTTAGGGACATATACATTTATACTTGATATGTTTTTCTGTTATATTTTTATTTTAATGAAATGTCTTTATCACTGGTAATATTCATTATCTTGAAATTTTTTGTCTGATAGTAATGTAGCCACTTAAGCTTTCTCATACTGTTTATAAGGTATACCTTTTTCTATCCTACTACTACAAGTCGTGCTTGCTTCAGCAGCATATATATTACTCCAAGACAACATAGAGCTGGGCCTTGCTTTTTTAGTCTGACAATCTCTCTGACAATCTCTGATTTTTAATTGGAAAACTTAGTACTTTAATTCTTAACATAGTTGGGTGTCAGTCTACTATCTTTGTATGTTTTTTTACTGTTTGCTCCCTGTTTTTGCTTTTTGGTTTTCTTCTCCTTTCTTGGATTCTGTTGGATTAGTTGAGTTATAATAATAATATATTGATTTTTCAATTCCCATTTCTAGGGAGACAGTTCTTCAAATCTTTCACATTTCTGCGTATCTTGTGAGCAAGGTACTGACTGCTCTTAACATGTTCCTTATCATCGTTTCCATGATGTTTGTATGGTGAACAACCTTGATAGATACAGTATCTCCCTCTAGAGCAAAGGAAGAGTGTCCCCACTACAGAGGATTTGGGTCCCCTCAGGTCAGATTTCCCCTGCTGTAATGCAGGCACTGTGTGTTCAGGTGTCATCCAGCCTTCTTCACATTCCTTTGTGGAAATTGGGGCTCAGGAAATTGGCACAAAAATGCTGATACTCTGCTGCTGTTACTGTGAGTAATAAACTGTCCTTTACCTCTTATGCCAGAGATTCTTGTCTTTGACCAACTCTCAGGATACTGTGGCAGGCTGACTTGGTAACTTGCAAGGAGAGTATGTGTACTTAGACCCCTCATGGTTTTTGACAGGATTCACACTGTCCCTCTTTCTTTGTATGGCTTAATGTATAGTATATCCTTCTACATTACAAATTCCACAGCTGTTAGAAAATTTTTTATTTAAAAAGTTATGTCTTTTAAAGTAGTTAAAAGGATAAAAGGGGGAAATGTTTCATATGTAACCATGTATTTACCATTTCTTCTTCCTTCCTTTTTTGAAGATTTTAGTTGCTATTTGGCAGCATGGCCCTTCTTCCTGAAGACCTTATTTTCAGCATTTCTTTCAGGCAGGTGTTTTGGCAGTTTTCCTTTCAGTTTTTGTTCTACTGAAATGTCTTTATCAAGCATTTTTAAAGCCTATTTTGGCTGCATACAAAATTCTGGCATAATTTTTTTCAGCACCTTAAACATATCATTACATTATCTTGTGACCTTCCATGTGTCCTATGCAAAGTTAGCCTTCATTTGTATCATCCTTTCTCTAGATGTATTTTTGTCATTTGGCTTTTCTGTTTTCATTGTCTGTTTTTATTTTTCTTGGAACCTTTTCGGATTTGGGGCTCTGTCAATTGATGTCTTTGACTTATTTGGGGAAGTTTTTGTTAAGTTTTTAAATATATTTATAATAGCTGCTTTATACCTCTTTTTTTTTAATATTTATTTATTCATGAGAGACACAGAAAGAGGCCTCTGACACAGGCAGAGAGAAAAGCAGGCTTCATGCTCCCAGTGTCCCTGGGACTTGATCCCGGGACTCCAGGATCATGCCCTGGGCCGAAGGCAGGCACTCAAATTGCTGAGCCACCCAGGCGTCCCTGCTTTAGAATTCTTGTCTGCTAATTGTATCATCTGAAATTTCAGTATTGGTTTTTATTGACTACTTTTTCTTTAAGTATGGACACATTTTCTTTTTTTTTTTTTATGCCTTAGGAATTTTGATTGTATAGAAGATATTATGAATGATGCATTGTGAAAATATTCTTCCAAAGAGTCCATCTTGTTTTAAAAGACAGTTAACTTTGGCTGGATTCAGACTCTAAAGTCAGGCTTCCCTGTGTTGGTTTGCAGTTGAAATTTCCACTCAGCCTTTAGCTGGCCTGGACTTTGTTGTCTTGGTCTAGGATTGTCTAATTTATTGGCGAGCCAAGCTTTGTGACTGATTTTTTTTTTAAGATTTTATTTATTTATTCATAAGAAACACAGAGAGAGAGGCAGAGACATAGGCAGAGGGAGAAGCAGGCTCCATGCAGGGAACCCGATGTGGGACTCGATCCTGGGTCCCCAGGATCACGCCCTGGGCTGAAGGCAGCGCTGAACCGCTGAGCTACCCGGGCATCCCTTGTGGCTGATTTTGTATGCAAACTTTGAGGCTTGTGCTTTCTGTAGTGCCTCCTTTTCCTACCTAAGTTTCTAGATATTTTGTCAGCCTGAGTCCTGTATTTGCCATTTCCAGCAAGGAAATGTGCTATTCTTTGCCACTTCTATAGAGAAAAATCTGCAGATTTGCAAATCTCACTCATTGCTCTTTGTCTTTTAACAGCCTACTTCTCACTGATTTTTACCTGTTTTTGATTCCTCTCCAGAAATTTCAAGTACTGGATTTATTTATTTATAATTTATTTATTTATTCATGAGAGACACAGAGAGAGAAAGGCAGAGACACAGGCAGAGGGAGAAGCAGGCTCCATGCAGGGAGCGTGTTGTGGGACTCGATCCCAGGACTCCAGGATCACGCCCTGGGCCAAAGGCAGGTGCTAAACCGCTGAGCCACCCAGGGATCCCCAAGTCCTGGTTTTAAATATTTTTTCAGACACTGTGGTTGGTCAAGAGAGTTAATCTGACCCATTCTCTGCCATTACTCCATTTCCTTTTTATAATAATATTTTAAAAACTTGGCATCTAAGCTCTAAGTAGAATAAGCCATAGCTGAGTAACATAGATTTTATTCTGTCAGCAGAAGGTATCATTCAGAAATGCTTTACTTGTGTTTGAAAGTTGAGGAACATTTTTTTTTAATGAATGGATAAAACATAAATCTGAGAAGCTCATATTTTGGAAATAAATGCTTGAAAAATAAAAGTACCAATCATTTATCAAAAAGTTTATATATCAGGTTCAGGGATATATTTTGACTGTTTCCTATTATACTTTTAGGATGCCTTTTTTAAAATCGTTCGAAATGAGGGCATTAAATCCCTATGGAGTGGCCTTCCCCCTACCTTGTAAGTTGCAATTTACTATTTTTCTCACTAAATGTTTTATTTTGCCTTATGATTGGCATGATTGGATAAAATCATAATTTATAATATTGGGACTTTTTCTAAAGCATTGTTTTATGAGTCCCACAGCCACCCACACATTTGATGATTTGTTAGAGAAGGACTCACAGGACTTAAAGACCATTATACTCCTGTCTGAGACTTATTACAGCATGTGGCTACAAAGCAGAATCAGGAAGGGAAGAGGTACAACAGTAGCTGACCAGGCAGGCATAAAGCTTCCAGAACCCTCCTTGGTGACATCCCATAGGACATGCTTATTCTTCTAGCACTGAACTGCAGCAGCATGTGCAAAGTATTTCTACCTTAAAATGAGTTTCAGTGGCAAAGTCTGAGGCTTATATTGAGAATTAGTGACATAGGCAAATTCTTTCTTTATGACCACCTGTGACTACCAAAACTCCAGACCTCCAAAAAGAAAGCAAGTCACATCACTTGCACAAAACAACCTAGACAAGTTGATTTTGTGCTCCAGACATACCAAAAGCAAAACAAAACAAACACCCTTATTATAGGGAATATTCCAATGGCTACATTCCTTGGAATTGGCCAAAGATCAAGCATGCAAAGTGTCCTCCTGAAGAGAAAGAAGATTTGAGCAACCAGGCCTGCTGTGGTAAGTCTTTGATGCACAAGCATAATTTTTTTTCATTTTCAGAAATTAAGAACTTGGCGTTGACTTTTTGTTTTATGAAAATAATAAGAGATACTGTGATATGTATACCTTCCCTTTTCAGTGTATCTTTTTGTGGAGCAAATTAGATACTTTGAGGCTTACATTTTAAACAGTGCCTAAACTTATAAAATTAGTGGCTGATCCAAGCCCTGCAGTCAATTTTGTTTCTAAATTCTCATCAAACTTCACTGTGGAACATTAGTCATTTTCAAAGTACAGTCTGTGAATGTCCCTTAGACCATAAACCAAAACTGGTTTCTTGTATTAACATATATAACATGATAGTGCCTGCAATTTTTTGTTTAATTTTATTAATAATTCCCTTTTGATAATTTCATTTGAAAGAATATGCCATAGGAATTTCTTTCTTTTTTTTTTTTTTTTTTTTTTGCCATAGGAATTTCATCAAAACTATACACATATAATTCTGGCAACGTAAATCTTAATTTATTTCTGGTTATAAGTAGGTATGATAGTCTGTAGTTAAAAATATTTTACAAGTGCTCTTGTATTTTTTACTTTAGAGATTTTCATGTTATAGTGACTATAATTGGGAAGGAGGATTTTTGGGAGGCCAAAATGAATAAATCAAGGAGGTAGAGGAGTGTCCTCTTTAGTCTTTTCCTATTTATGACCTGATCAAGTGCTTTGTAACTTGATCTTCACAACTAGAATATAAACTTCTGTAGGGCAGATACCTATTGTACATCTTTTTGTTGCCTACTAAATTAAACACTAGTAATTTTAAAATAAAATAAAAATTGATCCCATTGGCTGATTTGTTAGAGTTTTCAGCTTATATACAATATAAGGATTTTAGCTTATATTTAATAATAATTTAATACATTTAAGCCTTTTGACAGTTTTGTACAAATCTTTTTGTTGGTATCTTTCTAATAGAGTGATGGCAGTTCCTGCCACAATTATTTATTTTACCTGCTATGATCAATTATCTGCTCTTCTGAGATCAAAATTAGGAGAAAATGAAAGTCGTATACCAATTATTGCTGGAATTGTTGCCAGATGTAAGTAATAAACTTACTGTATTTTCATTTTGATTTTTGTTTAGAGCTTTTAAAATTTTGACAGATAATTTTGCATAAAATACAGAGTATTGGTACATTTTGCATTGTAGTTTGTACTAATTTGTTAATATCTGTACTCTGGAAGTCATATAGTATGTGCAATTGCCATCAGAATAAGATGGGATCAACCCATCCCTGTTGAATCCTGGACAGAGTTTAGGCTTTAGAATTTAGATTTTAGAGTGACAGTAGATGTTAAGTTGATGTCAAATTGATGGCTAAGTCATGAATCTTCTTCCTTATAGACTCCAGGATTCAGAGTTTATTTAATGGGAAGGAAAGGTGCCTCTGTGCAGAAAGATATTTTTCTCTGTGCTGTGGGGGTGAGCTTCATAGTAGTGTAATTGACATGTAGTATTTCTGGAGCTGCTCTTGAAAGAGTTGAAACCAGGGTACCTGGCTTGGCTCAGTTGGTGGAGCATGAGACTCTTGATCTTAGGGTTGTGAGTTTGAGCCCCACATTGGGTATAGAGATTACTTAAAAAAAATCTTAAAAAGAAAAAAAGAAAAAAGAGTTGAAACCAGAAAGAGTAAGTTATATGAAAACAGGCTTTTAAGAAATACCTTTATTAAGGGGAAAAAAAAATGTGCACCATTATGTTGGCATCATTAGATATTTGACTTTTAAGATTTGCAGACATTTCAGAATAAAAAGTATATAAAATGCATGAAATATTTTTTGCATGTGTGTTTGCATAGTACATGGCTTTTTGTTTGTTTTCTTATATTTGCTTGTTGGTATTAGTTGGTGCAGTAACTGTGATAAGTCCATTAGAATTGATTAGAACCAAGATGCAATCTAAGAAGTTTTCTTCCAAAGAATTGCATCGATTTGTCAGCAAGAAAGTGTCTGAAGATGGTTGGATTTCCCTTTGGAAGGGCTGGGCTCCTACTATTCTTAGAGATGTACCATTCTCAGGTAGGATTTATCTTGGTATCTGCTAAATTTAGGTAGCATTGTCTTATGTATATATCACGTTTAAATTAAAAATAGTTTTACCACATGTGTATTATTGTTAGACAATATGTTACTTAGTTAATAACATGCTGTTACCTATTTTAAAGATTTAGAAAATGCTTATTTTACTCAAAAATCTTAAGATTTGTTTTTTTAAGTGAAACTTTTTTCATTTTTACTCGTTTATGAGTAAACCAGTAAGTGCTGTTGTGAACATTTTTAACAGACTTTTGGTGTACATGTACAAGAATTTCTCCAGTATTAGCTTTGCCCGGTCATATATATATATATATTAATTATTACATGTCAGATTTTTTTCTAAAGTGATTGTATAGATCAGTACACCTACCAGCTTCCTGTTCCTTCATTTCATACCCTCACCAGTACTTTTACTGTTAGAGTTCGTAAGTTTTGTTTAGTAATTTAAAGTGGTACCTCACTTATATTTTCTTGATTCTTTTTTTTTTTTTTATTTTCTAGATTCTTAATGAAGTTGAGTATCATGTCATTGGCCATTCACTTATCTGTAATTGATTTGCAGTTAAGAACTGAGATAAATATTCAACTCTATTTCCCCATTATACTTGGATGGTTATCCCAGCATCATTTATTCAGTAACCACACTTGCTCCAAGGATTTGATGTGTCACCTGTCACATCAAAGCTTCGTGTATGCATGGATATCTTCCACTGGCTAATTTGTCTAGGCCTGCACTAATCCTGCAGTGTTGTCTAAATTACTAGTGCCTTATTAAGGTTACCTTATTTTCCCCCATAGAAATGTCATCTCTCTCTATAATTCTTCTTTAAAGTGTCTCAGTAGAGTTTTAAATTTTTCTTCATAAATATTATATTTTTTGGAGTTAGATTTATTTATAGTTATAACCACTTCCAACTTTAGTAGCTATTTTAAAAGCTCTATTAAAGTAAAGATTTCAAGTCTTAGGCCGGTGCAGTGTTATGATTAATTTTTGTGTGCTAGATTATATTTAATATTCAGCTACTTTTAAAACTATTAATTTTACTTTGCTTATCTTGAATTTTCTGTATAGACAAATATGTAAATTATAACTACTTTGTTTCATTTTTAATCATTAGAGCTTTTATTTGGTTCTCTCTTACTGTGCTTTGTAGAACAGTTTTGAATAATAGCAATGATGTTGCATCCCTGTCATTTTTCTCATCCTAAAGGAAATAATTGTTGTTTCACCATTAATTATTTTTGCTAAGGATTCTTGATGTATATTCTTTTTCTAGTTAAAGAAATTCTCTTTTATCCCCTAAGTTTTCAAGAAATTGCTTTGCTTTAAGTGAAAATGTATTGAATTTTGTGAAAGGCTTTTCCATCAATCTTAGATGATCCCATGGTTCTTTTAAAGTTGTGTTTGGCATTTAAAGAAATTATTACATTTACTGCCTTTGCATTCTTCTAACAATAACCCAGTTTAGTCATAGTGTATGATCTTTTATGAAATACTTCGTTTGTTGTTTTTTTCCTAAGAATTTTTATACCTGTGTTAATGAATGATATTGAACTATACCTGTCTTTCTCCTACTGTCCTTGTCAGGTTTTGGAATTAAAGTCTTACTTAACTATTATATAGGTAGGGTTTTATTTATAAGACTGCTCGAATATTTCTCAAGAATTTGGTTCCCTTTTTTTGCTTTTTTTTTCAATCTTAACTAGTATGTGTGTCTAAGCAGAAAGTAAAGTGTGTCAAGGTCATATTTTCCCTTTTTCTTTAATATATAACCTTATATACTTAAGGTCCACATTTCACTTCTAAATTATGTATTCATTTCATTTTCTGTTTTTATAGCAATGTACTGGTACAACTATGAAGTTTTAAAGAAGTGGTTGTGTGCAAAATCTGGTCTATATGAACCAACATTTATGATCAACTTTACTTCAGGGGCATTGTCTGGTTCTGTAAGTTGATATTCTTTTGTTGTTAATATTCCAGAATAGTAGTAATTGTCTTACTAAAACAGAATGAAAGATTATATAGCATTTCATATCTATGGAGATCAGTTTTGGGCCGCACTGCTTTAAAAATTTTCTATCCTATTTTGAGGAAATAATTTATGTTTTATTATATTACATTTGTTTTTCTGAAAAATTTTTGGTATGTTAGATCATTATAGTTATAATAATATCTTAATTAGTGCTTTATTATTTACCAAATACTTGCCAATTTGTTCATTAAATTAATGCCAATATATCTGGTTAGGTTATATTTAATGGACTATCATTTTTGTGTGATCATATTGAACAGAAGTAATTTCATCCTCTGCTGCTAATTCCTTTTTTTTTTTTTTCTGCTAATTCCTATTTGAGAACATTTTGGCTAAGTATTTCTTAAAAGAATTTTAACAGAAAAAAAAATTTTAACAAAAATTACAGTCAGGAGGTGGGAATCTCAAATGACCATTTTTAGGAAGTAGAAAGTTCACTCTTCCATTCCTCCACATAATGTAAAGTTGTGTAGTGGTCTTTTATGCAGATTTATAGTATCATTATCTTGGCCACAGAGTTTTCTTATTTTCACATATTTACAAAATGAATTTGTGATGACCTAGAGTGAGATGCTGACCTATTGGAACCAAATGAAAAGAGTACAGGAGCATAGTGAAGGGATGGAGACCTGCAGGAAAATACTAGAATAACTGTGCCAGAAAACCTGGGCTAAGGAAGTGACTGTGATTGAGTTTGGAACTGAGATAGGAGTGTTCTTAGGTCTGGGGTCTGTCAGATTAACCCTGGGATTTTTAAGCCTATAGAGACAGAGAGCAGTTACTTTTTGAGTAATTTAAGTAGTTAAAAACCAGCTTAATGTTTTCATTCTTTTTTTTTTTTTTTTGAGGTGATTACATGTAACTTAATTATATTTCATTTATATCTTAATCCAGCATGAGTGAAAAGAACAGGTACTATTTATATTTGTAACAGTTGAATTACAAAACCAGTTTTGTACTTATAAATAATGCTTAATGTCTCTTTTAAAAAGTTGAATAATGTGGGGTGCCTGAGTGGCTTATTTGGTTAAGCATCTACATTTGGCTCAGGTCATGATCTTAGGGTCCTGGGATCAAGCCCTGTGTCAGGCTCCCTGCTCAGTGGGGTCTACTTCTCCCTGTCTCTGCACATGCTCTCTGTCTCTCTTAAGTAAATAAAATTCTTTAAAAAAAAATTGAATAGCTTCAGGATGTTGTACCAGCATTCCAGTAATAGGAAGGAAAATTCTCTATTTCGCTACTGCTTAAACACAGAAAATTTAATTAAAATTTTTTTTAATGATCTAGAAAGTATCATTGCCTTTTTACTGTTTTCAAATAAAAATTTATCTCTGCAACAGAAAAAACATCAGTGTGATGTTCAGGCTTTCTGTCACAAAACAGAATAGCTGCATCCTTTTAGAAAGTGTCAAAGGCTTATATATTAACATTTGTTAACTGCCTTTTGCTACTACATGCTAGATTGTGGAGAGGGAGGAATAATAACTGATTTTCACTTATGTGAGATCTTTTCTTTTTTTCATACATTTTTTTATTGGAGTTCGATTTGCCAACATAGAGTATAACACCCAGTGCTCATCCCTTCAAGTGCCCTCCTCAGTGCCCGTCACCCAGTCACCCCATCCCCCTGCCCACGTCCTCTTCCACTACCCCTTGTTCATTTCCCAGAGTTAGGAGTCTTTCGTGTTTTGTCACCCTCTCTGATTTTTCCCACTTAATTTTCTCTCCTTTCCCCTATGATCCCTTTCCCTATTTTTTATAGACCCCGAATGAATGAAACCACATGTTTGTCCTTCTCCTATTGACTTACTTCACTCAGCATAATACCCTCCGGTTCTACCCACACTGAAGCAAATGGTGGGTATTTGTCATTTCTAATGGCTGAGTAATATTCCATTGTATACATAGACCACAGCTTCTTTATCCATTCATCTTTCGATGGACACCGAGGCTCCTTCTACAGTTTGGCTATTGTGGACATTGATACTATAAACATTGGGGTGCAGGTGTCACAGTCTTTCACTGCATCTGTATCTTTGGGGTAAATCCCCAGCAGTGCTATTGCTGGGTCATAGGGTAGCTCTATTTTTAACTCTTTGAGGAACCTCCACACAGTTTTCCAGAGTGGCTGTATGAGTTCACATTCCCACCAACAATGCAAGAGGGTTCCCCTTTCTCCACATCCTCTCCAACATTTGTTGTTTCCTGTCTTGTTAATTTTCACTATTCTATGTGAGATCTTTAAAACTGATTTCAGTTCAGAAACTTAAAACAGCATTGTTGAGGTGAAATACAATGTGAATGATTTCAGGGAGCATTTTAGGAGCATACTATCAAATGTGAGCTGGGAAAAAAAAATTTTTACTTTGCATGGCTGTTGTAGCAAATATTACGGGAATTTATTCTTTGAAAAAACCTTCCTTAATTAGGTCATTATGAAAATAATCATTGATTCATTTCAAGATTCTTAAAGTGTGATTTGTAAACTATTGTAACTATTTGGTATGTTGAAACCCATAAAGAAAAGGCTTTGCTTGTGTAAATTTAATTTTTTTATTCTAAGACATTTGTTGGAAATTTTAAAATGCTTACTACATAGTCAAGAATTTCTGCTTTAAAATATGTATTATACCATCATGTGTAGTAAAGGAATAAAAGGAAAATAATCAGAAATTGTGAATACTGGTTTTGGAGTCCCAGTGGTCAGTTGAGTTGTAAGTCTGACTCTACCACTAGTAGCTGTGAGACCTCGGGAGAGTAGGGGAACTTTTTTGAGACTAAATTATTTACTTCTGAATTTTGGGAGAAATACACAGGACATGTTATCTGTTTTTTTTTTTTTTTTTTTTTTTTTTAATTTTTATTTATTTATGGTAGTCACACAGAGAGAGAGAGAGAGAGGCAGAGACATAGGCAGAGGGAGAAGCAGGCTCCATGCACCCAGAGCCCGATGTGGGATTCGATCCAGGGTCTCCAGGATCGCGCCCTGGGCCAAAGGCAGGCGCTAAACCGCTGCGCCACCCAGGGATCCCTGTTATCTGTTTTAATAAAAACTTCTCTTTGAATATTTCTGGTTTCATCTTAAGTTTCAGTTTAGTTATGATTTCCATTATATCCTTAAGTAATATGCTACTTAATATAAAAATATTTAAAAATTTTTAAAGTGGGTTTAATTTTACATTTTGCTAGATTGCAGCTGTTGCAACTTTGCCATTTGATGTGGTAAAAACACAAAAGCAGACACAACTTTGGATATATGAAAGTCATAAAAGTAAGTTTAATTAATTTAAAGCATTTTCAAGATGCTATGATAATTTTTGTTTTTCTTTCCAGATTTTTTTTTTTCCTCTGCTGCTTTAACTGAAACTTATACACTCCTAGTATGGAATGCTCAGAGAAAAAATACTGTCAACCCCCTCCAAAATTTAAGAAATTTAAAGATCTATATATATTTGCCTGCCATTAGTTAAGTCTCATACCTGCTAGATAGAAGACTACATACTATGTAACCATTTTTTCAAATAAACCTAGACAATTTAGGGTGAAGGATAGGAAATTAATGGGAACCCCTTTTCTCTCGGTGTGTTTTGTTTCATTAGTGTGAGTATACATTTCATTCCTTTGCTTAATGTTTTTTTAGCTTCCCTTCCTTTTGGTATGTTTTTTTTCCTTCCTGTTACCTATTTTTACTTTTTTATAACCTGTAATTTATTTTAGAACAAAAGTGCACTCTTAGTTGCTTCCGCTAGATTCCTTCTTTCATTATTTTCTATAGAAAGTGTGGCAAACTCATTGGAAATTATCTATTACAAAATTGTGTCATGTAAAAGCCTTGTGATTGATAAACATAATACTGTTAGTAAACTGTTGTTACCCACCAGAATATTCTGCATACAAGTCCAATAGGTCTTATTATATTTAAAGAAACATTTTTTACAAATCTCTGAAACTGAATCTGGTGAATATTAGTGACTGCTCTGTCTTTAACTTTCCAAAGTCCTAGTCCATTCTAATAATAGGAGTTAGCTAAGACCTGGGAAGTCAACAAAGATGAGAATCTCTACAGTTAGATTCTGATGCAAAGGTTTGAGAGCCACTTAACTGGTTACGTAAATAACCTTTGGAGTCACCTGGGGTGCTTTTTCTTAAATCACATTAGTGAGAAATCTTAAATAAGCCTTGGGTCTTAATTTTACTTATCATTGGTCACTTTTACCTGTTACTCTCCTTCAGCTATGAACTAGTTATATTTAGCAAGACATACTTCTGCAGACTGCACTTCTGATTTGAGTGATAAACAGCACATATTTTTTCTCATTTTTATCAGATCATCCCCACCAAAGAGGTAAATGCTCCCTTTAGAAGTGGCTTCCTCCACTCTAGCTCAGCTATACCAAATCCATTATCTCTAAGCAAAAAGGCAAATAAGTGTTTGCCTTATAAGAATATGATAAGTGTTTGCAAATAAGAATATGATCTCTGTATCAGTGCACTTAGACCATGTCTCCCATTCATTAATTGACCACTGATTTGAGCGCACTATGCTGGTATATACAGAGAAGTGAGGCAGTATCCAAGTCCTCAGACAGCTCATAATGTAATGGAAAAGAAGCATATCAGGATGTAGTGAGTGCCAAATTTTATAACAGGGGTGACTTTTACCTCACTTAGGCATCCATCATTTAGTTAAAAAGAATTTAACCTTAACCTTCAGCTTTTTAAACCTGGCTCAGATCTACCTGTTTTCAACTGTTAAACTTCTTTTTTCTATGAATATATTAATTTTTTAAAAATGCTTCAATGGAAATTTTAAAACTATTAAAAAATGGTCATATATGACAAATTTCTGAAGAGAAGTTTAATCTTAGTAGTGACGAAAACAATGCCAACCAGAAGGGCAGTGGGAGGACATTTTATATGCCCTGGGTCGTTCGGGAGGATATGGAGCAATGGAACTCTCATGCTGGGCGGATAAGAGTCTAAGTTTGGAAAATAATCTGGCAATATCAAGAAAGGCCCTTTGAACAAGCAGTTCCAGCCTAGATATGTGCCCTAGAGAAACGTCTGCTCGTGTACAGGGATACTCACTGAAGAGTTTTTAGTTAGAACTAAGAGTTTTTAGTTTTAGTTTTTAGTTTGGTCCTTTGCCAAGGCCCAAAATAGTCCTTGGCAAGGAAATGGGTAAACAGTGATAATCCATATAATGCAATACCATACAGCAATTACAATCAAACAGCTATACTTGCCAACATAGATCATTCTAAAAGCACATCATAAGTGTACAGTGTGATAGCATTTGTATAAAGTTTAAGACAATCAAAAGCAAGAGTATATATTCAGATGTAGTGAAAGTTTAGACACAAGCATGAGAAAGATAAAGGAAAAAAGAAAGACGAGAGAGTGGTTACCTCTGAAGAGAGAGGAGGAATACTGAGAGGAAATATAAGGGGCAACTCTTTAGTTGTAACTAAAAGATACAGTTGCTCAGATTTGCTAAATGTGGATGGTCAGTAAGTGAGTTTATTTTCTTGTTGTCTCTACTTGAAATATGTAATAACCAAACAATGTCTCCTTACAATATAAAAAGTGGCTTATCGCCTCCAGGAATGGCTCTAGAGTGTTAGAACTTGAGGCAGGAGATACTTGGGAGCTTCCATTAGAGCTCTGCCAAGGCTCACCTTCAGTTGATAATGCTTTCTATCCATTCTTCTGCATTAATTGCACCCTGCTATTTAATAGGACCACTTTGGGGCTTGAATTCTACAAGTTCAGAAATACCTGGCTACTTGGCTTCTTTTCTTTCATTAGTTGTTTTCAAAATTTAAATGGAATAATTTAAACATGAAGAAGTTGCTGACTTGTAGTGTAAAATTTGTCATTGACTTTCTTTAGAAAGTTAAATTTCATTCACAAATACTTTGTTCTTAGTTTTAAAAATGTGTCTTAGTTTTAAAAATGGGTTGCTATAGTTGTTTATTATACTTACAGTATTTATATTGATCATTTAGCTTTCTGAATAAATCACAAAGCCTCACTTATCCTCAGACCCTCTGCTATTTATAAACATGAGATTTGAGATAATGAGCCCCCCATTCCATTAAGTGGCAAAATTCTAAAAAGCCACTTTTGAAAGCTCTCTTTCTCCAACCTTTCCCTTTTTTCCCTGGGCATGCTTAGTAATACATACTTTCATTTTTCTTAATGACTCCAAGTTGTCATGCACAGTCACACTGACTATCTTAGAGTCTTATAATGCAGCTCTGAGCAGCTAATGAGAATAATATAGCAGAGTTTGCCCATCATCCAGCTGATCTCAAACCAAGACTTTGACAACTTCAGCACGTCATGTCAGTGCATACATGGTAGTATGCTTGCTTCTTAGATTCTTTTTTTACTTACTACATCTAGTAATCTGTGGGCTAAGCCAGCTGCTTAGAATCATTGTGTAAAATGAAGGTAAGTAAACTTTGTGCATGGGTTGCTCATTCATAGCTGAATGTTTCAACCTCGGCAACATATATTTTTGTTGTTTTTTAAAAATAAATAATCTAGTTTTTTTTACTGTCTGATATTTGAATGGTTGCAAATGAGACATTACTGTTATTTAAAGACTAGAGATGCCAAGTGAAGTGTGTGCATTTTTTATAACTGTGTACTTCTAGTGACTGTACAATTTGAAATACTTTTTATAAAATTTTACAAAAATGAAGAATTTTATTTTTTAAAAAAAGGCTAAACCTGGAGGATACAAGACTGATATAATTGATAGCAAGACTGGCACACCTATTCAGAAAGGTTTTTTTTTTTTTTTTTTTTTTAATTTTTATTTATTTATGATAGTCACAGAGAGAGAGAGAGAGGCAGAGACACAGGCAGAGGGAGAGGCAGGCTCCATGCACCGGGAGCCCGACGTGGGATTCGATCCCGGGTCTCCAGGATCGCGCCCTGGGCCAAAGGCAGGCGCCAAACCGCTGCGCCACCCAGGGATCCCTCAGAAAGGTTTTAATAAAGGCAGACCTCCCTAGGGAGATTGAGCTATTTTTTCAGTACCTCTTCTTAGAAAAAAGCATTTTTAAAAAATGTGTGCAATAAAAATTTAATGAAAAATAGTTATCAGGGCTTGTTTGGCTTTGGGAACCCCATGAAGATTTCTACACATCTTTTAAATTTTTCATTATGAAAGATTTTTAAGGCATGGAACAAAGTATAAAGGATACCACCTACCACCAAGCTTAAGAAACTTAATTCAGAAGAATCCATCTGTATATCCCTCCTTGATTATATCTAGTCCTATACACCTTTAACTTTAAATTTATGACCTTCTTCTAATTTTTCTTTTTAATGAATCCAACTGTTAAAAATAAGACGGGGTAAATTTTAGGTAAGTCTGTTATAATGCAGTTACACATGCCCAAAGGTTGTAAACATTTTTATGTGTATTACTTGTGTTCAGAATTTTAAGTGGTAATTTATAATGTATTATTTGTTTAACATTTAGTTTCTATGCCTTTGCATATGTCAACCTGGGCTATCATGAAGAACATTGTTGCTAAGAATGGATTTGCAGGATTATTTACAGGTAAAATACTTGCTTTCCCAGATTGTTAAATAAATGGTTACTTTTACTCTCAAATCTTTATCATCTTCCTAAATTAACTTTAAGCAGGAAATTATTGAAAACATTCCCTATTTATGAAAACAAACCACATTTAGGATGTTGAAGCAAACATCTTTTCTGTAAGGAAAAGATTTATTATTAAAAAGACAAGATTTCTCTAAAAGTACCATGGAATTAAAGTGAGGAGATTGGAAGTAATTTGGCTTGTTCTTTGACACCAGTTTATGGCACAGTATGTGATACATCACTTCATTTAATCTGATCATTATCAGAATGAACTTTAAAAATTATATTATTTAAACATAAGGTAAGATTTATCCTGATTTTTTTTTCTATTCTTTTTTCAGGCCTCATTCCCCGTTTAATTAAAATTGCTCCTGCTTGTGCCATTATGATCAGTACCTATGAATTTGGGAAGACTTTTTTCCAGAATCAAAATGCTCGAAGACAGCAATACTAGTGATGATATTTCAACTTGAAATAACAACCAAAGCCAAATAATAAGGTGGAGAGGTTAGGCAAGAACTCTTTCACCGTTATCTTAACATGATTTTATATATTTTATCTTATAATTTAAATGAGCAGTAATTTCTGCTTTGCCTATGAATTATAACCCTAATTTTAAAATAAATTTTGTTAACTTCTGAGATATTGAAAAAGATATTCCAGAAATCACAACCATTAAATGTTCATGTAAAGAAAAGAAAGATTATTCCTTAACACTGAAAGTGGTAGTCTCTGAGAGTTTGATATTACAGGTTTTGGTATAATGTCATTGGGAATGTGTCAGATATATCAGAATATTTTGAATTGCATGCTAATGAGGTAGAGTCTAGGAAAAAAATTGCCCAAGTCTTTTATACACACTTAAATCATGCACATAGATCTTTAAGTACTCTAACAAAGTAGGTAAATAGATGGCAGTCTTTAAACATTTGCATTTACCAAATTATTAGATACTTTAATTGAAAGGCATTAGTTTTGTTTTTTTACCTCCTGTTGCTGTTTTAAGGCTTCATCATTATTAGGATTTCTTCGCCCAAAGGTACGGCTATTTTATCTTTATGAACCAGAATATAACTGTTTATGTGACAAAGATATTTTTGGTGACTAAAAGACTGTTTTATCTACTGTTTCCGCAAGAGAGGAGACTTTACTAATTATCTTAAATGTTTGGCACAGTGAATCTTGGTTGTGCAATGGAAAACCACATTATATTTAGAGTAGTAAAAATAATGTTAGTTTAGGAAGGGCCTCTGGTTTCAGCCATCTTAGAATTCGGTATCACTTTGTGGAGCTCTCGAGATCACTTGTATTTTCTTCTAACACGGAGATGATTATTATTTTTTAAATTTTATTTATTCATGAGAGACACAGAGAGAGAGAGAGAGAGGCAGAGACACAGGAAGAGAAAGAAGCAGGCTCCATGCAGGGAGCCCAACACGGGACTCCATCCTGGGTCTCCAGGATCATGCCCTGGGCTGAAGGCGGCGCTAAACCGCAGGGCCACCTGGGCTTCCCTAACACTGAGATTATTAACACAAGCCACAAAATATTTCCAAAATGTTCCTTGATTTTACACATTTCATGTTAATATGCTACATCAAGAGACAAAAGAGGCAGCAGTGGCCTTGAAAGAAATAGCTTTTAGTCACTGAAGCTTATACCTGTAGGACTGAAACAATGGTATGATGGTGGGACAAAAACAATGTTCTCTTTTTTTGGTTTTGACTGATTTCCTCAGGAGCTATATCCTATAAGAGAAGCACTTTATTGCAGTCTGTATGTATGCTATGAAAATGTGAATTATTTTTTCCCCCTAAAATAGGGTAATATAGTTAAAGATCTTTGGTGTTGGTAGAGAAATTAATGTATTTTGAATTAAAGTAGAAAAGAATTTATATGTTTCATCAGAAATAAGCTATATAGGGTTTATATGTAATCTTTTGTGTTTACTTGATACTGTGTTGATTTACCTTAAATTTGGCAACACACATATCTATAAAATTCTATATATTTATAACTTTAACTTAAATTTTCATTACAATGTTTTATGCTTTCTTAAAATTATCACTGTGCTGCAAGCTTAATATTTTCATATAAAATCATTGTTAATGCTATACTTTATATAAGAAAGTTTATCTTGAACACTGCTGTTTAACAGTATTAAATTTAAATTTACCTTTGTTTTGTTATGCTTCTCTTTGGTAACCATTTGGTAGAAAAGAGAAACATTTAAACTTATAATTATTAAGAAGCAGTCACATATTTCAACTTTATAGAAATACCAGAAGGGAGATTCCAACTGCCCTTCCATCCCCAAAATGGACTGCACTTACAGAAAATTCTTAGCATTTATGCCTAAAAAAAATAAACCAAATTCCCTAGTAGTTTTTCTACTACATATTACAGCCATTTATCTGGGTGAAAAGAAGGGTGAATTGAAACTTTCTCTATACTCAAGTGGTAAAGAAGCATTTATCCTTTAAGCAAAAAATATAGTAGCAACTGAAAAGCACTTGGCTAGAAATTATGTTCTTGGTAGTGTTTCTGAAAGCAAATAGTCTAAATCTGTGTTAAATTTTCTAACATACACATTTACTTCCTTATGTGTGTGCACATTTTTTAAAAAGAAAATCAAATATTACATGTTTGCCACCTTCCATATAATAGACATTTGATTTTTTGAAAAAGTTGATAGGGAAGTTAAAATAAATTTTACTTTTAATTCTAGGAAACTATTTACTATGCTTATGTAGCCACATGACTCTTTTAAATTCCTCCCTCTTTCCGGAAGATGAATTCCAGGGATATAGGAAAGTTCAGTGTATCACTTTTTCTTCTTTTTCCAAAGTGAATTTTTAAAATAAATTTTAACCTATCATTCAGCATCTACTCAGATCTTTTATATGGTAGGCAGTATAAAAAGCACTAGAGATAAGAAGTGCTTCATTCAGATACTGTCATTGGCTACAAGGAGATGGCAAAGCTGTGATTGACTTGAGGTCTGCAAGTGGAGCAGTGGGAAGGCTGAGGAATTCTCCACAGAGTTGGGGGCAGAGAGGGAGTGTCAGGAAATGTTTCTAAGGTTAGGACAGGTGATTGAATTAAACATACCTGGAGGTGGGAGTTTCAATCAGTCAATGGTATTTAGTCCCAGAGGAAAAAAAAAAAAAAACAGGAAGGCAACAGGAAACCAAGTATTTTTGCCACAGCTCTAATAATTATAGAGTTGGGTCTGATGATTTTTTTTTCCCCAAGACCAGCATTTTTTTTAACTGAAAAGAAAATAGGGTAGCACAGTTTAGCCCAGCACAGAAAACACCAAAATGTGTCACATGTAGTAAGGCTAAAGTCTTATGGAGTGAATTTGGGTTTAGTTGAGTTTTAGAGAAATAATCACCAGTATGGAAAATGAGAACATATAATAAGGATTGATTGGTTTGGACCAGAATAGACTTTGAAAAGGGACCATATTGACAATGATGTGACTTTATCTCCCTCTTCCTATCAGTTAAAAAGAACTGATGCTAAAAACAGAAGCTGCTTTGCTTCCAGAAGAACAAAGGAAACCAATATTTAAGAGCACCGATGTTCAAAGCAGTCATGTGACATTTCAGAGGTAATCCAGCACATCTGTTGATCAAAATTGGAGATTTTACCTAACGATAGGAACTTTTACAAAGAATTTCCATAAGTTGTAAATTTGAGACCCACTTTTAACCACTTGAAAACATGTGTGGAAATCTAATAAAGAGGACTTAAATAAAAAGTTTATATAATTTCATTTAATGCTGACATCATCTTGATGCCATCATAGGTTCTGAGAAGATGGTGATGTTTCCATTTTATAGGTGAGAAATCAAACATGGTTCTTACATAACTAGGTTAGCAACTACCAAAATTACTGCTGTATTGTACCACTTCGACAGATACTGTGTATTGTAAAGCCGGTCATGTTATTTTTTTAAAATAAAAGGTATTTAATTTGATATCAGTTGAAATAAAGATTTCTCCAAAACCTTTTGTCATATTATTAGTATTTTAGGTGTTGAATAATACACATTTACCATACTTGCTAAAACAAAAAGGTCAGTGTACAACTTGAATCCAGTAACTTGTCTTGAAGGAAAAAATAAAACCACTAATGCATGGTACAAAACATTTAATACACATGCAACAAGTATAGTACAAGGCAACAAAATACACATGGAAATATTAGCATATAATTCAGCATTCTGTTTTGGGTAGGGTGTGTAAACAATAAACACTACCACCTAAAATTAAAGATTGAGACATACATTGTTTCCTCATGCAAACATTAACTACATGTATAACTAACTAGTGTGAAATGAACTGTATAGAAACCTGAATTCACATTAGCAGATGAATTTTATACCAAGAGCTCCAAGAAAGGAGGAAAAGTCATGATCCTCAGATGTCATGTTTAAATCTGCATTTAGCAGCACATTAAGATGCACAAGTTACTGTATGCATTAGACAAATCTGAAAAATGTTATCAATTATGGAATCTTGATTTTCCCTTATTATAAAAATGTATGGAAAAAATTTAACAATGATTTTTTTAATTACTGAGGAATAGTAATTATCAGTTGAGAGTGGATCATGGATGATAAAGCATTTTAAACATTCTGATCATTTTTTAGGAAAGCAGCAGTAGTGCTTAAGGCCAGCCTAAAAAATATTCTAGTTTCCCTCCTTAGCCATTTCCTATTCCCTCCTCTCTAGGTTTCCACTGTCCTTATTTTGTATTTTTCTTTCATCTTTGTGCCCATTAAAAATTGCTTTGGATACCCCACTCATAATAAGGTATACAGGATTAAGAGTACGTACCATTAAATGGTTAAAGAAACCATTTTTCAAGAATATTTGCATTTTTACAAGTGCTAAGGCCTTAAGCTAAAGGAATAAAGCTCTGAATATGTTCTGGGACAACTTATTTTAACAGTTTCCAGACCTCCTTTGTCCCTGAAATGACAGCATTTGAACTTTCATATAAGACTAGCCTTATTATCATTATCTTAAATTCCAAATTATGAGATTAGAGCTCTAAATATTGCACAGAACCACCACACTCCTACATTTCTAATACAAAGAATGATGTAACAAGTTCAGCTTGCCTCCTCTGAATAAAATAAATTGTTGTAGGGGAAACACTGTTTCTATATGTCCAAGCTAAGTTTGAATGCAGTATTTCATTAATAAACAAAAATAGCATATGAAGTCCCCATTAAGTATTGTGTCCTCTTCATGTAAACAATGTATAAAACTTCTTTGGCACAACTGATCGTGTTTTTCCTCATATTACTTACTATAGAAAATATACTTCATACATTTTGTCTTAATATGGTGGGATTTTGATGGATGAACTATATAGTTCCAAAAACTGCAAAAAAAAAAAAATTATAGCACTTAACTTTTTAAAAAACGATTTTTTTTTTACCTGTAGAAGTGCAGGGATTTTTACATTAGTATCAATTTTTAACATTAACATGGCATGATTCATTGCTGCACATGAGGGAGAACAAAACAGCAGTTTGTCAGACATACTGTTGACTATGGTGATACTCTACTGATCCTTACTTGAAGGTTCTCAAATCCTCAAATGAACTTTCCAACATCTGTTCTACATTTTTAAATGTCCCAAATATTGAGGAATATTTGATATTTTTAAGTAACCTTTTAAAATCTTGGGGAAACAATTTATTCATTTTACCAAAATGGTGTGAAATACTTTCCCTATGACCCCAACAAATTTAGTAATGGCCTAAGACATAATTCCTACAAAATTTATAAAGTGTTAATGGAATGTTGATGCCAAATGATAACTGTTAAAGAAAAACCAAGTAAGCCACTATGAAATGAGCTGAGAACCTTTTCCTCATACTAAAAACCAGGCATTTAAACATCAGAACCTAGGAGGAAATTAATGAAAAATGAAATTGTCAGTTTTAGAAAATGTGATCAATGAATAAAATAGTAAAAATACTTAGCTTAGTCTCTGGAATAAAACCTTGAACTCAGTCTCTGGTGATTATGGTACATTTAAATATATGCAAATCAGCTGAATAATAAATATACATCACAATTTGTAATGGATTATTAATTTAGAGGATATTTGAAAGTTTTTAAAGTCTATTCATTTTTAAACTTCCTCAGTGACAAATATAAGAATCTTAAAATGGCAGGATCTTTTTCACTCAGAATGGCACATGTAATGGACTGAATTCTCTAATAGAAGCAATAGAATTCCAGACATGTGCCAGAACAATATAAAATTCCAAAGGTTTTCCCAGCAGTCAAACTTACGTAAATAGAACATTTGCAACATAAAAACTTTTGGCTTTTACATAAAATTTTTCAGGATGGAGTTAGGCCTGGACTCGTCATCTCTGTTGTGGGACTTGCAAGGTAGTCATTAGATTTGAGACTTGTTAGAGATTTGTAACTTGCCACTGATGTTAGAGACCCACAGAGACCAAGTAATGAGGGAGTATCTTCTTTACCTGGAAGTTAAGATAAAATAACAAATATTTAATTGCCCTTGAAGAATTATACCAAAAGATCCTATAAAACTAAAAACTTACAAAATACTGTAAACATACCTAATTACGTTTTTCTCTAGCTTCAGTGTTACCTTCAAAAACCATTACCAGAGGATTACATGCGCTCCTCATAACAGTTCTAGATATGGAAGTCTGAGATACTGTGTTTTAGGACAAAAATAAAAACTACCTTTTTTTTCAGAATATGTTCATGTTCAGTTAGTAAGGGATAATAACAGTACCAATGCCCAGGCCACAGAAATAGGAAATCCCTATGTAGGTAAGTAATGCAGCAGAAGCATTACTTCAGTTCAGGAGAAGGGCTGGACTGGGAGAAGCTTAACTCACTTATTGAACATTTATTCAGCATCTACCTTGCATCAGGAATTTGTCATGTACTGGACTGCAGTAGGCCCTGAAGAAAGATGGGCAGTTCTGTTTTCACAGCTGGGGAACACAAGTTCTCTCCAGAGCTGAGTAAGTTTGCAAATACTACCAAGAAGTGGCTTTTTGAGGCTGTGAAAGGCTGAGGTCTTTGAACATTAGCAGGTTTCCGAAGCAGATAAAGAGCTTCAGTTCTACTCAGTTATGGAAGTGTAAACTGGACCATACAGCAGGTGTTTCTGAATGCTGCTCTTTTAAATGGCCCCTCAGAAGTGTTCCCATTGTCCTTTGAACTCTAGTCCCACCTAGTTAATCCTGTATGATAATTATGGGGCTCTCTCTTTTTCTAAACTATACCCTAAGAAAGGACATGTAATTTGTTGTGTTATTATATTCCCAGTGCCTAGCACACAGGAGATGCTTATTACATAATTAACGAATCATGATTCAGGAAGAACTGTACTGGGACCCAAGAGAGCTGTATGACCTTAGGAAAGGCATCTTCTTTGAGCCTAGTCTTTCCTTTGTAAAATACTAAAAGTGACAAGCAATGTTAACTACACAGTTTTGCTGACAAGTAAAAGAGAGGAAAATACAACAGTGTTAGAAGGAGATATGGAAGAGTAATTGTCAAATTCAAATTTAGAATGTTTATCATGTTATTTTGGGATCAAAAGATTTAGATGTTTCAAGGGCACTTTTAATGTTTAAGTTTAGAGACCCATTTGGGGCCAGAATCAATTTTCTGGAGTTCTTATTAAATGCTCCTTCAACTCAACTGCTTTGGACAGTCTTTCTAAATTTCTACTTTAAGTATAGAATTCAGTGGCATTAATTACATCCATGGTACTGTGCAACCATCACCACTATTTCCAAAAATTTTCATCATCCCAAACAAATTCTCTACCATTTAAGCAGTAACTATCCGTTGTCCCCTTACCCTCAGTCTCTGAAAATTCTAAACTACTTTCTATTCAATACATCATTCTCACAAGTGGAATCATACAATAGTTACCCTTTTGTGTCTGGCTCTATTTCCCTTAGCATGTTTTCTAAGGTTCATCCATGTTGTAGTGTGTATCAGAATTTCATTTCTTTTTTATGGATCAATAGCATCCTGCTGTATGTATACACTACTTTTTGTTTATCCATTCATCTGTATAGACACTTGGGTTAAGTCTACCTTTTGAGTACTGTAAACAATGCTGCTACAAATACTGGCACACAAGTATCTGTTTGAGTCCTGTTTTCAATTCTTTGGGAGTTAGAGAATAATATATTATACAGTAATGCAAAAGACTAAATGTTTAACACAGTTACACAATGAGATACTACAGAACTGTAAAAGAGAATCTGAAGGATCGCTCTGTAATGCCAGATAGTGATTTCTAGGACATACTGTCAAGTGAAAAAAGCAAAGTGCAGATTAGAGTATAGCATGTTGCCTTTTATCTAGGAAAGGGTGACATAAATTATTTGAATTGACATTTTAAAAATGGATAATTCAAAAACTAATAAAACTGGTTAACTGTGAAAGTGAAAGTGAACAGAACTGAGATGAACTTTAAAGCACAGTAATTTGACTCTAGCATATATTCTCAAGATAAAATAACTAGAAATCCTAGACTATTTTAAATAACCATATTTTCATAATAATAAACCGATATCTTGAAATTTCTATAATATGAAAAAATAATTATATTCATATAAATGAGGAATCAATATTTTCATCATTAGATACCAAAACATAAAATCAAGTACACAGAAACCCTGAATCTTAAATTAGAATTGTAAAATAAATTTAAAGTGTATTTTTCTTTAAAAATAAATCCCTAACACTTCCATAGGCTAGAAACAATGACCATTCCAGCAGCAACAGGAACCTGTATAAGCCCAAATTATGGTCTCTAACATTTCCTAGTATAAAGAAGGTAGGACACAGGAGTCCTATTTAAGGGTCTCTCAATGTTCAAAAAGGACAGTAACCTCCCGACGAGATGTGCTGACAAAGACACATTATTCACGTTGTATGTTTAACCTGAATATGATAATAACATCAGACAAATCTAAATTGTTGGACATTTAACAAAACTGGTTTAGGCTCTTCAAATATGTAAATGTGTGTGAGAGAAAAAGGAAAGTATTCTACTCAATGAAAGGACCCCAGAGAGATTGATAAGGAAATGTAATATGTGATCCTTGAATGGATCCTGAACAAAGGCTTGTAAAGGTCTTTTATTACTGGACAAGTTGAGATACGTATATTAACAAATTATCAGGTAATATAGTGATGTTAAATATCTTAACTAAGGGTCATATGGTGTGGCTTTGTAAGAAAACATCCTTATCCCTAGGAGATATATGCTGTTGTATTTACAGATGAAGTTTATGATACCTGCAGTTTACTTCAAATGGTTAAGCATAATAGTAAGGGCATATGTCTGAGTAAATGGAGGGAGTCTGTGCCCACAAGAGCAAAAGCAAGACAATGCCAAGTGTGGCAAAATGGTAACAGGTTAATAGTGGTAAAGCATACAGCAGTGTTCATTCTTTCAACTTTTCTGTAGGTTTGAAATTATCCAAAAAAGTTGGAGTTGGGGGAGAAGACAAAGGTACACGAAGTCTTCAGTTGTGCCCCAAGGAAACAAACCATACAGCAGAGCTGACTGGGGCATATTCAGGAAAGCATGGGGCAGGGGGGTGTGGGGGGGAGTGTATATCTACTTATAAAAGCCTTCAAAGACACCTGTCCAACCTCTGAAAATACTGATGCTGTGGAACATGCAGGGCAGTGTGTTACCCTTAAGGAAGCCAAGAGACTTCACTGTAAGCCTTCATTTAAATATAAAAGTGAAAAATTGTGCAAAAGAATCAAGGTGGTTATGTTGTGATTGTAGCCATCCAACTATAAAAGGAAATAAAATATAAAAAGGAAATAAGCAAAAGGAAATAGGTGTTAAGGCAGAGAATGATAGGGGATTATTCCAAAATATTCTTGCATATTGTGATGTCAGCAGTTAACACACATATGTGCATATACATAAAATTATCACAATGGACTAAAAAATAAGTATGTTAAAATCTGTGTTGATGAAATTTTAAAAGCAACTTTTTGATACAAGAGGAAAGAACTAGGTTCTTTTAAGGTTAACTAAAACTTTCTAGCCTAGATGAATAGAAAAGTGGTAATTCCCTAGCAGAAACAAATTAGTCAAAAGAAGCAGCAAATAGATTTCCTTTTTTTTTAAGATTTTATTTATTTATTTGAGAGAGCACACTAGTGAGGTGAGTGGCAGAGGGACAGGGAGAGATAGAGACTCTCCACTGAGCAGGGAGCCTGACACAGGGGCTCCATCCAGGACCCCAAGATCATGACCTGAGCCAAAGGCAGATGCTTAACTAAGCCATCCAGGCACCACTAGATTCTTGTTTTAATTTTTTTTTTTTTAATTTATGATAGTCACAGAGAGAGAGAGGCAGAGACACAGGCAGAGGGAGAAGCAGCTCCATGCACCGGGAGCCCGATGTGGGACTCGATCCCGGGTCTCCAGGATCGCGCCCTGGGCCAAAGGCAGGCGCCAAACCGCTGCGCCACCCAGGGATCCCCTAGATTCTTGTTTTATAGCAAGAAAGATCTGTTCTGTTTTAAATGTATTGAGAGAGTCTAGATTCTACAAGTCTTCAGATGCTAGTGCTTCAAATGTTACTAAGTTAGAAGTCATTCATTTAGCGCAATGCCAGACACTGTGATAAAAATAAAAAGAACCACTTCTTGCCTGTAAGGAACTTAATGTAAGGTAGAAACATACACAAACAGAAAATTCTAATAAAGTGCAGTAAGAACAGTAAGTAAAAGTGAGATCACCAACTCTATAAGAAAGTCTGAGTGGGGAGGAAGGGGTCAATGAGGAAATGAAAAGGCTGTAAATTGTATCCTAATTTTAAGGAATGACTACAGAGATTCCTTAGGCACTAGCATAAACCCAGGAACACAGGGAAAATGTTATATTAACCTGCTTTGTAAGCAACATGTTACCTTTTTGTGATCAAAGTTCAAGAAAAGGGGTGAGCCTCATTTTGTGCAATAAAATTTCAAACTATTGGAAACCAATGTGTGTGGTAGTTGTAGCGGGCAAAGAGGGAATTACTAGGACATATTTGTTTTTGCATGTATATGTGTGAACTTGGTCACACGTGTCCATACTGATATCTCTTTAGCTGAGTTACTTATATACTGATTAAAATGGCTCCCAAAATTATTACTTTCCTTTAAAATTAATAGTTCAGAGAAAAGCACGAAAACATGTAAATTTCACTGAAGCAAATAACTCATTACAAAAATTACGGCAGTTCACACTTCCTTGTAAAACAACACAAAGGGCTCAGGAAAAACCCTGCAAGTAGATGAAACTTGGGTACATATGCAAAAGGACTGCTATTGCATGCCAAGTGTGCATTGGAGGCAGAAGACATTCCTCAGACTAGATAAAAGAAATTTTAGAGCAACAAGCAATTGGTGGGACTGATTCACGCACCATGCGGATTTCTGTTAGGATCTGAACCTCAACTTGTCATGGAATTCCTGTGCCCTTTGAAGAGAAACTGTTTAATTTCCAGAAGTGTTTAACTGAGGAAGAGAATGAAGCTCTAAGTTAGGTGAATAGGAAAGTACTCACATAAAAATATGTAGAATACTTGGTAAATTGGGAGAAAACCCCTGTATTAAAGGAGGATTGTTTAGGAAATGGTTTGATGTTGGCACACAGAACGATACTTTAAGCAAAAGCATAGCCAATGGCTCTTGATTAAATGATTCAGAAGAGACTGACTCTGAATACGAAGAAATTTTTTACAATTGAATTTACTTTTATTTTCCTTTTTATAGATGAGTGACATTAACTTTTTAAACTTATGTTTAAAGTCTAATAATAAAAGAATCAATGATCATAAAAGAAAACAATTCCATTAACAATAGAATGAATCTAAAAGGATAAAATGCTTAGGAATACATTCATATAAAGAAGCGCAAGAGTTGTACATGACAACTATAAACTATTGTTGAAAAAAATTCAAGACTGAAATAAGTGGGGAAACATCTCACTTCTCCATGTAAACTGTTTAGAAGACGATATAGTTAAGATGGGAATATTTCTTAACTACAGATTCATTAATCTACAGATTCAATGTAATCCCCATCAAAATTCTAACTGCCTTTTTTTTTTCCAGAAATGACAAATTGATTCTAAAATTCACATGGAAATTCAATGGAGCCCAAATGGCCAAATCAATCTTGAAAAAGAACTAAGTTGTCCTGATTTCAAAACTTACTATAAAGCAAGACAGTGTGATACTGTAATATGGATAATGTAGCATGGGAACAGGCATACAGACCAATAATACAGAATTGAGAATCCAGGAATAAACCCATTAATGTATGGGTAATGCATTTCAACAAGAGTTCTAAGACCATTCAGTTGGGGAAAGAAGAGTTTTTTTCAACAAATGGTCCAGGGGAAAATGAATATCCACTTGCAGAAGAATCAAGTTGGACAATTAGCTCACACCAAAAACTTAAAATAGATACCATATGTCAATGAAAATCTAAAACTTATATGTAAAACCCTTAAAAAAAATAAATATAGGAGTAAATCTATATGATCTTGGATTAGGAAATGGTTTCTTAGATGTGACACCAAAAGCACAAGCAACCAGGAGAAAACTATTTAAATGAGACTTTATCAAAATTAAAAATTTGTGAGTCAAAGAACACTAGCAAGCAGGTAGACATCCCTCAGAGTGAAAAAAATATTTGCAAATCATACAGCTTGATAAGATTCTATTATCCAAAATACACTACTGCAACTCAAAAAGGCAATGGAATTTTTAAACAGAGAAGCTGAACAGACATTTATCTGAAGATGATATGCAAATGACCAATAAGCACATGAAAAGATGTTCAACATTTTATTCATTAGGGCCATACAAATCAAAACCACAAAATTCCATCATACCCACTTAGGATGGTATAATTAAAAAGATCATCAATAGGGCAGCCCTGGTGGCTTAGCAGTTTAGCGCCGCCTTCAGCCCAGGGTGTGATCCTGGAGACCCGGGATCAAGTCCCATGTCGGGCTCCTCAAACGGAGCCTGCTTCTCCCTCTGCCTGTGTCTCTGCCTCTCTCTCTCTAATAAATAGAATCTTAAAAAAAAAAAAAAAAATCTAAACATTTCATGCGACCTTTGTCAAAATACAACCAGCATTTTTCACAGAGCTGGAACAAACCATCCTAAAAATTTGTATGGAACCACAAAAGACCTGGAATCGCCAAAGCAGTCCTAGAAAAGCAAAGCAAAGCTGGTGGCATCATGTCCAGATTTCAAGCTATATTACAAAGCTGTAGTCATCAAGACAGTATGGTACTGGCACAAAAAAAAAAAAAGGTCATCAATAATAAATATTGGTGACGGTGTGGAACAAATGAAACCCCCATTCATTGCTGGTGGGATTACAAAATGGAATAATCATTTTGAAAAAGTATGGCAGTTCCTCACATGATTAAACATATACTCCAGCCAATTCCATTCCTAATTATATACCCAAGAGGAATAAAAATATATGTTCCCACAAAAATCTGTACATGAGTGTTGATAGCAGCATTATTCACAACAGCCCCAAATGCAAACTATCCAGATGTCCAAATGATGAATGAATAACAAATTGCGGTATATCCATATAATGGAATATTATTTGTACATAAAAGGGAATGAAGTACTAGTACTTGCTGCAACATGGACAAACTGTGAGAACACAATGCTAAGCAACAAACCTAGACAAGGGGTGCCTGGGTGGTTCAGTGAAGCTTCTGACTCTTGATTTTAGCTCAGGTCTTGATCTCAGGGTCATGAGTTCAAGCCCCATATTGGGCTCCATGCTGGGTATGGAACCTACTAAAACAAAACAAAACACCTAGACAAAAATAGTTATATACTGTAGGATTGTACTATATGAAACATCCAGGATAGACAAATCCAAAGAGACAGAGAGTAGATTAGTAGCGGGGAGGGAGGCACTGAGACCCAACCACTAATAGGTGCAGGGCTTACCGGGTGATGGCAATGTTCTATAATTAGTGGCAATGGTTGCACAACATTACCAGTATACTAAACACGACTGAAGTGTACACTTTACAATGGTCAATTTTATGTTATGCAAATTATAATAAAAATTTTTTTAAGTCTAAAGGATTTTTTTGAGACAGAGTGAGTGCAAGTAGGAGGAGGGGCAGAGGGTCAGGGAGAGTGCATCCCAAGTAGACTTTGGGCTGAGCATGGAGCCCAATGCAGGCCTCGATATCATGACCTGAGCCGAAGTCAAGAGTTGAGCACCCAGTGAACTGAGCTACTCAGGCACCCAAGGACCTTTTAAAATAAATATTAAAAATGCTAAGAGATATGTAAACAATATTTTAGGATTTAATTGTTGGCTTTTTTCTTTTCTTTTTTTGGGGGGCTACATAAAGTAACAGCATCCTAGACTTGCTGAAATATGGATAGCAACCAGTAGTTATAAGCATAGTAACTGTCATATATGAAGGGGTTAGTAAATCCTTGAAAAGAATGACAACTTCTCACTCTATCAACAATTATGGTACCATTTAACTTCTGAGATTTTCTTTTTTAAGATTTTATTTATTTAGAGAGAGAGTGCATGCATGCAAATGGGGGTAAGGGGATAAGGACAGAGAGAATCTCAAGCAGATCCCATGCTGAGTGCAGAGCCTTTATGCAGGGCTTGCTCTCACATTCCTGAGATCATGACCTGAGCCCAAACCGAGTTGGACACTTAACCAACTGAGCCACTCAGGCAACCCGAGGTATTCTTTTATTTAATAATCAGTAGGAATGTAGAATTGCTTTTTGTTTTATACCTTTTCAAATTATTCATTAAAATATGTTCTTGAGGAATGTAAACGATGGGAATATGTAAAGGCATAAAAGGCCTGAACCAAGTTTTAGAATACAAGCATAAATTTCTATTTTCCCAAGTCATTAGTAACAAATCTCTATTTCCTTAGGGTCTTTTTAAAATTTATTTAAGAAATCTCTACACCCAATATAGGGCTCGAACTCACAAGTTCACTTAAAATCAAGAGTCATATGCTCCTCCAACTGAGCCAGTCAGGTGCCCCACAGATCTCTAGTTCTCAAGGCTCTCCATATGGAGTTCTTAATAAAAATATTTTTAACTAAGAATGCATAAAAATGTAACAATCATTTATAGTTCCACCACCAAGATTAACTACTTTCAAATCTTGACGTATTTGGGCGTCTAATGTTTGTTTTTAGAGGAAAAAAACCATCTACTATGTTTGTAAATGTGACATATACTATAAAAATTTAATCAACACAGTAAAGCACACAAAAAATCTTAAATAAAATACTATCCAGCTTACATTCTGACAGAAAAGGAGAATATTTTAAAATTCGGATGATATCTCAAATGTCTTCTAGGTAAAGAGTTTTCATTTTATTTTTAACTGGGATTCAATATCAGAAGAGGCCATTGAAAGAAAGGCTGGACTTCCAACATAAATCTTGTAATTTAGAAGATACTTAGCATGAATAATGTTCATAATTTTGTCCACCAAGTCTTGAGTATTAACCGCAAGCATCAATTTTAGAATTATCTGTTGAACTCTCAAAACCCAACAGTTAAATAAAAAAGTAATCCAGTTAGAGAGCAGGTAAAATTAATGAAGAGGTATTTCACTGGAATATGTAGTTGAGAAATAAGCACACAAAAAGATACGGAACATCATTTGCCATCAGGGAAATACAAATCAAAACCATAATGAGATATGATTGCATATCAAATACAATGGCAAAAATAAAAAAGTGACACCACCCAATGCTGGCAAGGAGGTAGAGAAACTAAATCCCTCATCCGTTGCTAGTGGGAATGAATACACAATGGTTCAATCTGAAAAACCGTTTGGCAGTTTCTTGGAAAGCTAAACATGCAACCACCATACAATTTAGCAACAGTACTCCTAGGTATTTATCCTGGAGAAGTGAAAATAAGTTCATAGAAAAACTTGCAAACAAATGTTCACAACAGTGTTGCCCATTTGGGCTGCCACCACAGAAATACCATAAACTGAGTGGCTTATAAACAAGAAAAATGTATTTTCTGTTTTTTATTTCTCAGAATTCTAGAGGCTGGGAAATCTCAGATCCAGTTACCTGCAGATCCCATGTCTAGAGATGGCCTGTTTCTTGGCTCACAGACAGCAATCTTCTCACTTGGTATCGTGACTGAAGGGGCCAGGAAACAATCTGGGGTCTCTTTTTAAGACACTAATCCCATTCATGATGGCTCCACCCTCCTGATCTAATTCCCTCCCACATTCTTCTATCATCACACTAGAGATTATGAATTTGGGAGACACATATATACAGACTAGAGTAGCAGTTTTACAGCCCCCAAATGGAAACAACTCAAATGTCCTTCAATTAGTGGCATTGTTTTTTACGGTGATAATAAAACCATCCTTACCATGGAATATTTTTTTTTGCAGAGAAGGAAATAAACCATTGATATGTTTAACAACTTTGATAGATCTTAGGGGAGCTATGCTGAGTGGAAAAAAGCGAATCCCAATGAGCTATGCACTATCTGATTGATATGGTACTCTTCATAATTTCATGACAAAATGATAGTCATGGAGAAGAGATTAGCATTTGCCATGGGCTAGGGAAGGGGCAGACATAAGGCAAGGCTGGGAAGGAGATAGGTGTCATCACTAACACAAGGGATCCTTGTGATGATGCAGCTGTTCTGTATCTTGACTGGCGATTTAGACATATACCTATGCATGTGATAAAACTGCATGGAACTAAAAACAGAGGATGACACATAAATATGAAAGAAATCACTGCATTGTACTGTCAGTTTCCTGGATGTGATGATGCACAATGTCACCTCTGAGGCAAACTAGTGAAGGATACATGGCTCTTTTTTTTTTTTTTTTTTTTAGGATACATGGATCTTAACTCTATGTGAATCCATAATTGCCTCAAAATTTGGAGATAAATTTTAAAAATTATAGCTAGAGAAATTCCCTGCAGTGTGATAAGCATTCAGGGAAAACTGCAGAATGTGAAGGAATACTAAATGAGCAGCATAATCTTGTGACTATGTATTTCTGTTCCGCTTAAGTATTTCTTTGGAGTGAATTCCAAGGTGTATTATTGCTGGATTTAAAAACAAGAGCCGTATATAGATAGGAGTGTGTTAACTTTACATTAACTTAGGGAAGACTTAAAGGATTTCTTTCCATTTCCTTGACTCCACTTTTGTGTCTTAAGAATGGTTTATAAGCTTTCCTTATAATAGGAATAAATTTAACAAGAAATGTGCAAAGTCTAAAAATTTTATTTTCTCTGTTGCTATTTAACTTGTCCCCCCGATAGAGTTTCTCATTGCTTCTTGTTTGTACATGTGAAAGCTACTGATTTCTGCATAATCTTATATTTTGCTACTTTGTAGGACTTTTATTGTCTAAGTATTATTTCTCGTTTTCCAGGTTCCTGCTATCATCTGCAAAAATCCAATTCTCGTGTCTCTAGAAATTTCTTCTTTAAATGCATTAGCTACTAGCATGATGTTATACAGTGGTAGAAATCAATCTGCATCTTAGTATCTCCTCATTAAGTAGGATGCTGATCTTAGGACAGAGACATTTACACATACCCATGGAAATGAAGTAGTATTCAGTTCTTCTGTTTTGAATGTTTGTGTCATGCAAGTGTTGAATTCTATCCAGGGGTTTTTTGGCATCTGTGGAGATAATTTTTTCTATCTTAGATATGTTAGTTTTGTATTATATTAATAGACTTCCTTTTTTTTTTTTAGACTTCCTAATATTGAAACAATCTTACATTCTGGGATTAAATCTGCATGGTCATAGTGTATCATCTCTTTGATGATCTGCTAGATTCTGCTCACTAATATATTATTCAGAACTTTCACATCAATATTGATAAGCGAAACTAGACTATAATTTAAAAAAAATTTTCACACTATATCAGGTTGTATTTATCCCCTATATTTTCATTTATTTGTTCTTTCTGCCCCTGTGATTAAATTAGCTAGGTCTCAAATTTGTTAATTTTTTTTTTAAAGAACGGTTTTATTAATTAGATCTCTTTATCTCAATTTGTAGTTTTATCTTTATTATTTTCTTTATTGGCTTTTTATATATCTTGTTCTTTTCCTACTGTTTTCAGCTGAGAAATTTTATTCATTTTTTCATTTTTAATGAAAAGGTATATACATATTATGAATTTTCCTCTATTGCTTTAAGTAAATCTCAGTCTGCTATGATAGTTTTTATTATTTTTTATAAATTCATAATTACAGCTTATATTTCTTCTATTTCTTTTTCTATATGATAACATGTCTTTTTGTTTTAACTTCATGTTATCTGGAATGGTTTGTAGTTTTGCTCTAGTTGTTACCTTTATACAACTAGGGAAGTGTAATGCTAAGTCTCATTCTCTTCCCCTTACAAGCTATTTGATCATTCTGCCTAGAAGCCCTGAATATGTTTTCTTTATTGTTAATATCTAATAATTTTAGTAGATATGCCTTAGAGTTGATTAACACAGGTTATTATTATTATTATTATTTTCTAAGGCCCGTTGTCAGCTCTGTCAATTTATAGATTTCAGTCTTAATGTCCAGATTTTTTTAAATTTTTTAAATTTTTTTAAATTTAAAGATTCAGTATTAGTTCTCCACTGTTTTACTTCTAGAGTGACTCAATTAATCTATACACTTTTAGAGTGACTCCACTAATCTGTACACTTTATCTTTTTTTTTAATGATTTATTTATTTAGAAAGAGAGAACGCATGTGTGAGCAGAGGGAGGGCAGAGAGAGAGGATCTCAGGCAGACTCCCCACTGAACATGGAGCCTGATGCAGTGCTTGATCCCATGATCTGAGATCATGAGTTGAGCCAAAACCAAGAGTAAGAAATTTAACGGAGCTATCCAGATGCCCCTAAATTTTATCTTCTTTGCTTGACTTCTAATTCAAACACTTCATGACTCATTTTACTTCTTTCTTCATCATATTTTCATTCTCTTGGTTGCTTTCCTGCTTTTCTTCAATGTTCTATAATAAGTTCACTTCCAAATCTATTCTTTAGGCAGCTTATTCTTTAATATTTACTTCTGATATAATTTTTCCTTTTTTTCCCATTTCTTCCTAGAGTGTAATCAGCTATCAATTCATTTCCTTCTGTTTCTTGAACATTTTTTTGCTTTTTTGAGATAGAGCACTAGCTGGGGGGCAGGGTACAGAAGAGAGGTGAGAGAGAATCTCAAGCAGACTCCCTGCTGAGCATAGGAGCTCCATGCAGGACTCGATCTCACAACCCTGGACAATGACCTGAGCTGAAATCAAGTAATTCTTAATCTGTTATTTAATCCTCAATTCTTAAAGCCAATACTTCTCTCTATGTGTGTATACACACATTATTTTTTAGAGTAGTTTTAGGTTCACAGCAAAATTGAGCAGAATGTGCAAAGATTTCCTGTACCTCTGTACAAAGCTTCCCCCATTATGAATATATCCCACCAGTTTGGTACATTGGTTACAAGGGAGAAACCTACATGAACACATCATTATCAACCAGGGTTCATAGTTTACATTAGGGTTCACTCTTGGTGCTGTACATTCTACGAGTTGGACAAATTTACAATGACATGTATCCACCATTTTAGTATCATACAGAATAGTTTCACTGCCTTAAAAATTTTCTATGCTTCATCCATTCATTTTTATAGTATAAAAATTACCCATTATCAATTTTGACTTATTACTATTAAAATGCCTATATTAAACGGGTCTTTTACATAGAGTCATCATCACAAATAAATCCACTCATCGAACAGATTAATTTTTAAAATACACATAATTCTAAATTATGGCAGTGGATTCAGCTTATGTTCTATCTACATTCATGCCATGAAGATACTCTATTTTTCTATCTTTATTATCCACATCATCAAAAAAAGATTCATTTGTAGTCAGTACACATTATTTATAAACTATTAAAATAGACTTAAGGCCCTCTGAGAACATTTCAATAACTATCTTAAAAGAAGCAGAAAATTCAGCTTAACATAAGTTCCCATTGCCTGAGTCTGCTTGTTAATTGAATTTTTACTTTATACTATCTGTACCTTGTTCCTCACATTCTGTGATATTAATTCATTATATACTTATTCTATCAACCAATGTTTAATAATTATCTATTATGTGACAGGCTCTGGTAATACATCGGTGGAAAATATGGATAAGATTCCTTACCCTCATAAAGCATACATTTCAGTGGGGAATTAGAGACTAGAATCATAATACACCAGAGGGCAATGTGATGGAGTGCCTGGGGTGAAACCAAGTAACACCTGATGAGGGAGGAGGTGGACACGAATATGGAGACGATGGCTATTTAAGGTATGAACACTTCTTTAAAGAGCTATTTCAAAAGAGATCTGATAACGAGGTTACCATACAAAGACCTTAAGAAAGAAGTTTCTTTTTTTTCTTTTTTAAGATTTTATTTATTTATTCATGAGAGACACAGAGAGAGAGAGGCAGAGAGAGAAGCAGGCTCCATGCAGGAAGCCCGACGTGGGACTCGATCCCAGGTCCCCAGGATCATGCCCTGGGCTGAAGGTGGCACTAAACCACTGAGCCACCCGGGCTGCTCAAGAAAGAAGTTTCAACGGCACTAGGAAAAGCAGGTGCAAAGCTAGCTGAAGCAGGAACCAATCTGAAGGAATAGGTAAAAGGTCAGTATTCTGGGGTGCAAGGAGCTAGGAAAAAGAATGGTATGAGAAAAAGCAGAAGCTGGCAAGGACACGATCATATAGGAGGCTATGACAAGCAGTCTGGATTTTATTCTGAATTCACTGAAAGCCACTGGAGGTTTTTAAGTTTGGGTATAATATTTTCTCATTTATGTTTTCTAAGATCACTGATTAACCTATGGACAATGGACTGCATGAAGGCAAGAATGAGAGAGGAAAGACTCAAAGAAAAGCTTTTGAGTAGTTCATCCACGAGGCTTGCTCCACATGGCTTAGACGAGGGTTGTAATTGTGAAGATGATGACAAATAAGTGTAGGCAGCATGTCTTGCATAGGGCGCTGACAGGACCTACTGATAAACGGACGAGGAGTTGTAAAGGGGAAGAGTAGAACTTAGTAATGTGTGTAGTGGTGCTATTTATCGCAGTGGAGAAGACCGAGAAGAAATGGAGACCCAGAGGAGTGCAGGTCCCTAGTCCTCACCTCACACATGCTGGGATGCAGAGATAAAAGATGTGCATGCCCTATCATACCAGCACCACTCGTCCAACCCAAAGTGCTAGAGTCACAGCCTAAGCCTGTACTGGGGGCAGGAAAGAAAGTAACTGAACTAAGCTACTGAAGTTTAAAAATACATAGACTTGAGTCTTAGAAAATGGAATGTGATCAATGAAAATGTCCTAAAAAGTTTTGGAATTGAACCAAGATGTCATCCAGGAAGTTGAGACACAAAGGAAAGAGGGGTTGAAGGAGTACAGCTGAAAGCAGTAACAGCAGTTACTCTCAAACAGCAGTCTGAGAAAACTCAAACTCTTTCATATTTATTCCCAAGGTTTTCAGAATATTCAATAAATGAAGTACCAAAAGTGACTCAAGAATGAGGAAGTGGTCAACTGTATCAAAAGCTGGTGAGAAGTTTTAAAGAATGAAGACCAAGAACTTTCTTTTGAACTGCAATATGGCAGGGGTGGACCAGCTTGATCAAAGTCATTTTAGTGATAGAGACACAAAAAGCCCAATCGGCATGGGTAAAGAAACAAAAACAAAAACAAACAAACAACCAGTACAGGAAGTGATGAAATAAAGGAAAAAATGACAATCTTCTGAGGTTATCCACAAACACATGAGAAAAAAACAAAAGCAGATCTTTTTAAATCATAATTGACAGCTTCATTCCCAGCATGCTTCACAGAACCATCACTGCTGTTCTTCAGCATTCCACACCCAAAGCATACACAGTAGGAAAAAGTAGTTTCCAAATAGACTTTGTTTTTCTTACCTTCACTGATTAAATTTAACGTGTCTTGTTTTCCATCTCCTTCTTGTGACTGACCTGGATCCAATGATGTCTGAGAAAGGCTAACTTCAGCTGATAACTGGTCAAGACTGTGATAACTTTTTCTGTAAAACAAGGGTGAAATGCTACTCGGATTTCTTCTCATAAAAAAAGAATTTCTAGAGATATTATTTAATGATCCGCTTCAATTTACTGAATTTCTGGCTTATTTCTCCCCAGTTATTCCCCTAAACTCTGTCTCTATTGTGGCTGCAATATGATCTCCATTTAACTTTTCCCTCCACCCTCTCTAGAGGTCTGTGTGTTCAATCTATTAAAAAAGGAAAAGAAAGACAACTTGTCAAACTAATTTAAATCCTTACACCAATTTTTAATTATCCAGCTAGTGAGAAAATGGGGACCTTCTGGTTATTACCAGTTTTCAAAGGAGCAGAAAATCTACAGATTATTCCTAATGCAGAAACCAAAACGATATAACTTAATGACCCAGTATCTCCTAGGCGCATGAAAATTCTTCAATGTCTTGATATTTTTACAGATGGTTTTTACATAACAATAATTACAAATTATTATGACAAATTCCTATAATTTACAAGTTTAAAAATGTTGGATAATAAAATAGCTGTTTCTGTTAATACACTATCAAGATAATTAACCTCCTTCCCTTGTGTATTTGCTACTGTGAGCTCAATTTCCATTAAACAAATTGATGAGAAATGAATAATAGAGGAAAAATTCATTTATAAATGCAAAGTTAATATGGGTTATTATTAAACCTTTCTCATATTTTTTTTGTCAGGATAAAAAGAGCTCAAAAGATGTATACAGCTTGGTGTTATTGACATTTCAAGGAAGAGAATGAGATTCATTATAATTTGTAAATACATGTGATCCAGGAGAAAGAATATACTTTTCAGGCTTAACATCTATCTCCCAAGGTAGCCAAACTCTAATTAATTTCCTATAAATGTCATGTATTCTATGATAGTATTATAGGAAAGTATATATAATTTAAATGAGCTATTCCAGAGCTATTCTCTGTTCACACAGAGTCAACTTAAGAATTTAATGAAAGTATATATATTATGTATGAGGGGATATATACAACAGTACCCATTTGTTCTTTTCATCTCAGAAGTGAAGGATAAAGTGATGGAATAACTTTTTTTAGCTTACAGTGTTCTCACTTTATAACACGATGACATTTCAAATGTCAAGAACAGGAGTTCTTAGTTATATTTTTAAGTAGAAGGAAATTCTACAATAGGCAATTTCTGATAATAGATAAAATAGATAACAGATCCAAACAAATATGATCTATATAACATGTAATAAAGGATATCCAGTATTTATATAATGCTTACCAAATGCTAGGCACTGTCCATAAACATTTCATATCTATTAACTTATTTAGTCCTCACAACTACCCTAAGAGGTTGGAATTACTGCTCTTCCCATTTTTTAGCACAGTTAACCAGGGCACAAAGAGAACAGATTTTAAGGACTTAACTTCTCTGCTATCTCCTTCTCCAGTATAAAAAGAAAAAATCTAGTTTTCTGTTTTATTAGAAACCCTTTTCAAAGAACAGCCTTGTGGCTGAGATTGACCATGTAAACTTTATTTAATTGTATCACTGAAAATTTCTTTTGACTTTCATCAACATGCTATTTCTTTAGCTATAGAAGAAAGCAGGAACACAGGAATTTAATAAAGGAACTTATAAATTTATTTTCCTAATTATTTTTCTGTGCCTAATAGGTAGAAGGCTTGTTTTTAAACTTTTGGCTTTAAATGAGTTTCTGACACTGATTTTTCATCATAGGAAACTTATTAGTCAATATTATTAAATTTAAAATATTATAGGAATATTTACAAACAATAAAATACCTAGAAGCAAAAAAGACATAAAATTCATTTGAAAATTATAAGGACTCAGAGCCTGACAGCACACATTTACAGCAATCCAGGACTCTCAGTAGTTGGGGAGGAAAGCCTATAAAAGCCACCTCTGATAAAAGCAACACAAAATGAGCTTTCTGCATTACCTACTGAAATTCCTTTCAGGTATCACATTTCCAAGTACAAAGTGACTGTGGAAACTATTTACCCTTTAATTTGGTACATTTAGTGAACAATTTTTCAGGTTATAGGCTTCTCTCAGCCAAATGCCAATGAATACAGAAACAGAATTTGGTAAACGATAATTTCTGAAGCAAAAATAAGTCCAAGCCAAAATTAGGACCCTTATTCAAAAGATATAACAGTACCATGTAATATCTTCCTTGCATGAAGGTGATTACAGAGACCCACCACTTGGGAGTAATCTAGTTTAGCTGCTGGCAGCAATGACAAAGACTGGGATTTCCACATTCTTACCTGATTGTCATACAACTAATAGCTCCCACTGACAAACATGCTGTCCTGAAATAAACTGTCTACGGGAGTTCTGTCTTTAAAAGGTCACCACTAAGTCCTATTTTAGAATTCTAGACTCATTAAAATCATACTGTAAGATACAAATGTAACCTACCAGGCACATCAAACCAATCAACAGTAAAATTCTATTTCCCAGAGCCAATTTTTTTTTTAATAGCAGTATCTTACTTAATCAAAGTAAGAATCCCGGACAGTAAGATAGGAACCATATCAACTGTCATAAACACCTGGGATATAATAAAACCCACTGCATTTAATATCTAATTATTTAAAATTTTAAATCACTCAAATACAAGCCTCTATACAAAGAAATTGGATATCAAAGGCAAATTAAAAGAAACTGAGAAATAGGCCTGAAATCACTTATTAGTAAATTTCCTAAACTCTTACACTTTGTATCAATGATTAGAAGGAATGACATGGATAATCTACATCACCTATTTGCCCAATAGATGGACTGAGGTCAATAATAATTTACATTACCTGGTAGTCAGTGGGTGAAAAGGAGTGCTAAGCTCAGAAGGAGAGGTTATCCATGTGTAGAAAATAAAAACAAAGATATGCACACTGAAAACATAGAGGCTCATGAATGTGCACGAAGCCAGAGATGGGCTGTTCTTTTTATTTTTGGTCTGGTTTTCACAGAAATGTGTTTAAGGAACAAAATAAGCATTTCCTTTGCTAGAATATATACTCTTAATCTGCTAAAATTAATGGAAGGATGCAATGCAGACTGAAAGGGAAGGCCATATTGAGTCAGGTCAATGCAAACCTTATGAGCTGTAAAAGATTTTTTCACCCTGTGCTTGAGGGAGTTCTCCAAAAATACTGGAAAGATGCACACGGGAAAGAGAAGCTATAAGACACTTCAAGTAATTATATCTACTCCTAAGTTATAAAAAAAAAAAAATTAGCCTACAAAGATCATGAAGGGCATATAAAAGCTCATAATTCTCAATACTTTTGTGAATGATAGCCAAATTAAAAGCAATGATAAATTTAGAAGACTAAGAAAACTTAAGTAGAAAATAAAAATATGATGACAATGAATCTGATCTTTTAGGATGAAAATGAGTGGGTTAGGCAATAATCTAACAAGATTATATAACATACAATCCAATAAGATTATATAACCAATATCTAACAAGCTTATGTGGCCTCGACTTTACATATAAAAAACACTAAAATAGAACTTGTTGGAAACAGTAATCAATTGCTCTAGGTGTGTGTTTTATATACTTGTTTATTGTTGAGTTTTTACAGCCAGCCTGTAATGCTTTAAAAGATTGTAACATGGGGGTGGCCTGGGTAGCTCAGTCAATTAAGCGTCTGCCCTTCGGCTCAGGTTTTGATCCTAGGGTCCTGGGATTGAGCCCAGAGTTGGGCTCCCTGCTAAACAGGAAGTCTGCTTCTCTCTCCCCGCCTGCCCCTCCACCCTGTTAGTGCTCTCTTTCTCATTCACTCTCTCTCTCTCAAATAAATAAATAAAATCTTTTAAAAAAATTCCTATGTTTGAAATAAGGGAACAAATATAAACTCCAGCATAATTAATTAGACCTTATTAGGTCTACATAATCAAGAAAAAACTAGAAATGCTTTATAAACAGTACAGTAAATGAAAATATATTTAAGATCTTCTACTGTGAAAAAGATTCTTCCGTGAGTAGATGACAATATAGCCAAGTTACCAATCATTCATTTTAAGAAATGTCAACTAGACCAAGAAATTCTTAAATCAAGCGGCATATTACCATTCTTTTTGAAGCTAACTTGACAGAGCTCCCAGGGAAATACAGACATCCCATATTCTTAGCAGGAAATTATAATATAATGACTAATTATAGGGTGAGTTTCTTTCTCCAAATTTCAAGAGCACTAAAGTTCCTTATTAAGAGATTTGGCCACTTCTTCCATAATTTGTAGGTTCTTGATAAATGTATGTTAAGCTTACTAAAGATACTAGTCAAATTAAGAGGAATTAGTGATGAGGTTAGTTTAAGAACTTTGGCTTATTTTACAGATGGGGGGGGTGCAAAAACTAGATCCTGAGGTTAGTTTCAAATATGATTTATAGAGCATAATTCTACTATGGAAACCTGAAGTCTCCATTTTTTACATAAAGTAGTTGGGATTTTTTGTTCAGAACAACTGGGGATCTGCTGGTCATTTTAATTTTACGTAAGTTTTACAAAGTCTCTAACAAAGTAGAACTTAGGACAGTGAATGGGTGTATATTCTCCAAACATAGAAGATACAAGGTTATATAAGAACATAAACAAAAAGAGATTATATAGAATATAAATAAAGATTCCCTGGGCAACCCGGGTGGCTCAGCGGTTCAGCGCCGCCTTCAGTCCAGGGCGTGATCCTGGAGACCCGTGATTGAGTCCCACATCAGGCTCCCTGCATGGAGCTTGCTTCTCCCTCTGCCTGTGTCTCTGTCTCTCTCTCCTCTCTGTTTCTCATGACTAAAAAATAAAATCTTAAAAAAAAAAAAAAAGATTCCCTGAGAAGTAGTAGATGCCACGCAATTTATTACTCACTTGAACAGGCATTGCCCCCGGAATTACACGTGCAGAAGGTAACAGGACGTGTTGCTTAGTGTTACCTATCGAAGAGGGTAGCAGAGACTACTTTCCAGTCCTGACCTTAAAGTCTAGGTCCAGTGATCTCCATACTACACCCCAGGTACATACACATTTTGTTCAGGAATAGCAGTTTGGCAACAGGGAATCTAAAAGCAACACCAACATCTATGATAAGGCCTGATGAAAGGATGCTGCTGAGAAGACAAGGGGATCCCTTCTTCAGCTAATGCAGTAGCTGAGTCAAGGAATATAAAATCTGGATCCAGGCTAAACAGGCAGTTTTACTACTTCCTTTTCTGATACTGCAATTACTCTTGCTGCTACTATAACTTTGTAAAAGCCAGACATTATTACCACATGCAAAGGAAAACTAGAAATAATTCTTCCACTTTAGACTCACTGGTTCCTCGATAGGTAGTTCGACAGGCAAGCAGGGCTACATACAGGTCTTTTGGCTAAAATATTTTACCTCCTACTATCTAAAGTGACAATGTGGAAAAAAAAATAAAGTGACAATGTGGTTATTGTGATAAAAAGCATATTATTAGCCTTTTAACTTGTCAGGAGTCAGTGTTATAATATTTTTGCAGTTATAAAAGTGGGAGCATCTTGTGTTATACAGAGATAAGTGGACCAATTATTGCAACAGATTGTTTTTCAATAATAAATCAGAAATATGAATAAACTAATGTTCTTTTATTTACATATGTCACAGAAAAATAAAACTATAGACAAACATAAGAAGATATACTCAAGTTATTTATAACTTTCAAAGGGATATATAAGGGAACTAGATACAATTCATCAAAGACTCAGTCAACCCCCTGAATCATACTAAGCAGCAGGGTTTAGTAGATGTTGAAGAGAGTTCTATTGATTTACTCTGTAAATAATCTGCTCCCTTTTCCTGCCTATTTTTAGCATTAGTGAAACCAACAAACAAAAGAATTTTTTAGCAACAGGTCAAATTTATTTTGAGTGCTCCCTTTGACAAATGAAAAAAATCACACAGTAAAGCAGCTAGAAATTATATCTATGCTAAAACAATCCCTGCAGAAATGTGTGGCTACTAACTCCCTAGTGAAAAGCACCCTTTGGAGCACAGAGAGAAGTGTGTACACCTACCTGTGAAGTTTATACACAAGGGATCTATACGAAGAGTGGAGAAGAAACTTTTTTAAAAAGAGAGGGGGAAGGGAAGGAGGGGAGAAGAGAGAAGAGAGATTGGACAGGAAGTAGAGAGGAGAGAGAACAGAAAGGGAAGGAGAGACAGCAGAGAAATAATTAGAAAATTAGCTGAAGACAGGAAAATAAAGATGCTGAAAAAGTTATCAAGGTGGAAAAAGTGGCTAAAACACCAAAGAAAATAATACAATCTACAATTTCAAAATGAAGATACCCCAAAAGGATACAGCCTAAGATTCTGCAGCTCTCTCAACATTGTGACACTATGGCTTAATGAAATAGTCCTGAAAAGTGCAATAAAGAAATAGGAAAAGAATCTTGTGGCTCATAGGTGGGGTGATTAGATCTTCTACAGCCTCCAAAAATTAGATTAAAAGTAAACAAAACTCCCTCAGACCCAACAAGAGCAAGTATCTTTTCATTCTTTCATGAGATGGAATTCTGTGTTTCCTAACTAGCAGGAAAAGTAATCCGAAGGCAAATACAAATACCAAAGCTAAAATTCAAAAAGAGATGGCTTATCAAATACAAGCTCATAGACTTAACTGAAGGACTGGCTGAAGACCTAAGGGAGAAGCAGGTAGCTGGTACAATACTGCATGAGAATTTCTTACATATTTTACTTCCCCAGGGTGCCTTGGCTTCAAAACATTAACATATTCACTGCCTTAATCTTACTTTTGCAAGCCAAAGTAGTATTAAATACTACTTTAGCCTAAGGTAAAAAAATAATGAATTCAGAAAGAATAGGTGAGAAACCAAAGTGGATAACCATATGTTTTGGTAAAACTAAATTTGTAATTAGTTGGAAAAAAAAGTATTACACTTACTCATACCACTGTTTATTGTGTTTTCGGTAAAGCAACGTATCCAAGGCAACAGCATTGACATCCAGAGCTCCTGGGGAAGGCCACTGGTTGGTGAGATGGGCAGTTAACTCTTGTCTTGATCTTAAATCATTATTCTTTAGCACAGTCCTGTGAATATTAAGATGGTGAGTGCTTTTGTCTTCACTGTTCTGCAATGGCAGAGGAACCTAATGGAATTAATCTGGCCCCCAAAATTCATCTTTTTTAAATAGTATGTTAACAAACTGTCAAGAGAACTAGTTGGGCTTGTTAATGTCTCCTACAACACGTGCTTTTCATTCTTTCTCTAAAGGCTACCACAAGTCACTAACGTGAAATTCACACTTCCTATCTCTTCCACAGAGATATTGCTAAAGGGCTAAAGCTGCATTTTACACCTTACCTAAAAAACTAGGATGATTTCTTAAAGTTAGCGATTATCAGATTCCAGTTAAAATAAAAAAAGATTCCATGTATATGATTTTCTAGCATCAAAATTCACACTTTACTCAGTAAAAAAAAAACAAAATGAATCAAAAATAAAAATGCAGAAAAATATAAAATAAAAAAATCTGTAAGGTTTCTATACATTTTTTGATAGAAAGGACTACCAATGTATCTTTGTGAAAATAATTAAATCGACGATAACTACACTAAACAATATAACCCACTGGAAAAATTTCAACTATAGAATGAAGCCATTGTAATAGCTCATGGTTTACTCTCATTTTTGCAGAGCCACTACTCATTAATAACAACTTGCAAAATAGCTAACTTTTGGCCAAAATTTAAGCCTCACAAACCAATTAATCACTTTCAAAAGACTAATGCAATATTTGAACTGGTGGCTAAAGATCATTTAAAGGAATAATTCTGTTTGCAAAGGCCCTATTCTACCTCTAAAAGGCTTCAAAATACCGCATAGGCAAGCTGCCTTTTCAAACGGGAGTCCACGACACTACACTGGGGGACCAAAATCTGAGCCATCAGCTCAGAAGCAGGGAAAGAATATGTGCCTGCCACGAACTGTTGGAAACAATTGTCCTGTTGTGTATGGCAGAGTCAGTGGAGTGCTGGCAAGACGATCCTACACTAAAGAAAATAAGCCTGCACAACACCTTTAACTATAGACCATGATTCAAATAGAAAAACCCCATTTATATGTCTCTAATAGACTACCTATGAATATTCCTGATTTTACAGGATATTTGTGTATATTTAAAAATATCTGCTCCACTATGTTCACAAAAAAACATTATTTGATGTAAATCCTAGATTCTGTCTCAGAATGGAATACTTAAAAAAAAGTGAAACAGGCAGAAGTCTGTGAGAATGCATCATTAGAAATATCCTTCTGGGCTACCTGTAAAAAATTTATTTCTTTGGAAAAAGAATGAAAAATTTAAAGGGAACTTTTAAGGCACTTTAACATAAGTTTTTATGCAAACAGTAAAGAGTTCGGAAAAACTTCAAGACTGACAGAAAAATCATATTAAGCAGAAATGGGGATTACTGGTCAGAGAATCTATTAAAATAAGCTACCATTATTCTGGCTTCTCTTATTAGACTTTTCTCTTTCCCATATTCACTCTAAGTTCTCTAATGAATGTCACTCAAAAACTCAACTTTAATGTCACCACTGCTTTACAGGAAATATGCCGAACAGAGTGCAAGAAAGGCAAATGTGCATCTGTGAGGAAATGATATTGGAAAAATTCAGTTAATGTAAGTAATTGGACAACCTCCAATTTAGAATACATTCTTTCTGGTAAGTGAGAAGTTTTACACTGCATAAAGTGAAAAAAGGAACTAAGTTTCACAAAAGTTTTTATACACTATTGTCCCTGGAAAATTTTTGCCTCATGACAACCTATCATATTGTGTTTAGGCTTCTGTGTTTAGAAATCCTAATGACATGGTTTTGTATGGGCAGTGGCCTAATCCTTTGAATAGGACATAGAGAACTCAGTGGACTGGAGAGGCCCAGTTTTCATCCACGCTGCAACTTCTTTCCACCTTCTATGAGGAATGTGGAGATGACAATGCTGGCTCTTGCCTTCCTTGCCAATCTAAAAGGGAAGGGTGGGCAGCCCCACTGGCGCAGCACTTTAGTGCCGCCTGCAGCCCGGTGTGTGATCCTGGAGACCTGGGATCGAGTCCCACGTCGGGCTTCCTGCCTGGAGCCTGCTTCTCTCTCTGCCTGTGTTTCTGCCTCTCTCCCTCTCTCATAAATAAATAAATAAATCTTTAAAAATAAGTAAGCAAGTAAATAAATAAATAAATGGAAGGGTTCCCCGGGGCCCCTTGTGTAAAGCCCTTTCTCTCACCTCTCGAAGACATCATGGGGAAGGCAAGTGGATTAAGACGCCATGAAAAGCCCCACCTCTGAATTCTGAATCTGAACTCTGTCTACTTAGATAATAGAGAGACAAAGCAGGTTATTCATTCCAGTAGTGGGCCCTTGACCTAATGTACAGCAGAGCTCAGCATACTTCAAGTTCATATTTGCTAACCCTCTGAAACAGCTCAGCCTACCTCTCTCCAAACCTACTTTTTCCATCTTTCTTTCCATTCCTTGAGTTGTTGATATCAATCTAATGAATTCCATTTACGCTTAAGGATTGACTGTGTTTTCTTACAATCAAAGAATCCTGTTGCTCACCAGAACAAGCAAAACACACCTAGTTAACTTTAGGACCTAGACAAAGGTGATCTAGATGAGGTTATTATGAAAAATGAGGATATTTTTCTCACTGACCAAATTAAAAATAGGTTCATCTTAAATTACTGAAAAATTACTGTTACTTCCTAGTGTGAAATCAGTGGCAATTAAAGGTAAAATTATGTGATATTTAGCATTTAACTTTAATTAAAGCTCTAACCAATGTTAATACTAATGCCCTAATCTAAAAATTAAATCATTCTCTATGAGATAGAATCTACTTGTCACTTCTATTATACAAGTCTCTCATTAAGAGCTGAACGTCTCTCATTAAGGTAATAATTCTGCAGAAAGATACAATAAAGGAAAATTATTATGAAAATAGCAACATATTTATCACAGCTAATTTTAAGAACTACCCATAAATTTCTAGATAGATAGCTTTTCTTCAGATATTCAATAGGAATTAGCAGGACGTTGGCCACAAAATTATAATTCAATCCCATCCACCAGCTTTACTGAGGCATAAAAAGCAATTACAAAGTGTATAAATCTGAAGTGTACAACGTGATGATTTGATAGACATATACAATGCAATTACCACATTCAAGCTAGTTAACATATCCATCACCTCAGTTACCTCTTTTGTGTGATAAGAACACCTGAGATGTACACCCTCTTAGAACACTATAAGTATTCAATACAGTATTAACTATGGTCACATTGCTGTGCATTGATCTCCAAAACTTATTCATTTTGCATAACTGAAACTTTGTACTTTCTGACCAACATCTTACCTCCCCCCCCCCCTCTGTCCAGGCCCACATTGGTAACAACCATTCTACTCTCTGCTTCTATGAGTTTCACTATTTTAGATTCCATTTTAGATTCCACTTTAGATTCCACACACATGGAATCTAAAGTGGGATCATGCACTATTTGTTTTTCTGTATCTGGTTTATTTCGCTTAGCATAATTTTCTCAAGCTTCATTCACATTGTTTCAAATGGCAAAATTCACCTTCTTTTATAAGAAGGAATAATACTCTAGCATGTGCATGTGTGGATATAGACACATGGTCTTCATCCATCACATTTGCTTTATCCATTCATCCATCCATCCATGAGGATGCTTCCACCTCTTGGCTATTGTAAATAATACTGAAATTAACATACAGAGTAAAGATATCTTTTTGAGATTCTGATTTCATTTCCTTTGGATAGATACCTAGAAGTGAGATTACATGAACATAAGATAGTTCTATTTTTAATATTTTAAGGAACCTCCTTATTGCTTTCCAAAGTGACTATACCAATCTTCAGTCCTACCAAAAACGCATGAGGGTTTTTTTTCCCACATCCTCAGTAACAGTTATCATCTACCATCTATCTGATAACAGACATTCTAAGTAAAAAGATATTCACTGTGCCTGTGATTTGCATTTCCCTGACTGACTAGTAAAGTTGAGCACCTTTTCATATATCTACTGGTCATTGTATGTCTTCTCTGGAGAAATGTCTATTTAAGTTCTTTGTCCATTTTTAAACGGAGTTAGTTTTTTGTTATTAAGTTGTCTGAGTCCCTTATATTTTGAATATCAGCTCCTTATCAACAGATGTTATAAATATTTTCTATTCTATAGGTTGTCCTTATACTCTATTGAATGTTTGCTGTACAGAATCTTTTTAGTTTGATTCAATCCATTTTTCTATTTTTGCTTTTATTGCCTGTGATTTTGGTATCATAGCCCAAAATATCACTGCCCAGAGTAATGTCAAAAAGTTATTTCCCTGTTTTCTTCTAGCAGTTTTACAGTTTCAGATCTTAGACTGAAATCTGTTATCTATTTTGAATTGATTTTTGTAAATGGTAAGAAAGGAGTTTAATATTATTCGTATGTATGTAGTTTCCCCAACACTATTTATGAAAGAGATTATCCTGTTCTGATTGTGTTCTTCTTGGTAAGCTTATCAAAGTTATCAGTTGACTTGTAAATGTGTGGATTTATTTGGGGCTCTTTATTCTGTTCCAATGGTCTATATGTCTGTTTCGGTGCTGTAGCATACTGTTTTGATTAATATAAATCAGTAATATATTTTGAAATCAAGAAATATGATGTCTTCAGCTTTTCTTTCTTTCTTTCTTTCTTTCTTTCTTTCTTTCTTTCTTTCTTTCTTTCTTTCTTTTTTTTTTTTGTCTTCAGATTTTCTTTCTAAAAACTGCTTTGGCAATGTGGGGTCTAAAATATGAATGTGAGGGCAGCCCGGGTGGCTCAGCGGTTTCGTGCTGCCTTCGGCCCAAGGCCTGATCCTGGAGATCCAGGATGGAGTCCCACGTCGGGCTCCCTGTGTGGAGCCTACTTCTGCCTCTGCCTGTCTCTGCCTCTCCCTCTCTCTGTCTCTCATGAATAAATAAAATAAAATCCTTAAAAATAAAATAAAATACAAATGTGAGTATTGCTTTTTCTAATCCTGTGAAAAATGACATCAGGATTTTGATGGGAATTGCACTGAATATCTGTATCACTTTGAATGCTATGCATATTTTATGATATTAACTCTACTAATCCATAAACACAGGTCTATCTTTTTTTTTTTTTAAAGATTGTATTTATTTATTTGAGACAGAGAGTGCACAAGCAGGGGGAGAGGAGAGAGAGAGAGTCAGGAGAGGGGCAGAAGGAGAGGAAGAAGCAGGCTCTCCACAGAGCAGGGAGTCCAACATGGGGCTCCATCCCAGGACCCTGGGATCATGACCTGAGCTGAAGGCAGATGTTTAACCAACTGAGCCACCCAAGTGCCCCAGGACATCTTTTTAAAAATATTTATCTTTAGAGAGAGAGAGCATGTACACTGGGAGTAGAGGAGCAGGGGTGGGGTGGGGTGGAGAGAGAGAGAGAGAGAATCTTAAGCAGAGTCCACACTCAGAACAGAGCCCACCCAAACCAGGGCTCAATCTCATGACCCTGGGGGTCATGATCTGAGCGGAAATCAAGAGTCCCATGCTTAACCACCTTAAGTCAGATGCTTAACTGAGCCACTTAGGTGACCTAGGATATCTTCTTACTTTAACATGTGTCTTAATTTCCTTTGTCAATGTTTTAAAATTTTCAGTGTACAAATCTTTTACCTCTTTGGTTAAGTTTATTCCTAAGTATCTTATTCTTGTTGTTACTGTGAATAGAGTTGTTTTTAAAATTTCCTTTCTAGATATTATTTAATATCCAGAGATTATTTTATACATACACACACACACCCCCCTTCCTGTTGAACTGACCCTTTTAGCATTAAATAATGACATTCTTGGCCTCTAGAGAGAATTTTACACTCCCAGTCCATTTGTCCAAGTATAGACACCCTGCTTTCCTTTTGGTTACCATTTGCATAAATATATTTTTCTGTTCCTTCATTTTCACCCTATGTATGTCTTTAAATCTAAATTAGTCTCTTGCTGATAGCATTCTCTTGCTGACCTTATTCTTTTAATCCACTTAGTCTCTCTATGCCTTTTGATTGGTGAGTTTAATCCTTAAATGGCTATTTTGTTAAATGCTTTTTGTCTGTTTTGCTGTTTTGTCCCTCTGTTCCACTTTTGCTGACTTACTTTGTTATTTGATGATTTTTTTGTAATCTGTTTCCATTCTTTTTATCTTTTTTTGTTTGTACGTTTATTCTCTGCAGGTTTGAGTCTTGAATAAAATTGCATGTAGTTATAACTTTCCATTTTAAGCTGATAACTTCAAGTGCATACCAAAAACACGCCATGTAAAAAGCACTTTGAGAGCGCTGTACATTTTTTAAGTACATTTGCTCAAGTTCAGTTTTAACCAAAATTTTAAATTAAATCTACAAAATATTTTATAGACATTTTCATGAAAATTCAAAAAATGTATTTGCAACTAATACCAAGTAACTGTATTAAATTGGTTCATGAACCATACACTTAAAATATGTAAAGAAGCAACCATCTAAAAAAACCCTGTAATTATCATTTTTTAAAAACCATTCTCAAAAGAGGAAGTCCATAAAGTACAACTTAGATCCTCCTCTTATTCTACTGTTCCCAGTTATTGGCTTCTAGATTCTTGAAGAATCTTTGACTTGCTTACACAAAGTTATTTTACTTGACATTTTAGTAAAAACATATGTGAAAGTAAAGTTTGGTTCTTCATGTGTAACTACATTGAAATATGAGTATTAATTTATCAATTGATCATTTCATGAGCCCTTTGAATATACCCTTAACTGTCTGATCTGAGCATATCTTTGATGGATATACATAAATTCAAATACTAGGATTTATAAACACAAAATCTCTCTATGAAACAGGGAGTCCAGCTCTCCTGTGAAATAGTTTGAAACAAAACAGGACAGCTCTCAGTTCAAGTTCAAGGAATTGTTTTATTTTCCAAAGGAAAATACCTTAGAATTAAGCCCTCCTAGGCATGACAGAGATATTTGATGAATACAATTTATTCTGTAGAAACTAGCTAAAGCCTGATAAGTTCCTATACTTTCTAAGTATGTAATTTTTACTATATATAAGTATATAATTTGTTAAAACACTTTATTTTTCTTAAGTACAATATAATACAATACAACTCTAGCCTAACACTAAACACCAAAGACTTCACTATGAATCCTCTATGCCCTCCCAGGAGGAAATTTGTTTTCCATTTGTTTTAAAGATAAAACAAATCTAGTAAAAATACACTGTTATTTACTGTCTCTTCTTAAAACAGCATTCCACAGCCACATTGTTCATTAAGTAATTTGCTAAAATTCAGTTTGTGAGAATTTGTCACATGAATATGAGCCATCAAGGAAGAGTATATTTAGGTGACTTCTTGGGAAGATGGCACAGTAGTAGGACAATCCTAGGCTCACCATGTCCCATGGATATATCTGGATAACACCCACATCAATATAAATAACCCTGAAAATGACACAAAGACTGGCAGAACAGAATCTTCACAGCTAATTGTAGGGAAGGTCACATCAAAAACAGCAGGAAGGACACAGATGTGGTCAGACACCAAACTGACCAATGAGATTGTCCACGGGAGGGAGAGACACCAAAGGCACAGAGAAGGGAACAGAGCAGATCTCACACCAGGCATCCTAGGTATGAGGGACCCACACTGGGAAGACTAAATCCTCATAACATCTGGTTTTGAAAACCAGAGGAGCTTAACTTAACTTGAGTTTTTACCATCAGTAGAGCATAATACCTAGAACTTTAAAAATCAGTGCTCAGCTCTGGGAGAGGTGGAGGGTGATAGGAAACCAAGACCCTACTCTTTTTTTTTTTTTAATTTTTATTTACTTATGATAGTCACAGAGAGAGAGAGAGAGAGAGGCAGAGACACAGGCGGAGGGAGAAGCAGGCTCCATGCACCGGGAGCCCGACGTGGGATTCGATCCTGGGTCTCCAGGATCGCGCCCTGGGCCAAAGGCAGGCGCCAAACCGCTGCGCCACCCAGGGATCCCCAAGACCCTACTCTTAAAGAGCCAGCATATCCACACTGAGATACAGCATAGAAGCAGCAGTTTGAAAAACACGTGGAGCATATGGGCAGTAGATTTATTTACTAATTTATTTACTAGCAAGATGTGTGCTGGTGGAGCAGGTAGCTTTAGGAGGCTTCTCCAAGAACAAAAGAGCTGATGGGCACTATTCCCCTACTCTCTCCCACAGCCTAGATAGGCAGACGCCTGCAGAACCAGCCAAACATTCTCCATGTAGCTTGCTAATAGTGCCTCCTACCCCTACGCTCTCCTGTGGACTGCCCCCTCCACCTCAGGAGATCTCCAAAATGGCTCCAGGTTCCCTCCACAGCAGACCCCCTCAACAGTGTGTTGGTGTGCAATACCTTACTTACAGTGTGCCCCACTCCTCCAGTGTTCTGCAAACCCACACCATCCAACCCGCCCTAGGCAGAAGTCCATCCAAAGAGGTGCCACAAGTATAGCATTATGCAAGCAGCCCTGACAGTGGCTAACACCACTCCAAAAAGACTGCTGCCCTGACAAGAGGGAAATATATCCAAACATCAGCTCTGCTGAGATCCCAGTAGTAGGCTGGAGCAGATACTGGTCTGACTGCAGGCTCCGCCCACCAATAGAAGTAGCTCAGAGGACAACAAACACAAGCAATTATAAGAGAATATTACGAAAAATTATATGCCAACGAATTGGACAGCCTAGAAGAAATAGATAAATTCCCAGAAATGTATACCCTCCCAAAACTGAATCAGGAAGATTTAGAAAATTGGAACAGACCAATTACCAGCAATGAAATTGAATCATTAATCAAAACACTCCCAACAAACAAAAGCCTAAGACCAGATAGCTTCACAGGCAAATTTTGCCAAACATTTAAAGAAGAGTTTATACCTGTTCTTTTCAAACTATTCCAAAAAATAGTCGAGGAAAGAAAACTTCCAAATTCATTCTATAAAGCCAGCATTACCTTGATACCAAAAGTAGATAAAGACATTACTAAAAAAGAGAACTATAGGCTAGTATCTCTGATGAACATACACGTAAAAATCCTCAACAAAATATTAACAAATCAAATTCAACAATATATTAAAAAAATTGTTCAAGATCAAGTGAGATTTATTCCTGGGTTACAAGTGTGGCTCTATATTTATAAATTAATCAATAAGAGACGTTGCATCAATGAGAAAAAGGACAAAACCATCGAATCATTTCAATAGATGCAGAAAAAGCATTTGACAAAATACAACATTCATTCATGACAAAAATACTCAATAAAGTAGGATTACAGGGAACACACCTCAACATAACAAAGGCCATACATGAGAAAACACCGCCTAACATCATACTCAATGGAGAGAAACTGAGAGCTTTTCACCTAAGACCAGCAACAAGACAAGGACGTCCACTCTCACCACTTTTATTTAACATAGTACTGGAAGTCCTAGCCATAGCAATCAGACAACAAAAAAGAAATAAGAGGCATCCAAACTGGTAAGGAAAAAGTTAAATTTTCACTATTTGCAGATGTCATGATACTATATAAAAAACCTAAAGACTCCACCAAAAACTATTAGAGGGGATCCCTGGGTGGCGCAGCAGTTTGGCGCTTGCCTTTGGCCCAGGGTGCGATCCTGGAGACCCGGGATCGAATCCCACGTCAGGCTCCCGGTGCATGGAACCTGCTTCTCCCTCTGCCTATGTCTCTGCCTCTCTCTCTCAATGTGTGACTATCATAAATAAATAAAAATTAAAAAAAAAACTATTAGAAATGATAAATGAATTCAGTAATGTATCAGGATACAAAATCAATATACAGAAATCTCTTGCATTTCCATACACTAATATTGAAGTAGCACAGAGAAATAAAACAGTTCCATTTGCATTTGTACCAAAAGTAATAAAATACCTAGGAATAAACTTAACCAAGGAAACAAAAGACCTGTACTCTGCAAACAAACACTGATGAAAGAAACTGAAGATAAAACAAAGAAATGGAAAGATATTCCATGCTCAATAATTGGAAGAACAAATAGTTAAAATGTCCATACTACCAGGGTGCCTAGGTGGCTCAGTTGGTTAAGTGACCAACTCTTAATTTTGGCTCAGGTTGTGATCTCAGGGTCATTTAATCTAACTTGTGTCAGGCTCTGCATTCCTTGTGGAGTCTGCTTGGGATCTCTTTTTTCCTCTGCCTCCACCCCTCCTCTCTCTCTCTCAAAATAAATAAATAAAATCTTTAAAAAACTGTCCATACTACCAAAAGCAATCTACATATTTAATACAATCCCTATCAAAATACCAGTAACACTTTTTCACAGAACTAAAAGAAACAATCCTAAAATTTGTATGGATCCTCAAAAGACCCACACAGTCAAAGAAATCTTGAAGAAGAATAAAACTAGAGGTATCATAATCCCAGATTTCAAGTTATACTACAAAGCTGTAGTATTACAAATAGTATGGTTCTGGCACAAAAAGGCACATAGATCAATAGAACAGATTACAGAGCCCAGAAGTAAATCCATGATTAAATGGTCATTTAATTTAGAACAAAGGCAAGAATATGCAATGGGATAAACACAGTATCTTCAACAAATAGTGTTAGGAAAACTGGACAGATATATGCAAAAGAATGAAACTGGACCACTTTCTTACACCATACACAAAAATTAAATTCAAAGTGGATTAAAGACTTGAAACCATAAATGTGAGACTTGAAATCACAAAAATCCTAGAAGAGAGAAGTACACAACTCAACACCAAAAATCATCATCATCATCATAATCCAACTAAACAATGAGGATATATGAACAGACATTTCTCCAAAAAAGACATACAGATGGACAACACACACATGAAAAGATGCTCAACATCACCCATCATCTGGGAAATGCAAATCAAAAACCACAATAAAATGTCACCTCATATCTATCAGAATAGCTAAAATAAAAAATACAAGAAACAACAGGTGTTGATGAGGATGTAGAGAAAAAGGTACCCTCATCCACTGTTGGTGAGAATGCAAACTGGTGCAGCCACTGTGGAAAACAGTATGTAGGTCCTTCAAAATATTAAAACTAGAATTATCATTATGACCCAGTAATTCTACTACTCTGCACTTAACCAAGGAATATGAAAAGATGATATGCAACCCTACGTTTATAACAGCATTATTTACAATTGCCAAACTATGGAAGCAACTCAAGTGTCCACTGATAGATGAATAAAGAAGTTGTGTGTATATACACACACACACAAATATTACTCTGCTATAAAAAGAGTGCATTGTTGCCATTTGCAACAACATTGATGAATCTACAAAGTATAATGCTAAATGAAATAAATCAGAGAAGTACAAATACCATAAAATCTCATTCATAAGTGGAATTTAAGGAAGTAAACAAAGAAAAATAGTGATCAACAACAACAACAAAAAAAAACAGAATCTTAACTACAGAGAACATACTGGTGGTTGCCAGAGAAGCGGGTGGAAGAATGGGTGAACTGAGTGAAGGAGATTAAAAGTACACTTACCGTGATGGGCACTAATTTATGAAATTATTAAATCACTATATTGAACACCTGAAGCTAATACAACACTGTGTATTAATTATACGGGAATTAAAAATTTTTAAAAGAGAAACAAGAAAGTATATTTATCCTTCTCCTCTGATAATGTTAATTATTTTACAGGTATTTTAGTAAGTTAATTTTTAAATTGTATTATTTTTATTTAATTTCAATATGGTCAAAACAGAATATTATATTAGTTTCAGGGGTACAATACAATAATTCAGCAATTCAATGTACTAGTCAGAGCTCATCATGGTATGTATACTCTTAATCCCCATTCCCTATTTTACCCATCCTCCCACCCTCTGGTAACCATAGTTTGATCTCTATAGTTGAGTCTGTGTTTTGGTTTGTCTCTTTTTTTCTTTGTTCATTTGGCATTTTGATTTTTAATAGAGACTCAGCTCAGATAAAAATGTATAGTCCCAATAAAAAATACTTCAATGTTTCCAGAAAACCTATTTGCTTCTAATACTTTATTTAGTATTTTATTATACTGATCTGCCTCACATATTTTGTACCCATGGTAATTCCACAGAGCTCCTTAGCATAGCATATAAAGTCCTTTCTCATCTGGCTACCACACATACATACATGCTTGTCCTCTATGTTTGAATAACAAGGGGTCACCATGTAGTTCCCTAAATTTGCTGGATCTTTAATCTGTTTTTGCTTTTGTGGTCTTTTCTGCCTGGGAAGCCCATCTTTTCCCATAGTAGTCTATCAAATGTCAAAATCACCTTGAGAAATTAAGTATAAGCACCTCCACCTTCTTAAACCCTTTCCAGTTCATAGTCCTTTACAATGAAATCCTGTTTCCCACTGTATCCCATACAACCCCTCTCTCATAGCACTTGTGACATCTTATTGCTCTTATTGTTTCTATGTTTGTGGCCTCTGTAAGCATTATGAGGACAAGAACTAGAACGTATTTATTTCTGTTATTAGCACCACGCCAAGCACCTAGGACAGAAGGCGGCTCAATAAATGTCAGTAGAATAAACAAATATTAAGCTATAAATCAGTAAATTTTATCATTATCCAAAAAATTTGGTAATTTTTGATTATTACTTGAATGGCCTACTTTTTTGAATCCAAAGGACAATTCAGAATCTTAAAGAAAAGGATCCTTGAAAAATAAATCTGCATGGGAAGATAGCAAATACAAAATATATTCTACTTTAAACTATTAGAAATGAAATACCAAGGCATCTTTCTTGCTTAAAATAAAACATCTGGGTAGCTTTAAATTGCTGTTAAGACCACAATAAATACCACTGTGCTTTGTTAAACATCTCAACAAACTTCAAGTCTAGGGGTTCTCTACCCTGACTGCATATATTCAAATAACTGGAGCAGCATTTAAAAAATTCTGATACCTAGTCTCCTCTCAGATCAATGAAATGAGATTCTAAGATGGTGGGATCCACGCAATGCCATTTTTTAATGCTTCCTAAATGAATCTAATGTAAATTATTTTTCTCTTGCAAAATAATGATAAAACTTGATTATCTCTCTGGCTGTTCCTTCTGGGTCTCAGCAGAGGGACCTTCTTCCACTTAATCCTTAAATGCTGGTGTTCCCAATCATTCCCTCTATTTCTGTTTTCAAATTCCTAAGATTCCTTGTAAATACAGAGTACCTGGCTTTAAAAACAAGATTCTATGTTCTTCTGAGCCCTGAATATAACATTCATTATTTTAAACAAAAGAGGAAAAGATAAGATTTCCCTTCCTTTCAGAGATCAGGCTCAAAGTCGGCTATTACAAGGTCTTCCAAAAGATCTAGAAATCCATACTCTCTATTTTGATAGTGGCGCTTAGTCAATTCAAAGCTATTATTTTGTTCATTCGTTCAATCCTTTGGCTTGTGTCTCCAAAATTGAGGGTTATCCTCTCTCTCTCTCACATTGCTTCGTTTTCACTTACTTCAGAGGTTATGCTGATATCCATGAGGGTATACTTTTGGCAGCTGGATATATAAGGCACATGACCCTTGGCATTTAGGATTTAATATCTGTGATTCCAAGTATTCCTGAGCAACCCCAAAGATGAGTGATATGAAGCAGTTTTTAATTTGGTAAAGCAATACATTTGAAGCCCATGGCTATGAGTTAGGTTCTAAGAGTGAGTCTAGCAAAATTCCTACCACCACTGCAGCAAACCTTTGCTTTATTTTCCATTTATCACTTATTGTCAGATATGCTGTAATTCTTAGGATATACTCCAGTGCCATTTGTGACATGGCACATGAAAAATCTTAAGCTATAATTATCATGAAAATAAAAGATATATCATGACTATAGGAATGCAGATTTTTATGCTGATGGACAGAATGGCTGTGCAGAAAGCCCCAAAGATCAAAGAAAGAGAAAGACACCAAACAAGAATTAGTATAAAGAAGTTTCCACTAGACAAAGATGGGACAATCTGAACATCAAAATGAAAAATAAATATAAGCAATAGAAGGGAACTGAATATAAGCATTTCTGCCAGAATGCAGAAACAAAATAAAGTGTTCTGATATCACATTGGAAATAGCTGGCCTTATGAGGAGAATGGAGGAGCTAACAATTCAAAACCTTTTCTCAACTTTCTAACTAGAACACTAAGAAAAAGTGACAATCCTAATAAAATTCCAAACCAAATTTAAAATATTGGTTAAATTCCTATTAAGTAAAGAAATAATGTAATAATTTTATAACAACTTTAACAATAACAACAACAACAACAAAGTAAAAGCCATTGGGCTGTAAAGGGTGAAAGAAAGAGCTGAAGGTGCTGAGGCTTGCCATGAAGGCCAGGACAAAATGCACACAACTGGGGTAACTACAAAAAGAGCATCTTCAAGGTGAAGTTCACCTGAACCAAAAGAATGCACAGTGAAAGAGTAATACACACAGTGAGAGAATGCCACCTATTGGTGTGTTGCAATATTTGCTCAGAGAGGTCTATTTTGCATTCTGTTGCTATTTCTTATTGAAATCAACCTCCAGGAAAATCAACCATGACTCAAGGTGATTTCTTTGCTATGCTGACATCATCCCCTCATCTGTGAATCCAGTATGAGTTAATTCACATTAAAAAAGTGACTATTTTTCACAAGTTCATATTCTCAAAAGTAAAAGAAAGCTAAACAAAGAACAAAATCTTCATCTCACTGGTAACTAAGGAGGGCATCAGTTTCTTCTGAAAATTAACAATATCCTATGAGGATTAATAGCCTATAAAAACAATGCTATCCTATAAGAACTAATAATATACTATAGTCCTAACTGATGAGGGAAAGTTCTTGTGTATAGACAGATGATTCCAGTCAATGTAGGTGAAGGGAAAAGATTTAGGAATCACCATTTTACAACTCCTACTGAATCAAAAGCCCTACATTGAAAACATTAGATGAAAGGCTGACAGAAACTTATACAAAGGAGAAATAAAGCTGTCACAACCCAAATTCACTGTTCAATGTCAGGGTTGTTAAAAGTGGGACAACCAATGTGATTCCCAATATGAGGTACACAGGACCACCTACAAAACGTTGTCAAAAAAGTTAAACTGACATTTAACCAGCCTCTTAGTACAGGTTTTCAACCCTGACTGCACATCAGAACATCTGGGTGGCTTTTTACACTTTCCTGAGCCCTACTTTTGACCAATTAAATTAATGTCTCTTAAGGTGAGGGTCAGTCAGGCATCCTTATTTTTCAAAAAGTATTTTTAAAAGCTCCCTGAGTGCTTTTTTTTTTTTAAGATTTTATTTATTTATTCATGAGAGACACAGAAAGAGAGAGAGGTAGAAACACAGGCAGAGGAAGAAGCAGGCTCCATGCAGGGAGCCCGATGTGGGATTCGATCCCAGGACTCTAGGATCACACCGTGGGCCAAAGGCAGGCATTAAACCGCTGAGCCACCCAGAGATTCCCCTCCCTGAGTGCTTCTAATATAGAACCAGAGTTGAAAAACCACTAATACAGAGTTAAGAGGATATACTTTATAGGATATACAGCACAGAGCAGTGATTCTCAAACTTTAATGTTAGTCAGTTTATTCCCTGAGGACTTGTTAAACAACAGATTCGGATTTAGCAGGTCTAGGAAGGATGCCAAGAATCTGCTCCCAAATGATGCTAAAGCAGCCAGTCCTCTGTGAGTAGAGAGGATACAGACCAGTGCTGTCCAACAGAAATATAAGAAGAGTGGCATATATAATTTAAAGTTTTCTAGTAGCCACCGTAAAAAGAATGAATTAATTTTAATAATGTATTATTTAGCCCAATATATCTAAAACATTACCATTTCAATATGTAGTCAATATAAACAGTTTTTTGAGATATTTTAGATTATTTCATATTTTTTGATGTGAGTTTTATACTTGTAGCACATCCATATCTCAGTTCTCACTATTCACATTTCAAGTGCTCAAAGCCACATGTAGCTAATGGCTAAGGTACTGGACAGCACGCGTATAGAAAAATTAAATAAACTATAAAGAACTAATGCTGGACATTCTATAGGAAAAGTCTGCAAATAGATGATGATAGGAAAAGTAAAAATCAGAGAAACTACTCTAAATTAAAGTCTTCAGAGATATAATTATATGTCATGATGACTTTCATTCTTAATTCAAAATTACAGCTTTTTGTATTTTTTTTAAGACAACTGGGGACATCTGTTATAGATGAGCACTAGATGATAAAAGGAATGTCCTTAATTTTATCAGATGTGATTATAAGATTATCTGAGAAAATAGCTCTGAGAAAATGGCTCAGGTTGTGATCCTGGGGTCCTGGGATCAAATCTTGCATCAGGCTCTCCACAGAGAGCCTGCTTCTCCCTCTGTCTGTATCTCTGCCTCTTTTTCTGTCTCTCTCGTGAATAAATTTTTTTTTTTCAGGCTCCATGCAGGGAGCCCGATGCAGGACTCAATCCTAGGTCTCCAGGATCACACCCCAGGCTGCAGGCGGCGCCAAACCGCTGCGCCACTAGGGCTGCCCTAAATAAAATCTTTTTAAAAAAAGAATGGAAATAGCTGAACAAAACAATGCTATTGATGTATTGATAATGATATGTATGCATGTTATTTACAATTTGTAATTTAAGGAGACTTCCTTTTTTCATGTACTCAGCGTAAAACATTTACTAAATTGGGATGGCAAAAGTAAGCCTCTTTTCTACTCTGATTCACTTCTCTATGAAACACTGTACTTAGTCCCAACTGTTGCTAGGCTCATTGCCCAAATATAATGACATCGGCTCTACTGAAGAATCTGCCAGCAGTTTTAATCAAATATCGTAATTAAAGGCAATGAAATAACATCCATACCAAATCTGTACCCTTTCTTGTTGTAATATGTAATTTCCCATTACCACTCAAGAAAGTAAAATATAGTTTTACCAAACTATTTGCTATCTGTTTTTTTCTCTTCTGGATGCATCTTCTTGATTCTTTTGTGTTTATACAGATAGCAGAGTATGCAATATATTTTAGCATGATTTTAATTTACTATCTTTTTTTTGTGGTAAACAGTAGTTTTATTTTTTTAATAATAAATTTATTTTTTATTGGTGTTCAATTTACCAACATATAGAATAACACCCAGTGCTCATCCCATCAAGTGCCCCCCCTCAGTGCCTGTCACCCATTCACCCCCAACCCCCGTCCCTCCTCCCCTTTCATCACCCCTAGTTCGTTTCCCAGAATTAGGAGTCTTTATGTTCTGTCTCCCTTTCTGATATTTCCCACACATTTCTTCTCCCTTCCCTTATATTCCCTTTCACTATTATTCATATTCCCCAAATGAATGAGAACATACGATATTTGTCCTTCTTCGATTGACTTACTTCACTCAGCATAATACCCTCCAGTTCCATCCACGTCGAACGATTTGGTGGGTATTTGTCGTTTCTAATGGCTGAGTAATATTCCATTGTATACATAAACCACATCTTCTTTATCCATTCATCTTTCGATGGACACCGAGGCTCCTTCCACAGTTTGGCTATTGTGGCCATTGCTGCTAGAAACATCGGGGTGCAGGTGTCCCGGCGTTTCATTGCATCTAAATCTCTGGGGTAAATCCCCAACAGTGCAATTGCTGGGTCGTAGGGCAGGTCTATTTTTAACTCTTTGAGGAACCTCCACACAGTTTTCCAGAGTGGCTGCACCAGTTCACATTCCCACCAACAGTGTAAGAGGTTTCCCTTTTCTCCGCATCCTCTCCAACATTTGTTGTTTCCTGCCTTGTTAATTTTCCCCATTCTCACTGGTGGGAGGTGGTATCTCATTGTGGTTTTGATTTGTATTTCCCTGATGGCAAGTGATGATGCAGAGCATTTTCTCATGTGCATGTGGGCCATGTCTATGTCTTCCTCTGTGAGATTTCTCTTCATGTCTTTTGCCCATTTCATGATTGGATTGTTTCTTTGGTGTTGAGTTTAATAAGTTCTTTATAGATCTTGCAAACTAGCCCTTTATCTGACACGTCATTTGCAAATATCTTCTCCCATTCTGTAGGTTGTCTTTTAGTTTTGTTGACTGTATCCTTTGCTGTGCAAAAGCTTCTTATCTTGATGAAGTCCCAATAGTTCATTTTGCTTTTGTTTCTTTTGCCTTCGTGGATGTTATCTTGCAAGAAGTTACTGTGGCTGAGTTCAAAAAGGGTGTTGCCTGTGTTCTCCTCTAGGATTTTGATGGAATCTTGTCTCACATTTAGAGCTTTCATCCATTTTGAGTTTATCTTTGTGTATGGTGCAAGAGAGTGGTCTAGTATCATTCTTCTGCATGTGGATGTCCAATTTTCCCAGCACCATCTATTGAAGAGACTGTCTTTCTTCCAGTCTTTCCTCCTTTATCAAATATTAGTTGACCGTAAAGTTCAGGGTCCACTTCTGGGTTCTCTATTCTGTTCCATTGATCTATGTGTCTGTTTTTGTGCCAGTACCACTCTGTCTTGATGACCACAGCTTTGTAGTACAACCTGAAATCTGGCATTGTGATGCCCCCAGCTATGGTTTTCTTTTTTAAAATCCCCCTGGCTATTCGGGGTCTTTTCTGATTCCACACAAATCTTAAAATAATTTGTTCTAACTCTCTGAAGAAAGTCCATGGTATTTTGATAGGGATTGCATTAAACGTGTAAAATGCTCTGGGTAACATTGACATTTTCACAATATTAATTCTGCCAATCCATGAGCATGGAATATTTTTCCATCTCTTTGTGTCTTCCTCAATTTCTTTCAGAAGTGTTCTATAGTTTTTAGGGTATAGATCCTTTACCTCTTTGGTTAGGTTTATTCCTAGGTATCTTATGCTTTTGGGTGCAATTGTAAATGGGATTGACTCCTTAATTTCTCTTTCTTCAGTCTCATTGTTAGTGTATAGAAATGCCATTGATTTCTGGGCATTGATTTTGTATCCTGCCACACTACCAAATTGCTGTATGAGTTCTAGCAATCTTGGGGTGGAGGCTTTTGGGTTTTCTATGTAGAGTATCATGTCATCGGCGAAGAGGGAGAGTTTGACTTCTTCTTTGCCAATTTGAATGCCTTTAATGTCTTTTTGTTGTCTGATTGCTGAGGCTAGGACTTCCAGTAGTACCATGTTGGATAGCAGTGGTGAGAATGGACATCTCTGTCTTGTTCCTGATCTTAGGGGAAAGGCTCCCAGTGCTTCCCCATTGAGAATGATATTTGCTGTGGGCTTTTTGTAGATGGCTTTTAAGATGTTGAGGAATGTTCCCTCTATCCCTACACTCTGAAGAGTTTTGATCAGGAATGGATGCTGTATTTTGTCAAATGTTTTCTCTGCATCTAATGAGAGGATCATATGGTTCTTGGTTTTTCTCTTGCTGATACGATGAATCACATTGATTGTTTTACGAGTGTTGAACCAGCCTTGTGTCCCGGGGATAAATCCTACTTGGTCATAGTGAATAATTTTCTTAATGTGTTGTTGGATCCTATTGGCTAGTATCTTGTTGAGAATTTTTGCATCCATGTTCATCAGGCATATTGGTCTGTAATTCTCCTTTTTGGTGGGGTCTTTGTCTGGTTTTGGAATTAAGGTGATGCTGGCCTCACAGAACGAATTTGGAAGTACTCCATCTCTTTCTATCTTTCCGAACAGCTTTAGAATAGGTATGGTTTCTTCTTCAAACGTTTGATAGAATTCCCCTGGGAAGCCATCTGGCCCTGGACTCTTGTGTCTTGGGAGGTTTTTGATGACTGCTTCAATTTCCTCTCTGGTTATTGGCCTGTTCAGGTTTTCTATTTCTTTCTGTTCCAGTTTTGGTAGTTTGTGGCTTTCCAGGAATGCGTCCATTTCTTCTAGATTGCCTAATTTATTGGCGTAGAGCTGTTCATAATATGTTTTTAAAATCGTTTGTATTTCCTTGGTGTTGGTAGTGATCTCTCCTTTCTCATTCATGATTTTATTAATTTGAGTCTTCTCTCTCTTCTTTTCAATAAGGCTGGCTAATGGTTTATCTATCTTATTAATTCTTTCAAAGAACCAACTCCTGGTTTTGTTGATCTGTTCCACAGTTCTTCTGGTATCGATTTCATTGAGTTCTGCTTGAATCTTAATTAACTCTCTTCTTCTGCTGGGTGTAGGGTCTATTTGCTGTTTTTTCTCTAGCTCCTTTATGTGTAAGGTTAGCTTTTGTATTTGAGTTCTTTCCAGTTTTTGAATGGATGCTTGTATTGCGATGTATTTCCCCCTCAGGACTGCTTTTGCTGCATCCCAAAGATTTTGAACAGTTGTATCTTCATTCTCATTAGTTTCCATGAATCTTTTTAATTCTTCCTTAATTTCCTGGTTGACCCTTTCATCTTTTAACAGGATGGTCCTTAACCTCCACGTGTTTGAGGTCCTTCCAAACTTCTTGTTGTGATTTAGTTCTAATTTCAAGGCATTATGGTCTGAGAATACGCAGAGGACGATCCCAATCTTTTGGTATCGGTTCAGACCTGATTTGTGACCTAGTATGCGGTCTATTCTGGAGAAAGTTCCATGTGCACTTGAGAAGAATGTGTATTCAATTGAGTTTGGATGTAAAGTTCTGTAGGTATCTGTGAAATCCATCTGGTCCAGTGTATCATTTAAAGCTCTCGTTTCTTTGGAGATGTTGTGCTTAGAAGACCTATCAAGTATAGAAAGAGCTAGATTGAAGTCACCAAGTATAAGTGTATTATTATCTAAGTATTTCTTCAATTTGGTTATTAATTGATTTAAATATTTGGCAGCTCCCACATTCGGGGCATATATATTGAAGATTGTTAAGTCCTCTTGTCTGATAGATCCTTTAAGTATGATATAGTGTCCCTCTTCATCTCTCACTACAGTCTCAGGGTAAATTTTAGTTAATCTGATATAAGGATGGCTACCCCTGCTTTCTTTTGAGGACCATTTGAATGGTAAATGGTTCTCCAACCTTTTATTTTCAGGCTGTAGGTGTCCTTCTGTCTAAAATGAGTCTCTGTAGACAGCAAATAGATGGGTCCTGCTTTTTTATCCAGTCTGAAACCCTGCGCCTTTTAATGGGGTCATTACGCCCGTTCACGTTCAGAGTTACTATTGAAAGATATGAGTTTAGTGTCATCATGATATCTATTCAGTCCTTGTTTTTGTGGATTGTTCCACTGAACTTCTTCTTTAAGGGGAATTTTAAGAGTCCCCCTTAAAATTTCTTGCAAAGCTGGTTTGGAGGTCACATATTCTTTCAGTTCCTGCCTGTCTTGGAAGCTCTTTATCTCTCCCTCATTTTGAATGAGAGCCTTGCTGGATAAAGTATTCTCGGTTGCATGTTCTTCTCATTTAGGACCCTGAATATATCCTGCCAGCCCTTTCTGGCCTGCCAGGTCTCTGTGGAGAGGTCTGCTGTTACCCTAATACTCCTCCCCATAAAGGTCAGGGATTTCTTGTCTCTTGCTGCTTTAAGGATCTTCTCTTTATCTTTGGAATTTGCAAGCTTAACTATTAAATGTCGAGGTGTTGAATGGTTTTTATTGATTTTAGGGGGGGATCTCTATTTCCTGGATCTGAATGCCTGTTTCCCTTCCCAGATTAGGAAAGTTTTCAGCTATGATTTGTTCAAATACATATTCTGGGCCTCTGTCCCTTTCAGCGCCCTAGGGAACCCCAATTAAATGTAGGTTTTTCTTCCTCAGGCTGTCGTTTATTTCCCTTAATCTATCCTCACAGTCTTTTAATTGTTTGTCTCTTTTTTCCTGTTTCCCTCTTTGCCATCAACTTGTCTTCTATGTCACTCATTCGTTCTTCCACCTCGTTAACTCTCGTTGTTAGGACTTCTAGTTTGGATTACATCTCATTCAATTAATTTTTAATTTCTGCCTGATTAGATCTAAATTCTACAGTCATGAAGTCTCTTGAGTCCTTTATGCTTTTTTCTAGAGCCACCAGTAGCTGTATAATAGTGCTTCTGAATCGGCTTTCTGACATTGAAGTGTAATCCAGATTTTGTAACTCTGTGGGAGAGAGGACTATTTCTGATTCTTTCTTTTGAGGTGAGGTTTTCCTTCTAGTCATTTTTCTCAGTGCAGAGTGGCCAAAAACAAGTTGTATTGGGAAAAGGAGAAAAAGAGAGGAGAGAAAGAAGGAAAGAAAAGAGAAAAAGAAAAAAGAAAAAAGGAAGAAAAAAACGAAAAAAGAGAAGAAAAAGAAAGAAAGTAAAAAAAGGGTGGGGGAAGCAAACAGAAATCAAAAAGCAAAAAAAAAAAAAACCACTTCCCCTGGAACTGGTCCATCTAGCTGGTCGTCTGGGGGAGGGGCCTGTTGTGCTGATTTTCAGGTGTTAGCACTTGGGGGAGCTACTCTGCCTACTCTGCTGATTTTCAGGTGTTGGTGCAGGGCTCAGTGGCGGTTGTTTACCCCGTGAGGCCCCAGGAGGAACAACCGCAGTGGCGGGGCCAGCTCTGGAGCCCTGGAGTCAGCTCCCGCAGTAACTCCGGAGCTCTCTGTCTGCAGGGCCTGGATGCCCTGGGGACAGGGCCGCTGATCTGCTCAGCTTGGGGCAGGAGCGTCCTTGCTGTCCTGGGCCCTCCCGGCCTCTGCCTGTCCCGGGGTAGGCCGGATCCTGGGCTGTGTCCCGGCGCCCAGTGTTCCCGGGGCCTGCGCTGTTGGATTTGCGCTCCCGGCCGCGCAGTCCCCTCCGCGAGCCGCCACCCGAGCCCCTCCGAGCTGCTCCGGCCTCGCCGTGCGCGCTGCAGCCCTTAGGGAGCTCGGTGCACTCCCCCGGGGCGCAGGTGTCTGTTAGTGTCCCCGGGAGCCCAAGGGCATCCCCGCTCTCCTGGGTCCTGCTCTAATTCCCTGCGAGCCCCTTTCCGCCCGCCCGGGAAGGTTGGTGCAGCTCCTGCTCCTCCGGGACGGGGCTCTCCTGTCCTGGGGACACTCGCCCCGGCCTCAGCCCGGCTCCTCGCGGGGCCCCTCCCCCTTGGAGGCCTTTTGTTTCTTTATTTCTTTTTCCCCGTCTTCCTACCTTGATAGAAGTGCGAACTCTTCTCACTGTAGCATTCCAGCTGTTCTCTCTTTAAATCTCAGGCCGAATTCGTAGATTTTCAGGATGATTTGAAGGTTATCTAGGTAATTTGGTGGGGACAGGTGATTTGGGGACCCTACTCTTCCGCCATCTTGCCCCTCCCCCCTTAATTTACTAACTTAATAACAATTGCTACCTGCCAAAAAATATATAATCAACAATCATCATAATTTGTCCAGTATTAACTGGGCCACGATGACATCATTGCACTCTCTTGTTAGGATCTGTACCACTCACCCTAAAATTTATGAAGCAAAATGGCACAGCATCACTGACTTACAGTCTGCAGGCTGACAGATCACTCTATCACTGTTCACCGTGAACTACACAAACCTGGCTGTTGAACTAAATGATGGCATAGTTTTAACAATACATGATTTTTTACTTGTTAGCTAGACTCTTCAGTTCCTTCACAAGGGAGTCTTACAGGACATCTTCCTATTCCTATAGGCTTTCACACCATAAATAGAAAATCTGCATCAGCTAACATGCAAAAACTCCTTTTTATAAATTTTACTGGTATTAATCATGACAAAGGTATTTAGGTTTTACATATTGTTCTTAGGCTCTCTCATCCTAAGGTTTGCAATTAGTGTTTTACAAAGAATCATTTGTACAAGATGGTAAGGACAAAGCTTTCCTCCCATGTATGGTATTCTTCAGTTAACAAGGTGACCAATAACGTCAATCTATCCTCTTCATTAACTTATGAGCTCCTTGTAAAAAGAGTATGTCTTATTCTCTGTGTTCTGGGTACTCTGAAGCACAGAATAATACATTTAAATAAATGTTTACTGAATAAAACTGAACTCAAAAATGCCACCAAATAGCATAAATAATAAGACAGTAAGTTTTTTTATAAGGCCATAAACAATATATTTCATAATCTCATGAGAGACTTTCCAAAGAATGATTCAAAGTCCAAACTCATTTGTTTGACCTGTAGCATTTAGGCATAATAAAGTAAAACATTTAAAATTTACCCTTTAAAAAATAAAAAAATAAAAAAAATAAAAAAATAAAATTTACCATTTATCCAAGTGTATCTATTAAGGAGATTTTTAAGGTTTTTATACCTTAAATAACCTTTCATACCTTTTATAGACCAAAACAGAGGAATGATCTTTGAATGTTTCTTTGTTCTAACTATATTATACATGATGGCATTTAATACTCATGATAATCCATAAGGAAGTATTATCTCCAGTTTACAGATAAGGAGATACAGGCCCCAAGACATTAATTAAGATTGAGCTCATAATAGGCAAATATAAAGCCAGTATCTGAACATAGTCCATATTCGCAAGAAAGCTTTAGAATGCTCCTCTAGTATACCATGCTCACCTATACTCTATTGCCAAAACTATAGGATGTCCACATTTTATGAGTATTCAAAGACAAATTAAAGCATCCTTTAACAGTTACTCAAAAATACATCTAAGGACTGAGAAATACATAAAAAGAATAAGGTAAGGGGCAAAGGATTTAAATCAACCAAGAAAAGATAATTAACATAATGTGAAAGCAAATATTACATGCTTCATAATCCATTTAATACTCCTCTCCTCACCTTTTCCTTTATGCCTAATAAATTTTAATCTTCTCAGGGCCCCTACTACAATCTCAGGATTAACAAAGAGAATTCCAGTGTCCAGCACTTCTTGCAGGCCTTTATAACTGCTGATAAAAAAATCTCAGCAAGGAAATAAGGAAAAAAATGTTCACTTTCCTTATAGTCACAAAAGTACCCAGAGTATTCTGTACCTTACATATGATCCAGTTAATGTAGTGAGAACTGTGAAGATTCTCAAAGGAATATATCTTACTCTTCTTCAGTATCCTTGTGTGTGTGTGTGTGTGTGTGTGTGTGTGTGTGTGTGTGTGTGTGTTTTTACAAAGGCATCTTGTAAGACACCAACTAACCTGGCTAAGAGTGTAGCCATGTTATATGAAAGTAAATCTGTGACCCTAAACTCAAGAAAATAGCCTAATTCTGATGGGTGGCCTTCAGTATTTCTTTTTTGCTCTGGTAATATTTAGTTAAAACATCCTTAGCGGCACTAAGAAAACTCTATCAATGACACTCTTCTATCGTAAAAGTATTCTAAAACTGTAACTCAGATTCTAAAACTAAGAAGTTTGAGTCTTTTCCTTTAAATTATTAGAAGTATAATAAATGTGATACATTTTAGTTTTCAAATGAAAATATCTCTTTGATAAAATAAAAACTGATTTTACAATTATTTTTTAAGTTAAAAACACTGAAACAAACTACCAGTATCAACAGCAAAAGAAAAATTTAATTATCTTCTTACTCTTTTAATAATAAATAAGTAACTAGAAATCTCTATTGTTTGGCTCTTGATATTTTTCTCCCTGCTTACAGAACCAGAGTTTTGGAAGGTATTAATCTACTCAATGAGTGATACTCCATAGGACGCTCTCAGTAAAATATTAGGAAAAAATAAGAAATAGTATGTGTACATAATTCTTTTCATCAAGATACAAATTCCTAGAAAATATTGAAGTTTTATGTTTATTAATAAAAGCTTTTTTTACTTAAAGAAGTCATCTTTCATGTTTACTAGGTCTCAAAGGATCTCCTTGGAAATTACTTGTTAATCACAAAAGGAACCACAATAACTATATAGAGAAAAAAACACCTTAACCAAATGATTAAAATTAAATCTCTGTAATAAAAGGCCAACAGACTCCATAGACCTCTGGATATGATATCCACAACACTTATGCACACACCACTTATATTCCAAACACAAATGGATAAACTCATTCTAATCACAAGGAAAAGCAAACCAATTCGAACTGAGGGACATTCTATAAAATTACCAGCTTGCATTCTTCGGAAATACCAATCTCATACAAGACAAAGAGTGAGAAACTGTTCTAAGTTAAAGGTAAGTAAAGAAACAAACCACCAAATGCAAAACATGATTCTGGACTGGATACTGTACCAGAAAAACAAAAGCTGTAATAGGAGACATTACTGGACAATTAATGAAATTGAAATGAGTATGGATAATATGAAAGTATTACCCTGATTTAAATTTCTTACACTGATAGATGATCTATGATTATATAAGAGATTATGTTTGTCCTGAGGAAAGACACAAATGAAGTATTATGGGGTAAAGAGTTGTGATGTATGCAAGAGGGAGAGAATTATGACCAAATGTGGCGATGTGTTGAGAATTGGCAAAACTAAGAAACAGCCTATAGAAATTCTTTGCACTACCCTTGCAACTTCTCTAAAATTCTGAAATTATTTCAAAATAAAAACTTTTAAAATTATCCTTTAAGATTAAATAAATATTAATGCGGGAAATTTTCACCATAAACAATTAATTGATAAAATCAAGTTTCACAAAATGGTATGATTAATACAAGGGCTTTAAATAGTGACAAATTATGGAGCTTATACCAGAGCGTAGATCAATACATACCTTTCTTCAGTAAAAAACAAAACAAAACAAAAACAAACAAAACCCAAATCTGCTATGGAAAAAAGCTATACTGAATGGTGCTAAGTGATATTCTGGCACACATGGTAACAAACATTGCATCATCATTGTACTTTGAGTGATACTGGTCTTATATACCATCTTTTGAATCAATCAGTCATTCAGTCAATAACTAACTAAATACTTTTTAAATTATGTATACGCATTTGAAAGAATATACATCAAGTTATAGAAGTTAACTCTGGGTAGTACACAACTGAAGATAATTTTTATTTTCTTTCTATATTTTGTAAAATATCTGTAATGAGAATGGATTACTTTTATAATGAGAAAAGGAAAAGTAAACTTTTAAAAAAGAATAAGTGAAAAAGAACTTAACAGCAAGAAACCAGACTTCTTGGAATTTGAATCCTATGTCAAAACATGACATTTTCTTATGTCTACATACTGCCAAGATTTTCCTAAAAGGATCTCACTTACAGCTGATCTTGAAGCTCCACAATTATATATTCTAATTGTTCCTTTTCCAATTTATGGGCCAGATCAGAATCTTCGATCCTCTGAAGTAGTATCTTATTCTGCGAGACAGATTCAGACAGCTGGTTCTCTCGAAGTCGTAAGAGTTCTTCAAGATAACCCTGAAAATACAGTATCAACAAGATAAAGCAACTGCAAAATTCTAATGTATATTTTGAAGATAAATACTGAGTAGGTTAATTGCTATTCTTTCCATATCATAATGAAATAATCTCAAATTATTACTGATGAAATAGTAAAAAGATCATCATTTTAAATGAATATAAAATTTAATGTGTATTTCCCATCCTTAAAGCCATTCCCTGAAGTTCAGTAAGATATGTTTACTGGAGGTGGGTAAACTGGAAGTTTGCACCTTTTGAACCCCTTTACCCATTTTACTCATCTCCACCATGTTATATATTCCTGGTGAACAGTTTCTTTTTTTTTTTTTTTAAAGGCAATGTATTTCTTTAGTCTTAATAATGCTTTTGCTTTAAGGTCTATGTTGAATGATATTAATATAGAATTCTTTTGTTTCATATTTAACTGCTTTATCTTTATCCTCCTAATAAAGGCTAAAATCCCAAACATATAACTGAAACCACATACAGAAGAACAAAGGACTTATTTTTAATTTAATTGAAAAGTTTCTAGAGGGCGAGAGGGACAGAGAGAGACAGGGAGAGAGAGAATCTTAAGCAGGCTCATGCTCAACATGGAGCCCAACGTGGAGCTCAATTCCACAACCATGAGATCATGTACTCAAGCTGAAATCAAGAGTCAGATGCTTCACTGAGCCAACCAGGTGCCCCTAAATGGCTAATTTTTATATTAAAACATAAAATTAGAAGAAGATGAACAAACAAAAGCCTCTTTTAAGACTTTGCCTGATTTTTCATCAAGACAAGGACAAGTCAAGAACAGAAAGGAAACAAGCAGTGGGTCAGCACTTACATTCAGCTAAGAGATCTTTTGGCAGTGACAGTCCAAAGACAGTAACAAGAATCAAATGAAATGAATTTTGGCAACTGATAAATACCTTCTGTTCCAGGGTTAGCTGATACTTCTGTTTAACTCTCTTACACTTGTTGAACCAACTATTCTCATCCATGATGAAAGGAGGCCCGACATTTTCTGGAGTGCTGCTTTCACTACCACTGCTTCCCAAAGTCCTCAGCTCTTCCTCATCACTGCTGATACTGTCAGAACTGGGAAGATTAAACATTTAAAAATAAAGTTAGTATGTTTTACTCCATTAAGAAATACTTCTCTATTTATTAAGCTACTGGTGAGCAAACTCCAAAATATTTAGCACTCCATATACAATTATAGTAATGATATTATGAAGACTTTAGCTTCCTGAAAAAAATGACAATCTAGTATAGACTGCCAACTCCCTCTCACACAGTCAAGCCTTGAGATGTTACAGAAGTTCAGCTGAGGCTTACAGACATAAGGAATTAACACAAGAACTGTGAGAATGTTCTGAGGAGAGAGAAAAGATTTCCAGAGAAGAGAACCAGAAAACCTAGATGTTTTGGAAAGAAATTTCTGAGTTCTTTCTGTCTCAGGTAGAATCACTGCCTGTCCAGTACCCACTGCAGTGCAGACAAACAGCACTACCAGCCTAATGTCAGTGAGATATAATAGGTTAGTGTTTGAGGTCAGCTCAGCTTTAGCAAAGAGAAGACAATAAGAGGTTCAGAAAAACTAGTCACTTCTAAGCATTTTCCACTGGGGAAAGAAGAAGCAGCAGAGTTAGAAGAGAGGAAGCACTGCTTACAATCCATATCTAAAATTCTTAATGCTATCCATACAGGAGGACAAAATAAGGTTAAGAGAAAACAATAAGAAGAAGAAATTAAATGAAGAAGTGCAGTAAAACGGATGTCTGGTTTAGAAGAGGAAGTGTTATATTTAAAGAGAAACAGAAAAATACATTTTAAAATATAAGCAAGATATTGACATAAGCAAAAACAATACAAATATTCTGTAAAATCTTAAAAGTATTAAATAAAATCTCTATCAAATGAAGAAGCAAAATATGAAAATATAGTATATTCAAAACAAAAAAATAAGATGACAGAATAATCCCTAATACAAAATAAGTTACAAAAATCTTAAATGGGTTAAACTCAACAGTAAAAGCTTAATTTTTAAGTTTAATTAAGACAAATAAGGACTCGAATGCCTGGGTGGCTCAATCAGGTAAGTGTCCAACTTATGATTTTCGCTCAGGTCATGATCTCATGTGTCATGGGATCAAGCCCCCATTGGGCTCTGTGCTCAACATGGAGTCTGCTTGAGATTCTCCCTCTCCCTCTTCTCTCTGCCCCTCTCCCTGCTCACATGCAATTGCTCTCTAAAGTAAATAAGGACAAACAACAAGTTGCCTACAAAATACATATGAATACAGAACAATTAAAGAGATGGAAAGCACACCAAGAAAATATGACTCAAAACAAATCCAGGTCAGAAATCATAATTTCATAGGTTTACACAGATATAATGGTAGAAAATATCAGAAGGATCAAAGAAAGATATATATTTCATTTTCTGTGATCTGTGTTTGCACTTGTTGGGCTCCAGAATCTAGGGACCAAGTATGTTGCAAATATGAATCAGAAACCTCTCCATAAGGAAAGACTCTATCTCCAAGGAGATGCTCTCAGTTAATGATCTAGAAAACAAATCAATAAACAAACACACACCAAAGGAAATTTGCCTGTCATAGCCATGGTTTTTAGTGATCTAGAAAAAATAAAGCAGTGGCTGATGATAAACAGCTCTGAAAAAAACAGACAAACAGAACTTCTAAAAAAATTCTATTTGACATTAAAAATTAAATGGATGTACTAATAATCAGATACAACCGAAGAGGGAATTAATAAAAGATATGAAGAAATTATAATTATTTATTAAAGATTTTCAATATACTTAGAAAAAATAACTGCTATGCTAGAATAGCATATCCAGCAAAATTATCTTCCCAGAAATAGGGCAGTATAAGTGTACATATTCAGAAAAATAAAACCTGAGTGCTGTACCAATAAATTCTCCTAAAAGAACTTCTAATGATCATATTCCAAGAAAAAGAAAATGATCCAAGAAGAAGCAGTAAGCAAAGAAAATTTGAAGCTTATAAGTAAACCTTAATATATATTGAGAGCATGAAACACTAACAATGATGCCTCCTTTGTGGAATTTTAAAATACATCAATGAGAGACCTACAATTCTGGATAACATTAGCATATGTCAAGAATGATATGACTAGAGTTAAAATTATACAAAGTCCTCATTTATATGAATAGGTAGTAAAGATACTAACTTTAACTTTTAAAAATGCATATTAAAATCAATGGAGTACCAAAACAAGAAGAGAAGTATAGTATGTAACTCATACACTAGTAGAGAAATAAAATGGGAGGAGAGGAAAAAATCAATACAAAAAGAAAAGAAAGAGAAAAGGAGAAATAGAGAAAGGGTAGAAAAAGAAATGCCAAAAATGTAGAATAGAAAGCAAAGAGACAGAGGCACCTAGTGGCTTGGTCAATTAAGCATCTGACTCCTGATGCAGGCTCAGGTCATGATCTCAGGGTCATGGGATAAAGCCCTGCATTGGGTTCCAAGCTCAGCAGGGAGTCTGTTTGAGATTCTCTCTCTCCTTATTCTTCTGTCCCCACTCCTGCTCTCTCTCTCTCTCAAATAAATAAATAAATCTTAAAAAAAAGAAGGCAGGGATCCCTGGGTGGCGCAGCGGTTTGGCGCCTGCCTTTGGCCCAGGGCGCGATCCTGGAGACCCGGGATCGAATTCCACATCGGGCTCCCGGTGCATGGAGCCTGCTTCTCCCTCTGCCTGTGTCTCTGCGCCTCTCTCTCTGTGACTATCATAAGCAAATAAAAAAATAAAAAAAAAAAAAAAGAAGGCAAAGGGTACAACAGTAGATATCAATCCAAATGTATCAGTAAATGTCCTAATCACCTCAGTTTTTTTTTAAGATTTTACTTATTTATTCATGAGAGACACACACAGAGAGGCAGAGACATAGGCAGAGAGGGAAGCAGGCTCCTTGTGGGGTGCCCGTTGTGGGACTTGATCCCAGGACCCCGTGGTCATGACCTGAGCCAAAGGCAGATGCTCAACCACTGAGCCACCCAGATGCCCTCACTTCAGTTTAATGAGGACTGAGTGTTACATGCAACTGATGAATCACTAAATTCTACCCTTGAAACTAATAATATGCTATATGTTAACTAAATTGAATTTAAATTTAAAAAAAGAAGACAAAGTCTTTTAGACTAGATTTTTAAATTCCAGTTAAGTATATATTGATGAGCATTGACTAATATACGGAGCCGCTGAATCACTATATTGTACACTTGAAACTAACATAAAATGGTATGTTAACTACACTGGAAATACAAAATTCCAGTTAAATACTATTTTTAAAAGATATACCTAAAAAAAGGACACGTTGAAAAGCATTCTATTTCATAAATTCCTGCTGTACATTTTTTCATATATTAACATATCTGAAATCAGGATACAACTTATAGTTGATGACATCTTACCTGCTGCCAAACCAGTTTCTCATATATTAATGTCTCTGAACTGATATACAACAGAAGGCATGTCAGGTTAGATTAAATATGATTAAAAAAAGATTAAAATATACTATAAAATGCTAACCTAAAGAAAATTGGTGGGACTCTATAATAGACAAAATGGACTTTAAGGGACAAAAAATTACTACATATTTATGGCTACTACATATTGACAAAAAATTCATTATTTCAGGAAAATCTAAGAATTCAAAACTTAGATGTATCTTTTTTAAGTTAGATTCAAAAACCAAAAAGCAAAAATGTAAACTACCACCTGAAAAAAACTGAAAAATCAGATACGACAATGAAAGAAGTAATCAACTCAATTAAAGAGATGAAGCATAAGAAATCATAATAAAGGATACAGAGTATCAGAACAGTCATAACAAGCACAGTCTAATGAATATAGTACCCAGTCATTAGAATACTGACCAATTCTAGGCCAAATTCAAGAAACTATTATTATATAGCCCTACAAATTTCAAGAAACTATCATTATATAGCCAATCACAACTGTAAAAAAAGCCCTGAAAATATGTGAAAATTAAGAATTACATTTCAAATATTCTTTGGTCAAAAAATTATAATGGAAATTTTACTTAAAACAACTAAAATAAAAAACAGTTTATCAAACTTCTATAAGTTTATAAAGCCAAAGTAAAGTAGTACTTGAAGGGATATTTGTAGCCTTACATACTTATAAGAAAAGAAGTAAATTTAAGTACTGAGAAAGAAAAGATCATAAAAATTCTCCATAAACTGGGTATAACAGATATATCTCAACATAATAAAGGCCATATCTGACCAACCCACAGCTAAAATACTCAATGGTAAAAAGCTGGAAAGCTTACCTCTAAGATCAGAAGACAAGAATACCCAATGTCACTACCATTATTCAATCTAGAATTAGGAATCCTAACCAGAGCAATTAGTCAAGAAAAATAAATAAACAGACATTTTAATTGGAAAGGAAGAAGTAAAACTGACAGTTTGAAGATGACAATATATTATATATAGAAATCCTTAAAGACACCATCAATAAACTGTTAGAATAAACAAGCTTAGTCAAGATGCAGAATATAAAATCAATATACAAAATAAGCTGTGTTTCTACACACTAATGACAAACTATCAAAAAAATTAAGAAAACAATCCTATTTATAATTACATCAAAAAGAATAAAATACCTTAGAATAGATGTAAGAAAGTGAAAGCCCTCTACACTGAAAACTGTAAGACACCGATGAAAGAAACTAAGGCACAAATAAGCTTCAAGACATTCTCTGCTCATGAATTATAAAAATTAAATTTGTTAAAATGATCATGCTACCTAAAGCAACCTACAATTCAATGCAATACCTATCAAAATTCAATGGCATTTTTCAGAGAACTAGAACGATCTTAAAATCTGCATAGAACAGCATACACCAAACAGCCAAAGTAATCCTGAGAAGGAATAGAGCTGGAGGCATTGCACTTACTGATTTCAAAATACATTACAAATCAACAGTAATCAAAACAGAATGGCATTGGCATAAATGCAGACCTACAAATGCTAGTGTCGATGTGGAGAAAAGGGAGCCCTTGTGCACAGTTGGTGGGATTGTAAATTTGATACAGCTACTATGGAAAACAGTATGGAGTTTCCTCCAAAAACTAAAAATAGAACTACTATATTACCAGAAATTCCACTTCTGGGAATATATCCAAAGAAAACAAAACACTAACTTGAAAAGATACCTACACCCTACATTCACAGCAGCATCATGTACCATAACTGAGACATGGAAACAACCTAAGGGTCCATTAGTAGATGAATGGATAGAGGAGATGTGGTACATGCATACAGCAGAATATGAAAAATTCTGTCATTTGCAACAACAGGGATGGACCTTGAAGGTATTATGCTAAGTGAATAAAGCAGAGAAAGAGAAATACTATATGATTCCATTCATATAGTAGAATCTAAACACAAACACATGCACACACACATACACACCCCACACACAAACTAGTAGAAAAAGAGATCAGGCTTGGGGTTACTAGAGGCAGAGGGAAGAGAGAGGAGGAATTGGAGAAAGGGAAGGGGAACTAGAATAAGGTGGTCAAAAGGCTCAAACTTCCAGTCATAAGATAAATAAGTACTAGGGATGTAATATACAACATGATGACTGGAGCTAACACTGCTGTATGAGTATGGGAAGGTTTTTAAGAGAATAAATCCTAAGGGTTTTCATCACAAGGATAATTTTTTTCCCTTTTTTTAATTGTATCTTTATGAGAAGACAGATGTTAGTTGAACCTTTGTGGTAATCATTTCACAATATATATGAATTAAACTTTTATTCTGTAGTCCTTAAATTTATACAGTGATATTTATCAATTATTTTTCAGGGGTGTCTGGGTGGCTCAGTTGGTTAAGCATCTGCCTTTGGCTCAGGTAATGATCCCGGAGTCCCTGTTTAGCAGGAGAGTCTGCTACTCCTTCTGCTCCTTCCCTCCACTCGTGCTCTCTCTCTGTCTCTCAAATAAATAAAATCTTTAAAAAAATTGGAAAAAAACCTATAAAATTGACAAACTTTGGCAAGAATGATTTTAAAAATTAAGCAAAAAAAGGGTTATGAACACATAAGGCAAAAGATAACTAGAAATGAAAAGAGATAGAGATTAAAAGAAATCTCTGAACATGACAAATTTAAATTCTAATAAAATATAATCTACTAAACCTGAATCAATAGAAAACCAGAATGATTATATGACTACTAATGAAATTAAATTAGTAATATTTTAAAACTTCAAAGAATAGAAAAAGAAGACTGATAATAAGGAAGTTCCTTGCAAGGACAAGAAAGAAAATAAATACCTACCTACAATGACTCCAAGGAACTATATAAACACTTCATGTACATTATCTCATTAATCCTCATGAAAAATCCATGACATATCACTCTACTATTTAATAGATTCATCCAACAAAGGAAGATAATAAGAATAAGAGATAAGTAGTTTGCTCAAGGTCACCCTAGTAGAGGAATTGGTATTACATTAAAAAGCTTTTAAACAATATTACACTGCCTTTCAACATTTCAACGGCCAATAATACTATAGCTTTCCAAAAAAGCTGAATGGGTGTTAGACAAATAATATGGCTAATAAGGTAAACTGATGCCAGGTCACAAATGGTCTATATGATTTGCTAAGACTTATTTCTATCCTATGCACAAGAAAAGTTGATACTGATAAAAGTCTCTTATTCTAAAAGACAGAAATTCTGCAAATATTTTTGGTGGAAAAATGATAAGAGTTTCAGAAATATTCATGTATTTTAAAGAACAAAATATTTTACAATTTTTTACTGAGGCAATGAAAGAAATAGTGATATAAAAGGAAAAATAGTTTTCTTTTATAAAAAAATCTTATTTACTTATTTATTTATTTATGAGAGACACGTAGAGAAAGGCAGAGACATAGGCAGAGGGAGAAGCAGTCTCCCTGTAGGGAACCTGATACAGGACTTGATCCTAGGACCCCGGGATCACAACCTGAGCTGAAGGTAGCACTCAACCAGTGAACCATCCAAGTGTCCCTTTTTATCAAATCTTTATAATGCTTTACTATTTGTAATTGTTAAAAAGAGAGTAAGAATTATAATCACCTTCATTATTCCTTTACTTCTAATAATTAAGCATTTATTTTTTAAAAAGAAAAAATAATGGACCTTAATTTAATTTAAGGAGGTAATAGTGATGGTACCAAAGGATTTACTGATGGATCCTATGTGGATTATGGCAGAGAAAATTCAATCATGATATCAAAGTTTTAAGCATAAGCAGCCAGAATGACAGAACTACCATTCTTGGAAAGGGAAATGTTAAAAGGAAGAAAAGTTGGGAGCTGAGAAATTGGGAGTTCAGTTTTGTACATGCTCATTCGAGATGCTTTACCACACATCCAAGTGGAAGTGGCAAGCTGGCAGCTAGCTATGTTAGTCTAGAGTTTAGGGCAGCGTTCCAGGTAGAAATACACATTTGGGAAAGAGTAGCATAGATATAGTATTTAGATCCATGAAACTGGAGCAAAGTACTTAGCGAATACACAGAGCAAAGATGATTTGGGAATGATCTCTGCAACAGTCTAACATTGAGAGGATGGGGAAATAAGGAGAAACGGGGAAGAGGAGTAAGTGATCTCTTCAAAGCACTCACATGTATCAAATTGCTTGAAAGTCAAACATTGAGACAGATAAGGAAACAATTAACTACTAGATTTGGCAATGAGACATTACTGCTGACTTTGACAAGAGCACTTTCAGGGGTAAGTATTAAAGCTCAATTTGAATAGCACAAGGGAGAATGGAGGCAATAAATAAATAAACTGGAGGCACAGTTTTGTAATAAAGGAGAGGTGGCTGAAAAGTAGCTCAAAATGACTATGGGGAAAGTTTCTCTGTTTTGTTTTTAACACAGGAAAAATAACACACCTGTATGCTGTGATGTGTGGGAAGATCTAGAAAAGAAGGAAAATTAGCAGAAGAGGACAAGAGTTTGGGTGAAGACCTTAACATAAGAGGGAGGATGGGATGTAGTGCACAGGTCATAGGACTGGTTTTCCATAGCAAAATGATGATCTCTGTAAGAGCCAGGGAAAGGCAGAACATATAGGGTAGAATGTCTAGGGAGGGCAATTTAACAGCAGATGGGACTTAACAGTCTTCTTTGTATTAGCGATTTTGTTTGCAGAAATGTGCCTCTTTAAGGAAATAATCATGTTGAAGTACAAAGACTTAGCTATAAGAATGCTATGACAACATTATATTTAAAAGCAAAAAAGTGAAGGCGTCTTAGAGCAATAATAATTAGCTACTGGACGTTACAGGCCTAAAATCCATTCAAACAAAAAGGTTTAAAGATGTTTAAAGTTACATTAAGATGTAACTCAGAAAAACTGAGTATTCTCACCAGCACACAACCTAAAACTAAAAACCAGTTTTAAACATAAAATACATTTTAGGGGGATCCCTGGGTGGTGCAGCGGTTTAGCGCCTGCCTTTGGCCCAGGGCGCGATCCTGGAGACGCGGGATTGAATCCCACGTCGGGCTCCCGATGCATGGAGCCTGCTTCTCCCTCTGCCTATGTCTCTGCCTCTCTCTCTCTCCCCCTCTGTGTGACTATCATAAATAAATAAAAAATACATTTTATGATGCTATCTATTAACATATTTCACATATATTGCTTCAAAAGGTAACACTTCATTTAAAAAGACTAATGGTTAATAAACATTTTTAAAAGTTTAGCAGCACCAGTAATCAAAAAAATGCAAATTAAAACAAAAGGAAAAAACTCCAAAGGGTACCATCTTTCAGTTACAGAATTGGCCACACTTTTATTTATTTATTTATTTATTTTGCCACACTTTTATACTTAATTGGCAATGGTGGGAAGCAGGCAATCTCACATATTGCCTATAGAAACTAAATAAGCATGGCCTCTCTGGAGGCCATTTTGACAGCCTATTTCAAAAGCTTTAATAATATATATGCTTTATCCAAGAAATTTTACTTCCAGGAGTTTAACTTAAAGAAATAATCATGTCCGTTTAAAAAGATGTAGTTACAAGGTTATTAACTCCAATAGTGTATATGACAGCAAACAACTAACTGAATGTATCCTAAAGGTCTAACAATAATTGAGTAGATACATTATATAAATAATTAAATTCTATTCATTTAGGGAAATTATGCTGTAGTAGGATAGTTAATGACATGCAAAAATGTCCATTATACAGTATTAAGGGAAATAAGTATTACATGTATATTATGATTCCATCTTAATTAAAAAATATATCTATGCATAAAAAGGCTGGAAAGCTACTCATCAAAATGTTAATGCTTCTAGAAGCTGCTTCTTAAAGGTAAGATTATGAGTGACTTAAACTTTCTTTTATCTACCTGTCTTCATTTTCTAATTTTTCTATAATTAATATGTATTACCTTACCAATAAATTAAAAGTAGTAATTTTGTTAGGGACAGACTTTTACAGTTTCCTAAAATTAGAAACTGAATAGGGCTTTTTATTTTTTAAGATTTTATTTACTTATTCATGAGAGACACAGAGAGAGAGGCAGAGACACAGGCAGAGGGAGAAGCAGGCTCCATGCAGGGAGTCCGATGTGGGACTCGATCCCAGGACCCCGTGATCACGCCCTGAGCTGAAGGCCAGATGCCTAACTGCTGAGCCACCCAGGTGCCCCTGAATAGGGCTTTTTAAAAATGTATCGAACATAAGCATATCTCATGGAAGCCACCATGTGTTTAAACTACTGGTTCTTTATGACAATCAGGATAGTTTAAATCCTTCTAAAAAGAAGACCACCTCTGTGGTTAGTAACGCAAACTTGTTTATGACTAGGTTCACCTGGTATTTCCCTTCTAATTTTAGTGTTCTTTTCATAAGATAGTAGAAATTCCTCAGCATATAAAGGAAAGGAAGCTTTTTTTGCATGTTTGGATTAGTGAATCAAAGAAAGAGGAAGTTGCATAAAAATTTAGACAAAAGGTGGTTAAGTAGGTTGGAGAAAGAGCATGTATTATCAGATCCATTCCGAGGGGACCAGTTGAAAAGGTTCCATTACTGTAAAGTGTTGTAATAATTACTACAGCCTCTTATGTAAGTATGAAAGAAAAATTAGTATTTATATTTATCTTTGTATCTTAATTTAGGTCACTTCCTAAATCCCTAAAAATAGCCTTTCTACTTACATGTTAATGGCCAAACACCTAATGTCCCGCTGTCATCTTGCTCTTTAATTCCAGACCTGTGGCATATTCTACACAAACTAGCTCTAAAACTATGGACAAGTTATTTAGCCTCTCTGCATTTTAGTTTCCTCATGTATAAAATTAGAATAGTGGTGCCTATGTCACTGGCTTCTGAGGATTAAATGGGTTAATAGAAGGAAAGCACTTTGAACAATGCCTGAGATACAAGTAAATATTCAATAAGTATTATCACTATTCTTTTTACTAGTATTATTTTTGAACTATATATCTTCATAAAATGTAAATATAAAATCCAATATATCCCAAACAGTATAATTTTTTACCTGTTCAAAAATTCTTGCTGTATTCCTTTTTCAGATCTAATATACTAGAATTATCCCTTTTCCCAAGTGATCCACTTACTCAAGTTAGAAATCTTGGTACCATAATACTGTGTTACTACTTCTTCCTCACCACCTAAAGTATCTTAACACTGTCAAACAGTGACTTCTCTTACTAGATGGCGATTATTTTGGGGACAAGGACTAAACTCTTTTTCAGAATTTCATGAAGTACCTACACTCCTGACAGCTATGTATCCTTGGCAGTTAGGAAAATTTCTTTTCTACATTAGGTCCTCAATAAATCCATCTTCAGTATGTGTGCATGTGTGTATGTGTACGTGTATTACTCTTTGTTTCCCTTACAACTCTGGCCTGATATTAAACAATAACAGTTTTAAAGCATATAAAGATGATCATTCTATTCAGGAAACCAATTACGCAAGGAGACCTTCAAAAAATCTATAGATTTCATCTGATTCATTTTCAATGCTGATGAGATTGTAGGAGATTCTTAACTCTCATACAATTCTGGTAGTAGGATAAATTGGTACAACTCTTTTATAAAGATACACTTTAAGGGCCATAAGATTTCTCATTATATTTGCCTGAGTAATTGTAAATTCACAGTAGAAACAAAAAGAAAATTGATTTGTACAAAATGTTCATTATTTTTTCCTTTATAGTGGAAGGAAAATAGAGAATCTGAATGATGGATTTCAGTTTTGAACTGTCAATGTACTATTATAGAGCTATTAAAGTTATCATTATAATGACTAAAGCAATAGAAATACATGCTATTCTCAAAAAAACTATATTTATGCTGGAATTGCAATTATGTAAAAAGTGTATTTACATAAACACTAAAAATGCAAATGGAGTCTATAATTTTGAACTATTTCTGATACTTAAATAAAAGCAATTTTAATCAGATGAATATATTACACGAGATATTCAACTATAAATTAAGATTTTAATAATATGTTTAAGATGTCAACTACCTTTGGGTAAACTTCAAATATGGTGTGTAGTCTATTACAGCAGGAAAGTTTCCATCCAATCCCTCTCCCTTGAGGCAAAAGCTAAGACAAGAGACAATAAATATGTCACATAATACATAAACCTTTAAATTGATGTTAAATGTTTTAAATAATCTTTGTTAGAGACATCTGTTTTATCAAATTGCAGGTAAATTTTTTTATTTATAATTTAAGTGTTACTTTTTAATGTTACTTGTTACAAATAAACGCCTTAATAAAGATACTCTATATTCACTATTGATGACAAAGGATTGCACAAGTTAATACACTCTAATATGAATATACTATGCAAAAGAAAAACTGAGAAATCTGTTCAAACATTATTGGACACTACCTTGGTCTTCACTGGATTTAAGATGTTACTGGTGGATTTTCAAATGAATACTTGTTCATTCTTACATACAAATTCTTACCTGATATTGACTATCTCCTTAAAAATTGACTAAAAGAATAAATAAAAATAAAAATTCTGACTAATTAGAAAATGAAAGTTTTCTAAACTATATGAATAGATGAAAAGGTTTGGGTCTTAGGACTATAGAGAATGCTAAAAAACAAACAAACAAAAAAAAACAAAAAAAAACAAAACCCTTTCACTCTTTAGTCCATCCTTTTTGAGATCTTGGCAACAGGAAAATTTAGGTTGAGATTTGCCTAAAGTCATACTGGGAGTCTTATAAAGCCAGTAAAGCAACTCTAGATCACCTGGTCTCCCAATCCAGTAGTCTTTGCTTTGAATGATGGTATATCCAATTGGATAACAAAAAAAAAAAAAGTGTTTAGTTTTATGATTACCATTATTAAAAGAAAAAAGTACATCTTCTAGGAACATAAACAATAACATTTACAAGATGTATGTGGATCTTTTTTTTTTTAAAAAAATTCATCCGTGAACTCCCACCTTCTAGTTTCTTTGGTAAGTTTGCCTGTTGAAATACCATTCTAATGTGTTAGTGTCAAGGGTATGTATGTACTTTTTCATACTTGAATAAGGAGTCATCAAAAGTATCAATACTTTGTAGGAGCTTTGCTTCATTTACAGAACTATTACTAATGTAGCTTTAAGACACTTGCTTTCAGCCATTTATATAGTATCAATGGGTTACAACAAGCCAACAGTTCATGCATTTATCCCAGGTTTTCTTTCTTTCTTCCTTCATCTTTTTTTTTTAATCAAAAAACAGAATTGTGAAGGATTCAGACAGGGCCAGCAGCATGACAGGTGAAAAAAGTAAAACATTCAGAAGGATTAAAAAAACAAGATCCATATTAGATCTATCATATTCATATTCTAAACAATTAAGCTAATAACTGAATACTATTTTATTAAATTTTAAATAGAGGAAAATTACACTGACAAAATGAAAATATTTTGAAAAGGAAGTGATTAAAAAAAGGTAACCTCAGTGGAAATGAGCAGTATTATTATTATCATCATTATTATTGTTTTGCAATATTATTTTTTGATTCAAGATCTAACAGATTTTCATTTAAGTTTTATACTTTGTTGAAACTCTTGTAATTTTAAGTGATATTTTCCAAAAAATTATAATATTTCCATCATTCTTATGTTTGAGTTCTTGTTAAAAACAAACCTTTTACTTTTAGTATAACTTGGATCAATTAAAGAAATGTAAAAAGATACTCCCATAAATCTGTGAAAAACTTACATTTATATTTTTGGCACTTATGATCTTAGTCTGAAATGATCTTATTGATAGTAAAGGTAAATATTAATAATATTTTTGATGTTCTAGATACATAATAGAAGCCCAAGACACCCAATATATCATGCCAGGATCTTTTTAATTTCAATACATGAGATAATGAAAATCTTTCTGGCTTTGAATCTTTTAGTGCATCTTCTTTCATTTTAAAGCAGTTGCTGAAAAATACTAAGAGATAAGATCCAAAAACTTCCTTCAGTGCTAGCAGGGTATATAATTTTTCTACTGCGTTAATGCAGTCTAGGATTTTTTGCCCAACCTAGAAAGCAAACAGGACAGTTAATTCCTTAACTCTCAGTCTCTTTGCCCAATCTAGAAAGCAACATGATAGTTAATTCCTTAACTCTGAGAGTAAATTCTTAACTTCTGAGAGTAAACCCAGTCAGAGAACTGATGTCACAGGATAGGGAACAACATGAACCAAATATAAAATCCAGCTGTATGCTTTACTTATTAGCAAAACAAAACAAAAAAAAACCCTAAGTAGAAACCATTATGAGGTCAAATAACTTAAAAACTGAACACATTTAGATTAAGTACCTGAAATCGATAGCATTGAGTCCAAGCAGCATGCCAGCGAGCATATTTGCTTCCTCACCCAAGACAATTGCTCCATCTTCATAAAATCGTCTAAAAAATGAAATGGGTAAATATATAAATATTAAAAGCAGACTGAAGTTTCATCTATAGAAATCAGAGACCAAACTAAAGTAGAAAGAACTAAATTTTAATTAATTTATCAAAATAAAAACTACATGGATCATCCAATTCTTGTAGATACTTAGGAAAACAATGCCAGCAGTAACAAAAAATATCATTGTTTCCACTTCTCTTAAAAAGAATCCCTGACTCTTCCAAATGGGTCAAGTTTGTCTACTATTTTTCCCTAATAGTGAAGCATTTCGAATGTAATTTGAAAAGTGGCAAATTCACATTTATACTGGTCTATTTGTGAAACTATATAGACTACTGTTGTATACACAGAACAAACACAATGTTTTTCTTTAATTCCAAGGGTTATTAACTAAATGAAGAAGTACAAAGATGTGATCATTAGTAATTCATACTAATCTTTAACAACAAAATAATGGGCTAGCAGGGTATCTGTGTATGAAAGAGAAAGTGTTCATATCTGACAAAATATGAATATGAACCTTTCTGTGTTAATTCCTATAAAGCTTTCTGTTTTGGTTAATGTTAGTTGTTAAAATACTAAAATTTTATTTTAATATATTTAAAATAAATATTTTGAGAAAATATCATGATATGAGCCTAAGGTATTTTTCTACAAAAGAATGTAAGATCATTGTATTTACTTAAAAAAAATAATACTATGCAATAGCTAGTTTATGTTCAGTAAGCAGGGATCATTTGCTATATCTATTTATATTAGATATAGACCGTGGATGCCAACTTGTAAGAACCCCACTAACTAAAAGGAAAACATTTTAGTAAATGAAATTTGTCTTACTCTTTTTGGTAAAAAAGATTTTAATATGCTCATAATCCCAATGTCAATTTTGCACAGTTTGTTTAAAAATACTTTTACAAACATATCATTTGATACTTGCTTAAAAAGCCCATGAAGCAAAGGTGGAAAGAACTATCATTAGTTTCAAATTTACCATTGGAAAAAGTTAAGAATTAGGTTAATACAATTTGCCCAAGCTCATGCAGATAAACTGCTCAAGGAAGAAACCTAATTCTTACTTTAAGTTCTATATGTTTCTATTAAACCATACCATTTCCTGTAACACAAAAATATTTAAAGAGAATTTAACCTATGTTATTGGGAATTTTTAAAAAAGATTTTTACTTATTTATTTGAGAGAGAGAGAATGTGTGTGCAAGAGAGAGCATGAGCAGAGCATTGGAGCAGAGGGAGAAGCAGACTCCTCGCTGACCAGGGGAGCCCAACACGGGACTTGATCCCAGGACTCCGGATCATAACCTGAGCCAAAGACAGGAGCTCAACTGACTGATTATTGAGTCAGTTCCTAGGTGGAACCTAGGCGCCCAGGAATATTAAATGAATAAAAAGTACAAAGGAAAATAAGAGGCCACTATTTTACTCTCTGTCAGATGTAAGGCTACAAATAAATATGACAGGAAGACTAGCTGGGAAGAAATGTTTTTTGTCTCCTTGGAAATACAGGAATTTCTTTTATAGATCTACACACAAAAAAAAAAAGAAAAACTAAAAACTTTAACCTAACAAAGATTAATAAATGGAAGAAATTCCTATATATTTAACTAAGATATTCCACAAAAAGATAAAGATATTTAAATAAATCTATATACCTAAGATTTTTGTCACTGTCCCTATAGCTAAATTGGCTCTTAACAGAATTATTTTGACTCCTAGAAGAACTATGATTACAATGGCTCTAGACCCCCAAATTCCATGGGACACATGCCTGAGACAGAATTCTGGTTTTTGATACTAGGAATTACCCACTATTCCTGGCATTCCCCTATATAAGAAAAGGTCTACTTTTTTTTTTCTCCATATTGAGTCCACCATGTTTAAAAGTACATTCTAAGAGTAAGATCAAAACTATTTCTGCTTGCTTCCTAATGTCAACATTGTATTATGAACTGTTGGAAAATACCAAGCACACACACAAATCTAACTAGTTTTAGTGAAACACTTTTTGTGAAATATTTGCTACATGTGAAATACTTTTACTCATATAAAACCATACCTGAAGTGTAATGTTGCACAGATCTCATTTAATATAACAGTCTTTACTGCAATAGAGGGTGTGGGAGAACAAATGGAACACGAAGTACTAAAGAGCTGTCCAGAGGCACCTGGGTGGTTCAATCCATTAAGTGTCTGACTCTCGATTTCAGCCCAGGTCATGATCTCCAGTTGTGAGATGAGCCCAACATGGGGCTCCATGCTGCTGGGGTGGGTGTGGAGCCTGCTTGGGATTTCTCTCTCCCTTTCCCTCTGTCCCACCGTCCCCCCACCAATGTGCATGATCTCTCTTTCTCTCTCTCCTTAAAAAAAAAAAAAAAAAAGTTGTCCATTGTAGGCTGAGCATCTTGTTAGTACAGTCTAACAGTCTAAAAAAACATTTTTAATAAAATACACTTCTAAGTTTGAGATAACATTTTAAAAGTAAATTAATTCAGTATTCAAAAGAATAATGAAGTGTACTGAACTGAAAAAGATATTTTTATCATTTAGTCAAAGACGTCCTTTACATGTATTAACAGAATAGAAGCTGTTAGGAAAATTAATTTTTATTCTCTTAATCAAATAAACACCCCAATAATTTTGACTGAAAGTTTGATTCTTGTCATCAACACTTCCAAAGACTTCAAAAAACTGTAAACTTTAAACTTCTTAGTTTTTATCTCATAGAAAACCTGGAGCATTAATAAAGCTTGCTTATATAACCAAAGTTATGTAACAAATGAGCCAAAGATAAACCCTAAGATGACTAAATTCAATAACAAGGTATACACTAAAAAAAAAAAAATTCTCTTTCTCTAGTTGAAAATATTTTTTTGTTCTAAAGCATCTAACCAAAAGAGTAAACTGAATTGCCAAAACACATTATATATGCTGAAAGTGAAAGGTAAAAAAGATATGTAAAACTTCCATGTAAAGCTTTATATGTTAGATTGTATCTCTATAAGGAAGTTTTTCATTTGAGAAGCAAATGAAAATTGTGAGCAACTTCTGATATTACTGTGATCTGGAAGAAAAACTCCACCTTTTATTAGGTATATTCTTGCCATTTGTCTGTTGACTAGAAAAATATTAAAAACCAGGAAAACAAAATAACACCTAATAATAACAGTACTTTTCCTCTCATCATATATAATTTAACTCTAATTGAAACATATCTCTATACTGCTATCTTTAGTATTCATTCTGTAAGACTATTCGAAGGCCTTTCAGGTACTTCAATAACAAATACCCTTTGGATGGCATCCATGGTGAACCACCAGTATAGATCATATAAGCACTGTACAATATCATGCTTCAAATTTTCCCCTTTGAGAGTCAGAAGTTACTCTACATACTGAACATGGAATATTATGAGAAATATTATCTTATAAACCAAAGAAATTTCATTATCACATTCTTGTTCTCTTGCCCAATTTAGTCTCTATATATGAAATTATAGAAGAGTCTCCCTCATGACATGAAAAATAGATTTTAGCCTTATAAATGTTTTATTTCATTCAATGTCCAACTGAATCAGAATGAAAACTGATGAAAAGTAAATCTCCAAAGATATTGCTAAGAATGTCAGATTCATTAATGATTTTATCAACAAATATATAATAAATTCCTATTAAGAGGCAAGAACTGTGCTAAGTACTAAAGTTAAATGGTGAACCACCTAAGCATGGTCCCTCTCCATGGAGCTTTGCATCTTTGGGGGGACAGGCAACAAACAGAAGAGAAAGGTCATTAGAGCTGATGATAAGTAGTATAAAGCAAATAAACAGGTTATTGAGGCAGAGGAAAACCGAAGGAGAACTCAACTCTGAAGAAAATCACTTAAGCGTTTAGGCCTTAAACCCGCAGAAGTCTGATCACAGAGGGCTCTATAGGCCATATAACATTAATAATAAATGTAAATATTTACAAGTGCCAAGAACAGTTACGAATGCTTTATATGAATTATCTTCTTTACCAGCACATATGCCAGAGAGGGACGAAGCATTTGTCTAAGATTCTACAGCTAGAAAGTGGTTTAACCAGGATTTGACTCTAGGAAATGTATTTGAAGAGAAAACATTTTAATGCTTTAAGTGGGAACCAACACAATCTTTTTTAACCTTTAAGAAGATTGGCTGGAAGAAAGGGGAGGAAATGGAAACCCACTTGGGACACCAACAGGGGAGTGTAGAAAGAGATAAATGAGGTACTATTGCTCTTGCAATCATGGACATTAAGGTCAAGAGATAGATCAAGATAGATTTTGGAAAGAGGACTGGCAAGATTTGCTAATTAGGCATGATTATAGAGAATGAAGAAGAAAGAGAAATAAAATATGACTTTTAGGTTCTGACTTGATCAAACATGTACCTAGGCTGTGAAACCATTTGTTAAGAAAGAGGTAAAGAGAGTTAGAGGAGGGCAGCCTGGGTGGCTCGGCGGTTTAGTGCCGCCTTCAGCCCAGGGCGTGATCCTGGAGTCCTGGGATCGAGTCCACATGGGGCTCCCTGCATGGAGCCTGCTTCTCCCTCTGCCTGTCTCTGCCTCTCTCTCTCTCTCACTCTGTATCTCTCATGAATAAATAAAATCTTAAAAAAAAATAAAGTACAATTGCTTGACGCTAGTATCATTTAAAAAAAAAAAAGAGGGTTAGAGGAGAGAAAAAAAATCAAGATATCTGAACTATCAAGCAGGGATTTAAAAGTGGTGTCATGATCATACAGGTAGTATTTAAAGCCATTCTAAAAATTCGAATGAAGATAGAATGGAAAATGAATAGAGATTAAGATCACATAATGCACGGCTGAGCCAGAAGAATACTGACCTTTCAAAGTTGTAAAGAGCAAAAGAATTCAAAAGGAAAGACAGAGACCAAGTCAGAAGAGCAATGACAGAAAAAGAAAGAAAAGCCAAGGAAGGTTATATAGGTTAAAGACAGAGGTTTTTCAAGAAAGAGGAAGTATTTAACTGTTTTAGCTGGGCAATGGTATAAACTATGGACAAGAGAAATTATCCATTTGGTAGCCTGTATATTGTTGGTATCCTTTTAAAAATTATTCTTGGTGGAATGATGAGAGACAGAACCTGGAAAAGAGTGGATACAAGAGAGACTCTGAAATGATGACAGTAGGTATAAACATTTCTTCAGAAGTGAGGTGATGAAGCAGGACACGGAAATGAGCAAAAGGAAATACAGGTTCAATGGAGAAGTTTTCTTCTTTTCAAAGTAGGAGATACTAGCTTATGTTTCTACAGGGGTGGGAATGATCCAACAGTAGGAAAGAGATTCAGAATGAGAAAAAAAGAAAGGTGAAACGAATAGAAGAGGTGAATGGGGAGAGGATCCAAAAGAAGGTGGCCCCAAACAGGAGGAGAGACATTACAACACAACAAAAAGGAACAAAGAGAATAGGCTTACGGTGTGACTGCGGCTAGGAATAAGAGATTCATTTATGGTAAGTTTAATATTCTAATGAAAGAAGGTCTGACATCATTATGCTAATGAAAATACCTCGTTCTTCCTAAATGGCAATTTTTACAGGGCACTCAGAATGCTTATTACTCTCAGGTCACATGGTCTTTATGTATGACCAAGATTATTCTTACCTTTACAACAGAATAACATCAAATATATCCTTGAAGTTTTTCTTACTTGTTTCCAGGAATTACTGCTTCCATGGCTCTTGGACAGCAAAAAAGTCTTCAAAGTTTATCCATGTTGTAGCCCATATCAGTACTTCATTTTTTTTTTTAAATACAAAGTTTATTTAGACAAGATGCTTGATGAAGGGAACACTACCTAGGATTCATCTCTTCAAGACTAATGTATTCCTACTAAACACAGAATACCCTTCATTTAGTATCTACATACAAAAGTGTTACAAAACTGTCCTTGATTTTACAATAATAAATGAAAAATGTTAAAATTCTCCAAACAAGGTATGCCAGAATTTTCATGATGTTGTTTTTCTTAAGCAGTGAAAGCAAAATAATTAACTGAAATATAAAGAGCTGAATGAGCATGAGCATGGAGAATGAGCATATTTTCACAGAATCATGATTTTTCTCCATCTCATCTAGATTTGATATCAATCAAAATATAACACTGGACATTTAGTATTAAAAAAGCACAACATGCTTGTGCAGATGTGCCACTTATTTAATGTACAGTAAAGGAATGGGAAAGGGGGAAATGAAAAAAACAGAACTATCACGTTGTAGTCAGGATGTGGTAGAACCAATTGTGTTTTCATTTTTTTTAAACAGAGAATGCGTCTTGGTCTATAGTAAGGGTTCTGGAATAAAGTAGCAGGTTCCTTCTTTAGTAGACACCTGTCTGCTGCTAGAACACATCAATTTTACCTTTGTCTTCTATTTCTGATTGTGTGGGTATGTCAGTTTCACTGACTGGCCGCCTTTCAAACAGGAATCTGATCTGCCTCATAGAGAAACTGTCTTTCATGGTAGGCTTTCCTGAGTTTGCTTAATGTTGTATGCCTCTTAAGCTTCCACTGCACTATACAGAACCTTCCTGGCCCACCACCTTCAAATTAATATGATTATTTTTCTCAGTCTTGATTCCTTCCTTGGGCTTTTCATCCACCATGGAGAACTTCGGAGTCTCCTCAGCTGCCAATTCACAAAGGAGGTACCATCCACACCGAATGAGCACGCAAGCAAGCATCAGTAGTGGCAGAAGACGCACATCATTTCTCTGAATGGCTGAATATTATCTCACTGTATGGAAAACACATTATTCATTCATTCATTCATTCATTCATCAGTTCATTGGACATTTGGGTTGTTTCCACTTTTTGGCTATTATGAGTAATGTTACTATGAACATTTGTAGAGATACTTTTCATGAACATATTTTCAATTCTCCTGGAAATATATAGGGAGTCACATGCTAGTTTATATTGTAAATCTTTTGAAGAATTGCCAGACTGTTTTTCAAAGGGGCTGCATCATTTTGCTTTTCTACTATCAATGTATGAGGGTTTCAATTTTTCCAGATCCTTATCAATACTTGTTATTATGTATACTTTTGATTTTAGCCATCCTAGTATGTGTGCGGTAGTATCTCATTGTGGTTTTGATTTGCAATTCCCTGATGGTTAATTATACTGAGCATCTTCTAAGGATTATTGGTCATTTGTATATCTTCTTTGGAAAAATGTCTATTCAAATTCTTTGCCCATTTTAAAATGTTTTATTTTCAATTACTAACTTTTAAGTATTCTTTATACATATTCTAGATAGAAGTTCCTTATCAGACACAGGCATAGCAAAAGTTTTTTCCCATTCTTTGGGTCATCTTTTCACTTTCTTGATAGTATTCTTAAAGGCATGAATTTTTAAGTGTGATTATGCCTATTTATCTATTTTTTTCTTTTGTGGCTTATATATTTGGTATTACATCCAGGAAACAATTATTAATCCAAGGTCATGAAGATTTACATTTGTATTTTCTTCTAAGAGTTTTCCATGTAAGTTTTATCCATTTTCAGTAATTTTTGTATATGCTATGAGGCAGTAGTATACAAGCAATTTTTACTAATATTTTTCATCTTAATAATGTAAAACCTTTAAACAGATTAAGATTCCAAAAGTCCTCCTTAGCTCTTGAAAGATATGTTAATTGTTCACTATTCTATCTACTCTTCTATGAGAAAAGTATTTATCAGTTCCTTTTTCACTTTGTGACAGCTCAGTAATTTTTGAACTTTTATACTTTACTCCTTGCTTCTCTTAGTCCTACTACAATATCAAGAAAATTAATATTTTTTCTGAGAAAAAACTTTTGTCGTTATAAATTAAGTACTGTGGTACAACCGTAAAGTAATAAACAGGTGTCCGTAAAACTAATTTTATCTCTTCTTTATCTTTTCCATACATGCTACTTCAAATTATCAGAATGTTTTCATTCTTGTTTGAAGTGTCACATTTGTGTTTCTTAAGATTGACTTTTCTAAATTATTTTTCGTCTGTGGGTGGGGAAAAATAAAACTTGGAGTAAATTAATTCAGTTTCTACTTTACCTACCTCTCTATTTCTCAGTCTTCCCAGCAAACTACCAAAACAATTCCCCACTTTTTTTTTTTATTTTTAGCTTGGGTTCTAATTTCAATTCTGCCAACCTCCCAACTCTGGCTATTTCACAGTAATATTTCAATCCCTAAGCCATGAAACTCTGCAAGGGTTGTTTTCAATTGCTCACTAAGATATCTTCTACCTCAGGGGGAAAAAAAAAAATCACTTGAATTCTCTAACACTATGGAGCCATGTGACATACAACTACCAGAGGATTTGTATTTCTCATTCCTATACTTCCTCCATCCAATCTTATCCTTAGATTTTCACTGATTAGTATTCTCAAGCTTGCCTGTCTTAGCTTATGTAGCTCCTCCTTCTGTACTGGGATAAACACTTGTATAATACCATTTAAAGGACGTCATTACTCTTTATCTTTGAAGAGAAAAACAAGAAGAAATCACTTGATTCAAATACTCCCAAGATTCCTAAAGGATCAGAGATCATTTCTCATTGCTCTACAAGAACTTAGATCAGACAGCATCTAGACAAAAGGTAAGATATAACTATTCTTTCCAAGAGTTTGCTTATATTTTACAAACCTAACCTTCCAAGTAATAGATATGCTTTGGCTAGAGTTTCACAATCAAATCATTTATAATTAAGAAGTTTCTTTGGTTTGAGTTCAGTAAAAAAACAAAAACAAAACAAAACAAAAAAAATAGTGTAGTTTTTTTTTTTTGAAAGACAACTTTGCAACTGTGTTTTTTATTTAATGAGAATTCCAAAATAATTCCCTACTTCCTTTCCAGGAACTGGAGCCATTATATTGACATTTAAATACTATGTGTGTGCATATAGATAAAGATTACATATTTGCATGTATGTGTGCAGATTTACTGAGCCATGTTTCTGTTTGAATAATATATGCTTATACATTGTTACAAGAATATTTTTATTTCGTGGATTTTTTAGAGCCGAATCATTTCCTTTTATCAAAAAGGACAACTAAAACCTCAGAACAAGGCAAAAAGCATTTCCCTTTAAATATTTGAACTCATTCTAAAAATAATCTATTCAAGAATTATTTCTACTCCACCCAATTGTCTAAGAAACAAAGGTAACTTAGATTATTAATGCTTTAATTTCTACTCAGAAGACTGTCATAACCTTAATGCAACTTTGTTATTGCATAGGAGATGATTATTGTGTAGACTTGGATTTGATTTCATTAATTTAGGATTTTTTAGGTTTGATCTATGAGATTCTGATACTACTTTTACTTTCAAAGCTTTAGTAACCTTAATATTTAGTATCTTTCACAATTAAACTTATTTACCAGTAATAATAAAAGAAACAAACTTTTCATTTCATGAAGTTCATCTCAAACACCTAAGAGTTAATCATCATTTCACTGCCTATCTTTAGAAATACCCCTAAAGAATCATATTGCTATCAAATAATTCAATAAATACATACCAAATAATTATGTGGTGTGGTAACAGCATTAATGATATGGCAGTAATCATTTTGTACTATATAAGCATATCAAATCAACATGTACATCTTAAACTTACAGAGTATGTCAATTACATCTAAGTAAAGTGGGGAAAAAGCAAACAAATAAACAAAATAAGAATGTACCATAATAAATGCCCAGATATTCTCCAAATCTAAAATGCCAAATATTGTATCAGGACATGGAAATTAAGATTCCAGATATATGATTTCTTTATATACGTGCCTAATTTCCTCTATCAAAACTTGTTTAAAAAAACTTGTTAAAAAAAAACTTGCTTATAGCTGTCACTGTCTTCTTCTCTTTCAGAAATATGATCTATGAGGTAGAAATAAGTATGGTAATTTAGAAGTGTCTAAGGCAGTGTGGTCCAATAGAATGTTCTGCATCTGTGCTATCCAATTCGATAGCCATTAGCCACACATGCCTACTGAACATCTGGAATGTGATATGGAAACAGAGCAAGTGATTTGCGAATTTTACCTACTCTTAATTAATATTAATTTACATAGTGGTGTGTGGCTAGTGGCCACTGTATTAAACAGTACATGTTTAAGTTATTCAAATTATTGAATATTTTCATTTACAAATACTTTTGAAATGGAGAAAAGTGATTTCTTAAATAGAATAGTGGTTTCTATAAATACAGAGATTAGTAGACCAGAATTTTATAGGAATGCCTGTTGTCCTAATATGAATATTTTTTCTACCATTGTAAAAAATATAATAAAGTCCTGTTTTTCACATGGCACGACATGTCATCTCTTAAGTGTATACAACCAAAGAAAAACAACACTGGTACAGCCTGCCGTAAAAAGACAATTGAGCGATCATTAGGTATATATACAAATTAAAACAAAGAAATAAAGTGTGGAAAGAGAAAGAACACCTTAGGAATTTCATGGTTAGATTTTTCTTCAAATTCATGGTCAGGGAAAATTCTATGGAGAGAATGAAACTTCAAGTATAAAAGTGTGAGAAACAGAAATGATTCAGAGAAAAGATATTCTAGGTATAATGTGAAGCCTGATACACCAAAGTAGATGTATGTTTAGCTGACAAATGTCATTTTTCTGAGAAGACAGTGGATTTACCTGAGCAGTACAAAAAAGAGGAAATAAAATAGCTGAGGACTTAAGAAAGGAATGAATTTTCATTCTATTTTTATGTCTAATATTTTAAATATATATCTGAAAATCAAAAGGACTTTTAAACCTGGTTGTTTTGAAGTCTCTCAGAGCTGTAGAGATGTATTCAGATAAATGCTTTTCCATGAGTGCTACTCTGATCCAGGCTCTACCCTAAAAGGAAGAAGAAACAAATGTGAAAAAAAATTACAAGTTAAAAAAAATACGCTGCCCATTGTGTCATCAAAAATATAAGCATTTTAATATGTAAAAAACAATTCAGTCAAAATATATGTTTGATAAAGCTAAAAGATACTTAAGTAGATAAGAACAGGTAAAAAGTTTGCTTACATATAGTATACATTTGTTTCTCTAGAGATATAGGGTACAGTGTATCATACTAAATTTCTATCCTCTAAAGGGACATAACTATTAATAATGAGTCAGGGACTTCTTTTCATAACTCTACCTCAATGCCCAAATCAACATGCTAATTAAAATTGAGTCCCCTTATAAAACGTGAACAGAGTCATTCTCTTCGAAAAAAATAAGCTGTCACACCACTTGCTTTAGAATATTTCCCACATACACTTTTAGAGGGAGGTTTTAGATAACTAATAATGAACCAAATTTCATTATTTATCATGCATCCAAATCATGAATTACTGAGTTTACACCTAGGACATTCTAAAAACTATTACTGAATCTTTAACCCAGAAACTCATATTCTAGCAGAATTCTAGCAGAAACTCACAGAAGCAGACAATTCTGACTAAATGTGAATAATTTAGTTTTACTTTTGAAAGGGGTAATATCATTCAATAGTTGAGACTAGTCAGTTGATTTTTTTTAAATAAATCATCTTTAGCAGAAACTCACAGAAGCAGACAATTCTGACTAAATGTGAATAATTTAGTTTTACTTTTGAAAGGGGTAATATCATTCAATAGTTGAGACTAGTCAGTTGATTTTTTTTTAAATAATCCAAAGCATTTCTCCTGGACTCTTTGTGTAGAATAAAAGAATATAAGAGGACATATTTGCAATAAGAATTTTTAAATTTTTTTTAATTTTTATTTATTTATGATAGTCAGAGAGAGAGAGAGAGAGAGAGAGAGAGAGAGAGGCAGAGACACAGGCAGAGGGAGAAGCAGGCTCCATGCACCGGGAGCCCAACGTGGGATTCGATCCCGGGTCTCCAGGATCGCGCCCTGGGCCAAAGGCAGGCGCCAAACTGCTGCGCCACCCAGGGATCCCAGCAATAAGAATTTTTAAAGGACATATTTGCAATGAGAATTTTTAAATTTGATTACTTTCATTTTCACTCAGCCCTCCTTCAAATCTCCAGAAAATCCATTAAGATTAATGAGATAGAAAGTCAAAACACTGCAATGGCAATTGAGAACAAAGGTGACACTAATCAATGCATATGATGGTTGACTACCCACATGGAAGAAAAAAGCATTCTTTAGAAATATCTACAACTCTACTGAATTCACCAAACTTCTGGACAGGAAGGATCAAGAAGCAATCTAGACAGTGGTAAAACCTGACCAACTAGAAGCAGCAGTATTTTTAGGAAATAAAGAATGATATGGGTGTGATTAGCACAGGCAATTTGCCCCTCAGCTCAAAACCTCCTTTAGCTTGCATGGTGCTCAGTCCACTGCTTCTGCAGAGTAAGCCTTGGGGAACTGAAAATTAACTGTGGCTCATGGGACAGATGAAGGAAGAGGTAAACCATTGGTCAGGGTCAGCAATCCCAAATTTCTCTCTTGAAATTTCCTTTGAAAGACATGGAGGCTGGTAATGGTGGCGTAAATCAAAAGGCTAAGATTTCACCAGAGCAGAAGCTGGGAGAGTTGCTCTCCAGAGAAAGTCAGACACAGGAGACTGTGCTATTGCTAGATAAGAAACGTGAGGAAAGTCCTGCTTCCTGATTTATTAATTTCAATCCATGCAAAACTGGGCTGCACCTAATTTCCTGTCCTTAGATGTTTGTGGAATTCTCTATTATATTGTGATAATACACTGTGCTAATTTTAACAGTTTCTTTTCCTTCAACAAAAGAATTTTTACTAGAATAGACGATAAACAGACTCATAAAGGTTGTGGGGCCATAAAATAGGGGTCAAAAAACCAGATTTAGGATTTTAGACTTTATCAGTTGAGTAATGACAAACCACATAGAGTTGTTTTTTTCTTTTTTTTTTTTCTCTAGAGACACAAATACTCATTTCTTTGTTACTGGAAGTTTTTGAAAAGTAAATAAATAAACAGCAGCCACCACTTCTTAAGACTGTAATTAATATATGCTAGGCTCTGTTTTAAGATACATTAAGAAATTCAGATACATTAAGATATCTAATCTTCCTCAGGGCACCTGGGAGGTCAGTCACTTAAGCTTCCGTCAGACTCTGGATTTTTGGCTCAGGTCAGGATCTCAGTGGAGCTCCACACTCATCAGGGATTCTGTCTAAGATTCTCCCTCTCCCTCTCCTTCTCCTCTCCGCCGGTTTGTGTTCTGTCTCTATAATAAATAAATCTTAAAAAAATATATATATATATTTAATTTTCCCAAGAATTGTATGAGTTAGGTTATAATACTATCCTCTCTTTTTTCTAAGAGGAAATAAAAAATAGACAAATTAAGAAGATAGGAAACATCTCAACACCAAACGAACCAACTTAATTGAATTAAAACCTATATACCCTATCTTCCCTCCAGTTTCAAGGGATAAGCTGTAATCGTTTAAGGAAATAAAAAGACAAATTACAGAGTTATCAAAGATATCTGCATTATATGCATCTGACAAAAGACTCATTTATAAAATACAAATAATTCTTACAAATCCATAATGACTCAATTAAAAATGGGGCCTGCAAGGGGAAGGCTTGAACTATAGATTCAATTTCTTTAGTGAACATCAGAATATTCACATGTTTTCTTCATTTTTATATTAGTCATAAATTTTTTCAAAGAATTTGTCCATTTCATTTAAAGTTTGTAATTTATATGTATGAATTTATTCATAATATCCTTGTAGGATTTTTAATGCCTGCGGGGTCTATGGGGTCTCTTCTTTATTCCTAATAGGCCTCTTCTTTATTCCTAATACTGGTAAATTTATAATCTCTCTTTTTCTCTTTATGAATAGTCTTGCTAGAAGTTTATCAATTGTATTAATCTTTTTAAAACCACCAAGTTTAGGTTGTTTTTTTTTAAGATTTTATTTATTTATTCATGAGAATACACAGAGAGGAGAGAGAGAGAGAGAGAGAGAGAGAGAGAGAGAGGCAGAGACACAGGCAGAGGAAGAAGCAGGCTCCATGCAGGGAGCCCGACGTGGGACTCGATCCTGGGACCCCAGGATCACCCCCTGGGCTGAAGGCAGGCGCTAAACTGCTCAGCCACCCAAGCTGCCCGCAAGTTTTAGTTTTATTGATTTTCTTCTAGTGTACATTTTTTTCATTTAATTCAATGTTTGCTCTTCATTCTTTCCTTCTTTTTGAATATATTACTTTTTAAAAACAGTTTCTTCAGGTGAAAACTCTGATCACAGATTTTTAGCCTTTAGTCTTTGTTTATATATACCTAAGAGCCTATTTAAGCCTTTTTTCCTCTAAGCACCAGTTTTTACATTTTTATTATCAATACTTTCCATATATTTTTCAATTGTAATTTCTTCTTTCAGTTGACTCACCTAAGCATTTTCTAGGTATCTTTTGTTATTAATTATAGCTTAATTCTACTGTTATTCCAGAATATACTTTAGATGATTTCAATCTGAAATGCACATGGAAATGAATTGTAACTCAGCCAAAGATAAATTTTTGTTTAAGTTCTATGTTTGGTATGAATGAATATTTTGTGGTTTTCTATTTACACTTTATTATATACTCCAGTTTTCTGCTACTACTAGTCTTTATATTTTCTATTACAATTACTTCGAAGTTCATTATCTGCATCTCCCATAGGTCTGTTTCAATTGTCTTTTTTATATTTCTTAGTTTTGGTCATTAGATCTTGTTTCCTGGTATACTGGTTTTTGATTGAATATTGGACATTGTATATAAAAGTTTGTAGCTGTACTAATGCTACTACTTTTCCTTAGATATATTTTCTTCAAGGAAGCAAGTAGTGTAGTTGAAAATCACTTTGCACTATTCAAGGACACCACTTTTAGGTCTTTTTTGGGCTGGTCTTCATCTGAATTTCCCTTATTCCCAAGGTAGAGCCTTTCTGGGGTCTCAAATAAAAGCCTAGAATATTTTACAGGGCCCCTCCAACTTATTTGACCTGGAACTCTAAACTTTGTTTCTCCAGAACAAGACTGTGAAATCCTAATCAGCTTTTCTAGCCTCCTACCTGCTGCTTTTGGCTAAGTTTATGAGACTTTTGCTCTGTGCTTAAGGTGGCTAATAACTGGCAAATAGCTCACAAGAAGACTGCATATATGACTTCAGACACATATGTCTACAGACCCTTGATATATTAAGTCCTGGTTTCACTGGCAGTTCCCAGCTCCCATTTCTGTTTCTCTAGCCCAGGGGAACTAAAAGAACCCTTAAGAATTCTCTGATTAGCCTCTATATGAACTATGTGAACAGATAAATGCCCTTAGGCCAAAAGCCAAGATGAACGTAATGCTCACCTCATATACCATTGTTCTATCCAGTATTGTGGCCACTCTAGTCCTCACAACTTGGTTGTTCTCTTAGGTCTTAAACTTGTTGCTTTGCGTACTTTATCCAGTCTTTATAGTTGTTCTTGGCAGAAGAGTTGCTCTGACATAAGCTATGCTGTCATCACTAGAAGCAGAAACTGATTCATTTCTCACCTCCAGGATCATATCTTTTTTTTTTTTTTTTACTCCAAACTCTTCTAACATGACTTTCCCTCCATATGCATTCTCCATAGTCTACTCAGTTCTAGTATTTGATAACTCCAGTGTATCTGTGATTAATATCCCCTCTGCCCCTGCCTCAGCCTCTTTCCATAGAAAATTTGGCTAACTTGCCTCTACGAAGAGCAGGGACAAGGTCAGCTTCTGAACAAAGGAAAAAGTAAAAAGTAAACAAGAGCATTAGTCTTAAAAAGACAAGGAGGGATTAGGGATTTCTGTCCTAAGAATGTGTTAAGGACTACATTCATAGTTCTGACATAGTATAGGTGCTCAATAAAAATTTATCTGATGGAAGGATGCATGAATATATGAATGGCTGATGTGACCAGCATATTCAGAAATTGGTCTAATATGTCAAACTCAGTAACAGAAGGAATGTACAGGGTAAGCAACCACAAACTAGGAAAGCCTAACTCACCCACAAACAAGTACTGTTCTTAAAAACAAAGAAAAAGAAAAACACATATGCGGGAAGGCAAGAAGAACTCAAGAACAGAACAGAGCTCATATTCTGGAGGGAAAAACCAACAATAAAAAAAGGAAGAAAAGGATTGCTTGAGCTTGAAATCAGTTGGAATACCAAGAAAATTCAAATGAAATATCTGTAAGGTAAATAACAGTAGTAACTAAGGATCCAATTAGGGGAGTTTCTGTCAGAAATCATATATTATACTTATAAGTAATCAGCCGAATAGCAGATGGGAAAAGTGGGTGTGTTCAGAAGGGAGTGAAATCATTGCCTGCTGAGATGAAGTTAGTTTTCTGAGTCCTAATTTAATCTGAAACTTAAAATAGAAATCCCCTGGGGCACCTGGGTGGTTCAGTCAGTTAACCATCTGCTTTCAGCTCAGGTCATGATCTCAGGGTCCTGGGAGTGGGCCCCACATAAAGCTCTGTACTCAGTGAGAAGTCTACTTCTCCTTATCCCTCTGCTCCTCCTCCTGCTCATACCCCTCCTCTCTCTTTCTCTAATAAACAAATAAAATAATAAAATAAAATAGAAATATCATATGCAGAAATCCCATTCCCAGAATCTCTGCATATTATAGCAAGGCTAGCTGCCAACATATCTGAGATGGAAAGATTACAGACATGATCTTCAATTCAAATATTCTATTCCATTGTTAGGCTTTGTTTAAGCCCTGGAGAAGAGGCTCAGCTGGTCATGGACTGAGCAAAGAAAGGGACTATCAGCATTTCACAGATCTCAGCTTAGAGTGACTAAGTATCAGCTCTCCCATGGTGGTAAGTTTCTACCATATGAATCTAAGATGTGCAGTAGTTCTAGGACACAGACAATCCTGATTCAATTAATGAAACTAAATTTAAATAATGTTTCTATATTGAATTAGTCATTGTTCTGTAAAGTATCTTGTCTTTCACTGCTTAAAATGTCATCCACACAGCCCTAAAGGTATAACCAAAGGTATTCTGCTTTTTACGTAGAATTCAAAAATGAAGATCTGTTTGGTTTCAAAGTGAACTGAGTTGCACAGTTTAGAAGGTAAATTTGGTGCTGTGGTTCTGGTATGTTTTCGTAAGTGTCAAGGCTGGTAGTCACTCTAGAAGGCATCTCAAAGGCTCAATAAACCAGCCATCTGAGGTATTTGCTTAATCCTTCAATCTTGACAGTTGGCAGGTGTGATTTACTGAGTAGATTAAGTACTTTGCTCTGCCCACTGCAATGAATAAAGACAGAAGTAATCTTTGCTTGCAGACTTCCCAGCATAACCAGGCAAATCATAGATCTCTCTTTTCCCACAAATGGATTTGTTTGAGGCCTGAGCAAAACAAAGATATAAATGTAGGATTTGGAACATGATTGTTCTTTGGTGTTTTGCTACTCAACAATGGTTTTGTACAGAATAAATATTAACTCTCTCTGCTGGGCAGCATCTTGCTACACAGGGCTTAGTCACAAGAGTCTTATTAAGAGAGGTGGTCAGCTGGGGTTTGTATTTCTGCACTCCACCCAGGTCCAAATGCTACATTTCTGATGTTTGTTAACTTCTCAATTACCTTTTGTATTTTGGTATAATCTAGTTCTATAAATATATTCTCTGCTATATTGAAGGGGCTTAGAATACACTTGTCATGTTAATTGTTCCTTCTTTTAATTTGAAAATAAATAAAGTTTATGTGCCACCTGGGATAGTTTCTATTTTTATAGACTTGATTCATTCAAATTATAGCCTGCCTTTTAATCTTAACCCACAGAAACCAAGATATTCTTAAACCACAAGGAAAACATGAAAAGAAAAATGATACAAACCCAGCAAAGATGCAAAGGGGAATTCAGATTGTACATTTTTAAGCCTGTAGTCTATCAATTAGAAAATAAATGCATAAAGTCAAAAGTTTGAGAAAACAGAGGTCAAAGGATATGAAGCCAATATTATGGCTAAGATGTTTTCTATAAGAAAAAATATTTTTAAAAATCTAGCTATGATTGACTTAAAGACGAAGGCATTATTTGGCTTGAAAAATGTGTGAGGCAGAGAGGAAAACTGATTCAGTCTAAAAAAGGGTAGGAGGTCCTGAATCAGAAAGTTAACTCTTGCTCATACAGCCCCCTGGTTGGACTGGGAGGAGGCAGTGAAGGAGGGAGCAGCAGTTTTAGAAAGTGAACTCTACACCTTTAGTCTTCACAAATCATAGCTATAAACTTTACCCAAAAATACACTTCCATATTACAAATTTAAAAATGTTTATGTTTCCAATTATTTCACTAAATTTAAATATTATAAATCTTATTTTTTATAAATTTATTTTTTATTGGTGTTCAATTTGCCAACATATAGAATAACACCCAGTGCTCATCCCAAGTGCCCCCCTCAATGCCCGTCACCCAGTCACCCCCACCCCTCGCCCACCTCCCCTTCCACCACCCCTAGTTCGTTTCCCAGAGTTAGGAGTCTCTCATGTTCTGTCTCCCTTTCTGGTATTTCCCACTCATTTTTTTTTCCTCCTTTCTATAAATCTTTTTTTTTTCCTTTCTATAAATCTTATTTAAAAAAATCTTATTCAGGTTTTGTTTACAAAATATTTAATCTCAATATATCACGGTCAATACCAATCATTTTCCAGAAGAAAAAACATCCTAAATAAAAATAGATGCAGGAACAATAAACTCAGAAACTATACATTTGAAAGATGATCGTTATATTTTCATTTATTATAGACATGTAATTTGTAAGTATGTAACTATGAAATAATGAAATGAATTATGTTGATCTTAAAAACTGTACCTATTTTCAATCTTTACTTTCTACTTAGGTTTCATTCTGTAATTCTTAAGTGCCAAAAATAGTAAGGAAACCTAGTATGACAATGCAATAATAAAATAAAACTCCTACACCAAAGCTGATACAGCTTATATGAGGTCAGACTTTTTATAGTCTTAAAAACTATTGATGACTTCAAAGTGCTTTTATATGGGTTATAGCTATTGATATTTACTGTATTACAAGTCAAAACTAGAAACTTCTAAAATATTAGGTGATTAAAAAAAATAAACATGTTAACATAAATAACATACTTTATGAAAAATAACTCTTTTCCTAAACAAAAATATTAATGACAGAAGTGGTTCTGTTTTACATTTTTTTCAAATTATTTTAATGTATGGCTTAATAACAGAACTAGATATCTGCTGCTGCATTTAATGTTATAATGTGTTGTTTTGGTTGAAGCATATGAAGGCTATCTAGCCTCACACAAATAGCTGCACAAGGGAATCTGTGATAGCCTTTTCAGATAATTGTGTATATTCTCCTTTCATTCTACATTAAAACTCAGTAACTGATATTTTCTTAAAGGCTAATTGCAACACAGAAAATATAACCATATCAATGAACTTTTTGTACTTCATTAAATCCATTAGTTTAAACAGATCTCTTACCCACGCAAGATTTTATGATTCCATGCATTGATCATTTGGTAATTATGAGTTTTGCAGGTTTACCAAATGCGAACACATTTCATTCAATAATTTAAAAATACATTTGCTAATATCAACATCACTATTATCAGAAAAGTCTTTAAGTACAGGGAAACTATTAGGCTTAAGATGGTGAATATAAGTTTTCTGAGATTCTAATTTTTAGGAAAGTTTTAATTTTACCATTGGCAACAAACCCTGTCACAGCTGTCTCCCTTCAATTAACAGGCTTACTTTGTTCATTTTTATTCAAGAAAACCCTAACAAATGCCTAAGTCTAAAAAAAATAGTTTTTTATGCTTTTTAGGTAAAAATAGTATTACGCAAGTGTCTAATTCAGCTCACAATTCAAACAACTGCATGAGCAGTTCTCCTTGAGACAACCATCATATTTCAGTATGCTGCAAATGCTTTATGCATACTTTCCATTTTATTACTCAGGATATTAAAAAAGATAGGCACACCAAGGCTGAGATTTAATAAACTAAATCTGCACCATCATGGACGTCTTGAAGAGGCACTGGTTTTTCTCCTCTCCTTTCCTTTCCTTTCCTTTTCTTTTCTTTTTTCTGTCTTTCTTTCTTTCTTTCTTTCTTTTTTTGACTTAGTACAATGGGAAAAATTCAGTGATTACTAGTAGTTTGATGCCATTGCCTTACTTCATGCTTAGGAACCAGCAATTTTGTCATCATTTTTTTCTGTATAAGTACTCCAAGTGTCAAGACAGTGCAGAAGGCAAATAACATCTTGTTACTACAGGAAAATACTTTTGACATTATGAACCCCCAGGATTCAATGGGACACTGAGAGCCACTGGTTTAGGGAACTTAAGAAATGTAGAAACTTCACAGAACAGGAAATATTTTACTGTGATTCTCAGAAAAGAATTCATAGGACTAGCTTCAAACCTTCTTGCTATTCCTAAGGCAACAAGGAAGATTCAAGAGCATTCTAAATAACTATATGCAGCTTAAAAAAACAGAAACAAGACTATAAAAGATATTAAACATGGTCAAGTGCTTAATTCCAGCAAAGAAAAAAAATAGTTTATATACCAAAGAGCTCAGAATTTTCTATTTGGGTCAAAACTGCTGAGGACTAGATTATAAACATTGTATATGATTATTTATGTCTTACCTTAGCTCTAGAGGAACTGACATTTTCCATATTTTCAATGCTGCAGATACAATTCTGTGAAACTTTCCGGCAAGCCACTCTGATATAGTCCCAGAAGCTACGAGGACTTTCATAACCAAACCAGGTTACTTGACCTTCAGGAGACAAATTGCAATACAAAATAAAAGAAAACTAGACTAGAAAATTCAAAATGCAAGAATAAAATTCTGAAAAGTAAAAGCCTAGTGTGCCATAGCAAAAGGGCACTGACCCGAATGGTGAAAATCTTTAAATCTAGTCCTTCTCTACCTTTACTTAGCTGTGCTATGGGTAATTTATTTAATGGATCTGGATCACAGTTTTCTCAACAACAAAATCAAACAAATGAAAGAAAAAGGGACCAGACACTAAAAGATATCTTGCAGTTTAATACTCCATTATTCTAAGAAAGTATTTTATTTAGATAGCTCCCAGAAAACCCTCCTTATGGTTCTAGTTAACCATTAATTCACATATCATTAGTTGCATTCTAAAGCTTTCTCTACTTAGAGAAACAGAAAAAATAACAACACAACCCCTTTGCTCTTCTTTATAAGGAAACTTCAAAGGAATGAAACAATGTGCGGTCTATCCTCTAAGTAAACATGATGAATTAGAATCCTACATTCACTGATCATTCATAATAAACCCAACCATTCTCATCTAGAAAGCCATAAAGTTCCCCTTTGTCCTTCATCTGCTCTCTTCTAGTTGGCAACCCATGAAAAGTCCTTCAGACATTTACTATTATAATTTTTCATATATGGGTAATTATGTGTCTATTCAAGAACAAATGTTCTTTTGCAAACAAACATTCTGACATCAGTATTAATATTTCTATGCAGGACTCTAAGTAGTGGGTCCACTGCACCGTTTTGTAGTCCGAGCATTTTTAATTAGGATATGAGAGACATCTTAATTCTTTCTGTAGTTTTCTGGAATGATTAGTCTCACCTAGGGAATTTGTTTAATCTTAAAGTAGAAAGATCTGCTTTTAAATTTTAAATCTGGACCTCCTTAATCACTTGTTTATCTCAAATCTTCCTGTCCCCAGTAATAGCATCTCTGTAGTAATAACAAAAGTATTCTAGTCAGAAAACACGATTTTAGGAGCAATGACTCAAATAACAGTTCAGTGACTTCCAACCACAGCATCCATAAAAATGAGCTGCTTTTTAAAAAATACCCATGCCTGGGCTCCACACCAAGGTAAATAACCAAAATCTTTAAGGGCAGGCCCAGGCACAGGTATTTTTTAAAGAGAGTCCACTGGTGTTTCTAATAATATATTTATGGTTAATTAACCAATAGAAATTATACATGATAGGTAACTTCTATTAATCATTCAGGACATTTATAAAGTCCTTTTCTTCTTGTAAGCCATGTATAATCTCTACAGTGGGTCAATCCCTCCCTATGTGCTGACATAGTACCCTATGTTTATCCTTATAAATGTTTACATGATTATCCTATATATTAGGTGGTAAAATCAGTAAGGCGGGGATTATGTCTTGTTTGTCTTTAAATCAATCTCCAGCATTTAATGCTTGGCTCATAGTAGGCACTCAGTAAATATTTGTTAAATAAATCAACTGTAAATCACACAAAACTTCAGCTTAACTGCAATGCACATAAAATTTGAATTTTAAAAATCTAAGTATCTTTCTATAGTGATATTCAATGACAATCTGGTATTAAGACATGTGCATTCTAGATTACAAATGTCAAACATCTGAACAAATATACCTTTGCCTATATAAATAAAAATACAAAATCATCCATGGAGTCCTTATTCAACTCAATGTCTCTATAATCTGTTTCTTTAAAAATCAAATCTTACTACCTACAAATAGAAATCTTTAGGAAAATTTGCAATCTCCTTCCTCTCAATCTCTCCCCATCACTTTCCTTTGCTCCCTCTGTTCTTTTAGTTAAAAAAGTCCTAGTTCACTACCTCAATATAATTTGTCTTTAACACAATTTTCATGTAATAAATTTGTTAGCCATTTGGAGAGGAGGCAAGATGCCTACTGGTTAGGAATATGAACTTTTGAGTCAAGGGAATCTGGATTAGATCACTTTCTAGCTATGGATCTTGAGCAAATGAGTTAATCTCACTCTATAAATCTCGGTTTCTTCTGTAAGTTGACAATAATGGTAGTACCTACATGATAACACTATTGAGAGTATTAGATGAGATAATCTCTGTACAACAATTAGTATATAGCCTACAGATGTTAACAATTATTACTACTGTTATTATTATTATCACACAGTTAAGGGACTAAGCTCCCCTGTACTGTAAAGGAAGTAGAAATTGGATGCAAAATTAAATTTTTCCCCTTACTTGCTCAGAATCTAGAAAAATCCTTAAAATTTACTCCCAGTCCAGCCTTTTCCCTTATCAACCATTTTAAATTTACCTCCCCAACATACTTCTTGTCTCAACTAATTTTCTTTGGCTTCTATTAATTAAGATAATTCCATAATTTAGAATGAGAGGTATAGCTCCCAGACTTCCACCAAGAAGGGACCTTAAAGGGAACATCACAAGGTTTCTCTCTTGACTTTATTTTTAAACCTTCTCATGAGTTTGACAGGGCTAACTAAGGAAAATAATTATGAGAAGGTTTAAAATAAAGCTTTGAAAAAAAACACAAAAGAATATAAAAAAGCTCCATTTTGGAGGAGAGGAAACAAAGATATGAAAAACCAAAATCTATGCTATGGTTAAACAGAGAAGGCATAGGCACTAAATCCTTGGAACTCCAGCTATGGGTAAGAGATGCTTTCTATAAGACTTTTACCCAAGAGACCATGGTAAGATTTCCCAGATTACAAACTGAGAAACTGAAAAATTAACACAATGACATGTCATCATGATACACAGGACCTTAAAAAAATAAACCTGTAGTTATCTTCATAACACTTTTATTAACCTAGCAAACTAGATGTGAGGATGACTTGGCTTGATTCTGACTTCCTCTTCCATAGTCACATCATTTCCAAAGTGAAGTGAATTCAAGACACTGAATTTTTCACATTCAAAATAATCTGCTTTAAGAGATGTACTCCCGTGTTAGAGCCTACCAACTCTCTTGTAAATTGTATATTCTACAATTTTATGTATTTATTAAAATAATTTCTGCATCTATGAAAAGGTTACATTTAATTTAAAATAATGGAAACATTCAATTGGTTACTTGAGATATTATTATTTGAAGATGACTTTTACTTAAACACAGATTAATAGCAAAAGATGTACTTAGGCTATTAGTCTGTAATCACTATTCAACAGAAAAATTAAGAAAACAAAGCTACAAGCAGATCATGTCTTTTAAAATAACTACTGAAGTAATAAACAATCACTCCCCAAATATTTTCATTTCCTTTAAAAATAACCATAAAAGTAAATCACACAAGTAAACAACTAATCCATATCGTGAAGAAATTTTATTCCAGAGAAGAAATACAACTGTCACTAATTCTTTTTGAAGTTCTTGATGTGTATAATATGCTTTCTGTTAAATGTTTTCTTAGAAGTTAACTTTTACCAATGATGAAGTTAAACAACTTTCCAAAACGTGCTGACATTCCATCAATCCAACTCTACTGCATTTTAAGGCAAAGAAAAAAGGGTGAAAAGCTTGCTAGACTAAAAGGTAATGTGCTACTAACCAGCTATGTTGTATCTTTCCAACTAAACTGCCTTATTTTCAAAACCTAAAAATGGCCTGTGACCTCTAGGGTCCAATATCATTCTAAAATTACTCTTCTAAAAAAAGTTTAAAAATACAATAAAATTACTCTTCTATATTTCTTAAGACATTTGTTACATCATGCAATACATTTGTGTTTTGTTTATTTCTTAGTTCACAACTAGAATGAGACCTTCTAAGAACAAGAACTAAATTTTCTAAAGTGGTTAGTTCTCTACTAAGTGGTGGCTGACATATCATCTTTTGATAATATAAAATATAAATGAATCTGTTAAGTGACTTCCTTTTTCTACCCTTTGAATTAGTGCTTACCTATCAATGTAAAGAATGAAATGAAAGCAAATGAAAAACTCATCCACAAGCTGAAGTCCTGTTAATGTTACATCACCTATATGATAATATCAAAGACTATTACCTTGGAATTGCTATTTAGCAAGACAAGTAATAAAAGAAAGGCCCATCAAATTTTAATTAACCACTCTGATATCACTGTAAAAGATTTCAGATACAGGAAAATGGTTATCTGTGGATTCGTATTAGTATTATTAGTATTTAGATGAATTCAACTTTTAACTCTTTACTTCAAATTTTCTAACAGCAATCCTGAATTTCTCACTGTTAATTTATAAAAGTCAGTTTAATATTTCTACTATATTTTTGCTAAACAGGGAAAATTCCCATTTCTGCAAGAGGGCAGTCTTTTCTTTTTTTAAAAGAAAGTACTATTTTTAGCTGAGGTTCATATTTATTAGACTATCCAGCTTTGAAAGTAATATAATGACCGTGATTAATTTTTTAAATAAAATTTCATATTAACATTCTAAAAAAAGAAATAAACACTTTAAAAATAACTTTAATTACATACTAAGCTGAATCTTAAGTATGAGTCTAGATTAGATACTCAGTTGTACTTACATAGCTAGCTCTGTATGTTACCTACAGGACATCTCAAGTAAATCATTTAACAACTATGAATTGCAGTTACTAATTTATAAAATATTATTCTTTGTTGTTGACAATTCCTTATTACAAATGTCTATAATGTGTATCTATACAATAAAAATGAGTCAATTCTTAATCTTCTAAAACAAAAAAATTAAGATAACCAGGTTCACCAAAAACCTGGAAACTGAATTTTTTTTTTTTGAAACTGAATTTGACTTAAGCTTTGTATCCCAGTAATTTTACCATCTTTCCAAGTAGAGGACAAAGATTTTGTCTTTTTCTTCTACCAGCTTTTTAACAAAAGGCTTAGAATACTGGCAGATTGAATTAGAATCCCAAAGACTGAAATCCATACAGAGAGCAACCCGTAAATGTGCAAACTTGAAGAAATCAAGCATAATTTGTTTCAGTAGTGATTAAGTCTATATGTAGCCACATAAAACAAAACTGTTTAAAATGACTATTTGTGGGAATGAGGGTTGAGGAAAAGAGAAGATGTTTGTTTTCTACTTTCCATCTTTTGTCTTAATTGCAATCCTTAAAAATAATACTATATATTTCTTTTCTAATTAGAAAACCTAATAAAAACCTAGGTCATTAAGTACAGAGCCTAGCAGTGTTTTTGCAGACAGCAGGAACTCAAACAGTTCAGGGTAAGTGAATAAAGGCATGCATTCTACCTGGGAGAAAGGAAACTAAGGAATATATTCCCACTAATGATTCCAGAATGGCAAAGCAGTTATTGATACTGCCTACGTATGTTTTATTCAGTGACTTTGGAAAAATCACACAGCTTCCCTAAGCCCTCAATCTGTATGTAATACAAATATCATTACACAGCACTTAAAAAACTGAGATAATAATTCTTATATCATTAAGAGTGACAATAAAATGTAATTGCACAAATATGCATGATTTTAAAAAGTTTTTAAAACCATGGAACTTAAATATGGAGGGAGTCACGTGAAAAAGAAAGGAGAGTAAATGAGTTATTATATTGTGTGGGTTTACAACAAGATTTTAATTTAAAAATTAGCATAAGCATATTCGTGCCCTCTGGGTTAACAAAAACAAAAATAGAAAGATTTGCAAAACCCATGCAATGTACTAAAAAAGATCACTTAACTGATACAGCCCTCCCCAGTAAGTCAATTCCATGCTCCCGTGCAGCTCAGTGGCGGGAGACATCACCAGCATAGAGTACCTTGAAGAGGTATTTGGAGATGAGCCAGCCATCTGCAACTTTGGGATATCTCTTTAAAAAAAATAAACAACAACAACAACACACAAATATTTAAGAAACCTGCCATCAAGTTTACAATTGCAAACTGAATAGCCCAAATAAGATGGCTATACATTATCTGATGCAATAAACACTATGGTTACCTAATAAATAAAATGAACTCAGTTAAAATAAATATGAGGTACACTCAGCACATAAATTAAGCTGGTCCCATGTCGCCTATTCTACCAGAGAAGGGAAGGTATCTGTAAGTCATTGAACAGGTTCCCTGTTTGCTTTCAGGGCCATCATTCTTTCCCAAACAGAATACACTGATGATGACAGGGCAAAAGGAGCAAAAGCCTGACTGAATTTGTTACCTTTGCACCTCAGAATTTATAAGAATGGTAAGGAAAATTATTATTAAACAATATGCCTTATCAAGTTTTAACTTTAAGTACATTTTTTTTTGACCATTAACTTTTCTAAAAGTTATAAGCAAATTCGTTTTGAAGAACAGTTCTTGTTTCAGGTGCCTAACAGTTAAAATTTGTACTTTTTTCTTTTGTAAATTATGAGAACAGCACTTAGATATCAAGTAGAATGTTCTTTAGTTTAACCAATGTTGACTGAATACCTACTTCATACAAAATACTGCTTTATTTCCTACAGCTTCCAATTATTGTTTAACCACCACCATCTGGAAAAGTACTGTAAATTCTTGCTATGTTGTTTGGAAATTCCTAGTACAATTATACTGCAAAACTCCAAAGCCAAATTTCTAAAGTCGCATTCCCCCAAAGTGATCTTTTCTTCTCTCATAACTGAACACCGAAATCTCTAAAGGGACATGGTTCCATATACTCTGTCAAATATTTATACTCTTTATGAAACCAAACAAAACCAATCACACATATAGTCAGTTATATATGAAAATGAAAGGAAGAATATATATATAGTTTGTGCTATCGGCTACATCTATGTGTCGACCACAGACTCTCTATCCTCCTACTTCAACATATAACATTTTTAATAAATATTAAATTTGGAAACATATCCAAAAGGAACTATAATTTGGTACTCTAGTTGAACCCACATTATAACATACTACAAAATGAAAATAGCACTGAGATACAACTGCTACAAAAATGAAAATATCTCAGCACTGAGATGTAAATCAGAATAGAATGCTTTTTACTACATATATTAATAATATCAATTCTCAATGTTTAAATCACAATATCTTTGCCCTGAAAACAAAGTTATGTATCTTATTTGTAGTCATTAACATAACCAAAGAAGTTATCAAAGTAAAAACAATTTCCACAAAAATCTTACTTAAGGTATTTTACTCCAAAAAATGTATTAAATAAGATACAACAGGGCAGCCCCAGTGGCCCAGCGATTTGGCACCGCCTTCGGCCTAGGGTGTGATCCTGGAGACCCGGGATTGAGTCCCATGTCGGGCTCCCTGCATGGAGCCTGCTTCTCTCCCTCTGCCTATGTCTCTGCCTCTCTCTCTCTCTCTGTCATGAATAAATAAATAAAATCTTTTTAAAAAAAATAAATAAGATACATCATGTCTAGATATATGTCATGATGTAATTCCTGGTATAAAGTGAGAAGCAATTACTAACTCTATTATAAATCATAATTTATAGATTAGTTTTTTAAAATGTTAGTATATTAGCCTTTATGTCCTCATTATACAAATGATTTTTATTTTGGCTATAAAATACTATCTGAAAATTTAAAAATTAAAATGTTTTACTTATTTGTAGGCCCTAATTGCTTTAATCATAATTTACTCTACATCAGCTGTAAGGAACCGGGGCATCCAGAGGAAATAACAATCCACTAGATTCCAAATTATCTGTAATTAAATTTCAACAACTCCTTCATTTTATAGATGAGAAAGGAGAGGTCCAGAGACAGTCTGCTAGACTCATCTCTGTTTGCTGTAACCTCATGCTGATGTCCTCATAAGACAAGATTTGACAGATGTAGGAAAATCAGTTAATTGGTTTTCCTGGTTGGTTATGAGTTCTCACTGATAGTCTCAGAAATAAGAAAAAAACAAAAAATAAAACCAAAAAAATGAGTAGTAAACATACAGTGTGACTGGGGTGAAATATTTTTCATATACAATTTAAATTCTTAGCATAGCAGTAAATGAACAAATGAATAAGTGAACCACAAAGCTCACATTATTTCAAAGTGGCCCACTTTGTGCTGTTTGGAAAAAAGGTTCTCATTTGCAACTGAAATAAAAACCTTTGTTATAAAATATATTAAGGTTAAGAGAAAGTGAAAGGGTATTTTACCATTAAGTAGCTTAGAAAAACAGTTTCAACAAAAGTAAGTAAACCAATGTGTTTTGTTCAAAAACAAAAATCATTCAAATGCACCATTACAATAGTATCATATATGGTTATAGGAGGTGTTAATTTCTGAAATTTCAGTCAGAAGAAATATATACTCAGAGATGGATACAATAAAAGAATGTTGAATCATACTAACAATACAGTATTTTCTGATCCAAACAGCACTGAACTTTTAAAAACAAGTAACAGAAAATAAATCTATAATCTTTTTATTAATGTGAAAATTGGCCCTCATACAGAAAAGATCACTGACCACAAATGAATTTGCCTTGGTGATAAGAATGAATATAAATTCTAATTCATGAATATGGCATTTATTTTTCCATTTTTTCCTTGTTACCTTTTGTTCCAACTTTAGCTTTCTACTCATTTTGATTTCTTTGATGACTAAGCTACATTAATTATCATAATTGATATATAAATGTTAATGACTATGCAGAAGGTGAACATCTGCCCTCACTATATTCTAATTTTTTCTCCTTCTCTGTGTATATATTTTTCTAATAAAGTTATAGACTGATGAGTTTTTTAAATGATCCAAGATGGAGTCTAAGAAAAGATTCCTAAGTGGATTTGTAAATTGCCGTTTGTAAGGCAAATAGCAAAACTGATTATAAATTATCAGATAGTAATTCAGATTTTTTCCAAGTTTTTTTAAACTGGCAATGTCAAATAGAATATACTTTATTTTGTCACTGATAATATTCATGCAAGTTCTTATTTGAAATTTTGAATCTTCAAGCATGTATTTATATGTTAAGAGAAAAATCATTCAGTGAAGGAATATTTGCAATTGTAGTATGCATGTAATTCAGCTAACAATGAATATCATCTTATTTTCTATGTGGTAATTTTTCATTTAATAGATTCTGAAATTAAATTGTACTATTACATAAAACCTATCTTAAGCTTTCAAAAGACTGCTTTAAAATGATATTTATAAAAAAATAAAAAATAAAATAAAATGACATAGGTAGATGGTAGGTGCATTACAAACAAAAGTATTTGTGCACTGATTCAACAATTTTTAAAAACTATCAAAAATATGAAAATATTTTACATTTAAAAACTCATGGTGACTTTATCTTTTTTTTAAAGATTTTATTTATTCATGAGAGACAGAGATTGAGAGAGAGGCAGAGACACAGGCAGAGACAGAAGCAGGCTCCATGCAGGGAGCCTGACATGGGACTCAATCCCGGATCTCCAGGATCAGGCCATGGGCTGAAGGAGGCACTAAACCACTGAGCCACCGGGGCTGCCCCTGGTAGTGACTTTAAAGGAAAGTTATGTAGGAAGAATTTTATTTAAATAAAATTATTAGGTTATATGAATGAACTTTTGAAATTAGAAAATCAGAAAGACATAAGAAATGAAATATCATGATGCTCTCCAAAAATGAACTGAAGTTTGTTAAACTGTGCAACCTCTTCCTTGTTCTATAAAAATGAGAAATATTTGAGCAATATTTGAGCATTAAAAGTGCTGAACTTACATAACAAAAAATTAATGAGACAGCAACTTTCTATTACTGAAAATAAATAAAATATAATTTAATAATTACAAATACTGTAAGCTGCTCTACGCTAATTCCACAAAAATCATCAGGTCAAATTGGAGCCCATTGTTTTTCTGGCAGAAATCCAAAGGGCTACAAACACAGATAAATAAACATAAACTGAACTACCATCAGACCATCAATTCCTCCTAAAGCCAAGAATGTGGATTACCTGGTAGAATCATATATTTCTTTACGTCTCTCACATATCAAAAAAAGACATTCAAAAACATCTGAGGTCATGTTATCAATGATAGGTATTATTTAAGTATTTTCATATTATTTATTTCTGTGAGGTACTTTCATTCAGAAGTCAAATCTAAATTTAGAATCCTTAATTTGAAGGGGTTTGGGAAGGGAAGTTCATGTAAAATAAACCTAAAATTTCTCCAGAAATAACAAAGTTTAAAACTACTAGTAAATCTCTCATTCTGTAAATAAATATTTAAATTGGGGGGTTAAAATGACTCCTTAAAAATTCTGGTTTGGTGTAAAGACCATTTTGTCTAAGTACAAATACTGAAGGTATTTTTCCTGTTCTTCACCCAAAAATGCTTATAGCAAATACCATAATTAAGAGTACTACTACAAACATATGGCTCCAAACAAAAGGAAGTACCTAAATATGTGGGGATTATGTGTCTTAGAATTCTAAACATGCACAAAATTATATAAGATATTATGAAACTAAGACAAGGAAAGTATTTCAGGATGTTTGAAAACAGAAATAATAAACTCTCAAGTGAAAAATGATAAGCATAAAATGAAATAATAAAATACCAATAGTAATCATGTAAAAAGACCAATAACAAGGAGAATAAAAGGCTATTATTGATCAAAATGGACTACATAAAAGCTAGTTCCATGTGATGTAGTTTTTTTCAATTTGAGAGTAATTAAGATAACTCCTTCCACAAAATATGCAAAGGTTATAATCAAGAAATTACAAAAAAAAAAGATTTTTAATAAACATGAAAATATACTCAATCTCATTTGCACACAAATGCGAATTAAAATGAGAAAATATTTTATGTATTTCATAATAAAAGACCAAAAAGATATTTTCCTCTATCAAATTAAAATTTTTGGTATTAAAATTTTTAAAAAATATTAACAATAATACAATGAGGAGACGAGAAAAATAACAATTACATACATTACTGATATAATTTTCTGGTAGACAATACAGCAACATATATATAATAATAATATATATATTTCAGAATGTGCACACACTGTGATTTCAGTAATTACAGCTCTAAGAATTCATTAACTATTACCATTAACAGAAAATAATTTTAAAGAAATTAGAAAACTAAAAAAAAAAAAAAAGGAAATTAGAAAACTACGTAAACATAAATGTTCAGGAATTTAACAGCATGTTTATGAAAGAGTAAATTAGAAAAAAATAAATACAAAATCACTTTTGGTTAATTCATGCAATCGTTTATGTACTTCTTAAATATGAAATGGAAATATACTCAAGAAAATAGAAAATATTTGTTCAAACAAAATCTTTCACATGAATGTTCACAGCAGCACTGTTTGTGAGAAAAAAAAAGTAGAAACAATCTAGTGTCCATTAAATAGATATACAAAATGTGGTATTATCAATATAATGGAATATTATTGAGTCATAAAAAATCAACTACTGATATACACTACAACATAGATGAACCTTGAAAACTTTATGCTAAGTGAAATAAGCCAAACAGGAAAGGTCATATATTTTATTATTTAATTTACATGAAATGTCCAGAAGAAGTAAATTCTTAATTACTGGTTGCCAGGGGACAGGGGTAGAGAGAAAAGAAGTGATCACTTAATGGGTATTGTTTCTTTTTAGGGTGATGAAAATGCCCTGCAACTAAGCAGTACTGGTACAATGCTGTAAATATACTAAATAGCAATGTATTATACATTTTAAAATGGTTATAATGGTGAGTTTTATGATATATTAATCTCATTTAAAACTACTAAAAAGCAAAATTAAATGGAAAATACAGTATGGCCATGAAAAGATGCCTATAATATACTAAGCGCAAAATACAGATCACAGCAAAGGAAATACAAATACATACACATTCATATGCACATAAATATATAATATATGTGACAGTTATATCAACTGCAATTATACCTGCAATTTCTGTGGAAGATTTTATTAATATTCCTACAGCTCTAAATTTGAACTTCTGGTCACTTTTTTGAGCAGTAGGAGGAAGAGGGATGGCAAAAAAAGGCTGGTAGCCCAAGAAGATAAAAGTATATACAGAATGAGGTTAAATTAAAAAATCAAGCAGTCTACATGTCAGTTATAGGATAAAAAGTGAAGAACGAGGCTTTTCAAAAGGCATCAGAAAAACAAATAATCAAGGCTACAAGCATAACAGTAAATAAAGTATAGGAATATAACTTTAATTTTAAAGATACATGAAAAATACAGAAATTTGAGGGACACTTAAATTTTTCCAGTTACTAATTTTTTTTCCATCATACCTGCCTTACAGACTAAGGCTTTTTGTGTTTAGAATCTACATGTTTATTTACTACTGACATTTAAATTTAATGTATTATATAGAAGTTAATTTTATTCCCTATACAATTTAAGACCCTAAACCAAATTTACCACACTACATATAACCCTAGGTATTTCAAGAATTACTTGAATATTATCATTTTCTGAAATACAAAATCTGCTGTAGCTTTCCTAAATTGCCAAGTACATAACTTAAAAGGGTGTTTCTCATAATGGCCTTGTTCATTGTCTAAAAGCCAAATTCTGGTAACCTTCAGAGCCACTTTCATATCTCTTATATCATGTTTTGGCTTAAGGATATGGGTTTTTATTGGGTGAGTTGCATTCATAGGTTACCACAGAAACAATTCCAGTCTCATTTTGTGTGCAAACCAAGAATCAAAAGTTGGAAAACCTTCAAAAATGAAAAAAGAAAATTCAAAAGCCAAATTAACAGGTTTATCCTTATCCATTGTTTCTAACAGTGTTTATTCTATACTTCAAAAGGTGGCCTCATGGGGAGGTAACTATTTATCATCTAAGTCAGGAAGAGCTTTGAGGTTCAAGCCAGTGTTCCTGAGCAATGCTTAGTATCATAACAGTTCAACTGAATTGAAGAAATTCTAAAATGTCAAGTCACAGACATTCTAACTTAAAAGAATCTGAATCCAGATGCTATTAGGAAAAAAGCCTCAGAAATTATTATTCTTGCATCAAGGATTCTATTTTCCAACAAATACTGAGTGCCTACCATATCTGGGGCACCAGAGATCTGGGATACGTCAACAAACAAAACAAAGATCTTTGGAGCTTACATTTTAGTGTCGGTAAAGACAGACAATGAATAATAAACATAATACGTAAATCACATAATACATTAGAAACTAACACTAAAAAAATAGTTCAGGGAAAAGAGGTCAGGAGTGCTTGGGGATGAAAGGAAAGGAGGTGAATTATAATTTAAAATATTGTGGAAGGGTTTAGGCATCATAGAGAAGTTTTGAACAGATGGGGGAGTTAACCATTCAGATGTCTAGAAGTGTTTTCTATACACAGGGAACATACACTACACTACTACACTCTGGCAGTAATTTTCCTGGTGCCGTCAAGAGAAAGCAAAAGATTGATGAGGCTAAGAACACAGCAATCTAAAAAGAAAAAAGGAATCCACTACATCCAAGTATAACCAGAAAATAATATTCAGAATCAAGGCAAAATCTAAATTGAATGTGAGTCAGCAAGCCCAATGTTAGTAAGTATAATTAGCAGATTCACAGGAAATTTGACACAGTGTCTCATAGTATTTGATCACGTTTTTTTTAAGGAAGTGATATATTACTAGTTGACAGCCTGTAGTCTTCTATGATACTCAGAAGCTTTTTCATTTTAATCAGTTATATTTCACACAGTCTTTACAAAATTCACTTCTGTATTCCATCCCCATACCACCTTAGCTGAAGTTTACAAGACTATTTCTGACCACTTTATTTCATGTTTTTTTTTAATTGGAGTTCAATTTGCCAACATACAGCATGACACCCAGTGCTCATCCCATCAAGTGCCCCCCTCAGTGCCCATCACCCAGTCACCCCCATCCCCCGCCCACCTCCCTTTCCACCACCCCTTGTTCGTTTCCCAGAGTTAGGAGTCTCTCATGTTCTGTGTCTCCCTTTCTGATATTTCCCACTCACTTTTTCTCCTTTTCCCTCTATTCCCTTTCACTATTTTTTATATTCCCCAAATGAATGAGACCATATAATGTTTGTATTTCATGTTTTTCTTAAACTGTCTATACTAGTCTATAATCAAAGTCACAGATGACATTTTAAAGAATTCAGTTTTGTTATGCTTTTCTGCTTCTTTCCTGTATAAAGACTTTCCAGACCTGTCCAGGCAGAATGAGTTATTCCTTCTTTTGCTCACTAATAATTCTATTATAATTCAATGACTTTTCTATACACTATTATTAATGTAGCCTCCTTCTGCCCTCCAAGGACTTTCATGTGAAAGCATTCCTTAACTCTCTCCCAAGACTCTTGCACAGGGCCTACACTTATTACTAAATCAAAGATCGAGTGGAACAGAGAATAGGGTATGTAGGTGTGGAAATAACCAGGAGAAACATGGGAAAGTTGGGTGGTAGGGATGGTGGGAAGAGGAAAGTATAGGTGAAATGTCAAATTTAAGACATATACTCCAGAAAAAGAAATTCTATGATGCATTTCCAAAGGAGAGGTACAGTAAGAGTTACATTTAGCCAAGAAAAATGTGGAAAGGTGATAGTAAAAGAATGTTCTTTGGGGTTTCTTTTTTCTGTGTTCTATGACAAACTACTCAACTTCCTAAAGTAACTATGGATCAAAGAGTGGGAATTTTAAGTATTACAATGAAAAAATAGGATTTTTCCCCATTTTACAATGGTTTAATGGGAAGCAACAGAATTTGGATGAGTCATATTTTTAAATTTATGGTAAATTTAATGTTGGTGTACAGTTCTATGATATTTGAAAAATGTAAGGAATAATGTAACAAAGCTCACAAGATACTTATAGTTCCAATCGTCAAACACACACACAACAACTATTCCTTTATGCTGGTGCTATAAAATTAACACCTCCCCCCAACCTAACCCCTGATCCTATTCTCTGAAACTGTAGTTTTGCCTTTGCTAAAATGTCATGTAAATGGAATCATATAATATCTAACTTTCAGAGTTGTTTCTTTCACTTAACATAGTTCATATGAAATTCATTCACGTTGCTTCATATAGAAACAAGTTTTTTCCTTTTTATTGCTGAGTTTGTCCATTATATGGATATATAGCAGTAGGTTTATCCATTTCATCTCATGAAGGACATTTGGGGTGTTTCCAGTTTTAGCGATTATGGATAAAGTTACTATAAACAGGTCTTTGCATAAACGTAAGTTTTCATTTTTCTTGAGTAAAGGAGTGGGATTTCTGGGAAGCCTTTTTGCATTCCCACCAGTAACATATAAAAATTCCAATTTACTCACATTGCCATCAGAATTTCATACAGATTTGTAGGACCTGTGTATTTAACTGCATTTCCTGAATGACTAATGGTGTTGAGCATCTTTTCATGTGATCACCTGGCATATGTGTATTGTCTTTGGTGAAGTATCATTTTTATTTTTTAAAAGGTTTATTTATTTATTTATTCATGATAGACATAGATAAAGAGAAAGGCAGAGACACAGGCAAAGGGAGAAGCAGGCTCCATGGCAGGAGCCTGACACACTCGATCCTAGGACCCCAGGATCGCGCCCTGGGCCAAAGGCAGGCGCCAAACCACCGAGCCACCCAGGGATCCCCTGAAGTATCATTTTTTAAAAATATTTTATTTATTTATTCATGAGAGACACAGAGAGAGAGAGAGAGAGAGAGAGAGAGAGAGAGAGAGAGAGGGGCAGAGACACAGGCAGAGGGAGAAGCAGGCTCCATGCAAGGAGCCTGATGTGGGACTCAATCCTGGGACTCCAGGATCATGCCCTGAACCGAAGGCAGGCGCTCAACCGCTGAGCCACCCAGGCATCCCAAAGTATCAGTTTTAAATTGGGTTGTTTTCATATTATTAAATTTTTATAGTTCTCTGTATATTCTGGGTTCAAGATATGATCTGCAGCTATTTTATCCCAGCCCGTGACTTATTCACTTAACAGTGTCTTCTGGAGGATGAAAATTGTTAATTTTGATAAGGTTCACTTTATGTTTTTGTTTTTATGGATTGAGCTTCTGTTATTACATCTAAAATCTATTAGCCTAACTGAATATAACAAAGGTGTTCTGGATTTTTAAGGTTGTTATACTTTCATATTTTAAATTTGGTCTATGTCCATTTTGAATTAATTTTTCTGTGTGGTATAAGGGATGGCTCTATGTTCACTTTTTGCATATAGGTATCTCATTATTCCAGTACTATCTGTTTAAAAAGATTATCATTTCACCAGGACATTGCCTTTTCATCTTTGCCAAAAACCAATGAAGCACAGTTGTGTGGGTATACTTCCAGACTCTATGCCACTCTCTTTACCTACCTACTATCTATGCTTTCACTAATAACACACTGTTTTACTCGCTGTATCTTGATAGTAAGTTTTAAAATCAGATAGTTTGAGTGCACAACTCTGTTCTTCCTTATGAAACTGTTTAGCCTGTTTTGTCTGGCCATATAAAGAATTAGTTTGATTTCTATAATAAACCCTGTTAAGACTCTGCGACTGAATTGAATCTACAGACCAATATGGAGAGAACTGACCTCTTAATTTCAGTTTTGGAAGAATTATCTTATCCAAAATGTCAGTAGTACTAAAGTAGAGAAACCCTATGGTAGACTTCTGTGGGACCCTACTACAGACGAAACATTTTTGTTTACCCATTATTGAAACCTAATCCCCAGTGTGATGGTATTTGGAGGTGAAGCCTTTGCAAAGTAATTAGGTCATAAACCCTCATGAATGGGATTAGGGCCTTTATAAAACAGACCTCAGAAAGCTCCCTAATTCCTTCTCCCATTTGAAGACAAAGCAAAAAGATAGTAGCTATGAACCAAGAACCAGACTCTCACCAGACACATCTGCCAGTCACATGATCTTAGATTTACCAGTCTCCAGAAGCATAAGAAATCAATTTCTGTTGTCTATATGCCACCTAGTCTATGGTATTCTTCTATGGAAGCCAAAACAGATTAACACAATGCCCTTTAAAGAAGTTCTCTTCTAATACCTGTTTGGTGAAGAGGTTGTATCATAAATAAATGCTGAAACTCTGCCAAATGATTAAGATAATTCTGTGATTATGATTCTTTAATCTTCTCTTTTTTAATAAGATGAAATACATTAATTGATTTTCAAATATTGAAATGCCCTTGCCCACCAAGAGTATAGGTATATAGTTTCCTTTTCTTGTAATATTTTGCCTAGTGTTGCTAGGTCAGGCTAATGAGGTCAGTTTATGAGGTCAGTTTAACGCTGACTTCATAAAATGAGATGGGAAGTATGGTTTCTTCTTTTGGGGAATGAGAAGGATTACTATTATTTCTTTTTTAAACAGCTGGTCACAATCAACACATGAGCCCTATGTAGGCTTTGAGTTTTGTTTGAAGGTATTTTATTTAATTTAATAGATACAAAACTAGTTAAGATTATCAATTTCTTTGTATGTTTTGTTAGGATTTGTCTGTCAAGAAATTTGTCCATTTTATCCAAGTTGTCAAATTTATGGTCAGAGTTGTTCACAATATTCATTTATCTTATGAACACAGGGTCTGTAGTAATGCCCTCTTTCATTCCTGATATTGGTATTCTGTGTCTTCTCTTTTTCTTGGTCAGTATAACTAGAGGTTTATGAATTCTATTAATGTTTTCAAACAACTAGCCTTTCATGTCATTGGTTTTATTCTTTTTTGGGTTTTTTATTTCACTGATTTCTACATTTATATATTGCTTGCTTGATTTGGGTTTTCTTTTTTTTTTTTTTTTTTTAGTTACTTAGGATGGAAGTTTAGATTGTTAACCTTTGACATTTCTTCTTTTCTAATATAAGCTTTTAGTGCTTTAAATATCCTAAACACTGCTTTAATTGAATCTCACAAATTTCGATGTGATGTATATTCATTTTTCATTCACCTCAAAATACTTTATTATTAGATTTTTTTTTAAGTAAAGTTCACCCATTTCTTTTACCCTCTCATCTCTCACCTCTGGAAGCACCTATTTGTTCTCTATATCTGTGAGCTTGATATTTTAAATTTATTATATTTTGACCCTGCATATGAGAGATCATAAGTATTTGTCTTTCTCTGGCTTATTTCACTTAGCATAATGCACTCGAGGTCCATGCATGTCACAAATGGCAAGATTTCATTCTTTTTTTATATCAGAAATATTCCATGTGTATATATGCAATATCTTCTTTATCTATTCATCCATTGATGGACACAATTTGTTTCCATATCTTGGCTACTGTAAATAATGCTGCAATGAACATGGGGGTGCAGATATCTTTTTGAGTTAGTTTTCTTCAGATAAATAGCCGGAAGCAGAATTGCTAGATCATATGGTAGTTCTATTTTTAATTTTTTAATGAACCTCCATACTGTTTTCCATAGTGACGGCACCAATTTACATGCTCACCAACCAATAGTGCACAAGAGTTCCCTTTTATCTACATCCTCACCAGTACTTGCTATTTCTTGTCTTTTTGGCAATAGCCATTCTGACAGGTGTGAAGTATTATCTTACTGTGGTTTTGATCTGCATTCCCTGATAAGTGATGCTGAACATCTTTTCATGTACCTGTTAGCTATCTCTATGACTTCTTTGAAAAATGTCTATTTAGATGTTCTGCCCATTTTTTTCTTAATTTTATTTAAATTCAATTTGCCAACATATAGTATAACACCCAGTGCTCATCTCATCATGAGCCCTCCTTAATGCCCATCGCCCAATTACCCTTTCCCCCCACCTTCCTCCCCTTCTGCAACCCTTTGCTTGTTTCCCAGAGGTAGGAGTCTCTCATGGTGTTTGTCTTTAATTTTTCGCCACTCAGTTTTCCCCCTTCCCTTATGGTCCCTTTCACTATTTCTTAGATTCCACATATGAGTGAAACCATATGGTAATTATCTTTTTCTTTCTTTTTTTTTAAAGATTTTATTTATTTATTCATAGAGATGCAGAGAGAGAGAGAGAGGCAGAGACACAGGCAGAGGGAGAAGTAGGCTCCATGCAGAGAGCCTGACGTGGGACTTGATCCAGGGTCTCCAGGATCACGCCCTGGGCTGCAGGCAGCGCTAAACCGCTGCACCACCGGGGCTGCCCTGGTAATTATCTTTTTCTGACTGACATTTCACTCAGCATAATACCCTCCAGTTCCATCCACATCAAATGTAAATGGTAGGTTTTTGTCCTTTCTGATAGCTGAGTAATATTCCATTGTGTGCATGTATACACACACACACACACACACACAATCTTCTTTATCTATTCATCTGTAGAAGGACGTTGTGGCTCCTTCCATAGTTTGGCAATTGTGGACATTGCTGCTGTGAACACTGAGTTGCAGGTGTTCCGTCATTTCATGACATCTGTACCTTTGGGGTAAATACCCAGTAATGTAATTACTGGGTCATAGGGTAACTCTGTTTTTAACTTCTTGAGGAACCTCCATACCATTTTCCAGAGTGGCTGCACCAGCTTGCATTTCCGCCAACAAATAGTGCAAGAGGGTTCCCATTTCTCCACATCCTTGCCAACACTTGTTGTTTCCTGTCTTGCCGTTCTCACTGGTGTGAGGTGGTATCTCATTGTGATTTTGATTTGTATTTCCCTGATGGCAAGTGATGTAGAGCATTTTTTCATGTGCTTGATGGCCATTGGAGAAATGTCTCTTTATGTCTTCTGCCCATTTGACTGAATTGTTTGTTTCTTGGTTGTTGAGTTTGATAAGTTCTTTACAGATCTTAGATACTAGCCTTTTATCTTATATGTCCCCAGATTAGGGGAGTTCTCAGCTATGATTTGTTCAAACACGCTTTCGGTCCTCTCTCTCTCTCTCCACATCCTCTGGAATCCCAATAAGACAAATGTTATTCTTTCTCAAACTACCATTTGATTCTCAGAGTCTCTCCTTGCAGGCTCTTAGTTTTTCTCTCTTTTCCTCAGCTTCCTTTCTTTCATTCAACTTGTCTTCTATGTCACTCTCTCTTCTGCCTTCATTTACCCTAGCTATTAGAACATCCAGTTTAGATTGCATCTCAGAGTATTTTTAATTTCAGCCTGATTAGGTCTCATTTCTGCAATAAGAGATTCCCTAGAGTCTTTTCCCTAGTGCTTTTTTTCACGGGCCTCCAGTAATTTTGTAATCCTGAATTCTATCTCTGACATTTTACTTAAATCCATATCTATTAGATCTGTGGCAGAGAGTATTACTTCTCATTCTTCCTTTTGTGGTGAATTCTTCCTTCGAGTCATTTTGTCCAGTGCAGAAAGTTTATGAGTGAGCAGAATCAAAAATATCAACCAACCATGACCCAAGCAAAATACACCCTAGACAATTCCAAAGAGGTCAGGGACCAGAAAATAGAAGAAAAAAGACAACAGAAGTAACAAATTTAAAAATAATAAAAATTTTTAAAGGGAGGAGGAGATGGTGGGGAGAGAGAATATAGTCTCACATAGTGGACCAAGATGGTGATCCTCTTGGTTCTGAGTATATTTTGGTCTGTACGTTGGAAGATACTAAGTTCAAAATTTATATAAAAAATCAAAACATAAAGAGAAATAACAGCAACAACAACAAAAACAAGAAGAAAAAAGGGGGTAGAATGGGAAGGAAGAGAGAATATAATCTCACAGAGTGGACCAACATAGTGCTCTACTTGGTTCTGAGTGTATTTTGGCCTGTATGTTAAAAAAGGTACTAAATTCTAAAATTATAAAACAAAATAGAACAAAATAAATAAAACCCCCAAATTTATATATATACAAAAATTAAATTGAATATGTTGAAAGGAAACCAAAAATGAAAAATACACCTATGACATGTAATTGTAAAAAATATGAAAGTCACTCCTAACTCTGGGAAATGAACTAGGGGTGGTGGAAGGGGAGGAGGGTGGGGGGGTGGGGGTGAGTGGGTGACGGGCACTGAGGGGGACACGACGGGATGAGCACTGGGTGTTATTCTGTATGTTGGTAAATTGAACACCAATAAAAATTAATTTATTAAAAAAATATGAAAGTCAAAAAGGAAAAAAAACCCTTAAAAACAGAGTTCATAAAATATTGTAGTTAGATGTGAAAAAGAAAGAATATTGGAAACTTTTAACCTGAAAGATAAAGGAATCATAAGGAAAAAAATCTTGAATTCTATATACTATTCTCTTTCAGTCCTGGAGTTTCCCAGTGCTCCATGGTCAGTAAACTTGCTGTTCCCCTGTTCTTCCAGCTGATCTTCTGGCGAAGGAGCCTGCTGTGCTGATTCTCAGGTGTCTGTGCCTAAGTAGAGATGTCCTGCCCCTTGCCAGGTGAGGGTGCTCAGTGTAAGCTGCTTGCCCTGTGAGGTCTTTGTTTCCTAGAGGTCACACCTCTCTTGCAAGAAGTGGTCACTTCTCTATTTATAGAAAAGTGTCAGGCTGGATTGAAAGCTAATTTGAGGGACCAGATGAAACGAGGACCATTTCCTATTCCACCATTTTGCCTCCTTCATTCTGCCTATTTTAAAATCGATTTGTTTTTGCTATTGAGTTGTAAGGAGTTCTTTATGTATTTTAGATATTAACCCCCTATCAGATATGCAACTTGCAAGTATTTTCTCCCATTCAGTAGGTTGCCTTTTCATTTGGTGGATCTCTTTGCTTTGTAGAAACTTTTAGTTTGGTGTAGTTTTTTATTTATTATTGCTTGTATTGCTTTTGCTTTTGGTGTCAGATTTCAAAAATCATCACCAAGATCTAGAGTTTACAGCCTATGTTTTCTTGTAGGAGTTTCTTCAGGTCTTGCATTCACTTTTAATCCATTTTGAGTTAATTTATTGTGTACAGTAGAAGAAAGTGGTCTAGTTTCATTCTTTAACATGTGGCTATCCAATTATCTAACACCATTTATTGAAGACAATGTCCTTTCCCCACTGTATATTCTTGTATATTGCTATAAATTAATTGACCATAAATATGTGAGTTTATTTCTGGGCTCTCTATTTTGTTCCATTGATCTATGATTCTGTTTTCATGCCAACATCATACTATTTTAATTAATTAATAAAGATTCATAAGATAGCTTGAAATCAAGGAGTGTGATACCTTCAGTTTTGTTCTTTCTCAAGATTGCTTTAGCTATGTGGGGTCTTGTATGGTTACCTACATACTTTAGGACTGTTCTATTTCTGTGAAAAAAACCACTGGATAGGGGTTACTTTAAATCTTAGATTGCTCTGGGTAGTATGGACATTTTAACCATATTAATTCTTCCAATTCATGAGCACAGAATATCTTTGCATTTATGTTTTCTTCAATTTCTTTCATTGCTGTCTTATAGTTTTCAATATACAAGTCTTTTACCTCATTTAAATTAATTCGTGGGTATTTTATTCTTTTTGATGCAACTATAAATGGGATTGTTTTCTTAATCTCTTTTTGAAACTTCATTGTTAGTGTATAGAAATACAACAGATTTTTGTGTACTGATTTTGTATCCTGCAATTTCACTGAATTTATTAGTTCTAGTAGTTTTTTAATGGAGCCTGTAGAGTTTTCTATGTATAATGTCATGTCATCTGCAAATAGTGACAGTTTTATTTCTTCCTTCTGAATGTGGGTGCCTTTTATTTCTTTTTCTTGCCTAACTGCTCTGGTTAGGACTTCCAATACTATGTTGAATGAAAAGTGGTAGAGTGAGTATTCTTGTCTTATTCCTTATCTTAGAGGAAAAGCTTTTAGCTTTTCACTGTTGAGTATGGGGTTAGTTGTGGGCTTGTCATATATGGTCTTTATTATGTTGAAATGTGTTCCCTCTAAATCTGTTTCATTGAGAATGTTTATTTAAAAATGGATGAATTTTGTCAAAATTCTGAGATAATCATGATTTTTATCCTTTGTTAACGCAGTGTATCACACTGATTGACTTGCAGATGCTGTATCAGCTTTGCAACCCTGGAATAGTTCCCACTTGATCATGGTGTATGATATTTTTAATGTGTTGCTGAATTGTTAGCTAATATTTAGTTGAGGACTTGTGCATCTATGTTCATCAGGGATACTGGTCTTTAATATTTTCTTGTGACATGTTCTTGTCTAGGATGCCTTTTAATTTGTAATTTTCCTTGAGACTTCCTCTTTGACTCAAGTTATTTATAAGTTTTAAAAATTTTTCCAAATATTTGGTGATTTTTCATATCTTTGTTTTTAATTTCTAGGTTAATTGTTTATAATCAGACAACATACTTTATATGACATAAATTCTTTTAAATTTGTTAAAGGTTGTGCTATGCCTCAGAATTAGATCTTTCTGAATATTCAGAAATAATTTGCCCTTGAAAAGAATATACATTCTGCAGTTGTTGAATGAGCTGTTTTATAAAAGTCAATTAAGTCAGTTGGTTGATATATTGTTCAGATCTTTTCTGTCCTTACTGGTTTTAGGTCTACTTGATCTATTATTATGAAAGGACTGCTGAAGATGCCATGTATAATTGTGGATTTTTCTATTTTTTAATTCTCTAGTCAGTTCTATAAGCTTTTACTTTTTGAATCTCTGTTGTATAGGATTTTTTTTATCTTAACAAACTCTTTTATTATGTAAATGTCCACCTTCCATCCCATTAATTTTCCTTATTGTGAACTCTACTTTGCCTGATGTTAAATATAGTCCACTCCAATTTTGTTTCATGCAGTATCTTTTTCTATCTTTTTACTTTTAACCCATCTGTATCGCTATATTTAAAGCAAATTTCTTTGTACATTGAGTATTTTTTTACCCAATCTCTTTTAATTGGTGCATCATTTATATTTACTATTTCAAATAATGTACACCTAACGCATTTACTAATGTGGTTGGATTCAGGTTTACTATTTTATTGTTTTCTCTTTAACCTTTTTCTCCCTTCCTTTAGATCATTTGAATATTTTTAGCATTCCATTTTTTAAAAAAAGACTTTTATTTATTCACGAGAGACACACAGTGAGAGAGGCAGAGACACAGGCAGAGGGAGAAGCAGGTTCTATGCAGGAAGCCGAACGCAGGACTTGATCCCGGGACTCTGGGATCATGCCCTGAGCCAAAGGCAGATGCTCAACTGCTGAGCCACCTAGGTATTCCTTTAGCATTCCATTTTAATCTATTTATTGGCTTTTTGGCTACATCTCTTAGCATTTTTATAGTTAGTGCTTTAGCACTTACAAAATAATACCTAATCTTTAACAGTCTACTTAGAGTTTTTTATTATTTCAAGTAAAATAGATGACGACAGTCCCTTTACTTTCTGCTTTCTATTTTAAATGTCACTTATATATGAAATCATAAAACCTCCTAACCAATGTTGGCAATTTTAATTTTATCATATATTAAAGATTGTAAAAAGAGAAAAAAATCTTCTATTTGACTTAGATAGTCACCATTTCTGTTGTTCTTTCTTCATTGATGCAGTTCCAAGTTTCCCTCTGGTATCATCTCCCTTTATAAAGGGAAGGAATTTTGTTAGCATTTCCGGTCTTCTAGTAACAATTCTAGTTTTCTTTCATCTGAGTATTTGCTTTGCCTTCACTACTGAAGTATGCTTCCACTGGATATAGAATTCTGAGTTTGCGGTTCTTTTCTTTTAGAACTTTAAAGATATTGCTTCACTGCTGTCTGCTATATCTTTTGCTATTGTCCAGGTCTTGAATGCTCTGTTCTTCAGACTAGGTAATTCCTACTGATCTATTTTCAAATTCATAAAGATCTCTATTATCTCCATACTGCTAGAGTCCCACATAGTGTTTTCAGATATTATACTTCTGTATTCTAAAATTTCCATTTGTTCTTTTCAAGGTTTGTACTTCTCCATTCAGAATTTTTTTTTTTACCATTTCAAGAATATTTACATCTTGCAGCACACAATTATAACGGCTGCTATAATATCTTTGGTAATTAATCTCAGGATTGACATCTTTGTCTTTTTTTTGAGAAATGGTCATATTTTCCTAGTTATTCATTTGTGAAGCAATTTTAGGTTTTATGTTAGATGTTTTTAATATTATATTTAAACTCTGAATTCTGTTAAAATCCTTTGGAGTCTGTTGATTTTTCTTTTGCTTTATTTTGGTAGGCAATCAACCTGGTTAAATTCAGATAGCCAAGTTCTTTCTTGCCTTATATGGGCAGAAATTCCAATATAAGTTGAATTCTTTGGGTTTGGCCCCTATACATGCCATTCTGGGACTTGAGCAGTATCCTAGCTCAGTCCTCAGAATCTTGGGTATGAAGCCAGGACTCGTGCTGGTCATTAGCATACAGAATTAGGACATTCTTTTTTCCAGCTCTCTCTTCCCTGATACAATCTCCAGCTCCAAGGTCCCTCTTTTATTAATTTCTCTAGGCTTATGGAAGGTTTTTCCCTTCTATCAGAACTTCTTTACCCCTTTCCCCCACTGTCAAACAGATCTGGGCAACTGAAGCTGCACTTGGGTGAAAAGCAGCAAGGAAAAAGAGAAAAAATGGGAAGATTCCAACACTCCCTGACTCACAGAAGTTCTTTTTCCTTATCCTCTGACCAGAAAGAGAAGGTTACTGTAGGAGTTTTTGCTATCTGCAATTAAGAACTGATACCCTCACCAGTTAAAGCTGAGGATATAGGAGGGAAAAAAAATACACAGGAAACTCACTCCTATAACAATTCCTCTTCAAATTTTGATATCTCTCCCCAATCTGGCTCCTACTGTTTATTTTTCAAAGTAGACAAGTAGTTGTTTTCTGTATTCTGTCCAGAGTTTTTAGATGCAATCAATAGGAGAGTGTGGTATGGACTTAATTACGTACCTCTAAAGTCATCTGTTGAAGTCCTAACACCTAATGTGATCATATAGGTAATTATGGTTGAATGAGCTCATAAGCATGGGTTCCTGATCAGATTGGACTAGTTTTCTTATAGGCAAGGACATCAGAAAGTACACGCTCATTCTCTCCACTGTGTGAGGACACAGCAAGGTGACCATCTACAAGCCAAGGAAAAAAGTTCTCACCAGAATCACAATCAACCAGCACCTTGATTTTGGACTTTCCAGCCTCCAGAACTGTGAGGAAAAAAAAAATTCTGTTGTTTAAGCCACCCAGTCTGTGGAATTTTGCTATAGCAGCCTGAGCAGACTAAAACAGACAGTTTGGACAGTAGTGGGCTTACTCCATCTGGCTAGACCTGTAAGTTCATTTAGCTTTTTCCATTATATTTTTTTTAAGATTTAATTTATTTGAGAGAGCACAAGCAGAGGGAAAGAGAGAAGCAGATTCCCCACTGAGCAGAGACCCCCCCAATGCAGGGCTCAAACCCAGGACCCTAGGATCATGACTGAGCCAAAGGCAGCTACTTAACTGAGTGAGCCATCCAGGTGCCCCCCATTGTAATTTTGAAGGCCATAATATGGTAAAGTGTAATAAAAGACATAAGAGAAATAGAAACCATGCTACCTGTAAAAGGATACAGTAGAAAGATAAGAGAAGTTTTCTTAGTAAATTTGCCAGAGATAAGAAGAATGAAATGAAAAATTCAGAATGCACTTCTGGAGGAAAGAAGAAAGAGAAAAACCATCAATAAGAAAAGCTTATTAAGAAGAGGCTAGGGGGATGCCTGGGTGGTGCAGTTGGTTAAGCATCTGACTCTTGGTTTTGACTCAAGTCCTGATCTCAGGGTCCTGAGATAGAGCCCCATGTTGGGCTCTGCACTGAGACTTTCCCTCTCCTTCCATATCTCTCCCTGAGCATTCTCTCTCTAAAATAAATAAATCTTAGAAAAGAGAGAGAGGGATCCCTGGGTGGCACAGCGGTTTAGCGCCTGCCTTTGGCCCGGGGCGCGATCCTGGAGACCCGGGATCGAATCCCACATCAGGCTCCCGGTGCATGGAGCCTGCTTCTCCCTCTGCCTGTGTCTCTGCCTCTCTCTCTCTCTCACTGTGTGCCTATCATAAATAAATAAAAAAATTTAAAAAAAAAAGAGAGAGAACTGGCTAGAAAGAAAGGAATAGGAAGAAAACAGAAGAATGCAGAACTGGAAAATGAAATGACTATACAAATAAAAGCTTCAGCGGGTAATAACCAAGAGTATATCTCGTGCTCAAGTAGAAAAGAAACTTACAGGGCACCTGGGTGGCTCAACTGGTTAAACGTCTGCCTTTGGCTCAGGTCATGATTCCAGGGTCCTCTATCAATCCCCATGTCAGGCTCCCAGATCAGCGGGGAGTCTGCTTCTCCCTCTGCCCTTCCTCCCGCTCATGCGCTCTCTCTCTCTCTCTCTCTCTCTCTCTCTCATATATAAGTAAAATCTCATTTTTAAAAAAGAACCTTCCATCCAAAGGAACAAAAAAGAAATTAAAACACAAGTCCAGAGAATGGAAATAGGTAGGCTCATATAAATACACACAGGAAAAAGGGAATGTCTTAACTTAAGAAAATATGTTATATTCTATACCACACATTAACATATATAATGCAGTGATGATATATTACAGTATATATAACATATACTATGCAAATATATATACATGTTGGAGAGTATCTCCAACAGACTCCCTGCGGAGCACAGAGCCCTACTCAGGGCTCAACTCAATCCCAGGACCCTGACATCATGACCTGAGCTGAAATCAAGAGTCCAATGCTTAACAAACTGCACCACCCAGGCGCTCCTGAGTATTTAATGAAACATTTTTAATCACATGACAACAGAGCCTATCTAAAAAGGAACTAATGAACACTTAAAATTAGGACCACAGCTGTCTTATCTCAATGTTACATACATTGCCCATTAAGTTTAACTATTCACTCAAATCAACCACAAAGGGCAAGGATAACTTTCAAAGAAGAAAAGGAGAAAGTTTTGGAGTGCTCTTTAGATATATCAATAATTTGTCTATGGAATGGGAAACATGGAATTTGAGGACCATCGCTTTTCTACCCAACACAAAATAGGAGAATTAAAAATTCTGGATAAAATATAACAAACACACTTTAAAATATGGTTAGTACATTGGAGTGCCCAGAAGGCTCAGTTGGTTAAGTGTCTGACTCTTGGTTTCCACTCAGATCATGACCTCAGTGTCATGGGATAGAGCCCTCCTCAGCTCTGGGCTCAGCTATAAGTCTACTTCAGAGTCTCTGCCTCTCCCTCTGCTTCTCCTACTGCTCTCAAAAAATAAATAAATCTATGTTTTTAAAATTTCTTTTAAAATTTATTCATTTGAGAGAGAGAAGGAGCATGAGCAGGGTAAAGGGTCAGAGGGAGAAGGAGAAGCTGGTTACCCAATGAACAGGAAGTCTGACTCAGGGCTTGATCCCAGGATCATGGGCTGAGCCAAGGTAAATGCTTAACCACTGAGCTACCCAGATACCCCAGTAAATACATCATTAAAAAATAAATATATATAATATAGTTAGTATATGAAAAAAAATCACAAATTCTTAAGAAGCCAAAAATGGAAAAAAAAAAGCCAAAAATGGTAAGTAAATAGAAAATAAGGGAATCTATAAAACCCCTAAAACTGAATATACCACAATAGGCTCAAAATACAGAGAGCAAAAATATACATATCTGTAAGAATCACCTGATTAATCCATCATAATAACAAAAGGTTTCAAACTTTTAAGTTATTAATAGATCAAGCTGTCAAAAATGAACACTTGAGAAACATTAACAATTAGAGAATACACATTCTTCTCAAGATGAAACATTTATGAAAACTAACCATAAGGTAGGCCATTAAGCAAAACTTAAAAATTTCAAAAAATCTGCCATGCAGGCCAAATTCCTTGATCATTTTGTTAACATAGAAATAAAAATTAATAGGTAAAATTCTTATTTCCAGTAACATTAAAAACTAACTTCTAAATAACACATAAGCCAAAAAAGAGATAACAATGAAATGTAATTACCTAAAAATGAATATTAATAAAAATATTGTATTTCCCAACTTATATATGTAAGCGAAGCAGTACTTGGAGAGAAGGTTGAAAAATAATCTGGTAGGAGTCCAACATAATAAAACAGACTCAAAGAAAACAGAAGAAACAATGGTGTCATTAGTATACATAAATGATCAAAAAAGCCATAAGTTAATTACTTGAAAGACTAAGAAAATTAACAAATCTCTGGCAATAATGTTTACGAAAAAAGAAGAAAAAGAACTAATAATATTAGGAATGCAAAAGGGGACCAAGCACTTCCATGCACTGGCTGACAAATGCATGGAGAATAACAACAGATATCCACTGATGGAATTTTTGTTCTTTAACAGCAACATGAATGAAATACATCATACCCTTCTGAAGAGGGAGAAGATGGTTCACAAATAATGAGGGTAGGGTATAAGTTTTTTTTAAAAAAAAAAACATAATCTCAGCTTTTAAAACAATATTATAAAGATGAATATGTGCTACATGTTTTAGTCTTAAGATCTCTTCAGTGAGCTTCAACTTTTTAAAACCACTTAGATAAATTTAGCTATTTTAAATATGGCACAGAGAAAGGAAAAACTGCAACTAACAGGGATTAAACAAGAGGGCATGGAAAAGAAGAAACTGATAGTGGGAAAGAAGATAGATGAGAAGTCAAAAACCTAAAGTGACCTGTAAGCACATGCATACCACCGCATACCACCCTACCTGACCCAGGTTATTTACTGGCAAAATCTATGCAACAGACAATTTCAAATCTAGGGAAAATTCTTACAAAGAATTAAAAAGATAAAACAACTCTAATTCATTTAGTGAAGATAATATAATCTTGATAACAAAATACAGAGAAATTACACAGAACCAAAATTCCTACAATATTAGCAAACTAAATCCTAAACCTGGCCAAGTATATTAAAACAATACATGAGGCTTGAGTTGGATTTATCCCAAGAATATATAGGATGATTTAACATTAGGAAAACCACTGGTATAATTCTTCACATTAAAAAATTAAAGGAGAATTCTGATTCCAGACAAGATGAAATAGATGCACTTTACTTTTGCTAAACACAACTACAAACTCTGGACATACATATAAAATAAGTATGAGAAGATTCTGAAGATGGAGAATAAAAGGAAGACTGCTAGAGGACCTTGGAAGCCAAGAAATGACACAGCAGGTAAGTTTCTTTGCCTTGTTCATCCCAGACTCTGTGGTGGACACATTGACAACCTGAAATAGGCTGGCCTTCTCCTCTTGAGTGTTAATTTTAATGGTGGAAACATTAATTTTAACAGTCTAATGTGGTTCTAATATTTTGTAGGGGAAGTATGTAAAGCAATTATATGCATATTTTAAGTTTTTAATTTTAATTCCAGTACAGTTAACATATAGTGTTATATTAGTTTCAGTATGCAATATGGTTATTTAACAATTCTATACATTACTCAGGGGTCCTCATGATAAATATACTCTTAATCCACACCTCACCTCCCTTCAGTTTGTTCTCTATAGACAGTTAAAAGTCTGTTTCTTGGTTTGTCTCTGTTTTTCCTTTGTTCATTTGTTTACTTTGTTAAATTTCACATGAGTGAAATCGTAAGTTATTTGTCTTTCTCCTGCCTTACTTTATGTAGCATAATATTCTTTTTTTTTTTTTAGCATCATATTCTCTAATTCCATCCAGGTTTTTGCAAATGGCAAGATTTCATTCTCTTTTTTTTCTTATCGAGAGAGAGAGAGAGAGAGAGAGAGAGAGAGAGAGAGAGAGATACCACGAGCAAGTGGGGGGAGGGAGAGGGGCAGAAGAGAGGAAGAGAGAGAATCTTAAGTAGGCTCCATACCCATCTGTCATAGGGTTTGATCTCACCACGCTAAGATCATGACCTAAGCTGAAATTGAGTCAGATGCTTAACACCTGAGCCACCAAGGTGCCCCATTTTTTTTCTTGTTAAATATAACCATTTTGTGTGTGCTTGTATATATATATACCATATTTTCTTTATCAATTCACCTATTGATGAACACGGGCTACTAACATAATTTGGCTATTGTAAATAATGCTACAGTAAGCATAGGAATACATATATCCTTTCAAATTAGTGTGTTTGTATTCTTTGGATAAATACCCAGTAACGCTGGCTTAAAGAGTAATTCTATTTTTAATTTTTTAAAGAAATTATATTGCAAATGGGGGAAAATGAAGGGAAATGAAGAAAGATAAGGCTCTAAAATTTAAGACCGGAAAATGATAACATTCATAGACTGTAATAAATTATATATGTACAAAGTAGTACCTGGAGCAATGACTACAAAGTCTATACAAAGACATCCACTCAAAAAAAGTACAGATAAAAACTGAATTCTAAAAAACGTTCAAGTAACCCACAGGAAGACAAGAAAAGGAAAACAGAGAAATCAAAAACAGAGGGAACAGAAAACTAAAAAAATAATAAAATAAAATAAAATAAAATAAAATAAAATAAAATAAAATAAAATAAAATAAAATAAAAAAATAAAACTATTATATTTACCATGTTCTTTCTTGCTTGTTTTATCATCTCACTTCTGCTTGAAGACAGTTCTTTAGCCAATCTACTGTCAATAAATTTTTTAGTTTTCCTTATGAATGTCTAGATATCTCCTTTATTACTAAAGGATAATTCTGCTAGATATAGGAGTCTGTGTTGACATTTTTCTCTTAGCACTTGAAAGAAGTGCCTCCACAGTTTCTAATGAAAGCTCTATTATCCAAACTGTTTTTTCCTTACAGACAAGGTATAATTCTTCTCTTGCTACTTTCAACATTTTTTCTTTGTCTTTCTTTTTTTGATGGAAGATTATTTTAATTTCATTTAAATTCAATTAACCTATAATGTATTATTGGTTTCAGAGGTAGTGATTCATCAGTCTTATATAATGGCCAGCATCTTTTTTTTCCTCAAAAGTTTAATTATATTGTATCTTGGCATAAATTTCTTTGGATTTATTCTATTATTCACTCAGTTTCTCAAATTTTTATGTTTATGTCTCTTGACAAATTTGGGAAATTTTCAGCCATTATGTTTTTAGCTCATTTTTAGCCCCTTCTTCTTTCTCCTCTCAGAGATACCCTGATGAAAAGAGGGTTAGATATTTTGTTACAGTCCCATAGGTCCCTGCAGCTGTATTTTTTAAGTCTACTGTTTAATTTTAGATTATTGTTAGTCTTTGTTGTTTAAAAAATTTCTATGTTTCTGTCTTCTAGTTCACAGATTATTTCCTCTGTCCCCTCCATCTTCCTGTTGAGTCTATCTGTTGAGCTTTTTATTTTGTTTTTGTATTTTTCAAAATTTACCAAATTTACCAGAATTTCTTTTTTTTTGATTTTTTTTATTCATAAGAGACACAGAAAGAGAGGCAGAGACACAGGCCTCTGTGACCTAAGGAGGAGAAGCAGGCTGCATGCAAGGAGCCCGATGGGGGACTTGATCCCGGGAATCTGGGATCAGGCCCTGAGCCAAAGGCAGATGCTCAACCGCTGAGCCACCCAGGTGTCCCAACCAAAATTTCTATTTGGTTCTTCTTCATACCTTCTGTTTCTTTGGTGATACTATCTACTTTTTCATTTGTTAAGCATTTTTATAACTGCTTATTGAAGCATTTTTTATCATACCAATTTAGGATTTTGTCACAAATACATAAGACCTCTGTCATCTCAGTGTTGATATCTATTGTCTTTTATCATTCAATTTGAGATCTTCCCGGTTCTTGGTATGACAAGTGATCCTGAACATGTTCATATTATGAGTCTTGGGACCTTAAACCTTCTGTGTTTTCATTGGCTTTCTATGACAGTCCTAACAGGGGAAGGGAAGGAGTAGGGAGCACCACTTCATTACTGTCAAGTGGAAGGAGAAGTCCACTTTTCCCAGTTGGCCTCCCTTGACATTTGAATGTGGGGAGTCCTCATAACTGCTGGGTGAAGGTGGGAGTCCAGGCTTTCTACATGGTTTCCATTGACAATGCACTGGGAGTAGCCTTATTACTGTTAGGTGATGTTGAAAGTTATAAGTCTCTAATAGGTCTCTTCTGACACAATCTCAGGATGGCAGGGAAATGACCCCTCATTACGGCTGGGTAGGTATGGAAGTCCAAACTTTTCATTTGGGAAGATTTTTCAATGGGAAGATAAGGTTCACAACCAGCAGGGAAGGAAAAGGTCCCAGTTCTCGGCTTGGCTTTCTCTGATACCATTCTAATGGTGGTGGTGGAACAGGCTATTACCATCTTATGAAGAGGGAATTCTAAATTCCCCATCTAGCCTTTTCTGGCCTGGATGGGGGGTGGTACCAACTTCTTCAGTGCATTTGGGTAAGGTAGAGCAGGGACTGTCTAAAAGTCTTCCACCTTGGGGCACCTGGGTGGTGCAGTCAGTTAAACATCTGACTCTTGATTTCAGTTCAGGTCGTGATCTTGGGGTCCTGACACTGAGCCCTGAGTCAGGCTCTGCATTCAGTCTGGAGTCTCCTTGAGATTCTCTCTCCCTCTCTCTCTGGACCTCCTGCTCATGCTCACTCGCTCTCTCTCTAAAATAAATAAATCTTTAACAAAAATTAAAAATAAAAGTCTTCTGCCTTATTTTCTGTACCTGCTGATATTTATAGGCTACTAGCTTATCCAGTCTTGGACATACAAGGCAATCAGAAAATTCAAAGAACCCACCACATCATTCCTAAAGTCTTTGAGTCCTTAGACAGTCTCCCTTCTTCTACCTTTTGGAGTCTTGTTTTATTTGTTTTATATAATAACATCCAGGGTTTTAGATATACTTAGTAAGAGAAATAGGGGAAAGTATGGCCCCTTCATCTTTAGAAAGTCTCCTAAATTTCTTTTTTATAGCTAGCTCATTCATCTCTAAAGTGGATGATGAAGGAAATAATACTGTATTTATCCCTATCAAACCTGTACATAGGCAACTAATTTATTAGAGAACTAAAATATAAAAAAAAGTAATAGTTCAATTTTTAAAACTCTATGGGACTGGACATAGCCTTAATTTCAAGGTAAACCAAAAGTGTAATATGGTAATCAAATGTCATTGTAATTTTAAGTTCTGAACTAACACTGAGTTCACCTCTCTGAAGCACTTCACTCAGCCCAGAGTATCAGATTTTGAGAGCAATACTAATAAACCAGTGATTAAAAAAATAAGATAGTGATGGTTTCAGAATATTGAAGGAGCAAGAGATACATTACCTAGAAAAAAGGAGGACTGAGGAGAAAGGGTTATATAATAGCAATTATTAGTATTTATTAAGCTCAAAACTGGAAAAAATGGCAGAAAATAGAACAAAAGCAGTCAGATAGGTTGGCTTTATTTATGTAGGATTTTTGTAGCAATATAAATTGCCCCAAAATGTGATGAACTGCTTTACTATCCTAAGTTCCCATGTGTCAGAAGTATTAAAACAAAGACTGTACATCCACCAGTTACAAATATAGTTGAGTGGATTGCCTCAGGAGAGAGCCTAGAATAGTTTTTAATCTGTGATTTGTGGAGCTATCTGAAGAGGCACTATGGATTGTAGGGTGAGGTACAACTGCTGCTGAACACATAAAATGCCCAATTTCCCCAAATTGCTTCAATAAGACATTCCATTTACATACTCATCATCTACAGCTGCTTTTATTAGGACAGGTGCAGATGGGGTGGAGAGAAGGATGGTACTTAAAAAAAAATCCAAAAATTAGTGAAGATATGAACTGAGGTCTCTTTGAATTCTACATTCTTTGATTAGTTTGTGGTTCTCAGCTATATTCCAGGAAACTAAGATCATCATTTTATTGAGCGATAACTCCAAACAAGATTAATGTATGTCATGTGAAAAGCTTCCTTCTCTTCAATAATGGGATTTTTAAAATGAATCAATAAATGTTTCAGTTTTCCACTTTACCTGTGTCAGTAGAGCCTATTTTGTGCCTGGAGGTGAATTTTATCTTTCTCTGAAAGATTTCATATTTAAACTAAATGCCCTTTATATTTAAAAAATAAAAAGTAGCTATAGAAAAGTAAATCTCACAAACACAAAGTTATACATTTTAAATCTATACTTCTATAAAGAGAAACTTTGGAAAAATTAGCTGTTATATACTAAATTTTAGGTGAACACACCATCAAAATAATCATAACTTCTCCATAAGTAAAAGCAATTTGTTACATACTAAAATACTAAAATAATATGAAGTCTGTAAATGCCTGAGTCTTTAAAATACTTCATCCCAAAAGCTAAAGATCATTTCATGACTCATACCTATACTAATCACAGTGACCACATTTGTCAATCCACAGGAACTTTTTTTAAAAGCATAAATTATTAATTTTACTTAGCTTAAAAAATTAACACAAATTTCAACGTATCATCATTCTGTCTTAGTCACTGTAGTAGAATTCTTTTTTTTTTAATTTTATTTATGACAGGCACACAGTGAGAGAGAGAGAGGCAGAGACACAGGCAGAGGGAGAAGCAGGCTCCATGCACCGGGAGCCCGATGTGGGATTCAATCCCGGGTCTCCAGGATCGCGCCCTGGGCCAAAGGCAGGCGCCAAACTGCTGCGCCACCCAGGGATCCCCGTAGTAGAATTCTTATCCATAAATCAACTAGGGATTCTATTTTCAACGTGGTAGTTCACTGGTTTCTTAGAAATGACACTCACTGTTAAGTAATTCTAAAGGTCTATCATCTAGATTTTGCTGAGGCAGGACTCAGAAGAGGGCAGGCTGGTGTGCAGGAGGGATCCATGTATGTGGTCATGAGTCTGCTCAATCACTTAGCACGGGTATCTCAGCATGGCCTTTTTTCTGCTGATAGTTGCTTATGTATTTTGTGAGTGAATCATATGCTAAATGTATACTGAATCAAGGGAATTGAGGTATTATGATAAAATAGTTGTGAACATCGATTTCTACTATGTTGCATGTGTTTTTTAGTCATTATTTATAACTTTATATGTAAAATTTTAAAGTATTATCACCACACAATATAGTAACCCAAACAATATCTCAAAATAGTCTCCTATCCTTTGCTTTTATAGAAACTTATTTTCTTATAAAAGGTAACATAAATGGCAGAAAATTTAGGAAATACAGGACAGCAAAAATAACTTTTTAAATGCAAAATAACAAATTTTTAACAGAAAAGCAAACTTTTAACAGAAAAGTGATTTTATGGACCCCATTTTAAATTGCAAAGGAATGACTGAATCCAGATTTTATTTTCCCATAGAATTAATTTCAACCCTTTATTATAGGCACACAAGACTACTCAACTGATTTAAACAGGAGTAAAACTTGAGGCTTTCAGCATCAAAAACCACATAAAAGAATTACCTTTAGCTTAAATTTGAAATTCTCACAAGTTATCTGATCAAAGCAGATTACTTATTTCAAACTATACCATGAAGAAAGTAAAGATAATAAAAACTTGAGTGAAAACAGCTGATGATCAAGTTTCCTTCAGGAAGATAATGGAATTAATGTAATAAAGTTATTTACTTATTACTAAGAGTTATGCTACATAATGTTTCTTGGTGTTATCATCTACATTTTACAGGTATTTTTAATGTAACATATTTTATAATTCTGAGAGACCACAGTTCCCATCTTACCTTTTAAATTTTAAGAGATTTATCTTTCTAATGTAAATATATTTACTGATTTATTTTAAAACCATACTTGAGCATATTTCCCACATACCTCTTTTAACTATTTATGGCAGAAAACCTTTTCAAAGATTCCAAAGTTTAATGAAACAGAAGTTAAGCAAACAAACTTAATGCCTGCATGCTTCTTTGTAAGTTGGTCAAAATACCATCTAGTAGCCTCTGAAGATGAGCTACCCTTTAATTGAAGCTTTTATTTTAATTACTTACGGAAAGTGACTCTGCTCCCTGTATGTGACACTTAATGCACTCAACACTTTTAATGCACCCTGGAAACAGGCATAAATAGGAGAACAGAAATTCATTTCCAGGGACAAAGCATAGGTCAAAAGATTAGGCATTCTAAAATCAGTTTTATGTTTCTCAAGATGCAATATGGTTATTATCTAAAAGCACATCAAACTGTATGGATTCTAAAATTTCAAGCTTATAAAAAAGAAAGCTGTTGTGAGAATAAACTTATATTAATTCTGTTACCTTTTAGCCGGTGACTTAGAATCTGTTCCAAAATAGCTGCAAAATTGTTAAATTCAGGAGAAGAATCGTCAATTGTCTCAAAGCAGGACCGATCAATTAGAGTCTTCACAGAAAACCTGTGAAAAAAAGAGAGTTGATTCATTCACCTAAGCAGGAAAAATGGAAAGGAAGCAATTTAGGGAAGTATTACAAAAAATAATCTTAAGTATTATATATATTGAAAACTATTCAAATTTACTCTGTGAATAGAAAATTTTACATAAAAATCAGGCTTTCAGTTATATATTTACTGTCTATTGAACACAATAAGACTTAGGAGTAGCTCACTATTTTCATAGCATTAAAATCAGAATTTAGGGATCCCTGGGTGGCGCAGCGGTTTGGCACCTGCCTTTGGCCCGGGGCGCGATCCTGGAGACCCGGGATCGAATCCCATGTCGGGCTCCCGGTACATGGAGCCTGCTTCTCCCTCTGCCTGTGTCTCTGCCTCTCTCTGTGTGTGTGACTATCATAAATAAATTAAAAAAATTTAAAAAAATAAAATAAAATCAGAATTTAAAAAATGACCTTAATTATGAATTCTAAAAACTCAAAAGCTACAATACTGCATATAAGAAATTTAAGTGTCAGACCTAAATGCTTTTAAGAGTTTTAGAGTACAAAACTGAATGAAACAGGATGCAAGTAGTGCAGATCCAAAGTTTTTATGAGCTTTATAAATAGGAATAATTACAAATCTATAATGTGTGTTATATTTTTCCTTATCAGGATGTCTTTGTCTCTATTTTTGACTTTGTCTCATAATCAGTGCATTTTCCAAGACTTAGCTCAAATGCCACCTCTTCTTTTTTTTTTTAATTTTTATTTATGATAGTCACACACAGAGAGAGAGAGAGAGGCAGAGACACAGGCAGAGGGAGAAGCAGGCTCCATGCACCGGGAGCCCGACGTGGGATTCGATCCCGGGTCTCCAGGATCGCGCCCTGGGCCAAAGGCAGGCGCCAAACCACTGCGCCACCCAGGGATCCCAAATGCCACCTCTTCAATGAAGAATTATCTTCTTGCATATTCTTAGCACAAGCATTTTGTTCGTATGGCCCTTTAAGAGACAATTATAGTTTATCTTACTGCTGTTATCTATAGTATCTACCTTACTAGAATATAAATTCCTTCAGTGCAGAAACATGTAAGTAAGGTCAATCTATGAGGAAGGAAGCAATGGGGAGGCCTATGAAAACTGTTAAATAATTAGAAAATGTAAACTATGAGGGAGGAAAAGGAGTACAAATCATTCCCTAGGTCTCTGGCTGGTTATACTATTCATAAGGACAGAAAATATAGGAGGTAAGTATAAAGGGTAACATAAAGATATTTGTTTGTATGATTACATCCAAAAACCCTACCCTAAAAACTCTTCACCACCGGTTATAATATATAGGGGAATGAAAACAGTGAAACATTTATATAGTACACTATAATTTAAAACATTAGAGCTATTGAGAATTTAAGTGTTTTCTTTGTAAAAAAAAAAATTTTACCAACAGTAGTTTGAATAGCGCTTGCATTCTTAGTGTACAACTTAAAATATGGACTGAGCGTACTTTCTATTCCTTAGCAAATTATTCCTTTCTAAGTTTGGATCAGTTTACAACATTTTACCCCTTGCAGTTTCAAATATGAAAATCTCTGAGAGGCCCTAGAATGTGAAGTGGCTTTCCAGTACCACTTCTCCCAGAAGCTGGTTTTTGTCATAACCACTCTGTTCATTTATATCAATTCATTTACCTTCACTAAGTTCCTCTGGCTGCGTACCTAATTCCCTGGAATAGCAGCCGTGTCAGTATTCCCATGATTATTTTTTTTTAAGATTTATTGATTTATTTGAGAGAGAGAGAAAGAGCTCCAGCAGGAGGGCAGAGGAAGAGGGAGAAAGAATCTCAAGGAGACTACTTCACAGGGCTCCATTTCAGGACCCTGAAATCACAACCTGAACCAAACGAGAGTTGGAGGTTTAACCAACTGCGCCACCCAAGTGCCCTCGTGATTAACTATTTCTTCTATAATTCCTTTTAAGTTTAATTCAAATTTTATTTCCCACGTTAGCACTTCATGTGTCTTTGTCATTTTTTCATCTTTGTTGGTCAATTCACTCTCAATTATCCATTTTGTAAAACAGCATGTGGGTTTAACACCAGGACATAAGGAGGCAACACAACTATAGGTTTTCATTTCTGTGCAGGAACTAATAGCACTTGAATAGTGACCAATGCTGGACAGATTTAGAAAGAAGTGATATGACAGCTCACTGATAATGATGTGCATTTGTTATTAGCACAATGGTTTGCAGACTAAGGTGCCAGCAACAAAATTTCATTTTATGCAATTACTCATAGTTAATACACCACGGCAGTCAAAGCAGAAGTGTGTTAGTATAGACCTGATAGTAACTAAATTGTGGTAACTGATAGTACATATTTGAACAGTACAAAGTAAAGACTGCCCCATTTATTAATCACAAACAATTCATTACATGTTAGCATAAATAATGTATTTTTATAAAATGCATCTTTTCCAAAACAACAAAAAATTAGCAAGAACAGTACTGTTGTACCTCTATGCAAATATCTTTAATGTTATATTGAATAGAATATAATAAATCCCCATATCTGCTTCTGTATTCAATCAGTTTTAATATTATACACCGTGTAGCCTCTGAAAAACCTACTGTACGCTTGTTAAAGAATGGGAACAAAAAGGCAAATAATGTCTTAGAATTGTTAAAATAACTCTGGCCGTTTGGACCTCTGAAAGGGCAAGGGTCCAAAAGCACACTTTGAAAACCACTACTCTAAGGCACTTTTTTTATGTAATGAAATAAAAAGATTCTCTTTTCCACTTTCAATAAATAATGAAATGTAATGAAATAACTTACATACTTTGTATGTAATGAAATAACTCTTCTCTTAAGTAACTAGAGTGGTAGTAATTATATATTTTTCAGAGCATTAAGAAAATAATTATTCAAATAATTTTCAGTCTTCTCTGATTAGGAAAATAACCTAGACTGAGGTGGGTTAACGTTCAGTGCATAATACTATCTATAACTACAAATGGGACTCATAGGTGGAAGCCATTATGTACAGAAAAAAATAAGAAAAGCTAAGAAGTAACATTGATGAAGTGGTCTCTTGTACCTAAAAGATAGCCAAATTAGATAAACACCAGATATAATGCATGAGTAAATGAACAGAAACAAACAAAAAAAAAAGATAAACAGATAAACCAGATTGAAAGGGATTTGAAAACTTGTTTTTCTTCCTATGTCCATCTCATTGAAAATACATGAGAAAAATGCTGTCAATCGTTAGCAAACTTTTAATAAGTATAATGTTCTTATTCAGTATGAGATTGAAAAATGAAGTGTTCCTAAAATGAATAAACAAACCCCCTAGTTTGGTTTTTAACCTAAATAAAAGGAAACTTTGGAACTAAATAAAAGGAAACTTTGGAACATTTAAATGTTTACCTCTAATCTTTATTAGGTAGAATGGAATAGAAGTTTGACTCACAAACATTCATGGCAGAAGTAATCTACTGCTTTAAAAATTATGGCATTTAAGATACTAATGCACAGCAGTGAAATGAACTGAAAATTTTACTTAAAGATAAAAACAATACAGTACATACTAGATCAAAAAGAGCTACGCTTGAATATTCTATTTCTACCATAACAATCTGGTAAGATTTCAGTCACTATTGTCCTCCAGGAATAATACAAAATTTCCTAACAATTTATCTACATTGTAAAATAGAACAGGAAGAAAGGCCATGGATATTAATACATATATTTTTGTAGCACCAAGAACATCAGTTGTCAATCAAGTACATGCATCTTTTTATCATGTTATCAGCAGTTTCTATTCCTATAGAAGATACTAGTTGCATGACAAAAACCTAGAATGGTGAATATCAGAGCACTAAATTACTTTTAATCCAACACTTGAATAAAAATAAAAACTAAAATAAAAACAAAGCCCAAATATCCTAAAGCATACCTTTAGATTTATGTTCTGTTTTTTCCAAGCATAAAGATACTTAAGGGTAGGGAAGCATTTTAAATATTCTATTACATTAAGGTTGATAATGAAAAAAAAAAAGAAAGTTTCCTGCCTTTGCTTCATCATTTATAGCCTATTCTTCTCCTACCAACACAAATCAAAATTTCAGAAGGTAACTTCGTTCCTTAGAATCCATGTTTTACTTCTAGCTAGCCAAGTCTTCCCACTCAACACTTACTTCTCTAGAATCATGTAGCTAGCTCCATTATGCCAAAATAATGAGAATCTTTTCCTCCATAACACAGTAACTAGCTAAGATGTGCTATAAAAACCAAACCTGTAAAAAGAATTTCAATACATCTAAAAAAGTATCACACAGATGCTGAGCTATTTCCTGATAATGACATTAATATTAGTCATCTATTTCTTGAAGAGGACTGACTTTAAAATAATGAAATGACAATTTGATGAATTGCCTAAAAATACCAAATCAAGTCTAAGTAACAACGTTTACATAAGAATTAAAAACCCAAAAATGTACATAAAAGGGTCATATAATTAAGCACAGATTTTAAAATATCTCTGTCTAAAAATATTCTCTTTTCCACTTTCAATGCCCAAAGAAAATTTTTGTTAGGTCAGAAACAGGAAAGAATGATTGTGAATAAAATCTTCAAACCTAAGAAAGCACAAACTATCATTTCTCTCTTTGGCAACATACCGAGAAAAATAAGATAGTTACCAAAACTGTTTTAAAAATGTTCATTACAAAAAAATTTTTTTTCATTACACTATATTGAATTCTTTCCATGAGTCATAGATTTGTAACATAATTTTAACTATAATTAAAAAGTAAAAATGTGACACCAAAATAAAAAAATATTACTCATTAATTTCTACATTATTATTGGAAAGAAACCTTAAAAATTGGAAATTCACCTTTAATACTTAAGGCACTACATCAGTAATATATACATATATATTCACATATATGCAGAGTGTTCAAGTAGGAAAAAAATATGTCACATCCCCTTACAATAATCAAAATACTTCAAAAAACATAAATTTCAGGGCACTTGGGTGGCTTAGTCAGTTGAACGTCCAACTCTTGTTTTGGGTTCAGGTCATATCTCAAGAGTTGTAAGATGGAGCTTCCCATCAGGCTCTGCCTTGGGTGTGGAGCCTTCTTAGGGTTCTCTCTCTTCTTTTCCCTCTGTCCGCCCCCCCCACCCCTCTCCCTCTTAAAAACAAACAAAACCCCATAAATCTCATACAGAGGGATCCCTGGGTGGCGCAGCGGTTTGGCGCCTGCCTTTGGCCCGGGGCGCGATCCTGGAGACCCGGGATCGAATCCCACGTCAGGCTCCCGGTGCATGGAGCCTGCTTCTCCCTCTGCCTGTGTCTCTGCCTCTCTCTCTCTGTGACTATCATAAATAAATAAAAAAAAAATTTAAAAAAAAATCTCATACAGAACAGATTTTCTTACCTATACCATTATATGTCTTTACCACAGAATTATATCTGAAGATAACCAAAGCACATAGAAGCATCACATTTCAAAACTAAAAGGACTTCAGAAAAGTATAAGTGATATTTTTAAGTAGAATGTATGTATCCAAATCCTGAGATAGAATTCTTTCCACTATTTCACACCAAAATTACAGAATTCTTTATAATGTTTATTACTGCTAGTTGTCTTTCCCAAAGGGACAGGTAACTATCTTCTGCATATTAATATAAATCAGTGATTAAATAGTCAACACAGAGATGGCTACTGGGAAACAGGATACAATTTACCTCAAATAAAATGTAAATCAGTATGGGTAATGGCTTATTTCCTTTCTCACATTTTATACAGAACCATATATATACCAGATATATATATATATCATATATACCAGAAACTCAAAAAATCTTTTAGAATCAGCAATTTGCCTTCTTTTTTTAAGTATTATGAAAGTAAGAATTCTCCAAAATCACGTGTATCCCACTTTTCCTATAACTTTAATATTTTTACAATAAGAACTTTTTTATATATACCCTTTTACTAGGAGTCTGCACACTACTACCACAGGCCAAATCCAACCTGTTGCCAGTTTTTATAAAGTTTTATTGGAACACAAGGATTAAAAAGTCCCAATCATTTTCTCTGGAATGCATAAATTAAGATTCTCTCTCTTATTATAGTGTTTACTATTTCTAAAAATTTTACTCAATGTAAAAATTAAAAGGAGAGAGAAAATTGTATTTTAAAATATTTTCCCACCTGCGCTGACAAAATTCCTCTTAAAGAGAATTTGTAATTTAGGTACTTTAAGGATGAGATACTATATAATTAACATCTTGTATTGCTATATACGCAGATTGATGACAACAGATTGCCCAACATGAAAAATAACATTAGACACACACGATCTTAAAAAAAAAAAAAAAAAAACTAAGGATAAAACAAAATTTTCCAAAAAAAAAAAACCCATCTAAAATTAGAAAGCTATCAAACCAAGAAAACTTCCCATCTTAATATAAATAGCTCATTAAATCTCTTATATGAAAGAACTCCCAATTAAAATCATATTAATAAAGAATACTTTATACCCTTGGACCACATATCCTTTTGGAATCTAACCGCTCTTTATCCAATGACAAACAAAAATATTCAAGGAACATTTTTTTAATAAATTAATTTTTATTGGTGTTCAGTTTACCAGCATACAGAATAACACCCAGTGCTCATCCCATCAAGTGTCCCCCTCAGTGCCCGTCACCCATTCACCCCCACCCCCCGCCCTCCTCCCCCTCCACCACCCCTAGTTCATTTCCCAGAGTTAGAAGTCTTTATGCTCTGTCTCCCTTTCTGATATTTCCCACACATTTCTTCTCCCTTCCCTTATATTCCCTTTCACTATTATTCATATTCCCCAAATGAATGAGAACATACACTGTTTGTCCTTCTCCGATTGACTTACTTCACTCAGCATAATACCCTCCAGTTCCATTCACGTTGAAGCAAATGGTGGGTATTTGTCGTTTCTAATGGCTGAGGAATATTCCATTGTATACATAAACCACATCTTCTTTATCCATTCATCTTTCGATGGGCACCGAGGCTCCTTCCACAGTTTGGCTATTGTGGACATGGCTGCTAGAAACATCGGGGTGCAGGTGCCCCGGCGTTTCATTGCATCTGAATCTTCGGGGTAAATCCCTAACAGTGCAATTGCTGGGTCGTAGGGCAGGTCTATTTTTAATTCTTTGAGGAACCTCCACACAGTTTTCCAGAGTGGCTGCACCAGTTCACATTCCCACCAACAGTGTAAGAGGTTTCCCTTTTCTCCGCATCCTCTCCAACATTTGTTGTTTCCTGCCTTATTAATTTTCCCCATTCTCACTGGTGTGAGGTGGTATCTCATTGTGGTTTTGATTTGTATTTCCCTGATGGCAAGTGATGCAGAGCATTTTCTCATGTGCGTGTTGGCCATGTCTATGTCTTCCTCTGTGAGATTTCTCCTCATGTCTTTTGCCCATTTCATGATTGGATTGTTTGTTTCTTTGCTGTTGAGTTTAATAAGTTCTTTATAGATTTTGGAAACTAGCCCTTTATCTGATATGTCATTTGCAAATATCTTCTCCCATTCTGTAGGTTGTCTTTGAGTTTTGTTGACTGTATCCTTTGCTGTGCAAAAGCTTATCTTGATGAAGTCCCAATAGTTCATTTTTGCTTTTGTTTCTTTTGCTTTCGTGGATGTATCTTGCAAGAAGTTACTGTGGCCAAGTTCAAAAAGGGTGTTGCCTGTGTTCTCCTCTAGGATTTTGATGGAATCTTGTCTCACATTTAGATCTTTCATCCATTTTGAGTTTATCTTTGTGTATGGTACAAGAGAGTGGTCTAGTTTCATTCTTCTGAATGTGGATGTCCAATTTTCCCAGCACCATTTATTGAAGAGACTGTCTTTCTTCCAGTGGATAGTCTTTCCTCCTTTATCGAATATTAGTTGACCACAAAGTTTAGGGTCCACTTCTGGGTTCTCTATTCTGTTCCATTGGTCTATGTGTCTGTTTTTGTGCCAGTACCACACTGTCTTGATGACCACAGCTTTGTAGTACAACCTGAAATCTGGCATTGTGATGCCCCCAGCTATGGTTTTCTTTTTTAAAATTCCCCTGGCTATTCGGGGTCTTTTCTGATTCCACACAAATCTTAAAATAATTTGTTCTAACTCTCTGAAGAAAGTCCATGGTATTTTGATAGGGATTGCATTAAACGTGTAAATTGCCCTGGGTAACATTGACATTTTCACAATATTAATTCTGCCAATCCATGAGCATGGAATATTTTTCCATCTCTTTGTGTCTTCCTCAATTTCTTTCAGACGTGTTCTATAGTTTTGAGGGTATAGATCCTTTACCTCTTTGGTTAGGTTTATTCCTAGGTATCTTATGCTTTTGGGTGCAATTGTAAATGGTATTGACTCCTTAATTTCTCTTTCTTCAGTCTCATTGTTAGTGTATAGGAATGCCATTGATTTCTGGGCATTGATTTTGTATCCTGCCACGCTACCAAATTGCTGTATGAGTTCTAGCAATCTTGGGGTGGAGGCTTTTGGGTTTTCTATGTAGAGTATCATGTCATTGGCAAAGAAGGAGAGTTTGACTTCTTTGCCAATTTGAATGCCTTTAATGTCTTTTTGTTGTCTGATTGCTGAGGCTAGGACTTTCAAGGAACATATTTTAACATAGGTTAACTATCTAGCTATTCATGGCAGCAGTACAGCAATAGGAAGAACAAGGGCTTTAATATCAGGCCCTGGACTCAAACCTGGCTCTGCTATTAGCTGTTTCTGTCAAGACAATTAACTTCTCTGAACCTCAGTTTTGTCAGTAATCAATTACTAAGTTATTGTAAAGATTAAAAGAGATATATAAAGTATTTAATACAGTTTCAACTTACACAAAAATTACTAAGTGTTAGCACACATCCACTTTCTTTTTGGAACATCAGCATTTCTCTAAGTAACATCTAAGCATAGAAAAAATGCAGGATTTTCAAGTGTGTGTAAAGTGATTTTTTCTGATGCTATGGCTCAAATACAAACACATATACCCACACATGATTTACTACCAGTTCTTATGTATCCACAGACACTGAAGGAAGCACATAAGAGGAAAGTATAGTTTTAAAATCAGATATATTTGGGTTTGACTTTTAGCAATATTAGGCTTAACTATAAAACAAATCTGATTGAAACAGAAATTGTTTCAATTAAAGAATTTTCATTACTAGTCATAAATGCTCATCTAGTATTTTTTCTCCAAAAAAGGATATTCTGCATGCATGACATAATGTATTTTCCTCAGATGGTAAGCACAGATGTTTTGTTTTATAAATTATTAAAATTTTAATTTATATTTTTAATATTAATTTTGAGACTATATCTGGAATACAAAAGAACTCAAGTGTACATTTTGGATATATGGGAATACTGTTATCCTCTTCAAAGGACAATCACCATCACTAGAGAAAAAGGCAATGTCCTTTTATCTAATGCAAAAAATGTGCATTTTCTATCTTTGAGATATTTTCAAAATAGTATGCATTTTATACTTTTTACCTATTTTCGTGAAATAGCTTCTATAAAATTGAATATTAAGGTACACTCCATAAGGAAATAACAAAAAATATATTTGGTTAGTTCAGTCTCACTTTTTCTTAAACTATTATTAAAATACTAGAAAGATGAATTTTTTTCCATTTCAACATTAAATTTTAATTAGAGTAGTAATTCCATTCAAAAGAAAGCAAATTCTACTGCTGAAGCTATTACATGTTGAAACTCTACTAATCATCAGAGATTAATCATCAGGGTGACTTTTAAAAAATAAATGATGATGATTCTTCAATTCAACCTTCAATTTTATTTTGAAAATGTCCATTGCACTGATATTATTCTTTACTAAATATAATTACCTCAGTTGATAAACATGCCTACTATGTGCTAAATGCTGGAAATAAACTAGATGCTAAATAAACTATGATTCCAATATTTGAGAAATTCACATTCTAGTAAAAGACAAAAAGATAATCAGATTACAGCAGCATAACTGGTGCTATAGTTATTTATATAACCTATTCCAGAAAAGACTTAAGATTGCTTATGGGGGCATATAAAATACCATCAGTTGGCTGCATAAATTAAAACTGGGGAGGAAGGGATGCCTGGGTGGTTCAGTGGTTGAGCATCTGCCTTCAGCTCAGAGTGATCCTGGGGTCCTGGAAGAGAGTCCCAAATCTGGCTCCCCACAAGGGAGCCTGCTTCTCCCTCTGCCTCTGTCTTTGCCTTTCTCCATGTGACTCTCATGAATAATAAAAAAAAAAAATCTTAAAAGAAAAAAAAAAACTAGAGAGGAAGATGAAAAATGTGGGAATAGACTAAGGTGGATGGAGTAAATAAATGGTGGTAGACCAGTGCTCCCACAGAGTACAGCTAGAAAAACTGGGGAAGGGGGAGGAACTACAGAAATCGTATGTTTGAAGCCTGCGGACGGTGGCTAAAACATTAAGAATCAGAGCAGTTAAGACTCCAGAAAGAGTAAAGCTCAAAAATAGGTTGACTACTACTGCTGCTTTTACCCAGAAGTGTCTGTCAATTCTGAGTATGGCAGGGTCTAATTCCCACAGAAGAGTGCTAGGGGGGAACAGAAAAACTAGGAAAGCTTTTGAAGGAATTCTGGGAAGGCCACAAACACTTTATGTCAGCAGAAGACTAAAATCCTAATCAGAAAGCCTCTGATTAACACAATAAAGCACTTTGTAGTTCCAGAAGACAAATAATAGTTCAAGACTAGCAGAGAAAGAGTGCTAAAAAATATACCAAGCCTAGTAGGTTCAAAACCTTATTATGTGCTAAATGCTGGAAATAAACTACTTACCAGAGTTGAAACCCAGCCTGGATTCAGCACCATTCCCTGACTGAATGAAGGCGATCAGCTACCACTCTATCTTTCCAGAAGAGATAACATTAGTAAGAAAAGTAAGCACTATGCTATATTATGAGCCATGAGCACTAATAAGCTCTTGGTCACATTTTCTTCAAATTGATGGGTGCACTCTACCTGTGGTCTTTTTCTACTGTATGTTATGTTCTGATGAATACTTCTGACATGATGGTTGACAAAGTGGTAAGTATAATAGCACTCAAAGAACAACAAAAGTGCTGAAAAATTTAATACATACCATCTGGTATTCAGTAAAAAGAAATGTATATATGCCAAAAAACAAGACTACATGACAAAGAAAGGAAGAGAGAAAACACAATAAAAAGAGATGTAAAATGATCCAAATATTCTAAACTAGGGATCAGAACTTTTAGATAACTGATTAATAGGATCTATGGAAGACAGGAAAAGATGGATATAGATAAAAAGATATGTATTTTTATATGAGGATTAGAGAAATTAAAATTCAAAACTATCTGAAATTAAAAACTCATTTAATTTACTCAGTAGATGAGAAACAGAAGACAAGATTAATGAAAAGAAGTCATACAAAATATACAAACTGAAGTAAAGAGAGAATAAAGAAGAGAAAATACAGAAAAGAAAGAATGTAAGTCAAGTAGAATCTGATAAAATTTAACATACATGAAACTGGGGAGTGTAAAAGTAGCCAAAATTTTTCCAAACCTGATGGAAGAACAATGGTAAGGGTAAATATGTGGGTAAATGCAAATGTGTATTGCCTAAATATCAAGAATAAAATATAGCAATAAAAGAATCTTGTGCAACTTAAAATATATGTGTAAATATATATAAAAAATATAAAGTCCATATATGTAGACTTAAAATGTCCAGGATAAGAAGGAATAAATAGTTCTAACATTACTGGAGAAGCAGTGAGAGTTAAATTTATATTACACTGTGATAAATTAAGAGTAACTGCTAAAAGGATAGGAATCCAACATGTACACAGAACAAGAAAAAAAATTTATGATTAACAAGTTCATTGGGAGAAAAACTGGAATAGTGGAATAAATAAAAAATATTTCACTGATATATAAGAAAAGAGAAAAAAGTAAACATCAAACAAAGAATAAAATGGTAGCTATAAACCCAAATAAGATAACATTAAATGTAAATGGACTAAATACTCTAATGAGATAAAACTCAATTCTATCCTGCCTACAAGAGACATTTTAAATTTAAGGACAAAAAGATTGAAAGTTAAGGATGGAAAAAGATACATCATACAAACATTAGCTGTAAGAAAGCTGTCTTAACTATAATAATAGCAGACAAAATTGACATTAAGAAAATAACGGTATGAAAGATAAAAACATTTCATGGTGACAAAGGATCCAGCCCCTAGGAAGAGATCACAATTTTGTGTTTAAAAAAAAGATTTATTTACTTATTTGAGAGAGAGCATGAGTAGGAGGGAGGGAGACTCTGAAGCAGAGCCAAACATAGGGCTCCATCTCATGAGCCTGAGATCATGACTTGAGCTGAAACCAAGAGTCAGCTCTTTTTACTGACCGCAGCTACCCAGGCACCCCAAGAGATCACAATTCTACATCCACACACATCCAATAATAAAGCAACAAAATACTGACAGCAAAAATAACAGAACTAAAAGAGGAAACAGACAAAGGTACCTTCAGTGACAGACATCTCTCTCAAAATTAGACAGATTAAGCATATAAAAAACAGGTAAGGATAAAGAAGTATAAATAACACAATTAAACTTAAATATAACTAATATAGAACATGCAATCAATGACAGTATTTTTTCAAATGTATATAAAATATTATCTAAATTAACCATATGTTGTATCATAAAGCAAGTATAAACAAAACTTCAAAAGTCTGAAATCTTTCAGACTATGTTCTCTATAAATATAGTGGAATTAAGTTAAAAACCAGTATCTAAAAATAACTGGAAAAATCTCCACTATTTGAAAGTTAAGTAATAAATTGTTAAAATAATCCACGAGTCAAAGAAGAAAACCCAATGGAAATGAGAAAACATTTTAAACTAATTAATAATAAAGATACATTTCAAATCTTATTAGCAATCCCAAAATAATGTCAAAAAAGGACATCTGTAGATTGCAAAGGCATATTTATAAAAAAAGAAAGGCTGAAAAACAATGATCTAAACTCTTGTCTCAAGAAATTAGAAAAAGAGGAACTTAAACTCAAAGAAATAATAAAGAAGTCAATGAATACAGAAATAAATGTATGGCAGGGAAAATTAACAAAGCTAAAAGTTGGCTTTTGAAAAGATACATAAAATTCATAAGCTAACAAGAAATAAATGGGAAAAACAGAAATTAGCAGTATCATGAAAGAAAATGGAAAATTACTATAGATTTTTTAAACAACAAAAAGATATGAAAGGGATATTTTAAAGATCTTAAGCATAAATGTGGTAATATACATGGAGAACTCACTGAAGACTGATTCAAGAAGAAACAGGAAATCTGAATTGTACAGTGTCTGTTAAATAAATTGAATCTGTTACTTAAAGACTTCCCACAAAGACAATTAGCAGTTCAGATGTCTTCCCTGGTGCATTCTTTCAAAAGTTTAAGAAATATCTAATGTTATACAAATTATTCTACTGAAGGATACTTCCCAACTTGCTTTATAAGGTCAGATAATCTTAATGACAAAACTAAACAAGGACACTGTAAGAAAGAACAATTACAGATAAACCTCTTCCGTGAACATACATACAAAAATCCCAAATGGAATATTAACTCATTGAATGCAAAGATACATAAAAAAGATAATATAAGATGATATAGCACAACCAAGAGTTTTTATTCCAGAGTAGTTTAACCTTCAAAAGTCAACCAATATAATTCACTACATAAACAGAAAATAAGGAAGAGAAATTATGTTTACTCTGATAGACAAAAACATTTGATGGCAAACATCTACTTCATGGTAAAATATTTAATGTTTTCAGCAATCCTCTGGTCCTAGCCAGTGCAGGAACACAAGAAAACAACGGCATTATGTTTTAAACAAGTAGATGACATAACCGTGTTCAAACTTTGAAAAAAAAAAAAAACTGCAGAAAATCTGTTAGAATTAATAAGTAAATATGGTAAGATTACTACATTATGAGACAAATATTTTAAAAGGTTGATTATATGCCTATATATCAGCAAAAAAGGAAATGTAAAAATTTAATCATCTGTTACAATATAAAAATATAAAAACTTTAAAAAAGGTGTATATATATATTGAAAACTATAAATACTTTTGAGAAAAAATTCAGAATATTTAAATACATGAAGGGTAATGTTCTTTTCCTTGACCTGAGTGCTAGTTACAATGTAGTGTCTTCTTTGCAAAAATTCACTGACCTGTAGGCTTATGCTATGTGTACTCTCTGTATGCAGATTATAAGTCAGTAATAATTTAAATGAAAAATGTGGAAGCAAAGTAAAGCTAAGAATAAAGCTAAATGCATTACTCTCATGTTTTATATATCCTTTATAAATCTGCTTGGCCACAGATTTAACACTAAAATTTCTAAAGCTGTGTAAAAAAGAAGTTGTCAGTTAACACATTTGTGTCCAGTAGATATAAATAAACCAACTGCCTAGAGATACAATCCTTGGCACTAAAATATTTCTCATAGCAATCTTCACAAAAAGATGACACTTCTTGACATAATAAACAACGTTCCTGACAGCAACTCCAAGACCTTTTGTGACTGCTTCTTCTGATCACTCACAATACAGACTGATGGAAACTTACCAATGCACAATTGTGAAAAAGCAACTGTTGACAGGAGCTTGTGAAGCAATGCTGTCTATGTACCCAGCTGCTTTCTGATGATCTGGACCAACTCAGAGATACATCTTTTAAACATGTAAGAGTGGATAAGCTTCACATATTCCCCCTTGAATATCCTATCTTTCAACAGAGCTTCCGACATTTATCAATCCACAGTGGAGTTAAGATAAGCAGTGAAGCTGAATGTGTGGAGGACAGCTATTCTCCCTAAGTTGAGTATAAACCCATTTTAGCTAGGGGAAGAGATAATCACCTTCTCTGAACGCTGAGAAGGTTATCCAAGCCTAATAGCTGAAAAGATGATCATGCTACCTCCATCGTGAACCTACTATCAGGGCTCTAAACAATCCTTAGAAATAATACTGAACCTGCTCTAAAAGAATACAACTAAACATGTTAATCAGAGACCAAAACCAAAGTTCTGCCACACAGAGTATGACTAAAAGAGCTTTAGCCAAAAATACAATCACTGTGGCCAAGGTATGAACAGTCTCATGAGGCATACGCAAAGAAACAGTAACAAAGAAAGTAAAGTCACTGAATTCAAAGTTATTTAAAAGATAATACTGCCAATCATACTAACATTTTACATACCTGCAGGTTCACCCACAGAGTTCAAACATAGGAACAGACTTTTTTTTTTCTGATTATTCATCAACTATAATGTTAAGCTCAGAGTGCTAATGCTCATTTATTCAACTGAGGCCTCTGGTTGCCTTTTTATTTTAACACATGATAAATTTACTTATCTGCTTTCCTAGTTCACAGCCAATTGTAATAAACAAGTGAGGATAAGAAGCACAGAGGAAACAGCTGCTGGAAATAGGTAGAGTTGTAAGAAATAACAGATAACTTGGTAGGAAGCAACAGCAGAATGCAAAGGCACACAAAAAAAATTCAAACACAATCTTCTGGGACCACATAGCAAAAAGCTCTATGCATCTCAAGAGTCCTCAAGGGGAGCCACAGCACCAGGGCATATTCACAGAAACAGATTTAGAGTAAAATCCTCAAAAAAGATTATATTATTCTTTAGAGAATCTTTTAAAGAAGGTAGGGAAACATGTAATCCATTTTTAAAAGTAGTTCACCCAAAATGTTTTAAGTAGTATTATTTATTGTAGCTTTAACGTGAACACTTAAATTATAAGCTTCATTTATACAGAAGATTGCACTCCACAACTAATGCTAAGTAGAGAAAGCACTGTAGCTGATGGGAGGATTTTAAGCTTAACTCAAACATTTATAACATAGAGAAATAGGAGCACCTCATTCCCTGACTACACTGGAAAACATAAGGCCCTACTGTTACTTGAAATAACATTCAAATTATGAAATAATATCTTTACCCACACAAAACCAAGAAAAACTATGTAAAGCCTATTAGAAGTACTTTAATTTTGAAAACCATCATTTGTCTCCACTCATCACTCTTTCTCCTGAAATGGCTGTTAATCCTTTCCAGCCACAAAACAAGAAGATTATGACTATGTGAGTAGTTTCTCTTAAGGTATTGATGAAAAGTTTAGCAAATATTATTCTAAAATCTGTTATGCAGTATATAGTTAAAATCTATAAACTGTATACATATATATAGTACTGTAAACTTTCTTTTAAAACAATGTTAACCCTCAGAAAGAGAATTTCTAATTGTCTTTGTCAACAAAAGTAAAAATCAAAGGAATATGTAAGTTTTTCAATAAAACATGAAGCTTAAAAAATGACAGAAAAAATGGGATCCCTGGGTGGCGCAGCAGTTTAGCACCTGCCTTTGGCCCAGGGTGCGATCCTGGAGACCTGGGATCGAGTCCCACGTTGGGCTCCCAGTGCATGGAGCCTGCTTCTCCCTCTGCCTGTGTCTCTGCCTCTCTCTCTCTCTCTCTCTCTCTCTCTCTCTCTCTCTCTCTCTCTCTCTGTGACTATCATAAATAAATAAAAATTGAAAAGAAAATGACAGGAAAAATGACTAATGTACCTGACTTTTTACGGATGAAAAACAGAGCTTAACAAAAAGCCTGCAAGACTTTAAAAAATTAATTTTCAAACTTCTTAATGTAAAGAACATGCAGGGAAAATACTAGTCGGTACACAGAGCCAAAATCAGTCTATGAATATTTTGGAGTTGAGTGTGGAATATTCAGAGGCCTCAAATGACCTATTTTTTTTCTACCACAATCCGTAAAAAAGCATGATAAAATAGTACCTACTAAGTACCATACAAGTATTTTTAAGGCTACCATACATAAATGGTCAATAGAACAAAAACGAGAGATAAAATAATTATATACATAATCACAATGAATCAAAATTCAATTCAATTCACATCCTATCTTACCTAATCAAGCAACCCACTTTGAAACTTTGACACCATAACAATACTGTTCTTGTACAAGGCTTTAAATGTAAAAAAATTGTGTAATTATATAATAAGACTTTAAAACTAAGCTGAGAATATGCCCACGTTGTTAAGGGGTAAGGAAAAACATTATTGTATAAACATTAGAGATACAGAAGGATACATGGTGGGGGAGAATTTTTGTTTTGATTTGCTTTGGTAAACTGTTCACAAGTTTTCTAGAACATCAGTAGAGAAACATAAAATGGAACATAGTCCAGAATGTTTCTGCTTAGAGAGAAAAATGCACATATTCATCTAGCTACCATTAAACATATATCTACCATTACCCTGTCATATTTGGAGAAATTCTAAGAAAGTGTCAACACATTTTATTTGAAGTCTATTATTAGTTTTAAGGGTGTTATTGAAGGTTACTAAAAATTTAGGCCAAGATGATTTTACAGATGTGAAAACTAGATGAGGTGTTTGTGTGGCTTGTTAAAGGATATACAACCAGTTAATGACAGAGTAAACTTAGAACTCAAACTCTAAACCAATTTCTTTCCAACTTAAATATCAAATCACCTCTAATTTGATATATAAAAATTTAGAAATGAATTCGTTAAGAGACAAGGGTGAGATACCACAATTTGGTAACTCTGAAAGGCAAAGAAACATAAATGCATAAATATTGATTTGTTTAAGCAGGGCTACTTTAAACACACAAATGGCCTAGAATGACTTTTTTCCAAAAAGTAAAAGCCTTTTAGACAAAGCCTAACAAACAGATCCCATTACTACTGAGATGGATGATAATTTATATAAACCATCAACTCTTCATACATGGAAGAACAGCCTTAGTAGTAAGTCCACACAAATACATACACAAATTGAAATCTAAGCCAGAAATCGAAATTTACTTTAGCTACGATACAAAATTTATGTGTAAACTAATGTCAGAAAAAAAATAAATAAAAAAAATAAAATAAAATAAGGTCAGTACTTATTACATTCATTCTGCAATAGAAACCAATAATTATGCGAATAAAATTAATGAGAATACAGTGAGCTTAGACAGCTGTCCACACCAATCAGTGTGATTTGACCGAAATTTCTTAAACATAACTTAAAATGTCATTTAAATAAGGTTGAGATACAAGTCCTTTCTTCTGGCCTGCCTCTGATGAGGAAGCAGATGAACATCAAGTAACCTAAAATCATCCTGGACAAAAATGGAGAAGGAAAAGTAAGACTACCCATTACTGAATTTATTCATTCAATAAATATTAACTGAACATAAGATGCTATAGTGTGAATAATTTTTTTTAAAGACAATTGCAAAAAGCTGCCCTGCAAAGTTTAACTGAGGGAGCTTTAATGAAATGCATTACTCCAAGAAGCATGGCTGGAGCCTGCTTGAGATGATTGTCTTAAAAAAAAAACCAATAATTTTTAATATATATAAAATAAGATAAATTAGCCTTGCTTACTGTTCTATTTTCCTAACTAAAAAAAAAAAAAAATTCCTGGATCAAAAAAAATGTAATACCTGTCTTCCTCAAAAAGTTGCATCCTCGACAGCACAAATGGTAAATTAAACCAAGTCCACATTATTTTACTGTTTATAGGTCCAAGTGCTTACAGTTGGTGAGACAGACAGGTCTTCCTGCTATTTAGACAAACATCTGTAATAGTCCAGGTTAAAAAAAAAAAAACTCGCTCAAAGTTACTGAATATAAGTCCTAATAGAAGTATCTGTATGCTACCTCAGATGCTAGGCACACTTTTAAACAAGAAGAAATGCAGAGAACCTGAAAAGGAGGGAAAGGTGTCATCACTCTTTAATTCCTGGAAGATTATCGATGGTTGCTGCCGAGATGTTTGGTGAAAAATCAGTTATCTCTGAATACAGATGCGCATAATTATTCCTTTTATGTTTCCATATTATTGTAGTGTAAAGGAATATTACACTCATAATTAGAAAACCTTTGAGGGAAGGCAAGACGTGGAACGGATCACTGACACGAAGACTTGGGGTCCTCCACAAGTCCCGCTCCCAGGAACAAGTGCAGAAACTGCACTAGCACCGCGATCTAAAAGTGGAGAGAGAACACACACACACACACACACACGCACACACGCGCGCACACACACACACACACACACGCCACACACACACACGCACACACACACGCACACGCACACACACGCACAGCGCGGCGCGCGGGGCAGGCTGGTAGTAGACATTCAATGCCGGGGCAATGAAATAACTGAATATTTGCGTACAGAAGCCAAAACAAAGACAGGACGCAAAAACAGGGGCAACACAGTAGACGACCACACTAACGACGACTTTACCAAAAGCCGGCTGACAGCTCATGGGCCCTCGGCGAAGCAGCCGGTCGGTCCTGCCCTCCTCCCTTCCTCGGACACTACAAGGCGCGCTCAGAACCAACCCTCCCCCGCCCCGCCCCGCGCCTCACCCTCCCGGGGTTCCAGCGCCGAAGCTGACGGAAAGTGGGCGGCCTGGAGGCGCCCGGCCCCGGCCCCGGCCCCGGCCCGACCCCGGCCCCGGCCCCGGCCCCGGCCCCTCTCCCGGCGCCCGCGCCCGCGGACACGCCCGTGCGGCAGACGCTCCGGCCGCAGCCCCCCCTTTGTGCGGGGCCCCCGGGGGCCCGCGCGCTCGCCCCAAGCCCTCGGCGCCGCCGCCCCTCGCCGCGGGCCGCGCCGTACCTGCACACGGTGATGAGGTTCCTCCTCTCCACCGCAGCGTTGCGGGCGCTCAGGCTCTTCTTGCCGCCGCCGCCGCCGCCGCCGCCGCCCCCGCCGCGGCTCCCGCTCAGGCCCCCCAGGCTCCGGGTGGCCATGGCGGGCTGACCCCCGCGCCCCTTTTGTCTGCCGCGACCCCTCCCGCCCCCCCACACCTGCTCCCCAAGGCTCTTGCTCGTTTTGCGACCGTGGGGGCCCTGAGGGGGGCGGGGGCGGGGGCGGGAGCGGGGACCGACCGGGGGTGTGGGAGACCACGCGGGAACTCGCACCCGGGCACTGGCGGCTGGCGCCCCGCACCCGAGCGCCGCGCACACACACGCACACACGCACACACGCACACACACACGCACACGCACAGGGACACACACGCACGCGCCTCCCCCGCCCTCGCGCGCGCCGCCGGCCGCCGGGCTGCGCGTGCCGGGCGGCGTCGGGCGCTCCCCGGCGGCCCGAGGGACCTCGGCGGCAGCACGCGCGCGCGCCCGCCGGCCCGCACGCCCCGCCACCCGCCTTCGGCCGCCCGCGCGCCCCAGCGGCGACTGCTGCGGGGAGGCCGCGGGCGTCCGGCGCGCGCAGCCCCGCCCTCCCCGCGCCTCCGCGGCCGCGGCTGTGCACCTGCAGCCAATCGCGGCCCGCGAGGGGCGGGGCCGGCCGCGCGGCTCCCTAAGTTCCCGTGCTCGAGCGCCGCCCCGGCGCGTGGGCCGCTGTCAGGACGCCGGGCTCGCGCTCGCGCTCGCGCTCGCGCTCGCGCTCGCAGCCCGCGTGCCGCAGGCGGCCGGCTCGCCGCGGAGCAGCGCTGCGGTTGGCACCGGGATTGTGGGGGGATTGTGGGGCGCGGGGCGCGGGGCGCCGGCGGGCCCCGGGGGGGACGCGGCTCGTAGCCGGGAGCCCAGCTTTAACCTGTTGGGATCTTTAGCTTTGGCGGCTGATCTTTTTCACGCCGGAAGCCGTATTCTCAGGTCCTCAGCCCCGAAAAATGCAGCCGCCCGGCGCGGCGCCCGCAGCAGACCCAGCACTGGGAGTCAACCCAGGAAAGGAGCAGGCTTCCTTCTGTCCTAACTCCCTCCGCTGGCCTGGAAAACAGCCGCAAAGAGCGGAGGGGGGTGGGGGGGAGGGCAAATGCCTGTAGACTATCCGTCTTGGGCGTCTGAAGGTGGGGTTTCTTGACCGTCCACGCCACGTCGCTCCTACCCCAGCCCCAAGCACGTCCTGCAGGCGGGACTGACAGCCCACGTGAGAACGAGCGCCGCGCTGATGTGCGCCCTTCTCCCAGCCTGGGCAGTGACCCCGGCATTGGGTGAGGAACAGGGGGTCTAGGGATAGTTTGAGCCTTGGCTCCCCTGGGCTGCTCCCGGAAAATAGTGCCGCCCTAGTAGCGCCCACTTTGCAAAGCTTCTGCACCCTCTGGCCTGACCAGCATGAACGTCGTAGCCTTTGTCGCATTCTCCCGCACTCACCGAAGTGGCCGTCCATCTCCCCTTGGGCCAATATGCTCAGATTTCGGAGTGAAATCCGTAACTACGGTCCCTGTCCCTAGCACGCCTAGCACGGTGCCCTGCTTACAACAGGTTCTTAATAATTGTTCGTCAACAGTGACTTGAGGTTACATCTGGCATTATCTTACTGAAATGTTACAATTTTGGTGGCTCCAAAATCCATATAAATTCCACCTCTGGTTTGGAAGTTTCTGCCAAAGATTGTTATAAAACGTATGGTTTAGTACAGATATCCCTGTACTTCATGTATATCATACAAAGGAGGGACTATTCCTCTATCTTGAACGCTTTAAAAACAGAGTTTTGTATGATAAAGCTGTAGATTACTAATATCTGAGTTTGGAAAATTTTTTTAAGTCTCTTAAGATTATTAAGGCAAAGAGCGCTTTCTGCGTCTAAGTCTAATCATAGTAGAGAAGAAGATCTGTGAAGGAAAGAAATACGTTAACTTACTGCGATAAACATTCACATATATTTAGAGAAAACAACAGACTTCAAACTTCGTGTTTCACAATAATAAAAGCAAGAGAGCTTTCTACTTCAGTGCACTTGTTCCCAAACGTTTCTTGTCTTCTCTATGGTAACATGGAAGCTTTTAAAGAGATTTGCCATTCTAGAAGCTCCAATTTAGCTTGTTTGCTCTTGCTACACCAACAGTTTCAATTCAGAAGTAGCCATCAGGAAACAGATGCACTAGCTATGCAGGCAGTGTCTGCGAAGTATTTGCATTGGCAATGACAAATTCTGCTCAAGTTGAAATTTTTTTGTGGTTTAAACACAGATGAAAACTGCATAAGGAAAGGAATGGAAAGCCATCGATTACCAAGAAAATTCCTATGCTGATTTGTCCCCTGTAAGGAAGAAGACACACACACATCCTTAACATTTATCAAGACGACAAAACCTAGTGCTCGTGTCAAATGAGCAGAGCACAGAAGAGTGAAGTGTCATTATTCTCAAGATTGGCTTTCTAGCCTCAAGTACATTTTCAGGTTGTTTGTAGTATAAATTTATATTTACAGCTGAAAACTTAGTAAAACCCCATCTTACACGATTAGGTAATAAAGTTTTTTCAAATGCTATTTTTCGGGGGGATTCAGTTGACATCGGTACTTGCCGAAAAAGATTTCTTGTCAGGAAAGACCTTTCTTTTTGGTATGTACAGCGAGTCATTAAACTGCCACATGGGGGCCATATTTGATAACACTTTTTCTTAATTATCCTGAGCAATATGTCCAAAGTCTACTTCTTTATCTAGATGACAAGTCTGGAAATAATCAATTATATCTACTACAAAGTATAATACTATTATAAAGCCACATGAGTTTTCACACAACTTTTTCGACTATTTTTAGGCACCAGTTGCAGTTCTTTATTTCAATTATCCGAGCATTCGAACAAAGATTATTTAGAGATGCAAAACGACTCCCAATAAAAATAATGGAAATAGTTGATGCCTAATTTAAAATATAAGAATGCTGTAGAACCGAATGGGCAGACCATACTTATTCACCATTTTCCCAACTTCCTCTTTCTCTTCACCAAGGAAAACGATATTACAACTGTAACATATCCGCAAATCTAAATACCCTCAGATCTAAATGCCATAAGCAACAAAGATTATAAAACCATTGTTTATTTTCATCTCAAAGAAGTGGACTTTCTAAGCATGCCCAAACACAGGAGCCATACAGAAAAGATGGGTACATTTGAAGACACAGAATTTTTAAAAACTCCACAAAGCGAGAGAAGGGGATGTGAAGACAGAAGCAGAAGTTAGAGAGGAGAGAAGACACCAGACTGCCGGCTTTGAAAATGAAGGAAGAGGGCCAGGAGCCAAGGACCACTAGGGGCCCGTGGAAGCTGCAAAAGCAGCCCTCACAAATGCACTGAGTATTAGTGGAGACCAGTGGGCCCAATCAGGCATGGAAGCAAGAACACAGAAAAAATCTACAGGGGCAGCCCGAGGACATGGACTCTATGCTGCTAGCTCACTCGTGGGGCCACCTCAGCTATGCAGGGAGGATCAACTACTTTTCATTGTCATAAAGCCTTGATATCGACGGGGGCACAGTTCAAGACCGGAGCATGTTGAGGGGATGAGAGGCCATCCCAGAGTAGAAGATAGGGAATCAAAAAACTTAAAGTCCTTTGGCAGAATGAGCCAAAGGCAGACCAGGTTTTCCTTCTCAGAAAACATCAGAGGAAAGGCCCGACAGGAAGATAATGACTACCACCATTGTCTCAGGGTTTCCACATCCTGTCTAGGACCTTCTGCAAGAAAGCGAAGACTACTTTCACACGTGGCTTGTGAGACTCAGTCTCCTCCTTCTGTGGTCTTTGTACTGTTTTCATTTGCCTCACACACCCGTCCTCAAAAAAATTTATTGAATGAACAAAATAAATGAGCAAACGACAAAGTGAATAAATAGACAAGTTAAAAAGAACCAAATGTTGTCATAAATATCAGCATTTTTCTTAGCGTGGAGGTGCAGAGCTGGCAGTGAGATGGAGATTGGAAAGCATCCCTTTTTCTTTTAATCTCCCTAGGAAGGTCCTGAATAAACATATATCCCTCCCTGCAGGCAGACATACTGGCAGGTGTCCTTGGGCCCAGAATAGAAAGGTGGGGCAGAGCTCTGTTGCTGCTGCTGTAATTGGCATGCAGGCAAGTGCTCCCAGCTCCTATCCCAGCACATTAGAGATCTGAGGGGGTGGGTGCTAATAACCGATAATCAGCATTGCGTTTGCCAACAGCCAAAAGAAAAATGAACCTTTAATTGAGCGAGATTTGGCATCAATCAGTGATGTGACTTTAGTCAGGCAAAACCGACAGATTACTGAGTCAGACGTCCAACTGTGAGAATTGTTCTCTACTGGGGTGAAGAATGCAAAAATGTGGATAAATGGCATTTCTTACCAACCCAGGACCATAACTCACTGTGAAAAAAAGTAGTCTGTATTTGCTTTCAAATTTTTTTGGGTTCCTTTTTAAAGTCATGTTTTAGCAGAGTTTAATTTCTTTTGTAATTCCAAGCCTCTACACAGAAGTGTTTTATTATATTCTGATGATAGGATGATGTAGGAGGGGTCTGCAGTCAGCTCTGAACTATGAACCTTCCAAACTGAGTAGCCAGGGCTCGCCTCCGGGACAAGACCCCACATCAAAGGAAACCACTGGGATTAGAATCAAAACTGCACATGACTGGTGCTTTGGACTGACAGCTGGTTCACAAAAACAGGTACTGCAGACAAGTGCCAATGACCCTGCCTCCTACCAGCTTCAGGCAACCAGGCTGGTTCTCTCTTGCTCTGGGATATTACTTTCTTGGCCTATCTGGACACAGTTCTGCAGCTCAACACTTGTCACTTTTTCACAGTTTTGTATTCACCGTCCGGGGTTCATCAAAATTTCAATCAACTAGTCCTAGGTCTGCCCTCTGGAGTTATAAAGAAGTCTCCTCCCTCCTTCATATGATGGGTTTCAAATATTTGGCAACAGCCACCACAGACTATCTAAAAGAATCTCTCAGGCCAAACATCTCTAGTTTCTTCAAAATCTCCTTCTGGAATATGGCTTCCAGAACCCTCAGTCCTGGCCCCCTGCCCCTGGGCTTATTACATTTCTATTCGTGGTATAGTAAGAAAAAGAAAAAAAAAAGTCAATCCTGGATTAAAAAAGCTTATATTCAAATTCTGGAAGCTCCACAGTTTTCTCATCTGTAGTATGGGGATAATGTTACATTACAGATTTATATTGAAGATAAGTGAGATAATAAATGTAGCCACTTTGAGAACTCTAGAGCATGGACAAAGTATACATCAATGTTTGGGCACAATTTCTCAAAGTTGTAGTATCACTGGTACCCCAACTTGCATTTCTAGAAAGAGATCATTTGAGATGTGATCTGTTGTAAAGAGGATGTGGTGGGGGCATCTTCTCACTTATTCTAGTCTCTAGGTTATTCTTAATACAGTTCAAGTTTCATGAACTGGGTGGACATATCACATTGTTGGTCCTCATTGAGCTGGCAGTAAGCTAACTAAGAGCCACTCCACTGACTCTAGGTTTCTTAATTGTCTCAGACAAGGTCATAACAATGTTACACAGCACTTTGATGAAGAGAGCTGCTCCCCAAATAGAGGATCTCTTGTGCTAAATTAGACCAGTCTGGCATTCTTTCCCCAACTTAACCCTAGGAAATTTTTTTCTCGGGAGGGGATGTACGGAAATTTCTGCACCTTTCTCATTTGAAAAGATTTTTAAAAGATTCACGAGGCAGGTTTCTCCATAAACAAAACAAAAGAAAAATGAAAGACTGAGAAAACATACTTGAAAACGAACATTTCCTTTATATACACAGTACTCCCACAGATCAGTAAGCACTGTTTCAGTGGCACGAGGAAGGTGGAAACCAAACAAAGCAAAGCGCGAGAGAATGGGGTGGGGGTGGGAGGGAGTGGCATAGGGGATATTAAATAGAGGGATGTTGGTATTTTAACCCTATTGTTGTGTTGTTGCTTTTCACTAAAGTGACTTGAGTACATTTTAAAGCTGACAGAATGAATCCACTAGGAAGGAAAGGTTAGTAAAACAAGAGAGCGAAAAAGTGATCAGAAAAGAGAATGCAAAAAAGCAATGGGATCCAAGGCACAGATGGATAGACTGAGCTTTGGTTAAAGGCACCAATTCCAGTTGTCACCACAAGAAAGAATGAGAATGTTGGTGCTGATGTAAATAGTTTTGAACTTTTCTTGTTAGAAAGTCCAGGAAGTTCCCACCTGACAACTTCTGTATTATCTGCAAAATGAAAGACATCACCAGTTGAAAAATTGCAAAAGTCCTTCTAATTGTGAGTAGTAGAATAAGTTGGCTAATGATATTTAGGACTCCTGGTCAGTGTTTGAGGACCCATTTGAGTGTGATGATGGTGAACTCACATTGGGTCATATGATTTTCTTTGGTATTGTTGTTGTCTTAGACATCTTAGGCTGCCATAATGAAATACCATAGTCTTGGTGGCTTTAAATGGTAGAGATTTATTTTCTCAGAGTTCCAGGCTGGGAAGTCCAAAATCACAGGGCCAGCCGATTTAGTTCCTGGTGAGAACTCTCTTTCTGGCTTGTAGATGGCTTCCTGTGTATTCACATGATCTCTTCTTTGTGTGCAAAGGATAGGGTTCAGGGGTGGAAGAGAGAGAGCAAACTCTCTTGTGTCTTTTCTGGGAAGGGCACTAATCCCATCATCTGTGCATGCCCTAATGAGCTCATCTAACCCTAATTACTCCCCATAGGCTCCACCCCCAAATATTATCTCATTGAGGGTGAGGGCTTCAACGTATGGATTGGGATTGGGGAGGAACACAAGCATTCAGTCCAGAACAGTTAGAATGCTGGCATGCAGTTAATAAGGAAGATGTAGATTTCCAGAAAGACTGAGATTTTATGGGAGGGTAAAAGGAAAAGACAGATACATGGAAGTTTGTATTAACAAGACTATGACTCTAATGCTCTTTAAGTTGGATAAAGAGGGAAAGAAAAAAAGGAGGGAAGTGATAAGTTGAGGTAGAGAAGGACCAAAGGACTGGATGGTTTGTTGAGTTCAAAGAGCAAACTGGCTATGATTAAGGGAGCAAACTGGGAGAAGAGATTGGACATTGTGGTCAGAGAGTAGTAGGTTTAAACTGATAATTTTGGAATTATAGCGCTTATGGGCGATGACAAAAATCTAAGGTTTGTAATCATGGTATTGTGTGGCAGTGAAGGAATGTATGGGTAGGTCTAATGATGAGAGTATGTAAAAAGATTCAGAAGTCAGAGTGTTGAATGGCTTTTTATGTTGTTATGAAGTCACCCAGGATTTAGAATACACCATTAGCAGTTGTGTTATCTTACCTCCAATAATTTAAGGGGAGTAAGTGGAAGATTAGTAGATGACAGTGTTGTCAAATAGCCCAAACCTCAAGGATTGAGAGCAAATTTTGTTGGTTTGCTTGCTTTTTACAAGAGTGGAGAAATAATAGTCTAGGAGTGGCAGTAGAAACCAGGGAGGACCCTATTCTTCTGGCTCTAAGGTATGAAAGGAATGGAAATATTTCAAAACAAAACTAAACAAACTAAACAAAAATCTGTTTGAGAGTACAAGGGAAGCTGAGTCCTCAGGGGAAATCCAGGCTTCCTTTGAGGAAAGAGGGTGGAGAGACCAAAGAGCAAAAATTGAGAAGTCATCATGGAAGGTGTGGCAGATAAAGTCAACATCAAAGAAGTGCAAAATATGTTGGTACAAGAAGGTGTGGGGGCAGCCCGGGTGGCTCAGCGGTTTGGTGCAGCCTTCAGCCCAGGGCCTGATCCTGGAGACCCTGGATCGAGTCCCACATCAGGCTCCCTGCATGGACCCTGCTTCTCCTTCTGCCTGTGTCTCTGCCTCTCTGTGTGTGTGTGTCTCAAATAAATAAATAAATAAAATCTTAAAAAAAAAAAAAGAAGAAGGTGTGGATAGTGAGACTGGAATCACAGGCTGTGTTGAAGAGTACTTTGACAGGTGTCACAAAATTTTTTTTAAAGACCTACTTTTTGGGGACACCTGGGTGGCTCAATGGTTGAGCAGCTGCCTTGGGCTCAGCTCGTGATCCTGAGATTGAGTCCCACATAGGGCTCTCTGGAGGGAGCCTGCTTCTCCCTCTGCCTACGTCTCTGCCTCTCTCTGTATATCAATCATGAATAAATAAAATAAAAATGTTATTTAAAAAAAACTTACTTTTTGGGTTAATGGATGATCAAAACAAGGTAAGTTTGTTTTTATAGTTTCCTTAAGGAGGGAAATGTGGACCCTTAATTCAGATGGCTTTTTCTTCCTTTCCTTTCCTTTCCTTTCCTTTCCTTTCCTTTCCTTTCCTTTCCTTTCCTTTCCTTTCCTCTCCTCTCCTCTCCTCTCCTCTCCTCTCCTCCCCTTTCTTTTCCTTCCTCCCTCCCTTCCCCTTCCGCTTTCTTTTCTTTTTTCTTTTCTTTTCTTTTTTCTTTCTTTCTTTCTTTCTTTCTTTCTTTCTTTCTTTCTTTCTTTCTAGATTTTATTTATTTATTCATGAGAGAAAGAGAGAGAGAGAGAGGCAGAGACACAGGCAGAGGGAGAAGCAGGCTCTATGGAGGGAGCCCAACGCAGGACTCGATCCCAGGTCTCCAGGATCATGCCCTGGGCTGAAGGCGATGCTAAACCACTGAGCTACCTGGACTGCCCTCTTTCTTTCTTCCTTCCTTTCTTCTTTTCTTTCTTCCTTCCTTCCTTCCTTTCTTTCTTTCTTTCTTTCTTCTTTCCTTCCTTCCTTCCTTCCTTCCTTCCTTCCTTCCTTCCTTCCTTCCTTTCCTTCTTTCTTTTAAATCTTGGAGAGGGTTGTTAACAAATGGAAAGTTACAGACTCCAGACATTGCTTGGATTATATCAATTAATCTTTAGAACCATTCTCTGGAGTAAGCATTGTTATAGTCTCCCATTTACAAACAAGGAAACAAAGACTTAGAGAGGTTAAGAAACTTGCAGAAAGTCACACAGTAAGTCACAGAGCCAAGATTAATATCTTGATCTATTAAATGCAAAATGGATCTGTTAGATCCATGTTTTTTCATTTCACCATCCTTTTTTTTTTTAATTGTAGTATAGTTCACACAGAAAGTTACATTAGTTTCAGGATGCAACACAGTGATTTGACAAGTTTATATATTATGCTATGCTCACCACAAGTGTAGCTGCTGCCTATCACCAGGCAACACTGTTGCAATATCTTTGACTTACTCCCTATGCTGTGCCTTTTATCCCTGTGACTTACCCATTCCATAACTGGACACCTGTATCTCCCACTCCCTTTCACCCATTTTTCCCATCTCCCCTTTTCTCCTCTGGCAACCATCAGTTTGTTTTTTATATTTATGCAGGTATTTCTGCTTTTGTTCACATATAAGTAAAATTTATGGTATTTGTCTTTCTCTGTCTGACTTGTTTCACTTAGCATAATACTTTCTAGGTCTTCCACAAATGCCAGGATCTCATTCTTTCTCATGGGTAATATTCCATAATATCTATATATATCTCACATCTTTTTTATCCATTCATCTATCAATGGACACTTGAGTTCCTTCCATATCTTAGCTACTAAAAATAATACTGCAGTAAACATGAGGGTGCATGTATCTTTTTGAATTACTGTTCTCATTTTCTTTCGGTAAATACCTGGTAGTGGATTCACTAAAGCATGTGGTATTTCAGTTTCTAATTTCTTGAGGAACCTCCATGCTGTTTTTATCAGATCCGTTCTTTTCCCTAGCATATTTCACTACCTTTTTAAGTAGCTCCAGGTGAGGCTTAAACACAAAACCTCTGCTTTGCACACATCATGCTTAAGATCAGGAGTTCTATACGGTGACCAATTGTACCACTCATGGAATGTGGAGTCTCCAAAGTTGAGAGCACCAGAGCTCAAGCTTCCATAATGCTTTATAAGAAAAGTGGGATTAATTTCTTCATTGGAGCTAGCAAGAAAGTCACCTGATCAATTTAGGGAGAGTAGCAGTCTTTTCATCTCTCTCCTCCATCTCACTCTTCTTTTTGCACTGGAGCCTTAGCCTCATGTAGAACCACATTGAATCATTTTTCCCCAGAAGGAACTGTTGTCAGCATTCTCCAGCACAGTATTTTCAGTTTTTACCCACTCCTCTCCTCTTTGTGTTTCTAATAAGTATCATCAGCATTTTTCTACGTCACCTTAATAACAATAAAACTCTCTACAGTACCATAATAACAAGATAATATTCCATGGTGTACTTGTATCATAATTTATTCAATCAATCCAACATTGTTGAACTTCCAGCATTTTTCCAATTATGTGATTATACATAGCATTACCTCCGTAATATCTGCATATCCATGATTACTGCTTTAAGGGAAATTGTTGCATACACTTTTTGACTCAGAAAGTATTGTTGAGTCAAACAATATGAAAAATTTTAATGAATACAAATTCATTATATTATATTATAGCTTTATATTATATTATATATTATATATATATTATATATTATATATATAATAGCATTATATTATAAAATAGCTTTATGAGATATTAAAATATGATACTTTTCTCTAGAGATGTCTTACCAATTTACATTCCTACTAACAGCAGCACATAAGAGTATTTTTTTACAGCCTTTTCACTCTGGGAGCTATCATTCTTCTTGCTGTCTTTTTTTTTTAATAAAATAAGAAAAGAGCATTATCGTATTTATATTTTAATTTTGTATTAGTAGTGAAATTGCACATTTATGTCATATGCTTATTGGCCAGCTATATTTTGTCTTTGGGTTTTGCCTATTTGAGCACTTTGCCTGTATTTTCTAAAAGAGTATTAGTCTTTTTTATAACAGCCTATTATTATATTGATCTTATGTACATATAACAACTACTTTTTCTTGTTTGTAGTTGCCTTTTTTATAGTGCCCATTCAGTTATTATATAGAGAGACGTTGGAATGTTATATAAATGAACTTCATCAATCTTTTCCTTTATTGGCTTTTCCTTTGGTCATTTTAGAAAGGCCTTTGCCACTCCCAAGACTATACAGAGATTTCATGGTTGCTTGTTTATATCAGAAATAGTTCATGTAGGGGTGCCTGGGTGGCTCAGTTGGTTAAGCATCTGCCTTTGGCTCAGGTCATGGCTCAGGGTCCAGGGATCCAGCCCCGAGGTAGGCTCCCTGCTCACATGGAAGCTGCTTCTCCCTCTCCTCCCTGTTCCTGCTTTCTCTCCCTATTTCTATCTCTCAAATAAATAAATAAAATCTTTTAAAAAAGAAAAAATAAATAGTTCATCTATTAATCTCATTTTTAAAAGCATATTTCTGTAAAATTTATATGCACTATAGCTCCAGGAGGACAGATATCATGTTCCTTATGTTTAGCACCTGGTATATCTTTCTTACTATTCAATGAATATTTTTTTCAATTAAGAAAAAAGATTATCTATATATATGGGCTACATGAAGATATGATTAGCCATTTGTTCAATTCTACTTATTAAATGATCCATCTTTTATGGATCTTTTACTACTACTTAAAATATCCATCTTTTCCCTACTGATTTGAGATATTAAATTTATCATGTAATAAGCTTTAAATAGTAATTTGGACTTGGAATAAAGTTTTATGTTCTTCATAATAAATCCACAGAGACAATTAACATAAATATTTCACAGTAATTTTTTTCAAGATATCTCTCCAGGCATACAATAGTGATATATGTACTTAATTTTACCCAGATGCGCTCATGCAACATACAGTTGATGTATATTTTCACCGTCTATCACTATTTGTGCTTGTTTATAATGTTTTCTTTCTTTCAAATATTGCGTATTTTTTGCAGCCAAATATACATATTTTCATTTTTATGGTTTTTGAGTTTTCATGCTTAGAGAAGCTTGTTATGCTTAGATTATAAAAATGTTTACATATCTTTCTGTGGTTTATTTATTTATTTATTTATTTTGCATTTGTATATTTGATACTTACAGAATTTATCTTGGTGTAGGAATCAATTGGTGTAAAAGTCTAACTTTTCCAAATGGCCAATAGTTATCCAATAGTGGTATTAAATAATGCATTATTTTCCATTGATATGAAATGCTACCTTCATTAGGTACTAAATATTTGTATATATTTGAGTCCATTACTGGGTGGGTTTTCTATTCTGATCCATTGATTTATCATTTGTGAGTTAGTAGTACCAAACTAAATAAGTACTGAAGCTTTATAATTCTTCTAAATATATAGTAGGGCTAGTATCTCATAATTATTTTGTTCAGAATATTCTTCAGTAATTCTGGAATGCCTCTTCTTTCATATAAACATTAGACTCATTGTGACACATTTTCTCCTGCAAAAAGCCTATAGAAATTCTGATTAGAACTGCATTACATTTCTAGATTAGGTAAACAAAAAATGAACAACTTTATGATACTTACATTGTTCTAAGACCTATGGTATGTCTTTATTTCCTTGAATATTCTTTTGTTTCAGTTTGTGTAGTTTTGTAGTTTTTGTCATAGAGCTCTGGATTGGTATTATGATTTTTTTTCTTCCATTATGTATCTGAATAGGTATAATTTTTACATAGGGAAACTATTCATTTTTGCACAATACCTTTCTAAGTGTGCTTGTTGCTTTTAATAAGCTTTTAGTTGATTCTTTTAGTTTTCCAGGTAAACAATTATATATTTGAGTTTATTCATGTAGCACTCATAATATTGACAGGCACTTATTAGGTGTACAATAAGCATTACATGGAATTATTATGATTCTTATTATTTATCTTAGTAAGTTATCAGAAAGACTAAATTGTCCATGATGAAGTAAGCAGGTTTACATTTTTGGATCTTGGAAAAGTAATTCTAAATTTTATCTGTAAGTATAAACATGCAAATATAGCCAAGAATATCTGGTAAAAGAAAAGTAACAGAAGACTTGCTTTATGAGATATTAAAATATGTTGTAATGTATATAAAAACATAAAATAGCAAGACACTAGCTCAAAACAATAAAGATTAATAGTGAGGTTAGTGCAGTAACACAGAAATCCCTTTAACATCAAGAATTTATTTTCGTAGCTAAGAATATGTGAATACCAATTTTACAAATTCTACAAAATAATATTCTATAAGTTATCTGAGGAAACATATTCAAATGTAAGCTCTTAAAAAAATTAACTTGGGGATATTTTGGCAAAGCTAAACATCAGTGAGAAATGGGTTACTCACAAAGTTCTAAATAGTATTTTGGCCACAATGTCAAGGGTATCAAAAAGAATATTGCTTTGGGGCATCTGGGTGGCTCCGTGGTTGAGCATCTGCCTTTGGCTCAGGTCATGATCCCAGTGTCCTGGGATGGAGTTCCACATCCAGGTCCCCATGGGGAGCCTCCTTCCTCCTCTGCCTGTGTCTCTCTGCCTCTCTCTCTGTGTCTCTCATGAATGGATAAATAAAATCTCTAAAAAAAAGAATATTGCTTTAATCCTTCCTGCAGAGATACTAAATGAGACTTTTTCCCCTTAAACAATTTTCAAGAAAATTCTCCCTGAGAGATCTATAAAGTCAAGAGAATTAAAACACACTTTAGTGCCAGTTTGCTATACCCACAACTCAATTTTGCTTATGCATACTTTAAAAATGTTAAAATAACAATGATAATAATGATTGCCCCCCTAAATTTTCAGGGTCAATTTAATCATATATATTTACATATTTAATATGTATACTAGTTTATGATGACTAAAGTCTTCATGTGGTGTTTAAAAAATGCATCTTTCAACTAGTAAAGCTAGTGAAGTAGATTTAACTATGCCATCCTATGAATATAAGTAAAGAAAAGAAGAATGCTATGGTCATTATTGGAGTTTTTACCAAACTTATGTTTAATTTATTGTGGTTCATATAATTGATAATGAGGTTAATATCCTCTCAGATATTGGTTGGCAGAGTTTGGAAGCCAAAGCTTAGTGGTTATATTAATTTTCTATTGTTATATAATTACCACAAATATAGGGACTTAAAAATACCCATTTACTAATTCACTGTTCTATAGGTGGCTGAGTTCTCTGCTCAGAGTCTCAAAAGGCTGAAATTAAGGTGTGAGCTAAGCTATGTTCTTATCTGGAGGCCTTGGGTGAAATTTACCTATGAATTCATTCAGGTTGTTGGTAGAATCCAGTTCCTTGTTGTTGTTCCTGTTGTAAGGTCCCTATTTTCTTGCTGGCTGTTGGTTGGGGGTATTCTCAACTATCAGAAATAACTTTCTAATCCTTTTCATACCCCTTCCTCCATCTTCAAATCAGCTTTGAAACTCTCATTTTCTCTTCTGTTACCAGCCCAAGAAAACTCTGCTTCTAAAGGGCTCATGTGGGGGCACATGGGTGGCTCAGTGGGATGAGTGGGTCTGGCTCTTGGTTTCAGCTCAGGTCATGATCTCAACAGTCATGATCTCATGGGTTATGGGATGGAGCCCCACTATGGAGCCCCACATGGAGCCCTGCATGGAACCCCGCATCCGGTTCCATGCTCAGCAGAAGGTGTGCTTAAAGATTCTCTCCCTCTGCTCCTCCCTCAACTCACATTCTCTCTCTCTCTCTCAAATAAATGTTTAAAAAAATAAAAAAATAGGGGGACCTGGGTGGCCCAGTCAGTTAAGCATCTGACTCTTGATTTTGCCTCAGGTCATGATTTCAGGGTCCTGAGATTGAGCCTTGTGTCCATGCTCAGCAGGGAGTCTGCTGGAGATTCTCATCCCTCTCTCTCTGCCTTTCTTTCCCCCTGCTCTTTCTGTGTCTCTCAAATAAATAAATACATCTTTTTAAAAAATAAAATAAATAAATGAATAAGGAGCTTGTGTGATTTGGTTTAGCCCACCTAGCTTATCTCCCTATCCATGGTCAAATGATTAGTGACTTTAATTATATCTGCAAAATCCCTTTGGCCATGGAAAATAATGTAATCATATGTGTAAAGGCAGGGAGCTGAGATCATAAGGACCATTTTAGGTCTTTGCCTACTGCAGTGGTGAAAGAAACAATGCATTCCTTAAAGTCATTTATTTTGCTAAATGTTTGTTAACTTGGTGGTGTTGTCCTCCCCACTCCAAATCATTTCTATTGATATTCTTATAGGAATTTCGATACAGCTAACTTCAAAGAGACCATCAACCCACTGGGGGTCTCCGAGGCCTTCCCAAGGCTTGAGAAAACAACATTTGTCATTTTTATTCATTCAATACATATATTTTCAGTTGCTGCATTATTCAAGATCTCCCGGAGAAACAGAACCAATACTATGTGTATGTATGTAAAAAGATAGATATGGAGTGCCTGGGTGGCTCAGTCAGTTTAGTATTGGACTCTTGGTTTCAGGTCAGTTCATGATCTCAGGGTCATGAGATGAGCCCTACGTAGGCTCTGCACTCAGAGTTGAGTTTGCTTGAGATTCTTTCACATTTTTTTCCCTCATCTTCTGCTCCTCCCCCCTCACCCCACCCCCACTCACTTTCTCTAAAATAAATTTAAAACCTTAAAAAAAGATAGATGTAAGATGAGATTCATTATAGCAAGGAGGTCATGCAATTTTGGAGGCCAAGAAATCCCAGGATCTGTCATAGGCATGCTAGAGAACCAGAAAAATTAGTGGTGTGATTCAGTTCAAGTCGGAAGCCCTTGTTAAGTCTGACTCCAAAGGCCCAAGAATATAAGGGTTGATGGTGTAAGTCCTGTTCTGAGTCCAAAAGCCTGAGAATAGGAGACTGTGGATGCTTTTCTAATAGGTAATTCCCTTTTTCTCCCTTTTTATTCTGGTCAAGCCCTTAGCAGATTGGATGATGCTCACCCAAATCAGTGAGGGTAATCTTCTTTATGCAGCCTACTGATCCAATGCTAATCTCTTCCACAGATATCCTTACAGACGACACATCCAGAAATAGCGTTTTCGAACCTATTAAGGCATCCCTGAGCCTATTAAAGCTGATGTGTGAAATTAATCATTAAAGTTGCCCTTTTTATGGCAGACACTGTGCTAGGCTGTGGAGGTGCAAGCGAAATTATTGGTTTCTTTGAGTTTAAAGTTTAGATGAAAGAGAAAAAGAGAGGTGTTAATACAAACCAATGAAATAAACACATATAAACTTATGCAAATTAATGGTAAATGTTCCAAAGGAGAGAAAAACCACATAAAAGCAAAAACAGGACTCCAAGAGGTACTATTCTCATAGAATGTAACATCAATAGTGCTCCCGGAATTGAATGCCTGCAGGCATATCAAGAAAAAAATTAATAATAGAGCTCAGGTGTGAAGGAAGAATTAGGAATTACCTAGGAAAAGGGGGTTATGCTGGGAGAAAGAATGCAGGCAAGACTAAGAGCATGTACTAATGACCTGTGGCTGGGGGAAATACTCTGTGCCTGAGGTTAATGTACCCAGAACTCCTAGTGAAAGGAAGTTTTGTTTTTTGTTTTTTTTTTTTTAGGAGTGGATAAAGTGCATTTATTTTCTTTTATATGTGTTTTTCTTTAAAAAAAAAAAAAAAAGAAAGAAAGAAAAAAAAAAGCCTCCTCCTTTCCAGCACCCAATGTCCACTAGGTTTGGAGGTGTGGAGCCAGGCCCTAGGAAAAGGTATGGAAGTAGAAGGCAACAGCATTGGCAGTGTAGGTCATGGGGAGGGGGTGCCCAATGTGCCTGGCCCCAAGGCTGACCCCACCCAGGGCAGACAAGTGTCTACAGCTTCATCAGAGTGAAGCTGGAGAAGGAGTTCTGGGCCTGGATCTCTCAGCCCTGGGTCAACGCCAGAAGGAAACTTTTCCTCAGCGACTCCCAGCTCTTCCACACAGAGCCCACACGCAGGATGGGGAGGCCCAGCTCCCCCTGGAGAGGGTATTGTTGGACATAAGACTAGAAAGGAAGATAAGATTTGCTTTACACAGAGCCTCATGTTATGCATTTTGATCTTTATCTTAAGAGCACCGAGAAGTCCTGGAACTGTAGCAAAAGTCTGACAAGACCATATTTGAGTTCTGAAATGCTCACTTGGGCTGCCATGTAGAGAATGGTTGAAAGCAGCAAGTAAAAAGTGCTACTGCATTATGATTTGACAGCACTCAGAATGCAAGTCTTCATTAGAGTTTCCCTAATAACTTAAGATCATATGTGATTGAAAATTCTATTTCTCCCTTTAAAGCCTTACTAGGAAAAAAAAAAAAAAAACAAAGCCTTAGTAGGTCCTAATAACAGGTACTCATGTCATGCAATCTCATATACTGGGCCAAGCTGTACTTTGTAGGAGAAAAAGATAATAATACCCAAACACAAAGATCTCCACTGCTTTTGCAGTAATATACCTGCAGTGTTGCCTTAGATGGAAGGCTACATGTTGTTATTCTTCAGAGTTTTCTAAGCATCAACACAATGTATGAGATTGTTGTTGGAAAACCCCTTCTTTATAACATATAGGAATTTCCACTTGACATATGCCTCATCAAGGTTTGGTTGTTTGGGTCATTATCATCTTCTATTCAAAGAAATATTAGAGAACAGACAAAAGCATGATAATTTCTTGAGCAAAATGAATAACTTTTTTCTTCTTTTTAAAAATTTTTATCTTTTATTTTTAAAGATTATTTACTTATTTATTTGACACACAGAGAGAGAATACAAGCAAGAAAAGTGGGAGAGGGAGAAGTAGACTCCCCACTTGAGCAGGGAGCCCCAGGTGAGGCTCCATGCAAGGCTTGATCCCAGGACACTGGGATCATGACCTGAGCCAAAGGCAGACACTTAACCAACTCACCCACCCAGGCACCCCCCTTTAAAAAAAAAAAAAACAATTTCCTTTAGACTCCATTGTTAGGTGGGCAACCCTTCCCTTGAAGGCTATATATATTAGACCATTTGTCACTTTACATTCTGTCAGGAAGTTCAGAACCAATCATCAGTCTGAGGTATAGTAACCATGTAGATCACAGATTAAATGTTTGTGTCCTTTTATTAACTCACAGGCTGTACTCCACTGCTTTCTGATTTTCTACTTGTAGTTTTATGACAGACATGCTATGCCCATCCTGCTCTGATTCATAGGGAAAATCCAAACTGGTTCTAACCTGTGCTTAGGTATGGAGTGAGACTTTCTCCTGCCCACAGCCCCACACAGATGTCTATGCCCTCACCCTCAACAATCATATGATAGAAGTTTGTTCAGGGGAAATGGGTCTGCTAGGGTGGGATGGAGGGAGGAGGAAGCCGACCAGGTCCTTTGTTTGGTGGATGATGTCTGGTAGGTGGAGGTCCTCCTGAGAGACCATCCATTTCAATTCAGTCCCTTGATCCTCAGGATGTCTAGGCTTTTCCCTAACCCATCCCTACCCAGCCTCAAGGATGCTGGCTCACTCATTCTTTCCTCTTTATTTTTTATTTTATTTTAACTAGTGAATATTTTTTAAAGGCAATGCCTGAGTGTAGAATTGTCCTGGTTATGCTTCACAACCCCCTACTTAACTGAAATTTAGCAATCAGACCAGTGTCTTAAACCATTTCACAAAACCCCAGGCCAGCAGATCTAGATAATCTTATTTTACTAATTTTGTGGTTTTCAGTTTGCAGGGTTGGACAGAACACTAATTGATAGTTAGGATGGACTAAATAGACCATATAACATAAATCAACCCATACCTCATTCCCATGAGTTTGCACCCTGCTCTGCCTTGCCACATATACACATTCTCTACCTATATTTGTGAGGATTACCCAGAGAAACAGAACCAATAGTGTGTGTGTGTGTGTGTGTGTGTGTATGCTCTTATATATACATATGTATTGTATTTTATGTATATATGTACTATTGTGTTATATGTATATATAACGCTACATGTAAATATTTATAATACTATATAATCTCTATGTTATATATAAAATATTAAGTATATATAGTATATATACTATGGGAGCCACTTTCCAACCCAAAAACAGGGGAATATGAGATGAGAAGTCCCAGTTCAGAAGTGAGGCAGGAAAAAGAAAAGAGATGAATTCTTTTCTCCACCTTTTGTTCTCCTCAAGCCCTCTGTGGCTTAGATGATGCCTACTGATGTTGGGGAGTGAAATCTACTTTACTGAATCCATCAATTCAAGGGCTAATCTCATCCAAACATTTTCACTAGCAAACTCAGAAGTAATGTTAATCTGGGCACCCTATAGTCAGTCAAATTGATACAAAATTAACCATCACTCTACCAATCCTCCTTAACAATGTATGCAAATTTTCTTGTTAACTCTCAAAGGATACAGTGACTATGGATTACTGAGCTGTTTTCAGACAAATTCTATCTTCGCTAACCATGAAGCTGTGCAATAGCTCTTGGCTCTGTCCTTCATGAGCTCTAAATCACCTTGGGGAAATTACATTTCTATGTCCTTCGGTTTTCTGATCTCTGAAGTTTGTATAACAATGGCAGTACCTATTACACAGGGTTTGAAGGAGATTAAATGAAATACAAATGAAGCTCTTAAAACTGGGTGTATAGAAAATGTTTAACAAGTGTTAGCTATTAGCTATTATTTTTAATCGTTCTTCCTGGAAGAAGCAGCAGAACTTTAAGTCTGAATTCAGCTAGTATCTTCCAAAATTGTATTATGTGGCTTGACAAGGGCGTTGTGAATTTGACCTTAGTGCTATTTTCTTTCTTATTTTTCCTTCAGACAAAAGAAATTGTGCCAGTTCCAGATTGGACAGAAAATCTATCCTTCCTTGTCAGACATTTCCTCCTCTTCGTAGTTTTATAAAGTAGATTCTCTAATTTTCCAGGTTTGCTAATCGGGTATTCTAAATCATCTTTGTCCTTCTCTTCTATACACTCATGCTGTACAAGACTTCCAAGAACTCACAACCCAGAAGTCACAATAGTTCAGTAACAGCTCAGGATATGCTGACAGTTAAGATACTCATTATTCCAAGTAATAGAAGATACCACTGTATGATGTAAATAGCAGTCAGGTACATAAGTTTATAGGGCAGATGCTTCTTATTACTTTATCCCATCACTACAACATCAAAGTTTATGTTAAAATCTACTCTCCTTACAACATGTTATACTTACTTGAAGCAATAGCTGTAGAGATATAAATCATGCCTTCCATTTATTTACTATGAACATACTTAATAATGAGGCCAAGCACAAGGTCAATTGTTAGGCTCTCTCTCCGTGATCTCTTTGGTATTCTGAGGATCCTTCATGCCCACCAGTCAAGGAGATTTTGTAGATCTCCTTGTGATTTCTTTCTGTGATTTGTATTGAAAAATCATTTTCCCCAACATAAAATTAGATTAAATGTACTTTCCCCAATTTATAAACCTTGGAAATTCTGATACAACCACTTGCCTTTCTTCTCCTTCCTCCTTTGATCACTTTTACAATCTCTTTGGCAGTACTTTCAACATATATCAGAATCTGAACATTTCTCATTACCTCCGTTGCTGCTCCTCTGGGATCACTTGGGTTACACATAGCTTCCCAGTCAGCTTCCTGTTTCTGCCCTGGGCCTCCAACATTCTTGTTTCGATTTAGCAACCAGTGATGATTACGTTAGTCCTCTGCTCCAAACTCTCTGATGATTCTCTCTCACTCCAAGGATCTAATTATAGGTCGCTGTTAATTCTATGACATGGTATCCTCCTGCTAATGCCCCTTGGTCACTCTGTTCTGGCCACACTGGCTTCCTGCTGCTCCTTGAGCATTCTGGGCATGCCCTGGGGCCTTGGGCCTTTATAAGGCTGTACCCCAGATGAGAACAGGGCCCATTGTCTTTCTTCCTTCAGTCACCTACTCAGCAAGGAGTTCTCTATACCTTATTTGAACTACAAATCCCTTTCTGCTGAATTCCCTATATTTTTCCCACTGCTTTGTTTGTCTCTGTAGGGCCTATCACCATCTTAATACTATATATTCTCCACTCATCTATTTGTTCCTTTTCTATCTCTTCTCACTATGCCATGAAATTTCATCAGTGCAAAAATTTTCATGTTCTGTTCACTGATGTAGAACAGAATTTGACATTTGATAGTTGTTCAATTGTGACTTTTTGAATCAATGAGAACAGCCTCAGCTTTCTTTTCCTACTTTATCTCCTTTTTTTTCATTCACTCATCATTTATTGAGCACTTGTATTCTAGGTCTTATGCTGGCCTTACAAACATTAATAAGACAGTTTCTTCCCTCAAAAGTGCTCACAGACTAGTAGATGACAGAAACACATGAACCAGTCATTACAACCTACCAATGAATACTCTTATAATGAAACCTCATACAATGCATATTGGAACATCAAAGGGGGCATGATTCATTTTACTTGGGTGCCAGAGGTAGGAAAGAAAGAATTGCTGAGTAGGTGACAGAAGGACTTAACTGATTGGACTTTAGGAGGAAGAACGTTCCAAGCAGAGGGCAGCATAGGCAAAGTCTGGGGCAGCGAAGAACATGCAAATATTGGGGCTACAGTTGGTAAGGTACTACCGGAGTAGAGGGTCAAGAGAGAAGCCAGAATTCGGAAGCTCTTGTTGTCAAAGGAGCTTGGACTGTGATAGGTAGGCAGTTGAGAGTCATTGAAATGTTTTAGTCAGAAAAGTGCTGGGTCAGATTTGTTTTTCTATTAATGTTAAAAAGGTCACTCTGGTGCATATGGAATTTGAATGGGAGAGAGTGAGACCAGGGGCTGGGAGCAGGTGGATTATTTTAGGGTAACTCCTCATTTTTGCCTTCTTCATTTCTAGGCTTCTCCTTAACTCCATGGAGTGAACACACAGCCCAACCTTATTCATTCATTAAATCAGATGAAGCCCCTATTCTTGGCACAGGCTTTGAGGGATAATAGCAGTGGACAAGATACATTAATGAATCCTTAATGAACTTACAGAGTAGCAGGAGAGACAGGAAACAAGTCAATAACAAAAATAAAAGGCGAGACCAATAGTATAATTGTTGTAAATACCTAAACTGACTGACTTTTAACAGATTTCAGTTTGCTTTACTTTAGATTGCAACATTCTTCTTACTTAATAAAATTCACCTTGAGAAATATCATTATTTCATTTGATGCTTTGCAATGCAAGGTCATGCGTGAACTTTGAAATGCTATAAACTAGAAATGTTGTAAGCTACAGTACATAAATATTAGTCAAGTTTTCTTCTTTCATCACATGATAAGTTTATTTTTTGGTTTGGAAGACTTTATAAAGTAAAAAAATATTTTTAAAATAGATTTTATTTATTTGAAAGAGAGAGAGAGAGCACAAGCAGAGGGAGCAGAAGAGGGAGAGGGTGAAGGAGAAGCAGGCTCCTGCTGAGCAGGGAGCCCTATGTGGGGTTTGATCTCAGGACCCTGGGATCATGACCAGAGCCAAAGGCAGACTCTTAACTGACTAGGCCACCCAGGCAACCCTATAAAGTAAAAGAATTATTAGAGTATTTAGAATAGTTTGGTTAAAATGAGGAACAAGCGAGTAGAGGACATTAAATATTATCATGAACCCAAAGGATAGGAACAGAAGTCAAGTTTTTACAGGTTAATAAATAGAAGTAAAGCTTTCAAAGTTGGCAATTTCCCTTTTTAGGGCTAATATCTGATTGAAAGAAATTCAAGTTTTATTTCTGAGAGGAGAATATTTAAAATAAAGTTACTATAATGTAACTCAGATGTTTCTGGGCAATAAAATACAAAATGACAACAAGAAAGAAGAGAAATAGAAAATTTACTTGGAATAATTATGTTTGAAGCATCTGCTCTGTTCTCAAGAACCGTAATGAAGTTTTCCTACCGAACCTGGATATCAGATTGTCCTCTGATGGTTAAATTTTAAAATCTACATAGAATGACTCAGAATAAAAATATACCAAAATACCTTAAAACATATGTAAAGCTAGATATATTCAATAAATGTGAGAGGGTTAATACATATAAGGAAAAAAAGAGAAACAAGTAGTACCTAGCTTAAACAGCCCTGAAAGTCTCTTGTTTTTTTGAGTGTTGACAGAGCCCAAGGAAGACCCATTCATGTGAGGAGTGCCCTCACTCAAGATGCCTCTTTGCCCTAGGGACAGATGTCTCCACTGTGTACCTAGACACAAGATATGTGTGTTTCAATTACACCTAAATGTAATAATTTTCATGTATCCTCATTTACTGTCTCTGTAAGGGTTGACATACCTACAGGGAGACAGCTCAAATATAATCTTATGTTTTAATAACTCAGAACAAGTTTTAAAGGGTATATTTCTCCTAAAATATTTGTTACCTATGTTTTCCATAATATATGTTGTACTAAATTTAACTACAGAAAATAAATCTTGTTATATGGCAACACCTTATTTATTCTACCAATTATGAGTTTCTTAAAGCCAATAGCAATTTGCATTACTTTTTATCTGCCACAAAACCTGTGCCACAGAGTATAATGCCTTAACACAGAATCAAACATTTAAACAGAAAAACTGACACTAAATGGACTTTTAAAAATATATAAACTCTTTGTTTTAAATAATAATCCCTTATATTCTGATAAAACTTTATAAAATTTAAAAACTAAAAGCATGAGTTATTCTTTTAGTAAAATTTTATTTTAAAAAGGTGTCATATTTATAGAAATATATCATGTTTCTCATAGAATAATAGTATGTGCTTGTTTTTGAATTTTGGAAAGAATAATTCACATTTTCTTTTTCCAAATATTCAGGGCTTTTTTCTGTGCAAGTATTATTATACAATTGTAATTATATGCTAAAAACAATTCTCTATCCTATATTTTTTATTTATTCATACGGCAAACTCTTGCTGTGTTATTTCAGAGTCCTTTTATGTATGAAAGTGGTCATAAGCCATAATTTACTTTTATATCCCTATTGTAGGATAATTAGTTAATTTCCAGTACATTACATGCACTTCAAATAATACTATGACAATCATCTTTGTCGTAAAGCATTTTTGTATTTAGAATTACTTTTCTAAAACCATTATCTAGGAGTCTAGTTATAAGAACAGATGTTAATACTTGTAAGGTTTTTTTTTGTTTGTTTGTTTTTTTACGATTTTTTGTTTATTTGGGGGGGAAGGGCAGATAGATAGGGAGAGAGAGTTTTAAGCACTCTCTGTTGAGCATGGAGCCCAAGGTGGGGCTAGATCTCACAACCCCAATAGATCATGACCTGAGCCAAAATCAAGAGTTGGACTTAACCTACTATACCACCCAGGCACCCCATTTATAAGGTTCTTTTTTTTTTTAAAGATTTTATTTATTTATTCATAGAGACACACACACACGGAGAGAGAGAGAGAGAGAGAGAGAGAGAGAGAGAGAGAGAGAGAGGCAGGCTCCATGCAGTGAGCCCGACGTGGGACTCGATCCCGGGTCTCCAGGATCACACCCCGGGCTGCAGGCTGCGCTAAACCGCTGCGCCACCGGGGCTGCCGTAAGGTTCTTTTTTTAAGTCCAAATTGTTTTCTAAGAGGTTTACATTAATTTACAAATACAATGCCAATGCTAGGGTGCTTGGGTGGCACAGTTGGTTAAGTGGATGACTCTTGATTTCAGCTCAAATCATGATCTTGGGGTTGTGAGATGAAGAGAAATGTTTTAATGTTTGTCTGTGTTTTCTACCTTGGGCTCTGTGTTCAACGCAGTCTGCTTATCCCTCTCCCTCCTCCTCTGCCCCTCCCTCTGCTCTCTCTGTAATAAATAAAATATTAGAAAAAAAAACCAAAACAAACACAATAAAACACAATAAAAACACACAAAAATGATGTTTCACCACAGCTTGCCAATTAGATATTACTTAAAAAAATCTTTCCTTAGAGGACAGGCAAACACAAAACAACAACAGAAAGGCCAAGTTATTATTACTAAGTGCCAATTATTATTTTGCATTTGGGTTGAATATTTCAATATTTTAAAATGTCTAGTTAGGTGACAGCTGGGTGGCTCAACAGTTGAGTGCTTGCCTTCAGCCCAGGGCGTGATCCTGGAATCCTGGGATTGAGTCCCACATTGGGCTCCTGGCAGGGAGCCTGCTTCACTCTCTACCTATGTCTCTGCCTCTCTCTCTGTCTCTGTGTCTCTCATGAATAAACAAATAAAATCTTAAAAAAAAGTCTAGTTATGTTTAGCTAAGAGCCACATGCCATTTATCTTGACACTGCTATCTCAGCACTTTAAAGTCATTAATTTTCTTTGTATTTTTATAATGGTAAATTAAAAATAAACTCATTATTTGCTTACTCTGTGCTAGGGCTTGTACATACATTGTTTCATTTAATTCAAATAAAAACCCTATAAGAGACTGTTTTATCTCCATTTTGCAAATGTGGAAATCGAGATCTAGTAGGAATTCTCTACAATAGTATGCTCAATGGTCAGTGAAGATACTAATTTTTTTGTCTTTCGTGTCCACTATAAACATTTTCTCTAGTCTGGTTTGCCTTTTAATTATTTTTACCCACAGGTGTTTTATGTCTTTATTTTGTCAAATGTGTCAATACTTTCTTTTGTGACTTTTTCCCTATTAATTTTAAATTTACAAAGTTCTCTCTTCAGAGGTTTGATACATATCTAATTATATCTTCCAATTTGTCTGTGTTTTCTCTTTTATTTACTTTAAGGCACATGTCTAAAATAACCTTGGTAGGTGGTATAAGGTAAAAATCTAAATGGGTCTATTTTTACATAAATAGCCAATTGCTCAAATGCAATTTATTGAAAGATCCCTTCTTTACCATTACTTGTAATGCTTCTTTTACTAATACTATTTCCTAATATACAATTTGGAAAAGTTTATTTCTGATCACCATGCTGTTCTCTTCTGACTATTCAGTTTGTGTCAGTATCATCTCTTGAGACTATAAAGAAAATAAAGCATTGATTCCTTTTAAATGTTTCTTTGAAATTCTTTGACCTATGCAGATTTGGTTTTTTGTTTTGTATACATGTTTGTTTCAAATAAAAGAATCAAGACACAAGTTTTCATGAAGAAATCATTTTTGATTTATGATTACATAAAAAATGTTGCAGAGGTATAAATTAACCATGTTTAGTCATGCATATAATGAATCACCTATATTGGTGGGAATTATATAATTTGGAAACTTTTTAGATACTCTGGTATGATCTAGATTTGTGACCAGTATTAGGAGGAATACCTTGCTCTTTGCCACCACATACAAGTCTTTTGATTCCAAAGGAAATATATTATTTTAAAATTTTTTATAGCATGTAGCAGATGTTCCCTGAGATCTATGAATTCCATAACAACATTTGACAAATATTTATTGAGCAATTGCACCAAGTACTCTAGATATAAAGAGAAATGAGTTAATCCTTTCCCTCAAAGGAGCTCCTAATGCACTTGAAGGAAGGAAATAAAAAATTGAACTATAAATCTGGTGTTTTTTCAAGTAATCCTGACACAAGCAGGGCTATGATTATATTCATTTAAAGAAGGGGAAGTTAAATGCTGTATAATACCACACAGTGAGTGGTAGAACAAAAATTTGCATCCAGGATCCCATACAGAAATTTGAGTTCTAGAATCCATGTATTTAACCACCTCTCCATGGTTCCTCAGGTCCAGAACAACATCACATGTTTAAGAAACAGAATTAAGATTTTTCAGACAGCTAGTGTACTACTTAAGGGCATCTTTTTTTTTTTTTTGAGAACCCATATTTCCATGTTTGATTTTTTTTCCCTCTAAGTAAACCACATGAGTTAATACTAAATGTAGCTATATCAGACCTTGAGAAGATAAATATTTGAAGTGCATTGTTTTGTTGTTGGAAGGAGAACTTAAAATGGTCTCCATCATGGTGCCAAGGACAGCAATTCAGGTTCATAAAGATTTCAAGCCTGAACTAGTGATTGTTAAGTATTTTCAAGTTTCTTAAAGGTACAGTTAGGCCTAATCAAACTAATAAGCTGGAGTATATTTGAATGATTTGATGAGTGATTTTCAGAGCTATATCTGGATGACATGGCACTCAGGGTAGATAGCCTTGGGACATGGGAAGATTAGTAATTAAATCCAGAAAGGTGTTGTCACAGTCTCTGTGAGTGGAGTGTGTGGGAAGAATTTTTTGGTAATTGTTGCAGCCTGGGAGTGATGGCATGGAACTTAGTCTAGATGTCTGTCTGATTTGTACAATTCTATGTATTCCTTCATGTCTTCTTGAGTGTAGACTAAAAGAGTATCATGTATCATGATTCTAGGATGGTGAAGAAACACCAAAATCCTACTTTAATGGTTTTATGGTTTTTAAGTATTTTTTTCTTCCTACAATTAAGAAAGGGTGGATAAGAAACAAAATCCTGGAGAGTTAATCCCTAGTGGATGCAGATGTCAGCTTGATCAGGGTATCCTTCCTGGAGTCCTTCATCCACAATGCTAGGGCCATGCAGTGTTTGCAAGAAAGCATAAAGGAATTCTTAATCTATGTGGCAGTGAGAAAATCCTATTCTAAGAACCTCAATCTTAAAATTAATCTTCATGAAAATTTGCCTTATCGGTTCTGATGAAGCAGTTCAGACCAGGATATAAATTAAAAGTTAAACTTTTAAAAATAAAAAACCCTCTTCTTTCTAAATAAGTCTTCTCCATCAATAAGTTTACAGGATTTATGCAGTTATTTCCTTTAAAGGAAGCAAAGGAAATGTCTGGGAAAATGGGAATAGTTGGGAGAATGAGGAAAAACAGAATAGGAAGGCATGAATGCATATGTATTAAGATCTTTTTTTCCCTCCACATTTTGACATTCCGTAATTTTCAATAATGAGTTAGTGGAAGACAATGGCTTTACATAAACAGTATTCAGTGAATATTATCATGGTTACCACTTTCCAAACATGGTGTGTAACAAGGAACACTTCAGCCAAAAGCATAGATCTTTTCTCAAGGTAGATTACAGTTTCTATGATTTCTTAAAAGGAAAGTTAACAACAAACTATTCTACATTCAATGAAATGAGAACTTGTCCAGTTCTTTCCAGCTGAATTTCTATAGTTAGCTGGTTAGTGAATATCTTATCTTTCAGATATCTTAGAGCTTATAGAAGTGCTAAAACAATCTGTTTTAGTCATTGATCTAAGAGATAATACTCAGACACCATACAATTGGTATTTGAAATGTATTGTTTATAGAACATCATTTAGTTACAAAAGGAGCATACATGTCACTTAGTTTCTATTCCCAAAATTTACATACTACTTCAAACCCTAAAAATGGAAGATGTCCAAATCTAATGACAAAATATTAAAGAAGTATTAACATTTCCAAGTATAATTAAAACAACATGTATGTAAACCCCAAAATCAAATCTCCAGAGATCCAAGAATTTCAGACTTGATCTAACCAATTAAAAAAAAAATACTAGTGTATTATTTTCTTCCAAGTCTCAAGAAATAAGAATCGTTCTTAGAATTACAAATGAACGTAGTCATGTTGTTTCCCAGCAAAGACCTTGTAATACTGTTCTACTAATGTGGAATGAGTATTGAAAAAGAAGAGTACCCAGTATGATATAAGGGCAAAATGAGTGGAAGGAGCAATGTTATTAATTTAGTTATTCCTTCACTCAGCAAATATTTACAAAATGCACATTGTGCTTTATTTGCTGGGAAACAGAAGAACAAAACAGAGATAAACTTGCTTATAGAGCTCACATCTGAAAGGGAAAGACACATTTTGTAATGAGCAAAAATTGTAATCAGGATGTGAGAGAAATATAAAATGCCTATGAACTACTATCAAGGCGAACAAATCTAATCAGGAAGTATAGGGAACATTTCCTTGAGGAAGTGATCTTTACACTAAGTCAGAAGAATTTACATGTTAGCTAGGTGATGAACGGTGTGTGTGTATGCATGTGTTCATGCAAACACATGTTGGGCAGCTGGGAGGAGGGATAGTGTACAGAAAGACTGTGTCAGGAATCCAGGGAGAAGGAACATAGGGCACAGCAAAGCTCTAAGGAGGTGCCAGAAGGCCAGCATGGCTGGATCCTGAGGGAGCAAAGAGAATTAGCCTGAGTCTAGAGAGATGAGCAAAAGCCAGATCATAGAGGGCCTTCATAATTGAACCTGAGGGCAAAGGGAAACCATTGCAAGTTTTATCTGTTGGTTTAACATGGTCATATATGCATTTTTATAAGTTACTTTGGCTCCTGTGTGGGGAGTGGATTTGAAGAGATCTAAAATAGAATTGGAGAATTTAATCAGGAAGCTCTGATAGCAACCCAAGTAAGAAAGAATAGTGGTTACAATGGTTCGGGAAGTTTTTTGTCACCATTGAGAAGAAGCTGGATTTGGGGATTGAACAGAGAAAGCAGGGAGAAGGCGTTCCAGGGATGACTCCTGTCCATCCCCAGGTTTGTGACACAAAGTAAATGCTGCATATTGAGATGTGCTCACTAAAAGAGAAACCATCTTGGAGATGAGATAAAAAATTTAGAGCTTGACATGAAATCTGTTGAGCCACCCAGGTGGCAACTTCTACAGAATGAGCTTTAGAATTTGCAGTCTTTAACAGTAACAAAGATGATGGGAGAGGGTGAGGAAAACTTGATTACCAAACAGTAAGAAGGTTTGCCTTCGTCATATGCTGAAATTATAATATAGGTAATATAGTTGACTATGCGTGAGCACTATTTGATTTTGATGCAGAAATGCATAGTAATCAGTAAAATTAAAGGCACAAGGCTAGAAATGATAGTAGAATATTAATTGCAAACTCAATTGTCAGTTCTCAGAAAAGAGCACTGTAGTATGACTGGTCATTTAGAAGGAACACGATAACTACAAGGTCATGGCATGCATATCACACAACAGAGACAGGACAGTCAAATATTTGGCAGAATTATAGAGTATTTCACTGGGAAGGACCAATGCAAGGGAAACTAAAAGATAAGAATCAGATGTCATCAGTGTCTTATGAAAAGGTCACACATAAATTAAAAGTTTTACAATTTTTTTAATATTACCTCTATATGCAGCATTTACTTTGTGTCACAAACCTGGGGATGGACAGGAGTCATCCCTGGAACGCCTTCTCTCAGCTTTCTCTGTTCAATCCCCAAATCCAGCTTCTTCTCAATGGTGACAAAAAACTTCCCGAACCATTGTAACCACTATTCTTTTTTACTTAGGTTGCTATCAGAGCTTCCTGATTAAATTCTCCAATTCTATTTTAGATCTCTTCTAATCCATTCCTCACACAGGAGCCAAAGTAACTCCCCTCAATTTGTTAATATTTATGGTACTTTAATAGATCCTGTTATTAATAGTTAAAACAACAAAAATGCAACTTGTAACGAACGTTATTTTTTTTCATCTTTTTCTAAGTATTGAACAATAAAATAAACCTCAGGCCCCAAATTTTAGATAATTGAACTGCAGACACTATTAAGACAAATAAATAGAATGCACTCTGGAACCAGTAGCCCTTCTCCTGGGTCCTGAAGAATGATAATTAAAACAAGGTAGTCTGACTGATCAAAGGCAAAAAACAAAATTAAAAATGAGAGAAACTTTACTCAAATGTGAAGTAAAACAGCTAGATGATATGAATTCACCTGTCCTCCTAACATGTATCCCATACTAGCCAATCTGAAATCCTCACCATTAGAAGTCCCTCTAAATATTCTAACAGCAGACTCAATATCAGAAAACCTATGTTGTTGGTTTGGCCTTCTTTCTAACTGATTGTGTGGCCTTGGTCAAGTTTCTTAGCGTTTTAGAGACTCAGTGTAATGAAGGAACTGCAATTGATGACCTCTACATTCTCTTATAAACTGAAATATCCATGAATCTAGAAACACTGGAGCACGAGAAAACTGCAGTAGAAACCATTTTACAGAAATAACTTCAGAAATCCTCAAGGATTTCCAAGAGGTCACCTACTCATTCAAACCTTTCCTTAGCTCTAGCCTGTCTTGGCTCAAATGAGGTCACCCTACTTAAAATCGTTAACTTTCCCTGACTAGCACACCTGGTCTCCTTCCTCTGCTCTGTTTTCCCCCATAGTACTGTCCACATTTTAACCTACTAAGTCACTTATTTTGTTTTATGCTTTTGCCAATCTGCCTACACCCATCCCCATCATCAAATAAAGGTTCTACATGGGCAGGGAGTTTTGTTTGTTTGGTTCATGGATGCATGCCAGTCTAGAATAGCACATGGCATATAGCAGGTGCTCAAATACTAGTGTTGAATGAATGAATGAATTCCTAAATATAAATTTAAAATGAAGCATTCCTTAACTTGGGTTATAATTGTAAAAGCATATCTAACCAACCATGAATTGGTCTATTAGCACAATGTTCCTTACATATGGAAGTATATTTAAAATAGATTCATCCCGTGAAATAATACACACCTTTAAAAAACAAAGTAAGTGCACATCAGCTCACTGAACTGATTTGACCTTGCTCCCAGGAGAGAGTTCATTTAAGATTAGACAAGTTCCAAGTCAGTGAATCATAAAACAATTAAAGAACTAAAAAGGAAATAACTTTTTTTTTGGTGAACTCTGCAAATTCAAAAACTATTTAAAGACATGTTATTATTTTTATGTTAGGAATTCCTCAGTGTTGATGTGTGAGGGCAAAAGGTTTGGCTGTTAAGTAAGACAATGATTAAATAGATACGATATGCCAAGATTGATCTAACCAAGTAAGTATTGAACTTCAAAGGAATTTCCCTTTAGGAATAATCTTTAGGACAAATTTACCAAGCACACAAGAAAATTAGGCTCATTACATGGTAGCAGCATTTCATTTTTCAACTGAAACTTCTCTCAAGTAAGTCCCTCACTAATCTATTAATAATAACAATAATGAAGAGAACAATAGAAGTAAACATGCAGAACTTTCACATCCAGGTACTAAGCGAACTGCTCTATGCTCACGATCTCATTTTACAATTGAAGAATTTCATTCACAGTGAGAATAAATAGATTGTTCAATGGCACATGACCAGAACTTAAAACTGTTTAATGGTAAAGCCCATGTTCTTCACTACAATGCCAGGTTGTCTCGTTTCTAAAATAAATTTATCAGTAAATGACAGAATTTGCTACTATTGAGGACATTCAAAACATGTTTCTGTAGACTCTGAAAACAAATTTTTAAAAAGCTCACACTACTTTATTTCTTGGTAGGCATTGAAATTGGTTCCTAGCTTCCCTGGGTGTTGACATTGAAAAGGATAGTCGTCATTTTAAATGTAAAAGTTCAGTTTTGTTTGTAAAACAAAACAAAACAAATACAAAACAATTGCCCCATATGCTAAAATTACACTAATAGTTTTTACCCCCCAAAATACACACACACACACACACACACACACACACACACACACACGCACACTCCTTGACGGACTTTGTGCTGGTTTATCCATATCATCAGCATCTGGCAGAGTATCTGCCACATAATTAGTATTTGCTGTTTGCTCCCTAATCAACAGCAAACTCCACTGAGGGATGGATAACAAGAACCAGGATCCTGGACCCACTTCCTTATCCTCATCTGTGTGCTATATACCGTATTTCATTTCATTATTTTTCCATTGTAAAAATAAAATACTTCTAGTTTTTAAAGTTTTCCTTTAAATTCCAGTTAGTGTATAGTGTAATACTAGTTTCAGGTGTACAGCATAATGTTTCAGAACTCCCACACATCACTCGGGGCTCACCATGATGAGGGTTCTCTTAATCCCCATCACCTATTTCACCCATCTCTGCTCTCTCTTCGGTGATCATCATCTGTTTCCTGGTTTGCTTCCCTTTCTCTCTCTCTCTCTCTCTCTCTCTCTCTCTCTCTCTTCCCTTTGCTCATTTGTTTTAATATAGAAAATTGGAAAAACAGAAAAGTATAAAAGAAAAAACTGATCTAACTTCCACCACTTAAACCCCCCGACCCCACAAAAAAGCATTCTTCACATTTTCATATATTTCTTTCTAGGATTATAGCAGTTGATTTGCTTTAATTTAATAGTTAATATCATGCTGTTGCAATTTTCCCCTATCCTTTTCCTTGAATATTAACATATGTATTTTTGAATGTTATTGCAATCACTTTGGGAGCATATTTAATATTATACTTTCTTTAAGTGAACATATAATAATTTATTCAACCACACATGTTGTTATGTACTCAGGTCACTTCTCATTTTACACTGTTATGAAATAAAGCAGTGATGAACCTCCTTCTGGTTGTTTTTTTTTTTCAGTACTTTGGACTACTTCCTTAGGACGAGTTTTCTAAAACTGAATTAAGTCAGACACATTTAAGGTCTATATTGTCATATTATTTCCTTATTAATTTTTATAGTTGTCATTCCCTACCTATTTTACTTCACTTCTGTGAACACTTGGTAGTCTTATTTTTTTCAAAAAGTCTTTGCTGTTTTAATTTGCATTTTTTACAGTTAGTGTGAACATTTCACTCCATCGCTTTTTTTTTTTAATTTTTATTTATTTATGATAGTTACACACACAGAGAGAGAGAGAGAGAGAGAGAGAGAGAGGCAGAGACAAAGGCAGAGGGAGAAGAAGCAGGCTCCATGCACCGGGAGCCCGACGTGGGATTCGATCCTGGGCCTCCAGGATCGCGCCCTGGGCCAAAGGCAGGCGCCAAACCGCTGCGCCACCCAGGGATCCCACTCCATTGCTTTTTTTTCACCAGTGTGCTGATACCTTTTGGGTGCAAATTGCCTTTTTTTTTTGTGTGTCTTTTGCCCGGTTCTGTTTCAGCCTTTGAATTGTCTTATCAATTTATATGAGCTCTTATTATATTAAGAATGTAAACTACTAGTAAGAAGCTTTTGGTTTACAAAGCCTCAAAAAAAGCAGTTCTTAATCCAGTTAGGAAATGAATTACACAGAAAAGCAGTCAGATAAATTACTTTATGCTTAAGTAAAGGAATTGCTTTACACTTAAGAACAGCAACATTAAGGAGGGCATGTGATGTGATGAGCACTGGGTGTTATATGCAACTGATGAATTACTGAACACTACATATGAAACTAATGATGTACTATATGCTGACTAATTGAATTTAAATTAAAAAGGTATTTAAAAATATTAACTCATTGTGATATTTACAATGAATAACTATTTGGTTAGTTGTTGCCTTTAATGTGAATTTCTTCAAGATAATTTTTATATTCTTTTTAGTTTTATTTAAAACAACTACTTAAAATTATTTCCACATTGTTATTTTTTTTTTTAATGCTCATCACTGGCCCCTCTCTTCTAGTCATGACACTTTTGCTTTCAAGTTTTTCATTTTTATTACTGTCTTGGTAGCTCATGGGTCATCTTTGTTAGCGTATCTGAGTAAAAATCCTATTTACTCAATACCAAACACTTTTTAAGTCTCACTGGATTTACTTCTTACGAACACCTGAGTGGATTCTCTTATTGTTTCCATTTTCAGGAAGGAGAAGTCAAGGTTTTGAGAGGCTGAGTATCAGTCCAAAGCCACTCAGCTGATAAATGATAAGGTTAAAATTCACACCTCCTGAGCCCCGCTTCATTCTTACCTTTTCCTTCATCATACTCTTTTGTCCTCTCTTCCATTGATTCTGTAATTCATTAAACAACAACAACAACTCTTCTTGTGCTTTTATGGTAAATTTATTTTAAGAGAGTACAATGACTTACTCAGAGAGATGGTTTTCTAATGCAGTTTTAAAGCTGGTAGAGACTATAGAACTTTCAAAGGACCTTAATGATAACTTGGGCTGTTAGCCTGCTGATCTAAATCCTCAAAAACTGTCTCTGACATCAGACTAGCAACACTTAATACTTACAACATTTGTTGAATCTTTATTTTGTGTAAGTTGCTATATTGTTAAAATATTTTAAAAGTTCTAATCATAAATGACATTAATAAATATCGAATAAGAGCTACAAATAATGAGCAGCAGGATTAGGGAGGGGTAGAAATCACTTCTGGCTGGTGTAGACAGAAGGTTTCATAGAGGAGTAAAATTCAGGCTTCTATTTGCCATCGACTGACACATGACTAAATTATTTAATTTTACATCGATTTATTATCACCTGATCTCCATTTTAATGTTGCAACTTTGGCTAAATGATATTACCAGAAATAACTACTTTGGGGGATAAACAGAATCTGTTAAGTGTCTAGTGTTTCACTTTTTGCTGTTGTTTTAAAAGGGGCGGGGAGGGACACATTTTTTTTTTAAAGATTTATTTATTTATTTATTCATGAAAGACAAGAGAGAGCGGCAGAGACATAGGCAGAGAGAGAAGCAGTCTCCTCGCAGGGAGCCTGTTATAAGGCTCCATCCGAGGATTCCAGGATCACGACCTGAGCCAAAGGCACTGAGCCACCTAGGCATGGGGGGGGGGGGCGAAAGGGGGGGATCGTAAACAGCTTAGTACAGAGCCTGACTCAGGCTCTATCTCAGGACCCTGAGATCATGACTTGAGCTGAAATCAAGAGTCAGATTCCTAACTGGCTGAACCACCTAGGCACCCTTGTTTTTGTTTTTTTAAGTGCACGCGTGCATAGAAGCTATCTGAGGTAATCCAACGTGAGTTGACATACAGGCATTTAATGTCCCTGCCATTAAGACAATCCCATATCCTTCATACATAAAAGGCAATTACACCTAAATGGGTGGAGAATACTGTCACGCTTTATTGTTATTGCCATAACTGAGTCATTTGTCTTGATCTTTGAACTAGAAATTTCAGATATATTCTTCCTCTGACTCAGATCAATTAAGTTCATTGACATGAACTTGTATTTCTTCTTTCACAATATTGAACCTTCAGTTCAGACTCAGATTGGTGACATAGAGGAGCCAGGGGAAATAGGAGACATGAATTGTAAGAGAGATCAAGGAAAGAAACATGATTTACAACAAAAGAGGGATGGGAAGAAACTTCTAAAGAATTAAGAATTCCTGTCTTAGGAGAAGAAGGGAAAGTAGGTGAAAACATAATAGATAAATTTTAAGAGGGGCCTGAGAAAATAATAAAGAGTTGAAGGAGCTGGAATATGAATATTTATCTGAAAATACAACCGAGGAGCCTGCACTTCCTTTAAAGTATATTTTTAGTGAATGCTTGTTGATTGATAGAAACACATATAATGGATTTTCTATTCATGGCAAAATTCAAAATGGATTTGAACATTCCACGTTTAAGAAATATAAACATTTATTTACAACACATTTTCAGAAATCTAAAAGGAAAGAATTATAATTAAGATTTATTTGTGCATTGTTTAACAGGCTGTGAGATAAAGAGAACTAAATGAGATAAAGAGTAGCTAAAATACTGGTAGGGCCTTCCACATCTAATATCAAATATTTCAATGCACTAGGAGAAACTCAGCATTTACGGAACTTACATGTCAAGTACTCTTCACTTGAGTTGTTTGGTAGATCCTCACATACTAGTTTTGCTTGAGGTAGGGTAGAAAGGTATGTTTCTGAAGAGATTCATGCTATTTTGGGTTCGTGTTATTTTGGATGGAAAAAAAAACTGTTTCCGGGGAAATAAGGCCACTAGCCTGATGATAGTTTTTACGGAATCCCCACTATTAGAAAAGCATTATACTGACTCCTATACAAACAAGTAAGACACACAATCCCAGCCCATCTGGGACAGCAGAATGTCTACAAATAAAATAATCTACAATTTCCCTGAAGGCAGAATATAATATTTACATCATCCAACACTACAGTTTAGCACAATGTTTGGCATAAGCCAGGCACCTGGTAGATGTTTGTGGAATAAATATTCATTGAACTGGAGTCCAGATCTATGAAGAAACATCCCAATAAGTGTAATTGTTTTCAAATAATTAGAAAATAATTATAAATTTTAAGAAGCATATGAATTAGGAGCAATGTTCTATCTTAGAATCAAAGGCTTTTATATAATTTTACACTTAGTCTACACATTCCCGAGTCAAGCTGCTCATTTTTTTTCATTCATTTAACACATTTTTCATGAGCATTTACCATGATGAGCCAGACACTGTTTCTAGGTGCTTTAAGCAAAATAGGGTGACATTTGAGTAAACCTGAAAAAATGAGGAAATGAGTCATGCTGTATAGCTGCCTTAAGGGAAGTGAGTTTCTGGCAGAGGCAATGGTAAGTGCAAATGCCCCAAGGTGAGAGCATGCCTGGATGTTCAAAGAACAGAGGCTGATAAGGGGCCCCTGTGTGGGCCAGTCGGTTAGCAACTGCCTTTAGCTCAGGTCCTGGTCCCAGTGTCCTGGGATTGAGCATCTTGAGTCTGGCTCCCTGCTCAGTGTGCAGTCTGCTTCTTCATCTCCCTCTGCCCCACCGCCTGCTTGCAGTCTTCCTCTCTGTCTTAAATAAATAAAATAAATAAATAAATAAATAAATACATACATACATACATACATACATAAAATCTTTGGGGGGAAAAATACAGGTTGATGAGAGACACCTGACTGACTCAATCAGCTAAGCCTCCCACTCTTGGTTTCAGCTCAGAGGTTGTGATCTTGGGGTTGTGGGATCAGTCCCCAAAATGAGGTGGGGGGAATCTGCACTCAGTGCTCAGTGTGGCTTCCCCTCTTCCTCTCTCTCTCTCTTTCTGCCCCTCCCTGCACTGATGCACTATCTCTAAAATAAATAAATAAATCTTAACAAACAAACAACCGAGGCTGGTAAGACTGGAACAGAATGAGGGAAGAATAATAGGAGATGAGATTAGACATGAGAGGGGGCCAGATCATGTAGGGACTTATAGGCCATGGGAAGGATTTTGGATTTTACTCTGAGTAAGAGGCGAAACCATGGGATAGTGACAGAATTTGACTTGACTTAGTCTTAACAACAGAGCGGGGAGGAGAGGGTGGAGAGAGACTTTTTGGAATAAAGGTAGAAAGACCAGTTTTGAAGTTACTTCAGTATTTAACATTCGTGGTGACAGATGCTGGGGGGAGTGGCAATGCAGGTATGCAATGGTATTCACACCTGTCTTTCCTTTCTCTATTACCCTACCAAAAGTAGTAGAGAACACATAAATGCAGCTATATATATGAGTGCTGAAGTGTGCCACCGAAGCGCGAAAATCGATTGAGAAGGGATCTAATTATTAATTCATAGCAATTGCTGAGTGTTGGAGGCTGTTTCAGGCACTATACAAGACTTTTAAATACACAAATCATCTAATCATTCAATTACACCATACAATACCATGATTATCTCCTCTTTACCAAGACATAGACAGAAAAGTTAAGGAACCCATTCAAACTTGTGCAGCAAAAACAGCAGAAATGGTATTGAATCTGTTTTTCTGACTCTAAATCCCAAATTATTTAGTGGAGTCAGATACCAAAGATAGAAATTGTTGTAAATCAATTTACAGATTTACATGTGGAAAGAGTCCTATTTAGAGTGAAGAAAAAGAGCCAATCATCTGAGGCTGAAATGGAAGAAACATGTATGTATGTATTGGGGGTAAGGGAGAGAATAGAAAGAGGTGAGGTAGGTGAAGATGGTCACAGAGAGGTGATGTGTTGCAGTCCTTCAAAGTTGGGTGGAAACCCTTAAGATATGATACAGTTGCTGATAGGGAACCATTGCAGGCTTTCTAAGACAGTGTCATAGACAAAAATGTTTCATTGGATGCAAAAAAAAAACAGTGCAGTAGAATGTACTATAGCAATGCACTGTGGTATAGACTAGTGGTTAAGAGTGTAATTAGGAGGGCTGAACTGCTTTAAGGTCCTGGGTCCGCTGCTTACCAATTAGGTGACTTTGGGCAAATGATATAAACCTATTTATTCCCTGTAAAATGGGAGCAATTAATAACAGTCCCTACTTTATAGGATTCTTGTGAGGATTACACGAGTGAATCTCTTTCAAGTGCTTGGGCAGTTCTTGGTACCTGGCCAGCACTTAGGAAATGTTAGTTAGTATTATGAATCCCACAGGTGTGTGCAGGAACACAAATGTTGAGGGATGGGAGAGCAGAGACAAGTTGGTTAAAGGACTGCACGCCGGTGGACAGGAAGCTACAGAATTATGGGGAAGCACACTTCTAAAAGGAAAAGTAGCTGCCTGTATGAAGGTGTGTAAGTGAAGACTTGGGTTTCACTGGAAATGAATGAAGCTCTGGGAGGAACTGCCAAGTTCACCTGTTAGACATTACCAGGAGTAGTGGGCAGTAATGCCTGACAGGTGTCAAAATCTTTAAAGAAGTCAAGACTGTGGGGGGACACCTGGGTGGCTCAGAGGTTGAGCGTCTGCCTTCAGCTCAGGTCGTGATCTCAGGGTTCTAGGATTGAGTCCCGCATCAGACTTCCCGCAGGGAGCCTTCTTCTCCCTCTGCCTGTGTCTCTCATGAATAAATAAATAAAATCTTAAAAGAAAGCAAGACTGTGGCTTAGAAGTAGCTAGAACAGGCTGTTGTTTTAAGTCCACCATATCTTATATCCAAATTTTTAGACAGATAGATGCAATGGAATATTATTCAGCCATCAAAAAGAATGAAATCTTGCCATTTGCAGTGATGTGGATGGAATATATTATGCTAAGCGAAATAAGTCAGAGAAAGACAAATATCATATGGTTTCACTCATGTGGGATTTAAGAAAGATGACAGAAAACACAGGGGAAGGGAAGGAAAAATAAAGATAAAAGCAGAGAGGGAGGCAAACCATAAGAGTCTCTTTGCTATAGGAAACAGGCTTGCTGGAGGGGTGATGGGTAGGGAATGGACTAAGTGGGTGATGGACATTAAGGAGGGCACACATTGGGATGAGCACGGTGTTATATGCAACTGTGAATCACTAAATTCTACTCTTGAAGCTGATAATGCACTATATGTTAACTAAATTTAATTTAAACAAAATTTTTTTAAAAATTAAAAATTACAAAAAATTAAAAAACTCCACCTGTTTGGGCTATTCTAGTTCTTAAACAACATATGCCCTTGATAGAGATTTTCACTCGAAGCTCAAGCCTGTAGACATAGTATTACCATAATATTATACTTGAAAAAAAAAACCTGCATTGTTTTAGGGAGGATTTAAGGCCATTTTCATGGATACATAAAATGTAACAAGATCACATAAACCAAAGGTGGGACAAAGTAAAACAACAGTGGAAACAGCAGAGTCATGAATCAGATTAAAAATGGATGTGGCAAAAAAAAAAAAAAAGGATGTGGCGGGATCCCTGGGTGGCGCAGCGGTTTGGCGCCTGCCTTTGGCCCAGGGCGTGATCCTGGAGACCCGGGATCGAATCCCACGTCGGCTCCCGGTACATGGAGCCTGCTTCTCCCTCTGCCTGTGTCTCTGCCTCTCTCTCTCTCTGTGTGACTATCATAAATAAATAAAAATAAAAAAAAATGGATGTGGCAAAAAAAAATGGATGTGGCAAAGATGAAAGCTGTATACATTTGCCCCAGGTGGACCACAGGATTGATTATAGGCTTTTAACCAGTGAACCAATGCTGTTCACATGCATATCCAATCACAACAGAGAAAAAATTAGTGCCCTGTTAGAAAATCTAATTTACAGTTTGTAAAGAAACTTGATGGTATGGCTATGAAAAAAAATCAAGGCAGAGGATTTTTGGCAAAAGGTGAAGGATTTATGCAGACTAAAAAGAAACCAGAGTATAGAATAGAATATTTGGAGTAAAAGATGGAAAGAAAATTAGGGTTTTGAAGAATGACTTTCTCAAAGAAAGTAGAGAAAGTGCACTATGCACTTTAAAAGGTTTTTCTCCTTTTAAACTTTTGCAGCTAGTTGAGGGGCACATGCATATGTGAATGAAGACTAAAGATGACAAAAACATTTATTTCCCCTAGATTTATAAGAAGAAAAGCTCTGATATGAGTTAACACTGTCTTATGAATTTTTATTGTGAAGATTGCACTTTTCATCAACGTGAAAAAAACAGTGGACAAGAAAAAAATAGTAAATGGTAGTAGTAAATATGAAATTAAATTACAACTAAAGTAATATGCTAAAATACATGATACTTTTTTTAATTATCAGAACTAAAACATAAGAGTTGAGAAAGGCCTTGGGGAAGACATGGGCATTGATCTGATGGCTAAACTGTAAAGGTCACATACTTCTAAGTATTATTTTTACTCTGAAATGTCTGTTTCGATTTACATACTTAAAAATACCTCTCTTTCATTAATTTTCAAAAAAAGATGAACAGCTACACCTCAGAAACTGCCAAACACACTGAAGACTTGCAGAACATTTTCACCTGGCTTTTTTTTTACAGGTGCTGCTAGAAAGGAAAGTTTAACTTGTGTTAACTACAGAATGGGTGAGGTCGGACGTTGTTTCAGCAACTGTATTAGATGCAATGGCAAAGAAAATTTCCCTTATCTACTCAAGACCCATGGAAACAATTGGATATATATATATATATATTCCAAACTCTAAAGAAATGTTTATTTATACCCAGGGCTATGGCCGTTTATAACAGATGACTGATCCCTTAGGATATATATTTAGGAACACCATGAGCAGAGGCCAGACTTTTGCATTAACTTCAGTAACACAAGCTTCTTTAAGCCAAATACATCACATGCCACTATAATTGCTGTTTGACTTACTTTGCATGAAATTCTATGTGTAGGGGTTTTATTAACACATTTGCACTGAAGTGGGAGGCAGGGAAGCAATAGATTTTCCTTAGATCGCTCATGAAATTGTTGTGGTGGTGACATAGTAGAAAGGATGCATCCACTAGAAAAGCAGGATAAGCCTCCAAAGTCACCAGACAAGCTGGCCCCGCTTAGATGTGTGTATATACATATATATATGCCTATATGTGTACATATATGTGTGTGTGTGTACATATATATACGCATCTGTATATTTCCGCGGATATGGAGCTTTATGTGGACATGCAGAGACATGACTCTGAAATGTTAAAAGTCCCCAGTGATTCAGCTGTTATGCGTTTCTCTCCTGGCTCTTCTAAGGAGCAACAGAAAGGACGACATTCCTCCTGGAACTCCAACCTGTTTCGTAACTCGCCTTGCAATCAGCGTTCAGGCGAGCGGGGCCGGACAGGCCGGAACCCCGAGGCCGATTGGCTGGCGCAGGAGCATCAGGGTGTGGACCGCGCGCCCCGCCTCACTCCCCGGGACGCAGGAAACCCGGGCGCCTCCGAGCAGCGGCTCCTCCTGGCTCCGAGGAGCCGAGGCCGAGGCCGTTGTTCGTGCCCTCCGGGTCTTTCCTTTAAAGTCTGACTCTCTCTCATCTTCCCAAATTCCCTTCTCGCTGGAGGTTGCGAAGGAAAGCCCGAGGTAGGGCGCGCGATGCTGAGGGTAGACGGGGACAAGTTCGCAGGAAGGGTCGGGCTCCCCAGTCTCCCGCGCTTGGTCCCCGGGGGAGAAGGGCTTCGGAGAGGAGGGAGGCGGCGAGTCTCCTGGGCAAGTCCTCCGGGGCAGTGGGGTGAGAACTAGAGTCCCTCGGGGGGCTCGCGGAGCGCCCAGCTCGGTTTTCAGCGCTCGCCGCGCGCACTGAGCTTTGCTGTCCGGAGCGCGGAGAGCCGCGCGGCAGGTGCCCGAGCAGGTGCCCGAGCAGGTGCCCGAGCAGGCGCCCGCGGCAAGCATCAGCGCCCGAGAGGAGCCGGGCCTGAAGCCGCAGAGGCTGCGGGCAAAGTCCGGGATGCCCAGCCGCCCTCCAGCTGACCGTGTGGACTGTGACTTCCGCCCCCCGCGGGTCACCCATCTCATCGACGGCCTCTGTTTTATCCTCAGGTGACGATGGATCCTGAAGGAGGCCGTAAGGGGCGTGCAGAGAAGAACTCCTGGAAAACGGGCAAAAAAAGGTAGCCAGTTTGTTTCACTTTCATACCTCACATGGCTTGCGAAATTGGGGAGATGGATTTCTAGTCTCCAGCTCTGAAATAAATGAAGACATGATATTTTTAACCTCGAATGCAAGTGGTTCTTCTGCAGAGGTTCACCGGCTGAGTCGAGGACAGCGTTTACATCTTCCCACGGCCTTCGTGAGCTGCTTCCTCAGCCTTCCTGCCCCCTGCGCGCCCCGTGCTCACATCCTTTTCTGTGGTTTATGAGCTTTCTGCTTTATAAGCGATGTTGATCGCCCACGTACCCGAACATGTGCTGCTTGTGCTCTGCTCCGTGGTCTGGTCTCTAGCTTCTGGTTAAACATAAGCATTCTGGCCACATAAACATTGCATGTCTGTGGCATTGGCAGATGGGACAGAAGGCCAAAACCACATTTAAGTGCTAATGTTGTTTTTTTTTAAAGGCCAATAAAAACTGACCCTTGTAGAAGAAATTCTCAAGGAGAAGACGGCAGTACCAAAGAAGCTACTAGCATTGTGTGAAATTATTGGTAATGGAACGACACAGGGAATTTTTAAGTACATTTTAATCATGGTACAGTGTCTATACGGGGCATTTTAAACTTTGCTCAATAGGTTCATTGTTAGTTGCACATTGTAATAAAAATTATAAGATGACATAAGCTAATAAATATATTAATATTAGAAACCACGCTTTTCATTATAAAAGAAAAATGCAGATATGGACATCACGTGGGTTCTTAAAAATGTTAAATTTGAACTGACTTCAATATGACCTCATGATTTTTAAAGTAGCTTACTTTCTCTCTACCGAAGGGGACAGTAGCAATGAGTACACTTATTGCCAGATCTTGGTTTATGAATACCATTCCTCACTAAATGGAATCTGTACTCCATGGAGAAATGGCTAATTACAACCATGGATATTGGGGATGGGGCGGGGGAGGTACAAAATGAGCCTGGACCATCCTGTTGTTCAAAGAGAATTGTCAAAAAGAACACAGGAGCTGACTTCACTATGCTTAATTGTGGAATACTGTATACAGTATAGTCCCTGAATCTTTAATAAAATTCTGAAACGAAGAAGAAAACTGAAGAGGTGGGAGAGGTAGTGAGAATAAAGGAATATTCTTCACAGAAAAATGCCAGTTATCATATTGGAATCTGCATTGTTATAATTGATTCAGGCAAGGATTATTATGGATCTCAAACCACTCAGGCAAAAGTTCTAAGAATTATCCCAAATTTTTACTAATTGGAAAAAAGAAAGTGGGAATTTTCAGTGGAGAGATTTTTGCAGTTAACAATCATAACCAAGTGATGAGACCTGGCACCACTCATGGTGGAGTCTTGTGTTTGTGATATGACACCACCTGGGAAGTATGTTTGCAAAAAACATTTAGTCGGAATCCCATCAAGCTTCTAGACTAATGCTATCCAATAGAGATATAATGTGAACCACATTTGTAATTGTTAACTTTCTAGTAGCAACCTTAAAAAAAAAAAGTGAGAAGAAACCAGTGAAATTAATTTTGAAAGTATATCGTAAAGAACCCAGTATATCTAAAATATTATTTCTATATGTGATCAGAATTTGTTAATGACACAGTTTATGTTCTCATTTTTATGCAAAGTCCTCAAATCTGCTGTGTATTTTATACTTCCTGCACATCTCAACTTGGACTTATTTTGAAACTGACATTGATCCAAGATGCGGAATTTTCTACAAGATATCTTGTTACTACAAAAAGTCAGCGTGGGTGGAGGGGGCAGAAAGACTTCTGGATTTAGAAGAGACTTAAGAGACAAAACCATCTGATATAATGTGTGAACCTTGATTACATCTGAGTTCAAAATCAAAAAAGGAAAAATCTGTAGAAAATGTTCTTGGGAAATTTGAATGTAGATTGGATATTAGTTGATATAAAAATTGCTTTTAATTTTCTGAAATGTGAAAATGGTAGGAAAATACTTGAACTGCCATGATGTTTGCAACTTACTTTCAAATGCCTCAGCAAAATATTAACAATGATAATGTATACTTACTTCTATAGATAAAGAGCATATGGTAAAAATGTTAACAGTTCTTGAATCTAGGTGAATTTTGTGTGGGTAGGCATTATAAGTATTTCAATTTTTCTATTTGAAAGTTTTCATAATGAAAATTTTCATATACACAAAAAGAAAAAAGACTTCATGGAGTGGAAGGAAGATGTTGCTCTTTATTTTTTTTTAATTTTTATTTATTTATGATAGAGAGAGAGAGAGAGAGAGAGAGAGAGAGAGGCAGAGACATAGGCAGAGGGAGAAGAGCCCGACGTGGGATTCAATCCCGGGTCTCCAGGATCATGCCCTGGGCCAAAGACAGGCGCTAAACCGCTGCGCCACCCAGGGATCCCTTGCTCTTTATTTTTACACTTTTTTGGGATACCTTAAGGAGCTACATCCTTAATACATGAACACTTAGCGATATTGGAGTAAAAAGTACTGAGGGTATGTGGAAATAAATAGTGAAGAAATATGTTGCAGTCCACACATACCTTCATTTTATTATTGGTTTTTATGCATACAGCCTTTTTTTTAAACAAAAATTGTTTTTTTGGCAAGTAATTTTTTTTTGGCAAGTAATTCTTATTAAACTGTGCTCATCATCACTGATTTTAATCTGTTCTTAGTACAACTATAGATTTCTTTCCTAGTCTTATTGAGAAATAATTGACAAACAACACTATATAAGTTTAAGGTACTCAGCATAATGGTGTGACCTACATATATTGTGAAATTATTATCATATTATGTTTAGTTAACATCTATCATCTTATACACATGCAATAAAAAAAGCAAATTTTTTTTCTGCTTGTGATGAGAACTCAGGATGTACTCTAAACACATTTCATATGTATCATACAGCACTGTTAACTGTATGCATCATGTATGTTACACCCCTGGCACTGACTCCCTTATCTTTGTACCTTTGGATCAAGTTCCTCCAGTCTCCACCTCCCTCTCAGCCTGTGATAAGCACAAACCTCATCTCTTTTTCTGAGTTTTTTTTTTTTACAACTATAAGTTCTAAACTGGAATTATAAAGAAGCATGTGGCTTTGCTAATATATATAATGCTTGGATGATAGTATCATGTGGGATATATGTATTTCTAAAGGTCTGATAAGTGATTTGACTTTTGTAAATCCTGTGTTTCAAGCCAATAGGGATAAATTAATGATCTAGTAGGGATGAAAGATCAGTATAGAAATGCATTTCTGTATAATGCAGTATCTCAGAAGTCTGAGGTTGCACTGAATAAATAGCTTAGTGTTCAGGGGATAGACTTTTCCGTTTAAACTTGGCTTTGTTCCAGCTGTGTGACCTTGGACAAGTTCGTGAACTCTCTTCACCTGCAGTTTTCTCAGCTCTGACAGAAGGACAAAAACGTGCCTGCCTTGCAGAGATTGAGATAAGATTAAATAAGGTTGTGTATGGGAAGTGTTTACGTAGGCACATTTGGAACGTTATAAGTTTTCCAGAGTAGGAGCAGTTTTAGAGAATGAAAAAATAAATAAAAGGCTTCGAGCTAAAATTCAATTATATGTGATTGTGTTTTCCCTCTAATCCTGGTTCCAGAAATACTGAAACCAGGCTTTACTGGGAATAGGGTGGGGCTATCTCTGAAGTTATGTTTGTGTATTTTGTGTGTTTTCATGTCCATCTAACATTATTTTAAAGCCAAAAATGGGATAAGCTGTGGATTTTTTTTTAGAAGTCTCTTCAATTCTTTGACCTTGCACGGCGTAAAAAAACAAAGATGAATTTACTTTTGAACTTGAAAATCTGTATAAAAATAATGTGATTCTTCCTTGGAATAGTCTTACATTTGTACATATGAAAATAAAGATGCCAAGTCTGCTTTTGGTCTGTTTGCTTTCATGCTGTAGATGGCAGTTACACAGAGTGGAAAACAGCTTATAGTTAGAGTCATTTGAATCTGGGCTCAAAATAATAATTAGCCTTCTTCTTCCTGAGGACAGCTTTATGACGGTTTACAGACCATCTTTTTTGATCATAGCTTTTCTAGATTGAATTTATTGCTGTAATGGTACATTTAGGGCTCCAGACATCCTTTCAGAATTAGATTGGATTATAGAGAATGATTTAATTACTTTTCTTCTGAGGTTAGTTTATGCTCAGCATCTGATTGCCGCTACTCTCCATTTGTAGAGAGAATGATTAAGGATAATATGTAGGTAATACATAGAATATCAACTGCTAGAATTGCTTAGATGATAATTAAGAGAATTAACTCTGGAGAACATGAATGATTTTCTAATTACAGGTCTTCCTTAGCTTACGATGGGGTTATTTCCCCATAACTCCATCGTGAATTAAAAGTATCATAAGTTGAAAATGCCTTTAATACACCTAGCCTACTGAACATCATAGTTTAACATAGACTACCTTAAACATGCTCAGAACATTTACATTAGCCTGTAGTTGGGCAAAATCATCTAACGCAAAGCCTATTTTATAATAAAGTATTGAATATCTCATGTAATTTATTGAATACCCTACTGAAAAATAGAATGGTTGTATGGGTACAGAATGATTTTAAGTGTATGGGTTGTTTACTCTTGTGATTGCATGGCTGACTGGGAGCTATAGATTACTGCTGCTGCCCAGCGTCACTAGAGAGTACTGTACTGCATATTGCTAGCCCAGGGAAGACATCCAAATTCCATACTGGAAGCACGGTTGCTATTGAATGAATAACACTTTATTACCATCCTGAAGACAGACCATTATAAATCGGGGACCGACTTTAGAATAAAAACAGGAAGCTCTTTTTTTAAGCATTATTGTTAATAATTACAAAAGTTGTATGTCTGTGTATTCATCATAGAAAATTAAGAAATACCAAAGGCACAAAAAAGAAAATATTTTGATAGAAATCTCAGTACTTAGTGATAACCATATATACAGATTTCTAAGATAAAAACATTTTTAAACTTATAAATGGAGTCACACTGTTAACGTATATTTTTGCAGAGTAATATAGAAATGTTTATTTGTCCCATTTGTTATTAAATATAGGATCTATGTTAATTTTGTCATTTATAAATTTACATTTTTTAAAAAGTTTCGTGTAATCCTGTTGCTGTCTTTCAGTAAAAAAAATGAGAAGAAAGAAAAGAAACCAACTGTCAGCACGTTTGCAATGGTGAGTCTGAATTTATTCAGTGTTCAAAATGCTTTGGAAATTTGACTTCTTCTTACCTAGAAAAGAGATATTTCATCTGGTATAATATTTTCACAGAAAGTATATTACTGAAGAGGTAAAACAAATAGGTTTAATTTAGCTTGTTTTCAGCAGAATGCTGATCATAATTTGCCATGTATATTGAGCCTCAACAGCCACTCTTCTTGGCCTAGATTTTCATAGTCTGCTAATTATTTATGTGGCCAGTGGTCTGTTATCTATTCACTTCTTCCAGTGATGGTCTCAGCCATCTGGATAGAGGAAACCAGATAGAGTGAGGTTCTTACAGGACACAAAGTTCCTTGTCATCAGTGGCTCTCAAATTCTGGCAGATTTGAGGTCAAAGTCTCAGGCACCCAAAAAGCAGAAGTTAGCAATGCATTATTTATTACTATGGAACTTAGTACATGTAATTATTCCTCTGTTTTGAGTAACTGATAATCTCAAATTTGAAAACCATTTTATAATTCTTTATCTCATTTGCTGGTTGCTTGGTAGTTGCTTAGAAGTTTTTCTTCAATCAGACTTGGAATAAGACAGGGATTTTATAGGTGTGACTGGTTGCTGGTCTCTCTCTACCTGGGTCCTCCTTTTTTTCTTTCCTAAGAATCTAGAACACTCTTGTACCAATTAAGTCTGGCAGTGAGTGCATACTTTATAATTCAGTCAAAACACATCAGATAGTTTTTAAATGTCGGTTGTGGGGGAGGGATAGGCTATCTTCTAAAATTGATATTAGCAAATTGAATATAAAGATAGTAACAGGAAGGAAAAAAAAATAGTCGCCTAACTGGGGACTCTGTGGTTATCTTCCATGATCATCTTGTTGCACTAAAGTTGCTCTGGTTATGGTTTCTTTCACTTTTTGTCCTGTCTCTCCTCTCTTTGGAATGATTTGGGGATGAGACTAAATACATTCTGAGAATAGGTCATTCTCAGAAAGACTACCCAGATGGGTGCACCTGAGTGGCTCAGTCATTTGAGTATCCGACTCTTGATTTCGGCTCAGGTCATAGTCTCAGGGTCCGTCATGTGATTGAGCTCCACGTCAGACTCCCTACTCAGTGTGGAGTCTGGGATTCTCTCTCTCCCTCTCCCTCTGCCCTTCCCCCCGTTCATGTGTGCTCGCTATTTCTCTCTATCTCTCTAAAATAAATATTTAATAAAAAAGACTACTCAGGTGATCAAGGGACAGTTTTTGTTTTATGTTTTTCTTATTTATTAAAAGAAGCTTTTATGTTAAAGTAGTGTTTATTTCCAAGATTTAATTTTAATTTCAGTTTTGTCATTTTGAGACCAAAATATTTCTGTCTTTTGCAGTTTGGTTTTTATTACTTGTAGCTTATTTTTTTTTAAGTCTTATTTAGAAAATTTAATTTATGGGATTGCCTGGGTGGCTCAGCGGTTGAACATCTGCCTTCAGTTCAGGGTGCGATCCTGGAGTTCTGGGATCGAGTCCTGGATCAGGTTCCTGGCATGGAGCCTGCTTTTCCCCACTGCTTATGTCTCTGTGCCTCTCTCTCTGTGTCTCTCATGAATAAATAAATAAAATCTTAAAAAAAAGAATAGACAGAAGTAATAATATCAATACAATTTAAGCCACAAAAGAATAAAAATCTGGAGTTTAAATGTGAGGGAGTAATAATACATACATAAAGCATGTGTTGTTCTGAGTACTCTATACCAAAGTCATTTAATTGTTACAACTCCCTTTGAGGTAGATACTATTATTATTCTAATTTTATGGATAAAGAAACTGAGGCCAGACATATTAGCTTGTCCACTTGATAGGCAACAGGGCCAGGAAACCTGTGAAGGTTTGAATCTAAATCACAGTGCTCAGGATGGCATAGAAGGAATATATTCTAAACCTTTTGATGAAGAGCTGTACTATTTATGTGGCTTTTCCTCATGTCTTTTTCCTGAGGAGTTGACATAGAAAGCTGAACTGAACTCATATGTGAAAACTATAGACATGAGGACACATTCAGGACAGTTAACACTATAGTGCGATGTTGTCAGGTAAGACAAAAACTCGTGTGTTAGGACTCCCCATGAACACCAGGTTTGATGAGTCACTAGGAGGACTCCCAGGACTCAGCATATTGTCATACTCTTGATATTCATGGCTAAGCTTTATTACAGCAAAAGGAAAATCAACAAAGCAAAACCAACAAGGGAAAAAGGAAAAAGGGAGGCAGAGGTCCAGGAGAAACCAGGCATAAGCTCCCAGAGTCTTTGCCCAGTGGAGTCACACTTAACTCTTCCCAGCAATAAATTGTGACAATTCTGAAATGCTATCAGATAAGCTCATTAGAAACTCAGTACCCGAAATTTGTACTGAGGGCTGATTATGTAGGCATGACATATACCAGAATTCCAGACTCCTAGAAGGAAGGCAGTATTCAGCAAAAGCACATTATACAAAGTATAATTTGTACTTTTATCAATTAAGTGTTGTTAACCCACCCCAAGTCCAAGTTCTAGGTGCCCACCAAGGGCCAATCTTGAACATAGGTCTTGTGAAATAGCAAGTCTCAAGCTTACAAACGTTAACTTATTTCTACTATGAGACTTCTTAGCAGTCTTGAAAAAGTGATGAAAAACATAAGTGATATTCAGGATTTCTATGAGCATTTTAAAAAATATCAGATCTTATTTTAACAGAACAAGAAACATAAAAGTAAAATAAACTCTACAGGAAATAAGGAAATGGGACAGATGGAAATAAGGACAGGAAAAATGCAAGTGAGGCTGCACTTCCTACACAAAGCACTCCTGAAGGATTACACGCTCTTACTAGGAACGTGCTGCAGATTCAACTCTGAGCATTTTACTTCACCTATCTCGTTGAAAAATTAATTTTTTCATCAGACTCCCTGCAAGGAGCCTGCTTCTCCCTCTATGTCTCTGCCTCTCTCTGTGTGTCTCTTATGAATAAATAAATAAAATGTTTAAAAATAAAAAAAAATTTAAAGGAAAATTAATTTCTTTCAAAATAGATAATAGCTATTTTCTATCTAGTACTTCCTCTGTGCCAGGTACTTGTTAAACACAGTGATCCAATGACATAGGAGCTTGTGTTGTTCTTACACTAAATGATGAAACAGGAGAAGTTAAGCAATGCATTCAAAGTCACAGATTTACGTAGCTAGTAAGGGGGCAGGCCCAGGATTTGCCACAGACTACTTCCTCCAGAAGAAGATTTTATTCATTTATTTGAGGCAGAGACAGAAAGGGGGAGAGAGAGTGAGAGAGAGAGAAAGAGAAGGAGCAGGAGGGAGGGGCAGAGGGAGAAGGAGAAGCAGACCCCCTGCTGAGCCGGGAGCCCTATACAGGGCTGGATCCCAGGACCTTGGGACCATGACCTGAGCAGACCTTTCACCGACTGAGCCACCCGGGCACCCCTCCAGAGCTAAAGCTTCTAACAACTTGAATCATTTATGGTAGTTTATGATGGATCAGTTAAGCTTTTATCTGCCTGGAATCAAAGTTCTTTTTTGATGCTATTATCTTCTGGCCACCTGGTCATTCTAGGATCATTAAAGATTTTACCACCAGGTTCAGTGTCTCCCTTTCCATGCCAGAATTCTTACTATCTTGGGTAGCTTCTATGATGTTTTGGATAATGGCTCCCTGACCTTCACAGGTACAGTAATCTGTTTCTTCTATTCACCCCAGCCATCTGCTTGTATACTCACATCCTGAATTTTATTGTTATTTGAAACTTATTAAAATTGTTATTTGAAAGTGACCAGTTAAGCAGCAGCTTCAAGTAGTCAGCCATCTCCTTTCTTTTCAATCTGCTCACTATTCTCTCTGGATATTTGGCCTACTGACCCATCCCTTGCCCACCAGCCACTTCTCTTGCCCAAACTATAAATACCCTTTCACCTGTCATCTGTTACATAAAGGCCAAGCAAAATCACTGTCTGCTTCCTGTCTGCTTCTTCACCTGATTTTTGCTGTAATATCGCCCCCCCCCAACAGGGTGTATTTCCAGCTGAAATCCTACTCCTCTTCTTCTCACTGTGTCAAACCTCTACTCCTTTCATATTTCCCATTTCTCTCCTTCTCTCTTTTGTGGATGAGCTCTCCTTTTATTTCACAAACAGAATGGAAGCCACCTGACAAAAGTTCATCCTGCCCATTCTACAAGCCTATCTCTACCTGGATCAGATCCCTCCTCCTTCCCTCTGAATGTAACAGAGGAAGAATCTGGTTCTTAAAAGTAATCATTCATTAGGGACACCTGGATGTCTCAGTTGGTTAGCATTCCATCTCCTGATTTCAGCTCAGGTCATGATCTCAGGGTCATAAGATCAAGTCCCATGTCAGCCTCTGCACTGAGTGTGGAGCCTGCTTAAAATTCTCTCTCTCCCTCTTCCTCTGCCCCTACCCAGCCCACACATGTGCTCTCTCACACTCTCTCTTAAAAAAAAAATGTAATTCACTCATTTACCTTGACTCTCACATCCTCTGCCTTCTCAAGGACCTTATGTTACTACTGTTATTATCCTTTCTCTTTTGTATCTATGGTCTCTCCCTCTCTACTGGGTCTTTCCCATTGACATCTACATGTGAAGTGTCTTCAGTTTCAGTAACACCATCCTTCAAACCACCCCTCTCTCTTGCTTGCTTCACACACAGGAGCTGCCTTTACTTGTCTCAATTTTACTTTCTATTCCAGTTCTTAACATATTATAACTTGGCTTGTTTCCACCACTCATCAAATTCAGCAGACATGTCTTGATTCCATCTTGACTTTTAAGTAGTGCTTGACACGGTCTATCATACTCTTTCTTCCCTTTGCTTCCATGATGCTATAGTATGCTGATGTGGGTCTTATCTTTTTTTAAAAAAAAATTTTTAAAGATTTTATTTTCATTAGAGCATGAGCAGGGGGAGGGGCAGACAGAGAGAGAGAAACAGACTCCCCATTGAGTGGGGAGCCCAACATGGGGCTCAGTCCCAGGATCTCCAGATGATGACCTGAGTAAAAGTCAGATACTTTTTTTTTTAAGATTTTATTTATTTATTCTTGAGAGACACACAGAGAGAGGCAGAGACACAGACAGAGAGAGAAGCAGGCTCCTTGCAGAAAGCCTGATGTGGGACTCGATCCCTGAAATGGGATCACACCCTGAGCCAAAGGCAGATGCTCAACCACCAAGCCACCCAAGAATCCCAAAAGTCAGATACTTAACTGACTGAGCCACCCAGGTGCCCCTCTCTTGTCTCTTTTGTTCTTTTTTTTTTTTGTATATTTTTTATTGGAGTTTGATTTGCCAACATATAGTATAACACCCAGTGCTCAGCCCGTCAAGTGCCCCCCAATCTCTTCCATTCTTTTGTCATCTTTGTGAAGTTAGAGTTCCTTAACCCCTTATCCCAGTACTCAGTGATGGTGTTGGCATTTTTATACTTTCACACAGAAATTTCCAAATTGTCTTCATGCAAAATTTCTTTCTCATTTGAGTACTCTGTGTCCAGATCATCATGTGACTGAGTCCTTCCTGTCATTGATGTCTCAGCTCAGATGTTGTCTTCTCAGAGAGACAGTCCCTAACCAGCCAGTCGAAGCCAGCTGACCCTGCTTGGTCATTGTGGTCTAAGCTCTATGAGGGAAGCATCTACATTTCCTTTGTAGAAGGATCTCTACGTACCCTCACTAGGAATGATCTTGGGGTACCATGGGATATCTTGTTTCACCCATTAGGTATATCATCCACCAATGATCCCTTTCCTCAGGTTCTTGAAGTATTTGTTTCCTTTATTCTGTAGGATGTTGCCCATTTCAATTTCCTTCCTGTATTTTCACCAATAATCTCTGTGAGTGATGTACCTATAGACATGTGTAAGACTTCATTAAGTAGTCTACCCTTGATGTTGCATCCTTGTCTGGTGTCATTTTCTTGTTTTATGTTTTGGCCCAAGATCATCAAAAGGACAGTCAACGTGCTGTCTCTCTTGCTTCATTTTCACATTATTCTTAATATCAGTCACTTTTTTTCTCCTCATAGATGATCTTATCCAGCTCCCGTGACTTCTGCTCTTTATGCTAGTATCACAAAACTGTATTATAACTCTGAATTCGCTCCACATACTTCTTGGATAGCACTTCTAGGATAAGCAGTCAAATGGCACAAAATGAGGTTTCTCTGTGTCCCTTCCCTTCAAACTCTTGCCTCTTGTGGTTTGCCTTAGCTCAGCAAATAGTACTTCTTTGTCAATCAGCTTTATATTACTGCTTCTATACCTCATACCCCAGTCTTCTCTGAGCATACTGCTCTGCCTGCTGGCTTTTTTTTTTTTCTTTTTTTGGTTGAAATGCCTTTCCTTCTTGCTTCTAAACACATGCCAAATATTCAAAGCTGGAAGAAAGCAAAACCTTCTCTATGAAACTTTTCCACAAAGAAGGAAATGACCACTTGCTCAGTTTTATGTCTACTTTGTACACCATGTTGTCTTAACATGCAGTATATAGATTGCATATATTTTTTTGCTTTGCCTTCCTCCTTCTCTTTAAGGACTTTGAGGACAGGATGTATACATTTGGTATTTATCTGGCTTTTATTAGTTATTGGGTAGGTATTGAATAAATACTTACATTCATGGCCTGCTAGGTTTTGTTATGGCCAGTGATTAGTTTAGGAAGTAAAATATCCTGTGGGACATCGGGCTCCCGGTGCATGGAGCCTGCTTCTCCCTCTGCCTATGTCTCTGCCTCTCTCTCTCTCTCTCTGTGACTATCATAAATAATAAAATAAAATAAATAAAAATAAAATAAAATATCCTGTGGGAGTAGTGATGAGAGAAATCCTTGTATATCAACTATTTTCTCTTCTTATAGTGAGGAATTTGATATTTTGTCCATTTTAAAGGAGTCTCTAAGAGAGAATAAATGGCTTCTGCTAGTCTCTTCCACCTTATTTGTGTTTTATTAAGGGGGTGGATGAATGCTTAGTTAAGACAAAGTAAATAATGGCAAAATTTAGTCTGTGTTTCAATGAAATATGAAAAAATGCCAAAAGAACATAGTTTCCCGGTTTTAATTTATAAAGAGGAGGATGCTATAGATTATATGTCATTAACTCAAACTTAAGCTTACTTGATTTCATTTTTAAGAGCTAGAAATATTTATTTTTTAAAGAATATTTATTAGAGCGAGAGAGAGGCCTTTTGCTCTGCCCCTGTTGGGGTAGAGAGAGAATCTTTAGGCTGACTCCCTGCTGAGGGGCAGAGCCAGATGCAGGGTTCAGTCTTAAAACCCATGACATCATGACTTGAGCTAGATGCTTAACCAATCGAGCAGCCCGGGTGCCCCTAGAAAAAAATTTAAATGCAAATACCTCAGTATATATTAGATGTTCTTCTTAAAGGACGCACATTTTATTTTATTTTTTTTATTTTTATTTTTTTTTTAAAACCCAGGTTTTTTTTTTTTAAATTTTTATTTCTTTATGATAGTCACAGAGAGAGAGAGAGAGAGGCAGAGACACAGGCAGAGGGAGAAGCAGGCTCTATGCACGGGAGCCCGACGTGGGATTCGATCCCGGGTCTCCAGGATCGCGCCCTGGGCCAAAGGCAGGCGCTAAACCGCTGCGCCACCCAGGGATCCCTAGATGTTCTTCTTAAACCAAACTTGAATTTTTGCCAATTTTAAAAAACTGTTTATTTATTTGAGAGAGAGAGCATGTACACATGTGTGTGGGGGAAGAGGCAGAGGGTAAGAATCTTCAAGCAGACTCCTCCCTGAGCACAGAGCCTGATTTGCTGCTTAATCTCACCACCCTGAGATCATGACCTGAGCCAAAACAAAGAGTTGGATGCTTAACCAACTAAGTCACCTAGGTGCCCTGAATTTTTGCTAATTTTACAACTCAGCTCTACTAATTTTTTTTCTACTTCATGGATTGCCAGTCACTACTGCCAAGAACTATTCTGCTCTTTTTTCTCCACTTGTCAATTTAATACTTATTCCTACTCATTACTATTTTAAGTTCCTTTTTAACTAACTTTAGGATTAGCTTCTGTCTCTTTGTCTCTAAACCCTTTCTATTGATGTGTCTTTTATGTTGCTTGATTTTGGTCTTTGTTTTGGTTTGTGTTCCCTGCTTAGGCCTATGATTTTTTACCCACTTTCCTCCCTAGATTACAAACCTGCTGATTATACCTCATGCATCCACAGTACAGCCACCTGCATTGGGGTTTATCCACAAACCTCAACAGGGGGCTTCATCTTGTCTCTGTTTTTGTTTCTATTTTCTTTCATTTGGTTTTCTTTTGATCCTTAACTAAGTTCCTTGAATTATACAGAAGTATTGATTGCTTCTCAAGTGGACTGTCACAGAGCCCTGAGCTCATTCCCCTTTCTGTGTCTTCTTCTCATCACTTTCTTGATCCAGAGAAGTCTTTCTTTACTTTTGACTTGCCTATAATTAAAGAGATTATGCAGATCTACACAGGTCAGTCACTGTGGTCATAGTCTTTTCAGGAAATCCTTTTTTAGGAAGCATGCAAATAACTGGTTCTTCCTTTCATCTTCCTTCTTACTATTGAGGCCTAATTGCATTCAAACCATTTTACATCAATGCTAATTTCATTATGCCACAGCTATTTTACTCAAGCAACTTTCATAAAGCAACAAAGCATTTCCTCGATTATGTTCTCAGAAGGGCCTTTGGCAATCATGATTTTTCTGGGTTAAAAAAATCTTGAGATGAAAAGTGGTTTCTATTCTTGGAAATCAGAGCAACACATACATATTTCTATTGTTGTATCATTAAAGACTTTTACAATTTCCCAGAATGTCCCATTCCTCTCATCAAAACTCATATATAATAAAGAAGACAAACTGAATCCAATATGAAGTAGATCAGAACTCAATAGAAGAGTCAAATATTTTTAATTAGGCTATTATAATAGTTTAGGTTGGACCAGGATGGTAATAGTATTAGTCTGAGAAATTCTAGGATTTTGAATATATTTGAAAAGTAGAGCAAACTATCCATGAAACTGTGCGAATTTCCTATTCTTTACATTTTCTTTTTCTTTTTTTTTTTTTTTTTCCAGTTTCGCTATTCAAATTGGCTTGATAGGTTGTATATGTTGGTGGGGACAATGGCTGCCATCATCCATGGAGCTGCACTTCCTCTCATGATGCTGGTTTTTGGAGACATGACAGATAGCTTTGCAAATGCAGGAATTTCAAGAAACATAACTTTTCCAGTTATAATTAATGAAAGTAAGTATTATTTGTGGCACTGATCTTATTGGAAGTTTGAAGAAAAATCTGTTACTTAGAAGGATGTTTAGCCCTCATTAAATACATTAGTGTGTTTACTTCTGGGGGAAAAGGGAGGGGCCTGAGCTACAGTTAATATTGGTAATAAGTTTGAGAAGATAATAATCATAAGTATTAGAATCCACACTGGAGGTCTTGGCAAAGATATGCAGAAAAAGACAGAGTTCTGTGAAGTCAGAAGGATCCCAGGAAGTTTCAGGAAGAGGTAAAGGAACCACCTAATCTAGACCTTGAATAATAGGTAGAAATCAGTTATGAGATTTTCTGACGTAATGAATATGAGTGTAAGAGAAAAGACCAGGATGATTCTAAAATGTTTACCCTAAGAAACAGGATAAACTGGATGTAGTTACTATCAATTGAGATAAGGAGGATGAAGAGAGAATATTTTTGGGCAGTAAATACTAGAAACTTAATTTTAAGTATTGTCACAGGTTTGGCTCTTTGGAAACATACTAAAATGGAGAAATATGGCCAAGAGAAGTTGTGTGTGTGTGTGTATGTGTGTGTATGTGTGTGTTTTAGGATGGAAGAAAAATAATAGCTTGTTTGCATGCTAGTGGAAATGATCCAAAAGAGAGAAGAAAGTGATGCTTTGAGAGAGAGGGAAGAGATTTGAGTGAAGTCCTTGACAAAGGATGGAATATAATGCCCAAAAAGAAATACTTGCTTTAGGTAGGAGCACAGTAACATGTGGAAATAGAGAGATTTACTCTCTATTATATAAATTATAAATTTTATATAATAATTTTATATAAAATAATAATTTTATATAAAAATTTATATAATAATTATATTATAATTTATTATATAAATTATAAATCTCTATAAATTACTGTGTAAATTTATACACAGTAACATGTGGAAATAGAGAGATTTGAGTACCAGTGTCCAAAGCGGAGTTGATAAGGAGGTGAGAATTTGTGGAAGTTTTCTTGGGATTACTTCAATTTTCTCAGTGAAGTAGGAAGCAAGACATTTGACTAATAAAGAAAAGAGATGCAAAATAGTCCTCCAGGAGAGTGGGAATGGATTATTGAAATGATTTGGGTGTCACACACACTCTCACACTTACACTTGATTGAGGAGGGACTAGTTGATAGCTCTGAGCCCCCAAGTCACCTTTGGTCAAGCCTAGATTGTTTTATTTTATTTATCTCTTCATGAGAGACACAGAGAGAGAGGCCTAGATATAGGTGGAGGCCCCTGTGGGGAGCCTGATGCAAGACTCGATCCCAGAACCCTGGGATCATTCCCTGAGCCAAAGGCAGATTCTCAACCACTGAACCACCCAGGTGCCCCAAGCCTAGATTGATTTATATATTTATTTATTTATTTATTTATTTATTTATTTATTTATTTATTTATTTATTTATTTATTTATTTATGATAGTCACAGAGAAAGAGAGAGAGAGGCAGAGACACAGGCAGAGGGAGAAGCAGGCTCCATGCACCGGGAGCCCGACGTGGGATTCGATCCCAGGTCTCCAGGATCGCGCCCTGGGCCAAACGCAGGCGCCAAACCGCTGCGCCACCCAGGGATCCCGCCTAGATTGATTTAAACTAAACTTCTCAAAGACTTACAACCTGGTGGGTGCTCAAGTGGTAGAAATTTTGAAAATGCCTGTTGGAGAATACACTTGAGAATACATTGATACTCACATAGCTTTTTCAACTTCAGGTCTCTGATGAATGTTGTAAGTCCTTTCCCCCAAAGTATGCATCCTTTATGGATCCTTTGATACCTATCCATGGGTCCTAGGAACTCCTATGTAATTCTGAAGAACACATTGTTTACCTTGAGGCAGGCTTACTTCAATTCTGTGAATGCAGTTAAGAGTTGGGCTAGAGAATTTATGGTATGTGTGAAATTTAAGCATTTTTATGTTCCTTTATGGCATTCAGAAGGACCTACCAGAAGATGTACCACCTTGGAATGGCACCTTTGTTTTATACCATTCACCCAAAGGAAGTTCTTGGTGCTCGCTAAATTTATTGGTTCCCACTTATGCTGTATTTGGCAATATTCTTTGACGTTACTTCTCTTACTACTTCACAGTGGAAGAATCAAATCTTATAGTATTCTCTGGTAGCCCATGTGTACATTATGTGTACATCTGTGCCCATTCTTTAAAAAAAAAGATGTTATTTATTTGAGAGAGGGAGCATGCATGCAGGAGTGGGGAGAGGGGCAGAGTGAGAAGCAGATTGCCCACTAAGCAGGGAGCCTGATGAGGGGCTCCATCACAGGACCCTGAGATCACGATCTGAGCGAAAGGCAGGTGCTTAACTGACTGAGCCACATAAGAGCCCCCATCTGTGCTCATTCTAATTCTCAACTACTCAACTACTGCAGTGTCCAGTGGCCTTTTTAAAAAAAACTGCATTAACATTTTTTATGCCGTATCTCTATCACCCAGATATTATCTGTTACTTTATGAACAAAACAATTGATTTCTTTAAGTGGAAATACTAATCATTCCTATGCCTACCTCCTGTAGATATGATGAGATGGACAGTAATCTGACTTAGTTACCCACTAGCATGCATGATTTCCCAGATGGTGGTCCAGCTATGGAGACTAGCTCCCTCATAGGTGCATGTATTTGCCTGCTGATCCATCTTCCAGCCTGAATAATGCCTACATCACCACACCTCATGGGCTGGTCACTGGGATTTCCTCTTCATAGATGCCTGCATCATATAGTTGGAGTTGGAGTTCACATTGTGTTCTTTGCCCATCCTTCCCACTTAGTTCATTCTTCTGATCTTGGGAAAACTTCAAAGTGTGTTTCTGTCAAGTTCTTAGGAGGTATGACATTTAATGGTTAGAAAGCAGGCTCTAGATTTGGACTGCAGGGCTGTAAACCATCCCCCACCTTTATCATTTTTTAGTTTTGAGGTTTGGGGGGATTTCTTCATACTCTAATTTCCTTGTCTGTAAAAAAATTGACTAACAGTAGAACAACTTCATGGGGTGGTTGTGAGAATTAAATAGATTCGTCATTTAAGGCTCACAGAGCAGGGCCTGGTTATAAAAAAAGCACTCAACAAATGTTCGTTACAATTGTCATATTGTCAGTAAATTCATGCTTCCATGCTTCTCACAAATGAACCTACATAACTTGCAATGATGACATGGTTCTTTGTGTCATTTCATCTTTACAGAACTCTGTGATACTTACTCAATTTTTATTATTGTTTAAAGTTTGGGACATACCCAGAGTTAGTCCCTGTTATAGATATGGATAATTATCCCTTTTAGCAGCATTTCCTTAGTAACTGTGGACCACTAGCTATGCCTTTCTGGGAAGGCATGGGTCCTCATATAATGGCTCAGGAGCTAAATCTGGATTGTTGCCTCATTTTATACTGCTTGTGAGCTAAAGGATGATTTTTATATTCTTAAATCATGGGGGGAAAATCAAAAGAAGAATAATATTTTGTGACACATGATAATTATATAAAATTGAAATTGCAGCATCTATAAATAAGGTTTTAATAGAATACAGCCATGCCCATTCATTTGCATATTTTCTGTGGCTGCTTTCACACCACACTGGTGCAGGAGAATGTTGACAGAGACCATATGGTCCACAAAGCCTAAAATATTTATCTTCTGACTCTTTCCAGTAAAAGGCCATTCTCTGAGGTAGGGTATTGAATAGGGGGTTATTATCCTTAATTGTTCCATCAGTAAATTTACTTTAAACTGTTTCATGTGCCAGACACAGTAAATGTCCCAAATATTCATTCTCAACCCCTAAGAAACTTAGTGTAGTGGGAGGAATGGACACATGAATCAACAAATGTAGTCAGATATTAGTGCTGTGAAACAGAGATATACAAAATCCTTGAGAAAGGAGAGGAAGGGCACTTGACTCCATATATACAAATCATGGGAGGCTTCCAAGAAGAGGTGATAACCAGGTTTCGTCAGCATCAAACCTCCCATGCACAAAATAAACATGTTCTGTGTTACAAGCGAAATTCTTTTAAAATAAATACTAAGTAAAAAATAAGTTAATATCCTTCTCTCAACACCACCCCTTACTGCCACTGCCGTGCTATATATCCTATGTCTTTTCAAAAGCAGCATGCTTTGAAATTTCCAGATATCAGATTATTTTTTGGGACAGCCTCAAAGGTTTTAAGGTCCTAGATATGAGAGCAAATGAGTTCTCTGATGTTTCTGGAGGGAGAGCCAGTTTACTGAACTCCTAGCACCCCGACACTCTCTGACCTTTCTTCTTTTGCCCTCCCCCTGTAGAACTTTATTACCTCTCCATGAGGGTAGACTGGACAAGAAGTATTTCTTGTGTAGAGGAGATTTGGATTTGCTAAGGCTCTTCAAAGCCTGAGAGTTTTACACTAAACATTGGATTTTACTAGATAGCTCCAAAAACTGAGTGAGAAGATATTTCTCTGCTGCTATAATAAACCCCTATGAGTGGTCTTTATTTTATCCTGATGCCTTATCCTCATTATCAGATACTGGCCGTGGTCCTGCTCTTTTTTTTGTGGACCTGATTTCTTGACACCCTACTTTCATCCATCTTTATCTTGTTTTTAAAATTTGCTTTTACCCAAAAATCTCTGATGACTCTGGCCTAGGGAACTCTCTGGTCCTGCCATACAACTTTGGTGAAAAAACTTAAACACTGCTGAATTTCTGTAATGTTCTATGAGTTTGCATCTTCTTCATGAGACTAACAACTCTCTGGAAATGAGCCCAGATAGAGATGATTGTAATTTTAGACATGTTGTGTTGAAGGTGACAGGTTGGGTACAAGTGTAAATGACAGCCAGACAGTTGAAGAAATAAGACTGAATCTTGGCATTGAGAAAAGGACTAGAGAATTGGCAGTATTTGAGTGGAAGGGATGTTAAACCTCTTGGGATAGGATACAGAGGAATGTAGAAGGAGTAGGAGCCTTAAGCTTTGAGAAGAGACCCATTCATCTGCAATAACTAAAGCTAACGTTTATTGAGCATTCAAGATGTGTTGGGCACTGTTCTTAGTACATTATATGTATTGACTCTTTCCCCTCCTTTAGTGCACTAAGGTGGATACTATTATTATCTATACTTGACAGATTAGGAAAGAGATCCAGAAGGTTGAGTAAATCTAAGTTGCCTCCAGTTATAGAGTTGGTAATGAGGATTCAAACTCCTGTAGACTGGCCCCTAGCCCACACACTGAAGAAAAGAGGGACACCCAGAAAGGGAGACACTGAAGATAACATACTGATCCAGAAAGTAAGGAACATGGGGGATATTTGCCATATCTTATGATGGTTATCTCCCAGAGATACTCTTTAAATAACCACTTGATCATTTATTGTCTCTAATGCTTCCATTTATGGTACATCCATATGGATGGCTTTTTTCTTTTTCCATAACTGTATTATGGTTGTTTCTATTTAGTCTCCTACATATTATTGTGGGCCGAGGAATGGAGAATATGTGGGTCATTTAAAATTTGGTACAATTTCATAATTCAAACAAAAAGGGGAAAAGTGGAGCTTATTTTCATATTTATCATAATATTTATCATTTCTATTCCCTTGCTCTAAAACTCATGAGGAGTAAGAAAACTATTTGTAAAATTATCCTCAAAATAGTATCTTTATTTTGCTGCTTACACTATGAGTGTGTAAATCATGTACAGATCTTGAATGTGTGTTTCAAGACTTTGATATACACAAATAAAACATTGCTTTATATGCTCTTAAGGCCAGCAGTGTGTATGCTCCAAACTAGAATGTTAGATAATATTTAAATTCGAAGTACTTTATAAAAATTCCCATAATGGATCTGTTTTCTTTCATTTGCTCAAGGCTTTCCTCTGCCCCCAACTATTTCATTGGAAAAATTCTTAGAGGTAAATTTCAGGAAAATTGAGTATCAAATATCAACAACATATTTGGAAGTATGCTGTTCAGTGTGGTAGTTTTTAAAGTTTGTATTAAAATTAAGATGTGGCTAATTTTTCTAGAAAGCAGTATAACATAGCCAGATTTTTTTTTGTTATTATTAGGAGAATGCTTTTGCAAACCAAAAAGTAGATTACCTACAATGTCTTTTCTACAATATATTATAAAGACAGCATACATAGATAGTATTTACCTATTTTAGATACTTAAGAACGGGGTTGAGCTCAATGAAAGATTGAATCATGGGATTGTATAGATGAAAAGAACCTAGAAATTGGCCCAAACCTATAATTTTATAGATGTAGAAGACAAGGCCAAGGAAGTTAAAGCAATGTGACCACAATGGGATTGCTTGTCAGTTGGCAGAGCTGCCTTTTAGTCTGATATTTTGTCCACTCTACTGGTAGTGATTTCAAACTCTGCCTAAAATTGTGGCAAACAATTTTTCACTTGATCTTTTCTCTGCCTAAGATGCCATCCTGTAGATTTGCTTACAGGTATGTCAGGCAGGGCAGCCATGAGGTGTAGCTCTTCAGGCCAGGAGTGTGAAAACGGCGTACCTGAGGAGAATGTGGGTCCTGGAGTCCACCTGTTGGCTGCAGTAAGCCCAGCCTCATGGAGTGACAGATTCTAGCCTGGGCAAATGCCACAGGCATTGATCATCTAGGTAAAAGGCCCAAATTTCTCTTGCATGTGTTTTTATGGAGCTTCCTATGCAAGAAAACTGGAAGAATTGGACTCAGTGTTCTTAAGCTAGAATGCACCTTGTCAATCTTTTAACTCTGTGGTTTACTAACTCTTCTTTAATCACACTATCCAACTCTTCTGCCCCCAGCACTGTGTATATAATGTCTCTCATGGAACTTCAGGTCACATCTCTCCCAGTGGTTTTCTGTTGCTTGGAATAAATACAGATTCCTTATGTTGGCTCACGTGACCTTGCCCCTTATGCCCATCAATCTCATTGCTTATTATCTACTCAGGACAGCCCCACCTGCAATCTTCTCTCTGTGAGCACTCCCACCTCCTTCCTGGTGTTACAGAAACTACCCATTTCTCTGTAATGGCTTCTTATCATTCACTTCTCCCTCAGAAGGGCCTTTTGGCCCTAACCCACCTGAAAGTCACTATAGCATTGCTGCTTGTCTCAACAAGATTTACTACTCTAAAACTATCTTGTTGATTTATTGGATTGCTTGCTTTTTACAGCTTGTCAAATGGGAAGAAAGGCATGGGGAGAAAAGAGGAAGTTTCTGGCAAACGCTGTTGTAGACATTTTAGCAGTGGTGCCCTTCACAGAAGGTTTGGGCCTGAAAGTAAAAGTATTTCCTGCATGCACAGAAATCCAAGATTAGGAAAAAAATGCTTTCTCATTCTAGGTTGTACCCCAGTGTCTGGATTAGTGCATAATGTGAAGGCTCTGTGGAAGATGGTCTGAAAATCACCCTTATAATACTATCTCCTTTTACCATTTAGGAAATCACAAATGTATTTATGTCTCATACTTTTTATTCATACTGTTCTTAAGTGTTCAGTAGGTAAAATTATTAAACACTGAGGTATTTGGGGCAGATAAAAATGCAATGTAATGCGATTCATTAATGGTATGGAGTCTCTTCAGTCATGGTGGTGGGCTCTGTTCATTTGAAGTTTCTTTGAAGTCTTGCTTGGGTAGTAAGGTACTGGTTTACTGTATCTCCTTTTTAATCTTAAAATATTTGAGACACTTATATACAAAATAGAATGATTGGATGGAATATTTTGAGCAATGGTCTGCATTGCTGTGGTGACTGTGAACCACTTGTAAACCTTTGGGACAGGCGAGGTTATAGCAATTAGGGCAGGCTGTGTACTGAGTAGGTAAAGATTACTAAGTCCAGTTCTTCCAGGGCTCATACAGTGGGAGGAGAAGGAGGAGATAGGTATAAACCATCATACTTCTAGCATTGACTTAGTAAATTGAACCATGTGTCAATTATTCTAGAGTTCTATGACAAGATGAGTCACTCTACTAAGGGGTTAAGCCATTTGAGAGGAGGTCATATTTGAGCTCATTCATGAGGAGGAACCTTTAGCAGAAGAAAAAAATGTAGTAAAAGGCTTTCCAGGTAGAGAGAATAAAAGCCTAGAGGAGGAAAACTGACATCACTTCTCTACTGAATCTCTTCTCAGTATATGGAAAATATTTAGTAAAAAAAAAAAAAAGAAAAGAAAAAAAAAGAAAATATTTAGTGTAAAAGGTTGGAGCTCAGCCTCATGACATCTAATCAAAATACTTTGTCATACTCTGTGTCCTCTCCAGTCTCCAAGGGCAAAGGCTTCAGGAACACAGAGAAAAAACTTAGGCACTATTTTTTTCTTTTTACTCTGCAGCAGACCTCCCTCTAGACAGTGACTGTACAGTGCCTTAGTACTGAAAGGAGAAAGATGTAAGGGTAAAGAAAATGTTTGAAAAATCATTTGTTGACATTTCAAAAACATTATCCTGTCAGGGATGTATTGTGGCGAGATTGAAAAGGTGCTAATGTGATCTGTTATGGGACCTTGAACTTTATCCTGATGTGGTGACTGTCATTGAGGGCTATTAATAGAAGCAATATGACACACACTCTCTCTCTCTATATGTGTGTGTGTGTGTGTGTGTATAAACATACACAATATATATACATATATACATATATATACATATATGTGTTATATAAATATATATATGAGAGGGAAGAGGGGCAGAGGGGGAGAGAAAATCTTAAGCAGACTCCACACCCAGTGTGGAGCCTGATGTGAGGCTCAGTCCCACAACCCTGAGATCATGATGTGAGCTGAAACCATATGCTTAACCATCTGAGAGTCAGACACTTAACTGAGCCACCCAAGAGCCCCAATATGATTACATTTTTGTTTGCAAAAATAAAATCTTATGACAATGTGAAGACCTGAATGAGTAGAAAAACCAGTTAGGAGGTCTTAATAGAGTAGAGATTAGGGATGATGGGGCCCTGAACCAAAGCACTGACCCTGAGGAAAGAGAATATTTGAATAGCTCGAGTCCAGATATGGGAGTCCCTAAAGCTGTGGAAGTGGCTGAGGTCACCCTAAGAGTGTGCATGGCGTTCTGGGGAACATCAACTTGTAGGGCATGGGGGAACATGAGGAACCAGTGAATGACACTAAGAAGGATCACAGTGGTGGAAGAACCCGGAGAATGAGGTTCTAGAAGCCAGAGGAAGAGAAAGTGGTCAAGAATCTAAGCAAGTATTTTATTCAAACAAATGCTGCATTTAAATGTCTGGCTTTCTTGTACTCCTTATTTGGTTGATATTGTTGTGTGTATGTACACACACACACACATCTGTATGTTATATAGAGAGTTTTTGGGTTTTCCCACTGAAAAATAGTATTAATTTTTCGATACTATTCAAACGTTCTTCTTTATAACTACTGATGTGGGCAGTAACTCATGAGATCTATACACATAAAAAGTCACTGGACTCTATGATCTCTAAGGTCATTTCAGCTTGGAAGTTTTGATTTTGTGGGGCACCTATCTAACTCAGTAGATTGAATATCCCACTCCTGGTTCTGGCTTGGGTCATGGGATCCACCCCCATGTCACGTCAGGCTCTGCACTCAGTGGGGAGTCTGCTTGAAGATTCTCTCTCTGCCCCTCCCCCTACTCACATGCATGCTTGCTCTCTCCAAGATAAATGAATAAATCTTAAAAAAAAAAGTTTTGATTTTGTGAAGGCATGCCTAAGGATGAGAATTTTGTGAGGTCTTAGAGACAGTAAGAATCTCTGGGCCAGAGAGCTTTTAATTAATAAAAATTGATGGGAAGAAAGGAGAAGTTGGTTGGAGGGAGTCCAAAGAATGTAACAGTTTTATTTTATTGGTCAGTAGAGATTATCTCTGTCAGATGATTTGAGTCCTCCATTGTTATTCTGACTGGTACACTTTGACACTACTGAAGCAGAGGTAAAAGGTACTTGGTGCTAAAGTTAGTTTCTGATGACTGAATCTATGTGTGTATATACATGTACATATATATATACATATATACACACACACACGCATATTTTATGGTATTGTACGTGTGTGTATATACACACTATATATATACTTATATATATTATAAGTTTATATAAGTTAAAAATTTGAATTCACTCAGCCATTAGAAACGACAAATACCCACCATTTCTTCGACGTGGATGGAACTGGAGGGTATTATGCTGAGTGAAGTAAGTCAATCGGAGAAGGACAAACATTATATGGTCTCCTTCATTTGGGGAATATAAAACATAGTGAAAGGGAATAAAGGGAAAAGGAGAAAAAATGAGTGGGAAATATCAGAAAGGGAGACAGAACATGAGAGACTCCTAACTCTGGGAAACAAACTAGGGGTGGTAGAAAGGGAGGTGGGCGGGGGGTGGTAGGGGACTGAGAGACGGGCGCTGAGGAGGGCACTTGATGGGATGAGCACTGGGTGTTATTCTATATATATATATTATAATATGTATATATATTATAATATATATATAGTGACAGTTAATACCATTTAAAAACATTTCCTGGCTAGATAGATAAGATCGAAAATCCCTAATGAGAGATATTCTAAGACTCATGTGAAGAAAAATCCTCACCCAGCTAGCTATTTAATATTTTATCCCTGAAAATACAGAGCAGAAGCAATCTCATAACATTTAAAAAATCAATCTGGACACATTTATTATTGCACTGCCAAAGGTAACATGAAGCAACCAAGGTTCTCTGCTACATGCTTTGCTACGTCTCTGCATCTTTTTATTACTTCATTACTCTCTGTATTAGCCCTAAATGTAAATTCCCTGAGGGTTCTGTACTTGCTCACCCTCTTCTCCTTACCTGCCACCCTGTCCTCACAGCTAAGGGGAAATGGCTTTTTTTCTTTCTTGAATTTAGCTAGGGCCTCTAGCACATGACTCCTACATCTTTAGACCTGAACTCTCTCCAGAACTGGAGCACTATAGTCTAAATAGTTATAGGACATCTTCTGTTGAATGTTCCAGATACCACAGAATAAAAATCTTCAAAATGGAGCCAATAATCTCACATCTGACCAGACCTTCTCTCTCTCTCTCTCTCTCTCTTGCTTAATTATTTCCCACCATGATACCACCACTGTCCAGATGCTTAGACTTGGGGTCTTGATTCTTCCAGCAGTTGCTAGAACCTGGAACTTCTCCTTCATTAAATCTTATGGGTACTTTCCTTCTTTTCTATTCTCATTCTGACCCTCTGTGATTACAGAACTGCACTTCGCTTAGTCTCTCTCTAGTCTAGTTCATTTTATACATTGCTAGCAGCTCTATCTTCCTACACCAGACCTCTAATTGTGTCCTCGTGTCACTCACCACCGAGTGACTTCTAGTTTTATATCCTGGACCTACGGGGCCCAGCTGATCTTTCCAACCACATATCCACCCTCTCCCATCCACACAACACACTCACACCCCAGCCAAACAGGCTTACTCCCTCTTCAAACATGCCGTGAACTTTTATCCACGTTTCTCCCTTTGCCAGAAAAACATCTCCTCCCCTTTCTCATGCCTGTCAAAATCAGACTCGTCTGAACTAGGCCCTCTCATATTATGACATAATGTTTGAAATGACTATAGGATTTAAAGTATGCTTCCCCACTGATCCAGCAATCCGGATTATGATAGTTCATCCTATAAAAATATATACCATACATTCCTATATAATATATGTGTGTGGGTATGTTTAATGCAGCATTGCTGGTAACAGTAAAATATTGGAAACAACTGAAATAGATGCAAATTTGAAAAAATGGAGACACGCACTTATACACACACATTGACAGGAAATTGGCCATTGAATGTGGGATGTGATTTTTTTTTAAAGCAAGCATGTATGTGTATTTATGTGTGAGTAGGCATGCATATAGAAAAGAAATGAAAAAATATGCACCAAAATATTGAACAGTACTATGTGTGTGTGTGGGGGGGGGGGTTTGCAGTGGGCAGTGTTGAAGTTTTAATGTACCTTGTCTAAAAATGTCAACTTTTGCTAATACTGCATGATGAACTCAGTGGTGCTTATTATATAAATTCTTGTGTTTTATTTAAATAAAAATAAAAGCTGGAAAAATATTGTGAGACTCTAAATGCCAAGTGCTTTAGTGTCAAATATGCATTGGTATTTAATTATCAAGAAGAAGCCGTAGGAAAGTTTGCTCTGTGTCATCTTAGAGTGATATTTCATAAAATATTTTAATTCATCGATACCAATATTCCAGCTTACACACTGCTGCTTAACAAATGTGGGTTTTGGGATCCCTGGGTGGCACAGCGGTTTGGCGCCT